>NW_026526710.1:65900749-67260749 GCF_024362965.1 Panthera pardus | reverse complement strand
AAAAAGTTGGTAAAGGGAGAGGGTTCTGGGGAGAATTTCTAGATACAGTAGTCAGGGGGACTTCTCTGAAAGGATGAATTTGAAGTTGAGATCTGAAGGAAGTGAAGGAGTCAGTTACACATGTAGGGACACGATTTCCTCCCCCCCCCCCCCCCCCGAAAGAAAACAGGAAGTAAATGGCTCTGGCATGGAAGGGTATTTGCCTTACCAGTCTGACTGGAATAGAGTGAATCAGGAGAGTTGTGGAAGATGAAGTCAGAAGTTAAGGAGGGAAAAAATCATGCAGGATCTTGTAAAGTTTTTGGCTTTGATGCTGACTGAAATGCTTTTTGGTCAGAGGAGTGTTGTGATCTAGCATGTGTTTAGAATGGAGGGAGGGCAGGGGTGGATAAAGGGAGACAAACTAGGAAGCTTTTAAGATAGTGGTGATTTGGACTACTCAGGTAGGGAAAGATGTAGTGACAAGTGGTAAAGATTTCAGTGTATTTTGAAGGTGGAGCTGGTAAGATTTGCTGGTAGATTGAGTCATGGGAGAAATAGAGGAGTCAATGATGAAATCAGTGTCTTTGGCTTGAGTAACTGGAAGAAAGAAGTTTCATTTCCTAAGAACAAGAAGTCCTTTCCTAAGAACAGGAATTCCTTGGGGGTGTTCCAGGGGCTATGGCAAAGTGTGCTGATGGTTGAGATCTGGAGTTCAAATTTGAGCTTATTGACGCCCAGGTGGCTGTTGGACATCCAAATGGAGATGTTGGTGCTATTTAATGATCTGGTGCCTGAGGTTCAAAGGAAGCATTAGGACTGCAAATGCAAATTTGTGTCACTGCATATAGATAGGCTTTGCAGCCATGGATTTATTAGATTACCTAAGGAATGAATTTATAATGAGCCTGGGGCACTCAAAATTTTATAGTTTGAGAAGATGAGGAAAACCAGCAGAGCTTGAAGAAGAACCGAGTGAATGGGTATCATAAAAAACATGAGAAGTGTTTGAAGAAGGAGGAAATAACTTTGTCAAGTTCTGTCGATAGGTGGAGTGATATTAAGATTATCTAAATGTTTTGTAATGTATTTGTAGAGAATATAGGGCCAGTAGAATAGCAATTTAACTGGTCTCTGGGTCCCTTGGTATCTTGAAACTGCTGCCACATTGCTGACATTAAATATCCTAAAATTCAAGTCTAGTCTAGAGAAAGTAGTCAGCTGTCCACAATGTGGTAACAAGGCAGGAACAGGTAGAGTATAGTTTGGGGGCCTCAGCAGATTTTATAGCATTGAGCTGCCCAGATAACAGTCCAGGACTTTCTGGGGAGGCAAAAAACAGGGAATAATATTAAATCGAAGCCTTCTCCTTCTCCTCCCTCTCCTGGGGTTTGTGGAACCTTGCGTACAATTGCTGGCAGACAAAGGCAGGGAGAAAAACCTGGCTAGCTTTTCTCTCTCTCTTTGTTTTCTTTCATTTTGCTTTTAGCTGAGGAAGAACGTATGTTTTAGGAAAGGTAATTCTTTTTTAAGTGGAATTATTAATTTTTTTAATGCACTAATGGCCAAAACTTGTTCCAGCAAAAGTGTAAAACCTTCTTTAACTTTTTTTTTAAAATGCAAAAATATTACTGTTCTGAATGAATACATGTATAAAGGTGACTAAGCAAATTTTTGAAGGATTGTTACCTTTATTTTAGATAGATTCCAATCAGTCAACTTGAATGGAGTCAAGAAATTAAACTGTGTTTTAAACCAGTAATTTTGTTTTTCACTATAACTTTACACTCCAAATGAAATTTAATTTCTGAATAGCTAGTCTGGAAATTGACAGTCACTTTGAATTGGTTAGTATACATACTATGACAGCGTGCTTAGAATATAGATGATGCCTGACTTTAACGCTTTTTCCACCCATTCCCAAGATTAAAATGTTAGGAAGGGGGGGCGCCTGGGTGGCTCAGTCGTTTGAGCGTGGGACTTTGGCTCAGGTCATGATCTCGTGGTTTGTGAGTTCAAGCCCCGTGTCGGGCCCTGTGCCGACAGCTCAGAGCCTGGAGCCTGTTTCAGATTCTGTGTCTCCCTCTCTCTCTGCCTCTCCCCCACTCATGCTCTGTCTCTCTCTGTCAAAAATAAAATAAACATTAAAAAAATTTTTTTTAAATGTAAGGAAGGAAACCAAAGTTTAGGTGTAACTTTAATTGTATTTGAGCCCTAAGTGAGAGACTCCACTGTCAAATCACTTCTTTGGTAAATACAATGGAAATTTATGTTGAAAAGTTCTGGTTCCAAACTTTTGGAAATTGACATTAAAATGAATATTAAAAATATATGTATTTAACAAATTTGAAAAATTTGTTTCTTATTGATTTGAAGATTTCCTTAACTCAGGCTTCTAGAATAAAACAATAACATTTCCATTGGTAATTTAATTTTTTTGGAGGACTCTTAATTTTTCCAGATTATCTGCATTTCATTATTGAAGGGGCATTTGTCACTGAATGCAAAACAAAAATGACATATTTTAATCCTTGAAGACTCAGACTGTTACATAAAAACTAAAGTTATCAAAGATGCTATGGTTGTCACTTTGAAATTTCCCTAAACTAGCCTTTATACCAAAATTCCATTTCCTTAATTGGTTGAAGTATAGGGGGTGTGTGTGTGTGTGTGTGTGTGTGTGTAAAATGGACTGATTTTACAATTGATATGTGTTCTAAATCACACATACACACTAACATATGCATCCTAGTCTATATTTTGTGGCAAAGTGAAAACTTAATGGAAGATGTAGGTATTTCAAAGAACTGAATACACTTACTCTCCCTTTTATTTCTTTTCTCTATTAAGAGTATGCTGATGCTGTCTAAAATGTCATGTCTTTGTATTTTCTGATGTATTCCTGAGAGAGGATTTCTTTTTCTTACTGAAGGATACAATAGTTAGATGAGAATAATAGCAATTGATTTCCTACCTATGTTCATGTGAAACAATACGAAGTGAACCCCTATCACTCAAATTTTGATTTTTAATATTATTTTCCAGTAATTAAAACTAGAGCTTTTCAGGGTATACTTCAATTCAAGAAGAATTTTTATTTTCCTGGCCAAATCCTTTTGAAAGTATCTGAGGGTAATATAAAAGGGAGAGAAACAGACTTCAGATTTCAAGTGACCAAGCAGTAATTATTAGATCTGTACATAAAGGAAACAGATGGAATCTGTAAAGGCTGTTTGCCCACTATGATACTCTAAAAGGACAAGTATTATAAAAGGTCCTAAAAGAAACTCATATGTGAGTTTCTGGCAGTATTTACTAAAATGCTACATGTCGTTCCATAAGTCATACACTAAAATTTGTGCAACACCTAGGGTAACACACACAGAAGATATATACAAATCTTTTAAAAATGTTATACTGGGGGCACCTGGGTGGCTCAGTAGGTTGAGCATCTGACTTCAGCTCAGGTCATGATCTCGCTCATGGTTTCGAGCCCCATGTTGGGCTCTGTGCTGACAGCTTAAGCCTGGAGCCTGCTTGGGATTCTGTGTCTCCCTCTCTCTCTGACCCTCCCCTGCTCATGCTCTGTCTCTCTTAAATAAGCATTAAAAAAAATAAAAATGCTATACTTATTGTTAGTTTCATCACTTTTATATTAAAAGTATTATGTTAGTGTTATGTAATAATGAATTTAAAATACATTGCCTACCCAGAAATTAAAACCTGTAAAAGCCAGGTAAAGTCACCCGATTTGTAGCATTGGTAAAATAAAAAAGATATGACAGTTTCATTCACTGAACACTAAGGCTATTCTTCACATGTAAAAGTTGACTATTTGAGCATATAAATTCCTCCCATCTACAAAAAATAAAGCTTTGAAAAATAAGGATAGGATAACCCAGATATAATAGTAGATTAAAACAACAATTTGAGAGAAATAGTCACTTCTGACTAGAGATAGTGTGGCTGTGGGGACCGTGTACAGGCTTGTGGCTTTGACTTATGCTGCTCAGGCTGTTGAAAACCAGACAGGCTATCCTCCATGCTACCCATGCCCCATATCTAGGTGGGAAATTGAATAAAAATAACAAAATAATTTATAATCACCTTGGCAAATCTAGAAAGCTAAGAAAATTTAAAATTATAGCATAGAGTTAAATAACCATGTATGTTCATTTAAGTGAATCAAGATCGGTAACTGTTAGAAGAAAGGGAGTCTCAGAACACAGGATACAAAGATCCTAATTAGTAGTAACACTTATTACTTAAAACACACACACACACACACACACACACACGCACACACACGCACACACACACAGTCACTCCTTTTGTGAGTCAAGTGTCATGAGGGCCAAGAATATCTTTCCTGGGCCCAGCAAACAGAAACACTTAAACATGTTGGACTTTTAAACATTTAAAATGTTGGGCACCTGGGTGGCTCAGTCAGTTAAGCATCCAACTCTTGATTTTGGCTCAGGTCATGCATGATCTCGTGCTTAGTGAGTTCGAGTTTCACATCGGCTCTGCACTGACAATGTGGAGTCTGCTTGGGATTCTCTCTCTCCCTCTCTCTCTGCCTTTCCCCTCCTTGTGTGCTTGCTCGCTCTCTCTCTCTCTCTCTCTCTCTGTCTCTCTCAAAATAAATAAACTTAAAATATTAAAAAAAATAAAATGTTGGACTTTATATTAAAATGTGAGCACAAAAAGAGACTCAAAATTATAGGTCAAAGTTACGAAGTATCATTTACACAAGATGAGTAAGTTATAGAGATCTAATATACAGCATGATGAGTGAGAGTAGTTAATGATGTTGTCAGATACTTGAAATCTTTATGGAAATATTTTGATTATAGATTTCCAATGGATCTTAAATGGAATCTTCTCTATACACCATGTGAAGGTGACAGATATGTTATTTAGCTTGATTGTACCGGTCTTTTCCCGATGTATACATATACCAAAATATCAAGTTGTATACCTTAAATGTATACAATTTTTATATGTCAAAAAGGCCACCAATAAGGCAAATGTATATTATACTATTAATGATCACTTTTTACTTTTAAATGGTGACATACAAGTTGTAAAAGTAAAAGGTAGCTTCATTTCACAGCTTGAATTTCTTTTTCTTGTGAAATCATATCTTACTATTTCAGCAGATTATTTACCATCCAACCAAACTCTTTCAAAAAAGCAGTAACCTGTCACCATTCTTTTTTGGTTTTAGTTTGCTTGTTTATTTATTTGTTCATGCACGCATTCATTCACACAACGCATTCTTATTGAGTGCCATATGCCAAGCACAGTACTATTAAGTGGGGATCCATTACTGAACAAAGCTCCCCTAATCCCTGCCTTCACAGAGCATTCATTTCAGAACATAGAGGCAGACAATAATCATCAAACTTATTAAATAAGTGTACTGTTGGCTATATTAAAAGATAACAAGGGTTTTGGGGAAAATACATCAAGGTAAGGCAGATTGGGAATTCTGGGTACCAGGTAAATTTTCATGGTGTGGTCAGTTTGGACTTTATTAAAAGGTGACATTTGAGCAAGGAAGTTAAAGAGGAGGGTAGGTTAGAGAAGATATATATAGTGGAAAAGTGTTCCAGATAGAAAAAAAAATAGCCAGAACAAAGAAAATGCTATCACTATGAAATATATTAATAATTGATTCCCAATTAATAAGAAAAATATTGATGTGGAGTTTTTCAATAAACGTTATTTAAATTGCCCTTACGGCCTGAAGAATCCCTAATATTTCTAGCACATTTAGTAATAAATTTGTTTCTCTTGGGAAGATGATAGCAATAAAAAGCAATGATAAACTTTTGTCCTCAAGCAGGTCTGACAGTGATCTGTGTGAATGCTTCTGAAAAAAAAATGACTTTTATGGTATTGAAACAACTGAAGTTATAAAATGTTTGCAAAGTCCTGATGACAAATCTATATGCAAAATCTGTGCCAGATTAGTGTTTACTGCTGCAGCTGAAGAATGGCCTGTCCATTCTTTTCTCCTCAAAGGCGGTAATGAAGTTACTATCGGAAGTCATCACCACAATCACTGCCATCATAGGACAAGCCTGAAGAAGGGTCTGGAAGCTACACGCTCTTGAATCAGATGGCCTAACAGGAGGCAAGAACTCCTCAAGGGTCTGACTCACAGACTGGGGGAGGTCTAGTTTATATTATACATGTGGAGAAAATTTCAATCCACAAACAGAGTTGAAAACATATGAGAAATGCAGACAGCAGAAGCAGTTTGCCCAACAATGTGTTGTATGATATTTGGTGTAAGCAAATAGAGAGTATCAAAAGAATCCTTTGAATAGAGGTGACCTATGTGCCTTTTGCCTATTAAAAAAGCCTGAAAATTTAATCTAGCCTTAGTATTTTATTTGTTATTATTTTTTAATGCTATTTGTTTTTGAGAGAGAACGAGAGAGCATGAATAGGGGAGGGACAGAGAAATTGAGGAGACAGAAGATCTGAAGCTCGTTCTGTGCTGATAAGTGGCTAGTCCTATGTGGGGCTTGAACTCACTAACTGTGAGATCATGACCTGAGCCAAAGTCTGGCACTCAGTTGATTGAGCCATCCAGGCGCCCTAACCTAGCCTTGAGTATTTTAACTCAACCAGCCATTCAGCAGTGCTCAAAATATTTTCCTCTCCCTAATCAGTTCTGTCTCCCATTTTGTGCGCACGCGTGTGTATGCGTGTGTGTGTGTGTGTGTGTGTGTGTGTGTGTGTGTGTGAGATAGAGAGAGAGAGAGAGAGACCTAGCACTTAGTCATTAGGTGCTTAGAAAGGTAAGCCTGTTTTCACTAGAATTTAGCTACTGAGTTTCCATTTGACAGTTTCCAGACCATTTGTTTCTATGTTGGTGATATCAACACATTGAAGGAATTATTATTTTCACTTGGAAAAAACTCTCAAGTTTCATTTCAGTATTGAGATGAGCCCAGGTTTTGGAGGAAAAGGTACCAGATCATTTTTTTCCTGATGACTAGGGACAATCCCCTCCTTATACCTTGGTGTGTGGAGCTCAAAGGCTGCTGGGAAAGAGGGTAGGTGAGTTTTCACAATAAACCAAGAGGACTGTGGGAAGAAAAGGATTAAGACCTTGACACAATTTTTTGAGGGAGGTGGGGGTGGTGGAGACTGAATGTTGGAATATTCCGAGCACAGTAAACCCTTAGAGACCAGCAGATGGGAAAGGCCACCCAGCAAAATCACCTAGACCCAAAGAGAAACTAACTATGAAATCAGGGCTTAGGTTATCCTACGAAAGAGCTGGTTGTGGGCATGACGTGAAGCCAGTGGAGAGACACCCTCTGCCCACTCAACCCTGGAACTTTGGTCTAAGCCTATGCATGTATTCCACATCACAGATCAGAGAACACACGATTCGATCTGCCGGTGAAGCAGATTGAATGTCAAGACTTATAAGGGAGCTTTTAGAAGAAATTGCTCTCTTGCTGGTGGTGTTGAGATACCGTGAGCCTGAAGGTAAAAAGGTACGTGATCAGCCAGCCAGCCTTGTGGAAGCAGAACTGAGAAATGTTTTCTACCGTTCTTTCATCCCTTTCTTGGTGCCTTCTCAAATATCATTTGCCCAGGGCATCTGCAGACCTGATGGAAAAGGAATTCTCGGTACGAGTGACCATGTAAGTGTGTTTGGTGTGGCTCCAGTAACTCATGAGCCGCATCTGTTTCAGGAAATAAGGTTTCATTCATAGGTCACTTTTTGTAGTTCCATTTTGATCTTATTCACATCTTCTTATATGTTTTGTTTGATGAAAACTGTGCCCAAGCCAGTGGAGACTTAAAACTGATGTTGTTCAGACCTGGTTCTACTGACTTGTCACTCCCGATAGTGCTGTACACAGTTGGTTGGCTACCATCGTTTAGTGGCAGTGATGATGGCCTTGGTAGTGGTGGCTATAGGTTTCTTGTGGAGACCGGAAGCAGAAAGTTGGAAATGCATTATTGGGTGACGCTTTATTTTTAAAAGTAGCTGAAATACGTTTTTGTTTTCAAGGTGCCTGAGACCAAAAGAAATGTCCCTAGCATCAAATCCCATATACATGCAAAGAAATCCTGCTAATGCTTTCTGGTAAATAAGTCAAACAACACTGAAACTTCCAATGTGTTCTCCACTAGAATGCCTCACCTTCTCCATTAGTTTTCATTTCACCTGTGGACTCAAATTTCTCCCATTCATTTTGAGAATTCTGGAGAGAAGTTTGTGGCTTGATAACAAGCAAATAGGCAGCAGTGCTCTGAACCTTCAACTTCACAGGATGAAGAGGTCCCGATGCTCCAGGGATAGCAAATGTTTCATGGGATATGCTGTTTGATCTAATTCTTCTTTTTTTTTAAGCAAAGGCTCTCTGAGGTGAAAACAAATTTGTAATTGGTGATACACATGGTGGCAAGTTGACTCTTACCATTGTGAATAGTAGGGAAAATTAAGAATTTAACCAAGAGCTGGTGTTAAAGAGAACTCAGAGGTGAAAGCATTTCTCTCTCTCTCTCTCTCTCTCTCTCTCTCTCTCTCTCTCAACTTCTCTTCCCTTCAATATACACTGAACAACCAAGACTTTACGCTGCCTCTTAGCTCATTAGGATGCCATGCTGAGCCGTCTTCATTTTCACACTTTTGCTGTGATTTCTCTTTTCTGCCTTTTCTTTTTTTAAATCTTCTTTCCTACTATGCCCAAAACCAACCATTCTTGTCCTATATTCCATTCTCTCAGAGTGTTTCTGGGGTCCAGAATGAATCTCATAAACTAAGGTATTGCTGGATAATTGCTATAGTTTCCATATCACAAAAAACATTTGCATCTTAAAGGAGTAATTCTGGAGGTGGCATGCCATATCCTAAATTAGAATTTTCAATTCTGGGATATTCAGTTCTGGAATAAAGGTTTTCGTAGTCCTTCTTGGATAATATTGCCTGGGTACTCTGCTTATATTGTGCATATATAAATGGGCATGGAATGTGTAGCTATAAAACTCTGGGCCACTGAGCCAAGTTTCAAAGTGTAGCTATACAGTGAGTAATACAGATAATGACTTTTACACAGTGCATAGACTTCTTCATATGGCCCTCAATCTTGAACACTTTCCGTACGAAAAGTTGAGAAATATGTACTATTTCAGCAACAGCAACAACAATAAAACCTGCATGGGGCTTCCTAACTTTTGTGTTGGGAATAGATTGCAGATGTTCCCTGAAATATTGATCCCTTTATCCTGTTGACTCTCAAACTTTAGCATGAATCAGAAAGCCTAGAAAGCTTGTTAATATACAGAGTTTCTGTCTCAAGCAGAGCCTGAGAATGTACATTTCTTGTAAGTTTTTAGGTGCTGTTGCTGCTGCTGTTGTTTTGGGGACCACATTTACAGAATTGCTTTAGCCTTCGGGGCACTTAAATTGAGTCATCAAACAAGGGCTCAAGGAGCCCGATCTGGCTTGCTCTCACATGCCTGCTTAAGCACTGAGGAGATGCTCTACCTTGTGGAAACCTACTTTAGAATCCAGTCCAGGCTGCTGCTGGAAGAGTTTACATTCAGAACACAGCATACAACTCAAGGTGAATTGCACAGGGGTGAGGGTCAGAGAGGCCACAAGAAAGGTCCTGGAGGGTGTTATTTTAGGACTGGGCTCCTCAAGCTGTTTGTGACATGTTTCATTAGTGCATACAATCTAGCTTCAGTATGACCATTCTAAAAATGGATGCATTTTCTGCAAATTAGATGTTCTCCCTTATTTTGGAATATCTCATCTACAAAAGTTTATTTGGATTTGAAATCCATTTGCATTGCTATAAGAAATTTCAACATTACATTGGTAAAGGAGAGTAAAGGAAGTGCTTTTAGATTTTTTTAAATATAACTTCAATTGGCTAGTTTTTAAGCAGCTATAAAATGGGAAAATGGTTTTAAAATTTTTTATTATCTATATGTGAACAAAGTTTTTTACTTGATGTGACTCTTAAGGATTTGAAGAAAGATCACCATAAAAATCACGATTAGGAAATGCTTGTAGTCAGCTTAATCATAAAATCAAACATAAAATTCTATTTTCATAAAAGGAAGCTCAAGTTTCTCATTAAAGAAAAAAATGAAAAGTCTTTATTTTGAAGTTTTATATAAATTCAATAGTTAATTCTCTTTCTATCACTTTTATTTGACTTTTCTAACATTGTTATCTTACATCAAGAATGTAATTTTTTTCCCCACCAAGCGCTATATAGATATTCCCAAATCCATTCCAGTTTATCCCAGTTCTGATACAAATATAATAATTTTGTATGTCTACTCTAACTGGAAAATGGTTGGGAGACACTGCCATGGTCCCCACTGAATGTGAATCAGCCAAGTAGTATTTAAAATGATGTCCCCAGGGTGCCTGGGTTGCTCAGTTGGTTAAGCATTTGACTTCGGCTCAGGTCCTAATCTCAGTTTGTGGGTTTGAGCCCCATATCGGGCTCTGTGCTGACAGCTCAGAGCCTGGATCCTGCTTTGGATTCCGTGTCTCCCTCTCTCTCTGCCTCTCTCTTTCTTTCTCAAAAATAAACATAAAAAATTAAAACTAAAATAAAATAAAATTATGCTCCCCACTTCTATGTCTAGAACTGTAGAGTAAACCCCCTTAGAGCAGATTTGTGCTATTATGGGACAATCAATTGCATTATCCCTCTTATAAATAATTTTAAGGTATGTAGGTACCCATTGCTTTAGGGAAAATATGAAGCAGCATCTATTTATGGTTTGACAAAGACACCAGTTTTCCTCAATTATACAGAAATGAGCATGGGAATGAAGTAGATAAATCTGCACAAATGACAAGGATCTTCCTGGGAAGCAAGTGATAAAGACACCAACCATTTTCCTTTTGAGATTCACTGTTATCACAATGAAGCTCTGTGGTAGATTAGAATGGCTCCAACTAAGGCCCCCAGGGATCCCCAGAAAAGAATTCATCTTATAAGAAATGAAAAATTCTGATTGGTAGCTTGGATTTATGGCTGTCTATGTCATGAAAGGAAGAATTATTTAGGAATAGCATTTTTCAAAAGTGAGAGATCTCTTTCTAATTCAGATACTCTGACATGGAAGCCAGAATAATGAATACATTTTGTGAATAAAACTAAGTATGATTTCAAATTTATCTGTAGTTTATGTGGCTATTTTGGGGCTAAGTGGAATAGTGCATATAAAATACTTAGAAGAGTTAATGGCCCATGGTAAGTGCTTAATAAATGCTAGTCACTGCTAATGTCAAAACAAATTAAGTATGAATCCTTACTTAGGAACTGAATATTTGGGAGCCCAAGTAGAATACTCCCTTAACTGATCATAATATTGAAAGCAATGAGGTTATTTTTCCTCAAAACAAAACAAACACAACACACACCAGGTTCAGAAAGAACCTCTTCAAATCTTTGTGAGATTAGTTTTCAATGACAATAATTGTAGCCTAAAATGGGGCCCAGTGGTGATGGATCGGATTCTTCATTTGTTTCCTTGGCATTTAGAAACAAGGATGATTTTTGTTGTTGTTGTTTGTTGTTGTTGTTGTTGTTGTTGTTGTTGTTATAAATAAGTTTCTTTGTCCTTCAATAATTTCAGTGGGCAAAGGAAAGATAGAAATAGAGAGGAGGGAGGAGGTGGGAGGAAGAAGGGGAAGAAAAAGAGACAGACTGAGAGAGAGAGAGAGATTGCTGTCAGATAACTAACTTGGCCACGTAGAGGCTTGAGTAATGAATTAAGATATTATAAGGAGGTTTGACCACAAGGTGGTGAAAGGTGTCAACTGGATGATATAATAATAGACCTATATGAGAAGCATTTTTAGAATTAGAGAGCATTGTGGAGGAGAGTGGACATCTTTACATTTTTTCATTACAGGAATTTCTAGCTTGAGAGGCAATTTAGGAAATCAATAACTAGAACTTTAGAAGAATATTTGAAGGACACTGAGAATAATGTATGAACTTTAAACAGTTGTACACAAAAAGATTTAGGATAGAAATGCCTAGAATGAATCCACATACTTAAATGCATGAAGGTGAACATGTAGATGCAGAATGATAAGGATTAGTGGAGTTGACACACTTAATACACAGTGCAAAAGGTGGATGATGTACCAAAAAAACCCCCAAAAAATAAAAAACAGGGAAAATCCACAACAGAGATACTTCCTACAACCATTCCTAAAGATGGATTAGAATTAATACTGTCACTACCAGTTTAATTTTCTTTTTGCCGTTTCAGATATTTATCTCTCTCTGTCTCTGTCTCTCTGCATACGGACCCATGTACACACATATACACAGGCATGTGGTTGTACCTTTTTACATATGTGCACATGTATGGTATCTATGTTTACCCTTAGTTTTATTGGTAAATAGAATGTGGCTTATTTTACAACAGGTTAATTACTTCCCAGTGAATTTTTTGCCCATTTGTTTGTTTGTATTAATCACATAATATCGAGGTAAGAAAACATCTTACTGGATCCCAAGATCCAGAGAATCAGCACCTTTCAAATAGTGTCGCCTTTGCCATTCCTCTCACTATCACTAGGTCATATTTTATATTTATGCCAACAGTAATGCCAAATGTAGCCACGCTTGACTATATTCTCCTTATCCCTGCATATTTCAGGGAAGAAAAAATGATAGAGATGTTGTACATGCAAATTTTGCACTTGGGTTGTAAAGGATGGGTTCTTTTCTCTGAGAACTTCTTAAAACCACAAGTATCAATTGCACATAACTACTGCACTCAAGGGGAATTTGGAAGTATGTGAGTTCATTACAGTGTAGACTTGGACATAAAGTCTTCATCATCAACATACCCAGTTTTGGCCTAGGGTGGGAAACTGTGTGAAAATATTCTTAACATTCTTAATCAAGGTCAACCCTGTAGCTATGACCACACAAAAAATTGAACTCAAAACTTTAGCACTTATCCTTACCAATTTCATCAATACAAATGGCTCTGAATGATTTAGAAATGGACCTTTTCTTTTTCCTTCAAAGGCACATTTTTAAGGAATGCCACAAACACTTATCAATCATTCCAACTTGGATTTGGAATTAATAATCAATAAAGTATTCATAATTTTCTCAGTTGTTTTTCCTTCTAGATTTACTACTAAATGTATCCTCCCTATTTTCATTTTGAAATGGGAAGAGCCCAGCCTTAATTTTTCCAGGATACTAGTATAGCATACATCAAAATGATGCATGAGAATATTTGGACTTATTTTTGAGTTTATATATTTATTTTGAGAGAGAGAGAGCAAGTAGGGGAGGGGCAAGCAAAGAGAGCAGGAGAGAGAGAATCCCAAGCAGACTCCACGCTATCAGCGCAGAGCCTAACGTGGGGCTCAATCCCACAAACCATGAGATCATGACCTGAGCCAAAACCAAGAGTAGGATGCTTAACCATTTGGACTTTTAACAACAAATCTTCCATTATTAACAGAGATTACTTAGATTTTCAGAAGAACACAAACGGTTAGCAACCTATTAGATGAGTCTGGCAATGGGAAATAGCAATGCAATAATTTAGCCTAGAATTCCCTTCTTCCCTTGATTGTTGCCATTTCCATCTTGAGTTGTATAAAACATTGTAGATATGTTTACCTGGTCTAATAAATAGGGAATGTAATAGAGTTGTGCCAAATTGTCAGTGGATTGTAATGCACATGTTTTCTAAATCTGGGAGAGTTCTAATGTGAGGTGGGAGTGGGGAAGGGTCTCCCTCTGACTCACACATAGACTCTCAATTCTTCCATGTTTACCGCTTGCACACTACAGGTTTTATTTTAAGGACAGGCATCTTCCAATGCACTTCCATCAAACATACTTGGCAAAATTATGTTTTCTGAGATATCCCAGCTCAAATTTATCATAACTTACTTCCCGCCTCCATGTGAACATAATTTATAGTAGAGAAGAACAACAGGAGAGATAGATGGGATCATTGTTCTTTCTTTCGAAGTCTTAGAGTCATGGGTAAATTATTCCTGGAGTCTTTCACTATTACCTGAAGCCCTGGTGTTTTGTTAATATAACCAATATTTGAAATAACACTCAGAAATGAAAGACAAATTCTGAAAATAGGCTAATCCCTAGGTTTTATTATTTACAAATATAAAAAATACAAAAACATCTCTCTATCTACCGATCATCTATCAATCATCTATCATCTCTCAGTCCGTCTCCATTCTAACAATCTTCATCAGCTGTTAAAACTTTTATTTTTATTTAATTTTTACCATTTAAACTCTATGGTTCATATTCTTGACTATCAAATTGTTTCATTCTGGCAACTATAGAAACATTAATATACCTTATAGTATTCTGCTGGTTATTATCTTTAGCAGCCATTAACTCCCACAGGAAGTGAGGAAGTTATGAGTTTCTTTTTTCTTGCACATTTCTAATATGAAAAAAATGGAAAATAATCCTAAAAGAGGAATAAAAATAAAATTATAATATGGTAACTTGCTGTATTATGTTCATGTACCAAAGCTGAAGGAACATGGGGAAACCTAAGTGACAAGTAATTTTGCATTTTTATAGCTTGAGAAAAGAACATTTTACCAATTTTATTGGAATATGAGCAACAAGGAGGGTTAATAAAGAATTTTAAATAGAAAATTATGTTAATCTTAATTCACATTACAAAATAGTAAAGTCAGTAGACAGACAAGCAGTCACACATACATACAGTTTTTTTTTTTTTAATGTAACAGAAGCTATAGGACTGTAGGCTTTTCTGTAAATGGATTTGAACACCACAAGTACCAAATACTGCATTCAAGGGAATATAATTAGAGCTGAAGAGTTGAGAACTCTCAAAATACAGATGAAACTCGATACTCCCAAAAGATTGTACTGGCTGAAAGTTTAAATGGGTTAAATAAGGGTTTAGATAAATCCCTGGATGACTGAGCCATAACCAGTCATTTAAAGGCAATTAGAGATTTAAAGGTGAAGGTCTTGGGAGGATTATGTCACAGCAAAGGCAAAAGTCCCGTAGGGCACTTTAAGAGCCAGGATTCTGCCCAATTCTTTCACTCTTAAACAGAAGCCTTAGATACCTCATTCTCTGGGACTTTATATATATTTGAGTGTTTGGTCTGGTCCCCAGGAAACACAGTAGCTACTCCAGGTTAAACCTAAAGTAGTACTAGGTGATCTCATCCTAACTAATGAATTCCATTATCTATCTAGGAAGATAGAAAATCATTCCTAGAGTTCCTTTTGTAAAAAGAAATGTAGGTTTGAGATTACCTCTCCATTCTTGTTTGCATATTTTTTCTCCCTAATTTCCTCCATTAATATTATACTTAATTGTAGAAGTAATTCAGATATAATTACATTTTACAAGTAAGAATAAAGGGGAAGGAATCATGTAACATGACTGAAAAGAAATAATTTTGACCATTTCCATTTCTGTTACATTTCAAGTCCCCAAAGATTTGAGTATGTGATCAACTGTTTGCAAAACTGTCCCAAGTTCTTTATCTTTACCTCTACTTCTACCCTTTGCAATGTAATTTGCAGTTCTTCCAATCAAAGGGTGGTCTATTTCCCTAACTCTTGTTTAGTCTGGTCTTGTTACTAGCTTTGGCCAATAAATTCAACAGAAATGATGGTGTGCCAATTCCAGCTATGGAATGGCACTATTTCAAACTTCTTTTTGAACCTCAGCCACTGACACAAGAACAAGCCTGCTGGAACATGAGAGGCCGCATAGAGAGAAACTGATCATCTTCAAGGCTAACTAGCTCACAGATGATCAGCCAGCTGATAGTAGATGCATGAGTTAGCCCATCTGAAATCTTAATAATTGTGCACATGATTTACATATCCATAATTAATAACAGATGCTTATTTTATGATAGTGCATTTTGCTGTGGATTGTTATATAGTAATAACTAAATAATAAAGGGATGAAGCATGTAATTGAGTTACTTGTTAGCTATATATTATCATAATAAGTATGTGGCTTTGTACTCTCTTCCCTCAGTATTTCCTTGGTGATATTAAATGATTTTGAAACATGTGGCCACATATTAAATCCAGGAGAATAAGGAGAAAGCTAGACACCAAACCTAAGGAAGTGAATCTGACAAAAAATATTATTCTTTCATTTAATGGATTATCAGAAAAATACAACTGTGTACTTATATGTACTAAATAACATGTCCTTAAAATATATAAAAAACAGGGGTTTGAAGCATGGCGGACGATGTGGACCAGCAACAAACCACCAACACCGTAGAGGAGCCCCTGGATCTCATCAGGCTCAGCCTGGATGAGCGAATTTATGTGAAAATGAGGAATGACAGCTTCGAGGCAGATTACATGCTTATGATCAGCATTTAAATATGATATTGGTAGATGTGGAAGAGACTGTGACTACCATAGAAATTGATGAGGAAACCTATGAGGAGATATATAAATCAACAAAACGGAATATTCTGATGCTCTTTGTCCGGGGAGATGGTGTTGTTCTAGTTGCCCCTCCATTAAGAGTTGGCTGAAACAAAGAATTTATCGTGTTATGGAATATAGGAGACTTTGTATGATTGCCTCTTCAAATGTAGAAGACGTTCAAAAGAGAAACCTGCGTTAATTTCGACATTAAGAAATGACCAAGGATTCTTGCACTCCTGAAATGAGTTGATTTGCAGATAACTCAAAAATTCTTAAGCTAAAGAGTATTTTTATTTTTTCCAACCCTTTCAATAAATGTGATCACCAAGAAAAAAATATATATATAAAAAACAAAAATGGTAGTAAATTAATTATAATGAGTTGCTTTAAACACTCTACTTTCAATAGTTAAAAGTTACTTATCATTTGAAGAACAAAATTACCAAAAAAATGATTATCAAAACCAACTTACTAGAATATTCCACTCAACTGCAGAAGGCTGGTTTTTTCCCCCCCAAGCACCCAGAGGATATTTATAAAAACTGACCACAGATTGGGTGATAAAGCAAATCTCAACAGACTTCCAAGAATTAGAATCATATGGAATAGTATATTCCTTGATCACATGGATGAATTCATGCGCACACATATATATAGGATAAAGTAGGGCATTACATAATGATAAAGTGGTCAATTCTTCAAGAAGGCATAATATGCATGTGCCTAAAAGAAGCATCAAAATATGTGAATAAAAATGCATTAGAACTACAAGGAGAAACAGATGAATCCAGTATTATTTCTGGATATGTCAACACCCTTTCAGATATGGAGAGATCTAACAGGTAGAACATAGTTTAACTTAACAATACCATCAATCAACTGAATATAATGGCCACTTATAGGCTAATTCATCCAACAACAGCAAAATACACATTCTTCTCAAGCTAACATGGAGAATTTACCAAAATAGACCACATCGTGGGCCATAAAACACACCATAACAAATTAAAAAGAATAGAAATCATACAATGTCTTCTCTCAGACAACAGTGGAATTTAGATCTCAATAAAAGAAAGATATCTAGAAAATACAAAAATATTTGGATATTAAACAACATATTAAATTTTTTTTAATGTTTATTCATTTTTGAGAGAGAGGGAGAGAGAAACAGTGTGAGTGGGGGAGGGGCAGAAAGAGAGGGAGACAGAATCTGAAGCAGTTTCCAGGCTCTGAGCTGTCGGCACAGAGCCTGAGACAGGGCTCGAACCCACAAACCATGAGATCATGACCTTAGCTGAAGTCAGACGCTTAACCCACTGTGCCATCCAGGTGCCCCTAAAGAACACATTTTTAAATAATGCATGAATCAAAGGAGAAATCTCAAATTAAAAAAAATATTTTAAATAAAATGAAAATGTAACATCAATATTTGTGGGATTTGAATACATATAAAGTAAAACCTTGGATTGTTAGTAACTTGTTCTGTGAGTGTTCCACAAGACAAGCAAACATTTCCAATACATTTTAACTTGATAAATGAGCAATGTCATGAAATACAAGTAGTACCTGATGCTGAATGTCACATAGTCAGAATTGAGCCAATGGTTCTTGAAATTCACTTTGATATACAGGTAGTTTGAACTAGAAGCATGTTTCTAAAACAAATTATTCCCGTACACCAAGGTTTTACTGTATTCAAAAGAATAAAGATCTAAAATCAATAAGCAAGATTCTACCTTAGGAACTAGGAGAGCAAATTGCATTCAAAGTAAGTGAAAGAAGAAGAGGAAGAGAAAGAAGGCAGAATAAAAAGTGGAGCAGAAATGAATGAAATTAAAAATAGGAAATCAATAGAGAAAATCAATAAAACCAAAAGCTGGTTCTTTGAAAAGGCCAATAAATTGATAAGCCTCTAGACACATCTGATAAAAGAGAGGACACAAATAACTAATATTAGAAATGAAAGAAAGAATATCATTGCAGATTTCATGTACATGGAAATGATAATAAAGTGGTACTCTGAACAACACCCACAAATTTGATAACCTTCAACCTAACATCTAAAATTATAATGTTTCTAGAATAAAACAGAAGATTATCTCTGTAAACATGAAATAGGCAAATATTTATTAGACTTGACTAAAAATGCACGAAACATAAAAATGGATAGGTGGTTTTTAGTGGAGATCGACAATGATGCTTTTTGAAAGACATTTAAAAAATGAAAAGGCAAGTGAAGAACTAGGAGAAATATTTACAGTACATATATCTGATAAAGCATTTATATCCTCAAAAATTATAATAATATGGAGTTCTATGTGTATAGTCCATGCACTATTCCGTCTGAGAATTCAAGTTCCTAATGAAAGGTTAAAACAAACAAAAAAAAAATGGCAAAAATCTTACAAGTTTCCAGCACATGTTTACCCTGGCAAATATTAAAAAAAATTTTTTTAAATTTATTTTTGAGAGAGAGAGAGAGAGACACAGCACGAGCAGGAGAGGGGCAGAGAGGGAGACACAGAATCCGAAGTAGGCTCCAGGCTGTGAGCTGTCAGCACAGAGCCCAATACAGGGCTCGAACCCATGGACTGCAAGATCATGACCTGAGCCAAAGTCAGATGCTTAACCAGCTGAGCCACCCAGGTGCCCCCTAAACTAGCAAATACTTTAAAGAGAGCTTCTGGCATGATACACAAATGTGTTTCTGCACAAAAACAGTACCCTTTCACGCTGGATTCATCAGCTGCTTTCCTTCATACCTACTATATAAACACAGCCTCCCTTTACAAAACAGTAGAATAAAATAGAAATTTCCCAGAGAAATTTTTTCATAGAAAATAATCAGGGAGCATAGAACAAGCTGGAAATATATATTCATTCTTATATATATATATACACAGGCATACAGATTTTTTTTTTTTAAGTTCCAATCTTTGTGTTACTTTTTATGAAGACGTTGTTGTCGTAACTCCTTCTCAGAACATGATAAGCCTACGGGATGTCTGAGATGCATCACTGGTGAGGTGCCCACAATTTTCTTGCATCCTCCATAACCCTGGAGGAGAAGGCCATTACTGTGTCCAGTCATTTAAGACTCAGGAGAGCCTTGTTTCATGGCATACTGTTTAAAGGTTTCTTGATTACAAGTGAATTCTATGGATGTTTCATTGGCAGTTTAAAAGGAAAATTTAATAGATATCCCTGTATACATAAGGTTTTGGCTGATAACCATATTGAGCATCCTGTACACTCCTATGTTTTTTCTGAGTCCTTTTTGCTTCCAAAGATTGTGCTAACTGCTGTTGATGAAACAGAGGCCATTCTCACCATGGAACAACCTACTGCTTTTACCTTCATTGATTTTTGAATTGTGCTGCTCACCAGAGAGTAATTGTTAGAGTCTCTTGTGGACCGGGGAACTTCAAGCCCAGTTCACACAGCTTCTATTGCCCAAGTAACTTGCAGAAACTTTTTATAACCTAATTGTACTCATTTTCAAGGAAAGAAGATATTTTGTTCTTTTGGTAAGAAAGGAAAATTTACCTAAATAGACTCCAAAATTGCAACACCGAAATGTTTATATATTCTTTTAGTTTAGTGTTTCTTTAATTGAAGAGAGCTATATTGATATGGTAAACAACTCGAACAGTATAAGAATATGCACAATGAAAATCAAAACTCTCCCACACCGTG
Organism: Panthera pardus; assembly: GCF_024362965.1. Classification (NCBI taxonomy): domain Eukaryota; kingdom Metazoa; phylum Chordata; class Mammalia; order Carnivora; family Felidae; genus Panthera; species Panthera pardus. The sequence continues at coordinate 67,240,599 of NW_026526710.1, read as the reverse complement.
GGACCTCTAATCTTTAGTGGTCCTCTCTGAACAGTTTCTTGCATACTGCTGGAAATGGTTCATATACATGTATAAGCATGTGTAAATTTTATGATCTATATATATTACAGGTATCATATATGTATAAATAAAACACTAAGGGAAACATATGATATATATACTCCTCTGCATAATATGTTTTAAATTTATTTTTAATTTCCATGTGATAAAATTCACTCTTTTTGATGTACGGTTCTATGACTTTTGACAAATGCATAGAGCCATGCAAACAACATAATTTAAGTACAGAACAATTCTATTATTCTTCTCCCCAAAAATGATCCCCTAAGATCTCTCTCTGTCTTTATTGTAATTTTCAGTAGAGTTAACATACAGTGCTGTATTAGTTTCAGGTGTACAGTCCAGTGATTCAACAATTCCATATACCAGTGCTCATCAGGATAAGTGTCCTCTTAAACCCCACCACCTGTTTCATCCATCCACCATCCACCTCCCCTCTGGTAACCATCGGTTTGTTCTCTATAGTTTAAGAGTCTGTTTTGTGGTTTGTCTCCCTCTTTTTTTCCCCCTTTGTTTGTCAAGTTCTCCCTCAACCTTTCTTTAACTTGTGGAGTTCACTAATTTGTTTTCCTCTCTAGTTTTGCCTTTTCCAGAATATCATATAAATGGAATCATAGCATGTAACCTTTTTAGTCTGACTTCTTTCACTTAGCAATATATATTTGAGATTCCTCTGTGTTGTATATGTTGATAGTTCGCTTCATTTGATTGCTAAATAGTATTCCATTGTATGGATGTATCACAGTTTTTCTATTTCCCAGCTGAGGGACAGCTGGGCTGTTTCCAGATTTGGTGATTAAGAACAAAGCTACTGTAAATATTTCATGAATAAATTTTTGTGGGAACCTGGGTTTTTATGTCACATGGGCAAATACCTAGGAGTGGGTGCATATGACTTTTAACCTAATATATTTTGAGTATTATTTAATATTAGCATCAAAAGCACACACAAACACACTCCACAAACATACTTCTCCAGAGAGGATGTAACTCAGACTCTAGTACCTCTGTCAATGCCCAGAAATATTCCATGGTGTTAAGAGAGGTGTGAGTTTAATTTCTGTTCCTTTCTTTGTTATAATTTTCTAAAATGAATTATGTATTATCTATCTACTAAAGAAGAAAACAATAGCAAACATTAATCAGCTCCAATTAAAAAATGACTCTAATTTAAGTAGCTCACTTAATTACTTTAATACTTTTTAGATTTTGTAACTAATTTCAAGTAGCAGTTTCTCAAGTCTGTTTTGAGTTTATAGACACAAACTGCCTAACTGTTGGAACATTTTGCTCATTAAAGCTTTCTGCTAATGCTATTGTCCCATGTTTATATCTGAAGAATTCACTTATTAACCAGGTTTGCCAACGTCTCTGACTTGACTGGTTACAGAAATTTGAAAGCATTTAAGTCAGTTAAATAATTGGTTATATGGACCAATGACAGGAAAGCACTCTTTAGATGTTTAAGCATCGTGTAAATAGCCATTGGGTGATTTCCCCAAGGAAAAAAAAATAATTATGAACAGAAATGGAAGTTCAAGTTCAGAGAACTTAAATAGAAGTTGATAAAGTTTTTCAGCACCCAACTCTGTCAGATTGCTTCTCCTGTAAATATACGTGTGGGAGGGGATCTCAAGGCACCTGGCTCCTTTGATTTATAGATACTATAGTAATAAGGTTAATTTAAGACATTTACCTTATGTATTCCCACCACATTTTTACTTTTAGGGAGTAGGGGGGTCCTTGTTAAAGAAAATTCCTGACATACATTGCCTTCTTGGGTTTTTCCAAAATTCATATGTTGAAAACCTAGCCCTCAGTTTCTCAGAATGTGATGGTATTTGGAGATAGGGACTTTAAAGGGGTATTTAAAATTTAATGAGATCATAGGGCAGGTCCTAGTCTAATATGACCGGTGTCTATATAAATAGAGGAGATTAGGATATACATGTAGAAATTAGGTGACCATGAGAGGACACAGCTGGAAGGTGGTTATAAGCAAGCCAAGGAGAAAGGCTTCAGAAGAAACCAAACCTGCCAACATTTGATCTTGGACTTCTGGCCTCTATAACAGTGAGATGTAACCTCTACTGCTCAAGCTACCCAGTCTGTGGCATTTTGTTATGGCGGCCCTAGCAAAGTAATACATTTGTCACCATGGAGGACTGTTTCCACTTCCTGGTAGAAAGTGAAATATCACAGCCTGAGCTTTTGCTATGAAGACTTTGCTTAGAAAGAAATAGGAAAATAACAGTTACTTCCATGGTTACAAATAATGCTAAGCAAGTACAAATAGATTTGAAAGTTCTACTTTTTTTGAAGACTTATAAACAGATGATTACAATAGGATTTGGTAGTAAATAAACCTTTGTTCTCTCCTTTCCTCATTTCCTGTCTTCCAGAAATGCTTATTTCTCACTATGAAATATTTTTTTGCCTCTTGACCTCCTTTACCCATTTTCCATCCCCAGCCCTTCACCTCTGGCAACCACCAATCTGTTCTCTGTATTTATGAGTTTGTTTGTTTGTTGTTGTTGTTATTTTTTGCTTTTTAGACTGCACGCATAGGAGAGATATGGTATTTGTCTTTCTCTGTCTGAATTATTTCAGTTAGCGTAACGCCCTCAAGGTCCATCTATGTTATCACAAATGGCAAGGTTTCCTTCTTTTTTTTTTATGCCTGAGTAATTTATTTTTTAAAAGTTATTTTTATTTAGGTGTAGTCAACACACAATGTTATATTACTTTCAGATGTACAACATAGTGATTCACCAAGTATATACGTTATGCTGTGCTCACCACAAGTGCAGCCACTATCTGTCATCATACAACACTATTACAATATCACTGACTAAATTTTTATGTTGTACCTTTTATTCCTGTGACTTACTTATTCCATAACTGGAAGCCTGTCTCTCCCACTCCCTTTCAACCATGTTTCCCATTCCCCCACTCTGCCTCCCCTCTGGCAACCATCAGCTTGTTCTATGTATTTATTTATAGGTGTGATTCTGTTTTTTGTTTGTTTATTCCTTTTTTTTTTTAGATTCAACATATGAGTGGAATAATGTGTTCCTCTTTCTCAGTTTGCTTTATTTCACTTAACATAATACCCTCTAGGTCCATCCATATTGTTGCAAATGGCCTGATCTCATCCTTTTTTATGGCTGTACAATATTCCATATTGCATATAACACATCTTTCTTATCCAGTCTATTGAATACTTTCTTTTTTAGAAAAATATGTTTATTTATTTGTTTTGAGAGAGAGAGGGAGAGAGAGAGACAGCGCGAGAGAGCATGCACAAGTGGGGGAGGGTCAGAGAGAGAGGGAGAGAGAATCCCAAGCAGGATCTGAGCTGTCAGCACAGAGCAGAGGTCAAACCCATGAACCGTGACATCATGACCTGAGCTGAAATCAAGAGTTGGACACTTAACTGACTGAGCCACCCAGGCATCACTTGAATAATTTCTATGCAGGCAACCTCTACATGGGAAGAATACGAAGGTCAGCTTCCACCCTATTTACTTCAACAAATATTTATTAGGTCCATGATAAATAGACTCTGGTGATTTATAGATTCAAAAAGTCCATATGCACTCATCATTATTCTTATGAGGCCAGCCAGGGAGATATCAATACTAAGAAAATAACCACAGAAACATATTTTCAGTGCCGTGGCAGAAGCACGAATGGGTATAATAGAAGCACACACAGAAGCTCCCAATCTAAAAGCAGTGAGCATATGAGTGAGGGAGTACAAAGCATCAGAGACTGATTTTATGAGAAATCAATGTTTTAGTTGAGATTTAAAGGTAAAGAAAGAGTAAATTTGTAAGAGCAAAAAGGATCTTTCTGGCAATGGGAAATGCACAAGAAGAGGCATGATGGGAGAAGCAGCATGAAAAAGTTAAGGTATTGAAAATAGTTTGGTTTCACTAAAACATTACAGGAAGAATGCAGGAAGTTGTGAGTTTGGGAATGAGCAGGTAGGCATATGCAGGATATGAAGAACTTTGTAAACTGTGCTAAAGGCTTTAAGTTATTATTTAAATTCTAGTTAGTTAACATACAGAGTAATATTAGTTTCAGGTGTACAATGTAGTGATTCGACACTTCCATACAATACCCGGGGCCCATCACAAGTGCCCTTAATCCCCATCACCCACTTAACCCATCCTCCCACCTGCAACCAAAGACTTTAAATTCTACAAATGAGAAATGAGGGATAGGGATTTTTTTTTTTTAGGAAACTGGCACAGACATATTTGCATTTGTAGAAGGATCCTTCTGGCTGCAGGACTGAGAGAAAATCATACAGGGTTGAGACCAGGAGCAGGAAGAACAACAAAGAGGTCATTGAGTTTGTTCAGAAAAGCAATAAGGTAATCCAGAAGTGAGGAAGTCATGTCGGAGAGGAAGAAACAGAAATTCAAGGACTGGGAAGACAAATAAGTTTCGTCTCGTGTATCAACTCCAGTCACCTGGTGGTTGATGACGGACGTTGTTTTGAGGAATTATGTGGAGGTGAATTCAGGATTCGCTGGAATGGGTATTGTGATTATTTAATTATGTCTGCACAGGCTTAGCAGAGGAGTGTATGTGGTAGGATGCTTTTCATGCATTTGCCGGCCATGATTTCAAGGGAAAAACTAGGAAGCCTAGAGAGAAATTGGATGTTGGAGAGTGTGGGAAAGGAAGCCAGAGGTGAAGGTGACTTAGATTTCTGGCTTGAGTGACTGGATGGATGTCCTATTGGTAACCCTATTGATAAAGGAGATATAAAGAAGGTTTTGCAGTGTGTGTGTGTGTGTGTGTGTGTGTGTGACAGAGAGAGACAGAGAGAGACAGAGAGAGAGGACATTTGTGCCCTAATGCATCTATTTTGGGAGACAGTTCCAGTTTGAGTATAGTGAGGTAGAGTTTCCTACACAACACTTAGGTAGAGTTAGGTAGAGATGTCAATTAGAAAATTGACTGCACTGGGGTGCCTGGGTGGCTCAGTTGGTTAAGCGTCCAACTTCGTCTCAGGTCATGATCTCACGGTTGGTGAGCTTGAGCCCCGCATCAGGCTCTGTGCTGACAGCTCAGAGCCTGGAGCCTACTTTGGATTCTGTGTCTCCCTCTCTCTCTGCCCCTCCCCTGCTCACGCTTTGTCTCTCTCTCTCTCTCTCAAAAATAAATAAACATTAAAAAAAAAAAGAAAAGAAAATTGGCTGCATAAATTAATCTGAAGCTAAGGGAGAGCTGGAGAATCATTATTTAAGAGTGATTAGCTCTTCAGTTTAAAAAAAATCAGGAAATGTAGAATGAAACACAATGTGAAAGATTTTCTCAATATGTCAGTTACCTTAAATTTCTTAAAATAGCAAAGGGCAGAAGTCAAATCTGTAGTCTATTTTAATTCTCTGGCATCCTCCAGGGAAGATAATTAATTTTCCTTGGGCTCAACATTTGTACATCCAAAATAGAAATGATATGACTTGTCTTTTACTTTTATCTCAGCAATCTTGAGCCAGATAATTCCAGTTCCTAATCTTCTCATTAATCCCCCTTGAGATTGGGTTAATTCTTCCTAGATGCTTAGTGAATGTTGTCTTAACAATTCACAGCCCTAATTGATGACATATTTATAAAAGTTCCTACAGGCGTGCCTGGGTGGCTTAATCAGTCAAGCATCAGACTTTGATTTCATCCCAGGTCATGATCTCATGGGATCTTGTGGGTTCAAGCCCTGTATCAGCACAGAGCCTGCTTGGGATTCTCTCTCTCTCTTTCTCTGCACCTCCCCTGCTCACTCGCACTCTCTCTCTCTCTCTCTCAAAATAAATTAAAAAAATAATTAGGGGCATTTGAGTGGCTCAGTCTGGTAAGCATCTGACTTTGGCTCAGGTCATGGTCTTGAGGTTCCTGGGTTTGAGCCCCTCATCGGGCTCTGTACTGACATCTCAGAGCATGGAGCCTACTTGAGATTCTGTGTACCCCTCTCGCTCTGACTCTCTCTCTCCCTCTCAAAAATAAATAAACATTTAAAAAATTCATAAAAAAGAAATAAAAAAAGATCCTACAAACCCTAACTTTGTTTAGAGAGTAAATGTACCTCTCATAATCAACAATCTGATCAGACAAACCAGACATTAAGGATAAGAATTGGCTCTCCCTGCCTCCAGTCCACTTCTCAGTTTCCCAGGATTCTCCTTAAGACAGAACATTTTCTCCTTTGCTCTTATTAGATATCTTCACATCAGGGATCATTTTCAAAACTTCTTGGACCACATATAGGATTCTCATCTGTCTTATGCATCCTGCCCATGTTGGCCTATGTTTCCAGAACTTGCTCTCTTTTCAGAATTTTGATAAACTTTCCCATTGATCAGCTCACTCTCATTTTCTCAGAATATGTCTTTTATTAGCAAATACGAGGTGGAAAATAAAACCTTTTGTTGTGACAATAATGGCTTGATCTTATATTTTGTTTTTTATTTTGTATTTGTAGATTTTTTTTTCTTAAAATTTTTTTTTTCAACGTTTTTTATTTATTTTTGGGACAGAGAGAGACAGAGCATGAACGGGGGAGGGTCAGAGAGAGAGGGAGACACAGAATCGGAAACAGGCTCCAGGCTCCGAGCCATCAGCCCAGAGCCTGACGCGGGGCTCGAACTCACGGACCGTGAGATCGTGACCTGGCTGAAGTCGGACGCTTAACCGACTGCGCCACCCAGGCGCCCCATGTAGATTTTTTTTTCTTAATAAGCACTTCTCTCAACTATTGGAAACTCTAATGTCTACAAAATGTTATAATTATTAAGGTACATGGAAGCAGTGTATTTCTCTAATGCTTTTAATATTGTTATGGTTTTCTAGAATATCAATGTAAGAATTAATTATATTGTCCAGATATTACAGACCTGGGCAGGGAATGGGGTCAGATAAATACTTAGGTGATCAAGTCTAAGAATGAATAATAAATTGATAAACAGGAATCAGTGTGATTTGAGGTTTAAACTTAAGGGAAAAAATGCCTTGCACCTACCACTGGAATTAAATATAAAAATGTTAATGATGGTGTTCTTAATGATCTAATTCTAGGATATTCATGTGTGTGTCCTGTAAACCAGGGGGATTAATCATTTCAGTGGAGAAAGACTAAATGACTCTGACAGGTGACACATTTAGTCTGTAAATTTAGTTCCTTGAGTGACTACCTGATAATTTATCAATGAAAAAATATATCTCTTTTACAATCAGAAGAAAAATAAACACGGCCCTTAAAATTAAAAAGAAAAAGCCTTATCAGTAACAGCTAGCATTTCAATATATGGATCCTTAGTTGTGATTATAGGTAAAACCTAAATAATCCTTTGTTTTTGGATCACAATTGGCCATAAAGAGCTGTAGAATAAAAAATCCATTAAATAATAATGGATTCAAATATGTAGGCTTTTCTATTCCAAGAGAAGATCCAAAATTTTGATGATAGTGACATTAGAATTATGAGACAATGGGCCATTTAACAATAGAGTTAGGTTTTATGTTCTCAGAGAAATCACTAATATTTTTGTAAATGTGTAAATAGTATTTCTGAAACCAGTTAACTTGTCTTATCTCAAATTTATGTTGCCCTTTTAAACTATAATTTTAAGTGTAATCAAGGAGATAGTTGAAAAGCAACAATCCAATGTGCCCCCGACAGGTCCAGATCATAGGTTCTCGTTTTAGCCTAGTCTTCATTCATACAGACAGATATCAGCCATGACTGTGGTTGCCAATGGTCAAAGACATTGCCATAGTGATATGAGCATGAAACATGGGAAATGAAAAACATAATCTAAGAGAGGAGGCAGCCAATTCAGGACATTTGTGAGATACCCCAGGGGACTCCCAGGACTATTTGGGAAGAATGTTTGAGAGGCTGGACTTAGAAAGCAGAAGAAGAAGCTGAGACAGAAGAATATCCTTATTGTCACTTTTCTCTTACTGCCACCAATGTCAATTTCCACTCCTTTCTTAATTTCCTATTTTTAAAATTGTATTTTCATTGTCATCATAATCTCAGGCCACCCTCTTTGCTTAATTTAGTTTTGTCATTCTAGCAAATGTTTTCTACTCTGGCTACATATAAAAATCACCTGGGTAGCTTTATAAAACCACAATACATAGGCCCAACCTTAAACTAATCAAAATAGAATCTCTGGAACCGGGGCCTGGGCATCAACATTTTTAAAAGCTTCTTAAGCGATTCCAACGTGAGGCCAAGGTTAAGAACTATGTCAGTAAACGGGGACAAATTATGGTTGGTTTATGGGCCTGTGTCATATAAGGAAACCACTGGCTTTGAAACTGGAGTTTGAATCTTATCTGACATTTACTAGCTATAGGACTTCAGACAAGACACTCTAGTGCCTAGATTTATTGTAAATTAATATAGATTTATATATGTGTATGTGTATATATACACATATATTTATCTATAATATGCTTAACACTTACGCATATTCATTTATAATATAAATTGGATAATATTTGTTAAATGAATACATGAATGTCAGGAACTATACTAAATGTGACACCATGTTAAATGATAGTGATAAAATAAAGAGGAAAGCAAACATATTTGCTGCCCATGTGCAACTTCTACTACAGTGGGGAAAAAAGACATTAATTAAACAAAGTCTCCCAAAATGTGATATTGAGGAGAAAGAGTGCTATAAAATTCTATAATGTTTTTACTCAGTCAGAAATGTTCTGAACCACTTCTCTAACGAAGTGATAAACACTGTGATAAAGAGCTGAGATCAGAAGGATGAGCAAGAGTTATTGAAGGAAGGTGAAGAAGGAAAAACACTCTGGGAAAAGAAACGGGCATATGCAAACCCCAGACTGTGAGAGAGCACAGGAGTCCTGTACTGAGGAATCCTGCCTTCATTCTGAACACAGTGGAAAGCCACCCAAGAGTTTTGATCAGAGATAGTCAGGAAATGAGGCTGGTATGTTACCTTGGGACTTGGAGAGGTGCCAGAGTAGATGCAGATAAATGAGTGAGTGTGCTATTTGCAGTCACGTAAAAGACTATGGTGGTTTCCTTCAGAGTGATGATGACAACATGGAAAGGTATGGCTAGATTAAAGAAATGGGTGATAAAACTCATAGGGCTTGGTGAGGGAGAGTGTGAAGGAAACCAGTGATGACTCCTATGCTTCTGGTTTGTACAGTTGGGTGAATGGTGAACTATTTACTGTGATGGAAAACTCCAGAAGATAATCATGTTCAGAGAGGAAGATCAGGAGATTTGGTGTTGACCTTGTTTACTTTGACATTTCTATGAGTTATTGAAGAGGAGTCACAAGATGGCATTCGGATATGCAGGTCTACAGTTGAGGAAAAAAACTTAGGATCAAGATAGATATTTGGGAATTATGTGCAAATGAGCAGTAATTAAAGTTGCAGTTATAGATGAGATTTCTCAGGGACAGAACATTGGGTGAGAAGATATGAGAAGTCAAGGCTGACTCCTGAAAAACTCCTAGCCTAGGCAGAAGAAGACAAACTTGAAAATTTGGCAAAGATTATCAGAGCAGTAGGGAAAATATCTACAGAGTATTTATCAAGGAACCCCCCCCCCCAAAAAAAAGGTAATTATACTTAACAAGAGTGTACTCAACAAATTTGAATGTTGATTATAAGTAAGGTGAGATCCATAGGCTTTAATGACATGTAGGTCATTGGTGATCCATGGAAGAACACTACAGGGAAATAAAAACAAAAAAACACATAAAACCGGATTGAATTACTGAACAGTGCATGGAGAATAAGAAATTAAAATGTAGGGTGTAGATGAGTGTTTTGAGAAATACAGTTGTGAAAGGAGACTGTTTCCAAATGACATTGAAAGATTGAGGGATTTTTGCTGTACTTTCTGTTTGTTTTAATGGGACAAATTGAAGTCATTTAACAACAGTGAAAAGGAACTCCATGGGAAGGAGAGGGTGAATTATAAGAGTAGCAGTGCGTGTTTCTGAGAAGAAACTAGATTGGTCTTGGGTAGGAGCTAGTTCTCATCTGAAACAGGAGAGAGACTAGAATGAATGCAGATGAAGTAAGTTCGCATGCTTGGTCTCAGGGAAAGTTTCTATTTTCCTTACAAATTCATCTCCTGAATGGGTAGTAGAAAGAAAATGGTCAGAATTTTGAGAAGAGGGGGAGATTTGCAACAGGCATGTGGAGAGTTTAAAAGGAGAGACTGAGTCAACCAGAACCGGACAAACACAATAGGACTTCTAGGTATCATGAAGGCCTCAAGTAAGGTTGCTGTTTTATCAGAAGTTCTAATCTTGTACTGTGTAATGTCCACAAAGCTCAGCTGTTCAGGGCAGAGTTAAACTCACCCAGGGTTGGAGGGGAAAAGGAATGAGCTTTGAGGAAATTGTGCTTATACAAGAAATTATGCTTATTTCAGAATTTCCCCTCCCCACAAAGTTCTAATCCATCTCTTCCTTCCACTACCAGCTCAGAAGATGAAAGCCCCTCCTACTAAGAGACATTTCCCATTTCCCTGAGACCAAACATTCGAGTTAGTGATTCCCATGGAATATGAACTTCATAAAGAGAAGAGTGAGGAAATGAGAGGGACTGATGGATTGCAGTTCCCATTGTCCAATTTGTTTTACATAAATATTCATAACCTCATCAAATTTCTATAAATTGTTTTTAATATAAATATCCCATTGCCATAAATAATTAGAAAAGTCCTCTACTATTATTTCTATTTGTTTTATTTGATCTTTCACTGACTTCTTGTAATGAATTTTCATGGTGAATAAAGAATGCTTCCCAATAGCTACTATGTGGTTTGGACCCCCCCCCCCCCATTGTCCTAGAGTCATGACAGTGGCTGCATAGCTCACATGTTTACAGAATGATGCTAATGAGGTTTGCTTAGTGTCTTCCTCCCTGGCTTCAAACTGACCTCTACTTTCTGCTGTTCTACTCGACAATCTCACAGAAAGAGATCATTAGTCCCACAAAGTGAATGGGGGTGGGGGGGAGAGTGGAACAAATGTGACCATAATCACATCAACAGTAGGGTAAGAAAAATACAGTTCTCATGCTTTCTTGATGGACTGTTCCTTATAAAAGAATAAAATATCTTCATAAATGGATTTATTGTTTTCAAAGTGCCTTCACATCTATTATCTGCCAAAATTTTTAGGTTTATTTATTTATTTTGAGAAAGCAAGAGAGAGAGAGAGAGTGCATGAGTGAGGGAGGGGCAAATAGAAAGGAAGAGGGAGAATCACAAGCAGGCTTTGCAGCATCAGTGTAGAGCCTGATGTGGGGCTCGAACCCACAAACCATGAGATCATGACCTGTGCTGAAATCAAAAGTCAGACACTTAACCGACTGAGCCATCCAGACGTCCTGAGAAAAGAACATTATTATCTCCATTTTTCAGAAGTGAAATCTGAGATTCAGTGATGTCAAGGGCTTACCATCAAAGCAGCTGAATTAACCATGTGTTTCATTTTCTGTATTGCTGATGCTTTGAAATCTGGGGCCTTGCTGACCTTGGAGGCCCTCCAAGGTATTAACAATTCCTAGAGACAGGAAATAACTCACTTGTGAGTGTGCCCTTCAAATACAAACCAGCCCATCCAGAGCCCACACCCCAGGCACCACCTCTATCAGGCTCTCATACTCAATGCTACTATCCTCCAGCCCTAATGACCCCAGGGCCAGGTACCAGAAAACTAGAAATAGCCCCTATGTTCCAGGGCCTGTTGAAATTGTTCACATTAACCAGTCGTAAGCCTGTGTACCCTATCTCCCCATTCCTTCCGGCAGAAACCACAATAAAGGGTCCTGCCCACAGTTTTTCCTTCTCCTCGTACCTCCTCACCAACCTTGGTGCATCCCAATGTGGCTCCCCATGGCATGTCTTGCCTCTCCCCTCGGGAACTTTGAGTAATAAGCAATCTTTTTAATGGCTATCATCTTCTGATCTGTTGGCTTTACAATACCTCAAGTTTTTTTTATATCAATGCACTATTTCAGAATAGTAGTTTGGCTTGAAAGTGGTGAAACCAGGTTTAGAATCCAGGTTTGGATTCTTTCCATTTTACCACTCTACTACACTGTGGGTGGTGGGGCAAGAAAGTCACATCTACTGCTAACTGAATTCATTCATACATCAAATATGTATATTTGGAGCACCCATACCATGCTAAGCAATTGCAAGCACTGGGTATATATGTTGATAAAATAAGTTATAATAGACAAAGTGTGGAGACAGAAAATAAACAAGTAAATAAACATATGGGTATATAATTACAAATAGTGACAATGCTGTGGGTGAAAACCAGAGCATACAACTCTAACGTACGGCTTCAGATTGGAGGTCTGAAGAGATTTTCCGAAGAGGTTATATCTGAACTATGACCTGAAGGAAATGAAGGATCCAACCAAGTAAAAAGCTCAAAAGCCCTTAGACAGGAGTCATCTTGGTTTCTAAGAGAATGGAAAGAAAACTACAGTAGATAAAATGTAGGAGAGATTGGTACAACGTGAAATTGAAGAAGGAAGGAGAAGTCAGATTATTTCAAGGTTCTGTGGGTTATGGAGTTTGAATCATTTTTCCAGGACAATGGAAAGATATTGAAGGGTTTTAAGCAAGGGAGTGACATGATTCCTTTCATGTATGTCAAATTCACTTTGGCAGCTGTGGAGAATGGATATAAGATGGATAATAATAAAGGAAGGAGTTAAGAGGTTATTTTAATAGATCAAAAAAGATATGTTGACGGTGGCTAGGTCTAGGGTGATGGCTGTAAAGATGGAGAAAACCAGGCAGGTTTAAGATATATTTTGGTGATGGATTGATTATATGTGTAAGGGTGAAGTGAGAGAATCAGAAAAGCAACTTGAAGGACTTTGGCTTAAATAATTAGTCAGATGATGATGATGCCATGTGCTCACATGGGGAAGTCTGAGGGAGGAACATGTGTGTGTGCATGTGTGTGTGTTTATGCACGTAATAGGGGTGGATGAGGTGGAAATTGAGGATCCCATATAAAAACCACATGACAAGTTTGTCATGTCTCCGAACTCTTTCAGTGGAGTAGCAATAGATGGTTGCCTATGAATCTGAATTTCAGATCTCAGAAGGCTGAAGATATATTTAGGAAGAAAATGCACAGAATTAATATTTTACAATTCATGACAGAATGAGTTCATTTGGGGCTGTATATATAAGAGAGAAGTAGAAACGTCCATAACCCATTTCTGAGAAGTTATGGCACTTATAGGTTTAGGGGAAAAATACTGGAGAACGATAACCAGAAGTGGCCAGAGAAAAATGAAACCAAAACATGTGGACCACTATTTAATAGACTCAGAAGCTAATCAGCTAACAAATGGTAGAATTGAGATTCAAACTCAATTTGTCTGACTTGGACATTTCTATTCTTATTGCTCTACAAGCTTTCTTTCTGAAAACAGTGAGAATAATTGAGCACCACATACTCTCAAGGTTTTCCAAATTGACAGGTTAGAAGTGTCTCCTGGCATTTTTATTAAAAAGCAGATTTTCTAATCCTTCTTCTGATTAAATAAAATTCCTTTTTTTTTAAATCTCGTAGCTACAAGCTAAATATAGGTTGATATAAAAATTAAAGTAGATAATGTAGTTTTACCCAAACTTGCTAGAATCAGTGGTTAAATGACCTGCCCAAGGTCACACAGCTAGAAAGAGTTGATGTATTACTTAGGGCCATTTGTCTTCTGTGTTCTACTTTCTTGCTCTGCCTCCCCAGTATGCGTATAAACACTAATCAATTCCCATGAATGTGTAATGGCTCCCTTGGCTGTGTTGAAAACCCATCTAACCTCCTTTAGATTACACACATTTTTTTTCTATGAAGCTTTAACTTTGATGCTTTTCCCTTCCTTTGGATGCCTATAGTATTTATTATCTCTAATGTTAAATTATTGCTCAGCATATGTTCCTTTGTGTTGCTGTATTCTGTCTCCCCTGGATTGTAAATTCCTTGTGGTCATGACTTAACATTTTGTGACGGTCTCTTAGCTAACCACCAAAATCCATTTTCTCTTTCTTCCTAGTTACTGAGACTAAATTCTCAGCTGCCCTTGCACTTCAGTGTGACTTTGAACCAAAAGTTCTTCTAATGGACTGGAAGTTTAATATGCCTCTTCCAGGGCTAAGCCATAATAATTTCCACGAGTGCTTCACCATGATCTCTCCCCCTCTCTATGTGCCAAAATGGTAGTAGTAGTGTTAAGTATGGTGGAGACACTACCAGCCCGGTTCCCTGAAAGACTGCATGGAGCATAACTACTTGCCAACCTGAAATGCTCTAAAATGTATGTGAAGAGAAAATAAGCGTAATAGTATTTGAACCCTCACACTGAGGGGTTGATATATCTTTGATAGTTTACCATACCCTAATACACAGTATCACGTCTTTTGTGCTCTATCATATTATACAATATTCAAGATGTGACAAATGCTTAATAACAATGGTGATGAATAGATTAAAAGCTGACTAATGTGAAAACAGGCAATTCTTGTCCAAGTTGTATACCTCATCAAATACTGCTAAGTTTTAGTTTCAAGTTTATTATGATCATTCACTTGATGTCCAGTTTTTGAAAAAAATCCTGTCTTCTCATATTCTTTTTTATTTTAGGTCAGTATTTTGATTATAAATCAATATACTGATATTTTATCATCTGATAAAAATGTTCTATTTCTAGTTTAGCTCAGGTGGGTCATCAGAGCTAAAAATTATTGGGTAATGTCAGCTTCACAGAACATATCAGTTGCAATAGAAATGGTGGGTTTAAATATTGTTTTATAAAAATCAGGGGAAATATTACTTTCTATAATTTATATAATTTATTTACAAGTCCATTTTTTTAAAGATTAGAGTATCTACAGACCGAGCACTCAGATCCCTCTCATGAATAATAGATCATCCTCATTAATACTTTCAATAATATATTAATAGTAGCATATTAATACATTAATGATTTATTACTGGTTACAGCTTTGAAACAAAAGTAAATCTTGAATTACAAGATATATATTACAACAAGCATAATATTTTTATAAGGCAGTTAGGGGAAAAATATACTTAAGCTATAGAATCAACCAACCAAAAAAAGAAAAAAAAAAAGATTTTCAAGTTTTAATGACATTATTTGGAGAAATAATTAAATAAGATATAGAAAAGGCATTGGAGTAAATGTTTTTGTCATTTTTCTTTGAGATGTAAAGTGTGTTAATTAATAGGGAATAAACTAGAAAAAGAATAAACAATTTTGTTCTGTTGACTATCAACTAAAACTTGATTTAACTGAAAGAGTGATTATTTTGATTTGTATTGTGTATTGTAGTATGAAAACAGTAGGTGATTGAGTTGACTGCTAGAGCTTAATGTGATGAGTATATACATTATCCCATGTGTAATTTGTAAGATCTCAGAAAGTGGCTGAGGGAAAGAAGGATTCAAAGATTCTTCTCTCTTCTGTTCCCATCTAATTCTGATTTATTGCTCCTTCAGAGGCAAATATCTTCTGGGACCTATAGATAACTGGGTACAAGTGGGACCTTGGACTGTTGTAGGAAGTTCCCACCAGAAGCACTGGCTCACAGCTTTCTAATCCAAAGGCTGGATGAGTATCTTCACCCTTCTTTCAGAAACCCCAGGAGCAAAGGTGATTGGATTCTAGAGCTTTATCCACATATAACTGAGGCTCTCTGGGAGAAGATTGACAATGGATAAATATATGATCTTTCTGGATCCCAAGTGTCCAGACAAGCAAACTGGACAAGCCAAATTCTTTTCTCTTGGAAACTGAGACAAAAATTAATTATCTGAAATTGGAGAAAATTCTTTTAGGTAGTTTAGCAAGGAGGTGGCTGGCTATTTGTTTCTATACTGCCAGCCTTCTAGAATAACATACAAGTTTATTTTCCCCTATTTGTAGGGCAACCACCACTCAGAAAACTTTTATTAATCAACCTGAGATCTAATGACCAGAAAAGAAAAAGAAAGAAAAAGCTGCTTGCATAGTATCCACAATAGCGAAATGTAATTGCTGAAAAAGACCACAATCTGAATAAGAAAATAACAAGAACACTTAGGTAGAACCTTAAGTGAAGCAATCACACACACATATAAACAACTTTGTTAGCTTATTCTTAAAAATCCTCAAGTTGTCCATGAGAATATTTAAGTTTTGAATGTTTAGATCAATAATCAGACTCAATACAAGCATATACACAATCACATGGGAAACTATCTTAAAAGAGAATACAGCTCAAAGTGTCTGTATTTTCATTTGTATTTATGATCATGATGAAACTTTTAATGGATTAATTTATTATCACCTGCCAGTAAGACAAAATTAAAGGGTAGGTCTGATAATATTTAATGGTTCACTAAATGAATTCTATATGAAAAAGTTTTGCAATAAATTAAATGGGAAATACCACTTTTAAAAATGAGTCATCAAATGATGCAGTGTAGAATAGATCAAACCCAAAATATTCTGTACAATTTCCTACTCAATACAATATTTACATTATAGATGGTAATGTAGATATAGCAAAGTATTGCATATAACATTAAATTGTTATTTATTTGATTTTTATTTGTTTTGTTGCTCTGTTTTTAACTTATAAATTTATGTTTACAATTGCATAGGAATTAAAAATATGTTTAGTTTTATGTTTGTGTATATTTAATTTATACTACCAATATTAGTCTACTATATTTTCCCTTTATAAGGGGTGTGTATATACTCAGATTTGAGAAATATTGTTTTATATATATATATGTGTGTGTGTGTGTGTGTGTGTGTGTGTGTATAAAGTATTTTATTTCTCATCCTTGGTTCAAAATATCTTGTTTTCTATTTTATATTTATATAATATCTCACTCAAGATATTTCCTAAATTGCATTTTCATACATTTAATCTGTAGGCTTTAGAGACTTTTTTTTTTTTTTTGGTAGATAAGGCAAAAAAAAAAAAAAAAAGGTAAAAATTTCTTGGATTCTACATCCCGGGATTCAGAATTGTGATGTCAAATCAATATGTCATGTGGCTATTAGCTTTTATTCCACATGCAGACACACTGTCACATGTTCCAACAACCCATAATACAATAGGCAATTCAAGAAATGGAAAAGCATTTTCTGGAGTCCAGCTACTGTGGGATCAAAAAAATCTCAGTTACAACCAAATTTGTGATTGTTGACAAAATACAATGAAAGGTAATTCTTTAGAGATGAGGTTTACTGTCATCTATTCAAATAAAAATATCAGGAGACTATTATATTTAAATGAGAGGTGAAGGAAAAGCAAGCAGTGCTTAAAATGGTGTCTTTAATCAGACTTCTTCTCATGCCTACATTGTCCCTTAATAATAGATTACAAAAATGTGCTTTTCCAATTCTTTATTATTCCTCTAATAAACAAATAATGTTATTATGTGTTTGTTTTCCATTATTATTTGTATTTCTATTCTTGGCCTCTGCCTTCCTCAAAAGTCCTGAAGGTTCTTCTTGAATGGTTATCAAGAGTCTCAAATGTGGCTCTAAAGCAGACCTAATCCTAGTGGCAGTAACTGCAAATGTGCCCTTTTCAATATATTTACCTTTATTGAGACCAGCTGGGAGGGAGGAGAGCCTAATTTTGACCATAATTGCAGGATTATATCCTAATACCTTGCTCATCAAACATCGGCCCACTGAATGTTAGATTGACAGGAAGCAATATATGCTCTCTTTTAAGAAATACTTTTGAGTGGTTGCCATAATAGACTTGAAAATAGAATTCCTAAAAACAACAGCAAAGAAATCATCTCAAAGGAGCGCATCCGAGCTGTCACTCCAGCTCCCAAAAGCTTGATTCTCCGTTGACAATGTTAACTTAGGCCATCTGTAACTTGTTCCTATCTCTTCTCAGTCTCATCTGGCCACTTAATATGTCTTGGGTCTGACGCTTCAAGAGTCTTTGTTGTGTATAAAAAAATTGATACATCTTGATTCAGCTGATGGGGCATAAGATTGCTCTTATAGATATACTGCAAGTTTTCAAAAAAAATTTATGGGACTTCAACAGAAGACACTATAAATTTTACACAATGAATGAAACATGTTTTCTCAGCTCTTTTCATTTGGTAGAAAATTATGTATAACGCATTTCAGAAGGTGCCCACACTTCACGCGTCTATTTGATAGCTGGTTTCATTTAGCTGGTGGGGAAGGGATAGAGGAGTGCAGAAATGCCACTCATTTGTTCATCTTTCACAAGAAAATCTGAGACACTTACAAAAAGCAATTTAGTTCTTTTTTTTCTTCTTCTTTATATGAGGTTTTGACTTATGGCTTAAAGTAAGAACCCCGTCAGAACCCAGCAATTCACAGGGACTTATCCTTGGGCACTTTTTGATTGCCACCTACTTAGAGTAAATAAGTGGATACTTCCAGGAAATCTATTTCCTTTCAGTGCTATAGGATTCACACTATATTATGAGATAAAGAGGAATACTGTGGGAAATACAAACTACAATGACAAAGAAGAATTGCTCAATTTAGTAGAGGAGAAAGATTCTTCTTCAAAAATGTAAAAGTAGACAATATACTGTTCCGGTGTGGTTTCAATTTTCATTTATATGCAGCTTTCAAATGGAATTATTTCAAAAAGAATTAAAATATGAGGCTATTCTCTCATATCTTAAATGAGCTGGTTCTGAATTTTTTTTTTTTCCTGCAGGAATTTTTCTTATTTAATCCTACCTGACTTGCCTCACTTTCATGCTCATAATACTGATGGAGATAAGATTGTTGGCTTTTGTTGGGTCCCTGCTGAATGAGTTACTTGCTTTCCAAGGATTTCGGCTTGATTTCTTCCACTAGATTGGCAGCTCTTGGAGGATCAGTGTGTTGTTTTATGATTGTCACTAATCTGTTTAGCCCCTCTTTACATGTCAAAGAATTCAGAAAATGTTAGGGCATGATCACCTGGATTGGTTTACAGGTAGTCTTTGTCCTGTCGTGCATGCTCAGTGCTGCCTACAAGAAGCTACTACTCACTCCTCATTGTCTTTTACCCCAGTTTTCTGTTCATGAGAGTGGAGCGTGTCCCTTTGGTTACAGGCAATAGTGCATAGCTGATGGGCATTTTTTGAACCAATATCTTGGTATTATCAAGTGAAGAAATTTGGTCTTTATGAATGTCAAGAGCACTTCAGGATTATGACCTCAGAGAAGTAGCACTGTCTGTTTCACTACTACCCATCAGGTAACACTGCAAAACATTGGATGGTAAAAATGGAACAACCTGTGTACATGCTAGGTAAGTCCCTAAGATTAAAACAAACAAACAAACAAACAAACCAACAACCTGAAAAGTTGCTTCTATAAGGTGTATTCTGGACTTGATAGAAGCTTCTTTGGTATATTTAGATAAGACATTTTGGTTTTGAGGAGTTTAATAGAGAAATGATCACTTGTTACTCTTTCAGAGAAATGTCTTAGGGATTGATGCGTTGATTTGGGTGTGGGGATTTGAAATGCTCAGTAGTAAAACAAAGCTCTTATAGAATAGTAACTACATATTATGTGACACGAGGATCTAGAAATGAGATGAGTTACAAGTGACTGAGTGTATCTGCCCTATTCTCTTCCCATTTTTGCTTCTTGGATTTACTTACGGCGATTGTTAATTTATATGTCAACTTGACTGGGACACAGGGTGCCCAGATAATTGGCTAACTCATTTCTGTGTGTGTGTGTCTCTTTCTAGGTGAAATTAGCATTTGAATCAGTGAACTAAAAAAAGCAAATTGCCCTCCCCAGTGTGGGTGGACCTCACCTGATCCCCTGAGAGTGTGAATAGAACAAAAATAAGGAGGAAGGATTGGCTCTTTGCCTGACTAGTTGATCTAGGCCATTGATTTTTCTCTTGCCCTTGGTGCTGCTGGTTCTAGAGCCTTCAAATTCAGACCGGAATCTGTACCATGGGCTCTCTCTGCTCTCAGGTCTTCTTAATACACCATGGGCTTTTCTGGGTCTCTACTTTGTAGACAACAGAGTGTGGGACTTCGAAAAGCTCCATAATCACATGAGTGTGAGTGTGTGTGTGTGTATGTGTGTGTACTCTATTGGTTCCGTTGAACCCCAACTAGCACCCTTATGTAGCAAATATTAATCAATGTTTATCCTCATTTAAAATTTAGAAATCAAAAGCATTTTTAAATTCTCAACTCTTATGAGATAAATATAAAATGTGCTTAAGCCAGAGAGAATATATTGGAGAATATAAAATCATTCTCAGGGCGGCTGGGTGGCTCAGTTGGTTGCACATCCGACATCAGCTCAGGTCATGATCTCACAGTTTGTGAGTTCAAGCCCCGCGTCAGTCTCTGTGCTGACAGCTTAGAGCCTAGAGTCTGCTTCGGATTCTGTGTCTCCCTCTCTCTGACCCTCCCCTGCCTCTCTCTCTCTCTCAAGAATAAATAAACATTAAAAAAAATTTAAATCATTCTCAAGGCTATAATGAGTGAAATAAGGACTTGAATGAACACGACTGAGAATTGGAATAACTATAATATACTCCTGGCTCTGCTTCTAACTATAGGTACAAATGTGGTGATGGCCCCTTCTGTTTCTGGATTTTAGACACTTTATCTTCAGATGAGGAGTCTGGTCTGTATCAGTCGGTCTCAACTTGGAGCAGTTTTCCTCTTAGGGTACTGTTGGCAATGTCTGCAGACACTTTGGTTGTCACAAGTGGGAGTGGTGGCAATGTTTCCAGATGATCTATCATCTTCCTGAGCTGCTAACTCAGGAAACCAACAGGTGAGCCCTGGCACTTTTGTGGCCAACTGTTCCATTCTGGGGAATCCTGCTGGGGTCTGGACAAACCCAGAGCACAGCTCCTGGCTGGGTTGGCCAACACTGTTGCCAAACAAGCTTGGATAAACTCATTGCAAGAGAAGCCAGTAGCTCAGGAGATGAGAGTTTGGAAAAGGGAAAGGGATAAATTTCGGATGTTGGCAACCAGGGGAGGGGGTAGACTCAAGACTTAACTGCCTTCTCTACCTGCAAGATGGAGACCTAGAGTTGTATAGGGAGGGGTTGGGGAAGAAAGCAGCAGGGAGTGCATGATCATGTGTTGGTGGGGGGTTGGTACGTGTTCAGCTTAAGATCAGAGACAGGGGAGGGGATTTGTGTTGTGTGGTCTTCTAGGAATTCTATTGCTATCAGACTGGCAGTTGGAATGTTCCAGTCATTGTCAAAGCCTCAAGAAAGTTCAATAAGAAATAATTGTTGGGGTCTATAATCGATCAAGAAGGCTTGCTGACAGTAATACTGGCATCTCATTAGTAAAGGCTAGGGATGCTGCCAAACATCCTACCATGCACAAGACAGAATTATCCATCTCCAAATGTCATTAGTGTCAAGGTGGAAAAATCCCCACTTGAGATTCTTTCTCTTACAGTCCTAATCTTTTGAATCTATCACTCTGCTCTGATTGTTTCAGTTAAAGTAACAAACCACAAGAGACTCCTGATAGAGAAAAAACTGAGGGCTGATGGGGGGAGATGGGCGTGAGATGGCTGGATGGGTGATGGGTATTAAGGAGGGCACTTATGGTAATGAGCACTGGGTGTTGTATGTAAGTAATGAATCACTGAATTCTACTCTTGAAATCAGTATTGCATTGTATGTTAATGAACTAAATTTAAATAAAATTAAAAAAAAATTTGAACTTTTGAGGTTTTTTTTAATAAAAAGAGCAAATCATGGTGCATAATTAACATGAAAGGAAATTTTATTAGTAAGAAATATAGTCTCATTTATGAAATTCTCCCATGGATTTATTAATATAAAGGAGAGGATCAATACCAACCACCTTCCCCCAAGAAATACCTTCTTTCATGGATCTCTATTCACACAAATTTTTAGCAAAACTAAGTTAAGGAGGAGACTGAGTTCTCTTTGTCTGTTAAGCTCTTTTTGTATTTGTTACTGGTGACACACACTGTCAGAAAAAATTTGAAGAGTAGAGAGAGGCTCAAAATGACTAAATGTCTGAAAATCCCCTTGCTTAAAAATCTTTTCCAAACTACCTCTAATTGAGAAGTGTAGTCTGATTAGCAAGCTCTTCTTGGAAATGCAGATGGTCCCTGAGAATGAATGAATGTTATTCTCTGTTAGTAGGAATCTCCATAGTCAGAAAGAGGCCTCAAGGGCTCAAGAGTTTTGTTTGGAAATAAGGAAATTCAGAGGTGGTGCCTGCAGGGGTGAGGCTGTTTGAGAATGTGACTCTCTGGTGGGCAGGAAAGAGAAGGCAATAGATTGAGGGTGATGGGAAGAGGGAGAATGAAAGAATACTTGGGTCTTTGTGTTTCTGCTTTTGGGAATCATCCAGTGGTGTATGAGTGCTTTAGGAAAGATAAAGAGGAAGAAACCCCGAAATTTCCAGTTTGGACATCCCTTCTCCATAGCAGATTTTTCTCTAGTTGTTTCCACCAAATGTTCCAGACAAGAAAAGGTATGAAACTTACTGTGAATTCTTTCTTTCCTTTTTGTTTTCTTTTTATTAGTAGTAGATTTTCATTTTCAGAGGGCCTTAGAAAATGTTATCCAGGAATGCAGGAGGTTTATGTTTGAATTTATGTAACAATCAAAGGTGACTTACCTGTCTTTCTGTTAGTTTAGTGAGTCACCTGACTTCCTTCAGCTTATGGCTCATTATCCTCAGCTCATGGGGGTGGGGATACTGTTTCCAACTCAAGGGTTCACCTGTGAATATAAATTATTCTTTAAATATAATATTAATATTAATGATTTTACATATTGTGTATAATTTATTTATAATTAATAATTGTATTGTAATTATAACAATTATAATTATAGCATAATTATATAATTATACTATAAATATATGTATATATACATATATACACACACACACATATACATATATATGTGTACATATATATACATATATATGTACACATATATATGTATATGTGTGTGTGTGTATATATATATATATATATATATATATATATATATATATATATGTTTTAACATGTAAAATTCTGATCAGAACAAGGTCAAGTGGGCATTGTTTTGATTGCCTGGGACAGATCTACCGGTCCTCAGCTGGTAGGATGACCTGGCTTCCCCTTTCAGCAGTGGATTTACTTTTGAATGCCTCTCCTTTTTGAAACTTACATTAAGGTGTCAGTGATCTATGGGCTTTCAAAGTTTCCTTTCTATGGCATTTAGAGTCTGTTTACTAGCAGGCAAAATTAAAATAAATTAAGCATGAGTTAAATTTGTCGAATTTCAGATATTAAGAATGAACAGTTGAGGGGTACCTGAGTGGCTCAGTTGGTTAAGCGTTCAACTTTGGCTCAGATCATGATCTTGTGGTTCATGAGTTTGAGCTCCATGTAGGGCTCTGTGCTGACAGCTCAGAGCCTGGATTCTGCGTCTTCCTCTCTCTCTGCCCCTCCCCCACTCATCTCTGCCTCTCTTTCTCTCAAAAATAAATAAAAACATATAAAAAAATTTAAAAAAAAGAATGGATAGTTGAGCTATAAGGGGCTTTCTAAGGCTCCTATTACTGACCTTTTGTTCCTAAATTTAGCTAACCAGTGAGTCTTTTCCCTTTTCATTCCAGAGACTTCTAGCTCTGTATTCCATAGAATATACAGGTCTACTATACCTTATCTGAAACCTTAGAGCTTGATGTTTTTCAGAATTCATTTTTTTGGAAGAGATAATACAATGAACAGGTGGAACACAGAGGATTTTTAAGGCAGTGAAACTACTCTGCGTGATCATTTCATGGTGGATACCTGTCATTATGTATTTGTCCAAACTAATAGAATGTACAACGCCAAGAGTAAACGCTCATAAAACTACAGACGTTGGTAACAATGATGTGTCAGTGCAGGTTCATTGATTGTACCACTCTGGTGCTGGATGTTGATAACAGGGGAAACTATAAATGTGTGGAGATAGGGAATATATGGAAAATCTCTACCTTCTACTCAATTTTGCCATGAACCTAAAGCTGTTCTAAAAAATAAAGTCTATTTTTTAAAAAGGTAATACAGTATAATAGCCATATCTATTATAACATCACTAGTAGAGTCTGAAGCAATACCCAGGAAGCAAAATAATATTTATAGTGAAAATTATGCTCATTTATGCTAAGTGGGATAAACATAGTATCTAAATAGTATATAAATAGCCTCAAGTCAATTCAGGTCAGATTTTGCCTCCAAATGAGTTTGCATCAAACTTGCAAAAAAGAAAAATAGCAATAATCGTTTTTCTGAGATCTTTGGATTCTGACATTATGGATAAGAAAATTCTCCACTACTCTACCCTATTTGTATTGGCCTCAGATAATCAGCCAGTCCTTAATAGCAGCTGCTCTTGTCTGGTGACAAGGCTTGTAACTGCCATCTTGGGAAAGTTATTCCATGTTCTGGTTCCCCAGAACCAGAGACATGTTCTCCATGTCCCAGGCCCCTGGGGAATGCAGAGCTGCAGGTGGTGGCCAGGGGACAGTAGGTGTAACAGAAGAGGATGACCTTCTCCTACCCAGGCCCTCTCTCTTATAAATCATCATAAAGCTGCCACTGGATTTCAGAGACAGCAGTTCACTGTTGTTCTTCCTCGGTCTCTGCTCTCAGAAAAGGGCAGCTTTATCCACACGTTTTTTGGCAAATAAATGTGCTTTGCTCTTGGGCAATCCTGAACTTTTCAAAAAGACAAAAATCACAGTTGAGTTTTTGCTGATCACCAAATGACTCAGAAATTAAAACGCCAACTTTCTGTATCTTTATATTCTTACTTCCAAGTCCTGATCTATTTCTTTTGAAAGTGGATACCTACAAGTGTCCCTTCTTTTACGAAGCTTGTTTCACCAAGAGCAAGTTTTTAAAATGTAAACATACCTGAGGAGTATGCTACTCACATAAATCCCTCAGTGATTTTTTTTTAAATAACAAGTCTCAATTTAAAATTTATGTTCATTGTAGCAGAAAAATTTTAGACTGGAAATTCAGGGGCAGGTCTGATTTCTAGTCCAATTTCTGCTGGTAACTACCCGTTTCACTTGAGACAGTTCCCTCTGATTCCTCATTCATAAAATGGGGATGTTGAATGTAAGACCATCTCAAAAGTTTATGTCCATAAACTTTTTCAGATGGGCTTCAGAAGGTCTGTGAAACCACTGTTAAGCAAAAATGCATATGTGTGTGTGTGTGTGTGTGTGTGTGTGTGTGCGCGCTCGTGTGTGTGTGCGCGCGCGTGCGTACGCATGCATGCTTGTACATAGGAGCTTTGGATGAAAGCAGCATAGCTTTCATGAAATTCTAAAAAGGATGCATTCATTTTGCCTTTAAAGTTTTATGATTTGATAAGTATAAATTTTCATATATCAGGTTGGCTTAAATCAGGTTATATTTGCAAACATATAGCAGCCTTAGGTGGACATTTATTGAGTCAGTAGGGCTCCAGAAAGAAACAGGTGGCATACTCTGGAATGTGTAACAAGGAACTATTTACAAACGTATAGGTAGAGTTGAGGAAAGTAAAAAAAGTAATGCAGCACCCAGGGACTAGTAATAGGTAAGGAGGAGTTGTTACCTCTATTAAGCCTGAAGAGGCAATGGGAGAAAGCTGTTACTAAAATCCCAAGGAGAAAGTCATGACCTTGAAAGGAGTGGTGAATTTTGGTCCGGGGTTGCAGCTATTCTTACGTGACCTCTAGAAAGAGAACTGGGAAAATAAATGCTTCAACCATCATCTCCTCCATCCCTTGGGTTTCTCTCTATTGCTCTGCAATAGCCAAATTCAAATGTAAGACCGAGGCAAAGGAATCCGCTGATGTAGGTCAGCATCCTCAGATAGAGGAGAATGGATCCAGACAGGCAAAATGAGGCTACCCAATCAAGCAATGCAGAGTAGATTAGGTGGAAGCAGCCGAATCGGTCTTATCCCTGCTCTGTGACCCAGACCTTCCATGTGGTTCTGTTTCTTCAACTGTCATCTAAGGTGATAACATGAATGTACCCTGGAGAATTGTTTTCAGAAATGACCAATAAAAATGAATATTAAACATGGTGCAGATATAAAGTCCCATATGGATGCTCAGCATTTGTGGTAATAGGTTTTAAATTCCATAGGAGGCATGCCAAAAGGAGAGGTGGCATGTGCACTGGTCTGAATGGCCCTGAGGCTCCATCTGGGACTGGGCCAGCTGTGGAGAAGGACACACTGGCAGCTTTATGGACATTTCTGCAGGGTGAGATCTGTCCTTTATATAGTTCAGTCAATGCATAATATGGCTATGGGATACTAGAACAACTAGTGGATTCGATGACAATATCAATAAAATACTGGTCAAGTCAGCCATTTATGTCTCCCAATTTAAAAACTTCCGGTTTTAACCAATTGTGTGTAGTACTGGTGATTGGCAAGCCAAAATACAGATTCCTAGGCCATGGGTCTGGAGATTCCGACTCTGCTCATGGGGCATAGATCCTGGTAGTTCTACAACAAGCTTCCCCTGGAGATTTTTATGACTGGGTTGGTTGGGGGACACATTACACAAATGTGGGAGGCCTTACTATGTCCATTCATTCCTTTGTCACAAAAATGAATGATTGGGAAAAAAGAAGGGAGGGGTGGGGGGTTTATTTATTCTTTATTAAGGTAGCTTGGCTTCCTAATCCAGACTATTGGCAGAAGTCAGTAGATGTTTTGTATTATCTGGAGGTGCTAAAAGCCTGCTCAAAAATGCCTCCCTCACTTCTCACCCCCCCCCCCCAAATCTCACATCACTCATCCTTTTGCATTAGCCATTAAAGCTTCATGTTCAAATGCAATCATTATCTATGAGCCAACATGGCAGACTGGAAAGGTCATTGAACTGGGAGTCAGAAAACCTGGTACTGTGATTTATTTCTCACCTCTTATTATCTGTCTCTAAGACTTTTGGAGCCTTAGGTTGCTTCTTTATGAAAAGGGAACAGATGAGATTAGTGGCTTTCTGGAATATTTACTTATTAGTGGAAATCTTTTGTCAAACTAAAGCTTGCAAAAGGTCATGATATGTCAAATAAGCAAAAATTGAGTCATTTTAATGAGAAAGAGGGCAGAGAACTTAGAAAGAAGCCTGTTCTCCTTTTCTCTTGCCCCCTCACTGTTTCCATTGTCATGTTTCCCGAGAACCCTAGGATTCTACCACCCACATTTAGAAAATTACTGGAAAAAATGGAATCTAGACTTTCTTCATGTCTAAAAAATTGTATTCCAGTTGGATTCATATTAAACTATTAATAACAATTATATTTTGAGCCGTCAATTCAAAGAAGTTTCTCAGAAAACGTAATCATCTAAAAATATCCACAGAAACTAGAACATTTAATAAATATATTACGATGAAGCACAGAAAGTAGGAAAGGAGGGCCAGGCTCTAAAGAGAAGGACCTGAGCAAGGAGCAGGGTAGAAGAGGCTGAGACCTTCTGCAAAGTGTAAAATATGAAGGCTGAGGCATTCTGCAAAGGGTAAAATATGAAAGCTGTGGCCTCTTTGTCAAGGGAAGGAATTCTAAGGGGAAATGGGAATAAATAACATGATAATAATAATACCATAAATTATATAGTTTTATGGATTCCCAAAATATTCACATTCTTTTCCCTTTTATCTTCTAGTAAATCCTTAATACAAGTAAGGCTGGTTGAACCCCTCCAACCTCCATATTAGGGTTTCTCAGTCTTGGTACAATAGAAATGTTGGCTTAGATAATTTTCTTTGTTGTAGGGACTGTCCTGTTCATTGTAGGATGTTTAGCAGCATCCCTAGTCTCTACCCACTAGACACCGGTAGTAACTTCTCTTCCCAGTTGTGACAACCAAGAATGTCTTCAAACATTTTACTCCACTCCCAGGTAAGAACCATTGGTCT
The DNA here is from genome assembly GCF_024362965.1 of Panthera pardus. Lineage (NCBI taxonomy): Eukaryota > Metazoa > Chordata > Mammalia > Carnivora > Felidae > Panthera > Panthera pardus. Next base: position 67,212,509 of record NW_026526710.1, on the reverse strand, counting down.
ACATGAAATAATTGAGATGGAGAGAAACTATGAGGCTGGACTGCAATGACACAGCTGTTGAGTTAGGACCTTTGTTCCCATCCCGGTTCTTTACCTGTGCAGTGCTATTTGAAAAGGACCATTCTTTTCTCTATATTTTACTGAATTTTATATCTGATCCTGGCAATAATTTTATCTCCCAACGTTCCATACCTTTTTCAAGAAATATGCTTCTAACACATGTTTTTTCTAAAAAGAGAAAGTCCTGAGAGTGGGGAGCAAATTTAGGAAAAGGAGAGAATGAGGCAGCACTCCTTGCTTGAAGGAACATCTGCTTTAGAATCGAGCCCAAGGCTTTTAGGGGATGTTGGTCTTAACAGTGGATGTGTTTATAAGAGACATCCTTGGTCCATTATTAATTCAGCTGTCTATAAGACATGATGCTTTCTGTATGTTCCCTCTTTAACATTTTCTGTTGAATCTTTAATAGCCATTTAGAAAAATTAGCCATTAGTTTCAAAAAGCTCATCAGGCTAATGAATTTCTATACTCAGAAACTGATATCATGGTCTATAATTTTAAGCCTTGATTGGACTGGTATTAGAAAAGGAATTTATTGCTTTGAAGAGTTAAAGAATCAATGCACTCAGAATAATGTGTTGGGTAACCATGCCAACACAACTTATATACAAGGCTGGAGGGCAAAGTGGTTTTAAAATAATTGACAGAAAGATAATTAAGTCTAGTTGTGACAAGACATAAGATAAATGATGATTCACTTGAAGCCCTCTGGTATTTCTTTAGCTGGAGAAAAAATAAGGCTAGCATAGCAAACATGAAATCTAATAAATGATTCTCTAAACAAGGTTTCCAGAGTACTTCCCTAACAGAATTTTCCCTTATTTTGTGTTTCCCCTTTCACATTTGGGCTTATTCCATTTAATCTCTTCTCAGAGACTGCAAGGAACTCATTTGTTTCCTGTTTAGGAGCACAAAATGGATAAACACGCAGGGAAGTCATGGCAATTAGGGTCATATGTGATCAAGTCGTGATGATGGTTGAGTTCTTTGTTGGTAGACCTTCTTCCTGTTCAGCACCACTCTCCTTTCTCAATCTTTTTGTATTTAACATAGTCTTCCCTTGCTATCAAATATTCCCAACAACAAAAAAATCTCCAGAATGCTTTCCTAGACTGCAGGCTATGCCAACAGTTCAAACTGAGGTATTCTTATCTCTGGGAGTGCATAAAAACTCTCTTAGAGGTACTCTGGCATGAATAATATTAAGTCAATCAATTTCCAGAATTTCAGTTTCCATATGATTTGCCCAAAGTATCTGGAATTGAGATGTCAATCAATTCTTCTCCACATTCCGTCTTACTTTTCCCCTTTCATCTCACCTGTCCAGAATCTTACTATGGTTCATTGCCCAAAGATACTTAAAAAAAAAAAGTACAAAATAAAGGGATAATTTAACCCTCCCCCCTTAATCTAATCTCTACTTCCACTCACACCATTAAGAAAAGCATTTCTGATTCTATTTTTGGCTTAAAAAGTATGTATCATTTATTTGTTTTGAATAATTGTATACTAACAATAATTATAATAAAACTCAATCCAGATGAAATTTTTATAACATCACAGAGCCTCCGGTCACAGGAAAAAAAGATATATATATAGTTGTTGTTGCAAAGAAAAATGATATTGTAGGTGCCCCAAACACTTTCAAGTATAAATAGTATATTAGAACAGAATTTTGTGGAAGAAGTAAAATGAAAATATGATTTTTAAAAAATCTTTAAAAAAAAAATTTTAAAAAATTTTTTAAAAACATTTTAAAAAATGTTTATTTATTTATTTTGAGAGAGAGAGAGAGAGAGAGAGAGCAAGAAGAGAGTGGGAGAGAGAGCCAGAGGGAGAGGGCCAGAGGGAGAGAAAGAGAGAATCCCAAGCAGGCTCCATACTATCAGCACAGAGCCTGACACAGGGCTCCATCTCATCGACAGTGAGATATGACTTGAGCTGAAATCAGGGGTTGGACGCTTAACTGACTGAACCACCCAGGCACCCCCAAAAATATGATTTTGAAATGTACAAATAAAATATAAAATTGTTCCTGCATTTATTTAAAATGGTTGATGGTGAGTATCAAGTTCCTGCATTTATTTAAAATGGTTGATTGTGAGTATCAAGTTACTATGCTATTTCCATTCTATTGAATACATTTAGAGAAGTGATACAATGACTTCAAAGCCTTAATACTTAGAATATGCTGGAAGTTACATTCTCAAGACGATGTATAGGGGCAAAATGTTTCAAGCTTATTACTATATGCCATGAACCACTTCTCCTTTCAAAGCCTGCCTGCCTGATCGCTTCTCGGCCTTTTGGCTAAGATCAAGTGCAAAGCCTGCCTGCCTGCCTTGTGACCTCCTACTATATTTGATAGATACAACTGTTTTCTTAATTAATGTCAACTAAAATATTAATTACAGGTGAAATGTAACATACATTTGCCTTATAATAGTGCTTTAACTTGAACCTTTGAAATCTTATAACACTTTTTTCACTGGTAGGAAGGGTGAGCATTTTGTTTTTCTTCATATCATGTATAATTAGCTCACTACACTGTCAATCCTTGAAATGTCCTATGAAGGATCAAACAACTCTTCAGAAAATGTGTCGACCCTAATTTTTATTTTTAATTTTAGATGCCGATGTTTTAACTTTACAGTATTACATTTGTTTTAATTTTTAGAATTTCCCATATCTGTAGACTGTATTAATTGACTGAAGTAAGGTAAAAAGACATCCTACGATACTGTGTTTTCTGTTTCTTCAGTTCTTGAGGGAACTGTGCAATTAATAGAACTTCTACAGCAGAGTAAAGACGGGGGGGTTATGAATTAACATATTTTTGGGAAATGTATATTGAATTTCAGTTGTCTTAAACGTGTCCAGGTAACTTGGAAGACATTGATCCTATCCAAGCATAACTAGTGGTTCTAAGTCATTTCTTTTCTTTTTTTTTCTTTTTTTTTAACGTTTATTTATTTTTGAGACAGAGAGAGACAGAGCATGAACGGGGGAGGGTCAGAGAGAGAGGGAGACACAGAATCTGAAACAGGCTCCAGGCTCTGAGCTGTCAGCACAGAGCCCGACGTGGGGCTCGAACTCACGGACCGTGAGATCATGACCTGAGCCGAAGTCGGACGCTTAACCGACCAAGCCACCCAGGTGCCCCAGTCATTTCTTAACTGTAGCTAGGGCTTTGTTTATTTAATGATGCATTCAAGTACCTGATATAATGAACATGGCAATAAACATTTTTCTTCTATCTTTTCAAGATATTTTTATTTCTGTAGAGAAAGGAATAGAAGAAAAGAATGTCTATACGTGCAGCAATACATTTTCCCTCTTCTCTTTAATCCATGTCCCTGAACAATTAAGACAGTTACTGTCTTTAAATCACATGTCTCTATGACTTCTCTAAACATTTACTCTTGGATATACAGATGCTCCCCAGCTTAAAACAATTAAACTTACGAATTTTCGACTTCACAATGGTGCAAAAGTGGTGTACATTCAGTACACCATACTTTGGTGTACTTTGAATTTTGGATGAGGGTCTTTTTTCTGAACTAGGGATATGTGGGAGGGTCCTCTCCTGTGATGCGGGGCAGAGGCAGTGGCTGCAAAACCCAGTTAGCCACAAGCATGAGGGTAAAAACCTGGTAAACTAACAACCATCTGTACCCACACACCATTCCATTTTTCACTTTCAGTGCAGTGGTCAATACATTACATGAGATAGTCAATGCTTTATTTTAAAACAGGCTTTGTGTTAGGTGATTGTTTCCAACAGTAGGTTAATGTAAGTGCTCTGAGCTGTTTAAGGTAGACTAAGCTATGATGTTTGGTAGGTTAGGTATACTGACTGCATTTTCAACTTACAGTATTTCAACTTATGATGAGTTTATTAGGGCATAACACCATTGTAAGTCAAGGAAGATCTGTCTACGAAATATGGAATTGAGGACTTATACAAATAACCCAGTAGACACTGAGCTACTTGGAGAAAGGCAACATCTTACAAATCTTTGTATTCCTTGTGCTTCACTCATTAACAATTTCATAGTAGGCAATAAATAAAGTTGTGTTCAATTTCCTAAAGCAGTATTTTCACTTCCAGGACCAGTTTTAAAATATTGAATGCATGTCTACCAGTGTATGAACTACCCAAATAATTGATAAAAAAAAACCTATCAGAACCATTCGTATAATTGCTCTAGGATCCATTTCCAGTTTTCCTAGATAGCCTCACCTCTAAGTTCAAGATTATTGCAAATACAATTTATAGCTTCTTAAAACAAAGTACTTAGTGACATGTATACAGTTCAGCTGCCTAAATAAATTCTATTTATCCAAGCTGGCAAATAATTCACAGCCAAGGACAATGGAAAACAATCAAGGTTTTAATCCTTAACATTCTACCTGGACCATTTAAAATGAGGCTGTAGTTCCCAGAAAGATTGAAGCAATTATATATATATTTATATAATTATAAATATATAATTTAAATATATAATTATATATAATGCAATAATGGTGACATAATTATTATAATATATACTCCATATATAGAGAGGGAAATATCTTCTATTTGTCTAAGTATAAGTCTATAATATATACGAGATATATATATCTCATATAGAGATATATATATAGAGAGAGAGAGAGAGGGAGAGGGAGAGATCTATTTGTCTAAGTCCTGCTTGTTCCTAGTAAAGAAAACCACTATCTACTCTGAGAAAATCTCAACTGAGATGGTTGGAAGAGGGGAAGAAGCATTGTAGAATGCGTGCTACTGAGAAGAGAGATCTTGTTTGCACCTGCTTATTTTTTTAAGAAGACCTTTGTTTGTCAAAACATATTTTCTTGAGTTGTCATAAGGTATACTGTATAATGGTTTTGGTCCCAGGTTCAATCTGTAAACAGTATGCTCACAGCTGGCAAAGCTGTTACATTTTGCTTCTGGCTTGTAGTTTTCATTTTATTCAAGAATAACATCAGCTCAGAGCTGGCACTGGGGCACACACTTGAGAAACTCGGTACACTTGAATCCATAAACCTATAATCTGAACTTGCAAACTAGATGTGCTGAGTTCTGAGTTTTGCTGTACACCCCTGTCCCCAGCCCTGAGGATGTGGGTGTGTGTGCACACACACTTATTCTCTCAAATGGCCATATGGGCCGAGTTAGCTATTACAACTTAATGGTAGTCAATAACACAATAAAGTCTGAGTTTGATTTATGTTCTCCTTACTTAAAGAAAGCACACTGTGTTCTGTATAATACTTATGTTGTAAATAATAATTGCAACCACAACAAAAAAATCCTCTATAAGGAAGTTCTCATTTATTGTCTGGGAGCAAAATGAAGGTCTGGAAGACAAGAGTTTCAGTCCTCAAGAACTGGGATCTGGAAGCTCAAAGCCATTTCTGAGGATCCAAGATGAGCCGATGTCCTGAAAAGAATGGGGTTGTGAGTTAGTTCTCAAATTATACCAAAACAGGCCCAGAAGTGAAGAAACTCTCTTCGGTGGTGTCATAAAAGGTGCTGCTAGAAAACATGAATAGACACTTCTCTAAAGAAGACATCCAGATGGCCAACAGGCACATGAAAAGATGCTCAACGTCGCTCCTCATCAGGGAAATACAAATCAAAACCACACTCAGATGTCACCTCACGCCAGTCAGAGTTGCCAAAATGAACAAATCAGGAGACTATAGATGCTGGAGAGGTTGTGGAGAAACGGGAACCCTCTTGCACTGTTGGTGGGAATGCAAATTGGTGCAGCCACTCTGGAAAACAGTGTGGAGGTTCCTCAGAAAATTAAAAATAGACCTACCCTATGACCCAGCAATAGCACTGCTAGGAATTTACCCAAGGGATACAGGAGTGCTGATGCATAGGGGCACTTGTACCCCAATGTTTATAGCAGCACTCTCAACAATAGCCAAATTATGGAAAGAGGCTCAATGTCCATCAACTGATGAATGGATAAAGAAATTGTGGTTTATATACACAATGGAATACTACGTGGCAATGAGAAAGAATGAAATATGGCCCTTTGTAGCAACGTGGATGGAACTGGAGAGTGTGATGCTAAGTGAAATAAGCCATACAGAGAAAGACAGATACCATATGTTTTCACTCTTATGTGGATCCTGAGAAACTTGACAGAAACCCATGGGGGAGGGGAAGGAAAAAAAAAAAAGGAGGTTAGAGTGGGAGAGAGCCAAAGCATGAGAGACTCTTAAAAACTGAGAACAAACTGAGGGTTGATGGGGGGTGGGAGGGAGGGGAGGGTGGGTGATGGGTATTGGGGAGGGCATCTTTTGGGATGAGCACTGGGTGTTGTATGGAAACCATTTTGACAATAAATTTCATATATTGAAAAAAGAAAGGTGCTGCTAAACACCATCACCCTGTGGGTTTTGCAGAAAATCTCAGACTGCCTTTTTAGAGGGCATGCACATCTGTCAGCCTCACATGTCACACTTCCTAAACTGCAAAACGGCAAAGGGGCTGAGCTCAGTCTAATACGAAGACATTAGCAGGGCTAGCTGAGTACCAGATTTCCAAGCTTTTTCTGATTCCATTCAAACTAGAAAGAAAAAGAACAAATAAATATCACTTAGCAAACACCCACAAGTATGTGGCATTTTACCCCTGCTGCAGGGACTGTAAACAAGTTTGCTGTGTCTGACCTCATAGTTTACTGTTCAGATGCAGAGAAGAGATGTGCATACATGAAATGGTAGCAGAAATATATGCGCACATAAAGTAAAAAAGATGAAAAAGGCCGGAGAATGTGTTATTAAATTCTAGACCACATACAACAAATTCTGAGAGTAGGCATTGCAGGGCAGAGAGATCAACGAGGGCACCACGATGATGGAAAATGTCATGGGTCTTGAGCAAAGTCTGTAAACATACACAGCGTATAACAGGCAAAATGAAGAAAGCAGGACTCTCTGGTTGGGAAAAAAGAGCCAGGGGCTGGTATGTTTGAGGTTTGGTAATGAGACACTGCTGACCTTAGCAGAGTGTACTTGAAATGTTTCTTTTTCTGTTTAAGTTTCACAACTTTCCCTTGGCAGGACACAGCAGGATTTAAGGGGATGTGGATGTCTGGACAATGAAACCAAAGATGGAAGTAAGTTTAATGTGGAGTAGGCATCCTGATGAACTGAATGTCCTCCAGAAACAATGGTAGTTACCACCTACTGTTTACTGTGCACCAGTTATATTTCTAAGTGTTTTGCGTGTATTAACTCCTTCAATTTCTCAATAAATCTATATGATAAATCCTCCCATTTTATGCTTTACAGATAGGGGAACTCAGGCACAGAGAATTTAAGCAACTTGCCCAGAGGCAAACTGGGTGAAACTAGAACTCTGGATAGACTCTCTTTCAGCCACAACCTTTGCACTCTAATACAGCTCCCAAAAAGACCCTGGAAAATCTCACATGGGCCTCATAGAACTGTCTTATAATATCATCTTATGATATCATCTTATAATACCTTTGTACCCAAATCATTGAAGATAATTTTTTTTAATTCTTTTTAATATTTACTTATTTTTGGGAGAGAGAGAGACAGCGTGTGAGCAGGGGAGGAGCAGAGAGAGAGGGAGACACAGAATCTGAAGCAGGCTCCAGGCCCTGAGCTCTCAGCACAGAGCCTGACTCAGGGCTTGAACTCACACACTGTGAGATCATGACCTGATCTCTGAAGTCAGATGTTTAACTGACTGAGCCACCCAGGCACCCCTATTTCTTTTTATTTATTAATGCAGCTACTAGAAAAATTTTTTATAATTTTTTTTTAAGTTTATTTATTTATTTTGAGAGAACGAGTGAGCAGGGGAGGGTCAGAGAGAGAGGGAGAGAGAGGAAATCCCAAGCAGGCTCCATGCTGTCAGCAGGAAGCCTGATGCAGGGCTCAAACCCACAAACTGTGAGATCATGACCTGAGCTGAAGTTGGACACTCAACCGACTGAGCCACCCAGGTGCCCCACATTAAAGATAATTTTTTTAAAGATGTATACTAATATATATGTGAGGCCGACAGTTTGCTCACCTAAATCAGATGGGTATATGTCTGTTATATTCTTCCCTTCTCAGTACACATCATATCCTGAAAGAGTGATTTGTAATCCTTGTGTAACAATGATAATGTTATGATGAAGGAGTCCATGCCAGTGTTTAAGGTGGGAAGAGTTATAAAATCACAGTGCCTACAATTAAATCTTTCCCCATTCCTCCCATTTAACTTTCTGTATAACCTTGCACAAATTACATAACTTTTCTGTGCTTCAGAGCTTTTTTTTTTAATTTAGTAAATGATGTAATATAACCTATTTGACAGAGGTGTTAGGAATATATTTATAAAGGAGTTGGATAGGCGTGGCACCAATGGTAGTCACCACCACCACCACCAATAACAAGGACAAATGATAACAATGAATGTTAGCTACTATTATTTTGTATTTTTATTAGAAAGCTGCTGCCAAAATTATCTCAAACAGAACTGACTCCTCTCGAGATTTAGACTATATTTATAACAAACACTTTTATGCAAAAGTTGAGATCTGAAGACATAGCTGTAAATGGGACCACAACCAAAAAAAAAAAAATTGCTAAGCTGCAGGACCCCTGGGTGGCTCAGTTGGTTAAGCGTCTGATTTCGACCCAGGTTATGCTCTCATGGTTTGTGAGTTTGAGCCCCATATCAGGCTCTCTGCTGTCAGTGAGGATCTGCTCAGTGAGGACCCTCTGTCTCCCTCTCTCTCTGCCACTCCCCTGCTTACACACTCTCTCTCTTGAAAATAAATAAACATTAAAAGTATATAAAAGTGAAGGAATTTGTTTTTTGGTATGAGTAAGATATAAGAGAGAAGATGTGAAGTTATTAATAAAGTGAGATGAAGGGCCCTAAGAAATTTTCTTATTTGATTCAGAAAGAAGCCAAACAAAACAATAAAAACAATCAAATCAATCCATCAGGTATTTGCATTCTTCATGACAGTTGTTCTGGTTTCTTCAACAGATGAATGCTGTCGTAAAAAAAAAAGGAGGGGCTCCTGGGTGGCTCAGACGGTTAAACATCTGACTTCAACTTAGGTCATGATCTCCTGGTTCAAGCCCGCATTGGGCTCTGTGCTGACAGCTCAGAGCCTGGAGCCTGCTTCAGATTCTTTGTCTCCTCTCTCTGCCCCTCCCTGCTCATGCTCATGCTCATGCTCATGCTCATGCTCATGCTCATGCTCATGCTCAGTCTCTCTCTCAAAAATAAATGAACAACAACAACAACAACAAAAAACTTAAAAAAAGGTTTTTTTAAAAAAGGAGGGGAGTTGGAGCTACGTTAAAAGAGACTTGAGAGTATGGAACTATTAATATGATGGCTGAAGACTAAATTATAATCGCTCCATATAATTTCAATAAAGCCATACTCCATGACTACACTGTAACTAAGAGAAGAGAATACTGGGAAATTAAATTCACATGTTGGAAGAAAACCGAGTGTCCTAAACCAGGAGAATGATCTCTGCAGCACGTTTGGCAAAGAGGCAGCAACTGTGTTGAAGACAGGAAAGTTTGGTGAGGTTCTAATACAACACAGATAACACCAACCAGAGTTCATTCCTAGGAAAAAAAGGACCTACCCTGAATTTGAAAAACTTCAAGAACAATTCTGAGATCCAGTAAAACAGCGTACTGGTTCCTAAGGAGAGCAATAGAAAGGGGTTTGGAATTATTGAGCAGACTGAGTGGTCCTGAAAAATACCGCTTCTGGAGAAAAGGGAGACATCTTAGAAAAAGGAGGTGTCTCTTGAAGGGAAGGAAGAAAGTAATGGTAGTCAAAATCCATAGTAAAAGAAGACACTAAGAATCAGAAGAATGCAGAAAGAAATAAAAAAAGATACTATTTTTAATAAAATAAGTTTTACTTTATAGAAACAGAAGATGCTCTTAAACAAAGAAATCAAATAAGTCATACCAACCCCTCCCTTTGAAATGCCTACTATTCCAATAAAAGGTAATTATGAATTTAAATGAAGAGAATTCAATACACATATGGAATTTATATAAGAAGAAAATACATTATGAAACTCAAAATTTGCAGGAGACAAAAACACTAATAATAACAACCACCAAAGGAAGGCATGAAAAAAAAGCTGTAACTCAACACTATTAACTAAATATAATTAGATAAATCATAATAGAAATAAAAAAACAGAAAGATATAAGCAGGGAGATAATCAAATTAAAAAAAAGCCATAGGAATATATTACAATATACACTAACTTATATTAATTTTATTGTATTAAATGACCAGGGGAGAATAGCTATGATTAAATTACAATTAGTAGCATAGACAATAGCAATGCAATAAAGTATATACAATTCCAATAAAAAGAGCTTAAGTTTAACATAAAAGAAAAGATAGCAAGGATCACATTAAAAGTTATTAAGAAAACAGGCAAAGATCGAATGTGTATATAATTGGAGAGGCTGAAGACTAAAACAACAATGACAACTAATATTTAAAAGGATAGTTAAACTCTTTTAATACAATTAAAGGATATAAAATAAGATCTGAATAGATACATTCAGATAGATAAGACCTATTGGTCAATTCTTTTTATTTTTAAATTTTTAAAAAAATTTTTAATGTGTTTTTTTATTTATTTTTGAGACAGAGTGCAAGTGGGGGAGGGGCAGAAAGAGAAGGAGACACAGAATCTGCAACAGGCTCCAGGTTCTGAGCTGTCAGCACAGAGACTGACATGGGGCTTGAACTCAGGAAATGTGAGATCATGACCTGAGCCAAAGCTGGAGGCCTAACCAGCTGAGCACCCAGGAGTCCCCCCATTGATCAATTCTGAGATATATTCCAGTAAAATCAAAACTAAGTAAAATAAATTTAAATACAATTTAAAGATAAAATGAAGAAAATATTCCTCTGTGCATCAAAGATAAATACAAGCAAAAAATAAAAATCCAAGTAACTTACAAATGAAATCATCTACCTATTTGGCATAAGACTTCTCAACAGGAACATACAATAAAGGGCATAAAAGGGCAACATTTTAAATCCAGGAAAGAAAATAAAGAGCCAGGGATTTTAAATCCAGACAAGTTCACCTTACAGTATCAAGGCTATTGAAAAATCAGTTTAAAATTGGCAAGAATATTGTAATCATAAGCCTTTCCCAAGGAGTTAACTGGAAGGTGAGGCTGATTCAACCAAATGATTATTGGGTAAATTGGCAAGAGAACTGTGGGGTATTGAATATGTTCTGCAAGAAAGCTAAGCCTAAAGCAGAAGTGGTTCTAAGGATGGAATAGATGCCACATGCTCTTGAAGAAAGGAAAATAACACAACTTAAAACTGGGAAAAGAAAGGAAAGAGGAAAAGGGAAAGCATAAGAAACTCAGTGATTGCTGGATGGGTGGTGCAAGAGGATAAAAATACCATTTAATTGCTAACAAATGGAGTAATACAGGACTAAATAAGAAAAAAGGTGAGTAGGAATGTTATATACAGTGACTAGTAAAATATTATTTAAACAAACATATATATGTTTTAAGATACCAAGCAAAAAAATTTTAAAAAACAGAAAAAAACCTGTAGTGAAAAAAGTAACAAATATAATGCACTCAAAATATCCAAAATAGAATAATATAATAGAGATGAGGCTAAATGTATGAATTCTATCAATACAAATGGGCTTAATTCACTTAATTAAATGATAAGATTTTTAGAAAACTCCCCAAAGCTCAATTCATTGCAATCTACATGAGGGATACCTAACACACATTCGTTCAGAAAGATTAAAAATTTTATAAATTCACCTTTACAGGGGTTGTATATCTTTGCATTCTTACTATCAAGGTATGAAAGTCTCTTTTTTCACATCTGCTCCAAAAAATGTATTGTCAAACTTATACATTTTAATCTTCATTTCTTTTATCATAAGGGAAATTGGACATTTTAAAATATGTTTAAGTAGAGAGGGAGAAAAATGAGCAATGTTTTATATATTCAAAATATGAATAAATTCAAACAGGAGGAAGCAGAACACATAACTTAAAAGAAACAAAAATAACAAAACTATATATAAATTTGGTAACATAATCACAGAGGAAAAAATAATTCTGAGTTACCTTTAACTCTAATAGTAGTTTCTTACTGGGATATATTCTAAGGGGAAAAGTTGAACTCACTAGTTTCATTGCTACTGGTTTTATTTGTCTAGTTAATTTGAAACCATTTTATAAATACTTTAGGGTAAAAATGTAAACATGATTATGTTATCAGGATCCAAAAATTTGGGGACAAAATATTTGGAAGAAGATAAAAGTGATTAGAAATTTTAATATGAATTTGTAATTTTTAACATATGTTTCCTAGGTCTGCCCTCTGAAATGGCCTATGAAAGAATGACAGTCCAGTAGTGATGACCACATCTAATTCCTACCAGAAGGAACTAGGACTTCTTGGAGAAGTAGGCAATCGTCAGTCTGGTGCAGGTGAGCCTAGGATCTCTCATTTCAAAACAACATTGAAAGCACTCAAAGACTGAACTTGTGGGATTCCCACTAGCCAAATTTGTGATAATTCGGATATCAAAAAGAATAATGACTCTAATTGATTGTAAAGCATTGAGCAAATTCAAATCTATGAACCCAATAATGCTAATCAAAAGAATAAAACTCATTTACCACCCTTGGAGTTAAATCTTCCACTGAATCTTTACTGTGAAAATTGCTAATTAAAGGGAAGGAATGAATCATTTACTTTGTCTTTTTGGCAAGGAAAGAAATTTCAGCTCAAATTGATAATAGAAAGCTCTTTTTTTTTGTACAGAAAAAAAAGACAGTTAATAAATACAGAAAAAAGAAGGGAATTAGAAATCAACATTTATGCAACCCTCCATGATGTGATTGGCTGAGGCAAGAGATTATTGGAGTATCCATAAAGTAGTATGGAAGAAGTTGTTGGAAGGTACAATATTTACATCATACAATTATGGCTTTACAGGTTACTCACTGCAAAGAAGAAAATGTACCTTTTACAGGAGAACTATCAGGAGATTACCACCTTAACCAAGGGATGCCTTAAATTACTTAGAATGGAATAACTTGTCCTAATGTGCCCCTGTTGTAATGCAAATATGAAATATAGCACAGCATCACTCTTGAAGTAATCTTGCCAAAATATCTGAATCTAAAGAAATCTTTTGACCTTACCTTCAGTTTACAGGAAATGCGGGAGCTAAGCATTCTATAAGAACACCTGGACTGAACTTTTCAAGAAGCCAATGTTATTAAAATAAAAAGTAGGGAGAAGGCAGCTGTTCTAAAGTAAAAGAAACTAAAAAAACATAGCAACCAAAACCAAATGCAATATGTAAACCCTGGTTGGATCCTTTTTTTTTTTTAAGTATAAAAAGTATAATTCTATGCAAAATTAGGATTGCAAAAAAAGATATAAAAGGAATTTTGTGTTTAATTGAGGAAATGTGAGTACAGAGTATTAGGAAATATTTGGAAAAATGTTCGTTTTCTTAGCTGATAATGAAGTTACAGTTGAGGAGGAAAAATTTTTTTTAGGTGATGCATGCTGAAGTATTCAGGGATAAAACATCATGGTGTCTAAAGTTTACTTTCAAATAGTTTATCAAAAAAATGTGGTACATAATCTATACATGATAAACACAGCAAAATATAAACAAATATTGAATCTAAGTGGTGTGTATACTGGTGACCACTGAACTATCCTTTCGACTTTTCTGTATATTTGAACTTCATGATGAAAAATTGAGGGGGAATGACTTAAGAGATGTCACAATTCTATGGTATATGCTAGATAGCTAGTTTGTGCAAACATACCGAGTGACCCTGTTAATCACTTTCTTGAAAGTGTAAAGACCCTGTCCTCCCTCCATATTCCCATCAAGCATCATGTGCAGAGGAATGTGTTGTTCAGTGTTCAAGGTCAGGGGCCCCAAGGATGGCAAACCCAGAGCATCTCCCTTTTAATGAAAAGTGTCCAGGTGCCTGGCTTTAATCACCTTGGAAATGCTGGCCATGCAAACGGGTGGAAGTGTTGCAGGATTTTTTACCTCGGTACCAGGGTTTGTTGTCTCATCACTCTGAAGAATGAAGAAGTGGACACAAAATGAGCAGCAGGCAAAACTTTATTCGAGTATAAGATCAGAAAGGAAGAATAGTATGAAAGCTCTCTTTATAGAGAGGGGACATTCAAAAGTGAATGCCCTTGACCTATAGTCAATAACTATATACATATAGTCTATAACTAGGGTCTTTGTTTTATAAGCTTCTGGTCAGCCCATCCTTCACCCTTGCCTTCCTTCCTTCCCAGGGCCTACCCTTATAGGCTTGATAACTCTAGGTGCTGGGTTGTCCATTCTGATTGGCTCGATTTCATTGTACGAGGGGTGGTCTATGGCCATATCATTCTTTGTGGGTCATACATGTTATGGCCTACTACTTGGTTTTAGTCTTTAGTAAAATTCTTGCAGGAAACCTGAAGGGGAGTAGGTGATATCTGTTACATTCTTAAGGGGAACTTTATGCCTGAGAGGGTTTGCCGTGGTCAGACACTCCCAGCCTTGGTGTTTTTCCCCACCCAGGAATCTCAGGTCCTAATCTTTCCCTCTCTGTCTACTGAAGCCTATCTTTTCCTATCATAGAAGGGCCACTGATAGTTACTTGGTTAAGTTGCTATGCTATAAAAACTGGCTGCAGAGGATTCTTTGTCTAGTCAGCTGCTCCCAGAGTCCCTGTATATAAGTTCCCCCTAATTGTCCTATGTCTTGATTACTGTCTGGGGGTCTTTTCTTTGGCCTCTCTGGACCATCACTCACCTGAGGCTTAGAGTCTGCTGGGCTGTGTCTCTCCAATATATGGCCCTAAAATGTATACTGAATTAGATAAAACATTTGTTTATTAATTTATCATTTGGGGAAGGTTAATGATGACAAAAATTAGTTTTTAAATTATTTTATCTATAATGAAGTTTAAATTCCCTTATAGTTCCAAAGGGTCATGATAATTCAAGACCTACAGTATTGGTGAAGTTTTGGGGTAATGGGGGGTTTGTAGAGTCCGGTGCCAATGGCCAAGAAAGAATTCTTGAAGACATCTGTAGTGCAAAATGGTGATTTTAATAAAGCATGGGGACAGGACCCTTGGGCAGGAAGAGCTGCACTGGGGTCATGATAGGTAACTCATTATATACTCTCAGGTTGGGAGGGGGTCAGGGATTGAGTAAATCTCTAAGGTTTTTTGGAAGCAAGATTTCCAGGACCTTGAGGGGCTAGCTGTTGGTAGGGAAACATCGTTTATCACCATTTAATCAAACCTGTCATGGGACCCTTCAGATGCATGTGGTGGTGGAGGGACATAAACTTGGAGCATGATTCTGGGGCAGTTGAGATAAAGGAAGTAGACTTACAGGATCCTCAAGATTGGGACAATGTTAAGCCAAGTTTCTCTTTTGCCCCTAGCAAAGTGTCATCCTTGAGGTAGCTGAGCTCCTAGAGGGAGGTCACTCTGCTGGCCTCAAGGACTTGTCAATAGGCTATAGGCAGTAAGAGAATTTAATTTTTCATTTGCCTTAGTTTCCCACATTACCATGGCAAGCACTTAAACCCCTTTCTTTTGTTCTTGGGTAGCTAGGAGTGTCCAAGGAATATCACACAGATCCCACCTGGGGTGCGGTGGGGTGCTAGCTTCTGTTTTTGCCCCTCAGTCTGCCTCATGCTCCCTTATCAGTATGGTATGGTCAGTTTGGCCTGAGTGGACATCTGGTTAGAGATAAAACATCCAGAGTGGTTGGCTCACATCTGCCAACTGAATGTAATAAGTCTCTGCTAAAGGGTTTCACTTAAGGTGGACACTTGAAAGATATCACGCATGGACATCCTATGAGTGCTACAAGAGAACAGTAAAAGATAAGATATCCTTTAGGCATTATTAAAAGGCCTATAGGAGGTGAGGGTGCACTTTTGTGATATGCTAGGATGATAACTAGATCACTAGGTAATAACTCAAGAAATCTTTGTTTACCTAGCCTTGTGATAGCTATCTGTATAGAAATATGAAACTTGATATATTTAGTATATTTGGTGTAATGTATTTCTCCTGTAAACCCAAATAATCTGATTTTATTTTCATAAATTACATATAATAAGAAAACTGTCAATTCTGTAGAATCAACCAGTTTACAACATACTTTTATATACAGTGAAGAAGGCAATGAAATAGTTTTTAATCTCATTTTATACATGAAGCAACAGGTACAGAGACTAAATTATTTGCCTAAAGCCAATGGCTAATAAATACAGAAGCTGAAACTTGGGTAAGCCCTACAAATTCCCCCTCTTCCTTCTCTTAAACAACTGGATCCCATCAAACTCATGTGTACTTGACAATCCAGGCTAGGGTTCAGGTTGACTAGTGATGAGGGGAGAACCTACACTTCACAATAATGAATTCTCTTAGCCTGATGTGCTTTACAGGGTAAGACATGGCCAAGTGTATGTTACAGGTTGCAAGTGGCTGTTTGCTCATGGAGATATATTTTTAGCTTCTTTTTATTTTAATGATGCTGGATGACTCAATTTCTTTTCATTTCACATGAGAAGCGTGGTGATATTTTCCTATTTTACTTCACTTGAATATAAAACACCTTAATGAGCTGTGATGCTGGGTGGGCTAGTCTGCCTTTGTTTGCTTCTGAACTTCCATGGAATGCTTGGCCCCAGTAGAGCTTTCTCAGTTCATCGCTCTTTTTAAGGAACTGTTAGAGGAGCCTGAGGGCTCTTGAACTTTTGATGCCAATGGGTAGTGAGACACTCTCTTGGCTTAATAGGTTCTTTCCATAATTGCTAGACTGTATTTGTTTTTCAATACCGGCAGGCAGAGATATCTGGGGCTGGGGGGTGGGGATCTTTGGGTATAATGCAGAAAACAGTTTTTTCTTGCTTGTTTTAGTTCTGTTGCTTTGTCATTGTTGTTGTTTTTCCATTTCAATTTACTATCTGTGCATAAAACACTTAGTGTGTTTAGCTAATGTATTAGAATGGAAGCTGAATGAGTATTTTCAATTTTTTCTTTCCTTAACAGACCATGATTTTCCAGACCAAGAATTCTGTAACAGATTAAGTCAGGGGTGCATCTTTGTACCTGCTTTATTTACAGATTGGACACATTCACCCCATTGTAATATCCACCTATGACTCACTTGTAGTTTATGTGTGTGTGTGTGTGTGTGTGTGTGTGTGTGTGTGTGTGCGCGCACCCACACACACTCATGTGCACATGTACTATCTAGTTTACTTCATAGACTAAGATCTTTGATTCACTTGTGGTTTTTAGTTTTAATTTTTTTTAACATTTATTTAACAGAGCGCAAGTGGGGAAGGGTAGTGAGAGAAGGAGACACAGAATCTGAAGCAGGATCCAGGCTCTGAGCTGTCAGCACAGAGCCCAAAGTTGGGCTCAAACCCACGAACCATGAGGTCAGGACCTGAGCCAAACTCAGATACTTAACCGACTGAGCCACCCAGGCGCCCCTGGTTTTTAGTTTTAAAAGAGTAGCTGCTCAAGTATAATTTTTCTTTTAAAAGTAAACAAATTAAGTTTAAAAGCCTATCGGTATATGTAATATTTTTTACTTGTTTTTGCCAAAAGAGATAATTTCTTCTCTAATTGTTCTAACAAACAGTGTGAAGACTGCTCTTACAAAGGAAGTAGTTGACAAGAATTACATGTGTGTGTGTGAAGAGAGCCAATTTTTTGATAGCAGACTTTTAAAAAAATTATAGTCTATATTAACAAAGTGAAATTATGATAGGGAAAGATAGGATAAAATAGTCAGAGAGGGAAAGTTAGGACCTGAGATCTCTGGGTGGGGAAAAACACATATTTTAAAACAATGCTGGGAGCATCTGACTAGGAGCAAACTTCCTCAGGCTTAAGGTTCCTCTTAAAAATCTAATGAACACCACCTACTCCTCCTCAGGTTCCCCTCAGGATTTTGACAATCAAAATACCTAACTAAAATACATAAACCATAAAACTCATGTTGTAAAAGGGACAGTATGACCATAGTCTGATTCCTCACACAATGAAATCAGCCACTCAGGAATGGACAACCCAGAACCTAGAGTTATCAAACCAATAAGGGTAGGACCTGAGAAGGAATGAGGGGGAAGGGAAGGGAGGGTGACCAAAATCCTATAAAACAAAGTCCCTTGCCTATTGTCCACGGATATTCACTTTCGAATGCCCCCACTCTGCAAAGAGTGTTTCCATACTATTCTTCCTTTCTGATCTTATACTCTAATAAACTTTCGCCTGCTGCTCATTTTATTCTGTGTCCACCTCTTCATTTTTCGAAGTGGTGAGACAATGAACCCTGGGTGTTGAGGTAAAAAATCCTGCAACAAATTGGAGAGGACAGGATGTAGGAGGGGGAGGGAGAATGGGAGAGAGGAAGTGTTATAAAAGATCATTTATTAGCAGAAACTTGAGCTATAGTTGGACCAATAGATTAGAAAACTACTGCCATTGAAAAGATAGTTTCTCGTTCAAAGGTCCCAAGAGGTAAGAACACACCAGGTCATGGAGGTATCTACACAGGGAAGTATCGCTATCAGTTAGGAGATGGAAGGAGAGGGAAAACTGTGGGCAAGAACTTTGTTATGGTTTCTTCAGTAGAGTGTGCAAGGCAGGATAGGCAGGTTTAGGACTGACCAGTTTGAACAATTTCAGTGTATAAGGTCTGTCCTTACTTGTCTGGCACCTAGCCTATGGTGATTAGGGTAGAGAGTTAGCGTCCCAGAATGTGGCAGCGTGATAGAGCGGGTAGTTGAGCTCTGGATTAGTTGATTTGTATTTGCAAAGTGCACTCTTGGGTGAGTTGTTTCTTATTTCTGGGAATTGGCTCCCCTTGGAAGGGGTGATCCCCCTGGGGTCAGCAAGTCTCCAGATGTCAAAATATCAGAATGTGTACAATAGAAGATATGGTTAATACAGAGAGAAAGAGAAGGAAGGGGGACTGGAGATAAATTAAGAAGAAAGACACATAAAATAGGCTTGAAACTAAAATGATGTTTCAGAAATTTAATATCATAGTATAGATGAAGAAAACAAGGTTTTCTCTGATGTATTCATGTTGTGTGTAAGTATTCTCTCCACTTGGCCTTCCACAGAGCATTTTAAAGTTTCTACTACAACAATATTTATCACAGTGCTTCAATTCTTTTTTTTTTTTTTAATTTTTAAAACATTTATTTATTTATTTTCGAGAGACAGAGAGAGACAGAGCACAAGCAGGGGAGGGGCAGAGAGAGAGCGAGACACAGAATCAAAGCAGGCTCCAGGCTCAGCACAGAGCCTGACACAGGAGTCAAACCCATGAACCATGACCTGAGCCGAAGTTGAATGTTCAACCAACTGAGCTGCTCAGGAACACCCTCAGTGCTTCAATTCTAATTATTTTGTGATATCTGTTTTCTCCACAGGACTAAGGAGTCCTGGAAGTCAGTACTTTATTATCTCCTCTATGTACCAGCTCTAGCACATTCCAAACCCTTACAAACCTTTGAAGAAGGCAGGGAAAAGAAGACAAGAAAAATGGAAAGGAAGACAGGAAGTGCTAGAGTTTCAAGGACTGCTAGCATAAGAAGGGTATTTGAATACTCAAATCATAAAATTGAAAATAAAAAAAGAAGGGGACTTGAGGCTAATCTCCAGGGAAACACCAATGACAGAATTATTTTGTAGGGAGGAGGCTAGCAACGTATGTCTTATGCAGTAAAATACATAATTCAAACCACTGGCACCATCCAGCTTGGATGATGCCTGTGTCACTACCCTCACCTTATGACTCACCTGCAGATTAATACCTGACTATAATTGTTGGGGAGCAGCAAAATGGAAAATGTACATGAAAAGAAAGCCATCATGAGCCAAAATGCTCAAATCATGTATAAGATGTAGGAATAATGAGCCTACATTTTGAACCTGGGTGACTCAGTCAGTTAAGCATCTGACTCTTGATTTTGGCTCAGGGCATGATCTCATCGTTGGTGGGACTGAGCCCCATATTGGGCTCTGTGCTGACAGAGCAGAACCTGCTTGGGATTCTCTCTCTCCCTTTCTCTCTGCCCTCCCCCATTCATGTGCGCTCTCTCTCTCTTTCTCTCTCTTAAATAAATAAACAAACACTTTAACGTTTATTTATTTATTTTTGAGAGAGAGAGAGAGAGAGAGAGAGAGAGAGAGAGAGAGAGAGAGAGCAGGGGAGGGGCAGAGAGAGGGAGACAGAATCCCAGTCAGGCTCCATGCTGTCAGCACAGAGCCTGACGTGGGGCTCGAACCCATGAACCATGAGATCATGACCTGAGCCGAAACCAAGAGTTGGACACTCAACCAACTGACCACCCAGGAGCCCCAACAAACAAACACTTTAAAAGAAGATATAGGAATAGTGATACTTAGGAATGAAAAATGAAGATAAGATCATAATTATGAGTTGAGTGCTATGCAATAATATCAAGAAAGAAGTTTATAAAAGTAGATACCAGCAAGTCAGGATAGATATTTATGTTTCTCACAGTTCAAGAGATATGCTGGCGTGCTGGGGTGCCCTGTGCTTCGGGGAGAACTTATCAGCAGAGCGGTGATACAAGGCTGATCTTCAGCAATATCTGTCAACATCAGACACAGTCTGACTGTAGTTTGAAAGAAAAATACATATGAAGGGAAAATACTAAATTTGAAATTGAGTGGTTGTAGAGGAGGTGGTCTCCCACTGTGAAAAGCTAAATATAGATGTTGACCGATTAGGAGTTTTCAAATTTACCCACTTAACCATCACTTGAGTTCTTCCTATTTCAAGTTTCCTAGGATACTACTCAAAGACCCCTGCAGGAGCCTCTGTGGGATCGGTAATAATTGTTAGAACACCAAACAGGCCTTAAACCAAAGGTGATGTGAAACCAGTAAAAAGCTGTTTGTGAAAACAGAGAAAATAGAACTCATATTCTTTCCCAGTCAGGTGTTTGATTTACTGGTTCTTCTAGCTTCTGATCTCTGTGGTATACAATCAATTATTGATAATCTAAGTCAGTGGTTGCAAATAGGTTTAAACTTGCCTGTCAACTCCAATGGCTTAGTAGAAACTGACTGGAGCCTTGTATTTAATAATTAAATAATTCAGAGAACACATACCAGCTGAGTAGTAAAGAATGCTGAGCTCAGTTAGCAATGCCTGCCGTGGACATAGCCATTTGTGATTTGTGAGCCATTCCACGCACCCTCCCCACTTTATTGGGTAGTTTAAGATTATATTTGCAGGCCAAGAAATGGATATAATGGTTTCCTATGCAAGTCCATTTGATAATAGTAAAATAAAATATATTAAATTTGCCCAGACCTCTTTATATATATTTTAAGTCACAGATTTAAAGGATCTATGAGCTACATGAGAAATACTAAAAGGTCACTGTAGCCCCACGCAAAATCTGAAAATCCATGTGAGCAACCACATTATCTCTAATCCTGATTTTGTTGCCCCTCACCTTCTGCCTTACTCCACTGACACAAAATGTTCAAATCAATTCTATACCAATATAAATCAGCCATTTAAAAAGGCAGATCATTTGTCATTCATCAAGATAATCTGTGTGTGTTTTTCTGCATAAAATGAGATTTCAAAATACATTGTGGTCTTTTTCTAAATCACTCAAGCTTCCACTCATTTTCATTTCCTTAACTTTTATCCTTGAAAGTATTGGGTAATGTAGGAGTCCCTGGAGTCCTTTATAAAAGTAGAACAAAACAAACATCTAATCAACCAACCAAATAAACCAATACATAGCCCAAGCCAGTCTAGTGTTACTTAATATTGGGTTCCTTTATAGCTCACGATGGCCAATTTGTAATGGATCACTGACCTCCAGTAACACTTTTCTTGATTTAATTTATTCCATTTTCTTTCTGTAGTTAGTAAAGGCTATTTTAGATAAAGCTTATTCCCCCAATGTAGAATATTTTTAGTACAGAACATTTTCATAACTGTATTTGTTTTTATTCTTTTCTTATTGCTATGTATTCGCTCTTTTTGATTTTATACCAGATTGCCTGTCTGTCCCTTAGTCTTCTTTTGCATATGTTATAGAGAAAGAAGTAATTAAAACTGAAATTGGGAGCATGGAGGTTGTGCTAAAAGTAAAACAAAGAGTAGATCAGTAAAACATCACTTTCTTTTGGTGTTCATTGCAAATATCAAAAAAAAAGTGACATTTAATACAATGTACTCCCCTTTAATAGTGATTGGGTATCACCAGCTGGTATCACCAGCTACTCTCTGTACATTTCTCTACATTCTCTACATTCTACAGTGGAAGGGAATCACTCTAGAATTTTTTGTATGTGTTTCAATAGAAAACTGTGCATTATCTACAACATATTCTTCTAGGTTATTAACTCTGGCCCTGCTTGTTGTCTTTGAAATGGTTTGCAATTAGTTATCAGTTATAGGTAACTAATGGATAGGTAAATAATGTCTTGTTTGGTAGTGATTTTCATGATTTCATCCCTTCTGGAAAATCCAGTTTTGTTCCTATTTGCAATTTATCTTGACATTCCTTCACATCATAGAATTTTGTGCTCTTTTGGTTTCTCTTTTGAATCAGTAATAACATGTTTGGTTCCCTCATATCAAATAAGTAAAGTCTTTAACACATGATTATTATTATTATTTTTTTAAATTTATTTGAGAGAGAGCATGAGTTGGGAAGCGGGGCAGAGGGAGAGAGAGAGACTGAGACAGAGACAGAGAATCTTAAGCATGATCCATGCTCAGCATGGAGCACAATGCAGGGCTCGATCTCATGACCATGAGATCATGACCTGAGCCAAAATCAAGAGTTGGATGCTCAACTGACTGAGTCACCCAGGCACCCCAACACATGATTATTTTTATATCTGCAGGAAACATGATTTACCATTTCCTTAAACTAAGGGAAATAATTAATCTAAAGACAAGACAAGTTGGGGGTGCCTGGGTGGCTCAGTTAGTTGAGTGTCTGACTCTTGATTTCATCTCAAGTCATGATCCCAGCATCATAAGATTGACCCCCCCCCATCAAGCCGTGCATTGAGCTTCATGCTGAGCATAGAGCCTGCTTGAGATTCTTTCTCTCTTTCTCTCTCTCTCTCTCTTTCTCTCTCTCTTTCTCTCCTTCTACCCCTCTCTCCTACTCTCTCTTGCTCTCTAAAATAAACAAAAAAAATTTAAAAATGAAAGTAAGACAAGTAATTTTTGAAGCAGTTTAGACATTTACAAATTTTCAAATAGACTATTACTCCTTTCTCCTCTTCTTTATTAACAGGATCAATTACGTTGGGCAGATGCCTTCTAGTGTAGTGACAGTGTTAGAATCAAAGAAAATATTTTGTTTAAAGTAAGAGCACTATAAATATTCAAAAAGTGTTAAGTTGCTGCTGATTTACTTCAGTAAACAAGGGATTTTTACATCGTAAAGTTGGCTATAATTTACGTGATAGAGTAAAATGCTAAATTACCTTGACAGGCAAATGGTCTGCCAGTTTTGTGTCTTGGGTCCCTTTCCAGACTTCCAATGCCTGCTCATCTCTCTAGGGAGAAACTAAACAGATTTCTCTAAGAGAGAGAAAAAAAATTTGGGGTTTAATTTTAAAATATTACTAGGGAAAAAAACAAAATGGAATGCCTATTCAGAAGCCGAGAATAGACAGAAGGACATAACTTAACAAAAATACCAACACAAGAAAAGGGCCAAGCCATCTTTTTCTTCTCACATCTCCTCACAAGAGAAATACAGGATCATTCTTGCCATTTGAATTTCATGGTTCTGCTTCAATGGTGAGAAAACACTAGCTAGGTTTGTTTTTGTTCTTGTTTTTAATAAGCTTTGCTATTTATCTCCCAACTCCTTCCCCTTTAAATGTTAGGGAACTAGGTAGTCCTGACTTTTCTCAAAGTTTGATTTTTTTTTAAGTTAATGTTGCTTTATGTAGTTTTTTTTCATTGAACTTGTTATTTGTTTTTCCTGCCTTCCCATATCTAATATGATAAAAATTAGGCTTGAACATTTTAGTTTAACTGACCAATTTTTTTTAAGTTATGTATAGTAGAAAACTACTTTTAAAATGTATATTCATAATTAAATTTACCAAACATTATTAAACACATGTTATGAATTGTTTAGGGGCTGAGAACATATCCGTGAAAGTTTAAGGCCCTTAGAGCATAAATCATTAGCAACAATTTCCACAAAAGACTGGAGGCACAGGGGATTTACATTTTTTTTTCAGTTCTAATTGTATTCAAGATTTCTTGATTTGTGGTCCATGTACTCACAAAGTAGTATCTTCTTTAAGATAAAGAATCTTCTGATAAATAAAAATGCTGAGGTTACTTTAAGGCTGACCCAGTAAAAAGCTCAGAAAAGTGATATTGGCGACAGAGAATAATGTTCATGAAAAGACAAAATCATGATTCATATAGATATAAAATATTGTACTCGTATGACATGATATTTTACTCAGGGAACTAAGAAAATGTTTAAACTGTTCAAAGGAAAAGTCAAAAGAGCACACATTTATGTAGAATAAAGGAATGTTGCAATAAATTGCAAATAGAGACGAAACTGGATTTTCCACAGGATAGAGAAAGTCAATTAAAATTGCCATCAGTTGCCTATAACTTATAAAGATTTGACAAATGAACAATGAATGAAAACAATCAACATGGCTAGAACCTAATAACTGAGAATGGTGTGCTATAGATGAGGCATAGTTTTCCATAGAAACACAATTTTTTTTTAAAATAAGGAAAAAGTAGAACACCAGATAAGCTCATTAAAACTAGTTAATTTCTTCAACTCATTTCTCCTACTAACTCAGAGTGCCATGTCCATGCCAAAATGGATACAAAGAGACATGGTCAAAGGCAACACAAAGTATAAGAAACATCTTGGTACATCTGCCCTGCCCCCTCCCCACAGGGTACCACCCTGAACCATGACCCTGGCACGTTGACCACAGATGGTAGACCAGAGGTCAAGTGCTGACCCAAACTAAGTCAATTAGATCCTCTCTCAAGAATTACAAACTTTGAACTTGATTCCAGTCCCTGTCTGGGTTATCGCCTGCTTGTGAGAAACTTGTGCGCTCAATTGTGACAATGTTTAACCATGTGCATTGTGAAGCAAGCAAAAGTAATCTCAGAGAAAAAGAAGGAGGGAAATGAGTAGAGAGAAGCAGAGCCTAGGGACAGGTCTGGGTTCCTGATGAACTCCCTGTTCTGAGTTCCAGTTCATCATGAAGTCTGGTGTTGGTACCTGTTCAAACAAATAATAGAAGGCCCCTCTTCGAAGAAAAATAATGTGTAATCAGAATGGTGAGTCAACTTGAAGAAGGAAATTAGACTTCAAGTAATGGAAGCTAGCATCAATTTTCTGAGATCTCAAAGTAATTTGTTTATTCATATACTGTGCTGTACATGTTTCCTTTCTGATACAAATGTGAATTTATGACCAAGTAATCTATAGTGTGTAGGGCCATCAGGTTAAAATAAAGGTTTTAAGTAAAGTCATATTTGGCTATGCTATATTATTATAGTTATGGATTGCTGTAGCAGTTTCCTTCATTCTTTGTAAAGAAACAAAAGATGTTCTTGTTGAAAAACTGTTTTACTCAGAATGTTTTGACCCATTTAAGGTAGTAAATCTGCAAGAAGTCAGAGTTTGTGAGACATTCTTAGTTAATTGTGAAACATCACAATGCGTGGATAGTGTGAGGGGTAGTGATAGTCCACGAGTTATTTTCAATGTCAGTCATGTCAGATTGAACTGATCTTAAATTCAACTGCAAAGATTTTGATGATCTTTAAAATTTTTCCATTTCATTTATCATGACTCTTAGCTATGTACCCAAAGAGTTGACTCTGGCTGATAAAGCAAAAAAGAAATGTACTAAAAACATACTGACATCTCTGGCTTCCACCGAAGGTGTAGAAAGCTGGAAAGAGCATAGCCTCCACCTAATCACATAAAACCAGCCAGATAATGTACAAAATCATAACTTTTCTTGAACCCATTAAAAAGCTGAGTTTTCTGTGCATCCAACTAGCCTGAATTCTTAAGATGTGCACCATCAAAGACAGGTGGGATGTGAGTACCATTTCTCCTGTGGGGGTGGGAAGCAGACAATGAGTCCACAGAATGTGTAAGAAGATAAAAAGGTTTTCAAATAGATAAAGTCAGAGTGTGGGCTACCATGAGGGCACAGAACTGTTTGGACATTAACTCCTGAAGGAAATCTATACCTGACCCCAGGTTTTTCTGGAAGTTTCTGGCATTCAAGAGCGAGAAGGAAGGTGAGCAGGAGAAGACAAAGCCTCCAAGCAGAAGTGCACTTGACTCCTTTTTCCTGGAGGAACAAAAACCTTAGTTGCTAGGGGAAGGGCAGTATACCTGTAGCCACCCATCCACCCCCTGGGGAGGGGTGGGCACAAGTAAAAACTCATTGCACCTGGGGCAAGAGTGTAAGAAAGTCATCCTATACTCCTGGGGAAGGGTTGGAAAGGGCTCTCAAAACACTAGAGAAGGGACTGGATCTCTGAGAATCCCCACCCTCTAAGATGCAGCATTCAGTGCCAACAAAAATGGGGGTGGATGTCAATTACATGATGCTTTGTGAAAGAATCCAGACTCAAAAGGCTAAACAAACTGTAGGGCAGAAAACAAATCAGTGGTTTCAAAGGGCTGGGGTCCCGGGAAGAGGACACTAAAGGGGCATAGTTATGAAGAAATTATTGGAAGTGATGGATCTGTTCTATGTTTTCACTGTGGTGGTGGCTACATAACTGTACGCATTTGTCAAAAATTATAGATTGGTGTACTGTATAAATTGCGTGTGAATTATATCTCAGTAAACTTACTTAAAAAGATTAATGTAGGATTCTTGGACTGTTACAAGATAATCACAACAGTATAGATTTTGAATCTCCCCAAATTCCTCTTCTTATAAAAACACACAGAGAAACTTGATTAGCAAATCAAAACTCCACAGATAACATATGTATCCTCATTAATCCCCAATTTTCAGTAGATGGAGACAAATCAATGACAGCTACAAGACATGCATGGTGTCAGTATCTGTATAGAAGAAGCACCAGGGTAGCTATAGCCCAGAAAATCCTAAAACAGCCA
This sequence comes from Panthera pardus, assembly GCF_024362965.1. Lineage (NCBI taxonomy): Eukaryota > Metazoa > Chordata > Mammalia > Carnivora > Felidae > Panthera > Panthera pardus. The sequence goes on along the minus strand of NW_026526710.1, from coordinate 67,185,153 downwards.
TCAGATCCTCACTGAAATGCTAAGAGACTCAGTTTGAGAACAATAGCTAAAACTGAGAGAGCTTCTGCACACTGAATAAATGCAAGTCTTCAGAAATGTCAGAATGGGCTTGCATAGTTTCTGCCCTATGAGTTCTCAGAATGAACCAGCAAAAGCCCCCTTTCAGGACAAAGCCCACACTAAGAGAAACTCGAGGGAATAGAATTTAAATTAAGTAGCTCAGGGAAAATGGAGACAAAGTGGGAGAGAATGTCCAGGTCAAAGTTGGGGAGGTAAACCAAGTCAAAATGTCAGCTGCCGTATTTTGTGACACTTTGGGAAAACATGACCAAAGAGAACTATACAGCTGTGAGTTTTGAAATGCTATCTAGAACCAAGTTTTCACTGTAGTTCAAGAAAACTAAGGTCACATAAGAAGAGCAACAAAAAGGATTGAGGTCACATTCCTTGGAATGTGATTAAAAGAAGATGGTGTAGCTGGGGTGTAGCGGTACAAGAGCACCTGGCTCCGGGGTCCCAAACACACCGGATTCGACCACTCCCCGCTGACAAAATCCAAAGCTGAGAAATGAGCGGAGGTGAAACAATTTATTTCTTTTAGGTCAACACCAGGAAGACAAACGTCTCCAAAACTGTCTCCCAAGTGCTAAAAATACCTCTATGTTTACCTAAGGAAACTGTTGGACAAAGGTCGGTGGGTGCATGCACGTGGGCAGTAAAGGTCTGGTCGAACATTGTCTTGGGTTAGTCATGTGGGGTCTTGCTGGCATCAGGGCGGAGTCCTTATTTCTTGATGGGTTAGTTTTGGTTTCTAGCTGGGGATGCTTTGCCCTCAGGGTCTTTTGCCTGAGTTAAGAGACAAGCTGGGAAGAATTTAATTGGAAAGTACAGACAGAGGTCAAAATGGAGGTAGCTGATATTCTCTTTCAAGAAGACTAGCATCCCTAGTCAATGTAAAAGCATGCCATAAAGACGTTCACATAAAGATAACAGTACAAACTATCATTTCAGAATTACTTAAAAGATATTAAAATGAAACCACATGTGAAAAAAACAACGTAAATCAGAATTAGAAAATTTAAAAAATGAGATGATAATTATTAACAGAAAATAGATACATAATAACTAAAAATTAAAATAATTGAAGCCTAAGTTGGGACATCTGAATAAATGAACTCAAAGATAGTGAAAGAAAAAATTGAAAATAAGATTTCAAAAAAGCAAGGTAATAAAAATATTTGAGAGAGAAAAGATAAGCCCAAAAGATCCCAGAGTGTGTATGATAGTAATTCTCCAGCTCTCACTGTCCCCAGAATGGAAGAAAATGGAACAGTTACATTTAGTAACTGTTACATCAGCTATATTTAAAACAAAATCCTAAAATTAAAAAAGAAAAAAATTAAAATTACAGTTAGAATGGATACATTAGTACTGGAGAAAACTGACCAAGAACAACCAATATCTGGATATATTCTAGTAAAATTACAGCACATTAAAGAAAAAGGAAAAATAATTATTAAACATCCAGAAAAAATACCCAGCTACTTACAAGGAAAAGAAACTCAGATTGTCATCAGCTTTTAAATAGCAAAACTTTATACCAAACTAATTGGAGTATCATATTCGAGATAGTTATGTAAAGGGCATCTGGGTGGCTCAGTCAGTTAAACATCCTACCCTTGATTTCAGTTCAGGTCATGATCAATTGGGTTCTGCACTGACATCTCAGATCTTCGAGCCTGCTTGGGATTCTCTCTCTTTCCTTATTTCTCTGTCCCTTCCCTGTTCATGCACACATATGCTCTCTTTCTCTCAAAATAAATAAATAAACTTGAAAAAAAAGGCATTTAAAAAGATATTCATGTAAAGAAAATGTAAGACAATCATTAAACCAAGGCAATTTGACTTTCCAGTATAAACGCCACAGGCAAACTCTTACCTTTATGCAAGAATTCAGGAAATACCTGTTTGCTAAGCTCCTCCTATGGAATTTAAACCAAATGCCCTGAGACATTAATATAAAGACTGGGGTAAATATTCATTATATATTTGCTTACACAACTAATACAAAATAAGGACTATAAAGGAAAGAATATACTATGTAATGTGTATATGTTCTGACAATGTAAATAAGCAGAAATGGAGAGAGAGTGGGGAAAATATAAGCAAAAATGTCCAACTCCTTTCAATAGTAGCTTTGATTATGTTAATATTAGCATTGTTATTCTTCTTTTTTAATGTTTATTTTGAGAGAGAGGAGAGAGAGAGCGAGCGAGCAGGGGAGGGACACAGAGAGAGGGAGAGAGAATCCCAAGCAGTCTTGATGCTGTCAGAGCAGAGTGCATGGGGCATAGTCTCACCAACTGTGAGATCATGACCTGAGCCTGAGCCAAGAGCGAGAGTCTGATGCTTAACTAAGTCACCCAGGTGCCCCCTGGCATTGTTGTTCTGAGGTTGCTGTGAATGTAATGTGGGATTAAACAAATACGGTTGACCCTTGAACAACAGAGATTTTAACTGCATGGGTCCACTTATATGCAAATTTTTATAATTCTGTAAATGTATTTTCTTTATAATTTTCTTAATAACATTTTTCTCTTGTCTAGCTTACTTATTCTAAGAATCCGTAATATAATTCATATAACATACAAAATATGTGTTAACTGACTGTTTAAGTTATTGGTAAGGCTTCTGGTCAACATTTGGCTATTAGTAGTTAAGTTTTGGGGGATTCAGAAGTTATACTTGGATTTTCAACTGTGCAGGGAATCAACGCCCCTAACCCCTGCATTGTTCAAGAGTCAACTGTATATAATTATGTAACAGTTTACTTTACTTTCCCAGTGATCTTGAAAACCAGCTTCTCAGGGAAGAGACATGAGATACAGATATATGGTAGACAAGTATAAGTCAATATCCTGACATTCTAAATTAAATTAAAAGTATTATGGTGAAATCACAAGATGCTTTATCTTTAAAAGTGTATGTGTGTGTGCGTGCGTGTGTGTGTGTGTTCTAGTAATGACCACTAAAAGATAAAAATAATGACTAGTCTAATAGCAATGAACATTCCTGGAGCTCAGATGGTACTTAGTATACATGATTTCCTTCTTAAAAGAAGCAAGCAAACAAAAGTGTTTGGGGAGTAATGTCTGATTCTAGGGGCCTGGGTCAAAAGTGTTGAAGATAATTATCAGAGATCGTGTCACTGCAGACATGAACAGAGTTATCAGAGACTACAAGGGTCAAAGCCAACTTAAAGAGGCTCCTAGTGCCTATAAGATGTGGAAATTTATATGTCAATAAATGTAATAACTATAATAGTTTGAAGACATCAAATATATTTAAATATATGAATGAGTTCAAAGTACTACTTTATAAAGAAATTAATTGTTCAGTTTTGGAAGGTAGGAAAACAACTCAATATTTTAGAGCCTGGTAAAGGAAGGAAAAGGTCTAAGTATTATCCTTTATGAGTTTTTTTACTGGGTAACTACAAAGTACATGCAGAGAAATGTCTCTTTATAGATGTATTCCAGCTAATAATGGAAGAAGCAATGGGTGAATTAGAATAACACCATTTGCAAAGCCTAACAGGCTTTGGAAGAACATGACACAAACTCTGAGGAAATTCTTTTTTAAAAAAATCATAGAATATGACCAATTCTTTATATGTAACATGACTTTATAGGAACTATAGGGAAAAGTGCAGCATGTGAAACTACACCATGGAGATAGAATCAGCAAAACCCATACTGTGTTTTGTGAAACTCGAAGGGCTTAAATAAGCCAGCTATGTAACATACAAATTGTAGGGAGGGAGGAGAGAGAGAGAGAGAGAGAGGGAAAGAGAGAGATGGATGGAAAAAGGAAGGGGTGGGAAGATTTAGAAGATATATTTGTCAAAACGGGTACCTGTATTATTTCGGGGGTGCACATTCCAGTAATAAAACTATAAAGAATGCAAAGAAATAATAATAATTATTTTTTAATGTTTATTTATTTTGAGAGAGAGAGCATGCTCGTGAGCAAGGGGAGGGGTAGAGAGAGGGAGAGAGAGAATCCCAAACAGACTCCATGCTGTCAGCACAGAGCCAGTAGTGGGGCTCGATACCATGAACTATGAGATCATGACCTGAGCCAAAATCAAGAGTTGGGCACTTAACCAACTGAGCCACCCAGGCACCCCATAGGAAATAATTATTTTAAAAGTCAGATTAGTGGCTCCTTTGAGGCGGAAGGAGGGCTGGTAATTGGTTTTTAGGGAAAATGATAAGTTCTATTTCTTATCCTGGGTAGTGATTACAAAGGTTATCCTTGTAATAATTCACTAAGTTATGCCTTGATATGAATTTTTAAGAATCTATGTTACATTTCACAAAAGAAAAGTTTAAAAAAAAAGATAGTAAGTGCCTCCCAGAATTTTGAGAATAGTAGAGGACTAACTGGAAGTGAAATTCCCTACTCCCCACCCCACCAAAAATGTTAAAAGCACACCACGGAATCCTCTGATAGGGAAACTGGTGTTGCTACTGCTTCTTACACAACCACAGGCTAGATGCAATAGTTTGTTCTGCTGCTTGTGAGTCTACTTTATGGCAACTATAAATCCCGCCAGCACTGATGCTACTTCGCATCAGACCCCTGGCCTTGACAGACCATTTCTTGCTTCCCAAACTAAAGCAAGCAGAATGGATTCTGTGAGATTCTCCTTCCTTGTGTTGTTTACTTCCATGTTGGAGTCTCAGGGTATGTGAATAGTGGAGCCTAATATCAGAGAGGTGGGCATAATCTTTGGGAAATGATTGGCAGGTTATGTGACAAAATACCTTTTTATCTTATTTTTAAAGTGTAAGGCTTATGCTCTATTTTCATGTTTATTTTTATTATAAAGCTTATACAATATAGACATACATGACAAGTATGTTAATAATCTTATGTTCTCCACCCAGAGTTAATGAATATTCATATTTTGTGACTTTATATTCAAATATGTTACATACAAAAGAGATAAAATGGGAGTCCCTCTCTCAACAAGGAGTACAGGGTCCTCCTCTGTTCCTGTCTCAGAGGGCTCTTCTTCAGCAGCATACAGTGACTCTGAACTATACTATACTTCTCTGTGACTTCAAGCATGGCCATATGAGTTGATCTGGGCAATGGAGTATTGTGCTGGGCCAAGATGGCAGAGCAGCATGGAAGTTTTCTGCTTCTCTTGTCCCTGAAATGCAGCTAGATCAACACCTAACCATCTTGCACACCTAGAAAATTGGTCTGAGGATTAACACAACAATCTGCATTACTTGAGCCACAGAAAGCAGCAGGTACATGGCACAGAGAGGTGAACTGGGGGAGAGAGAAGTCACGGAGGGTAGGGTGCTGTTTTTGCTTATGGAGAGAGGACAGAGACAGGGTGGGGAGTACAGGAAAAGCACTCCCCCCAAAAGCAGCTGGAGAGAAAGAGGAAGAGTGGAAACACCCATAAGGGACTGAACAAGAAAGGGAGAAAGGAGAAAGGAGAGGGTTTCAGTACCATTAGGACTCTATAAGCAGAGGACTGCAGAGTCTGAGACTCCACAACTTGATACCTGGCAGAGCTCTGGTGGGAAGGATGAATCCTCAGGAGCAGGCAGTGAGGTCTGAGGGGTCCGAGAGGCAGTTCCCCTGCTGAGAGGATATTTGGTAGAGGCTGTACAGCCTCCTGACTGGCAAAGGTCTCAGTGGACCCTGGAGAACAGCAATGTTTGCTGGTATTGGAACAAGGACTTTAGGGAAATGGTGAAGCCTAGGGTGAGATGTGTGTTGTGATTTACCACACTCCCTGAAATGCTGCTGCTACATGATTGCATGAAACTTTTCTGGGGTGGGCTGGCATCTGACCCCAGTCTCTGGGCATCTGTAGCAGCATGGTCACACCAATGTTCCTGGGGGTGGGCCTGCACCTGGCCATTGTTCTTTGAGACCCTCACCCAAGGATTGGAGTGGGTCAAAGGCACAGGGCCCTCAGATGTGAGGGTTTTGAAAACATAGCCCCATCTGAGATAAAACTTGGGAGGGAGGTGCCGCCTGAGAGGCTGACTACTCAATCCTGGACAGTGTAGAAGTGTGGAGTGGATGGAGAAAAAGGAGGAGTGCTTGATTGTTGGTGAGTGAGAACACAGAGTCCTGAGGCTAGAGACTGGGTAACACCAATTTTCACCTCTCTGGCCCATGTGCATACACGCACACATGCCACAACGATCCACCCCAGTAAACTAAGCAGTGCCATCTAGTGGAGAACAGAGCTGTTACACCAAGCCCCATCTAACTGTGCCAACCGCGTTCTAGAGGAACACCACAAGTCTCTGCCTGCTTAGTTTATGGACTATAAAGTGCTTCATAGTTTAACTTCTAGGGGAAACTGGATGTAATTTCAATCACATTTAATTCTGTTTGCTGGTAGATCTATTCAATTTTTTTTCTTTTTCTTTTTTTATTTTTGAATACAGAAAGAGAAAAATATTTTTATTTTCCGTTTTTATAAAGAAGACATTTCTTTAATTTTATACTATATTCTTTATATTTTTTGTAAAATTTTTAATTCTATTTTACCTTCATCATTTCATTTTATTCTATTTTATTGTGATCATTTTTTAAAATTTTCAAACTTTTTCCTGCATTTTTTTCCTTTTCTTTTCTTTCCCTTTTGTTCTATGTTCTATCAAGCTTATTTCAACAACCAGACCAAAACACACCAAGGATCTATCATCCTTTATTTGATATTTTTGTGTTGTTTTTAATTTAAAATTTTTATTTTATTAATTTTTTTCTCCCTCCAAAATGACAAAATGAAGAATTTCATCCCAAAAGAAAAAAAACAGGAAGAAATGAAAGCCAGGGACTTAATCAACACAGATATAAGAAAGATGGCTGAACCAGAATTTAGAATCATGATAATAAGAATACTAGCTGGGGTTGAAAAAAGCATAGAATCCCTTTCTGCAGAGATGAAAGAAGTAAAATCTAATTGGGACAAAATTAAAAATGCTATAACTGAAGTGCAATCTCAAATGAATGCCACAGAGCAAGGATCGATGAAGCAGAGCAGCGAATCAGCGATGTACAGGACAAACTTATGTAGAATAATGAAGCAGAAAAAAGGAGGGAAACTAAGGCACAAGAGCACAATATAAGAATTAGAGAACTCAGTGACTCATTAAGAAAGAATAGCATCCGAATCATAGGGGTCCCAGAAGATGAAGAGAGAAAAAAAGGGGTAGAAGTTTTATGTGAGCAAATCGTAGTGGAAAACTTTCCTCAACTGGAGAAAGACACAGACATAAAAATCCAGGAAGCACAGAGAACTCCCATTAGATTCAACAAAAACCAACCATCAACAGGCATATAATAGTCAAATTCACAAAATACACAGACAAGGAAAGAATCATGAAATCAGCAAGGGGAAAAAAAATCCTTAACCTACAAGGGAAGACAGATCAGTTTTGCAGCAGACTTATCCACAGAAACTTGGCAGGCCAGAAAGGAGTGGCAGGATATATTCAATGTGCTGAATTGGAAAAATATACAGCCTAGAATTCTTTATACAGCAAGGCTGTCATTCAAAATAGAAAGAGAGATAAAGAGTTTCCCAGACAAACAAAAACTGAGAGTTTATGACCACTAAACCAGCCCTGCAAGAAATTTTAAAGGGAACCCTCTGAGGGGAGAAAAGACAAAAAAATAAAAATAAAAAATACCAAAAGTCACAAAGACCAGAAAGGACCAGAGAATGCCACCTGAAACACCAACTCTACAGGGAACACAATGATAATAAATTCATATATTTCAGTACTCACTCTAAATGTCAATGGACTAAACGTTCCAATCAAAAGACATTGGTAACAGAATGGATAAGAAAACAAGATCCATCTATATGTTGTTTACAAGAGACCCATTTTAGACCTAAAGACACCTTCAGATTGAAAGTAAGGGGATGGCGAACCATCTATCATGCTAATGGTAGCCAAAAGAAAGCCGGAGTAGCCATACTTATATCAGACAATCTAGATTTTAAAATAAAGACTGTAACAAGATGAAGAAGGGCATTATATCATAATTAAGGTGTCTATCCACCAAGCAGACCTAACAATTGTAAACATTTATGCCCCCAACATGTAAGAAGATGAATATTTAAATCAATTAATCACAAACATAAACTCATTGACAATAGTACCATTATAGTAGGGGACTTCAACACTCCACTTACAGCAATGGGCAGATCATCTAAGCAGAAAACCAACAAGGAAACAGTGGTTTTGAATGACACACCGGACCGGATGGACTTAAAAGTTATATTCAGAACATTTCATCCTAAAGCAGCAGAATACACAGTCTTCTCAAGTGCACATGGAACATTCTCCAGAATAGATCACATACTGGGACACAAATCAGCCCTCAACAAGTACAAAAAGATTGAGATCATACTGTGCATAATTTCAGACCACAACACTATGAAACTTGAAATAAACCACAAGAAAAAATTAGAAAGATAACAAATACTTGGAGTTTAAAGAACATGATACTAAAGAATAAATGGGCTAACCAAGAAGTTAGAGGGGAAATTAAAAAGCACATGGAAGCCAATGAAAATGATAACAACACAGTTCCAAACCTCTGGAACACAGCAAAGGTGGTCATAAGAGAGAAATATATAGCAATCCAGGCCTTCCTAAAGAAGGAAGAAAGGTCTCAGATACAAAAACTAACCTTACACCTTAAAGAGCTGGAAAAAGAATAGCAAATAAAACCCCAAACCAGAAGAAGATGGGAAATAATAAAGAATAGAGCAAAAATCAATGCTATTGGAATAAAAAAAAACAGTAAACAGATCAATGAAATGAGGAGATGGTTCTTTGAAAGAATTAACAAAATTGAGAAACCCCTAGCCTGTTTGATCAAAAAGAAAAAGGAAAGGACCCAAGTAAATAAAATCAAGAATGAAAGAGAGATCATAACCAACACCATAGATATACAAACAATAATAAGAGAATATTATGAGCAATTAGATGTCAATAAACTGGGCAATCTGGAAGAAATGGACAAATTCCTAGAAACATATAAACTATCAAAACTGAAACAAGAAGAAATAGAAAATATGAACACATCCATAACCAGTAAAGAAATTGAATTAGTAATCAAGAACCTCCCATAACACAAGTCCAGTGCCAGATGGCTCTCCAGAGGAATTCTACCAAACATTTAAGGAAGAGTTAACACCTATTCTTTTGAAGATGTTCCAAAAAATAGAAATGGAAGGAAAACTTCCAAACTCATTCTATGAAGCCAGCATTACATTGATTCCAAAACCAGACAAAGACCCCACTAAAAAGGAGAATACAGACCAATTTCCCTGTTGAACATTGTATTTCAACAAGATATTAGCCAATCCAACAATACATTAAAAAAATTATTCACCACGACCAACTGGGATTTATACCTGGGATGCAGGGCTTTCCATGTCTGCAAAGCAATTAACGTGATTCATCACATCAATAAAAGAAAGGACAAGAACCATACGATCCTCTCAATAGATGCAGAGAAAGCATTTGACAAAATACAGCATCCTTTCTTGATAAAAACCATCAAGAAAGTAGAGATAGAAGGATCATAACTCAAGATCATAAAGCCATTTATGAAAGACCCACTGCTAATATCACCCTCAATGGGGAAAAACTGAGGTCTTTCCCCCTAATGTCAGGAACAACACAGTGTTGTCTACTCTCACCACTGCTATTCAACGTAGTATTGGAAGTCCTAGCCTCAGCAATCAGAAAACACAAAGGAATAAAAATCATCCAAAGTGGCAAGGAGGAAGTCAAACTTTCACTCTTTGCATTCGACATGACACTATATATGAAAAACCCAAAAGATTCCACCAAAAAACTGCTAGAACTGTTTCATGAATTCAGCAAAGTTGCAGGATATAAAATCAATGCACAGAAATCAGTTGCATTTCTATACATCAATAATATGCAACAGAAAGAGAAATCAAGGAATTGATCCCATTTACAATTGCACCAAAATACATAAAATACCTAGGAAAAAACTTAACCAAAGAGGTGAAAAATCTATACACTGAAAACTATAGAAAGCTTATGAAAGAAATTGAAGAAGAGACACACAAAAAAGGAAAAAAAGATTCCATGCTCCTGGATTGGAAGAACAAATATTGTTAAAATCTCGATATTACCCAAATCAATCTACATATTCAATGAAATCCCTATCAAAATAACATTAGCTTTCTTCACAGAGCTAGAACAAATAATCCTAAAATTTGTATGGAACCAGAAAAGACCCAGAATAGCCAAAGCAATTCTGAAAAAGAAAACTAAAGCTGGAGGCATCACAATCCCAGACTTCAAGATGTATTACAAAGCTGTAATCATCAAGACAGTATGGTACTGGCCAACACCAGACACTTAGATCAATGGAACAGAATAGAGAATCCAGAAATGGACCCACAAACATAAGCCCAACTGATCTTTGACAAAGCAGGAAAGAATATCCAATGGAATAAAGAGAGTCTCTTCAGCAAATGGTGCTGGGAAACCTGGACAGTGACTTGCCAAAAAATGAACCTGGACCACTTTCTTACACCATACACAAAAGTAATCTCAAAGTGGATGAAAGACCTAAATGTAAGACAGGAAGCTATCAAAATCCTCGAGGAGAAAGCAAGCAAAAACCTCTTTGACCTTGGCCACAGCAACTTCTTACTCAACACATCTCTGGAGACAAGGGAAACAAAAGCAAAAACGAACTATTGGGACCTCATCAAGATAAAAATCTTTTGCACAGCAAAGGAAACAATCAGCAACACTAAAAGGCAACCAATGGAATGGCAGAAGATTATTTGCAAATGGCATATCAGATAAAGCATTAATATTTAAATCTATAAAGAACTTATCAAACCCAATACCCACAAAACAAATAATCCAGTGAAGAAATGGGCAAGACATAAATAGACACTTTCCCAAAGAAGACGTCCAGATGGCTAATAGATGCATGAAAAAATGTTCAACATCACTCATGATCAGGGAAATACAAACCCAAACCACAATGAGATACCACCTCACACCAGTCAGAATGGCTAAAATAAAAACTCAGGCAACAACAGATGTTGGTGAGGATGCAGAGAAAGAGGATCTCTTTTGCACTGCTGGTGGGAATAAAAACTGGTGCAGCTACTCTGGAAAACAGTATGGAGGTTCCTCAAAAAGTTAAAAATAGAACTACCCTACGACCCAGCAATTGTACTATAAGGTATTTATTCAAAGGGATACAGGTGTGCTGTTTGGAAGGGGCACATGCACCCCGATGTTTATAGCAGTGCTATTGACAATAGTCAAAGTATGGAAAGAGCCCAAAGGTCAATTGACAGAAGAATAAAGATGTGGTATATATATACAATGGAGTATTACTCGTCAATCAAAAAGAATAAAGTCTTGTCATTTGCAACAATGTGGATAGAACTAGAGGGTATTATGCTAAGTGAAATAAGTCAGAGAAAGACAAATATCACATGACTTCACTCATATGTGGAATTTAAGATACAAAGCAGATAAACATAAGGGAAGGGAAGCAAAAATAATATAAAAACAGGGAGGGGGACAAAACATAAGAGACTCTTAAATATAAAGAACAAACTGAGGGTTGCCGGAGGGGTTGTGGGTTGGGGGATGGGCTTGATGGATATGAGGCATTAAGGAACACATTTGGTGGATGAGCACTTGGTGTTATATATAGGGGATGAATCACTGGAATCTACTTCTGAAATTATTGCACCATATGCTAACTAACTTGGGCGTAAATTTAAAAAAAATAATAGTAATAGAAAAGAAAAAAAAAGATATAAAATGTAATCCTCCGTAGTCTCCCTTGTTACTTTCACAAGTTCCAAAGTTCTGTGTTCCTTCCAGAGGTACCACTATGACACATTTTATATGTATTCTTCTAATTCATGTGTACTGTTCATGAGCAAGAGTTTGCTAAGGAACTGCAATTGGTAGCATTTTAAAAATCATACTGAAGCACAGTGTCTACTTCTATAGATACAGCCAAATTTTCCACTAATATGGGTGGACCAACATTTAAGATTTCTTTTTTACCATCTCTTTGCCTGCTTGATATTTTTAGACTTCTCAATTTTTGCCAATTTGACGACTGTTAATTAGAATTTCACTTTTTTTTTTTTTTTTTTTTAAATATTTTTTTTTTTTTTCCAACGTTTTTTTTTTTTTTTTATTTTTATTTTTGGGACAGAGAGAGACAGAGCATGAACGGGGAGGGGCAGAGAGAGAGGGAGACACAGAATCGGAAACAGGCTCCAGGCTCTGAGCCATCAGCCCAGAGCCCGACGCGGGGCTCGAACTCACGGACCGCGAGATCGTGACCTGGCTGAAGTCGGACGCTTAACCGACTGCGCCACCCAGGCGCCCCTAGAATTTCACTTTTAATTGCATTTTCCTGATGTTCATTATAGTGCCATTTGTAACAGTGAATTATCGGATTTTTTATTTTATTTTTTAAGTGCAAACCATACTGTGATCTAAAGGGATACACAGATGCTGAACTAGGCCAATAGCACAGAAGGCATGCTGATTTTGTTCACTTGCCAAAGAGTAAAGTATCCACTCAGATCATTATAGCAGATGCACACCAAATCAATGGTAGAAGCTTGACCTGTGCTGATTTTCTGGATTTTCATTTGCTGGATTTCTCTCTGTTGGAAATTGAGAATTTGAACTCATGGGCCTCCGATTTGAGAACTATATTTGGAAGTTGATGTCAGAAGTGCAGTTGCATATTTGAGCAGCCATTTTGGGAGTTGGGGAGAATAGAGCATGGTGGTACAGAAACGATCAGGAAAATTGAACATGCTATGACCCCAGAGTCAGGAGAGGCAACTTCAGGTTTCGCTCCTGCTTTCCAATTCCAGATCCAGGTCAAAGTGAGACCCAGCTGCAGTGCTTGCCTTTATAAGCTCTGGAAAATCTCCCCTGAGTGTTTTATAATAAATCACCTTTTGTTCATGGTATGTCAAGTGAGCACTTACCTACATCCAGCAAATGCCTTGTTATTTTATTGGTTTAGATATAGCAATCATTTTTGTCAGTGGAGACATTTTTTCCATTATGGCAAATAAATGATCAACACTAAGGATCAGATACTTTTGTACCTATTGGGAAAAGTTAGACAAAGACTAAGTCAGCAGATGTTACCAGGCAGAGTGGAAAGTAAAGTGGACTTGGAGTTGAAAGGTAGGAGGCAGACTCTATGCCACTTTCTAGCTGTTTGAATTCAGGCAAGGAACTCTTCTGAATATAAATTACCTGTGAGTAAAGACAATACTATCTCAGGATTGTGGTAAAGAGCTAATGAGAGTAACTAAGATAAAAGATGCAAATGGGCTTTATAAAACTTGTCCCATAAAATAGAGTACAACTTGAGAACAATCAGAGTAAGACAGTCAGCAGAATAGCCCAATTTTCTTACCTATTTGTGTTCCTTTTACCTTTTCTGGGTTAGATACACACAGCTAAATTCCCCAGGGCAGTTTAAACTCTGTAGGAGATGAAAACTTTTTAGCAAGGCTTCTTTCTTGGCTAAGCCTAATCTCAGGAAGTAAAGAAGCAAGTCTGAAGCACAAATCATGCTTAGTGGCATTTTATTAAAACTGTCTTCTCTCCCACTCTCCTTTCTCATCGCTACTTGTTTTTTATTCAACGATAACGTTGCTATTCAATGATAGCAGCTTCACATAGAACAGTAAGAATTTCCTAAAGGAAGAGACATTCTTTGCTGATCTAGATGAAAAGTAGCTTTGCCCCTGATTGCTGGGAAACCTGGAAATGTTAGTATGATAGTGCATTTGGTAGGAGATTGGAAATGAGGTTTAAAAATTCTTTTTTCTTTTCTTTTCTTTTCTTTTCTTTTCTTTTCTTTTCTTTTCTTTTCTTTTCTTTTCTTTTCAAGTTTATTTATTTGGGGGTGTGGGGAGAGAGAGAGAGGAGAGAGAGCGAGAGCGAGAGAGAGAGAGAGAGAGAGAGAATCCCAAGCAGGCTCTGCCCTGATAGTGCAACAACTGTGAGATCATGATCTGAACTGAAATCAAGAGTCAGATGCCACCCAGGTGCCCCAAAGGTGATTTTCAAGTTTAATGAAACACCAGCAATAGACTTGGATTCGATGGGCTCAATGTACACATGGAGGGGGAAGGGCATAATCAGGGACTTTAGTGAGCTAGTACTTATTAAATAATTCATTCTATTTAAAAATATTTTTAAATTATGATAAAAAGTCCAAAGTATAAAATTTACCATTTTAAGCATTTTTATGTGTACAGTTCAGCAATTTTAAGTACATTCACATTGTTGTGCAAGCACCAATCTCCAGAATACTGTTCATCTTGTGGAAGTGAAACTCTATACCCATTAAACAATAACCATTCTAATTATTATAGAACTTCTTTCTCTTGAATTGTTTGGTAAAGTACATATTAGATCAGAAGCAATATACCCTGTGCCTTGTGTTCATGTAAGTATGTCATTCTTAGATAACAAAGGCCTAGAGAACTGGCACAGGTTCAAAGCATTTGTATACATTTTTTTTTTTTTTAATTTTTTTTTTTTCAACGTTTATTTTATTTTTGGGACAGAGAGAGACAGAGCATGAACGGGGGAGGGACAGAGAGAGAGGGAGACACAGAATCGGAAACAGGCTCCAGGCTCCGAGCCATCAGCCCAGAGCCCGACGCGGGGCTCGAACTCACGGACCGTGAGATCGTGACCTGGCTGAAGTCGGACGCTTAACCGACTGCGCCACCCAGGCGCCCGCGTTTGTATACATTTTAAAGCAACATGGTTAATAACTAAAAGGACTCTGGTGATAACAGTGATGTACTTCCAAATATCAAAATCTGACCTCGGATTTGATCTAAGGACCATATTTGATTTGATTTAGTTCCTTTTGCTGGATGATGAAACTGTTTCTTAACGATGATAAAAAAAATTGGAGGTACCTAGGTGGCTCAGTCACTTATGCATTTAACTTCAGCTCAGGTAATGATCTCGCGGTTTGTGAGTTTAAGCCTCACATTGGGCTCTGTGCTGACTGCTCAGAGCCTGGAGCCTGCTTTGGATTCTGTCTCTCTCTGCCCCTCTCCTGCTTTGCTCTGTCTCTGTCTCTCAAAAACAAACATTAAATTTAAAAAAAAAATGATAAGAAAAATCATCCTCATTAGGATTTTAATTTCATGGGAAAACTGATTTGGATAGGAGCCTTACTCGGCTAAGGTTCATGAGCACTGGCCTCCTCAACTTATTTTTGGGTGGTAAATGTGGACTCTCAGACCTATCTAGAGCTGCACATTTGCACATTATTGATTTTTCTCTGCAGGAGACTTTAGCTGACATTTCCTCCATGACATATGCTTATATGGCAATAGAAAATTGTCCACGTTCATTTTTATGCCTACTTCAAGCAATTGTCCAAAAATGTCTCTCTGACTCTCCAACCTTAACACTCAAAACAAGTTGGGGTTAAATCAATTTCACAATACAGCAGCCTGTTTGGAAGGAAATCAACTGGAAGTGCAAATGACAAAGGCTTTTCATTGTCGTTTTTCTTAGATCTAGAAAAACAACTGAAATTTAAAAAATCAAATATAATTGATAATATAACATTTCTTATCTGTAATCAACTTATTAGATTTTAAAGTTTTAATAGAGGTAAACGAGGTCCTGAATTACTTGCAAGATGAAAATGAGCCCATGATAACCGATGTACATATTCCTCTCATGCTAGAGCTGCAGAAAAGCTGGAGGGGTTTTAACAGATGCCGCTTGTCCTAGCATGACATGGATTATTATTCCTATTATCATTTACTCTTCCATCTGAGGGGAACGGGCAGAACTGTCACAGCAGGAGAAAAAGAAGGAAGCAATAAAAATGAATGTTCTTCCCCAGATGACAAGAATTTATCTTGCAATGTTTGAAATACTATTTAGGTGGAGTAAAAAACAGAATAGGTCTGAAACTGTTCAACCAAGGCACTTCCTGGAGATTACCATAAATTAGTTAAGTCTTCCATAGACACCTTTATGAAGAAGAGTTGAATGCAAAGTGTTTGGAGGTTTAGTAGAAATGATTTAAACTAACCTTTTTTTTTCTTAATTAAATCATATTAATCTTCTGAAAATAAGATGCCATAATGTAGTGTCAATTTCACTACATTGAAAGTAGTGAAAAATGTACTGTTATGAGTAAGAAAAGAGCTCCTGCCAAACACTTATTGGAAATAAAAAATTATATGCAATGACATGGATGGAGCTACAGAGTGTAATGCTAAGTGAAACAAGTCAGTCAGAGAAGGACAAATGCCATATGATTTCATTCATATGTGGAATGTAAGAAACATGATCAAAGGGAAGGGGAGAGGGGGAGAGAGAGAGAGAGAGAGACAGAGAGAGAAAGAGAGACAGAGAGAGAAACAGAGAGAGGGAGAAAGAGGGAAACCAAGAAACAGACACTTAACTGTAGAGGACAAACTGATGGTTATCAGAGGGGGGGTGGGTGGGGGAAGAGTGAAATAGGTGATGGGGATCAAGGAGTTACACTTGTCGTGATGAGCACTGGGTGATGTATAGAATATTGATGAATCACTATATTGTACACCTGAAACCAATATAGCACCGTATGTTAACTAATGAATTAAAATAAAAACTTGAAAAAAGAAAAAAATATTACATGGCAGTAAATATTGGAAATAAGAGAATAAAGGAAATTAGCTACTGGTTCCAATACCCATTTATTACCCATCATATTTATTAAGGCACTCATTTTATATCCTTAAAGGCAGTGCATTAAAATAAAGGTACTTTAAAAACATATATTGCAAAAGAGCAGGATCACATACTTGACCATTTATGGAAGGTTGCAGTGAAATAATTTTGATAGTAGTCATGCTTTGTGACGTTATTATTCATGCAAAAAGATTTAGAAACTAGTATAATTCTGTCAAGCCATGGAAATAAATGAAGACCAACCAAATGCGAACAAGCATAGGCTATTTATTCTGAGCGTGCTGGATCAAGAGAGCCAGCCACAGTCACTTGCCTTTTGGCAAAGACTCAGAGACAAGCAGAGGAGTAGGAAAGCTTTCTAGTGGAAAAAGGAAAAGCTTCAAGTATGTTCTGATTGGAGGCTGTTGCCATGAGGAGAGTGGGCCACCTAGAGGCAGGGCATCCTGCATGACAAATTAGGGATGCATATTTGGCTTTCTCTTGTTGGTCCTATACAGGAAAAAGGAACAAAAAAAACCCGACAGGAAAGCTGTCAGTTATTAATCAAGTGCTAGCCATTTGGAGCTGGTTCTTACAGGGGGTTATTGTTTGGCTTCCTGAATTGTTGCTAGCGATAACAGTCTGACTTCTTACACGTCTGCCTTAGAGCAGGCTGGCTTCCTGGGCATACTATTGCAGAGAACAGGTCGGTTCCTGGGACAGGTTGCTGCAGGTTATGGATCTGAGGTCTATTTTTGTGTAGGGTTTGGTCATGACCCTTTTTTATATTCAATCTCTCAAAACAAACCAGTGTGAAAGATAAAATGCACGTAGAGTTGGGTCTACCTTTGCATTACTCATATTTACTGAATGGAGATTGGACTTTATAGGGAAGGGGTCTTTTGCTGTTAGCTCCCATAATGTAAGGGAGTGGGGTTATTTCTCAACATGTGTTGCCTTCTAGGAGCACAGGGCTGTTTAATATTGTCACAGGGGATTGTTTGAAACAAGTCAAATGCTTAGAAATAATTAGTTGTTTGATCTGATGTTCCTTCTTGGCATTGTCTATCTACATGCTGGCTCTAGCCTGAACACATTCCATGATGTGTTTGTATGAGAAGTCTGTATAAGCACCATCACTTCTGACAGGAGCAATTTAAGAAGACTTCGTGGATATGTATTCACATTTGAACTGGACTTTGAAGGATGGCTAGGATGGGAATAAGCATTGCAGGTGGATAAAATGGAATGCAACATGATCCAAATCATGAAAGTAGGAAAGCCTCAAAGCTTCTTGGGTGGATTGGCAAGCTGTCATGCCCTTTTAAGGGCACTGTGTGTGGAAATCTGGCCATGTTAATCTGCAAAAGTAAAGGGGGAAGACAGATCACAAAAGGTCTGAGGAATTTGGATATGATTTTGCAGACAATAGGGGGCTAGGGAAGATCTGGGCCAAGGTAGTAATGTGTCAGGATGATACTTTAGGAAGAGCAACATCTTAAATGCAGTCTCTTCATCAGGCAACGTAAAGGCTGTATTCTTAGAAAGATACTAATGAGAAGTTGAGGAAATGTCAAAAAATAAAGCACTGAACTAGAGGGTGACAGTGGTTTTTGAGAGGAACATGAGGACTACTGCTTGTCCAGTTTGTATTTCACCTTCCTCCAGTCACTGCACATCGGATTTCCTTTCTCTTCAGCTGAATCTTCCTCTCACACTGTCTTGTGAAGTTTAGACTTGTTTATTTTGAGATGCCGGTGGGATAACCACATGGGGATGTGCAGAACATAGTTTATTATTTATGTTGAAAAGTTAACTCATGTTTTTGGCCCCAAACTTCCTCTTTTTCTGGCTTGCCCTGTTGGTGAAAGGGGTCAGCTTCCATCAAGATATCCATAGAATCCTGGAAGGTTTTTTGACTCCTTTCTCTCCTTGATCTCACAAATTCAATCAACAATGGAATCTTATCCATTTTACTTAGTAAATCAGATCCAAATCCATCCTCTATGCTCTCTTTCCCCACTACTACATTATCTTAGCCTGACCTTCTCATCACCTTTGAATGGGCTTCTGAATACCTCCCCAAATGCTCCACATTCCTCCCATTTTTCCTGGATCCAAGCCCTGCATTAATACTGAGATTTTTATAAAAAATGCAAATATTGTCATGTAATGCCTTTGATTGCTCCTATTTTCTATTACCTTTAAAACAAAGTTCCAATCGCTTCTCGGCCTTTTGGCTAAGATCAAGTGTAAAACAAAGTTCCAAACTCTTTCACATGGATTACAAAGCGTCATGTGACCAAACTCTTCTATATCATCATCTTTTTTTCTCAAATCTACCCTTTGTCCAGCTATGCTTCAGTGAGATCGATCTTTATTTAATTCTTTGGATATACCTTTTTTATTTTGATACCCCAGTTTTTAAAATACGCTTTTATATCTTCTTGTAATTTTCTTTCCTTCCCAGATACTCTTCCGCCCACAACTCTTCACTAATTATTACTTATCCTTTAGATATTATCTCATATTTTGTTCCCTTCATGGGGACCAATGAGCCTGAATCTGGTCAGGAATAAATGTATGTAGTCCATAGTGAAAACTGAAAGCAGATGGGATTTTTTAGGGAGAGCACATGAAGCAAAAGAGAAAATTGTCTAAGGTGGTTCCTTGGGAAGTACTAACACTTAATAGAGAGGCAGACCAAAATGAAAAGTTGAAGGTAGATAGAATAGGCTCTGAGGAATGGGATTCAAGACAAAGCTAGCAATCAGCAGAATTAGGTGCATCATTGAGATCTGTTAGGGTTAAGATCCTAAAAATGTTTTTTGGATTTGCCATTTAGGAATTGGCTGGTGATTTTTAAAAGAGTAGTATTAGCACAGTAGTCGGGATAAAAGTCAGGTGGCAGTGAGTGAGTTAGAGTGCCAATGAAGTAGACAAAGCAAGAGTAAAATAGTCTTCTGAGAATTAAGGATGACAGAGAATGGAAAGGAAAGAAATTTTTAGCATTGTAGCTTTAGGGGAATGAAAATGGAACAAGGGCTTGTGCAGGTATTATGAACTGGAGGTAACTAAGAGGCCAAGGAAAAAAGAGAAGATTAATTTCTTACTATGTGCTCATGCTTTGTTTTGGAGGTGATATCTTAAGGCATGTAGAAAATGGCAGTATGAGACTACAATATGGCCAATCACAGGTAGAGTCTATAATAATCTTTTAATTGGTTTTGGAAAAGAAGTTTTATTACTATTAGTACATGGTTGTTTACAATATGATGAACATTTTATTTACTCTGTGATTGTTTTGAAGGTTTGGGCCTGTATTTGTCAAAACAATCTGAATAGAAACCATGTATTTTCTTCCTTAAGTGACCTCAACTCCTTCCTGCAACCTACTCTAGGCTAGGGAAGGAGAGTTTGTGAATCCGACTGGCATGAAAATGTAGCTTAACGCAACCATCATTTTCCTTCTTCCTACAGCAAAGATTTGGTGCAAAGATAGAATAGGTTGCCTCAGGGAGTAGTGAATTCCACATCACTGGGATTGTTTAAGCTTTTAAGAGTCATTCAGATTGATGACAGGCCTAGATGATTTTTAAAGGCCCTTCCATCCACAATAGTCTATGAATTTCACATTTCTAAATGACTCTAGAGTTTGAATGTAAGCTACAGTCAAGTTAAGAATAAATAGATGTGAGCTGTTAACAAAGTAAGCAGTGAAGTGGAATATTGTTTTTGCTGGTGAGATTTGCCAAAGATAATCTTCTTTAAGAGAACTGAGAGTTTATTCTATTAATGTTCATTGTTGCTCTTTTTAGACAAACTTCCATTTGTGCTTAACTTCCAAGTTGTATTTTCAAGAAGAATATGAAAATAGGATGAGAACCTGGTGATAGGATATCTGTCTAGATCCTGAATAGTAAATAAAGCTTTGCATTCATAGAGAGCTCTGAGGAAATTGGCGTAGTTTACTTTCCTCCCATTTAAGTGTGGTTATCATCTTTTTGCATCATTTCCTTGTCCCTTTTATCATCCACCCCCTTTCAGATGAGGAAACTGAACGAGAGCCATTGCACATGGTCCAAGGTCATGGAGGGAAATGATGGAGAGAAATCACCATGTACGTTAAGAGAAAACATCAATAACGGAACAATCAATGATAATTCATCAAGATCCTGTCTTGATGCTGACATTTGGCCTTATGCTTAGCATTTCTGCATTCCCAGTTCTCCGGGCATGTTTTTCACTCAGTACAAATTGAATTACTGCTGATGCCGACACATTATTACTTGCAGAACAACTCAACAAATATTAGAAATAGCAAAAGTCAAATTTGTATTAGAAGGCTGATGTCTCCTGCCAAAATATCTGAACATTGTCTTTACTAAAAATGAATTCCTTAATATTTTTGTTATTCAGAAAAAGAAGTATGATAATGGACACAGAACCATGAATTTGAAAAAAAAATTACCTCAAATATTTTCTAAGCTTTGTGCTTCATTGAAGTCTGCAAGAGAAGAAGCCACTACAAAGAGACACAATCTTTCTGTGAGTTTTATATATTTGACAGGAAAAAGAATTAATAAAACTATTCAAAAATGTATTTCATGAATGCAAATGGTGGAAAACCTATGCTAATTTGACTTAGGTTTTATTCAGATAATTCTATTTTTTACTTCTTTTTCTGAAGGAAGAATAGTTTTAAATTTTTATTCTAGGCAACTCTTATTTTGTTTGAAAAAATTTTAATGTTTATTTATTTTTGAGAGAGAAAGAGAGAGAGACAGACAGAGCATGAGTGGGGGAGGGGCGGGGAGAGGGGGGACACAGAATCCAAAGCGGGCTCTAGGCTCTGAGATGTCAACACAGCCAGACACGGGGCTTGAACTCGCAAACCATGAAAACATGATCTGAGATGAAGTCAGAGGCTTAACTGATTGAGCCACCCAGGCGCTGCTAGGCAACTCTTATTTTAAAATGAGATAGAGGGTGCCTGGGTAGCTCAGTCAGTTGCGTGTCTGACTCTTGGTTTTAGCTCAAGCCATGATTTCAGGGAGGTGGGATCAAGCCCCCCTCCACACTCAGCGTGGATCCCGCATGGGATCCTCTCTCTCTCTCTCTCTCTCTCTCTCTCTTTATCCCACTGACCCTCTTCCTCACTTAAAAATGAGATACTTGAACATAATCAAATGCTCAATTAAATGTAATATATTTGTCTCAGGTAAACATCCATGAGAGAATAGAAAGTCCTTTTCTCTTTCCCATCCTTCACCTGAGAGGATTTCAATGGAATTTAATCTAACAAATATTTATTGAATGTCTACTGTTTCAAACACTAGTATAGGCATTTGACACAGGGAAATGGAAGATATAGTCACTGTCTTCAAGGACACATGACTCATGGAGGAATTCACAGCCCTATGAGACCATGTTTCTTAAGATACTGAGTCCCATAGATTCCCATTGGTAAAGCCATTTCTGTTTTCAAAATTGCATTCATTCTTATTAGTTTGGTTGAAGCATCTCAACCAGTTCTGCCCTCTCAATTTTCATAGAATGATATGATGGATCAGATCTGAAAATGTCTTGATGAAAGGCCCTGGCAATATCCTTAAATACACAATGTCTATCTTACACTTTGAGACTTGTTAGTGGAACGGACACTTTCCCAGGCTCCAGCTTTTCTCAACTTGCTTAATGTATTTGCATGCATTTTGATGGAAGCCTTATTTTTTAGTTAGTCTGCATCTTTTCCTATAAAGAAAATGCAACAGAATATCAGAAAAATCAATAATAAAATGAGAACAAAGACTTCAGATTTAGAGTTTCTAGTTACCTTCTCACTAGTCCTTATGAAAATTGGCTGTGCATGTGGGAACAACAACAAAAATAACTGATTAATTTGTAGGAAACAAAAAAAAATTAGAGAGTTTCAGAAATCCAAGGTAGTGTGTTTTTCCTACTATTAGAACAGGTAATTAGAAGTAATTGAGTATGCCTTTCTCATAAATCTCAGACATCAGTATTTCACTATACAGCATATCAGTTCAGTGTTTTTTTTAAAATATTTTTTAAATTTTTATTTATTTTTGAAAGAGAAAGAGACAGAGTCCAAGTGGGGGAAGGGCAGAGAGAGGGAGACACTGAATCCAAAGCAGACTCCAGGTTCTGAGCTGTCAGCACAGAGCCCGACATGGGGCGTGAACTCAACGAATGGTGAGATCATGACCTGAGCTGAAGTCAGATGCTTAACCGACTGAGCCACCCAGGAGCCTCTCAGTTCAGTGTTTTATACTGCATGATTGTGAAGCCAATGACAAATAACAGGTTAGGCAGTGCTTTTCAAATTTTAAGTTACAGCTGACCCGGAGGATTTTGTTAAAATGCAAATTCTGATTCAGAGTTTGGGATGGGAACTGTTCTATATCTGCTTTGTCCAATACTGTAGCCACTAGGCATATGTGGCTACTGACCGCTTGATATATGGCTAGTATGATGAAATTTTTAATTTAATTTGAACAGCCGTAAGTGGTGAGTGGTCTCTATTGCACAGTGCATGATCAGTGTATCAAGAAAAGTCAGACGATTGACAGATCATTAACAATCTTCATGATCTCTCTGACAGTTTTTTCCACTTTTTTTCTTTTTCCTATTTTCTAGATAGTGGTCTGTTTTGCTTATTTGATTACCTTGAATTTCCTGGTAGAATCTTTGGAAAGCATATGGTACTTTTTTTGGTAAACCTATAGAGCTCTGGCTGAGGAAAGAAAAATCAGTGAAGTATGACATTTTTTTGGCTTTTCCATCAGAAGTATACCCCACAAAACACAGGATGCAGAGCACATTAAAATGCTCAGTGAGAGCTAATACACTACATTCACTCATGGCAAAATCACTTCGGGTGCCGGATATTAGAATAAGGAGATTTACTTTGAATATATTTTATATTTTCATTTAAATTAAAAGATTCTTTATGTCTCTTTGTCTTCTATAAGAATGAAAGTATAAGATACTTTGAAAAATACTGGTTAGCAAACACAATCAGTAGGTAAATCATCTAATTAATACTTACTCTGAATCAACTTTTAAAGCCCATTCCTTGAGTGATTTATCCTGAAAAATAAATCTTCCCTAGGTGCATAAACAAAATTTGTCAACTTAGCACATTAAATAGGCTCTGACTGAGTTGACCACACTCCCATAAACTTTTCAAGTAATTACTATTAATACATATTTACATAGTATTTATTATATGACAGGCCTATTTTAAGTGATTCTAACTAATATTTATTGAACCTTCATGACAATTCTATTAGGTAGTAGTATCTCTCCCATTTTATAGACAAGGAAACTGGAGCACAGATAAGTGGAATAATTTGTTGAAGGTCAAATGGCTAACAAATAGGAAGCAGGTTTGAGAACTCCCAGAGCCCATGCTCTAAATTCCTGTACCATGCTGGGTGAATCATTCAGTATTGGCTTAGTATTAACGGATAGGCTTGCTCGTGTAAGACTTTTTATTTTCAGAATATTTCAGGAAGCACTAATTAATATGCAGTCTTTAAAAGATAAATATGTTGTAACCATTTTTATTTCTGTTTTTCCTTATGGTCAAGCAGTTGAATTTTGTATTTGAATATGGGAAAGCTCTGGAATTTAATGCCCATCTCTGTCTCATGGCACTTGTGTCACTTGGGACAAAATTCTTCATCTCTAAACTCTGACTTTCTCACCCCTCATTGTAGTCAATCATAAAGCTTATTTCACAATGTTTTTGTTAGAATAAAATGAGAAATATGTAATCCACACCAAATACCTTGATTAAAATGTTAATCAATTCCCCAGGAAAAGTTAAAGCAAATAGAAATTTAAACCAAACTTATTTATGTGAGTAAGTAGTATTGACTGA
Organism: Panthera pardus; assembly: GCF_024362965.1. Taxonomy (NCBI): domain Eukaryota; kingdom Metazoa; phylum Chordata; class Mammalia; order Carnivora; family Felidae; genus Panthera; species Panthera pardus. Next base: position 67,160,424 of record NW_026526710.1, on the reverse strand, counting down.
GCCTGGTTCCATATAATAAAAACAAATACAAAAATTGCCTGAAAGTTGATGAAGTTTAAACTTTTAAATCATACCTGTGCACTAAAGTAGAACACTTTACTAAAACTGTCTCTTGGAGAGGTGCCTGGGTGGCTCAGTCAGTTAAGCATCTGACTCTTGACTTTGGCTCAGGTCATGATCTCATAGTTTGTGGGATTGAGTCCTGTGTTGGGCTCTCCACTGACAGCATGGAACCTGCTTGGGATTCTCTCTCCCTCTCTCTCTGCCCCTCCACTGCTCATATTCTCTCTCTTCTCTCAAAATAAATAAATAAACCTAAAAAAATTTAAAACTATTTGGAGGGGCACCTGGGTGGCGCAGTCGGTTAAGCGTCCGACTTCAGCCAGGTCACGATCTTGCGGTCCGTGAGTTCCAGCGCCGCGTCAGGCTCTGGGCTGATGGCTCGGAGCCTGGAGCCTGTTTCTGATTCTGTGTCTCCCTCTCTCTCTGCCCCTCCCCCGTTCATGCTCTGTCTCTCTCTGTCCCAAAAATAAATAAAAAAAACGTTGAAAAAAAAAATTAAAAAAAAAAACTATTTGGAAAATAGAAAAAAAGCAAACGGATAAAATGCTTAGTTTCTTCATTCCCTATATGAATATTATATAATGTAGAAGATATAATCTTAAGTTTTACTTGTGTTTGATTAATACACATTTTAATGGAGATTTGCATATAAAAACGGGTTCATCATACTCATTCCTTTTAAAAAACATTTAGCACTTTTGACATCAAAATATTACCATGAATAATTGAGTCTACAAAATAAATCATGTGGTTGAAGGGTACTTGGGACAAACATTTCAATTGATTATACTGTATATAGTTAACTTTCAATGTATGTTTTTTGCTTTTTCCTTCTCTTTAAAAGCTTAGTGGGGAGTACCTGGGTGGCTCAGTTGGCTGGGCATGTGACTCTTGATTTCAGTTCAAGTCAAGATCCCAGGGCTGTGGGATCAAGCCACACATCTTTCGGGCTCCACTCAGCATGGAGCCTTCTTGGGATTCTCTTTCTTTGTCCCTGTCTCCCACTCATGTGCACTCTCTCTCTAAAATAAAAGAATAGAATAGAATAGAATAGAATAGAATAGAATAGAATAGAATAGAATAGAATAGAATCTTGATGGTAAAGGTTGAAGTATGGTTATAAGGAAATATGATTTATTCTTTATGTTTATTTTTATTATTATTTTTAAAGTAGGCTTCATGGATCAGCATGGAGCCCAGTGCAGGGCTTGTACTCATGACCCTGAGATTAAGACCTGAACTGAGATCAAGAATCAGGCACTTAACATTCTCAGCCACCCAGGTACCCCTATTCTATTTTTTAAAATATTGTTTTACATGTCAGTTATCTTTAGCCTTTAAAAGAGGTCATTTGGAAATTTTATTTTTGTTGCAACAATGCTGCCAGGATCCAAAGTATTTTTGAACTCCTTTTTGAGACTTTCTTTATATTCTTTGATACATTCCTAAGAATTTAGCCACTGTGTTCATTCTTCACCTGTTTGAAAATGGATTTGAGTATTAGCACTCAAAGTCATTCAGAACAAAATCTATAGAATAAGGTGAATGGTTAAAAACGCATAATATTTTGATGACAAAAAATAGAGTTGACATACAATTATAACACACAATTATAAAGAAATGAGATGTTGCCAACACACCTAGGCTAATAACACTAGTGTCAACAAGAACTTGCTAAAGTTGTAGACTTTTCCAGCCACTCTATTAGGTACTTACTTCATACTACTTTATTTAATTTTCACAGAAACTCTGTATTATGTTTTCCGTAATTCAAATGAAAATAATGAGAGTCAAAGCTTTTGTAACATTCTCAAGGTCACATAGCAAGAAGTAATACAACATTTCGAATTTAAGATTGCATAAATCTAAAACTCATGCTCTCTCCACTACTTACATATTTCTGAAGTCATATTTTCCAAAGGTTTTAATCATCATGAATAAGGGCAACATTAAGGACCAAGTGGATAATTTATCTAGGTAATGAAATTAAGGGCAATATTTATTTGGATGATATATTTATAAAAGTAACTTCCATTACTTTTAGGACACAGTACTATATTCTGGTAATTTTACAAATTCAAGTGCAAATCATTAAGTAGTGATTTTATCTAATATTATGTTGCGTCAAATATTTGTTCATCTAAGTGGAACTGGACTAGGAGCTATTGGATTGGTTAAAATGTAATGTATTTTAATATATATAGTTTGTGCAATGATTAAGTTAATGAAAATCTTGTAGAAACCTTAATATTTATTATTTCACTTACAATTTCAATGACTTAAAGAAAGCAGTCTTTTAAACATGCTTTATTAAGTATGTATTTATTTTTATCACTCCCTTTTCTCTAAAATTCTCAACTGCCTTTGCTTAATAATACAAAAAGCTACTGATTTCCCTTCTGCTTTTTAAAAATGTTTATTTATTTTTGAAAGAGAGAGCATGAGCAGGGAAAGGGCAGAGAGGGGGTGGGGGACAGGTGATCTGAAGCAGGCTCTGTGCTGACAGAAGCAAGCCTGATGTGGGGCTCAAACTCAAGAACCATGAGATCATGGCCTGAGTCAAATTCAGATGCTCAACAGCCTGTGCCACTCAGGTGCCCCTCCCTTCTGCTTTTCTTAATGCTTATTCTCTAACTCCTTTGCTAATCTTTTTTTTTTCCCCTCAATTTGGCTCTTTAAAATCGATAATGCTTGGTTCTGGTATTGAATCATCTTTTCTTATTCTTCTTGTCATCGGATTCACGCAGGTACCCGCAAATATCCTGCAGGCACCTCAAAGTAATTCAGCTTGCCCTAACCTGAAGCTCCTTTCTTCTCAAACTCACCCCTGTACAGCACTTGCTTTCTTGGTGAATGCTGTTATCATACAGCAAATCATTCAGAATAAAGAAAACAACCACACTCAACCAGGAAAACCCAGAAAACCAAAACTCAGAGTCATCTTTGATTTCTGATTTGGAAGTCACTGTGCCGCTCTCATTAGACCCAGCTCCATGTTCATCATTTACCAGGACAGCATTTCTTATTGGCATTGCATATGTGGGTAAACTTTCTCTAGGTATTATGTTTCAGCTGTCCACTTAACAAAGAATAAGGGGAAGACTCTACCCACTGTGTGGATAAAATAGAAAAGTTTCTCCCTTCGATGCTTTGTTCTCCCCTAGCTTGGTGTTTGCTCTTCTCTGTGCTCACTGTCATTTTGGCAAGCAACTTGATGAACCAATCCTTGCTAGGCTAATAATAATAATAATAATAGTAATAATAGTAATAATAATATAATTAATAATAACAAAAATTATAGCTGATGTGTTTGGCTAACGTATACTAGTCATTTGCTGAGCACACTCTCTATATAATAATCTTTAGCTTTATCAACTTCTCTGCAAAAAGAATTCTTCCTGGATTGAGATCAGGAGATAGAGGCTTAGAGGGTCACAGTGACATGTCCAGGGACATGCAAATGATGAGACGCAAGGCAAAATCTAGTCTATATCAGGAATATTTCAAAGTTGGGGCTCTCTTCCTTATCTCATGTTGCTATGGCTTAATGTTTGTCTCTTCCAGAATTATTTCCATTTAAACAGAGAGTCTGTGGAAGCAATGTCTTCAAGCCAATGAGAATATCTCTAAGGCCAGACTTTCAGAATACAGAGGTTTTTTTTTTTTTTTTTTTTTAAGTTTATTTAATTGTTTTGAGAGAGAGTGAGTGTGTGCATGTGCACATGCTCAGGGGCTGGAGAGGGGCAGAGAGGGTGGGAGAAAGAGAATCCCAAGCAGGCTTCATGCTGCCAGTAGAGCTGACATAGGGCTTGATCTCCTGAACCATGAGATCATGACCTGAATCGAAATCAAGAGTCCAGCATTTAACCAACTGAGCCACCCATGCGTCCCCTAGACTACAGATTTAATTTGCGTTGTTGCAATTATCCATTCTCCCAACTAGATGTCACTTCTTGCTTTCCTCTTTTCCAAGAATTCTCAGATTTGTTGGGGCAGATGAGAGACCCAATGGACTCCTTGCAAACCGTCAGCTCTCCCCTGTACTAAACATCATCATGCTCCACATGACCTAACTTGCCACCATATCAACTTGCTATGAAGTTTTTTAAAGATGCAATTATGAGAGAAAGCTATTTGCAAATAGTTTAAATAAACACAAGTTTATTTTCAGAAAATTTTTGAGTGTAGGCAGAGATATGGCTGGTTTCACAGGCTCACTACATTCAATGAAGGGCCCAGACTGTTTTCTGGTCCTCAGTTCCCTCCATCCTTAGGACCTGAATTTTCACCTCATGGTTGAAATAAACTGTTGCAGTTTCAGACATCAAAACTTCACTCAGGAAGAAGGAGGAAGGAAAGACTCTGGCTACATCTATTTTCTTTTATCAAAAACACAACAGCTTTAGGGGCCCCTGGGTGGTTCAGTCGGTTAAGCTGCCAACTTCGGCTCAGGTCATGATCTCGCAGTCTGTGAGTTAGAGCGCCACATAGGGCTCTGTGTTGACAGCTCAGAGCCTGGAGCCTGCTTCGGATTCTGTGTCTCCCTCTCTCTCTGACCCTCCCCCACTCATGCTCTGTCTCTCTCGCTCTCAAAAATAAACAAAAAAAAAATTTAAAAACAAAAAAACAAAAGCAAAAAAACCAGAAGCTTTCCCAGAACCCCCCAGCAGACTTTCATGCACGATTCTCTGGTCAGACTGTGTCACATGGCCACTGCCTAGTGTTAGGAGATGCCAGGCCAGCAGAGGTGTTGTGCAAGCCTGCACATTTGGCTGTTGGACTCGATTCATCAGGTAGAAGGGGATGGTGGATCTGAGATGGGCGGCTTGTGGCACCTGGCACACCTTGTCAGTTACACACATTACCTTCTTATAACCCCAGGCATGAGTCACTCCCTTGCCTGTTGGCAGAACCTTTGTCTTTATCATCTTTCTATTTCCATTAAGTCTCACAACACCTGGCCTTTTATAAGTGTTTAATAATTTCTTGCTTATTGAATACCAATGTGAAAATAAAAATGCATTCATGTATTCTCCCCAAATCATCCTTAAAAAAAAGAGCCTTGAATGGGAATTGGAAGAACGAGAAAAGAATGAAAGGAAGCAGAAGAGGAGTGAGGGAAAATGGGGAGAAGAAATGAAGAACATTAAGTGGCTAGGCATCCTGGAAAGAAAAAAATTAAAACTCTGAGCTAAAGAATCCTAGTTCAAAGAGAAAAAAAGTCATCTTGACTTTGTAGCCCTCGGGTCTCTGCCATGACTGTGGGGACCACTCAGGGGTCGCCCACACAGGCCTGTGCTGCACTCAGTGTTGGGATGGGCATGGGGGAGTGCCATGGATTCTGTCAGGGTTCTTTTCTAAGCTTTGTTCTGGAAGCCTGCAAAAGTCAGGAAGCTTGAAGGTCAGTTGTTACTTCTCCAGTGAGGAAGTACACCGTATGTTATGTGTGTTCTTCCCCCCAAATACAGAAGGTTTGCCTGTTTCCCTACTAGTTTAATTTATGCCATGCCTTTTAGGAAAGAACTAGGTAACCTAGCGCTCCTAAGAAAAAATAAATTTCTGGACGGAACCGGCATGAATATCCAAAGTGAAGATTATTTTGGCTTTGCAGCTCAAATTCTCTTCCCCTTTGTTTTCTTGCTTTTTCCACAGGTGGTAATCAAGGCACTCTGTATAATCCAGCAGAGTGTTCAAAAGCGGGAGGTGCCCGACAACAGGGTGGCAGAGAACACGGTTTGTATTTGTGCGTCACAGGAGCCAGACTGCTGCCAGCACTTCAGGTGAGGACGGTAGGCTGGCCTGGCTAGTCCCTTGACTGCTCTGCCACAGTTCCCACAACCACTAAGCCTATTAAAGTGTAAATAGCAATATGACAAGTCTCCATTCAATTTATAGTGTTTTTATTGCAGGCTGTGGCAGCAAGGGATTTATCTAAGGTGGAATTCTCTAATGACCACAACCAGCCCCAATGTACAGGCCAATTTAAAACCAGTGCTTACAAATTGCAAAATACTTGAAAACAAAATCAAGAAAGATTGATTCTTTGGTTGTAAATTTAGTTAGTTCCCAGACACTAAATATATGGATTTTTAAATAGCCATATGGCTTAAACAAAATAAAGCAAGAAAATGCTCTCCCAGTAAATCACATAGTAGAGAAATGCCTTGGCTTGAATTATCTTCCTTAGGGCTTGATCAAATAGTAAGTTTCCAAGTCTATTGTTTTCCAATAAGACTCTTTTCCTGCAAACTTCTATTTGAAATATTTATGCCAATGCTCTAGTGGTTTCTTTAATGGGGTTTCAACATTGAGAAGTGGGGAGTGAGTACTGCAGATGGTGTCTGAATTTTGAGCTATGATCTTTGAACAAAACCAGCTGATTCACCCTACTCATCCTGCCTTGAGAATTCCTTTTCTCTCATTACCAGCCATGGCAGAGCATACCTGTAGCCAGGCAATACCTATGGCCAGAAATTGTTCCACATTCAGGGGCCACTGGGGAAAGAGTTCCCATTAAGTCATGGCCCAGAAAAGTAAAAGTTAGTTATTACTGAATCACATTTAAGCTTCTTGCATAGCTACATACCTGCCCTAGAATTAGGGGATCTCAGAATTTCGGGGCTGGAAAAAAACCCATGAAGCACACAAAATCACAAAATTGCCTCTTGAAAGAGACTCATATTGAGAGCTTGGTAGCAATTTGCATTATGGAAAAAAATATATCCATGGGTCTGGAATACCTAAATTTAAGGATGAAAGAATGGTTCAACTTGACTAGGCAGAATTATCCTGCAACTAGATTCTAGCTTGTGCCTTTCATAGGTCAGCTGCTACCTGGAGGCCACATGGGATATTTATATTTTAAAGTTGAGACAAAGTAAATTGGGAGAAACATCAGAATATTACTCTCTAGAAATGCCTGTGGTCTTTTGGGAATAAGGGCCATTTTTAGCTTTCCCTTACGTTAAACTTTTCGCAGGCATGGAACAAACCTGACTTAGGTTTTAGCTCTAGAGTCTCACACATTCATTCTTTAACAAATATTATTGAATGCCTGTTATATGTTAAGCCTGTTTAGTCACTGGGAACATAGCAGTTAACAAAAGAGACAACAATCCCTGTTCCATGGAACTTCTATTCCAGTGAGAGAAGACAGATAAGAAAGAAAACAAACAGTAAATCATGTAATGTATTAGAAGGTGAAGTGTACCAGGTTAAAAAAAAATACAGAAACGGCAGAAAGGTAATTGCAGTTTTAAAAATGGTGGTCTAGAAAGGCATCCCTGAAAAGGTGACATCTCAGTAGATTGAAGGAAGAGTAGGAATGGGATATCTGAAGGAAGGCCATTTCTGGCACAGGGTGTACAGATGGCAAAGGGCCTGAAGTGGGAACGTGCTGATCCACTGAAGGAACAGCAAGGATGCTAATGTCACTGAGTTCAGTTTGGAGAGAGTGTAGGAGAGAGGTCAGGGAGGCTAAGGAGTCTGGATCACAGAGAGACTTGTGGGCTACTATAAGGTCTTGAGTTTGTATTCTCAGTGAGAAGCTGTTGTAAAGTTCTGAGAATAGGTGTTTTAAGATCTCACTCGTGATTCTCTGAAAGTGGACTGCAGGTGGACAAGAATGAATGCAAGGAGACCAGGTAGGAGGTCATTGTAACAATACAGGTGAGAACCCATGATGGCTTGGAAAATGATGAGAAATTGTCAAATTTGGATATATTTTAAGGTGGTTATAAGGAACTTTGCTGATGCATTAAATGCTGTAGATAGTTGATAAGAGTCAAAGATGATACCAAGATTTTGGTCTTGGCAATTGTATAGATGTGTGTGTGTGTGTGTGTGTGTGCGCACGTGCGCATATGTAATTGCCAGTACAGAGGTGGGAAAGACTACAGGTAAATTAGAGTTGTGGGATAACCATAAAATATTTTCTTGGATATGTTCAGTTTGAAATTAGACATCCAGTTGAAAATGTTGAAGAATAACTTGGATGTATACATTCAAGACAAAAATGAGTGCTGGAGATTTAGGTCTAATTTTATGTTTCAGATGTTAACTTAAAAAGGGGGAATTTTTGGTTTCAATTGAGAAGTTTAAGTATTTTAAGAGATTTTTATCTTTTGGAAATCAAATCTCTTCCTAACTTCATATCTACTCACATTTTCACTTATTAAATAATAATTAAGCATTGTTTATGTACCTGGCAATGTCCTTGTATGTTCATTGATTAATGTGATAGGCTTGGTCTGTGCTCCTACAGGGTTCATGGGTAAGAAAGGAATGAGGGAAGACCCAGACCATCACAATACTTGGTATCAAGTGCAAGTTATGGGCTGTGGAGTGTTGTATGTGAGTAGAGTGTGGTGGCACCTCACATAGTTAATGTTAATGACTCAGGGAAAGCTTCTTGGAAGAAATTATGTATTAAGTAGATCTTAAGGAAATAGAAATGTAAAGACAAAGGGGAAAACTATTTTAGGCAGATCAAAACAATCTATGGAAGGGCTTAGAATTGAGAGAGAGCACATTGTATTTATAAAATGTAAGAGTTCAATTTGCTTGGACATAAGGTACAAGGTTGGAGTGGGGTGAGTTAAGAAGGACTGAAAATGTAGAGAATCTTTTAAAAGATTGTGAACTTTATCTTAAGAGCAAAATAATAATAACAGTAATAAAAACATCAACAAGTATTTGTTTTACCCATTCAATGTTCAACAATCAAATATTTCTTTTCTCACTAAAACTGGGTCCACCATGTTTCTCATTTTGAAAGAATTTTCCTATCAGATCAATACCAATTTACTATTTTATTATACTTGATGTGCATATTTATTTTTATTAAAGTATCTGGTTGTTTCACTCAATTGCTAATTTTTTGTTCAGGTTTTGATGCACATACAGAGATAATTTTGACTATCTGAACAAGTCACACTCATGCTTCTTCAGATTGCTGAGAAATCAATCCTATGTGTTTCAGATAGTTATAAATATTGAAAAAAGAAACAGACCTAGGAACTGAATGGTAGAGATACAGGTATTGTTCATATGGAGTTTGAAAATAAAAAAGGGTTTAAATATTCAAGACATCCCAGTTTCCTACCATCTGTTGGTGGCAATTATTGGAATACACAGTCAAAATTGAGTGTCCAGTAACTTAATGACCATCCATGGTGACTCCGGAAGTCTTTGCCAGAAATATGTTGAATGGCATCACTCAAGAGGCCAAAAAGTGGGATGAATGAGAAGACATGACAGAGAAGAAAGCCATGAATAGAGGCAAACATGGATATTAATGCCATGTATCTGTTGTAGAAAAGAAGGCAAGAAGAGAAGTTGAGACATAGCCTTTAATCCAAGGTCAAGATAGTGAAATTTGCTCTCAAAAGGAATGCTGGTCCCAGAAGGGAGGTTGCCAAGGTGAAATGAAATAGTTCAGACTACCTTTCAAAGCAAATTTATCAGGACCCCTTCACTCAGCCATGTACATAGGCAAATGCCACACACAATGACAAGCTACTAATGTCCTTTTAGATAACCCAAAAGTTTCAGGCAATTTGTAGTTAGTGAAACTTAGGGAATAAAATTCTATTCTTCCTGAATTCATTGAGCATCATTGTAAGGTCAAAACTGGCTATGGGTGAAAAATGGCATAATCTCATTCAACTTAAGAGTGAGCTTTCTTCCCAATATGAAAGATAGTTAATATCAGCATATAACTTTTATGTTATAACATTAAAGTGGATAAATGGTGTTACAGAGCAATTAAGAAATTCACTTATTTGGTGAAGACTACTTGTTCTATCTTCTAAGTTTTAACACCCTATCTTTATATTAGTTTCCATTGCACAGTTCAACAAATGGTCTCAAGAGAATTTCAGGGGACTATAAGGAAGTAATAGTCTAAAGTGATGGATTCTTTCTGTGGATCAAGGTGGTCAGAAGTTTGCAATTTCCCATAAGAATTGTGAAGTTCCTTATCAAGGCCACAGAGGCCCCAAATACCCATTTACTTAAGAAGGTCAAAATAGCTATCTAATAAGGACATAACACATAAAATTTGGGAAGTTTTACATTTTAAACAAAATATTGTGTCTATGTGTGTTCTTATTTTTTGGATTCCCAAACTAGCAAAGAGGATTGAATGGATTATAGTCAGCACAGCCTTAGGAAGGAGAAATGTCAGACCAATCTAATTTTCTTTTATGATGGAGGGACCAGTTTTGTAGATGGAAAAAGCAATAGGTATAATATATCTTTCTTTCAGGAAGGCTTTGACTTTGCTCCCCAACATATGCTCATAAACAAGCCAGAAAAAATATTGTTGTTTATTTATGTCAGATGTCAGATGTTTGGAGGTCCCAGAGACTACTTATCAATGATTCAGAGTCAATATACCAGAACCCATTGAGAAGCTCTCTAAGTGTGGCTAAAGTTCAAATTTTAGAACAATGTCACATCACAGTCACTTAGAATTTAGGAAAATTTGCTGATGACTTAGCAAAATGATTGACCTGAAACTCAATTGATGAAGTTTAAGTAGGATAGAGTCAATTATTTTTGGAATAATAGTTTTACAAAGTTAAAGAGGAACAATTGTTTTAGGGAGGAAAATAGAGAAGAATCTAGATTACTCTTATGAGTTGAATTGTGTACCCAAAATGATGAGTTGATGTCCCAAACCTCAGTACCTGTGAATGTGACCTTATTTGGAAATAGTCTTTGCATATGTAATCAAGTTAAGATCAGATTATAAGAGTGGGTCCTAATCCAATAAAAGTATCATCCATATAAGAAGAGAAAAATGTCCTGTGAAGACAGAGACACATAGGGAAAATGCCTGTATGGAAAGAGGGAGAGATCTAATTGAAGCCAAAGAATGTCAAAGATTGATGGTCACCCCCAGAAGCTAAGATGAGCAAAGAAGGATTCTACCAAAAGTCTCAAAGGAAGCATGGCCCTGTTAACACCTTGATTTCAGACTTTTGGGCTCCAGAACTGTGGAAAAATAATTCTTATGTTTTAACTGACCAAGCTTGTGGTATTTTGTTACAGCAGTCCTAAGAAACTAATAAAATGACCAACAGCAAATGTTCCACCAAAGGAAGTTGTGAATATGAGGCTACAGAGCACCAAAGAGACCAAAGGACTCTAGAAATAATGCAAGAACAGTTACTCACTAGCTTTGACAACAGATATACAATTTCACTCATTGCGATCTTGGCTCCCTAAACTTTTATAAAGGAGAGACACTGGTGTAGAATGGAATTAGACCAGACTTTCCTGAATAGTATTCTGTCAGACACATCTTTCCATGGGGTAAAAAAAAATTATTTAAAAAAATTTTGCATAACATTTTAGGGATTTCATAGACATCTTTCAGCCCAGCACATGGTCCTCAGTTTAGATCCTCTGCCTTTATTTTATTTTTTTTAATGTTTTTAACGTTTATTTATTTTTGAGACAGAGAGAGACACAGCATGAACGGGGGAGGGGCAGAGAGAGAGGGAAACACAGAATTGGAAGCAGGCTCCAAGCTCTGAGCCATCAGCCCAGAGCCCAACACGGGGCTCGAACTCGCGGACCGCGAGATCGTGATCTGAGCCGAAGTCGGACGCTTAACCAACTGAGCCACCCAGGCGCCCCTAGATCCTCTGCCTTTAAACAATGCTTGCCTCTCTAAAAGCAAGCCACTGTAAGATGATATTCTTCATTGCCTTATCATGGCAGTAGGGCAATTTCAGTCAGCCAACTATCTAAAGGGAAGAAAGAGTCCTTAATGTATTTCGTCTTATGCCCTCTGCCATCCGTCTACCTACTCTTTTTCCCAGTACCTGCACAAGGTGTATTACCTCCATAAAACTTCTTGTCTACCTTCTTTCACTGCCTTCTCCCCAACAGCCATCATCTGAGGTTCATGGCATAACACTTGATCACTTGTATATTCAGTGACTGTTTAATGGCTTCCATGACTTTTCAAATAGATTATAAAATAGTGCTCCTGGTTAGGAAAGGATGAAAAAACGACAACAACAAAGTGCAAGTAATCCTCAGCACCCATAGTCATTCACCATGAGAACTGCAGTGAGGATTTACATTTCAGCCTCAGTGGTGGTGAGGGGTGGTGAATCAAGTCAAGTGTAGTGACAGAGATAGAAAAAAGAAAGGAGGAGAAGAAGGAACTTGTATATTGTGATCAGTTGTTATCTATAACCTCCAAAAAAACAATAAGAGGACATGGGGTAAAATTTTTTTGGGGAATTTGGAAGGTTATAAATACCATCCTCGCTATTCATGGCTTAACATTTTTAAGTAGATTTCTGGATGGATGTCACACATGAGCTTTAACAGCAGGCTTGATAACCATCAGTGAAGAAGATGAGAACACAGGCTTCACCCCTGAAGTCCTTCCAAACCAGCACTGCATGAGAAAAATCATTACACACTCAAAAGTCACAAAGCCAAAACAAAAGTCTCAAAGATTGAGCAGATAATTCCATGGAGGCCCATTTAGAGCACCTTCCTCAGTTACAGTCAATTTCCTTCCACATGATGTTTATTCCGTTGTCAGATATTTATAGTCCTAATACCAAAAGTCCATTGAACATCAACCATTGATACAGTAACATAAAGCAGATTTATATATTCAGCTTGTCTAATTCTCCATTGGGAAGAGAAGGCATTGCTCAACCTAATAGCCTCCTTTCTTAAGAGGTATTCATTTTAAAATGTTGTCTTATAAATACAAGATGGGTTGAGACTTGTGTGCTCTAAATATTTTAAGGGATTTATGTTTGCATTAACTGTCCTTTTAATCAAACTTCAATGCATTGCTGGCACTGCAGAGGTTTCAAGGAGAAAAATACTACTTGCCGCTTCAAAGTTAAAAGTTTCCTAGTAAAAAAAAGAAATCCAAAAAGTTCTTAAAAGAAAATATTATGGACATATTGTCAGACTCATTATATATAGAAAATATTCCTACATAAATCAGAGTTGTGGATTCAAAAAAAAAACAACTTTCCTATTCTTTTTTATCAAATAATACCTTATAAAAATGCTCCAGACTTGTTTGTCTGCATTTTTGTGGTGTTAAAAAATACGCAATATCTCTACCTACTCAATCTCAAAATGCACAAATTTCCTCTTTAATTTGGTGTATTTTAGTTTCTGAAATATCAGTAGTGTCTTTAAGGCTCTGTCTTCAATGACTAGAATATCTGGAATTCATTGATGTTGGACCTCACTCCATTGGTTATTTCCTCCCTCTGGAACCATCCCTTTTTTCCATTCACTGTATTTGCCCCTCAACCTAGAAACTCAGCACAGAGCCCAACACAGGGCTTGATCTTGTGAACTGTGATGTCATCACCTGAGCCGAAATAAAAAATGGGACACTTAAACCTACTGAGCCACCCAGGAGCCCCTGGCTACTTATTCTTCTTGAACCTTTTCTAATAACTCATCAAAAAGAAGTAATTAACATTCTTTTCTCTTTACTGCTTCTGTTGTGAAACTTGTGAAATGTGAGATCATGACTTGAGTCGAAGTTGAACACTTAACTGACGGAGCCACCCCAGGCACCACAAGTTGTTTTTTTTTTTGAACAAAGCCAACAAACTCAAACTCTTCTTATTCTTAGTATCTACCTACCATGTGGCCCAGAGAATACCTGAGCGACCAAGCCAATGATGTCAAGACAAATAACAAGGTGGGTTTTAAGAAAGAAGTTTGAGAACCGGGAGAACTATGTAGAAGCCAGAAAATCATTAAGTGTCTACACGCTAAAGCCAATTTTCTGGAATACGTACAAGGAGGAAGTAAGCAAAAAAATGAGGAAGCTGGTTTTATGTGCCCAGTAGGGCATTGTCAGAAGTTATGATGGCAGTTCATTTCATACTACCTACTTCGGTGTTTTTCTTCCTTCCTCATTCAAACCCTTCAATCAACTGAAGTCTCACCTAGATCATGCAGTTCAAACAGGCTGCATTATGATTTAATGGACGTCTTCTTCCACCCAAAAATATCAAAAATTATATTTCATTCATGCATGTTCTGTGTTTTCACAGATTCTGTACTTACCTATTTGGCATCCATTCATCACAGAGCCAATATAAGCACACCTCAGATACAGGGGTTCAGTTCCAGATCACTGCAGCGAAGCAAATATCTCAATAAAGTGAGTCAAATGAATGTTTTGGTTTTCCAGTGCATGTGAAAGTCATGTTTATACTATCATATGGTCCATTAAGTGTGTGATAGCATTATGTCTAAAATACAACGTGCAAACTTGAATTTAAAAATATTGCTATAAAGCGCTAGCCATCATCTGAGCTTTCAGTGAGACATAATCACTGATCACAGATCCACCATAACAAATAAAATAATAATGAAAAATTTGATGTATTATGAGAATTACCAAAATGTGACACAGAGACACAAAGTGAGCAAATGATGTTGGAAAAATAGTGCTAATGCTCGCTAGATGCAAGGTTGCCACAAACCTTCAATTTGTAGAAAATGTAATATCCGAAAAGCACAATAAGGCAAAGTGCAATAAAGTGAGATGTGTATTATTATATTAACTACCCTTTCTTATTTACTCTTGGTGCTCTGGCATTTGGGAGACTTACAGACCCAAAGAGACACTGCTTCTCCCAGAGCCAGCCGATTCCTAAAACTAATAGCAACAAACCGGCCAATCCCAAATCTCTACACCCAACTACTTCCTTATCTAACTTTCATACACCAAGCCAACATTTCTCTAGTCTTAGATAACCCAAGGGCCGGGGATCAGGCAACTAGAGACCACCCCTACAGCCCAAAGCCTGCCAGCATTTCAAATAGGCCAATCCTAAACTGTTCACCCTGCCTTGCCTTGCTTTGCCTTGCCTTGCCTTGCCTTTTTCCCCCCTTCAGAAACCCCAGTAAAGGCACTGGCCCAGACTTTCTCCTTGCTCCTTTCTGCTTCCTGACCAACACTGCCGCTTTCCCCTTTGACCCTTCATAGTACGAAGGGACCCCCCCCCCCCCAACCCGGGACCTATTATATAATCAACTTCTTCCAAGCTTTGTTCTTATTTCTGCCTGTGCCATTTTACCACATTCAACATTTACATTCTTAGAACACTGAGTTAGCATAAAGACAAATGTATTGATATTATACATTAAAATTATTCAAAAAGCTCCTTTTTTTCCGATTTCAAAAGAAATTAAAACATTTTTGTATGCTCCTAAAAGTATCATGGACCCTTGTTAGATACAGTATATCTGGTAGATTATTTAGCCCTAAAGCCAGAGACTGCCTGCTCTGACTGACACCCTTGTAAGCTCCTGAGAAATTGAGTTATAAATAGACATGGCTAGTTCATATATAATCAATAGAACTGTGACCCACAACCTCACAAGGTGTCAGTTAAAACCTCTTCAGCAATTGGCCCCAAATGGTTATGAGTTGGTCAATGACTATCAGCTTCCCTATCTTTTATCCTTGCTTCTAATTCAGAACCAACCAGAGAAAGTTAGATATGCTCCCCAAATCAATCACATGAGATGTGTCATTTCTAGTTAGCCCACTTCCAGTGACTCCAGCAATGCATGCCAGTGACCTGGATCAGAGCCTTCCTACAAATCTTCTCTTCTGTCCACTAAAAAGCTTTCCCACTGCCTTGTCTGCCTTTCAGTTTCTGCCAAACACAAGTGGTAGTGACTGACTCTCTTGTGAGAGCAGTCTCTTAATAAATAGCCTCTGTTTGTTCTCGTTTGGGTGGTTTTTGCTTATTTTTACACATCCCATCTTCCTTGTAGTTTTTAGATAAGATGCTTTCTTCTCACCAAAAGCTACCTGTCCAGTACATCTTCTAAGAAAAAGGTTCATTGTGCTTTCCAAGATGACAAGCAGATAATTTGATGAATTAATCTATGCACATATGAAGACAGAAGATTCATAAATGCCTTTGCCACTTTCTCAGATAGAATGCTTATATTGAAACCAGAAACTCTTGAATCTCATTTTCTAAAGATTTTCTTTATCCCCAAGGAAATATGAAAAAAAGCTAAATAGATTTAAATTTGAGCTAGCACCAGCATCACCTGGAATCACATTTGAAATGCAAGTTTCTGGGCCTCATCCCAGACTACTTTGAGTGATCTTGCTGCACTCTGAAGTTTGAAAGCCATTGGTCTAAACCATGCTCTCCTGGACAAATTCTCTGAACGTTACTTTCTTCCTATATAAAATGTACTTATGGTCTCCTTGCTTCCAATTTTTAAGGATTATTGTGAGGATCAAGCTTTTAATGGACTTGACAATTTAATATTTTCAAGATGCTTTCTCTGAAGAAAAGAAAAATGAACTCTGCTATGTAATACTTGAGAAGTCTTTAAGAGAGGAGTTGTTTCTACTTTAGACAAGAAATGGGGATAGCTAAGAATTATGTAATGTAAAAAAAAGGGGAAATGAAATTTTAGGCCAGGAGAGTAGAGGTTGTCACTCACTACACTTCCTTTACAGCTTTACTTAATACTGGTTCTGGGCTACATTTGACAATGATCCTGAGTTTAGTCCCACTCATCAAGGGATGAGTCATTTACTGATAGGATTTATTTGATCAGCCACTTAATAGCTGTGCTTCAATGAACATGTTCCCTGTCCTGTTTGAGATAGTTTTCTTATCTGTCAAATGATAATGGGAGTGAAAATATTTACCTTAGAGTATAATAGAAAGCAGTAATTAAGATAATGTACATAACATATTCTTTCCCAAGAAATATCAACTGGAAATATAAGAGTAAGATATTAAATCCATATTTTCCTACTTCACTACCATGCTTTGAGAACTATAATTTGCCTTGAAGTCCTTCCAGAGAGTATTCTGAGAATATTCTGTAATATTTGAGTTGTGCACCAATAATTAGTCCCCAGGTTTAACTCTGAATCATCTGTCACTTTTCTCTCCTCTTAGGTTGTTTTGTTTTTGATAAATGTCCAGGCTAAACAGTAGTGAGTGAAACATGAGTCCACAATAATCAAGCTCTTATCCTGGTTGGTGTTTGATGTCTACATGGGCGCTGATTACACCTAAGACCAAGGGAAAAAATGTCTGTCCAAAGGCCCTCATCCCTAATGTGGAGGTGCCACTGGTGGCTCTCAGTGTAGTCACCAGTCTAATGCTCTTGTTCCAGTGGCACCTTTATTGGCGCTTCTATTATTGTCATTGCTGATGCTTCACATTCTAAATGTCCCGTAGAGATTTAAAAAAATAGCTTTCATTTTTTCTTCACTCTTTTACTGAGATTCCTTAAGACTTTTATTAGGTTCTGAAGCAATGGACTAGTTTGAATGACATTGCTATGGTATTTTTATTTTTTATGAAAAATTTAAAAAAATATTTATTTATTTTTGAGAGAGAGAGAAGCAGAGCATGAACAGGGGAAGGGAAGAGAGAGAGGAAGACCCAGAATATGAAGCAGGCTCCAGGCTCTGAGCCTGATGTGGGGCTGGAACCCACGGACCGCAAGATCATGATCTGAGCTGAAGTCCAGTGCTTAACCAACTGAACCACCCAGGCGCCCTGCTATGGTATTTTTAAAAATCATCAGTGCTGTCTAGTTGTCCTTGGGCCAAACTCAGAAGGCTCCTTCATCCTTCATATAAATGGCTCCTTGAAGGTTCTGTCCTGCTAATTCTCTGAGTATACTCAGAACTTCCTGAGTCCTAGACTAAACATAACTTAAGCTTGTGTTGGCTCCTCTAATATATGTATTCATAGAAACAAACGTGTATGTGAAGAAATTTTAGAAACATAAAGCACTGTCAGAACTATGTAATAATAATCCATCATTATTGTCATTACTACAACCTTGGTATGGTGGACAGACTTTAAGGTGAGCCCCATGACCATCACTTCTTAGTATTCATGCCCTGTACAATCCCCTCCCTTATGACTTGATTTTAAACAATAGAATAGCAAAGGTTATGGATGTCACTTCCATGATTGTTACATTACATAAAACTCCATCTTTCTAGAAGACCCACAATAGCAGTCTCCTTTCACTCACTTTGAAGAAGCTGTCATGAAGTAAGTGGCCATATTGGAGAAGCCTTTGTAGCAAAAACTTCAGAATTCTCTATAAGCTAAAAGAGACATCCAGCAAGAAATTAAAGCCCTCAGTTATATGGCCTCAAGGAAATGAATTTTGCCACAAACCTGTGGGAGTTTGGAGGTATAACCTTCCCCAGTTGAGTCTCCGATGAAACTGCAGCCCCAGAAGACACGTGAATTGTAGCTTTGTGAGATCCTCAGGTAGAGGACTCAACTAAACATGGTCAAATATCTGACCCGCAGCAACTGTGAATTAATAAATGTGTGTTGTTTTAAGTTGCTAAGTTTATGGTAATTTATTGTGCAACAATAAAAACCTAATATACCAGGTTAAAGAAACAAAATCCAAAGGGAGTCATTTTATTATGAGCTCCCTAAAATATATTAGGTAAAAATGTATTTACATGATTTTTTACACACATCAATTATTATGACTATGAAGTAGTACAGTTTGCTTTATTACTATTTCTATTACAGAAACAATTAACAGTTTATGCCTAATGAAATTATGATGATATAGTCTAAGACATGCAGCTCTCATAGTAAAGATTTAAGGACTTCTAGTCAAACATGATTAAATGAACATATGTTTTAATGTTTGCTTACTCAAGAAACTCACTAAAATAATAATTTTAAAAAAACAGGCATAAATTCCAAGGGGAGCTAGAAAATGAAACAAGTGACAGTACTAGATCAAATATTCCAGTAAAATTTTTTATATTGGGAATGCAAATGGACAAGTATCAAGGTAACTCACATGAGAGAGTAGTGAAGAAAGTTCATATCTAACTGCCAATGGAACCTCAGAAAAGCTAAGGAATTCAACATAGCAGTAATCTGTAAAGTTGGCAGTGTAGGATGGAATTAAAAACAGGAGATTCTAAGTCTCAGTAGGAACCATTAAGTCTTTATATATCTTCATTTCTCCCAGGCAACTAACCTGTCAACAGAAATAGAAGTTTGCTTTGTAAGAGAGTGTACCTTAGGGGTTCTGGGCTTGGAGTAGATAGGAAGCACGGTAGAACAATAGTTGGATATTGATATGTGGGCTTTTAGAACTCCTCACTATCCCCCAGCTTCCTCCAACTCAGCTCCCACAACAGAATATAGATTATGACTTCCTGGGAAAACTTGTAAGTCCAAAAGAGAAGCTCTCTAAACAGTTTGGGTATTTAATAATAAAATATCCCAGCCAGATATTTTTTCCTGAGAAATAGCCCCCACTTTCACATTTGCATATACAGAGTTTCCACTGAGGTTCATTTTCTCTTTTTTAAGTTTGTTTGTTTGTTTGATTGTTTATTTATGTATTTATTTATTTATTTAGAGAGAATCCCAAGCAGGCTCCACACTGGCATTACAGAGTCCATCAACATAGTGGCTTGAACTCATGAACTGAGAGATCATGACCTAAGCTAAAATTAAGAGTAGGCACTTAACTGACTGAGCTACCCAGGCACCCCTCCACTGAGGTTTTTAATGCACTAAACTTAAATACAGATTCGAAGGTTTCCTATTTCTAGTAGTGATGGGCTACATGTCTTTCACTTAATACAACTGCAAAATCCTGGAAAAATGTTTTTAAAATTCTATTTGAATGCATGAGAGACCCGTAAGATAATAAGATATTGTGGGTCAAAATCTAATATAAGGAGGTTTTCAGCATTTTTGGGGCCTGTTTCCTCTAGAACAGAAATTGGCTACCTTTTTCTGTAAAGGTCCAGAAAGTAAATATTTTTGGTTTCGTGGTTTATATGGTCACTGCTTCAACTAATCAACTCTGCTCTTGCAGCATAAAAACAGCCATATGTAAATAAATAGGCATTATTATGCTTCAATAAAATTTCATTTACAAAAGCAGATATGACTCCTGGACCATAGTGGCCTGACCTCTGCTCTAAAAGTATTTGTGAATTATGGAAGAAGTAGCTGACAAATTAAGGAGACTTTCCAATATATCCATGCTAGAACAAAATGTAGAGTTAAAGGTCCATGAAGAAGGGTAATAAATTTTTGAGGCTTGGGTTTGGACCCTAAGTGGCTGTATCTTATAAATAAGGGTAAAGTAGATGGGGTACCTGGGTGAGTCTCAGTCTGTTGAGGGTCCGACTTTGGCTCAGGTCATGATCTCACAGTTGGTGAGATTGGGCTCTGCGCTGGCAGCTTGGAGCCTGGATCATGCTTCAGATTCTGTGTCTCCCTCTCTTTGCCCCTCCCCCATTCACACTCTGTCTTTGTCTCTCTCAAAAATAAATAAAGATTAAAAATTAAAAAAAAAAGAAAGAAGGGTAAAGTAGAAATAGACTAGTTCTCAAATAGACTAAACTCCAGCTTCAAACCATCTCTACCCCGATTGGATTAAGTTGATCTGTCATAGCTCCTGCCATTAGCCTAGCTTTCTTGAAGCAAACATAAATTCTATCAGGAGGATAATATGATCATTCACAGCCTCAAATTAATGCTTTAAAAAATAAAGTTTCCTGAACTGCAGAAAGGGACAAGGTTAAATGGTGCAAAATCAAGAGAAACTAATGACAATATAAACAGACCTGCAAAAAATATAATAGAATAATAATAAATCAGTTTTAAAATATGTTCCAAAAAATAAATGTTGCAGAAAAATAGGATATAGATTGAGAATTTTAGGTTGAGAATGGTAAGTTATATAAAAAAGTTATAGAACTGAGAAATGAAATAACTGAAATTGAGAACTCATAGAATGGATTCAACAATAAAATATACACAGCTGAAGACATGATTAAGACTCAAAAACAATTGGCGGACAGTAGATACAAATGCGTATAAGATGTATGACATAGTAGAAAGGTCTAACATGTGGTTAAGAGGAGTCTAAGAAGAAAAGGAGAGAGAGATAAAGAGCAGAGTTGTTACTTGAAGAGGTAATGGCTAAAAATGTTCCAAAAGGACAAAATGATATCAAATCATAAACTTCAGAATAACTACATACTCCAAATAGTTGAAGAAGAAAATAAGACAAAAAGAAAAATGATAGTAAAATTGCAGAAGTCAATGTGGTGGAGGTCTAACAGTAGCTAGAGAGAAAAAAGAAAAAAGCTTACCTTAAAAGAAATAGTGGTGAGACTAATAGCTACTTCTCAAAAGAAACAGTGTAAGCTTAAAGACAATAGAACGGTATTTTTAAAGTGCTCAAATACACACACACACACACTCACACACACACACACACAAAACAAAACAAAATAAACAAAAACACAAAAAAACCAAAAACCACCTCTAACCTAAAATTGGGTAAATTTATTATTCTAACAAAGTGGTAAGTGGGGGATTTCCAGCTTATTGTTCTTTTTAAGCAAAGTTTGTTGTTGTTGTTGTTGTTAACAGCCAAGCTCATTCATTAATCTATTATCTATGAATGTTTTCACACTACAAAAAGAGTATTGAAGATATGGGATATTATAAGTCAAACCTAAAAAAAGAATTCTATTTGGCTCTTTATAGAAGAATGCTGGTCTTTCTTCTAGAATAAAGATAAAATGAGGAATAATTTGTTAAACAAAAAGTAAGAGAATTTTTTTGCCAATAAACCAGTTAAAAAAGGAAGTTTGAAGCTTAAAAACAAGAAAGTGAGCAGTAGAACAAGCTAATAAATTAGTTACAGTAAATAAATTATATAACGTCATCATCATATTTTATGGGTTTAAAATGTGTTTAGAATGAAACTACACTACAACAAAAGCATATGATTCAAGATAGAGATACTTGGAATTAAATGTTCTAATATCTATGCATTGTTTGGTAAGTGGCAAAAGTACTAATTTATATCACATTTGATACATCAAAATGGCATTTAGAAAAATCTGGAGTAAACATTAAGAGAATAGATTTAAAAAAATACTACCAAACTAGTAAAGTGAGAAAAAATGGAAGAAGAGGAAACCAAATCCAAAGGGAACAACAACAACAACAAAAAGACCATAATGTTATCAAGCAAATGAGAAGCAAATAGTAAGATGGAAGTCTTAATCACAAACATATCTTTTTTTTATTTATAAATTTTATTTAAAATGAAGACACAATATTTAAAATATTTTTAATCACAATAAAATTATATTTGGTTCTTTTTTTGAAATTCAAACTTGTCTTTTTTTGTTTTAATATGAAATTTATTGTCAAATTGGTTTCCATACAACACCCAGTGCTCATCCCAACAGGTGCCCTCCTCAGTGCCCATCACCCATTTTCCCCTCTCTTCTATCCCCCACCAACCCTCAGTTTATTCTGTTTTTAAGAGTCTCTTATACAAACATATCTTTAACTACATTACATTATATATGAATAGAATAACTACTCCAATTAAAAGTTTGAGTGTTAGAGAAGATTACAAAATAAGAAGATCCAACTATATTCTGACTCTAAGAGCCACACTTCAAATATAAGCATATAGAAAAATTGTAATTAAGTACATGAAAAATATTATATCAAACACTATCCAAAATAAAGCTGCAGCTCTATTAATATCAGACAAATATCAGCGGGCTTGAAGGCAAAAACATTTGAAGTTAGAGGAATATTTCATAATGATAAAAGGCTTATTCCATGAGGAAAGCGTAACACCATTACAAAACAGAGAACTAAGAGGAGAAATAGTGGGAAATGTTAGCCCATTTTACTTAGTACATGAAAGAGCAAATGGACAAAACAGTTCTTAAAGATATAAATTTGTATGACATCATTAACAAACTGGGCCTGATTTACATTTAAAGAACACTACACACAGTAACAGCAGAATACATATTGGTCCTAAGCACACAAGGAGCATTTACAAAATTAACCAGAGACTGGGCTCTCTGGTTTCAAGTTTCAAAGGATTCAAGTTTCAAAGGATTAAAACCATACAGAGTAGTGTACTCCTTGAACATACCAAAATTAAAATGGAAATTAATAACAAAAAACTATAAAATCTTCACGAGTTTGAAATTTAAGAAGGTTACTTCTAGATAATCCATGTGTGAATAAAAAAATAAAAACGAAAACAAAATATTTGTCATTTGGTTATAATAAAAATACTATATATTGAAACTTGGGGGGATAGAGCAAAAGCCAAGGCTAGAGGGAATTTATAACAAATGCAGATATTAAAAAAGAAAAAGGCTGGAGATCAATGATCTAATTTTTCATTTCAGTAAGTTAGAAAAATAACAACAAAACCAATAGAAAAGAGAAGACAACATAATGTAAGTACAGCAGATGTTAGTAACAAAACACAAACCTACAATAGGGTATACAAAACTGAAAATTAATTCTTAGGAAGAAAAACCAAATTAACACCATCCATGAAACCTTACTGAGGGGGAAAAAGAGAAACACACACACAAAATCAGTAACACTAATGAAGCAGAGAATATGATACCAACTGTACAGATTTTGAATACATTAAATATTATAAATAAAATTGAAAATATAGAAGTGGACACACACACACACACACAACTTACCAAAACTTAAGCTAGAAGAAATCAAAATTTATATGAAGTTCTAGTTCTTTAAGAAATTATATCTATAGCTTAAAAACAAAGCATAAAGTGGCTTCATCATAAGCATCAAATTAATACAAACACTTCCAGGGAGTAGAAAAAAGGGGGCATATTTCCTAACTGCTTTTAACCTAGTAGAGAAATGGACATGGGACTTGGAAAATATTTCACAAAAGAAGATATCAAAATGGCCAATAAATATATTAAAAAGTTTCCAAATTATTAACAATAAAGAAAATATAAATCAAAGTCACATAACATAAAGACTTTTAATGCCAAATTTGTTGAGGATGTAGAAAATTTAGAACTCTTATAAATAGCTTGTGAAAGTACAACTTTGGAAAACTCTTAATCTCTCTTTACTGAGGTTGAACATTTGCATGTCCAGTAATCAATTATTTTTACTCTGGATATATAGCCACAGAAATGCATGCTTATACACAACAACATTTGGTATAAAATTGTTCACATTTGCATTATTCATAAAACCTCCACACTAGAAGCCAAATGCAAATTAGCAATAGAATTAAATACTATTGAGTAATTAAATGAAGAACTATAGTTACATGATATAGTGTGGATAAATACTACAAATTGAGAAAAAAGCTGGACATAAAATAATACCTACTGCATGATTCCATTATACACAGATTTTTTTTTTAAGCAAAAGTAATCAACACTGTTAAAAAACTAAGTAGTGATTTCCTCCAGACAAAAAGAAAAGGTATAGTGATTGCAAACAGGCAAAGTGGGGGTTTTGGGGTGCTGATAATGATCTATTTCTTGACCATAATAGTTATATAAAGGTATTCTATTATAATATTTGTTGTTATAAGTTTATGCATTTTCTGATGATATGCTTCAATAAAATATATAGAAGTTAAAAATGCTAAAAATATAAACAAAAAACAATGATTATCAGATATTATAACAAAGCTTCTAATAAGGAAGATTTAGACCAAAACAAAGTGATAAGAGAAAAAAAAACGGCGTAAATAGACGATGCAGCAAACAGAAGAAAACTCCAATAAAATTCACTAATCTCTTAAGAGTGTAAAATAGTCTATTGCATTCACAAAATCAAAAGACTATAAAAAGTGAACTTGCAGGGATTAATAAGATATTTTCCAATTAAAAAGTTCTAGCAGAAAATTTTTTAAAAATGTGGAAGATGAGTTTGAGAAAATATCTTCAAAATAAGAACAAAAAAATAAAAAGCTCAAGAGAATGAGAAAAAAACTAAGCTATTTTTTTTTTCTATGATATCCAACATACAAGTTAGCCTTTTACTATTTTGAGTCTCTTATTTTGAGGCTCCATGCTTTCTCTTCTTATAAAACAGGAAAGGTAAAATGGAGAGCCCGATTAGTTTTAACCTGCCCAGTAAACTTTGGGATTTGGTGAAAGTCCACACCAATCAACATCTCTTCACCTAGCCCTATGTTTTTACTGCCTATGGCAGAGTTTTCTAAACTTTTCCAAATTAAGTATTGATTTTAAAATGTTACTCATAGGTATTTTATCTAGTGAAATTTGGAACCCCTCTGTATTTACTCAGTGAAAAAAATGAAAATTGCAAAATCTGTTTAAATTCATATACAATTGTCAAAAAGCTTCTGATGAGTCATTTTTCCAAAAAATACATATAGTATTAAGGCTTAAATATTTGGACCAAGAGTATTAAAATCATATGCAAATAATAAAGGACAATCAAGTTTCAGGTATTACACCCATAAAATGAGGATGTTCTAACTCATAGCATCACTGCAAATATTTCACATTGAATTGAGCTGATATAATTCTATTACAAAACAGAAAAATTTAACAGTTTATCTGACAGAGGCTTATTTTGGCTAACTGCTCGATTTCTGTTCTACTTTTTCAAATAATGAAAATAGATTCACTGACTCATGTTACCACTTTTGTAATTCACTCCTAGTCTGAATAACCCAGCTTGGGAATTATTTGCTTAATTAAGGAAATCTTAAAACCTACTTTTACATTTATGATGAATAGAGTTAGAATAGTTCCTCTGTTTTTCGTCTTTCTGTTATTTAAACAAAATACAATATGCTTTTATTTTCCAATTTAATTTATGTTTTTTTTAGAGAGACAGAGAGAGAGATAGTGCAAGCCAGGGAGAGAGGTAGAGGAAGAGAGAGAGAGAATCTTAAGTAGACTCCATGCTCAGCGTGGAGCCTGATGTGGGGCTTGGTCCCACAACCCTGGGATCATGCTAATCTGAAAGCAAGAGTAGGACGCTCAACTGACTAAGCAACCCAAACACCCCTCCAATGTTTTTTTGAAGCTAAAATTAAACATATTCAAAAAGAATCTTGAATAATAGTAAAATTATTTAGACTATGATTTAAATTATAAGTGATTTACATAGATGTGTAGAATCATTTCTCTGGCCCCTAAAATTATATACATAAAATATGACTAAGTTAATGCATCTGATATGTAAAGTGACATGCTAGGTGTTCTACCAAGATCCTGGTGAATAATTTTTTAACATTCATTTATTTTTGAGAGACAGAGACAGAGCGTGAGCAGGGGAGGGGCAGAGAGAGAGGAAGACGCAGAATCTGAAGCAGGCTCCAGGCTCTGAGCTTTCAGCACAGAGCCCCACGAGGGGCTCAAACTCATGGAACCATGAGATCATGACTTGAGCCACACTGAGCCACCTAGGAGCCCCGCTTGTAAATAATTTTTAAAGAGATTATTTTTCGGGGCACCTGGGTGGCTCAGTTGGTTGAATGACCTACTTTGGCTTAGGTCAAGATTTTGCAGTTCGTGAGTTTGAGCCCTGCATCGGGCTCTGTACTTACAGCTCAGAGCCTGGACCTGCTTGGGATTTGGTGTCTCCCTCTCTCTCTGTTCCTCCCCTGCTCTTGTTCTGTCTCTCAAAAATAAACATTAAAAAAATAAATAAAAAAGAGATTATTTTTCAAAGACTTCAAGGAAATGGGGGAAAGGAGGAGGGATAGAGGCTTAAGCTGTAATTAGATTTTAAATTAGTTATGAAGATAAATGCTCAAATGAGAATGATTTAACACAGAAATGGGATTTTCGAGGAACCATCTTTTCTAGAGATTTTAAGCAATGCTTTCCCAGGGGCTGGAGATTTCTATATTCTATTCCTCACTACCTAACCCACTCTTGAGCCTTCCAGATACCAACTTAAGTCATTTTCTAACATTCCGGATGCTGTCACCATACCCTTTCCAATCATTCTGTATGAAGGAGTTGTTCAAAACTCTGGTTTATGTTACTGAGATGACCTCACCTGAGAACCTTTGGAATACATTCCTGGAATGGTTTAGGGCCAAAGTCTGACCATTGCATGGACCAGCCAACGTCTTACGGTCCCACCCATCCAGGCAGTCCTAGGCTAAGTTGTTTTTGCTGATGTTTATTTTTATAATGAAAAGAAAGAAGCTCTCAAAGGAAGGAAGACCCTTTTGTTGTCTAGATTCATGTAATTTTGCCATTTGCCACCTAGTGGATTTCCACCATAACTGCAACCATTAGACAAATTCTTAGTGGACAAGAATATAATTTCACCACAGACTTTCAAAGAAGTCTTGTGATTTTGATGAAAAGGAGGCAAACATATATAGTTCTCTCTCTCGTATCTATCTTTCCTATGTGAGGGATTTAAACATCTAAGGACAGTCTTAATATTGACAGGATGTTTTATGATACCAAGGGCCCTACAGGAAATCTAAAAAACTGAAGCAAACAGAGGTTACCATATCAACAGATGTCATAAAGACATTGCTACCTGATGGTGTGTGTGTATGTGGTGTGTGTGTGTTTGCGTGTGTGTGTGTGTGTATGCAATGGATATTTTTGCATCAAAAAAACCTAGCCTGTGAAAGTGTTCTGACCTACTCTAGGAACAAATTAAATAATTGACATAATTAGGAATATCTCTTTATGGATTAAAAAAATGAATATTTATATCAAAATGCCTACTATCTGAGCAATGACTCTAAGATATTTAGTAAGACACAGACATTATCTATTTCTCAGCAGGGATCCTGAAATATCTAAGTTATGGTTAAAAAGGAGGCTTAGCTAACTTGAGATCTTTAGAAATTCATGGATTAAGTGATCTTTTGTTTCACCTTATTAACTGCAGTATAATACCATAGAAATAACCTAGACCATTTGAATTCAGTAAATTAGAAACCTCCATTATCTCCTGGTGTCTTATAATTTTAAGTTCCTGTTCATGGGGGCTAATGATTTTACACAGAGTGAAAAAATGCAGCTTTGAAACCTGGAATTCCTCTGGGCTTCTTCAAAGTGATTCTTTCTTTTAACCTGTGAATCCCTCATTAGTAGGGCCATCCTTCAATATTTGAAATGCCTGCTAATATACCACCTACAGTGCCTAAAATCCCACCATTTGCAATTCAGACAAACATTCTGTTTGTCTGGAAGAGGAGAGAGAGAGAGAGTCTTGGAGGTAGTAAGGGGAGAGAGGAATATGAAGATAAATTTTGTTGTAGAACCTGCAAATAACTACTTATGACTGTGGGATGCCCTGGAGAGCAGAGGATCATGGGTGGTACCTCCCATTTATATGTTCAAGTATTTGCACCTACATAGGCTAGTATCAATTTTTATGTCTGCAAAACACTTTATGCCTGAAATACATTTCTTATTGATTCATTTGTTCACAAGAATGATTTTAATAGGAAAAACCAAGCAATGCATGTGCTGAGTGGGGCCTTAAGTGTCTGTTTTGACATTGTCTGTCACTTGGAGAATCTTCAAAACCTCTAAGCTAACCTATTATTCCATCCTACTGACTCCAGAGATGCTTGTCTCCAGTTTTCCAGGCCAGTGAATGAATTCCCTACTGATTGAATGCATTAGGCTCTATCACACATTTCACTCAGGAATTGGTGATATGTTCTCTCTTATTTTCTAACTTTGACTTGTATTTCAAGATTATTTTTAATTTTTCTGTGCTATAGGGCCTTGTATAATTGTATTTGTTCAGTGCACCTGCCAAAGACCAGCAGAGAATTTTTTGAGTAAATATTCCCAGTGTCTCATCTTCTAACCCAATCATGGTGGACAAAATGGTGGATGCTGCGTTCTTGCAGCCTTCATATTAGGCCATTGTTGATGGTGCAAAGGTAAGTATCTGATACAATAGGACCAGTCATAGTTGCTCCTTGGAATATTTGAGCTTGGGAATATGAAGAGAATATAAATCAGTTCCTCTCAGGTGATGAGCACTGTGGGAAGTCATATTTGGGAACTGTCAGACATCATATTCTCTAGCACATGAAGGAAACCAGTTTGCAACATGAGAATATAAGGTTGATCTGTGGAGACAAAAGAGATGAGAATTTTTCAGCAGTTAAGTCCTGGATTTCAGTAGATGTTGAGGTAACTAACCGTGCTGTCACAAAAGATACCTCTAGTATATTACATATAAATCCTTCAAATATATTTTCTCTTCTATGTAACAATTTAAGTTGATGCCACTTGGAGCCAAGAGTTCTGAGTGACACATAGAGCTCTTTCCAAGTGTGGTATGTTTCTACTCTAGCAGTTTTCTCATCCACATACATTGTAGAGAAGTCTTTCTAAGTCTATGGCTTCTGACCATGGAAATGTAGCCCCTTGTTTCCTCTCAAGGAGACTAACAAAGACAGAAGAAAGTTGGAGACTGAGCGCATAAAAGGAGAAAGAAAATAATGACATAAGACAGTTTTGAGGACGATGGTCAGGACTAGTTCCCTAGGACTTCCCAAAGACTAATTATGCTATGATAATCAGTACTAATGTCCCCCTAGGATCTCTTGTCTAAACTGACTTAAGAATGCAGAGTTGGGGCATCTGGGTGGCTCCTCTGGTTAAGCCACCAACTCTTGATTTTGGCTCAGGTAGTGATTTCAGGAGGTCATGAGATGGAGCCTGCTTAAGATTCTCTCCCTCCTTTCCCTCTGTGTGTCTCAGAGGGACCGCATGTATTCATTACCTTTAATTATTGAAAGTTTATTTCTGGGGCGCCCGGGTGGCTTGGCCGGTTAAGCGTCCGACTTCGCCTCAGGTCATGATCTCACCGTCCGTGAGTTCGAGCTCCGCGTCGGGCTCTGTGCTGACAGCTCAGAGCCTGAAGCCTGCTTCAGATTCTGTGTCTCCCTCTCTCTCTGCCCTTCCCCTGTTCATGCTCTGTCTCTTTCTGTCTCAAAAATAAATAAACGTTAAAAAAATTAAAAAAAAAGAAAGTTTATTTCTGTTTGTTAAGTACACACAAACATAAACCTTACTAGGACTTCTCTTCTCATCAGACAGCAATGATACCCAGCTCAAGGGGTCCAGAATAATTCTTATTTGACATCTATGCTGGAATCAAAATGTAAATTTGTAGTGAACCTGTGCAATTTTTTTATTTCTTTGTATTAAAAACAAATTGAGCCCAAATTACTCACTTTTAACATTTAGTACTAAATGCTGTGACTTCACTGTTATTCGTGATGACTCAATACCTTTTCTTTCTTTTTTTTTTTTAATTTTTTTTTCAATGTTTTTTACTTATTTTTTGGGACAGAGAGAGACAGAGCATGAACGGGGGAGGGGCAGAGAGAGAGGGAGACACAGAATCGGAAACAGGCTCCAGGCTCCAAGCCATCAGCCCAGAGCCTGACGCGGGGCTCGAACTCACGGACTGCGAGATCGTGACCTGGCTGAAGTCGGACGCTTAACCGACTGCGCCACCCAGGCACCCCGACTCAATACCTTTTCAAGGAAAGATTGCTTTCAGTAAAGAAGGTGGTTGAACTTCTTAACGTGAGCAATTCAATTGGTGGCAGAGTATATTCTGTAATTAGGAAAAAATGCAAGAAAGAACTCCCGCGAGTCCCATATATATTGGGGGAACTGAATATCTCTGTGAATTTATAAGAAAGTCTCATAAACACCATTGTAGAAATGAATGGATCAGGTGAAATAAGTGCATTTGAAACATTTTTTTCTCCACTCAGTAGAGGTGAACATGCTCATGTTTCTCACCAGCTCTTTGACCACTTCTCCCAAGAGCCTCTGCAGGATGCCCAGGCCCAGAAAGGACAGCAGGCCTTGATGTCAACAGATTCTTCACAGTGAGATTTCTTTCCTAAGTATTCTGATAGTTGGAGTCCATTTTCTCTCTGAAACCTCATATTTCTGTAACTCTGACATATTTCTCAGTGTCATTTATGGCAGCTCTACTGACTTTCAAGTCACTGCTATAAGATCACTTTATGTATTTAATGATTTATTTACATACAGTTGCAATGGGAAGGAGTCATGTTACATATCGGTCTACTTAACCAGTTTATCAACAATATCATTCTCTTCTAATAAAGAGGGATTTATTTGATTTGGTAAATATCTGCCACACCTATGTTTATCACCCAAACTGTGGTAGTATTGAGTGAAAGAGAATACTATTTATCATTACGCTAGAGCAACAGGTGTAAATTATAAATTTCTTAGGAGAGCAGGACATATGGTTTCCCAAATTCAGTGATTATGATTTTATTCATACTTCTATTGGATAGAATCTTTTGGGTTACCCAGCTAGCTCGCATGTTTTTCTCTGAAAACTACTCTTTCCACATTCTTTTCTGTGGTTTATTCCTGGAAAATCCTGAGTCATGGCCCCTGCCTTTTCCAGCCAAACCTACACATTGAAGTGGACTCAACTAGAGGTAGATTTGGACCCAAAGTGGGCCAATCAGATAATTTATTTACAAAGCAATTTAAAATTGGGATTCAGAGATTCTGGCTAGAATCTGTTGGCATTTTAAACTGAAAGGTTGTGTAAAGCAAGACAATGATGATCATGTCACACAGGTAGACACAAGGAATGGTGCTCTGCTGATGAAGAAAAGAAGACACGTAGAGCAAGACAGAATAGTAATTCCATCGGCTCTACCTGGTGACAGAGATTGGCTAGGCTTTGGACTCCTTCTGCTTCTGGGTTTTATGATGTACCTGGGATCCCTGATGTATTTGAATACCCTTATAATGAAGACATCTTTTTGCTTATGATGGTGTGTGTTTCTTTTGCTTATAACCCAATATTCTCTGACATAGGTATATATTTGCTTAAGAGGTTCTCTTTCTCTAAATCTATGAATTTCAACAAAGTTAGCTAAGCTTTGGTCTCTGCAATGAATTGTAATGTAAGAAAATTAAAATTACTTATTAAAAGTAAATATGCTTTAGTTTCCTTATAGTCTCTAAAGACCAATTAAAATATGTCTTATTTTTGAATCGACATATAATTAGTGTTGATGGAAGAAACAGTAACAGAAATCTAATTTTCTGCTTGTTCCACCTTGCTTCAGAGTTTAGCTACTATTTGCCTTCAACAGACAAGAAATACTAATGAGGTAGGAAGGCAATTGGCATATTCTCTCTACTTCTTTGGCCTCTTTTTATGTTTTCAAGTCTGAATTGCCTATTCCAGTTTCATCAATCTCCTTTAACATTTGAAACATTCGCTTTCAAGGCGCTGCAGGTGCAACATTCAAACAAGCCAGGTTCTCAAGATTTAAGTAACAAAATGAAAGAGAGTAAAAAAGCTCACTGGCCAAATTCTAGATGAGGGGTGAAAATGAAGGAAAATACACTTGTTTACATAGACACAGACCATCAGTATTAATGGGACCATCTAAAGATCTGCTTACCTTGTGGGGCCATAGTGGACAGATGAGCTTTGTCAGATAGCAGTGTAATACGCTTTCATTCTTGGGGGGATGTCTTGTTACAATCAGAAAGAAAATCAGCCATGGAAATTTAGTGTTGATTTTTAAAAACTCAAAAACTCTTGTACTGTTAAGTGATTACTATTCCCTTCCAGCTTCAAGCTAATAATTACAGAAATTAGAATGATTTGTAAATACTGGAACCGGTCCTGCCTAAAGGAAGCCTAGTATGTCAGTGGCGATGGGTCACCTGAATTTCTTTTCTCAGTTTACAATTATAAATATACCCCACATTTATTAACTGATCTATTCATGCTACCAAAGGGTATCAAATAATGGAGTCTGAGCTTAAACCTCAATATTTTGGTTAAATCAGAGGGCTATAACAACCACATAGTTAGAAAGTTTATGTATCAGGTTACTATCTCCTAGGCATTAACAGACATAACCGTGGTTAAAAAAAAGAAGGTTTCATCTATCTTCATAAGGTCACATTTTTCCCATAATTAGAGAAATATGTTAGTTGGCTGGATTCAGAAATACTGAATTTAATAGATTTAAATATTCAGCAGATTGCAGGTAATCAATCATTTCTAAGATTTTTTTTTTCAAAGTATGCTAAATAAGCGGTTTTTTATACTTCAGGCCCCATATTAGTGTAATAAACTGGACCAACCTCAAGTTTGATTTTTAAATAGGGATTTTTAAAAAAGATATGGGATCAGTCAGCATTCAATCAGAGAAGCAGAATCAGTAGGAGATATATATTAAGAGATTTATTGCAATGAATTGGCTTACACGACTGTGGGGCTGGCTGGGCAAGTTGGAAATTAGTAGGTTAGGCCATCAAGAACAGGCTGGAATTCTCAGGCACAGGTTGAAGGTGCTGTCCACAGGCCCAATTTGTTTCCTTTTCAGAGAGGCCTCAGCTTGGCTTTTAAGACTTTTCAATTGATTGAGTCAGGTTCACCCTTAACAGAGTGTAATCCTATCTACAGAATACCTTTACAGCAATCCCTGGATTAGTGCTCAGTTGAATGAGTGGGGGCTGAATGACTGGGGACTGCAGCCTAGCCAGGCTGATACATGAAAAAGATCATCACAGATGTCTAAACCGTGGACCAAGCCTTAAGGTAAATTTCAGGTGTAATTATATTCCTCAGTGTTGTACCAAATTTGATTAACTCCTTCATGAATCAAACAAATGGTGATTCCAAGAGATCAAGTTGGAAGAGAAAACTTTTTTGTTCAACTATCCATGGAATTTATGAAAAAGAAATGAAGTGTGAGTGGTAGAGAGAATATTCTAGACAAACATGATTTCCACTTTGAAAATAAACATCACTGCTTTCCCTTTTTTGATTTGAAAAAATTCTCTATTTCAGTATTACTGTAACAGGAGGTAACCATTATCCTGCACAAATGTTGCATTTCCCTGACATTATCTCTAAAGGATGATCCAAGGATAGATCTGAGAATGAGTTCCAAACTACCACTTTTCTCTCTGTGTTTCTAAGACCTTGGGAATTTTACTGGAGTATGTCAGAAGGGATTAATGAAAGCATTTTCTATTATATCACATTTAAACACAGAGAGATATGATGTGAGAATAAACTAACTAGTGATAAATAGCATGTGCTAAAGCTTTAGCCTGAATTTAAAATGGTGGTTTCCTAATAAATTTATCTTGGGTTGGTGTTTTATTGGTCAAGAGAGGATATTATATTTTATATACAAAAAGATGGCATTTCTCCTCAGCGCTAATAAATTTTATTCATTTCAGACATTCATGTAGCCAAATGATGTGAATTTTGTTTGAGTAAATCAGCTCAGAGATAAAGATGACAACAAGATAGTGCTTGTTACTATCTTCTGAAATCTGACTGGCTTCAAGGGTGGGGAGTTTGTTCAGGCCTGGTCGCTCTGCAGTTTCTCAGCCGTTTCATGTATTATTTTTCTAATAACTTGCATAAAATTTTCATTTTTATTCATGTGCGTGGCTTGACAAATTTGTATATTCCACATAATTTCTTTCCTATTTTAGAGCAAACGTTAGAACTGCATGTTAGAAGTGTTCAATGCCTCTGCATGGCAGGGAAGGCATGGCTTCATGGCTTCATGGCTTCATGGCTGGAATAACTTTGGCATCAGAGTTCTTTTTCTTTTGTTTGTTTTTGTTTTTTCTTATTCCATAGTACAACCACAAAACCAACAATTTAAGAGCATTAGCTATCATTTACTATCTATTATCTGCTACTTATCATGCTAGGAGCTTTATAATCATCTCTTTTCATCCTGTGTAAACATTTCTGCATGGTGGTTTCCATATTGTAGATGAGGAAACTAAGGCTTATGGAAGTTAAATACCCGGCTTATGATCTCAGAGCTTCTTGGTACTATGCTGGTGTCTGCCTGTTTCCAAACCTCAATTCTACTCTACTATCTTATCTGTCAATTTAATTTGTTATTTGGCCACATGTAAAAATGTGTATTCCAAAGAAATGGTAGCTCTGAAAGGGTGAAACTTTGTCATCTTTTCCAGATTGACAGCTATCTATAGAAACTGTCTTCATACAACTTATGTGGAAATATCAACAATAGTCAGAATCACCATGAACCTCCTTAATTCTGACCATTATGAAACCTGGACCTATTGGGTATTGGTGTAGAGAATTTATTTAAATTATACAGAATTCACTTTTATGCTATGTGTGCATTTAAAATCAAATGATATCTAAGCAAATTAATTGTACAATTAAGATTGTAGGGCAAATGTTTAGCCTATTTTGTAGGACTGGCTGATTTAAAGGACTTTAGAAGTACCATTAACATACATATAATTGCTGTGCTCCTTTGAAAGTAGTCTATTTATTATCCATTCATTAGGCCGATCATCAAAGAATTCTGCTTGACAACAATTTGTTAACCTTCTTCAAGTTACTATATTTACTTAAAAGTCATTAACCTGCACTTTTTTAAAAACATTACATAACTGCTTTGGTTTTATACTAATCATGATGGTTTCTTCCCAGTGGTTTCAATCAGTGAATTTTTTCTATATATAGAATATACTTAGGTCATATGCATATGCATTTTTTTCTTCTCAAAAAAAAAACCTTATTCATGTATTTAGGGAGAAATAAAATGCTTAACTATATTCAGAACTGACCGTGGGTGAATGTTTTGATTAATTTCTCTTAATAACACAAGGACTTAGGGTTGTAATGGCCCTTGGGAGCCTTGGGACTACTTATAGACATCACAAAACAATCAATAATAGTTATTTTGGAGTATTGTAATTATTACCCTCATGTAGGGACGTTCATAGAGTGAGAGCTCACACCCATCTCAAAAGTCTTCATTAACACAGAAAAAAAAAAACTTAATTGCTACATTAGGAGCCCTCTCACTTCAGCCCAAATTATTATCATGTTTCCAAATCCTGTCTTGCCACTTCAAAACAGATATACATCTCATCACATGGTATCAGAAGGTGCAGAAGTAGAAAGAGGAATGTTATTAGAAGAAGGAAGAGTAGTAAGAAAACGTCCCCATAAATTAGGTAATATTTGTTCTCAGAAGACACATTTTATTTTCTTTGTAATCTCTAAGAATTCCTCCATAGACAAGGAAGGATATCTCAGTTACAAAGGTATGGTTTAGGACCTTCCTCATGCCAGATACACTCCAAAATTATGTAGATTCTATACATTAACTAGTGGAAAGATGAAAATCATTTTGAGGCAGTAGAACAGGGATGGCACCCAGTTTAATAGGTAGGGAAACACAAGATTTATAATACTGCTTAATGTAATTGTCAGAAAACTGAAATAGTGCCTCGTGAGAAGAATATGGAAAAGGAGATTTTAACCAGAGGATAGTCAATACCATTTAGGCACAGAAGCCAGAATAACTACCTAATTCTACATTATTTTTCTCTCATAGAATAAACTTTCTATTCTCTCCCATACTAGTATTTTTATGTAGATATTTCCACAAGCATGCAGGTGTTTGTTACACTCATGTGTGTCCTGTGGCAAATTAGTCCCTAATGATACCCTGTTTTGATCTGCACCACAATGAGATGAAAGAGAGATTGCTGTCTTGCACTGTAGCTTCTATGCTTTTTGTTTCTTAGGTAAATAATGTTGAACTTGTTACTGCTAATTTTCTCTCGACATCAATTAAGTACCCATATTGTGGGTTTGTTTTTGACATGAGAATTTAGGTTGGTTTCCTTTTATGTTTCAGAAATATGTCAACATAAGATTAGCTCAGAAAAAATACGTCATGAGCCAGAGAAGACAGGTAAGTGTGTACGTTGACTAGAAACTTCTCATCTATAGAATTATTTAAAAGAAATGAAATCAGATTACCTGTCTATAAGTGAAAAACCTTTTGTTTAAAGTCCATAAAATGGCAAATATATATATATATATATATATATATATATATATATATATATATATATATATATATATATATTTTAGTCAGTGAACTGATTTTTTAAAGAAAAAAAACAACACATTAACTGGTTTTCTGCCATTCATAATTCTGCTCTTCCTAATTCTGCCATTATGCTTCTTGAGAGACATGACAGCAACATTTTTTTGATGCTTTGCAGTAGATTTATTTCAGGATAGGTTGTTCTTCTGGGTACAGTTTCCCCCACTCCTTTAAAAATCTAACAAAAGGCACTCAGGCACACATATAGCAGATTGTGAATAAAGTTTCAATGGATCATAAACCCATTTCCTGACACCACCAGCCCCAACCCCACATAAATATAATCATCAATACCTGTATTCTGGACTCTGTTCTAAAAGTATACCATTCTCAAGAACTGTGATATCATCTTAATCAGGTTTATATACTTCAGAGAGTCTGATATAATGCCTTGAATATAAGGTGGTTCTTAAATATTTGTAGAATTGATGAGCATACAAATAAAGGAGGGTCATTTTAACATGTTCATTGTCAAGACCAATTACATTAAAAAAAAAAAAAAAGAAGAAAGATATCCTGACCACTGACACAGAATAGAGAGTCCAAAATGGCCTGCACATATGTAGTGGATTGATTTCTTAACAAAGGTATCAAGGTTAATTAATGAAGAAAGTATATTTTTAAGGTAAGTGTTGCTTTAAGAATTGAATATCCATATGGAAAAAAAAGCAAATCTTGAACATAACTCACACCACACATAAAAAATAAATTTAAGTGGATCATAGAACTAAATATAAAGCTAAAACTATGAAACTTTTAGAAGAAAACAGGGCTTAATAGCCTTGGGGTAGAAAAATTTTCTTAGGGCATGTATTAGAAACACTACTGGAGGTGGGGGTGTGTGTGTGCCTGGGTGGCTCAGACAGTATCCAACGTGGGCTCAGGTTCAGGATCTTGTGTTCTAGGGCCACCTTGGGCTTGGAGACAGCAGGGAGCCTGCTTCGGATCCTCAGTCCCCCTCTTTCTCTGCCCCTCCCCCACTCACATGCATGTTCTTGCTCTCAAAAATAAATAAGCATAAAAAAAGAGAACACTACCTAATTTTCCCCTCTTGAATTAGACAAAACCTCAGTCCCTACCTCTTGTGTGTCTCTCCTTTATTTTTACACATAATACTTCTGACACTTCTGTTCACCACATGGATGTGGGTTTATGCCATACCAAGCAATTCTGCATGACACCAGCTGAGTGTCCTACAATTTGACTCAATTCTGACACCATCTACTTGGAGATAGCACCAGATCTCCAGGTTAAGGGCTCAGTCCCACAAGACCACCCTCACCCTCATCCTCATCAGATGCAAGTCACAAGTCCAGACTGTCACCTCTGCTTCCGACTGGCTAGAAGCTAGAGGTCCCAACAACCCTCTCCTGGTTCAATTAATTTTCTAGAGCAGCACACAGAACTCAGGAAAACAATTTATTGGTGTGTACTGGTTTATTATAAAAGGATATAAAGGATACATACAGATGAACATTTAAACAGAAGAGATGCGTAGGGCAAGGTACTTGGGAAGGGGCACAGAGATTCTCACTCCAGCTACTCGCCTCTCCAGCACCTCCACGTGTACCCAGAAGCTTTCTAAACCCTGTACTTTTGTGATTTTTATGGAGGCTTCATCACCAGGTGGGATCAATCATTAATTCCATTTCAGCCTTTCTTCCTTCTTAAGATAAAAAGGCATGGGGTTGAAAATTCTACACTTCTAATGGTGGCTTGGTCTTCTGGTGACCAACACTTACCCAGGAGCTGTCCAGGAGCCTACTCAGAGATACCACATTAGAGCAAAAGACACTCTTATCACCCAGGAAATTATAAGGGCTTCAGGAGTTCTGTGAAAGAAACTGGAAGCAAAGACTAAATATTACAACAAAAGATCCTCCCAGTGCTCTTATTAGGAAATTCCAAGCGTTTCAGAAGCTTTGTGCCGGGAAATAATTTTATTTCCCATTTTATTCCCATTATTACTGGGAATAATGATTAATATATATATATATTTTCTATTACCTCACAGAACATGAAATGCATAAACAATAAATGAAAAGCATTGATAAATTAGTTTTATCAAAATTTAAATCTTTTGATTTTTGAAATACACAATTAAGAAAATAAAGGGAAAGCCAGATGTTGAGAAAGTATCCCAGTACAGATCTTTCTTGATTTATGATGGGATTATGTCCCAATAACTGAAAATATCTTAAGTTGAAAATTTATATGATATATTTAGCCTACCCAAAATCATAGCTTAGCCTAGCCTGCCTTAAACAAGGTCAGAACACTTACATTCATCTATAGTTGAGAAAAATCATCTCACACAAAACCTGTTTTATACTAGAGCATTGACTATTTCATGTAATGTATTGAATACAACACTGAAAGTGAAGAACAGAATGGTGTATGGATACAGAATGGTTGCCCATGTGTCAGTTGTTGTCATGTTACACCATAGTAAAGCCAAAAACCTGTAAGTCAAACCATTGTAAATCAGGGACCATCTGTACATATATCTCTGACAAAGTACTTGATGCAGAATTTATAAAGAACACTCACAACTCAATAAAAAAAGATAGCCCAATTAAATAAATGAGGAAAAGATTGGACAGGGACTTCAAAACAGAAGACGTGCAAATGGCACATAAAAGATATTCAACCATCAAAACATGAATATTAAAACCACAGTGATATACCATTACATATCCAATGGAATGGCTCAAATTAAAGAGGCTGGCAATATCAAGTATATATAAGGAGGTGAACAACCAGAACTCTCAGACATTGCTGATGGCAATATAAAATAGTACATCCATTTTGGAAAACAGTTCACCAGTTTCTTATAAAATTAAACATGTAAGTACCATATGACCCATATGATTTTATTTTCCTAGAGATCTAGGAAATATCTTCCTAGATTCCTAGACATCTGAATTTCCTAAGAGAAATGAAAACACATGTACACCCCAAAAATTTGTGTTCAAATATTTATAGCAGCTTTATTCATAATAGTCCAGACAGGAAGAACCAAAATTGTCTACCAACAGGTGAATAGATAAGCAAATTGTAGTATTTCCATGCAATGGAATGCTACTCAGCAATAAAAAGGAACAAAATACTGCGACATGCAGTAGGGATGGACCTCAAAACCACTGGGCTGAATGAAAGAAGCTAGACAGAAAAAAGTACACACTATGTGATTCCATTGATATAACATTCTAGAATAGACCTAATGACGTGAATGCAGCCAGAAGTTTTCTGAGGCTGGGTGTGTGTCCGGAGGGCTTTGGAGGGATAGCTTTAGAAGGGACAAAGGAGAACTCTTTAGGCTCCTGAAGATATTCTATATCTTTATTTTGGTAGGGATTACATGGTGTATATATTTGTCAAAACTCATTGGACTGTACACTTAAAACTGGTGCTTATTATTTTATGTAATTATATTAGTTTCCTAAGGCTGCCATAACAAAGGACCACCAACTGAGTGGCTTAAAGCAACAGAAATTTATTCTTTCATAGTTCTGGAGGCTTGAAGTTCCAAAGCAAAGTGTTGTAGGACCCCACTCTCTCTGAAGGCTGTAGGGAAGGATCTTTCCTTGGCTCTTACAGCTCTAGTGTCCATAGGCAATCTTAGGGATTCCTTAGCTGATGGCCACATAACTCCATTCTGCTCCATTGATACATGGCATTTTCCTCTCTGTGTCTCTGTGTCCAAACTTACCTCTTCTTAAAAGGATACCAACCATTGGGTTAAGACCCATTTCACTTTAACTTGATTATGCCTACAAGGACGTTATTTCCAAATAAGGTCATATTCTGGGGTTTTGGGTAGACATAAATTTTTGGGGGGTATACTACTTTTGGGACAATACTCAACCCAGAATAGCAATATACCTCATCAAAGTTGATTAACAATAAGTGGGAAAATAAAAGCTATCTTCTTGAAATCTATTAGTACTTTCAGAAAAGTCATGCATGTTTTCAGAATATATTACCTCAGAATTGCAGACAATGCCACATCTACATACCAACTTCCATAGTGGAAGCATTTCCTTTTTTTAAGGTCTACATGCCAGTTCTCACAGGAAAATCAAATTTAGATTCTTTTTTTAAGTGTTATTTATTTTTTGAGAGAGCGTGAGTCAGGGAGGGGCAGAAAGAGAGGGAGACAGAGGATCCAAAGTGGGTTCTGTGCTGACAGGCTGATAGCAGTGAGCCTGATGTGGGGCTCAAACACACGAACCATAAGATCATGACCTGAGCCGATGTCAGATGCTCAGCAGACCAAGCCACCCAGGTGCCCCCATATTTGGGCTCTTGAATTGCTAATTGCACTGCCCAATTAAGAGCAATAACTTGAATTTAGTTACTAACAAAAATTATATTTAATAATAGCCACAGGGTTGCTGAAAGCACAGTAGCTTTTTGGGTTCAAATGTGCCTTATTAGTGCATGTGAATGGCCACTCTGGTACCCAGCAGACCTCCTGGTAACATGCCAGCCTACAGTGCACAGGTGGTCAGAGTCGTTGGGAGACCCAGCAGCCTTTATGTCGGCTGAGGGGGTGCAGGGAGACACAGCCATGGAAAGGTCAAGTAGGGCCCTATCAACAAAGTTAACAAGATATTTAACAGAGCCCTATGTTTACTTGCTTTGCTTCCTGGCGTTGGCTGAGCCCTTTCCCTCTTCACACTGTATATGTGACCCCACAGGGAAGTTCTGCCCAAGTAACACACATACGCTTAACAGAAGGCAAGAGGCTGGAGCACATGGTTACTCAAATCCCATGACGCAGGTTACTAGTGTGATAGGCTAAGTGGGGCTGATAAAGTTGGTAGATCAGAATGACCTACTGTGAGGAGAATGGTTGGGGAACCTTTTGGTTCACGAAGGGATAGAAGATTGACCTTTTATGAACAAGCACCATGCAGAAGAAAGGGAAGAAAAATTAAATACTTCAGAGGTATAAAATGGTATATTGATAATAACAGTAACACACCCATGATGTGTATAGCATTTTATAGCTTGAAAATTGTTGTTTTTTTTGTGTTTTTTTTTTAAGAGATCCTTGCAATAAACCCACCTGGTAAGCAGGGGTTATTGGCTGCATTTTATGGAGAAGGGAGGTGGGCTAAGTAACTTGCCCAAATTATTGAATGAAATACCTGGCACTCAATGTAATGCTTCTGGAATGCCTGTTACTGCTGTTACTATGATTGCTAAGATTATGGTAGTGTTTCCACTGCTTCCTGTGGTGCCTCACACAGAGAAGCTGCTCAACAAATATTAAGTGAATGAATGCACTGTCAGCAATAGTCACCATATTTTATTTCCATCTTGAACCAAACAGCATTTTGGTCTAGGAAATCCTGATCAGATAAACCAAGCTTCATTCATAAGTGCCATATATATGGGACTCATGTTGGAGGTTGAACAAATGCTTGTTAAATGAATGGCCACGTCTCAAGTACCCTTCTCTTAGCCACATTTAGAGGATGAAGAGTATAGAAATGGTGCCCTGTGTTATCATGCTTTCCTCTTAAGCCAACTCAAACCTAGTACTGAAAATTTGCCAAAGTGACAAATAGTTACATGTTTCAGTATCCCTTTCGTCTCCTATGCGAGATAAAGCTACGTTTAACACAGAACTCATCATATAGTTTCGGTTTACATGTAACATTTTATGCAATGCCTTCCATGACTCTAAGTCTGGGCCCAGTAAACAGAAGCTCCATGCATTCAGGACAGTGTCTGTCTCAGGTAATCAAGCATTCCCAGAGCACACAGTGGATAATCAGGAATGAATTCCCCAAAGGATGTTATGTCGAAAGGCTCATGGGGTTAGAATAGTGAATACAGCACTTTTGGCAGTAGCATACATGCAATGACTGGAAATTCTGAAATCAAACTGTTCCTCTACTGGCATTTACCATTCAAGTACTGAAGAAAAATTCATGAACACAAAGCATCAATAAATTTTTTATTCTTTCATGACAGTTGATGCTCATTTTGAATGAGATTTGATTGTTCTTAACACTCTGGGGAATGCCAACCCCTAACAGGGAAATTTACTAGAAAAACAAAAGGACCTCTTCCGGACACATTTCCCTGACTGTTTAAGACCCCTTTGTCACTTCAATGATGCAGAAAAATAAATTCTAAATGGAAACATTTTCTCTCTCCTTTATATTAAATGTGTGGTTCAACACACAAATCTATGTTTTATGATTTTTTCTCATTTATTTTCACAATTTATTTAGGTATTTTTCTAGTCTAAATTAGACTTTAATATGTAGAATGCTGAAGTGGACAGTGTTGAATTTTTCTACTCCAGAACACTTTCTTCTAGAAAGAGGACTGTCTTGGAGGAAGAGCGTGTTGTAGAAAGGGCACCTCTCTGTCCCTTCACCCACGCGGTTTCTCCTTCCTCCCCTCCTCATCAGTGACCCCGCCTGCCCATGTTTCTTTGGTTGCAGGTGCCAAGCCACAAGGCCTTCTCCCCAGGCACAGGTGTGGTCACTTGGCCCAGACGAGGCCACCTGCCCACAGTGCTCGGTCCAAGTAAAAGTACATCCCTCAAAGTAGATCAAAGAGCTCTTCCCGCAGATTGTTAGCTACAGCTGGTGCAAGCCTCCAAGGGTGCAGTCCAATAGCAGCTGCAGATGTAGTCCAGTCTTGTTGGAACGGCTAATTTGGGGGAGCACTTTTTGTGCCTGGTTTGTATATGTGGTTGCTAATGCTTTTGTAGTTTGATTATATGAACCAATAAACTTCCCATTTTTATTCAGGTTCAGCTTTAGTCCCTAGAAACTGAAAGAGACACCATTAGACTACTAGAAGCCTTAGCATTCTAATCACATGTTGGACATTCTTTTTTATAAATTAAATTAAATTCGGGGCACCTGGGTGGCTCATAGGTTAAGGGTCCGACTTTAGCTCAGGTCATGATCTCACGGTTTGTGGATTCGAGCTCCGCATTGGGCTCTGTTTTGACAGCTCAGAGCCTGGAGTCTGCTCCGGATTCTGTGTCTCCCTCTCTCTCTGCCCCTCCCCAGCTCTCACTCCGTCTCTCTCTCTCTCTCTCTCTCTCTCTCTCAAAAATAAACATTGGGGCACCTAGGTGGCTCAGGTCATGATCTCACAGTTCTTGAGTCTGAGCCCTGCATGGGAATCTGTGCTGACAGCTCAGAGCCTGGAGCCCGTTTCAGATTCTGTGTCTCCCTCTCTCTGCCCCTCCCCTATTCATGCTCTGTCTCTCTTTAAAAACAAACATTAAAAAAAATAATAAACATAAAATTTAATTTAATGATTTTTTAAACCTCAGATTAATTTATTTTTTCTTAAAGTATAATTAACATAGTGTTATATTAATT
Source organism: Panthera pardus (assembly GCF_024362965.1). Taxonomy (NCBI): domain Eukaryota; kingdom Metazoa; phylum Chordata; class Mammalia; order Carnivora; family Felidae; genus Panthera; species Panthera pardus. The sequence continues at coordinate 67,116,151 of NW_026526710.1, read as the reverse complement.
TTAGGTGTACAATACGATGCTTCAACAATTCTATGCATTTCTCAGTGCTCATCAGTGTGTGTACTCCTAAACCCTTCTATTTTACCCAAATTTTATACATTCTTGAAGATTGGTCTAGAATAGCTCAAAGCCACTTCCTATTTATTCCATTTTATGGTCCTTTAATTCTTGTGTTTTGAGGAGAAAAGTGTTACTTTTCTCATTTCTTTTTTCATATTTGGATGATAAAATTATTTTGTATAATTCTGTATTAAGATGCAGTATTTGTCAGTATCAGAAGGAGCAAAACTGAAAGATGTTTAGAAAGTGTGGAATGAGTATTCTGAGGTGTGGGCACATTTATAGATCTAAAGTTCAAAAGTAGCTGGCAAATAGCTGTCATTTTCCAACTTTTACACATAAAGAAACATGTTCAGGGGCCCTTTTTTTAGTGGCTTAAACTCTGAGGTTCATCTGTGTTCAAAGTAATCGCCTGAAACAGTCTTTCTATTCACTCCTTCATCTAGTATTAACATTAAAATATAAGCTAGAAAGGAAGGAAAATTATTTAACTGGGGTGCTTTACATACCCATAGATATTTATAGTTATTTATAACTCATGTTTGTAGCATAGTCTTAGCTACTATCCTTTAAATCACACTTATCAACATTGAATTAAATGCCTATCTCAAAAGATGCTTATGGAGGGGTGCCAGGTTGGCTCAGTCAGTTAAGCATCCAACTCTTTTTTTTTTAATGTATGAAATTTATTGTCAAATTGGTTTCCATACAACACCCAGTGCTCATCCCAAAAGAAGCATCCAACTTTTGATTTTGGCTCGAATCATGATCTCACAGTTTGGGGGTTCAAGCCCTGCATCGGACTCTGTGCTGACAGCACAGAGCCTCTTTGGGATTCTCTCTCTCCCTCTCTCTCTGCCTCTCTCCCACTCACACATGTTCTCTCTCTCTGTCTCTCTCTCTCTCGATAAATAAATCAACATTAAAAAATTAAAAGGTAATAAAAATAAGACATTTATAGAGAAAATTAATGTAAGATTTTGTCTTATATAAGAAATCTTGAGATGTCTTTAGAGAACTGTATTCTAGATCTGCTTTCTTTATGACTTGAAGAAAAATATTATTCGATAGCTTTGCTCAATATGTGAAAATTATTATTTCTTCAGTGTTTTCTGTACCTCCACAGGTGCAAAGTAGAGTTGAAGAACAAGGAACAGATGAGACAACAGCCATTTCAAAAAGAAGACGAGAACAATGAAGGAGAGCAATATATATCATATATACAATAATGAAGAACAATAATATTGGCTATGGTTTTTCTCGGGATTCAGAACTTCTGAGAAAAATACTCTGATATCCCTAAAGTTTTGAAATGCAATTATAGCTAAAGAAGCTGCAGAAATCAAATGGGTTCTTTTTGGGTTATCTAAACATGAAATTTTGGAGTCTAATACATCCTTTGCGATTAAAAGAGTCATTAAGAAACCATTTATCTACAAAAGTATCAGGAAGAAAGCACTGAATCCAGATGGTTATCAAGTTATATTTTGGGAAATATTCAGTGATAAAGTATATCCAATTTTAAACAAGAATTGCAAATAGGCAGTAAAGCTATTTTATCTTAATTTAGTAAACATTTTCCTTCTTCACACTGAAGCAAAAAACTCCAAGATATGAATTTCCAAAAAATTGGCTTTATAATTTAACATGAATTCAGTAAACTTTACTCCAAAAATATAGGATTATTATTATTTTTTTACTATTTAAGCAAAAAAGAGTTGAGAAAGACTTGTTTTGCAAAATGAGAGGACGTATTTTGGTCAATTTCCTTTCTCCCTGCATTGGATAATACAATAAGGTCATCTCCTTCAGACATGAAGATGATATGAATCATGCTGATGGTTTTGTTGTAATCTGTCTGAATGTACAGGTTTGGAGGACAAAACCTTAGCGATTAAGATACCCTGGCTATGATAAGGAAAACTTGCCAGTCATATGATTTTGATAGTTTCTTAAAGCAGTTGACAGTCTATTCTTATAACTTTTAATTCTACCTAGGGAAACCTAGTGTACATTTGTTATTTTTGCCACCTAGCATCCACTTCTTCCTTCTGATAGTGATCAATTGTACCCTCCCCTATTCTCTCTCACTTCATGGGCTTCAATTGACCACCCCCCCCCCCCACCCCGGGCCTTGAAGAAGGAGTAAATAAACAGTATTAAGAAAAGAGCAAATTCTATCCACTTGATCACAATGCTTGGTTCAGGAATGGACCTATAGGATCGATATCCCAGCCAGAACCAAGAAAAGTCAATTATGGAACTATTGGTACAATCTGACAATAAAGACGTGTCTAAAGTTAGTCTACCCTAAGTTGTTCAGGTATCTAAGCCAATATGCTTTCTTTTTTAAAATTTAAGTTAGGAGTTCATATTGGATTTTCTATTGAGAGAAGCAGAGTTCTTATTAATATGTGATATGAGAATAGAAATCAATTGGGGAGGTGGTTAAAGTTACAGACTCTCAGACCTAACCCAGACCAACTGAATCAGTATCTCTAGAACAGGGCTCTAGGATTTATTATTTTAACAAGAGCTCCAGGTAGATTTTACAATCACTACAGTTTATGAAACACTCCATTAAGGAATTTCTTAGAACTAGCCATTGAATGTTATTCAATTTGGTGATAAAAAGCACATATTTTAGAGCTGACAGAAGTGTGTTTAAGACCCAGCTTTTCACTAAATAGATGACTTATGGCAAGATACATCATTACCCTAGTTTCAATTTTCTCATCAATAAAGTAGCAATAATAGTGTTTCAGACATCAGAGTGTTGTTTTGCATAGTAAATGAGATAAAGTATAAAAGGTTCTTGATATAGCATGTTGTACATATAAGGTGTTTAATTTCATTAGTGTTTATTATATTATTGAATTTATTATTGGCATAAGTCAAACTCTTGTGAAACGTTGAGAAAAAGCTCAAATTGAGGAAACTTTACTATTGAATGTAAATCAGATAGAATTGAACAAGAGTTCTACCCAACATTGATAAATATGTTAATTATGTTATTTAAAAAATATTTGGCTCTTAATTTTATACAGTACTTTATTTTTCATAGTCAATGAAACAACAAATTAAATTAAGTCCATTCATTCATTCCATAGATTCGTTCATTCAGTCAGTTTGACTTCTCTGTGCATGCTCATAATGAAGAGGCCTTTGGTCTACAAAATACATTTGAGAAGGGTAAAAAGTTTGAAAGGAATCGCCTTTCATAACTTCAGCTTCAAGGAGGGTCCCAATTTGATCCAAGATAATCCAGAGGAAGAGCAAATATTGTTTCTTGCTCTGAAGTCTGGCCTAGAATTCTTCCCTCACACTTAGATAACTGCAAGAAAACTGGGGTAAAGTTTCCATTTTATTTTACCATATTGCGGGGTAAGCACTATATTATAATAGCTGGCTTCAGAATTCCTTCTATACAGGAAATGGTCTTTAGGGACATAGAACCTTAATTAACTGCTTGGGTTAGAGGGTAAGAGTCTAAAGTTCTGTCAACAATAGGCTGAACAACAAAAGACAGTGATAATTCCCTAAAGGAAAGAATAAGAGGGATTTGTATTTCTTCTCTTGGAAGTAAGGACTCGAACAGAACAGAACAGAGAGACAAAGATGAGAAGGGAAAGAGAGGAGTCTGGGAGATGTGTAAGGACACGGACTGCATGATTTCTGGGTCGGTGGAAATTTCCTTCTGAGAAAATGGCTGAAGAAAATTACGTTGGAATGTTTGCATTTCTACAACTAAGGTAAAACCCTTTCTTCCACCCTTTCTGTTCCTGTCTTCAACCCAATCTCAAGTAAAGTCTGCTGCCTATACTTCTATTTTTTTGTTTTGTTTTGTTTTTAATAAAAATATAGTTGCGTCAATGAGATTAGCCAACAGAATCTGGCTGCATGTCAGCAAGCGCCTGAGCTGACATTTCCCACTCCACCCCTCTGGAAGTCCACAGAAACCTTAGGGAAGGCTTTGGACCCTAATCAGGTATAGGATTTCTGGTAAAATCCTTTGCAGATGCCTCCACTCACTTATGTTTTAGGTCTTGAAGGCTGAGTAGGTCACAGTTTTCTGAGTACAAGTATTGAAAATTAATACCATTGGAGCTTTGCAAGTTATAAAATAACACTTTATAAAAATAAAATGTTTTTATGTCTAGTATCTGATTTGATGCACATAGGAAATCTGTGAGGTAAGCAAGTCAGATATTATTACCCGTGTGTTATAGATAAAAATAGAGGGAAAACAAACAAAATCAAACCCAGAGAAATTAGGCATCTATTCAAAGCCCCGTGGCCAACAACCCTGAAGTTAATGCTTTTGACTGGGATCTCATTCCAGATTCATCTTCCCAGTTGCTGAACCTGGAAGGTCCATAAAATCCACCATAACTGTGAGCTGATCTTCTGGACGATCGTCAAGGACCCTCATTTACACCATACTTTTATACAGTAAACCCAACCTGTCTGTGTGGTAACATTGAAACTCTAGATTCCATCTCCTTTTCTCCACCAAGGTATCTCCTCTAATCTCTTTGGACTTGGCATTTGTCTTTTCAATAATTTATTTGTTGCAGTTTAGACTTCATGGTCTTGCGTGGACTGAGCTTTACTCAGTCCTATCATATCAGTTTCTTCTGGCTACTATAACAAGTTACCACAAAGTTAGCGGCTTAAAACAACAGAAACGTATTCACCCACAGTTCTGCAAACCAGAGTCTGAAATGGCGATTGCAATCAAGGTGTTGGCAGGCATGCAGTCCCTCCAAAGCCGCTAGGGGAGAATCCATTCTCTACAGCTTCCAGCTTTTAGTGGTCGCCAACATTTCCTGGTTTGTGGCTACATCATTGCAATTTCTGCCTCTGTGGTCACATTGTTTCCTCCTCCTCTGTTTCTGTGTCTAAACTCCTTCTGTTTCCTTTATAGGGACGCTTGTGATTGCATTTAAAGCCCATCCAAATAATCTAAAATAATCTCCCCATCTCAAAATCCTTAAGTTAATCACATTGACAAAGACCCTTTTCCATTTCATATAAAGTAAAATTTTCAGGTTATAGGTGTTAGGATCTGGTATAGGATCTGGTGGTGTATTAGTTACCATTCTATCAGCTTATTACACTCTATCCTCTTGTATAAAGATACTGCATGCCCCTTTGCTTTTGGTTCTGGAGAGTCCCATTTCTGACTCTAAACCAGGGCAACCCTTCACTGTTATGCAACACTCTCTGGAGTGTTTAATTATTGTACCTCGCCTGAAGTTCTTTTTCTTAAATCATACTGCTATTCATTCTGAGAATTTATGACACAGATGAATTTGATTTGGAAATTGCTCAGTTTTCTAGAAGAATCTTTCTGAGTGATTTTATAGTTCATTTTTGAAAGCACATAAGATCCAGTTACCCTTCTAATTATTTCCCATGTTTCTTCTGTTCTTCATAATACAACTTTATCACAGTTATTGCACATGCATTATATTTACTTCATATGTTCTCATTCCATCTATGATCCATTATAATCTGACTTCTACCTCCATCCCTTCACTGAAACTGCTCCTGCTTTAGTCACGGGTAACTAGTATGACCATAAAAACTATCATCCAAATGAGGATATTTTGAAAGTGAAAGTAGATACTATATTATGGTAACTACTATTCTAGAAACTACACGAGGGCATGGGACATAAACTAGGGTTATCCCAGGAAAACTAGGGGACTTAGTTACCCTTTGTATGATCTTCACATTGACAAATTCAATACACACGATTTTGTCTTTGTCTTACTCCGAATGCCACCAAGTTCTTAACACAACTGAGCCCTTCCTCTGTTTACAATGCTTTTTCTCTTCTGTCATACCAATGTTTTCCCTAATTTTTCCCTCAGACAGAAAACTCCTGTATTTTTTCCCCATTTTTGCCTGACATTGGCCACCCTTCCTAAGCCTGCTTACTTGGTTGCTCCTTCTCTACCAATTATCTATATTCTAGATTCTCTCAGGGCTCAATTTAGGCCCAACTTTTCTCTCTGTCATGTATATTCTTGTGGCTTTAGATGCCACTATATGTTGGAAACTTGAATTTATGTCTCCAGGCAAGACCTTTCATACGTGTTCTCAGATTCAAATGTTCATCTACATTTTGATGTCTCCTTTTAGATATCACACACCTCTTTAAATGTTATATACTTTTATTTCCCTATACATACCATACCAAAACTGTTTCTCTCCCAGTCTACTGTATCAGAGAAAAAGTTACCACCAACTTGAAAGTGTAAACCAGAAACCCACTCCATCCTATCCATTTGCATCTGTGCTTATTTCTACCTCTAAAACACGGTTCAAACGTAACCCATTCATTTCCATCTCTTCACCACAGTTGAATCAACTATCAAACTTTTCCTGCAGCTTTTTTTTTTTTTTTCATTTTTGCTACTTGGAATTCATTCTCTACACAATAGCCAGAGTGATTTTTAATGCACACACATACACACACACACACAGACACATCTGGTATATTATTTTTATAAATATTAAATTAATAAAATGTCTATTCTTTTTAAACTTTAATGCCTTGTGGCTTCATAACCATTGACCAAATGGTTTCAGGGAAATTAAGATATTAATATAATGCACAAATAGTGAAGATTTCTAAGATATGACATGAGGAGAATTTTTGCCAGACCTCAAAAGTAAGCAGAAAGTTTCTCTTGGACAAAACATGGCATATCAACAGACACAAGTGTGCAAGGAGAAATGAAAATATTTCTAAGTTAGATATAAGGCTTCTGGCACATCTCCATGGAGTAAAACCCTGGGGTGAAGAGGCAAAGGATGATAGAGAATCTAGTTAGGTAAGGAATGAGGCCCAAACCAGGGGACTCTGATTTGTTGTGGCCTACAGCATTCTTGGAAAGGAACATCCTAGAAGGATGAAAAGAGAGAAAAGTGGTGTCGTGTTGTCCTCAACATAAAGAGCACTGGAAATACCACCTGTATATGGCAAGTAAGGGATCCAGTTATTCCCGCATACTCTCAGCAGGGCATTTGGGAGAGACCTAAGTTGAGAGTTGAGTCTACCTTAGGATTATCATGGCAAAGGAGAAGTGACTTTTAAATAGAGGTTGCATAGTAGACGGACTAGTTGGGGGTCAGGTGTAAAACAAGGCTGAGACTCAGGGATTTAATAGTGAAAAAAAAAAGCTCAGATTGGGCCAAATCAGTGAGGGGATGAAGGGGATGGAATGAAGGGTCATTTGCTGAAAGCAGAGAGGATCCACATTTGGTGAAGCACGACATGAGAACATTTGTGCTTCCCCAGAGCCATCTTGAGGACTGGCAATGATAGGGAACTTTGGGAAGAGAAAAAAAAGCTGTAGTGGGGAGTTAGAACTCGATTTTAGTGACTTTATCCAAAGAGTTAAATAGACAGAAGCTGCTCTAAATGAAATGACAGATTCCTTTTATTGAAAAGATTGAGATTTGACTCACTACCCAATAAGAATTGGGAATTCTGTCCCAAGACAGAAGCAATTATAGAAGATAAAGAATGCTACATAGTCTTGCACATCTGAGGTAGTGTGCACACTTTTCAAAAATCTTGATACACACAAATCAGATTTTAACTCTCTTTTTGCCTTCAATTGGCTATTTACTTTTGAATCTAAACTCAGTAGCAAGTACTGCAGTGTGTAGCAGGATATGGCCAATTCTAAATCCTTAATTTCTTCATTCTATTTTTCCTCCTGCTCAATGAAATGCAACTGCACTAACCATCTGTCCAGTCCTTTGATAAGCCAGGCTCTTTTCCCAACCTGGGACTTTGCCAGTTTTCCCCTCCTTCTGGAATGTTCTATAGTGCCAACATTCACATGGATGGATTGTTAGTATTCTGTGGTTTTAGTTTAAATGTTACCTCTATGAAGAAGCATTCCCCACCTAACATAAGTGTCTCTACTGCCCCTCAATAATTGTGGATAATTCCTAAAGATGCAATATTTCCATATCATAATCTTAGTTTATAGCACTCATTACAACTATTGTACCTATCTGTTCTTTGTCCCCACAAGTGAATTATGAACTCCATAAAGGCAGAAATATTCATACTGGTCACTGCTGTTTTTCCAGTGCCAGCTCAATCATTTGTACGTGGTAAATATTCAACAGACATTTGTGAATGAAGAAATAAAACTTGCATATTCAATGGTTCCTTATTAGTAACCAAATTAAATTAAATATCTTAGATCACCATTATATAACTTTGTAATACAACAGTCACTTTCCACTGACTATAAAGTCAGTGGAAATATACTTCCTACTTTCTTCCACAATCCACATACTTTAAAAAAAGTCCCAAGATAATTATTAGTTCCATTTTTTGTCCTGTAAATCCTTGCCATTGTATCTTTTTGATCATATAACTTCTTTGAGCTGACTAGCCCTTTTCAATCTCTAAATATTTTAGTCTTATTATTTAAAGCTCTTCTCACACAATAAAAAGAGGTTAGAGTGGGAGAGAGCCAAAGCATAAGACTCTTAAAAACTGAGAACAAACTGAGGGCTGATGGGGGGTGGGAGGGAGGGGAGGGTGGGTGATGGGTATTGAAGAGGGCATCTTTTGGGATGAGCACTGGGTGTTGTATGGAAACCAATTTGACAATAAATTTCATGTATGAAAAAAAAGCTCTTCTCACATACCACCTTTCCTATGAGGCTTCCATCAACCTTAGTTTGATGCTCTGTAGTCTAGTGGAATTTTGTCTTTACCTATGTAAAGCTACCTGTCTCATCCAAACTATCCTCACATAAATACATATACATGTATACACACACTTATCTGTTAGTGTCTAAATATATAAAATGTATGGCTTTATCCTTTGATTCATTGGTTCCCTTAGTACTATGTCTTTCATGTGAATAAAGGCACTAAATAAATACTGGATGTATATGTTAAGGAAAAAAAAAACTATTTTACAATAGTACCATGCTTTTGAAAACTTCTTTCTACATCTGCATGCATGTTACAAATAATATCTATAAAGTTAGAATCACTCCCAAACCACAAATTTGCTAAATTTCCATCTATACTTTTTAAAACATGAAAATATTCATAAATGTTAAGGGGAAAGATTGAGTGCAGAAACGGTGCAGAAGTAGCATTCGTTAGGCTTTTGCCAAGTACTAGAAATTATACTAAGAGGTTTATTTACATTGTCTAATTTAAATTTACTATCTACAATATCCCTATGAAGTAAATGTGCTTTTTCAAAACATCAGACTTAGGGAAGCAATGGGAATAATCCATGACAAATAAGGACTCACATCTACAAAATTAAAATGCTACCATTACTAAAAGAGTTCCACACCAAAGGACAGTTTTTAGTTGAATAAAAAGAAAAGTAGCAGAGGGAATCCACCACAGATTCAAAGAGTAGTTTAAGAATTAAATCCTTAAGAAATATTAAGAAGGTGAAAAATTGTTCTACTAAAGGGTATTTTGTCAAACTTACATAAAGAGTCAGAATAGATATTAGCAAAGACAGGGAAATTAATTTATAAAGAATGTTAATTAAAACGTGAAAGAAATCTGGGAAAAATTACTTCTCTTATTTATTTCAAGAAATCTTTTGAACTGCTAATGAGAACATTTGGATTATCTCAGGAATAATTGCCTTAGTATTTATTGTATCAAATTATGAGTTTCTAAAATTAAGGTGAAGGAGAGAGCTTAGTTGCAGATGAAAGAGAAAATAATGTAGCAACACAGAAATAAGAAATTGGTAAACAAAATATAAGTTAAGCTTTGACTTGTGCAAATCGAAAGTAGGATAAATCTTCAGTGCTTTAAAAAAAATATCTAGGGTTCAACAATTACAATGGCATCTGGAAAGTTGCCCCTAGCAGTCCATCCCACTTTCCCATTATTATATCTAGGGATTCAGAAAACAGATATTTGAAAGAGAGAGGAAGACGACAGAATCCAGAAAGTTTTTTTTTTTTTTTTCCACCAACTGTAAGGTCAATAAATCATTAAGAAAGCATAACTGAAGGCCCATCCTCACCATGTTGCCCATGATCTCATGCAAAGGATCTTCAGGACACAAGTGAAAAGTTTATACCCACCAGAAATCCAGGCCAGTATCACTCTGGCTGCCTCAAAAAAGCATCACGCACACAGCAGTTATGTATTCCTCCCTCGGCTCTCTCTCTCCACTACATTCATTTGTTTAGTACAAACTGTCAGAGCAGGACGGGGCAGAAAGGATAAGAGAGGAACGAATGAACTTGGGTACCTCTCTCCTCTCTACAGCATTCTAAGTAGATGTAGAAGTAGAGATAGGAGATGGGGCATGTTTCTTCTTGAGTTTTGCTGATTTTCATGTGTTCTGGTTGGCAATCTAAGAGCCAGAGAGATGAAAAGGAAGACACGGCATCAATCCAGCAGATTTATACTAGATGAAAGCCAATGAGATAGTGGAGCCTCTGCTGGGATCTGTGGAGAACAACCAGTTGGCCATGTGTGCCTCAGGAAGCAGTCTCACAGAACACAAGGGGTCATAAAATGGGGCCGTGAGCAATTCACATGGACAGAGGGTTGACACACAGTGACCTGGATGAATTTTCCTTCATTTCAGAAGAAATGCATATATTAAAGACACTTAACTCTAAAATTAAGAATAGGCTAAAGTGGGTGCCTGGGTCGATGAGTTGGTTAAGCGTCCTACTCTTGACTTTGGTTCAGGTCTTGGTCTCTTGGTTTGTGAGTTTGAGCCCTGCATCAGGCTCTACACTGACAGCACAAAGCCTGCTTGGGATTCTCTCTCTCTCTCTCTCTCTCTCTGCCCCTCCGCCACTCATGCCCATGTGTGCTCTCTCTCTCTTTCCCTCCCTCTCTCTCTCTCAAAATAAATAAACATTAAAAAAATAAAAAAAATACATTAAAAAGAAGACTAGGTGAAGTAATGAGACATAACAGGCTTACAAGATAATTCTTTTACAAAAGCAGAAGGAGTTTCAAAGAAAACTGGCATTTTCCAAGTGTATAAAGAAATATCGACTCTATGAAACAGAATTGGAATATAATAAAGAGAGAATGGGATGGGATAAAAAGACAACATAATGCAATAAAGGAGATGGGTAAGAAAAGGAAAAGTCACAAGGAAATTACAAGTGCAATTGCAGAATTAAAACCGTTAGTGGAGGAAAGACAGATTTAGCTTTACAAGCATAGAGGTGGTATGTGAATGCAAATGAGAGACTGCAAACAATGTTTAGGAAAAGAGTGATGCATAAAAGAAATGAGGAAGTGGAATGATGGGCTGGAGATCAAGATGTATTAATAATTTTACGTACACCTTTAAAACACATAAATCTAAATGAACTGATGAGTGATCAATGAATTGAAGAAAATTTCCATGAAAGAGAGGTGATGTCCACCTTTCTGGATTTCGGTTCTGGGTAGACCTCTCTTTCCACTTTCCATCAGACCTATCAAACTCACCTGCATGCATATTAATACAATTTTGTATCTACCCAATTCTAGCATCATAGGGTATTTAAGATAGCAACTATCTCATTCTTCGAACAGTCCAAAATCTCTTCCATAACAATATTTGCAATGGAGAGAGTAGTTAATTTTTTAGTCTTCTCCTCTCTAGGTCAGACACCAGCAACCTATTTTACTTTTCTTCAAATAACCAGTTTTCCGTGGAAATGATCATCTGTGACAGCCTTTTCTGGTAGCACAACATTCTTTTGTTAAGATATGGTTACATCAGTTGAATATGGTAGTGTAAAATGTGTGAAATAAAATAGACTGTGGTAAATATGTTGTTTCTATTTCTTGCATATCAATCTCCTTTAACATTTTGGTGTTAACATAGTTACATTTCATAAATTATAGAATAAATATTAGCATTTACAGAAGATGGCTCTGGAATATCCTTATTTGGAGATGTTTAAAAATTGTGCTAAAATATACATAACACAAAAATTTCGTTTTAAATCATTTTTAAGTTCAGTAGCATTAAGTATATTCGTGTTGTGCAGCCATCATCACTATCTATCCCCAGAACCCCTTTCATCTTCTAAAACTGAATCTCTATACCAATTAAACAATTATTCTCCATTGCTGTATTTTCCTAGCTACTGGCACCCACCATTCTACTCTCTGTCGCCATGAATTTGACTCTTCTAGGTACCTCACATAAATGGAATTATATACTATTTGCTCTTTAGTGACAGACTTATTTTACTTAGCATAATGTCTCCAAGTTTCATCCATGTTGCAGCATGTGTCAGAATGTCCCTCGTTTTTAAGGTTGAATAATATTCCACTGTATACATACACCACATTTTGTTTATTTATTCATCTGTTGATGCATCCGCAGATTGCTTTCATCTTTTGGCTATTGTGAATAATGCTGCTGTGAACATAGGCATCCAAATATCTGTCCAAGTCTCTGCTTTCCATTCTTTTGGGTATATGCTCAGAGTCAATTTGCTGGATCATATGGTAATCTGTGTTTAATTTTTGAGGAACCATCATGCTGTTTTCCACAGTGGCTGCATTAGTTTACATTCCTACTGATCAGGCACAAGGATTCCAATTTCTCCAGGTTCTTGGTGATTTCTTTTCTCTAGATGGAATGAGTATGAGTTGAGGAAGACAGGGAGATCTAGGTGATCTTTAAAGCCCAACCTATCTTGTCACCTGTGATGCATTGCCTTCAAGAAGGAATTTACTAGGTGGTTCTCTACTTGCCCCAAAGGGTTAATAACACTTTTATTAGCACATGACTTTCTCTTAGAGAAGAGATTACATGCCCAACTTAATCTTTCAATACTCACAGCAATATATTGTTCAATGCATATGCATCCCCATGTTCTACTATTGATAAGAATGAAATATCTGGAGGACGGAGAGAGCATTACATTTATTTGGTATTGGTGTGCTGAAATGGAAATAAAAATAGAGGGGACTTGCCTCGGGGTATATTCCCCCAAAACAGACCCTGACATGAGAATCTGTGTAAAAGTGATTAAGAAGTGCTCCCAGGAGAGACCATTAGGAGAATGGGGAAGGAAGGAAAGAGAAATGACACAAGCCAAATAAGGTACTATGTCTAGGGTACAATATTTTGGAGCACTGTCACTCCTCAGAGTCACTTTGGCTAGGTCCTGTAGGGGAACTTTAGAGATGACTTGGGTTACACCTCAACATTGTTCCAGTTGGGGAAAACAGGCCAAATTACTGACCAGCTATTGGTGAGGTGTGGTCAGGGATTTCCAGCTCTCCTTTGCATACAGGCAAAGTGAGTTCTGGCAGCTGGGGGCAGCCCTCCAACAAAAAGACATGGGTATTTGCTGTTGGGATTGAAGCCACACTGGGCATGTGCATGAACATAGTATAAGGATCCGAAGGGATATGGCAGAGCACTCCAGCCTCTGCCACAGAGGTCAAAATAAGGCAGTATGTATCCTGAGTATAATAGACAGGCAGGGATTAGAGTTGGGTGCATTTAGTGTCAGCCATTTAATATAAATAACTTGGAGCGCCTGGGTGTCTCACTCGGGTGAGCATCCGACTCTTGATTTTGGCTCAGGTTGTGATCCCAGGGTTGTGGAATTGAGCCCTGTGTGTCGAGCAAGGAGCCTGCTTAAGATTCTCCCTCCCTCCCCCTCCCCCTCTGCCCAACTCCCCCGCTCACATGCTCTCTCTCTAAAATAATTATATATATACATATATATATATATATATATACATAAATAACTTGAAGAAAGAACTTTGTATCAAAACTTTATTTATTAAACAAAAAATGCACCATTGGAATAACATTTCTATAAAAAATGAATATGAGACTGTTCTACAGTGATTACAAAACCCCCTTTTTCCTCGTGTGGTAGTATACAAGATCGAGTGTAGAAACAGTCATTGTTTTAAACTGTAAGCAAGTATCCTTTCTCATAGAACAAGATTTACACTTAAATATTGCAATCACTAGTCTAATTTGGTTAACAATGCTAGAGTCTTGACAATTTAAAGAAACTCTTTGTAGGCTCAAAATACCTTTGTTTGTTTAAAGGTGTTTTGTAGCAACAAAAAATTTCTTTTTCCACTAAGGCTAGTTAAAGCTGTAGTATACCCATTTCTACCAAATAAACCTACCACTAGCACACTAACAATTTGAATTGCAAAGCCCTTTGAGAGAATGAGTAGCACTGATCTGCAAAATGCTGTCAGAATATTTTAGATTTGGTGTTATCTTGTTTGAATGACCCTGGAAAGGGAGAAGGTGGTAACGATGAAGCTTCAGTGGAGGCTTTGCCTGGACTTATCCTCATACTCAGCAATGGACAGTTCATTTCCAAAGTGGTCCCTCTGAGATATGGAACACTGCAGCTTTAATAGCCGTATCTAGATTCCCAACCAGATCTCCCTTTTTATCATAAATTATCCAAAAAGAAGCCACTCTAAATAATAAATTAAATATTACTTATAAAAAGTACACCCCAGACCCACCCACCCATCCCCCAAACAAGCTGACAATTCACAAAGTTCAGAATTGTCAGGTTTACCCTACAATAATAAAAAACAGCATTTCTCCTCCTCTCCAACATTCCTTTCTTGCATCTGAAAATACGCTTTCAGCACACAGTGAGATCCCTTGGCCCATGCATCTGTGACATCTTGCAGAGTTTTGCTGTTGCTCTCCAACCAACAAAAAATTATAGGATGGCAATGTACAAAGGCTCTCTACTGAGAGCAGGAGAAGAAATCCTTCAGAGTGCAGCCAGAAGTCGCCAAGTGAACGTTACCCAACAGTGGCAATGCAGAGCTCAGGAGTAAGATGTATTTGTGGATGTGGGCGTGGTATTTGGTCTCCTATATAACCTCACTGACCAGGAAATACTCAGGCATTTATTTTCATCGTTACCTTTTGGACGTAGGTATTTGGATAGCAAAGGACACTGAAACATGGGAATGTGTCTTTTTTTCATTGGAATGGAATATCACACAAAATGTCTATGATTTTCTAAGTATCTACAGTAATTTAAAACATTGGAATCAAGCGAAAAGCTTTTCTCTGCAAGATTTAAGTGATTTCTGAAATTCATGAGAGAAATAGACATTGAGTAAAATGTTGCTCTGAAAGAAATTTTTAAAAGAGAGAGAAATGGTAGATGTGAGTATATGCCTGCTTCTGCAGCTCTAGAATGTTGTGGGATCTGTGTTGTATACATGGTTATGAACGGGCTAGGATACTAGCCTCTGGCCTTAGGACAGCGTGCAATTGCATGAAGTAAACTAGTTGATTGAGGGAAGGAAAACAACCTTGTTCCACATCTATTTCAAGGTTCAGATGATTTTGTTTTCTGTAAGCATAACTAAAACTAGGGAATTTTTTCTATTTGTCTCTGTCTCATGGACTAGAGATGGAAATTCTAAAACCACAAGTTTGAGTCTGGGATCCAATTTCATCTGAAATGGCACGGTGATTTCTTTAGAGGTGACATTTTTTTGTTGGAGTTATAGTTCAGCTGCCATATATGAAACCCTCTATTAAATTTGGAGGAGATTTTAGTTATTTCTCTAAACAAAATCAAAAGACGGATGTATCAAAAGGGTGGATAAGAATGAGTAATCATCTTCCAATACAGACTATGAAGGTTTCCAGAAAAACCTACTTAGACATGCTTTATTGGAAAAGCCGGTGAGTGCCAAACTTTAAAGTTTCCAAATATTGTTTGGAGCAACACACTAATGCAGGGTATCTCTCCGTTTGTAGCTCCTACCAAGGCAGAGGACGAAACTTACATGTCGTTTTGACCACTCCTTATTTTGAAGAGAATAATGTTACATCCAATCTCTCGTATGAAGTTTTAATAAGTTCACCTCTTATATCCCTGGCTTGATCTGTTTTTTCTCTCTCCCTCTCTCTTTTTTTTCCCCCCAGATTATTCAATTGAGTGTGCATTTTATAATACCCAAATGTAAAGTTCCATTATTTAAATATTCTAGAAGATTATAGCCCTATTCTACAAAGAGGTAGCTATGAGTGTTTTTTTATTGAATATGAATCACTAAGAAACATTTAACTTTTGGCTACAGCATCCTCCAAATATGCTTTATGCATTTTGAGCTATCTGCATTTTTGTGCATTTAACAAGTGCAGAAATTTCTAGAGGAAAGAAAAAGAGCTTTCTTATCGGTATGAAATACAAAAGAAAAGTACCAAACTTTTTCAAGAGGAGTTTCTGGCCTGACAGTTCAGTGCAGTGTAGAGGAGGACTGAGCAGGCCCTGCCAAGTTTTATTTTCTTCTTTTTCAGGGAGAAATGAGCCCTGGTGGCAGAGCTGCTGGTTGGCTGTCAAACATCACCCTATGGGAGTCAGAGAGATTTATGAGCTTAAAGAGCCCTGGATGTTATGAACTAGGCTCGAAGTAGGAACAAAATAGAGGCCATCTTGCAGTGTTCACAGATTGCTTCTTGTCAAGAGATCAGAAGACTGGGAAATTAAAAAGTGACCTGAAAACTTGAGCAGGCAGTTGTATACATATGTGAACTCTTTGAGATAGTGGGGAGCAGAGTTTTACAAAAGCTGTGGTGAAGTCACTGCGCACTAAAACCATTGGGTAAAGGGCACGAGAGTCTCTTAAGAGGATTTAAATGGATTCTACTATATCTTCAAGGCATGAAGCAAAGCCTTATTAGCATTACGAATTACTAAAACAAACCATTGTATTTCTTTAATGAAGAAAGTTTTAAGAGCATGCACCAGAAATATACCTCTCACCGAAAACAGATAATGCATATGTTCGTGTAGTTTTACAAATTTTTATTTGTTAAGGTCAGTGACTTTGACTAGAGTCAACTAGAATTTTGTGAAATTCTAGTTCTCTTGATTGTCCAGATACAGTCTATAGATTGAAGATGTGACTCTATCTGAAATTTGAGACTTGTAGCCTGTTTCAAACAGAGCACTCAGGATGTCATTCTTTGGGTAGAGAATGCTTTCAGAGAATGTTCCTTGTTTATGAGTATTAGAAAGGGGGGGCATTCTAGGACCTCGAGTGGTAAAGCTAGCCTAATGAACATTTTCTGAAGTAATGAATTATTTCTGCAATATTCGGGATTATGTTAGGAAATGCCTTGTTCCCGGTCAGCGGAAGGTTGTCTACCTAAGTGCCCAGATTTTGAACAAGAATAATCTGCCCTATAGAATAACGTCACATAGCTCTTCAGAAGAACTTCAAGAAAATCTTAGTATATTGAAGAAGCACTCTTGTTGAAGGAACAATTTCACAAATGGACCGGACTTTCTAATGAACCATTTGAACAAGCCCTCTCTTTGACATCAGATTTCCTTCCCGACATAAAACTGTAAAAAAATAATCTGAATTATTACTTCTGTTACAGTGCCATTTTGCTCAAAATATTTTATTCAGGGATTCATATATAATTACCCACCTAATAAAAGGAGCTATTAGGTTGTAAAGATCCTATCCCTTCCATGCTCTTTTAAAATTATGACCTACTCAAGCTTGAAATCAAAGACAGAGCTGAAAGGAATAATTCAGCTGAAACTCTCTTATTGGGTTTTCAAGTCGCCTAACTGATAAATATGCAAATTAGCTCCCTTTTGGCGATTCAGCTGCATAAACAGGGATTAACTCCAAATGCAGCTGAAAATTCAGAAATGAAAAGGGTGCACGCAAAATGTTCTTAATTTCACCTAGTTCCAAGCTGTAGATAAACATGGTGATAGGAATTTAAAATTCTAGTTCACAATGAAGATGCAGCTCTGAAAAGCATCCACTGGATTTATAATGTGTCAGAAGCATCAAGAGGCACCTTCCTCTCTGCATCTCAGGCAGAGTGTAGGTTCCCTTGACAACAGGGCTTGGTGGTGGCCACTGACCAAAACTGCCCCCTCTGAGTCAGTGAGGAGCCTGTCGTGGGAAGTGACATCACTCAAAGGCAGGTACTGTGTGCAACTGCCTTCCATTTTACTTCCCTTCCTCAGGGCCTGTTCTCAGGGAGTCTGCCATTTCCACAGAGGGTGACAGGGATGTTGGTCAGGAGGCCAAGCAGTGTGTAGGAGCTGGCCACCTCAGCCAAGGCTGGCAGCCATGGAGAACTCAGGAAGGGACAGGACGGAGGGGGGGAAACACTTCCGTCCAGACTTCTGAGGAAGATGGCCTTGGTGAAGCTTTGAAATGTCATCACAGTGTGATATGGCACAAAAGCCACCCAAATTGAAACATGTCCTATTACAAGCTTAAGCACGTAATTACCGTGTGTCTGAGAAGATTGCATATTGTATCCTCTTTCAGGAAACAGACTGCTACTGGCAAGACACCACTAGTTGCAGATTTTTACATTCCCGCTCTTCAGACACAAATATTAACCAAATACTTGCAAAGATGGGTGAATTTTATAGCCGCTTGCTAATACCCACCACTGGTGCAAGACGAATGTCTGAGTTACAAAACATAAGCCTTCGCTGCCTTTTGTTTGTTGACTTATTTACTTTTTGTGCTGTCAAGAAAACATCCAATCCTTTGGTGCTATGTAGTAAGAGAATTTCCGTGGGCGCTTTGTACTTTGAAGTTGAAAACGAAATAATGAGCTCGCACTGATTTGCCACGGGATGGGACAGGCTTCAATAATGCACTTGCATTTTGTGAGACTAGACCTACAGGAAAAGGAAATGACAGGCCTCGATGAAGGAAAACATAAGCATTAGTTATGACGGTGTGGTCACTGCAGTGGCAAAGACCCAGGACTAGTCTAGCAGCTTCAGCTTTGACACTGCAGTGAAGACGTTTATTTACTTTTGTTTAGGGACCCCATAGTAATCATTGTGAAATTCCTGATGCCTATGAAAGAAGGGACACTTATTCCTTCTGAACCGCTTCAGGATCCTCCGTGAGTGGTCCTGATTGTTGACCTGTACACTGGTTAAGAGTTCTTGGACACAGGTGTGCTGTTTATGGGTAATTGGTATGCTGCAAAGTTCCCGGAAAATACACCTCATCAATTGGGTAATACGTGTTAAAAGGCCGAGCCTGTGATGGCATTAAGTTGCTTCATTAGCCCTTCCAAACTTGCCATTTGTTCACTCAAATCATCCTGTTCATACACCTACAGAAAGAATAAAAACAAAAGTTAGGACAGGTGAACATCAATACATTCCCTTTATGAAGGCAGTGGCCATGTCTAGTTGGTTTCCTCTGTATTCTCAAGCATGACACAGTGGCTCATAGCCATAGCGAGAGGCTGTGCTCAGAATAGAAGCATTGAATGAAGATGTCAATAAAAGAGGTGGTGAGGAGAGCAATGATTGTATACTGTTTCACTAACTTCATCCCTGTGTTCAGGAAAAAGCTTTAGAGTGAAAAGAAAAAAAAATCTCATTTCACACTGTCTAGCTGTGTGGTCTCAGTTAAGTTAGTGAGCCTCTCGGATATACAGTTCTTCTCAGCTACAAAATGATGATTTCTATTTCATAGGCTAAGTATCTTGTAGCATGTTTAGTGACTATCACAGTGGCCAGGACATGGTTCATATTCAATATGTTCTCCTTTTTCCTTCCCATCTCATCCAGCAGGATATGAACACAATGTATATCACCATGTTTCTCTTCTGCATAACACAACATAGGTACATTTTTGTGTGGGAGTTTGATGGGCTTTGCCTTGATCAGTGAAAGGTCTGAAGATTATGGCTTTGTTTTGCGGGTGGAAACAAAATTCTTGCCCCAAACCAGAGTTGGCTATGTGCATGCACAGCACAGTAGTAAAGGCAATCTTATAGCCACCAATATGATTGGTGGGTAAAATGAAGAGGTCAACCTGCAGAAGTCTTAATGAACATATTCTCTATAACAGCTTTTTTCTTTCTTGTCTCAACATACCCTTTATTTTGACTAATGCAGATCTGCCCTACTTGATCATTCTTGGCCATTCATTTGATTAAGTTATTGGGCTAATGAGGCCTGAGTCATGATTTCTAGTTCTGTATAGGACAGAAAGCATTACTCACTACCTGGTCAGAATGTGTATCTAATCCTGCCAAATAAATACTGTTGATCCCAAGAGAACACTGGTGGAGCTTATATGGGGGGTAGGTCCTCACTCACTCTAGCGCCAAGGAAACAGCTGAAAATGCATGGTATTAAACTAGTTGAAAATGGTATGTCTTACAGAAATCTCAGCATGTCAGTGAATGATTTGGTCATATACCATATAATCTCCAGAGCTGAATGGGAATTGAAAAGTGGACAATTTGGCTCAAAAGACTGGTCTACATATGAAGAGTGAGGTTGAAGGGAGGTGATTAGTTGATAACTCATTTCCTAACATGTTTGTTGATAACTCATTTCCTAACATGTTTGTTGGTTGTTTTTCTTGAATTATCTAGGTGTCATTGTGTAGCACAGCAATCACTAGCCACATGCAGCTATTGGATTTTTGAAATGTGACTAGTCTGATTTGGAATGTGTTATACGTATAAAATACACACCAGATACTGAACACTTAGTACAAAAAATGTAAAATATCTTTTTAACATCTTTTTAATTTTTATTACACGATGGTAACATTTTGGAAATATTGGGTCAAATGAAAGATATTGTTAAAATTAATTTCATTTATTTTTACATCTTTTAATGTGGCTTCTAGGAAATTTAAAATTACACATGTAGTTCATATTATATGTCTATAGGACAGTGCTGATCTAGATTATTTGCCCTGTGTCTCTATATCCTTTAATGTGTAATTTTACTGCTTTTAATATTATACCTTTGGCTATCACTCCTTAGAATCAAACTTAAATGCATATTGGTTCATCTGACATTACAAGATGAGCTATATTACATAAATTTAGGAATCTGATCTGACTTGAGATATGGCCAACCAACCCTGAGACCAAACAAATATCGTACTAAACAGCCAAATCCTGAAAAGTAGTGCAATGGATTCCTATATATTTGAATCTTTTTAAAGCATACAAAAAGGTATGTTAATCATATAATATACTTGTGCCATTCACACACATACACATATTCAGTAGTTTCCAAGTAGTTAAAATATCTTATTGTTTGCAGTACTGAAAACAATAAAGTTAAGAAAAAAAATGTACATTCAAATGAGATGATTCTAACCTGTTATTTCATCTTTTTTTCCCCTTTCACTGTGATTTTTCAAGGCACATATGTCAGTTTTTTGCTCTCCTTTCAAATGCTTTCCCTTGAATTATATTCAGAAACACTCCAGAGTTTTCTAAATTTCTGCTTTTAGGTAGCATCTTTTCAAATCTCCCTTACAATGCATTTGGGGAGAACTGTTCTGCTCTCAAAATTTAGATTTTTGGTCTCCACTGATTTTCTTTCTGAGTTTTCTAATGTGATCACTTTCTAGCTTTTTCCTCTAGCTACAAACTTTTCCTCTCAAATAACTAAATAAAGTCACACATTCTGTAGTCATCTAGCTTGTGTTTTTAAGATTGCTTTTTGAGTACAGCAGTAGTCTCTGCTTCACCTGATGCAGCATAAATTTCAAGGATGGCCTTACGTTGGCTGGATCCTCTGTTGCTTTGTGGCTTTCCTCAGATACTTCAGGAGCTGTTGGCACAGATACAGGAAGCAAAGGAGATCTTGCCTTACCAGCCAACCCAAGAGAGGCTGTTTTAACATGAGTCTTGGGAAGAGCAGGCCCTGAAATAGAAAACACAGAGTGATGAAAGTAATCTATAAAACATTCTGGGGAAAAATCTCTCAAGTGTGTAAGCCAATTCCAGTGGGTTGGCATTGATTCTAGGTTATTGTTCATTCTGTAGTATAGAGATGGATTATGACACAATAAATGGGCTCATTTTATTTCTATTGAATGGAAGACAAATTCTGATTAGGTCTCTTCAGATGAATCTTCACCAGTCACATGTAATTTCAAGTGGATTCCGAATCATGCTGTGAAAAGGTTGCCTGGGCATTCCAGACTGTTCATCACACCCTACAAAGTGTCAGTGGAACTCATTTGGTGCCGGTCTCAGCTTTGGGCCAGAAAGCCCTGTGTGAGCCCGCCTAAATGAAGCCTAAATTGTTGAACAGTACCGAGGGATATTTGTGCAATTAAAAGGTATGGTCACTCTTGGTCTCCAAAGAGTATTAGATGTTATAGTAAAACAAAATCCTTCATGGCTAAACTGATAGAATCTCATTATTAATTCTCTTTTGGGGGGGGGGGGAAGTTATTCTGTCTTTACCAGTATAGCTTCTCTCAATAAAAGAAATTCTAATGTTCATGAAAATCATTTGTGGGAACTGCTGAGTTTCTACTAGATGACATTTCTGTTATAAACAATGGCTATCTTTTCTTGGGGGATCTGAAATTTGCCTTATAAATCCTGCTTAGCTTATAGCAGTGATATAATTTGTCCTTAGAGCCTAAAATAAAAGTTTTATGAAGGCTTACTGAATCAGCTAGTATACCTCACATACCTAAGGACTTTGTCATTCTTAGCTTTGTAACCAAAACCTCAGCATAGAAGGTATTGAATTAAACCATGAAAAGAAGTTTGCCCAAGTTGTCTTGTATCATCAATAATGACATTTGAGTTCTAATGATCCTAACAGTGTACTAATGCAAAATCTGGGGGGAAATTTTTTGTTTTGATCATACTTTGGTACACATAATCCTAGTTAATAAAACTCAGAGGTTATTCTACAATCAAAGAAATAGCGCACATTAGCTTATTGGGAAAAAATAATGCAAACAGTCTAATAGGCCAGCACTTGGGTATATGCTAGGCAAAATAGCATGATAAATCATAACAAAGAACCTTTTCTCATCCCTTCATATTTATATGGCTTGACATGAATTCCTTCATACTTGTTTTCTTTCACTCTTAAACTTCAGGGATCAAAAGTTTGCAGTTGGAGTGATTTATCACTAGAGGGTGATCTTAAGTTTTTGGTAGCTCAGATGAAAAGAAGTACAGAGACAGGAGTATGAATCATTTTCTTTAAGAGAGAATATAATATTAACTGAATGTCTACTAAACTCTAGACCTATGCTAAGTACTTTGTCATTTTAGGGAAAATAACATAGTGGGGAGAATTTGGGATTTATCAGTCTAATCTACATTCAGATCCTAGAAAGCTCAGCTGTGTACTAGCCATGTAATCCCTTGGTTAACTGACTTAACTTCCCTTGCCTGTTTAGTCTTCTGTAAAAGGGGAATGATAATTTGTGAGGATTAAATAAGATGAGGTAATTCAAGTGGTTGGTGCCTATAACTTGTTCAAAGAGGGCAAGCTATTATTAATATTTAATTTTGAAAACAATTCTACCAAATGCCATTATTGTCAGTTCATATATGAGAATGCCAAAGTGGAGAGAAATTAACTTACCCAAGCTCACGCATTTAGAGAAGGGCAGGCAGAGGAAAGGTTTGTACCAAGATATAACTAACTCCACTGAACAAATTAAGGTTCTATCATTAATGTGTTGATCTAGCCCATCCAATATAACTAACTTGAGGGTAGAAACTATTTACTGTATTATGGTTTCTCATGGTTGAATTGAGTTTTAACATAAAGGGGCAAACAAAATTCTAATAAACCTCTGCATGAATTTAAACTACTTTTATTACAATTCTATTTAAATATATATAAACATAACACACAGCATAGCTTTTATAAACTTGTAGTTCTTATACTGTGCTATTAAACCAAAACACATTTGAAATCAAATAGCAAAGTCCTATAAAAATAGCACAATTTAAAGTTACATCATTTATTTAATATGACGGATGAGGTAGTTTGGATAAAACAAAACAGCCATATAAATGTGGTACTGACTGCTATGTCAAAAGTCATTTTGGATTTGTCTTATATGCTCAGTTTTCACTACCAATTTCCTCTGGTTGAACAAGAGGCAAACCTTCTTTCTTCTGCAGAATGTAATGCCAGTTAGTCTCCATTGGATATGAACAAAATATTTGTACATTAAATCTACCTCTTTCATTTTTCTCTTTAGACTATGACTATAAATGCAGTGTTCTTGGAGCCAACTTAGTTGTAAACTCAAAGGCAGGAACTAAAACCCCTGGCAAAGTGATGCTATAAAATGGCTCTCCAGATGCTCCAATATGTGTGGTCGACAATAACATTGTAGATAATTAAGTGAAAGCACAAAGTTTAAAGAGGAATTTTCATAGAGGGCTGGTGAACCTTGAGAAGGTAGCTATTGAACCCCTACTTTGAGTTACAGTTTCTGGATTATGTTTATCTTCCCTTCTAGAATGTTCACCATGCTTTGCTTAAATCTGAGTTTAGCTTTATTGCCACAGAAAGCTGCTTCTCTTAGAACATCCCACCTCTTCCTTCCCTATATTTAAGAAGAGCCACCTCTTCCTTCCCTATATTTAATAGAGTAGGTGCACTTTAAAAACTAACACGGATTTCTGTACATATCCTTATTTATCTTTTATTTTTATCTCTAATTTTGACTTAGGTTTTCTTGATTATGAAATCTACTTATTTATTTTTAACTTTTAGCTTTAAAATTTTTAATAAACTAAACTATGTCTGAAAAATTTACACTTCAACTCTTAAACATATGCAGTGTGTGTCTAATGCATATTGGAAATCAATTCACTTTAACATAGATATCTGCAAAGAGAATGACACAAGAAAAAGTAACAAAAGCATAGCTTATTGTGTAGGAAATTCAAACAAGCTGTGCCTGTTTCATCCTAGGAAAGATACAAGAATAAAGATTATTTTAGAATTTATTAGATCGTTCTATAGAATTCCCTAATATTTATTTGAGTACTTTTTTTTTTTTTGGTAGTTTTGCATGTGGGGAAATTATAGTTCTCACTATAAAAGTATATTTTGATGGTGTATTTTCTGCCCTGGATCCTAAACACTTGGGGAGATCCACAGTGTATTATACTGCATCTAAAATACTTATATTACAATATGATGCAAGTATGCCTAAAGAGTACCATAATTCAGACCTATTATAAAGATCATTATAATAATTGATTTTCTCTAGTGTCCAGGCAACAGTTATACATTCAGAACCTACTGAGTGTTGAACAATATACAAGACACTGCATTTTACAAAAGGAACTAAAGACATTGTTTCAGCTTCAAAGACCACACAGAGTGTTTAAACCTCAAGTGACTGCCTTTTCTCAAGTAATATTCACAGATTCAAAGAAATTCAGAATGCTGGCCCCTTGAGGGCTCTTGGAGTTTATCTAGTGACCTTCCCTTTATTTTGCTGAACAGAACACTGAGGTCCCTGGAGATCAAAAGATCAAGGTTGAATTAAATTCCATGAAATTCCAGTGTAGGTGAAGAATCTGAACCCTTGTTTAGAGTTCATTGTTAATAGGGTTTGTCTGATGTAGTTTATGGCCTTAAATATTTTTCTTTCCCTTTCCTGGATGGGAATTAAGAAAAGACTACAAGGGAGATTTCTCAGGAGAGATTTTCCAATATCCAAAAAGACAACTTGGGTCCCAAAACTGCCCTTTAGTAAAGGGGAGCAGATATTGTAAAACAAAGACTCCTATGAAAACATGCTATATTTGAAAGCGGATGCTCATGTTCTTACATGTGCACTAGCTCTGTTGCTATGTTATATTTGCATTTGGATAGATTCAGCATTTTCTACTCTGAACCACCGCTGTTTTAAGCCTGGACACTGGTGAAACTTGGGTCCTTACAAGCTCACCAAGTTGAACCTCTTCCCTTACTTACGTACTCATAGTTCACCATGAGTTACAGGTTCCTGTCTGGATTTTCTAGTGTGCATCCTTATCCTTCCACAGGGCCATGAGACATGCCTTTAATCCTTTACCTTGTGGCTTACTCCAATGGTTAAATTCTGAATTCATTTTCTACACCATTCAAACCAAACAAACATCTTTATGTGAAATCACCAGTCTCATGGCATCAACTGTGTTCAAGTGAGAAAGCGGCATAATCATTTAGCATTTGTATTAGAAAGTGATGGCTGGGAGCTCAGTCCAATCTGAAGAGGACACTGGGAGCCATCTTGCTGCTTCTTACCTACTGAGGAATTCCAGTTGTTGAGGGACCATTCCTTCATACTGAAGCTTCCTAGATTTCAGTAACGGGGGGGGGGGGGGGGGGTGTCGCCACACTTCCTCCACTGGGGTTTGGCCTTTTCTACACTGCCCTCAGAAACCAGTTTAAAAGCCAGCTTTGTTCTTGCAGCCCTGGTCCCCCCTATTCTCTATGTACTCATTCTTCACCCTCGGCTGCCTTTGCTGTACCTGGGGGTATTTGGACACACTGAAAGAGAACCACAATCCTACTCTCCCAAAGAACTCATGGAAACAGTAGCAATTAGAGAAACCATTTACATTAGGGTATTGAACTTCTGTTCTTCAACGTTGAGAATGACAGAATTTTTTTTAAATTTTTTACTTATTTTTGAGACAGGGAGAGACAGAGCATGAACAGGGGAGGGTCAGAGAGAGGGAGACACAGAATCTGAAACAGGCTCCAGGCTCTGAGCTGTCAGCACAGAGCCCGACGTGGGGCTCGAACCCATGGACCGCAAGATCATGACCTGAGCCGAAGTCAGCCGCTTAACCAATTGAGCCACCCATGTGCCCCGAGAAATGACAGAATTTTTGATAGCTTTTCCTACTTTTTGTAGATCTAGGGAGTAACCAAAAGAAAGACAAAAATTAAAAGAATTCTTTTTATGGCTCTCAGCTACTAATCTAATATAACCTTAGCCTGGTAGTCAAGATTCTCTGTGATCACTCCCAAATATGAAGGTTGACTTTCAGATGTGAACAAGAAAACCCATGTCACTTTCAGAGAGGATGTGAACAAAGCTGAGGGGGGCAGAAGTGATAAGAGGGCTGGCACTGGTGCTCTGAAGAACTGTCTCCCTACAGACTGGCCTCTGAGAGATGGGAGGTTCCCAATCCTGAAGACCAACCTGGTCTTCATGACAAAAGGTTTCTGATTTTTTGTATGACTTACTTTTTTTCTTCTCATGAGAGTAAAATATGTATGATCTATACAATAAATTCCCAAAACAGAATGTGTGTTCAAAGAAATAAATATTGAAATTGAGTCCTAACTTGGGACTTAGGAGTCCCAATTGTATAGTTTTGTGACTGTCGCTCCACAGCCTACTCTTTTGGTCTCAATTTCTTTGTTATCTATAAAGGTCTAACGATCTAATCTTTAAGCGATTAACTAAAAAGTATACAAGGAAGGAGAACACAGCTGTTCTACCTGTACTTAACTTTACATTTGGATTTCTTTGCTCTCCATAAGATTCAGGAAGCATTAGTTAATCCAAGGTGAAAAATGAATCCAAAGAAATCTCTGGCAAGTATATCCTTAAAATTCAATTACTATAATGTAGGAGTTGAACTGGTGCCTTCCACAAGAAAATGTTCTATTATTTTCTCTTAAAATTATTAATGAGAAACCATAACAATTCTGGTTGTTTCGCTGTTTTATTTCAAATAAACAATGGACAATTCAACTAAAAATAGGCAATGTTAAATTACTGTGAGTTTACATTACCCATGATTAATTGAAAAATTTAAATTTACAAATGCTCAATCTGAAACCACTATAGATTTCCCCCTACCCAGGGTGCATGTTGAAGAAGTGTTTCAGGCGACCCTTAGGTAGAACACATGATGCTGATGTGCTAAATAAATGGGCCTACAACGATATACAACTAATTAAGTGAGCACTGCTTTGGTTTTAATGTTACTTTCCTCAGCAGGACCCACTAAGGGGATAAAATGCAAATGAAGCTGAAGATCTCAGATGGGCCAGCCGTGTGCATCAGGTGTAGATAAGCAGCCTCAGCAGGAATTTACTGTTTTAAGCTTTATTGTCACAGTACAGTTATTAAACATTTCATTTGCTCATTAAGTACATAATGTATGACTGCCAGGTGCAAACTCTTGCTAGCATCTTTCTGCAGAGGGTTCTCCCAACTCAAATGATTCTTGGTGAGAAATGTGAAATTAGGCTGCAGCAGGAATGGAGTGAGCAGAGTCCCATGAGTCAAATCAGAGGCCAGTGGGGAGCATGATTTTGATTTCAATATTAATTTTCACATCTTTGCCTACTTTTCCCCATTTTCTGTCTCATTTTCCACTTCCTCACCCTGAAGAATACAGACAAAATGGGTAGTTTTGAAGAGGCTTGGGTTCACATCTCCACTTGGTTTCTGACCCATTCTGTGATGCCTGACAAATGAAATGGCCTGTCTTGGTCTAGTTTCTACGTGAACCATAATTTCATTCTCACATATATTTACTATTAAGTAACTACTTTGTTCTTTGGGGGAAAATGGACGTATCATACAGTCATACACACGTCTCACATGCAAAGAGCTTTTGAGGCTTTGGAAGAAACAAGAAACATGTACACAGGAAATGTGTAATATTCTCTAGCTTTTCATGTTGACAATATATTGAACAAAAAGTGAGTGGCTGTATTAATCTCGATACAATAGCCTCAGGCATTCCTCCTGAGTGATCGAATTTCAAGCATGTAAGCTTTGGCATCAATCTTAAAGCATTTAGTCTACCATGTGTATTCTATTTTAAAGGTGAGAAACATACCTAAAAGTCACTTCTGGGCACAGAAGCTTTGTGCTCTTCTAACCTCCTCTCTCTTGAAAAATAAGGGAAACACCAAGGGTGTGTTAATGAGGTGCTTCTGCCTACCTCTCTACCCCTTTGTAACCCTCCCCCCCCCCCATGTAAGTTGCAAAGGAGGGGCTACTGTGAATAACAAGTAAGGTGGCTTTCATTGAGCTACCTCTCTGTGGAAGGTGAGAGGGTGGGACTAATATGCTAATGGTCACCTCTCAAGTTCTTAAACCTGCCTGTGCTCTGACTCCTAATTCTTTGGCCTTGAACTTTCTGAAGGCTGCATTCCTTAAGCAAAGAAGGAAAGGTCCTAACTTCAGCAGGGCAAGTAGGTCTCTACTGTCTGTTCTAGCTCACAGCTCATGGGTCCAATAGTACTGCAGCCAGGGAGGGAGGAAGAAGTCTCCCAGCCACTACTACCCAGTTATTCCAGAGTTATTACATGATTTGCTAGGATCCCTGATTTCCATTTGGTTATCAGCATTTTTTTGGTCTATTATATCCATGAACTAGAACCCAGAGAAAGAAAGGGTAAAACTCAGAGGTCCTCTCCCTGTCCCAGAGGTACATAAACTCCAGTAACACATCTTCACCTACATCGTCTTATATACTCTTTAAAAATAGGCCTTTTAAATAATATCATCATTACTCATGTCTTGGAGATGGGAAAGTCAAAGTTCAAAGAAGATAAGGGACTTGCTCAAAGCTATTCAACTGGTAAGTGGGGGTTGACTACTATATTCTTAAAGTATATGCTTTTTCTTAGACAAAAAGAAAAAATAAAATTCTACAAAGTAGGCTTTGAAGAAAAGCAGAGTGAAGTGGACAAGAGATTGTTATGCTGGAAAGAGAAGGAGAGTGTGGGCAGGAGAAAAAGAGAGAGAAGACAAGTTACAGTGTGAAATGGTGGTGGTGGTGGTGATGGAGAGAGTAGCAGAAGGAATAAATCAGCATATTCCTGCTCTCTTCCCTATCTTGATCCCAGTTAGACTCATTTCCAGCTAAGCAGTGAAACAGTGTGAACATAAACATCATAGCATCATATAACTGAAATCTCCTGATGCCTTGGAGAAGAATCATAAATATGGTTTATTATTAAGTAGATAGTTTGAGTTTGCCTTTGTTTGAATAATGCAAGGGTGAAAAATGTCTTTGAATATCTTTCCTCTTTTGTACCCCTTTTTCCTTTTGGGATGCCACTCCCCTACACACTGCCCCTATACCCTTCTTCCTGGATACCC
The DNA here is from genome assembly GCF_024362965.1 of Panthera pardus. Classification (NCBI taxonomy): domain Eukaryota; kingdom Metazoa; phylum Chordata; class Mammalia; order Carnivora; family Felidae; genus Panthera; species Panthera pardus. The sequence continues at coordinate 67,086,174 of NW_026526710.1, read as the reverse complement.
AAAATGAAACACCAAGAGTCATCATACAGCACTACATCCTTCCCCATAAGAGAAAATGATCCAATAATTTAACTATTGACAAACTGTTAGTAGCTTATCATCTTTCCCTTCTTGGGTTTATTTATATTTTTTACAGTTAAATATTAGAAAGGGCAACATTTTGGATGCTTTTATTTTACTAATGAGTTTTCTTTCACCATTGCACCAGGGTAGAAGAGATGCTCTTGCTTCCTAGGAAATCCCTCAAATCTGATGTTAATATTTTTCTGTCTTTTTTCTCTAGGTGACAGGTGTCTAACTTATGCTTGAAGTACTAAATAATAATCCAACAGGTATGTTAATTCCTTCTCTGAGGTAATACCAAGATCTAATAGCCCCAATTAAGAAGACATGCTTTCTTAGTTCTACCTATTTGTGTTCTGTTGCACATTGGAATCTAAGTCCTGAATTCACTGGGCCAACAGTAACTGAAGAAAATAGCAAAGTTTCCAAAATACTGGAGGGAAGAAAGTGATCAACTGTGTTGAAGACATGAGTTAAATATTGTCCCAGATGGCTCTGAATCCATTAAAAACCCTGTATACAAGGGAGGTGTTTATTTTACATTTATAATGGGTAACGGAGAGCTTTCCAGAACGATTTAAAGGGATCTAGAAATAGTCGTTCTATAAAGTTTATGTTGGAAAATAGTTACTAAGGATGAATAAAAAGCCCTCAAGGACAAAAACACTATCTAATGTGTCTTTTTGTCCTTAGGACCTACAGCAGTGCCTAATCAATACAGAGTAGAGCTGACATCATACTTTGTGGAATTTATTCCTGAAAACAAGCTAACAATAAGCAGAGGAGGCTGCAGAGATTCTGCACTCATAATTCAGTTTGTTTCTGCTTCTTCTTGATTTAGGTACATTCTAGAATAAGAAAGGTTTCAGGAAAATCATCAATGATCATGAGAAATAAATTCACCAGAACACTTCTAGATCTCCCCCTTTCTTTTGATGCTTTTCTGAGGTTTCCTGATCACTTATTAACAAGAAAGAAACTACAAAATCAAAACTAAACACCTGAGTTGTTTATTGGCAGGCTCCCACAACTCAAGTTATATAGGTCTACTCTGACTTCCTATGTTATTTTGCATATAATGCCCAAGTCAAGAGGCCTCTCAGTTAATTTCCTGGATATTTCAGATCATTTTTAGTTTGCTATTAAAGGGATATTTGTAGCTTCCTCCCAAATTGATAGTTTATTTTTTTCTAACTTTTTCTAACTCTATTTTCAAGAAGAAACAACAGGTTTGAGCTCTTTGTTTATGTCAATTCATCAATTCAGATAGTTTATGCTCATAGGAGAAAAATTGTCAATTATATTTTTTATGAAAAATAGGTTTAAAAACTTTTCTGTATTACCTCATTTTTGCTATTCTAGTGATCAAACTTCAGAGAAGCCACATTTTGACTTCATAAAGAAATAAGTGACTCTGCATAAAATTTCCATATGGTTTCATGAAAACCTCAGAAAAATGCAGAAACAATGCAGAAATCCAGACATCAGTCTCATACAACTTTTATAATTATGTACTCTGTGGGGAATGCCATCATTCTAAATTCATCCGCATTAGTATGCAATAGATTAAATTTCTGGTATATTTCACATGATGTACAAATAGAATGATTTTTACTCTCCAAAAATCAACTTATTTTGTAAATATTGGAAATATCTCCTTTTATAAAGACAATTAGCCATAGAGGATTCTGTTTTTATAGTATAACCTTGATTATTCAGAACAAGATTTCTTAATATCCTGTAATACTTGATTTTTAAAATCTGGTTTTGTTCTTTAATAGAAGTCACCAAATCTCTCTTTGTCTCTGTCTCTGTCTCTCTGCCTCTCTGCCTCTCTGCCTCTCTGTCTCTCTCTCTCACACACACACCCATACACACACACACACACACACACACACACACACACACAATGGATATCTAGACACTGTGACCATAAATATAACTTCCAGATTATATTTTGGGGTTAGTGAACTATCATATTAACCCAATCTCTTCCAACTTTTACAAGTATACCTCTCAGACTGACCAAAGCACAACATGAATAGTATTCATGTCACAAGAACATTTTAAAACCTTAGAGAAACTTAATTAGTTAATGAGGCGATCATATAAGTCAATGACCATATAATTTAAAAATATTTTTGGGGCGCCTGGGTGGCTCAGTCGGTTGAGCGTCCGACTTCGGCTCAGGTCATGATCTTGCGTTCGTGAGTTCAAGCCCTGGGTCGGGCTCTGTGCTGACAGCTCAGAGCCGGGAGCCTGTTTCAGATTCTGTGTCTCCCTGTTTCTCTGACCCTCCCCTGTTCATGCTCTCTCTCTCTCTGTCTCAAAAATAAATAAATGTTAAAAAATTTTTTAAAAAAAATAAAAATATTTTCAACTGTCAGAGTTAAACGCCATCACTGCTTCCACCCAAAAGAACATGTGTACCATTAAGGAAACCAGCTAAAGTGAGCATTTCCATTTTCTCCATCAAGAAATCAACTTCTTTTCTGTATTTTGCTGCCATATTTTTAGGGGTGGTCTATCTTGCACATTACCTATTTATTTATTCACCATGGCTCTCTCAGACATCTGGCTTTTGACCTCACCAATCTATAGAAATGTCAGATATAAAGGTCATAAATACTATCATAATTTTTCAGCCTAATAGGTATCTTGCCTTGTAAACCTTTCTACAGGATTTGTTGGTATTATGTTTTCTCAGTTCTAAGATTCATAGAAATATTCCTGAAACCAGGATACTTCTTACAATTGATTCTGTACAAATACTATAGTTTTTATTTTTTCCCTTATGATTATACAATCAAATCAATGGAATACTCCAAACACAATAGCATCTTATACACTTGCTGAAGTATTTAGGGGTAAAGTGAATGGATGTCTGCAATGTCCTTTGAAATGAGTCAAAAATTAAGGTGGATGGATAGATGAATAGATATATAAGAGGCAAAAATAGAAAAAAACATGTTGATAGAATCTAGGTAGTGGGTGTAGGGAAGTTCACTGTAAAATTTTTCTGAGCATTTAATATTTTTATAATAAAATATTAGAAGGGAAAAAGAACTATGGGAACTTTGCATCAAGGAACCATTGTATTTAAAACTGCCTTGTCCTTGAAATTCTTTCCCTTCCTGGTTTCTAAAAATTATACCACCATTGTTATCCTACCTCTGGTACCTCTTTCTTTATTCCCTCATAAAATGCAGATTTACTTTAAATTTCATTTTTCAAATTTCTTCTTTTCCTTCAAATTCTTTTTCTGGGAGTTGTCATCTATCTATGAGGCACTAAAACTTTCACCTCTCTGAAAATGATTCTAGGATCCACTTTTCAGTTGTGACTCCATCTTGAATTCCTACCACTTCCCCACATCCACAGTATATCTGCATTTAGATGTCTCCTGTCCCTTCGTGCTCAGCAAACCCTACTCTCTGACTCTCCCTTTCCTCTCAGAGAGTACCGTCTCACTCACTTCCCTCTTTCCATTTGTTTATAACTGTGGTCCTCAAAACATAGGATTCAGACAACTGAGCCACCTTGGACTTCACTTCCTCCCTCATTCTTCATATCCAATTATTCACTCAATTGCCTGTTTGTTCTTTTGGAAGATAAGTCCAGCCACTGTCTCTTTCATCTATTTTCACTTCCATCAATCCACATTACACACTTTCCATCTTAATCTCAGTTTTCCATTTGATCCTCCTAAGTCACTACTCTGCCCTTTTCTAGCTTATTATCTTGTGATTACTCTAGGAATCATCTTCTTTAGCAAAAGAGATTTACCTGTAGATTCTGAAAACATGTTGTACTTTCTCATCCCTGGGATTTTTTTTACTCACTTTGGTCCTCCTTCCTGGTATACTTTTGTGATCCTCCAGCAATCAGGGAAAGAATATTACTGCCATGCAGCCGTACATCCTGTCCCTGCACATTAGTAACTGTGACCTTGGAGATGTCATTCAACTCTTCTACACTCTGGGTTCATTCCATAGAAAAGACATGGCTACTTTACAGAGATGGTGTGGGATTTACGGACAAGGCCTGTGCAGAATGGCATCTCCACAGTCCTGAGTTTATAGCTATCATAGAATTTCTCACTGATAAACATTTTTTTATTATAAAATAATTCGTATTTTACCCTGAGCCATCCAGAAATGCAATTTCCCGAGAACAGTCTATTCCCCAAAGCTACTAGTTAATTGAGATTTTATTCTTTATTTATAGTGGAACAAAATGTCAATGAAAAATTCTGATGAATCTTTGTCATGCTGGGCCAAAAAGAAGTCTCTTCAAGCCCATATATGGGAAATTATTTATAAGGAAAATATGTTCCTAAGCAATGTTTCATAAAGTTTTCAATATGTGACATGTTCTGCAGCATGAAGTTTCCGAATATCTCATATCTAGAAAATGATTAGAAGCTAGTTCCAAAAAATGGGCTATAGGATATCTTGTAATAGGCTAAGAAATAAGCCCATAGCAGTATCTCTGGGTTTTGACATCTATATAAATATTTATTTTAGTCTCCAATGAGAAATAAACTTTCTCTGGTTGGATGTGTTGGGCCAATTCAAGTATGAAAAATATGTAATCAATACCTAATTGGAAAGGAAAATGAAAAAAAATGTGACAAATGCCAATGGAAATATAAATAATACACAGAGAAAACAGAAATTTAAAAAGTCCTTTTTTTTTCTTTTCCTCCTGTGAACATATCTGGAGTATTGTGTCATCGAATAGTATTAGCATATCTCTGGAGAAAATAACCTTTCTCTCTCTTTACATGTTAAAGAAGATGCTAAAATTGTTGAGTGTGTATATTTGTGACATTACTAATCATATAATCATTGGCCCTTTATGTATATGATTATAATATAGTTGTTCAGGAAAATAGGCTTTGGTTTCAGAAAGTCCTAGGTTCAAATCGTGGTCCTGCCATTTTAATACAATGTAACATGCAATTAACTATTTTATCTTCTTTGATCCCAAGGTTCCTCATAAGTCACCATGTTCCTCTTTGTGTTTCTGTGAAGATTATATGACATAGCAAATTCATGACTAAGTGCTTGCTAATGGTCACTGTCAGACATATCACCACGCAAACATATCACCATGGTTAGAATCAGTTCATTTTCTTCTTGAGTATCTACTGACTGGGTCCCAGCACTTATTAGGCTTTATGGTGCTAGTAAAGAATACTGAAAAGTGGTGTCTATTATGATCTTAAATGTCGGTTTGCATGTGTGAAATATTTTGTTAGAATCATACTACATATAGAATAAATAAAGAGATCAAATCTGAGATTAAATGCATTAATTTAATTAGGAAGGGACTGACTGTATGGCATCTGGAAGACAGTGAGAGCAGAGGAGCTGGAGCAGGAGAGTGGGACAGAGCCTGCGTAGCAGATGTAGCCCTCACCTGGCAGGGGGTTAGTTCTCAGGAACTGGGTCCTGCACCATCTGTCTAACCCGGGAGCACAAGGAGAAAGGTAAATATGTGCGGAAAATTCTAAAACATTAAAAATTTTTAAGCACTTTTCTCATGGTACTTCTCAATATTCTATCATTATTCCTCTCTCTGATCTGCAATTTCTCAAATACTCACGAACTGGTAGGTGCTTGTATAGGACCTGTTACCATTTAAATTAAGAAGCTGTGATGGGGGTGGGGCGGACACACCACCAGAACCTTCTAATACAAAAGAAAGAGAAAGAAAGAGGCCAGGAAGAGAGGAAAATGAGAAAGAGGGGGCACAGAGGGATGAGACTAATTGCTCATTTATTGGAGAAACGGGTTCTTTTTCTTTAAAAACTCCCCTCTTTCCCACCTGCTCTGTACTATCATAAAGCCTTCTCAAACATATATTTACTCCTTAGAATTATTTAGTACCCAAGAAATGATTTGTGATGATATTTTTCAGGATATCATATAATACATCCTCGCTACTCAAATAAACATTTCTTTTATTACCTCCCATTCTCTGTGATTTATATTACCACTGTTTATAGGTTCGCTTACCCTACTACCACCAAAAAATTTTGTAAAACATTTTTTATAGGTTTCATATGCTAGTCATCCTGGTATGACACTGGCTGAATCTGAAATCTTTATTGAACGACGAGTCACCGTTTGAGGAAATGTGTGTGTAATCATTCGGTCTCTGCTGAAGTGCTTTCTGTGGCACAGCAGAAATGTGGGATGCCACGGACAGATTACAACGACCTCCTTAAAAGACAACACACTACGGTTTCCCACAGAACCTCCGCTTCTGGAGAAAATTCATCACAGACAGTTACGAATCTTATCTACCAGTCTTCATTTAAATAACGACAAAAGAAGAGAGAGTTTCAGAAGCAGGATCTCTTTTAACATAGTAAAATATTAATCTAATTCCTCATTAGGCACTGACAGATATGCACTAAGGCCCCAGGTGTTTGTACAAGAAAGTGAATCACTTAATTTTGCAGAATTTCATATGAGCAGGGCCAAAACGTTCAGCTCCTGGCCTGAGACTCCACAAAGTTACTCCACTAAAGGCTTTTGGATTGGTCTAAAACACAAAATGAAGCAAAACAATAACACTTTGTGGTTTACATCGAACAGCTGAGCCTAAATGCAAGATGATGACACAGTGGCGGGTTAAGTGGCCCTTAACTTATTGTAGATCATGAACAGTTTGAGACTAACAAAAGCTATAAACCCACTCAATGGGAAAAATGTATGTGCACGTGCGAGGGCACACACACACACACACACACACACACACAGGTGAATTTAATTTCATGTGTGCTACCAGACCCAGGAGTTCTTCCATGAACTGCAGGTGAAGGACACAAGATATGTTCTAGAACCTCAGTACTCAAAATGTGAGCTACAGAGGGGAAGCATCAGCATCTTCTGAAACCTTCTTAGAAACGCAGAATTGCAGGCTCTCCTTCAGAGTCACTCAGTCAGAAACTGCATTGTAGTAAGATCTGCAGGTGATTCCCAGGCATATAAAATTTGAGAAGTACTTTTAGATAGTCATGTTTATGGAGAGTTTACAATTAAAAACTGACATGTCAAATCACATTTAAAATGGAATCCCACTACAGTGTTCCTAATAAGATGAAATATATTATTTGTAAATAAGAAGACAAAGGTGTCAGTAATGTTTTACATATGTTCAGTGAGAAATAACTTCTTTTTCCCACTTTCAATAGCTCAGCTCCTGCTCATTTCTTTTATTTATTTATTTATTTATTTGGAGAGAGAGCGAGTGCGAGCAGGGGAGGGGCAGAGAGAGAGAGGGAGAGAATCCCAAGCTGGCTCTGTGCTAATGAGGGTTTTGAACCCACAAACTGTGAGATCATGACCTGAGCCAAAACAAAAACTCAGACACTTAACTGATTGACCCACCCAGGCACCCAGCTCATCCTCATTTCTTACCCTTCCTTGTCCTGTTTTCTCTTTACAGAGGGTTAGTGCAGGGAATAGCGAAGTCAGATATTAATAGCTGGGATCTGGGAAATTCCATAGGCTTTAGTCACATTAAACTGGGAAGGAATTCAGGAAGTGTAGTGTTTCTAAGAGAGAAAGTCAGGCACATGACCATCAAATCTACCTTTTGGACATAAATCCTTACTGGGTTTGAGGAATGGGCCTTCATAAGAGTTGGTGGAGACACAGATTAAGAAATTGGAGGGGGAATGCTATTTGATGCAGTTTCATCATTTAAAGGGGCTGGTGGGAGCTTCCTGGATGTCAGATATATTTATAATTTGAGAACAAGACCTGTGCAACTGGAAAGGCCGTGCTTCTCTCTAGACTCAGGAAATGCTATTCAGGCAGCTCTGAGATGCCACTCTGCTCTTTTTTTTTATTAATGTTTATTTTTGAGAGAGAGAGAGAGAGAGAGAGAGTGAGTGGCAGAGGGGCAGAGAGAGAGACACACACACAGAATGTGAAGCAGACTCCAGGTTCTGAGCTGTCAGCACAGAGCCTAATGCGGGCCTCAAACTCACGGACCGCAAGATCATGACCTAGGCTGAAGTCAGACGCTTAACCAACTGAGCCACCCAGGTGCCCCTATGCTACTCTTGTTTGTTCACCATTCTGTCTTCATGCAAGGGCTCTCAGTTCACTGGCTGCCCTTTCTCTGTTGCACACACTTGTGGTGAAATATAACATTCAGGAGTTAGATCTTGTTTCACCAGCCACGAAACCATTAAAATTTACTTTTAACCCCGCTTCCACATGATCCTACAGCTTCTGAATTTAAGTTGTTGGCAACTTCACAGGCCCAATTTATAAGGCAATGTGGTCTCCAGCTCATATCAAATCAGAAGCTGCTGGATTCAGTGCTAACATTTTCAACTAGTGTAATTCATGTTTACATGAACAAACCCTTTCCAGAATAGATCTTATTTCAGCCATTTATAGTTGTGAAAAATGGAAGCATAAAGAGGTTAAGTTACTTATTTGAAGCTAACCCAGCCAATGAGCAAGGAAGCTGGGTCCTAGAGTTTTCTTATTTTCTTCCTGTAAATGCTTTTTCAGTTGCATTTGGCTCCAGCCAGAGAAGAGACCTGGAAGACTGGGGTACACTCCTCATCACATGACACCACTGTCCTGCCTTTTGTCCTGCACTAAGCAGCCTATTTCTATGAACTTACTGACGCACCATTCCAGAGAGCTGAAAAGAGAATAAACAAAGAACTACAATTTTAAATGCAACACCAACTGAAACTCAAGTTTAAACTGGCAATCTCAGCCTTGAAAGGTAGACTAGGTCAAGACATTACTATAGTTTGAAATATGCTGTTTCTACTAAAAATCATGGCTCAGGTGACCATAGAAATACAGAGATACAAACAAGTGGGTAAGAGAATGGGGAATGTGGAAGAAGGATGTTTAAGGAGGGCACTTTGGAGTAGGTGTGAAAAGAGCATCCTTGTAATTATCATTACTCCTAATTCCTATAAGCCTCCGTGCAATTATGTCATAATATGTCTCTTGGTTTCAAATCAATAGGGCTTGCTTATCATTGTTTTTCACAAGAAGAAGAAGGAGGAGGAGGAGGAGGAGGACGAGGGCAAGGGGAAGGGGGAGAAAGAGGGCAAAGAGAAGAAGGAAGAGGAGGAGGAAGAGGAGGAGGAAGAGTACAAAGAGGAAGAGGAAAGGGGAAGAAGAGGAAGCAGTGGCAGCAGCTTGTTAGAATTCCTTTACCACAAAAGATAAGGGCATTCTTTACTGAGAGTCTTGACGTTCCAGTAGATAAACAGACTGGCAATAAGAACATCCACCCTAGCTATGAAATACACAGGCTGTTTAACAGGCCACTTGAATTCTGTTAAGTTCCTGCCAGTAAGATAAACATTATAAACATTCAGAAGGAGTAGAGCTCTAGATGATTTTAATAATGGTTTTCTCACTTTATTTTAATATCACAGAGCTTTTGCTTTCAGCGTGCTAGATTTTTCACAGCACATTTTCAGTCGTCCATCAACACAGAGGTTTATGTGAACACTTTTCATTTGTTTCAAAATTTCCCCTGGCTCCTGAACAAAGCAACTGGAAGCTGGTATTAATTGATGAACTATAAGGAACTCTGTCAAATAACTTAGGATACTTACAATGCACACTATGCAGTTCAGAATCCATTTGAGTGAAAACCTTTCTCTTACTCATACTTTTTCACAAAGCAAAGAAAAAGAAAATACAGAGAGAATATCCATCCTTATGTCTGCAGTAATTAAGACTTATTAGAATTTTGTATGTTTCATTCTTCTTTAAAGATGAAAGCCTATCAAATTTCACAGATGAGAATAAATAGGATTCAGGGGAGCAAAATTATACCCAAACTGACATAATGGAAAGACTCAGGACTCTATTTCCACTGATCTGCACTCCTGCTTTTTAGGAACAAAGCAGACGTTATTCTCCACCGCAGTATGGATGTTAAATTAGTGAATACTTTCCAGGGGTGGTGCCTTCATTATTGTTTTCTCTACTCTATGCGATTTAATTCAGTGTTAGAATAAGATGTTATTCAGAGTTCAGAACATAATGTTTTATGAACAAATGACTGTGATTTTGGAAATGATTTCAGCTTACCTAATCCTTAGGTAAGGATTATGCCAATTCTCAAGTTGCTTTGCTTCACCTACAGTCATCATTCGACTTGAAAATGAAGACCTGAAATCACTTTCTGGCTCTTACCTTTATTGTTCTATTCTGATCAACTCAATAAATATTTATTGAGGGCTCACGGTGGTTTATGTAAAGGTCCCAAGGATAATGACACATGAGCCTCGAGAAGTTACAAGTTATTCAACCTCTCTGAACGTCTATCTCTTCATCAATAATGGTGATTATAGTTACTTCTCCGGTAGGCATGAATTCACTTGGAAATGTGAAACTATAAAGTATAAAAGGTGGCAAAATCTAAAGCATTAACTTTTTAATTTCACATAAGCTTATTTAATTTTTTAATTTTTGAGAGAGAGAGGGTGCAAGTGAATGAGGGGCAGAGAGAGAGGGAGACAGAAAGAGAGAATCCCATGAGGGGCAAGATAGAGATGAGAGAGAGAGAGAGAGAGAGAGAAAGAGAGAGAGAGAGAGAAGCAGGGCTCACCCAACACGGGGCTTGAGCTCACCCAATGTGGGCTTTGAACTCAGGAACCATGGGATCATGACCTGAGCCAAAGTCAGATGCTTAACTGACTGAGCCATCAAGGTGCCCCTCACATAAGCTTATTTAACAAATCACTTTGATCCTCAAGATATTTCATAAATAACAAAATTTATACAGTAGTAGTTAACCATGTGACCTCTGATGTTCTTAGGAAATCTGAAAGGTATGTTTCCTGCTTTGAAAACAACCTATTGCTATCCTTTCCCTTGTCATTCTCTGGCACTCATGAGGCCACCCACTCCCAGCAAAATTCCAAGGACATTCTTAAATTATGTGTTTCAAATTATGTAGTGTACTTGGTAACAAAGTTTTGAAAATAGATTTTTTTCATTTTCTCTTATGATTATGTAGGTGGTAACTCAATACTTTAACCCCAGAGTTTAATTGTATTAGGTTTATAATTAACCTCAATTTTATATATGATATAACCACTTCTGGTGCAATATTTTATTTTTTTTTAAGAGAGCAAAAGTTTGATCGAATGAACTCAAATTTTGACTCAGCTGCGGTCATTCACCCCCTCCTGCCAATAGATTTTTGCAATTCTAAAGAAATGCCAACTGTTTGTTTTTCATTCTCATGGACGCTCACATTCTCTAACCCCCATTCTGAGTAATATTCTCATGTGTTTTAACTTTTATCTTCATGTTACACTTCCTTTTATTGTTCTTTATTTTTATCACTGGACTCCAAAGTCCTGGCTATCTGTGATGTGTGGTACAGAAAACAACAGATATCAGCTCCCTGGTTCCTTACCTCCCTGAAAAGGGACACTGACAGGTTGGACAGGTGAGTTTGAGCACAGAGGAACTAGTCCTCCGTCCCTGGTGGACACTACTCTTGCTAGAACTTCTTTCCTCCCTCTAGCCTACATGAAGGAATAAAACATTTATTCAAATGCTAAGCTAAATAACTCAAACTACCTTCTATAAAACAGTTCTTTCTTCAGGATATTTAATAACTAGCATCATCCTAAAGGCCCTCTTATAGGGAAAAAAGAAGTTGACCTAAGAATAACTATTCTTAGTTAAATAAAGTTAAGTAAAATCCTTTGTTTCCCTTCAATGTTCTATTTCTCTGAATTCTTTAAAGTTGGCCACTAGCTCAATTGTTGACCTTGGGCAAACTGCTTAACCTTTTAGGACACGGTTTTGCCATTTATAAATGAGACACCAGTCACGTGACTTACTCCTAGTGTTTCCTCTAGCAACCATTTTCCTCCCTTGGAGGCAATTAAAAAAGCTCTTTCCTATTTAAATAGTGGAACCCCATTCTAGAATAAATAGTACTTTATTAAAACACCAACTAGGCTCCAGAGTCACAAACATTAGTGATACATAAGGCAAATTTGACTTACATTTTACTAAGGGATAATTAAGGATGACTAGACCAAATCAAATCTGATTTCATCTATTAAAAAACAAAATCTGTTAGGAATGAGGACAGGGCAATTTCAAGGAGCTACCTGCAAAAACAAACAAACAGAAACAAACACAGATGAGTTTACATACGAGATGAAGTTTAACAGGAGTGAGTGTAATTTTCCTCTCTAAAATGGACTGGTATTGACTCCAATAACTTCAAATCAACACATCTCTCCTACTTAGCTGTGCAAATGATTTATTTGACCTGACCGGCCTGAAAAGTGACCCTCTTGTTTCACCTGTTTAAGAGTGTCTGATCTCCCATGACCTCTGCCTGTGACCAATTCCAGCAGAATGGAACACTCATGTGGTATCCTTGATGAACACCCCCAATGGTGGCCTACAAGTGGCTCAGGGAATGCAATTGTATTAAGGTATTACAGTAATTTATTGGCAGTTTTGTGTGATAGCATATTTACTGAAATGAGGCCTGTCAAAAAGATCAGGTTATGGCAGGAACACATGATTTCCCAACAAGCCATAAAATATAAATCAAATGCCTTTTCTGTCCACTGTCAGCCACCTCCACCCACTCCTTGTCCTCTGTCCTCAGACAAATTGAAGCACATGCCACAATTTGCAGAGGAAAAATCAAACTCAATTTCGTAGTACAATGAAGTGAGTTTTGGTCTTGTCATGTCCACTGACATATTGACTCCTAGAAGATTGAAAAGATCAGAATGTTCTAGGTTTTTGCTTTGTAAATAAAAGTGTGTAGAAATGCAATGTGTAAATAGGGGCCAATAAAGTACATGTACCCCTTTATGAAGATACAAGAACTCCAGGGGGCTAATGTTGGAAAACAGTTACTGCTTAGTATAAAAGTCACTATTTAAGAGGTCATATTTTCTTTCTCTTTAGAATTACAGCCTCAGAAGACAAATGGTCTAATCCAGGTTCATTTAAAGTGCAGCTGATCACTTCACAGCTAAAAGGCATTTTTAACTAGTGAAGAAAAAAAAAAAAAAACACAACAACCCTATCTTGGCCCTTTGTAGAATTTATGTCAGATCTATAATGCCATAAGCACAACACTCCATCAAACATTTTCTATTTAACCTGAAAGGGGATGAAGCCAAATCACTTATATGTCCACATCTGTGATTTGCAAAGTGCAGTGATTGTAGCCTTCCTGAAATGTGTAAAGACCGCACAGTTATTCACTGTGGAGCATTAAAAAAACGGAACCACTTTATCACGAGGTGATGATGAAATTGTAAGAAATGCCATAAAATACTCTAGCCTAGTAAGCTAAATTTCTAACACGGCAGGTGGAAAGGAAAAATAAATGAAGGAATGAATCGGTGTTTTCAGGTAGGCAGAATTTCAGTCGTTATGACAACAAGATGACTTTCTAATTACCACTCACTATAAAAATACTGCAAAAGTCTCCCCAACTCCGTGGAGATGGTTACTCATAGTATGTGCTGCTGTATCCTTCACATCCTGCAACCACAACTCTGTGTGCCTTACTGGAAGTCAAACTGAGGCACAGATCAACCATGCTGCCCTTTAGAAAACACACACAGGAATATGAGTAGGGAATGAGTTTCTTCCTTGATCCTAATTTCAATGGTTTCAAAGCAGAAGGAGCTTCTCATTTGGTGTGATCTTTAAAAATTATGGCAATGCCTCACATTATCATATTCTGAAGTAATTACTCGCAGTGAGTAAAGATAAATTCATTAGAAATTACACAGTCCTTTATTGTGAAATCCAGAGTAAAATTATTTCAGGTATTTTTTTTTTTTAAGCCGACAAGAGAATGACTTTACTTCATCAATCAGTTTGACTAAAGTAATGATTTTCTTAGAATTAAAATTTGTTGAAAGCTCTAAGTATTTCATCTTTTAGGCTAAGAAGCATGTAGTTAATGTCACAGCTAATACATTTGTCAGTCTGCTAATTTTCTTTTTCTATTAGAATAAGTAAACATCAGCCCTTTCTTAAAAGCATACTATTTACCATGTGTCAGGAGCAATGCAGGAAGAACTTATTTGAAAATCATGAGGTAAGACATTATGAAATGAACAGGAATCACAGGGAGACAATGAAGGAGAAACATGAAAAGGAAAGGCATTTAATAATTCCAAAGTGATGGCAGGGTATGCCTCGAGGTGAGGGGGCGGGGAGGGTGACATTTAAAGGAGAACCATGAAAATATAAAATCAACCAAAAACTCCAAGATATAGGAAAGTATGAAAGAAGAGATGGTTTTTAAGAAATCATCTAAATAAAAACAAGAACAATGGTTTAAGAAAAAAGAAGGCTCTTAAGTGTACAATGGAAATAAAAGAAAACGAGTTCTTGCCCGCATGGCATTAGATCAGAGAATGGTTCTCAGATATGCTTATTATTTGAGAGAAGAGGTGTAGAGAAAGCAGAAAGGACTCTATTTCCCATCTTTTAAAGACATAATACACTTATTTATCCTACATTGTGTCAGACTTTGTTTAAGGTCGCTTTGGTAATATTGTAACTGGAAGAAAACAATAAAGAGTAAATAACAATGCCATTGCTTTATTCTGTCTGTTGTCAGATGTTCTTTCTAAAATTAGGGTTCTTTGTCACCATATCTCTGGAGCATGGGTTGTTTCCCAAACCTTGTATTCCAAGCCAAATATTTCTGCCACAGTAAATTTTCATGTGAAATAGACTTCAGAATTTTATTTTCGTCTTCTTTTCAACGTGAATCTTTACTTAATTGATCTTTACTTCCAACTAGAGAGAATAGTTAACAGTATAAAGTGCTTTGGCACATTAGTTTTTTGTGTTATAAAACTGGTGTTCTTTTGCATAAAACAGTTAAACCTCTTATGTGTCCTCATTAAAATGTGAGTGAAGAAGGCTTGTGAGGAATTGGTATTCCTCAACTCAAAATTATTTCAGATTTTTTTTTTTTTTTTCTGTTTAGCAGTTTTGGCCTGATTTGATGTAATAAGTTTTTTTAAAAAAATTACCTTTGCTGTTGTCATTAAATAAGTTAGACACAAGCTAAGACGTACAAATGAGTTCCTAAAATTTCAGAACTCATGCTTTCTGTAGTCAGAAAAAAAAAAAAAAACCGAATGGGAGAAGATTCATTACTCATAGTTGTGCACACTTAACTATGCTACTTAAATTATCTGTGTCACAATTTCTGTATCCATGAAATGGGGTTAAGAAAGTAGCTACCTCACAAAGTTTTTCTGAGGATCAAATGTACTGTTACAAGTCTTCAGAAGCATGCCAGCCATATAGCACATGTTCACTAAAGAGTTAGTTATTGTTAATAGTTGCAGTTTACCTGCTATCTATCCTGAATACCAGTCCTTCCAAGGTCTATTCTCTGGGTTGGTATTGCAGTGGGGAACATGCAATCAGAAATCACCAGTCAGTGTGCTCTTGATGCAGGAATTTCATTAAATGAATTCACTTCCTTTATACTTGTCCTTGTCTCAATTAGCTAAGACCTCGTAGTTTCAGGGCACTATAAAGTAGAAGACTCTCCCCATAATGTGCATGGAGTGCATAGATGTGGGGGATGGGAGAGGGGATTGGGCAATGCAAATCTGCTTTTAATCCTAGTGTGGGCTTCGTTTGGATTTGAAGAGCTATTTCCTGTGAAATGAAGTCATGACCTCCATTGAGCCTATGTGTCAGAGAAGACCTCATCCATACATCCCAAGGGATGGAATCCTTCCTGTGCTCCAACCCACCTCCCAGGGTCTGGTAGCTGAGCATCCACACCACGTATCACAGGGAAGGAAGAACACCAGAGGGCATGAACACAAATCAATTTATATGGTACCAGGAACACAATATGTTCTTAATACTAAGATAACAGTCATAATCACAATAGTATTTTTTTCTAGTTTTGCAGTCATCATGAGGCTTATAAACTAATGTAGTGACTACAACTACTGTAGGTATGGATCTGAGTAACTGAAACTTAAACATACTTGCCAAATAGCAGGTTGACCAATCCAATT
Source organism: Panthera pardus (assembly GCF_024362965.1). Taxonomy (NCBI): domain Eukaryota; kingdom Metazoa; phylum Chordata; class Mammalia; order Carnivora; family Felidae; genus Panthera; species Panthera pardus. Next base: position 67,070,036 of record NW_026526710.1, on the reverse strand, counting down.
GTGTCTATTAAGGGGGCCACCTCTAATTACTTGGAACCATTAAACTTTATTCTCTTATGCTTGATATATTGGGGCTGTTAAGAATTATTCCAATAGCTCAAATACTTTTAAGCACTACATAGTTCTTTATCTTTATGTATCTACGTATCTATTTATTGGCCTATCTTTCATCCTGTCTGTTGATCTTCTTCTTTCTTCTCCTTCTCCTCCTCTTCCTCCTTCCTCTTCCTCCTTCCTCTTCTTCTTTCCCTCTCTGCCATCCCTTATCCCCCTTAATCCCTAACAGAAACAAAAAAGAGCTCTGGATTAGCACCACTGGATGCCAGACGAAGTGATAAACTGAATACTGCATTGGGAATGGGGGGCTCTGGTTATCATCTATGCCGATTGATTTTATTAGAAAGGCATTCTTTAAGGTTGGTGTTCCCTAATTCCAGTGTTGGGTGTGTGTGTGTGTGGGGGAGGTCCCCCCACCAACACTAACCAATTCTTAGGCACCAATAGAGTATCTAAGAATTCTACTCAGTTCTGACATGATCTATCCAGAAATAGTATCAGATTTCACAGGTTAAGAATTCAGCCAGACAGGACTGCCTCCCACTCCTGACTTCAGATGCCAGTCACAAGCTCCAGGCTGCTGCTATCTGTGCTTCTGAGCTACAGGCTACAGGTGGTTCCAACGACCTCCTCTTTAGGTGTGATTAATTTTCTAGAGTGGCTCACAGAATTCAGGCAAACACGTTTGCCAGTGTATTAAAGGGTATGATAAAGCCAGATGAAGAGATACATAGAGCGAAGAATGGAGAAAGGGCATGGAAGTTCTATGCCCTCTCCAGTCACATCATTCTCCCCAAATCTCCACATATAAACTAACACAGAAGCTCTCCAAACCTTGCCCTCTTAGGTTTTTATTCAGGTTTCATTGCACAGTCATGATTGACTAAGTCATTGGTCATTGGTAGATTCCACCTCAGCCCCTCTCTCCTCCCAGGAGGTTGGGAGGGGGACTGAAGTTCCAACCCTCTAATTATGTGGTTGGTCCTCCTGGCAACCAGCCCCCACCCTTGGGGGGGGTATCCAAAAGTCATGTTCACAAAAAAAATGTCATGTTCATCAACATAATAAAAGACACCTTTACCCCCTTATCAGTAAGGAAATTCTAAGGGTTTGGGGAGCTATGAGCTCCAGAGTGCCCAGAAACTGTGGAGGAAGACCCAATATATATGAGAAATATATTTTGGCCATCTGAATGACCACATGTGTATTTCTCATAAAGCACAATATCATAGGCACCACAGAGATGCTACTTGCTACCTAAGTTTTTCGGGTTTTTTTATTCGTAAAATTAAGAAGTTGGACTCTACCCTCATTCTGATACTCCTTTCTGGCCCTGGAACAGTGATATAAGAACTTCCAGAAGATGACTACTGAAAGGCACAAAGCAGAATAATGGGATTACATGCCTATCTCTAAAAAAGTGGCTTTTCAGACCTTTGTGCCTTTACCTCTAGTCTTGGAGTCTAGCCTTAAATTCTAGGATCCATGTGGCAGACTAATGAACCAGAAAATTGTCCAGCAGGGTTCAGGATCAATGAACAACTTTTCAAAGGAACGAAGGGCACCTACAACCATCCAGTTGCTTGCCAAGGCAGGTACTTAAGAGCTGTTCCATAAACATCAGTAACAGACAGGAGCATACTGGGCATGCAATCAGTGGTGAACAGATATATTGCACCCGGCCTTCTCAGGAACCCTCATGCACTTAAGTAGAGGCACCAAGGATAACAACTACTTAAATATGAACAAATGAGCATTTTACCTGGCTGAGACAACAGTGGTGTGTAAGGGACTTTCGGTTCTATTGCACTCATTGGTGGAGGTAGCAAAGGGTTAGCAAAGCTGCGGAGTGGGTGGGTTGGTCGAACACAGGCCGTGGGGATGGTTCTGCTTGGTGCCTCTTCACTGCTGGGATGCTCAGGCTGTGCTGGGGGCAACATGGGTGGCTGCTGGGTGGTTGGTCCTTCACTCACCGCTGCAATGGAAACAAGAAAAGCCATTCATTATTCCAGGACAGAGCTTGCTTCCCCTAAGTCAGCTGATGGGCCTCTGAATGAATTCAGAGAAAGAAGTCAGGATCTGGACAATCTTTTCTTTTAGTTATGAACATTCTCATTCTCTCCCTTCATACATTTCTGGGATATAGCAGCCCCACCCCTTTAAACAGTGGCTATAGATCCAGCAGGACAGGGATCTATCTTGCAGGAAGAATAGTAAAATATACACAGCATTGACTCTATTGCCTGAACTGGTGGGGCCCTGTAATCATAAGTGATGAAGCAAGAAAAAAGAGTTATTTCTCCTTTCACAAGGAGCAATGCCAGTGAAATTCAATATCCCAAACCCAGCTACAGCTGCATTATTATCTGCCAGCCAATATGCCAATTTTTTCTGCGATTTAAACATGCCATGTCAACTGTCAAACAAATCAGAGTTACCAGGTGTTCAAGGCATTGCTAATAAAATGATACAAATAATAGCCACTATCATTGTCTTCCAAAACAAAAAAGAAGCACATCCAGCTAAAAAGTTATATGAGAGATGACTTTGCTGGAACAAGTTGCCTGAATGCAGGATTGTAATTTTTCCTCTTTGGCAGCAAACCTCGCAATTTTCAGTCAGATTACTATAGTTGAAGACGTTTCACATAGTCATTTGCGACTGCCGTTGGGTATTTGGACACTTTTTTATACAGAGACACACCTTTTCTCCAGAGACCACAGTTGAGTCAGACTAACATATTGGCAAGACAGTTTCTTATGCTAGGGACACTGTGACTTGACTTTATCATTCATGTTCAAAATCACCAGGTCCAGGTGAAACTGTAAATGAAAAGAGCTGGATAGGAGGTATAAGGTTGATGAAATAAGAGTATTTCTGATGACTTTTTTTTTCAAAGAAAGCTCTATTGGGTAAGTGGGAAAAATGCAATGATAGGAGATAATATCTCACTTTGAAAGAGAATTTTTAACCAGGAAATATTTCAAGATAATTAGTTTGCAAGATAATTTTGAGACAACTCTCTGGGAGGCTCAGTGAGGTCAGCAAAGGGCAGAGGAGCTAGAAAGAAAACTTGATAATGCTGAAGGGAGTAGAGATTAAAGATGCCAAAGATCAAGACATTATATTAAAGATATGCAGAAGTGAAATGTGCCTTCAGAGGGTATTTGATATTAAAACTCATTTTTCTATATTCGGAAAGGTTAGAGGTCTTCTGGGTCACTGAGAAGCCTCCAGGCTTACCCCATTCAAAGATGGAGGCAGGGAGACATAGGGTTGGCTGAGGACAGGATGTAGCCACAAAGCAACCAGAGCTAGTAAACAGGCAAAGTTGACAAAAGATTTCTTCAAAGAAAATGTAATCAAGACAGCAAACTGGAGAGAACTCTGGGGGTAAGAGGAGTTTGAGGAGAAGTGCTTCCTCTTTAAGCTAGGAAGTCCTATCATGGAGAGGAGGGGTGCATGCATCCAAAATATCAAGATTAAAAGGTGGGGCTGCAAGGAAAACATTAAGGCAAATCCTTGGTGATGTGGATTCTCACAAAAGGGCAGAAGGGATGGAGACTTCAGGCAGGTGTTTATTAGGAGCTAAATTGTTTGTAGGAACATAAAGGAGAAAAGGGCACCTGCCTGGTTTAGTCAGTAGAGTATGTGACTCTTGATCTCAGGATTGTGAGTTTGAGTCCTATATTGGATATAGAGATTACTTAAAATCTTAAAAAATATATATAAAGGAGAGAGAAACAGGTGTTCTTGTATTCAAATTACACAGTCTTTTTTTTTTTTTAATGTTTATTTATTTTTGAGACAGAGAGAGACAGAGCACGAACGGGGGAGGGTCAGAGAGAGAGGGAGACACAGAATCTGAAACAGGCTCCAGGCTCTGAGCAGTCAGCACAGAGCCCGACGCGGGGCTCGAACTCACACACTGCGAGATCGTGACCTGAGCCAAAGTCGGACGCTCAACCGACTGAGCCACCCAGGCGCCCCTCAAATTACACAGTCTTGATTGAATACAAGAACACCTGTTTCTCTTTCCTTCATATTCTTAGGAACCCCTGGCTGGCTCAGTTGGAAGAGTATGTGACTCGATCTCAGGGTCCCGAGTTTGAGTCCCACGTTGGGCAAAGAGATTACAAACAAACAAATAAATGAAAACTTTAAAAACTGTGTAATTAGATGGTTGACAGTATAGAGACAAAGAAAATTATGCTTGTTTTACTCTGGACTCATTTAATCTAAAGGAGAAAATGACCAATGGTCAATATCTGAATAAAAATATAGTGATCAGAGAGAAGCAGACGTAGGAGCCCAGACCTGGGTCCATCTTCATCACCAATGGGCTAGTTTTTATTACAGGTCCATATCTTCCAGGGAAAGAAATTTCATAATTTTCCTTAGAAATCTGCCTTAAGTAATTCTATTGAAGATGGATTGTAATAAATCCATATATTTTATTTTTTTAATTTCTTTTTTTTTTTTAACATTTATTTATTTTTGAGACAGAGAGAGACAGAGCATGAACAGGGGAGGGGCAGAGAGAGAGGGAGACACAGAATCTGAAACAGGCTCCAGGCTCTGAGCTGTCAGCACAGAGCCCGACGCGGGGCTCGAACTCACGGACCGTGAGATCATGACCCGAGCCAAAGTCGGACGCTTAACTGACCAAGCCACCCAGGCGCCCCAAATCCATATATTTTAAAAACTGCTTTAACCATTAGAGAAATAATAATATATTGTGTGATATGCTTCTTTATTCCATCCTTCATATTTTCCTGTTCTATTGCTTCTACATTTTTGAAATAAAAAAGATCTATGTTAAAATATTATTGTGACATTAAGTTTAATAAAATTTGCATGCACTTTTTTAGTCTTCTAAAATTTAGTTTCTCAAAATCCTCAGGTTTCACAGGAATTTTGGTGACATCGCGGAATGTTCTGTGGCCACTCCCATTCCTATTCTCTTTAGTGCCATTGCTCATTGGCATCTCTAAAATTGCAGATTCTCCACAGGCCCCATCCTCCATCCCAGGTCTTCAGGTGGCCACCATGATTTGCACTGGGAAGATATCTGAGGGAAGTAGTGGGAGCTCCACACAGATAGAGAAGAACTTGGGGAAATCAATCTCCAGCACCAACCATTATGAAAAGGAAAGTGCCTAATCTAGTGTTAGGTGGAAATGGGAGAAAGAACGCATCGCTAATCCACAAGGGACTATTTCTGTTTTGTTCAAAAATGGTAAGTTTGCTTAATACCTAGTACAATGGGCAAGGTACAGATTGTCCATAGACAATTCATAATTATTTTACGTGGAGCAAAAGAAATGCTTTCAGAACTGGTTGACGTTTGAGGCAGTCCAAACTCTTGATGCAATAGCAATGGCTCCATAGGAGAAAAGCCCTCATGTCAGATGAACCCATTTGGCCAGTTCAGGCGCCAGCTTCAAGACACCTGTGTGAAACAAACTGGCTCAGTGATATGATATGTAGATGTGCGAAGAGCTCTGAAAGCAAAGAAAACCTCTCTTTTCCCAGGAAAGTATAGCCACCTTGCAATTCAGAAAGTAAAGTGAGAATCAAATATGTGCTGGCAAGGTACTGGTTTTCAAATGATGAAGTAGTGGGAATGCATTGTACAAATAGCATACAATTACACAGTAGAGTCAAATTTCAAGGCACTTTATAATAATTAATGTCAACACAGAAATAATTGCTACAGAGTATCTGGCAAAAATATTGCGAAAATGGAAATGAGGATTTTTCTTCTATCTAAAATTGCAATATTTGAAAGAAATGTAGCACACCAATAACTCTACACAAAGACTTTGAGACACGAATGCTTAAGGAACCCAAGTCCCTCATTAATCTCAGAGCAACATCATGCAAAATTCCTGAGTAACCCCAGTTCCTTCCTCACAGGGTGGATTCTTGCAAAGACCCTAGAGAAAAAGTCATTAGCTCCATTGTGTCTGTGATTTTATCTAGGTCAAGTCCCATTATATGATTTCCAATTTGGGGGAGAGCTGCCACAGAAAAATAACATGGGTGAAGGTGACCAGCCTTCTCATTAACAATGACAATACACAAACTAAAAGGAATAGTAAAAAAAATCATCTAATCTCTAGTATCCACCTGTTTCAAAGATGAGAAAATAGTGGCGCTGATTTTATAGTGACTTGCAGAAATGGGGCCTCAAGACTATCTACTGGTTGAAGTTTTCAAAATATAGCACTGTTTCTTCTTTCCCAGGGACAGTTTGCCTATTGAAGCTAAGAACAGGACTACAATTTATTAGTAGGAAGAGGAGATATTTGTCTGTCACAACTATATATAAATCTTTATCAGTGGATCACCAAATGTGTGTAATGCAAATGTACTATATCCTGTATTTTTCTTTTCCTTGTGGTAGGAGAGAAATTCAGCTTTATTTTTTGAGTTCAGAAAGCAGCAGATCTTTGAGGGCAGAGTTTTAGTGATTCATTTCTTGTGCAACTTGAAGGTCTTTCAGCAAACTTTGGAGGAAGGAGAGTCTCCACATTTGGCACAGATTTTTCTTTTCCTATGTGTGACTTGTTGTTTCTCAAGGTGACTAATAAGACATCTCCAGCCAGAGTCATGAAATGTTTTCTGCTTGAGAAAGAACACGGGTGTTTAGTGTTCTCCAAGGCATTTAGAAGCCGATACTGAATGGCTGGAAGTTAACTGGTTCTGACAGTGATTTAGAGAATATTTAGTTTCCTACAAAAGAGGGTGCTTATTTTTTTTTTCTTTTCTAAGTAATCACTTGGAAACACAGATCTGTTCCTATTCCTTTGGCACTGCACATTCCTTTTGCTCCAAAACCACTTGATGTATGACTGAATGTGTATTTTAAAAACCTGTAAAATCTTGCCCAGGAGTGGTATGTCCATGCCTTTTGATTTTAGATCAAGTTCAAAAATTACTATGCTAAGCACTCTGTTAGGAATCCTTTTTTTTATATAACTTAATATAATAGTTATATATTTTATATTTATATTATATATTATAGTTATCTAATCACCCTTATTTAATAATCCTTACTTTAAAATAAATTAATAAAATTTTAAAAATTATTGAAGAGACTAAATGTTTCTTTATTTCATTCATTTATTTACTCATTCATTCATTCATTCATTCCTTTATATCTAGTAGACTTTATTTTGTAAAAGCATTTTTGGTTCACAGCAAAACTGAGTAAAAGGTACAGTGATTTCCAATATGCCCTCTGCCCCACATATACAGCCTGCTCCACTATCAAAGTCCTGAACCAGAGTGGTACATGAGACTGTAACCACAGATATAAACCAATCTGTAGTCCCTAAGCACAAATAAAAACATATTTTGTCGTAGTTCACTTAATGTTCTTTGGATTGGCATGCATCACTCCAATCTCTGCCTCTGTTGTCACATAGCCATCTTCTCCCTGTGTGTCTGAGTCCCTTCTCTTGTAAGGATACAAGCCATATTAGATTAGGACTCTCCCTAATTCAGCATGACCTTACCTTAACTTGATAACATCTGAAAAGATCCTATTTCTAAATAACATCTCATTCACAAGTATTGGAGGTTAGAACTGCAACATATCTTTTTGGGAGACACAATTCTATTCATAAAAGTCTGCCCTCTGGCCCCCAAATATTCATGCCCTTAGAGGTCTGGGTCTATACAATCTCTTCAGGCAGACGGAAGACAGCCATGTGAGGGAGGCAGATATTGGAGTTACAGAAGCCAAGGGACACCTGGGACTACCAGAAACTGGAAGAGGCAAAGATGGATCCACCCCTAGAGACTTGGGAGGGAACATAACCTTGACAACACCTTGATTTTGGAATTCTAGCTCCGGAACTATGAGAGAATAAATTTCTATCATTTTAAGCCACCTGGTTTATGGTCCCTTATCAAGGCAGCCTAAGAAATGAATACACACACTGTGGAATGATCTGAAACATAGACTCTACAATGAGAAATGGTGACACACCCAAGTCCTCCTGGTGAATAGTAATCTGTGGTAGATTGTATTATTTGTTCACAATTCACCCTCCCCTCCCTTCCCCTATGAATTCTCTAGTTCATGCTGGGTGGAATATATGTATCTCTATCCCATTGGTATTGCATTTCTCTGCGTAACTTATTTTGGCTGGTGGGGAAAGAGGAGAAAATTATACTAGATTATTTATTATTTTTGCTTTCATTGACATTTAACTTTTGGAATGATTATCCCTGTGATTCAATGAGGCAGTTTTGCATGTTGCACCAAATCAAGAGAAAACACAAAGAATAAATGGGATGCTGAATTCTCAGAAAGAACTATGTCTTTAAAAGAGAAAAAGAAACTACAGGAACACATCATGAATCAAATAAAATAGTTAACTTCTTAAAAATAAATGAAGTGAACTTTGGCTTGTCTTGGTCTTGCTATGGTGGAGAGAGAAAGGTCATTTTACACATTCTTCTCATGCTTCATTTTAAAGTCAGAGAATATAGATGAAATCAAAAGAAAACACTAGACAGTGATATGATGAGGGAAAAGCTAGACTAAAATTATAATCCCCTCTTTCTTTCTGGGGAGAGTACATTTCAGAAGCAGAAGAAGGGCCTTGTGGCTTCTGAATTATTTGACTGGAATTCTTTTCCTAGTTGTCCTGGGATTTGGAAATTTTTGCTTCCTAGACTTCCCATATCTTCCTCGTTTAGTCCCCTTTGATATGGTTTGGGGAATTATTTTTCCTTGAGTTTTTGCACACAACTCTATTACGTAGACATGATGTGCAGTGAGAAAAGGGAAAATAAATCTAATTCTCTCTTGGCAGATTTTTGATGCCTTTTAATTCTAACCTTGCTACATCTAGACGATTTATGATTTCTTAGCGCTGTCCCTGTTGGGTTGGAAAAAATATAGCTTACCTCACAAATATATTTTATTGCTGTTACCATCTTATCTATTACAAAACATCCTATCTCACATGAGCTGCTGAGTCACCTGTTCCTAACTAAGGGAAGAAAGCCATAAAATCGATTTTAAACTGCTGTGCTTGAAGAAAAAAAGAAAAACAGTCAAATGGTATAGGAGAAACCACCAGGGTGTATACAATAGATTGAGAATCTCTCTCCATACCTACTTTCCTTAAAACAAATGAAATACTATCCTTAGGATATAAAATCAATATACAAAAATCAGTTGCATTTCTATATGCTAACAATGAGCTATCAGAAAGAGAAATTAAGAAAACAATCTCATTTACAGTTGTATCAAAAAGAAAAAAAAGCACTTAGGAATAAATTTAACCAAGCAGGTTACAGATCTGTACATTGAAAACTATAAGACATTGACAAAAGAAATTTCAGAAGACATAAATAAAAGGAAAGATAGTCGTGGGTAGAAATGACTATGCTCGTGGGTAGAAAGAACTAATATTGTTAAAAATTTCTGTACTACCCAAAGTGATCTCAGATTCAATGCAATTCTAGCAAAATTCCAATGGCATTTTTCACGGAAATAGAACAAACAATCCCAAATGTGAATGGAACTAGAAAAGATCCCAAAACAATATTGTTAAAGAAGAGCAAGCTGGAGGTATCACACTTTCTGATTTCAAACTACATTACAAGGATAAGATAGTCAAACAGTATGGTACAGGCATAAAAACGGGCACACAGATTAATGGAACAGAATGAAGAGCCTGGAAATAAATCTATGCATATATGGTCAATTAATTTATGCCAAAGAGCTAAGGATATATGGTGGGACAACAATCTTCAATAAATGACGCTGAGAAAACTGAATTGCCACATGCAAAAGAATGAAACTGGATTTCTTATGCTGTACACAAAAATGAACTCAAATGTTTTAAACACTTGACCTTAAGACCTAAAACTGTAAAATTCCTAGAAGAAAACAAAGGGCGTGAGCTCCTTGACATTGATTTTGGCAATGACTTTTTGGATTTGACACCAAAAAGCAAAGGCAACAAAAGCAAAAATAAACTGATGAGATTGCATCAAATTAAAAAGCTTCTGTACAGCAAAGAAAACCATCAACAAAAGAAAAGTCAACCTATGGGATGGGAGAAAATATTTGCAAACCACATTTCTGATAAGGGGTTAATGTCTGAAATATATAACAAATTCATGCAATATAATAGCAAAAAATTAGATTAAAATGAGCAGAAGCATTGAATACACATTTTTCCAAAGAAGACATGTGAATGGTCAACAAATATGTGAAAATACACATATATGTGTATTCACACATATGTCAAAATATGTGACCTTACTAATCATCAGGGAAATGCAAATCAAAACCACAATGAGATATCACCTCATACCTGTTACAATGGCTACTGTCAAAAAGACAAGAGATCATTGTTGGAAAGGATGTGGAGAATAGAGAACCCTTGTGCACTGTTGGTGAAAAGGTAATTGGTGCAGCTACTATGGAAAACAGTATAAACGTTCCTAAAAAAATTAAAAATAGAACTACTATATGATCCAGCAATCTCACTTCTGGGTATATATCCAAAGGAAATGAAAACAAGATCTCAAAAAGATGTACATACTCCCATGCTCATTGTAGAATTATTCACAATAGCCAAGATATGGAAACAACCTAAGTGTCCATCAGTGGATGAATGGTAAAAGAAGATGTGGCCTATATACAACGGAATATTACTCAGCCTCGAGAAACAAGGACACTTTTTTGCAGCAATCTGGATGGACCTTGCAGGCATTATCCTAAGTGAAATAAATCAGGCACAGAAAGACAAATACTAAATGATATCACTTACATGTAGAGTCTAAAAAAGACAAACTCATAAAAAAAAAAGACTAGAATGGTGGTTACCTGGGGCTGGGGGGATAGAGAGAAAAAGAGAGATGTTGGTCAAAGAGTACAAACTTCCAGTCATAAGATGATTAAGTTCTGGGCATCTAATGTACAGCATAGTGATTATAACTAATAATACTGTATTATATACCTGAAAGCAAGAAAGTAGATTTAAAACATTCTCATTACAAAAGGGAACCATTCTTATGTGACATGAGGGGGGTATTAGCTAACTTTATGGTGGTAATCATTTTGCAATAAATAAGTATCTCAAATCAACACAATGTATTCCTTAAATTTACATAATGTTATATGTCAACTCTATCTTATTAAAACCAGAAAAACAAACAAACAAAAACAAATGAAATTCTACTCTGGAAATCTTTTTCTCCAACAATCATTACTTAAACATGAAACGCTATTGCTTAACCGATTTAACCAAAGAAAGCTAAAGCATTCATCTAAGTACTGGTTCATCAGGAATCAGTGAGACACCTTTAAATACATCCAACAGACACTTACACATAACATGTTGGAATATAGTCACTCGATTATTAACTTCCTAGTTGACAGCAAGTATTAATTTCAAGCACCTGGCACTTCATTGTTTTACTGAACTGGTTAACCTTTGTTTCCACACAACTTCCCATATTGTCTGCGGAGCGTACTGTGGAAAGACTCCTAGAGAATCAGTTTAAAAGCATGTGGTAGGATCCGAAGGACTGACTGTGCTCTGATTCTGGCCCAGGGCAGAGGAAAGTCAATTTTTCCAAGGGATGATAATGTCAGAATGCTATACATTTAACAAGACATCCTTGGTTATTATTCATTCGTTCTTCATAAAAAGAAAGGAAAACGCATCACACTGACTTTTTCCTGCTCCAAAACCTCGGTCCACAGACAATGTTGGGAATGGCACAGGCCGGAGGGTGAACTGTGGGTGGGGGTATCCACACGTGGGAGATGGAAGGATTCCTGGGTACTGGGCGCTTTCCAGGGTTGGCACAGGGATGGCACTCACGACAGCTGCAAAAACAAAGATGTTGTTTTTATTATTATTTATCTTATGTTGTCACCTACGAAGCAGAAAGGAAATGGCTAAACTTTCCCATCTTCAAATCCATGCATGCTCTTCATAGTATCTTGTAGGTTCCTTTACTTACCTCTCTTTCCACAAAGTCTCTCTTTTAAAAAGCTCACGCCTCCAGCACCTTACTATAGAACATTACTCTGAGATGTCAAACTTCCCACGGTATCAGTTAAAATTTTTTTTTTTTTTTCAGAGAGTGAGGGAACAGGGGAGCGGCAGAGGTAGAGGGAGAAAGAATCTCAAGCAGGCTCCGCACTTAGCGTAGAGCCTGACTCGGGGCAAGATCTCACGACTACGAGATCATAACCTGAGCTGAAATCAGTAATCAGATGCTCAACTGACTGAGCCACCCAGGCGCCCCCCAAATTTCCTATGGTTTCAAAGAAAGAAACAATGAATCAAGTTACTATAAAAGCACATTAAGGCTTCCTGGTGATTTTTTTTTTTTTTTTTTTGCCTTTTATTTTCTCCTAAGCAAGAACCCAAGAAATGTTCGGTTGTTCAGAACTGAATATATTGGGTAAAGTGGGCTAAGGAAATGGGAATTTTATGTTAATTCTGTGAAAGATGTAATGCTCTTGAGAGATGATCAGGTATTGATAGGTATAATCTCATAATCATACTTAGGATTTTTATTTAAATAGAAAATGTCTTCAAATAGCAAAACGGTACAGCTTAATGACACATTAATTTAAATATAACTGAATGTTGTCTGGGAACACCAATCATTTTTTACTTATACTGGCTTAAACCCACAGATCAATATCTTACACAATATCTCCTAGGTGTATTAAGTGTTATTCAATTCCATTATTCAATATCTATTAAATTATATCACATCATAAAATATTTATTCTAATTGTAGTCAATCTTCATCTTACATTATCTTAGAAAATGTTTCGTATTTTCTACCTCTTTTTAATAAAAAATAAAATTTTAAGCTAGCTCCTGGAATGATCTTCAGCAGTATATTTTGTCTATTACATTACTCAAGTTGTTTCTACTATATGCATTAGTTTTATTTAATTACACCCTAATGCCAATCCTGGAGTTCAACATGCATGCGCATACATATTTACCAAAGAAAAAGCTTTCTCTTTATCATATTCCTCTTACATAAGTAACTTCATAATCATTGATACAGATTACTTTGTATTATTTTAAGTTAGTTACAAACAACATGTAGATTTAAAGCATATTTTTTAACCTAAAATGCAGATTAATTATATTAAATACACAGAATTTTAAATCAAAAGGGCTGCTTCTAGTAAAATAGCTTTTAAAATTACACTCTGGAATTTATTTCTCAGGGTATTTATAATGCTCCTTGAAATGCATATTAACAGGCTTATTTGAATTGAAAAATAAAAAAAAATTGGTTTCACAATAAGACTAATTCTTTTAAGTAGGTGAAGTGATGGGTGTTTTCCACAAATTGAATTAAAAGCTGTATAGATTTTAATAAAAACATTTTTCAAAGAATTATATTGTGATGGTATAAGTGATATTTCAATGCTTCAAATCCTGTCTTAATATATTGTTTTATGTAAAGTACCTCCTAGTGAAAAAAGTTTGCAGATGTATCTTACAATTACTCTGTAAGACTTGGTAAAGCTTTTTATAGGTGCATCTCTTAAAAATGATGAAGTAAGTAACTTGAATGAGTAACAAATACTTTTGAAAGTCAGGCAGTTTCTAAAATTTATACTTGCAGTATAATTGGAGGACAATATCTAGTTGTTACTTGAAACATTATAAAAAATAACTTCAGGTGAGAAGTAAAAGTATGGGATTCTGACATATAATTTGAAAGTTCAAATCATTGAGTGACTGCTATAAAAATCTCATTGTGACAGTCACCCACACATAAATGCAAACAAAGTTTCGTAGTGTTTAGATAAATTAAAAAAATATTGGAATAGAGTTTATGCAAAAAGCAACATCAATCCACAGATCTATGCAGTAAGTGTATGGAAAAAGCCTCATTCATGTCATTAAGTGATAGAATTCTAATCAAATCTTTCTTTACACACAATTGTACAGAAATACTAAGTGTAGTGTTAACTCAATTCAGAAGAAAAAAACCCAGCAGTTGAAAACTTATGCTCACATATGTCGATAAAATAACATATAATTTCAGTTTATAGAAATACTATGTTGCAAAGAAATAAGATAGGTGATCAATAAAAGACATAAAGATACGTGACATTTGTATATTATTCTGTAGGGAAATTAAATCGCAGGTACTAGTTCAAGGAGAAACAAGTGTAAATTTTTGTCAGTGAAAGAGAAGCTTCCTCACATATTTTGTAAATGGATGGTGGTGGATATCAAATTGTATAATTTTTATGCATTTGAATTTATTTAAGAGAGTGGTATATGAAAAAAGTACATTTTTCACAGGTATTTATAACAAACTCTTTTAAACGTTAAATTCAGAATGTTTCAGGTGATACAAAGTTTTCAAATTAGTTTTGGGACGCACTGAATGAAAATTTGAGAATAAGTGGTTTACAGCGCAATGTCTTATAAAGATACTTTAGAAAGAGTAAATTGGGATATACAAACACATGAACAGACTCGAAAAGAAGAAAAAGAAAAAAAAGGACAGAGAAAATGGTAAAAAGAATCAGAGATTCAAGCCAGATATCAGCTAAAATGACTATAAATTCCTTAAAGAAAAGAGGTTATAATTTTGTAATCTTTGTGTCTCTCACACTATGCTGATAGAGATACTTCTGATTTTTCAAGTGAGTTAATAAGAAGGATTTTCTAGAAGTAATATTTAAAAATCTGCCATTTCAACCCACTGCAGACTTTTTAAGTGGTTTGATGTATTATTTAGTTTCTTACGGTTTATAGTTACTATAGGAATAATGGTAGTGATAATAGACTTAAATACATTTGTAAATAAGAACCATACAATAATATAAAGTCTATTTTCAGAAAACTTAAACTCTCAGTCTCCCAGGTAGTCAATTTAATGATATCATCTATCTTACTGATCAAATGGGATCACTGCATAGTCATTAATATAGATTGCCAGGTTGTAAAGCTATCCCTGTGTTGACAATTTTTACCCATAAATAAATGTGACAATGATAGTTTCGCTTAGATACATAGAAGGTACCCACTCCACAAATTGTGCACATTTCCTTATCAATATTATTATTTGAACTTAACCAATATCTTATAATACACTTAGAAAAAGAATTTCATACATATCTCTTGGTTGGAGCTGAATAAATTTGAATGGAGAAACAAAAAATAATTTGGCAAGCCACAGAATATAAAATCAGAGAGCTGAGAGAACCCAAGAGATTAAATTTATATTGCAGTTCCAAGTCTTTCATTATTGAAGAAAGAAATTTTCCTTTCTAAGAGTTTTGCATTTTCACTACTGACCTGGGTACAAATGGCTTGCAAATAATAATTCTTTAAAAAATAATAAACCTATTGTATGTTTCTGCATTTCAGCAATTCCCATAATTCTATTCCCTGACATAGAATAGTCTGTATTCCAAAGCTTTGGTTCTGAAGTATTTTGATTCATGATTCATTTCTAAAAGGGCACAGAAGTCTACACCTACTTATAACATAGTTGTTGCAGAAATGATCATTCTAAAGTAAGTTGGATACAACACAATGTATTGAAATGCTTTTTAGTATTTTTCTGCTACGTGTCAGTTTTAAAAGCCAGAAACACACATCCACATCCACACACACATTCTCTGTCTCTGCCTCTGTCTCTCTCTCTCTCTCTCTTATTCACACTATAGTTTAAAGCATTCGCTGCACTATGTTTATGTAAAACAACTCGGAGAGCGATATCATCAAGAATTTTCAATAAATCTCTGTGGCCAAAGATGACAAGAAATCTGCTCTGACACAGCTTGCTGACAAGTGAATTTATATCTCACACTGATGCACAAAGAATTTTCAAGTTGAAATTTCCTCACCAAATTACTTAGCTCTCTGAACAGGGCACACTGATATCTGAAAGCTTTTACAACATTCTTAAAAATGTTAGCAATAAACACAACCTATAGGAAATCTAAAGTAGAGATTTTTTTAAGCTACAATTTTAATAAATAAAGCCCTCTGTAGGTATTTTTCAACATGGTACTTGACATAGTTGAGAGAGGTGCTGAAGAGGAGAGGCAGAAAAATAAGAGTAAAGATAATATTTCGAAGTGGAAAGAATTTATGTGAAATGATTTCTCATTCTGCCTCTCCTTACCACGTCTTTTCTGCAATGACCGATATATCAGCTGGACTACTTGGAAATTTAGTGCCTATGGCCCTTGATAAATATTTTTTTTTATCTCCTTCACATTTTCAGGTGTCCATTGGCAAACACTTTTCACGGAATATACACGAAAAAGTCCACCAAAAGTCCACCAAAGTCCTCTTTAGGAAAAGTGTGAACATTCACAAATATGTGTTCT
Source organism: Panthera pardus (assembly GCF_024362965.1). NCBI lineage: Eukaryota > Metazoa > Chordata > Mammalia > Carnivora > Felidae > Panthera > Panthera pardus. Next base: position 67,053,598 of record NW_026526710.1, on the reverse strand, counting down.
GTCGTTATTCTCCATATCATGCTAAAGAGCCCAAGCACTGAGGTCAAACTGCCTGGGTTCATTATCTAGTTCTGCCACTTTAGCACTGAGTAGGTGTCACAGCCAGTATCTAAGATGCCTCCCATTGAGTATCACTGTGATATTCACATCTTTGGGGAGTTCCCAGCCACATTTCACCAGGGTTGGTCTGGTGACCAATGGAATGTTATAGAAATGCAGAAGAAATTCCACTTCCCAAATCAGGTTTAAAAAGATTGTCCTCGAGGGCACTTGGGTGGCTCAGGTGGTTAAGCATCCAACTCTTGATCTCAGCTCAGGCCGTGATCTCATGGTTTATGAGATCGAGCCCTGTGTCAGGCTCTGTGCTGACAGTGTGGAGCCTGCTTGGGATTTTCTCTCCCTCTCTCTCTGCCCCCCTGGTTGCTCTCTCTCTCTCTCAATAAATAAATAAACTAAAAAAAAAAAAAGATTATCCTCTCTCTTTTAGATCACTCCCTCTGGGGGAAGCCAGGAGTCACGTCTTGAGGACATGCTGGAAAACCTGTGGATGTGATAGAAGCTGTTGAGAAAATGAGTGCTTGTTTTATGTTGCTTCATTTTGGAGGTAAAGTGTTATGTAGTAATGGATAATTGCTCATTAGCTTGGCAAGTGATTTAAGGTCACTATTTCTTAGTTTTCTCTTCGTAAAGTGGAGATGAGAATAATACCAACTTTGTGGAGTGGCTATGAGGATTTGAGAGATCTTCCTTAGTACAGAAGAGAGGAGCGTCAGGGGTCAGCCCTTCGAAAAAGCTGGTTATTGTTATCAATCTCCAGGGATCCAACAGATCTTAAGATTGTTTGTTTGTTTGCACTCAGTAATCCTAGGAAAGCATTCTTGGTCGGATGTAGGCATTCACAGGGGCTACAGGGTGATAGAATGAATGCCCAGTTCTAGAACCTGTTAAGCTGGGATCAGTCTTAGGATACTGGCTTCTTACACCATGAATGCAAGGTTCAGGCAAGGATTCTGAGTTGGAATCAAATGTTTTAGGGGTTGGAATGATCTTCATATCAGTATAAGATGGAGTTCTGGTAGTACAGCACCTCAAGCCAACAGAATTCTAGGTTTTAAAATCTGCTTCTTCACTTCTCAATAGCTTCTCCAACCCATTGTTTGCGTTCTGCAGTCAAGTTACTAAAGCAGATGGTGGGAGTGGGGAAAAAAAGAGTTGGCTTTCACAGTGGATGTCCTAGAAAGCCCCAAACCAGTGGTCATAAGCAGCTTCTAAGCTATCACAAAAGCAAAACTGTATGCCTTCCTTTGCCTTAGTCCTTTTACTAGATACTTTCAGGCCACTTTTTCAGACTTCTTTTTTTCCCTTAAAAGCTGGGATTGCATTTTTTCCCCTTAAAGATGTACAGGGAAACAGAAAAAAATGAAATTCAGGAGGCTTCTGCCCAATAAACTCTCATACATTTAATTATCAGAATTTTATAACTAATGTAATCTTAGAGGTCACCTGCTTCGATCTATATCCCTCCCATTTCTGCTTCCTCGCCTTTCCTCTAGCATTTTACAGGAGAAAACACAGGTTGAAAATGGAAAGGGGAACCAAGGTCAAACAAATACTTATGTTCCATCAGGTAATAAAATACTAGAAATGTAAGTAAATCTTTATCCTTCAGGAATTGCTCTCAGCCAAAGAAGTTGCTTGCCCAAGATTACACCCCACTTTGCGGGGGCAGCCTGCATCATACTTGAGACAAAGTCCAGAAACCCACCTCCCTTGCGTCCTTTGGGAAAACGCTAAGGGCAAGCCCAGCACCAGAGCAACCCATAGGGTCAGGTGCACCTCCCATTAAACTATGTCACCAGTTCAATTTCTCCCTCCTCCCAGTCCTGCATCCCTTACCCTCACAAGTGTTATTCCAGAAAGCACTTGTTAATAAATTTCCTGTATTCTAAATTCTGTCTCAGAGTCTGATTCCTGAAAACCCAGCAAATGACCCTTAAATACCCTTTAAAAATTCAGGAAAGTTACACTTTATGCTTCTGATTTCTTTTTTTTTTAAGTGTATTTATTTTGAGAGAGAGAGAGAGAAAAAAAAAACACATAGTGAGGGAGGAGCAGAAAGAGAGACAGAGAGAATCCAAAGCAGACTCTACACCATCAGCACAGAGCCCAACTGGGGCTCCATCTCATGAACTGAAAGATTATGACCTGAGCTGAAACCAAGAGTCAGATGCTTAACTGACTTAGCCACCCAGGTGCCCTGTTGCTTCTGATTTTTCATAAATAATTTCATTTATAATAAAAAAACATTTAAAATAATTCTTTGGTCATTGTAAAAATAGTCAGCCTTTGCTACCATTTTAAAACAAAGTGCTCGGGATTGGAAAATCAAAATACGTGGGTATTTTTGCCTGTGCTTTCAGCTAGTGTGTTTCTCATGAGCATTAGTTTACTTTGCTGTGAAATGTGTTCAGGGATAGGAGCAACAGAGGCCACATAATGTTTTCAACCAATAAGTTGACAAACCTTAGACAAATAAACAGATGTTGCACTCCAATGAAATTAAATACATTTCCCCATGGATTTTAAGAACAAAAAGCCACTTCAGATAGTCTATATTTGATCTGCTAATTTACATTTTATAAAGCATGCTGAGAAATGTCAAGGAAAAGGGGAAAAGACAGTCTTACAAAAATAGCGATTCTTAAGTGGAACAGCAAACATCTTCATACATGTGACTAGAAATCAGCGCGATGCTACAATGTAGTTTATACAAGACTCAGTAGATGAAAGACTCGATAAATCTAAATAATACTGCAAGTGGGGCCATCAGAAAATGTATCTACTCTTCTGAATGAAATCATAGCTCTGCCAAGATACAGATTTACAATTTGTTCAGCAGAGTTATCTAAGACCTATCAATCATGTCAATTGCAAAGAGTTTACTTTATTTACCAGAAAGCTTAAGAATTTATTTTAAAATCAACTTTGATTATATGTTGAAGTCATTTCCTTTCGTTAGACAGAGTTTTACCAACACAGAGCTTGGAGGTAACAAAGAATATGATATGACAAAGTTACTTCAAAGATACATTTTCTATTGAGTCTTCATTTCTCATAGAAATTTTATTTAGGTATAATATATATCTTGAAAATTGGAATATCCAAAGTAGTGCTCAGTGATTTTCCAAAGTGAAATGCCTTGCAACTATCATCGAGGGCATGAAATAGAACATTCTCAGAAGTTGCCCTATGGTCTCTTCTGGTCACTGATCATTTCCCATCAAGAGTAACTGCTCTTCAGAATTCTGACCCAATAGATTATTTTGCCTGTTTTTAATTTTACATAAATTGAGGGGCACCTGGGTAGATCAGTCGGTTAAGCATCTGACTCTTGATTTCAGCTCAGGTCATGATCTCAGTCTCCTGAGTTCGAGCCCTGCGTTGGGTTAGGTGCTCACAGCACAGAGCCTGCTTGGAATTCTCCATCTCTCTGCCCCTCTCCCACTCACACTCTGTCTCTCCTAAATAATGTTAGAAACTTAAAATAAGAATAAAATTTATATAAGTTGAATCTCATAAATGTGTTAGGTTTCTGTCTTACAACATTTTATCTGTGAGATTCTCCCTATTGTTTATGGCATTTTAGTTTGTTCAATTTCATTGCTGCATTATATTCCACAGAATATAATGAATATGTTACGGTGTAATAAAGATATGATATGGGGAACGGTACTGCCACACATATTCTTGTTTGGGTCTTTTGGCGAATACATTATGTATCTCTGCTGGGTAATTTTACCCAAGGTTAAAACTGGTATAAGATTGGGATTGCTGTTGGGGTGCCTGGGTGGCTCAGTCGGTTAAGCGTCCGACTTCAGCTCAGGTCACGATCTCGTGGTCCGTGAGTTTGAGCCCTGCATCGGGCTCTGGGCTGATGGCTCAGAGCCTGGAGCCTGCTTCCGATTCTGTGTCTCCCTCTTTCTCTGCCCCTCCCCCGTTCACGCTCTGTCTCTCTCTGTCTCAAAAATAAATAAACATTAAAAAAATATATATAAATAAAAAGATTGGGATTGCTGGGTCAGAATATTCTTATACATTTTATAAAACTATTTAACTATTTAAAATAATGTACCTGCATTATATGATAATTTTTAAGATAGCAACAAAATTAGTTGCTGGTCATTTTACGGCCCCCATTCATGTAGAGTAGGACACCAGGAATAAGGAAAGGTTTGCTGTTTTAGGCAAAGAGCAAGTTGGAGCTCCAGGTGACAACCCGAGGTGGCACAATGCAGTGGATGGATCTAGCACAGGTTTTGGGTTCCTACTCTCACATTCCTAGTTTCCATAATTGTAAATTGGATGGGCTACTGTCAAAAATCTTTTTTAAAAGTATATAAATAATATAAGGCATGCAAATCATCTTAGCCCTTGGAGAAGCAGAATACCAGAGGTTCAGAGGTTGTCCAGGTGTGTCCTGAGGTAAGTCAGTAAGCTGAGTCTCTTATCTTATCTGAGTCTCGCTATCTGTAAAATCAGGATAATCTCACCACATGATAATATTATGAGGATTCACTGAAATAGTAATTAGCAAGGCATTTAGCAAGTGAATAATATTCAGAAATTCTCAGTATTTGTTAGGTTTCATTTCATTTTTCATTCTTTCTAAGCTCATTATTTCCTTTCCTATTTAGTAAAAACAATTTTAACTGCCCTTAATACATCATAAAATCTTATTAGAAGATATTCTAACTATAACTGATTTTAAGAAAGGTCCTTAAACACTGGTGTGTTACAAACACAAGGCAGTCTTATACTGCATTTACTTATTCATTCATTCATATGACAGACGTTTAGCAAGCACCAGTTTTGTGCTAGTATTGAGCTATACAATGTATGAATGCAAAGACGAATTAGATGCATTCCCTCCCTATCATGAAGTAATTCACAACCTGTTAGAAAAGGACAGATTTGGACTGGAATACCTAAACATATGAGGCAGTACATAATTAATGCCACGAATATAGTAGAATGAAATGCTATTCAAACATGAGAAAGGAAGCCATCATTTTCTGGATACAACATTCAGAAAAGAAAGAATTTATGAGAGCATCACTATCTGCTCTGGTCTGTGAAAAATGCATACAACTTTGTTAGGTAGAGATAGCCACTGAGTCATTCCAAAAAGAAAGAAATGTTCAGAGGGAAAAAACAAAGAAAAGACCATGTATTTTTATGGACAGGCAATTTAGTCTAGCCTTGCAGGAATCTACGATATATCTCTATCTCTCTATCTCTATATCTATCTACCTACCTACTTACCTACCTAACTACCTACTATATCTATCTAGGCATAGGAACAGGATACTAGAAATGTAGACTTAAATGTGAGATGCTCAGCGGTTTGTAGGTGTTTTTTTCTTGGCAGGCAACGGGGAGCCTTTGGAGAAATTTATAGAATGGAATGCCATATTTAAGTTGTTTTAGGAACACACCTGTCAGGCAGGATACATATGAATCTGGAAGATGCTAGAAGGGGGGAAGACTCCTTATGAAGCTGTTTCGACAGTTCAGGTGTGAGGTCATAAAGAAGAGAATTAACATATGACTCCAGGGAATGGGAAGGTAGCCAGGGATTCAAGATATTGTGGAAGGAAAATCAACAAGATATGAGAACTTATTGCATAAGATGGTTGTACATGGAACACAAGGGTCCACAAAGGATTTTTTTTGGGTATAGTTGACACAGAAGAAACTATAGAAGACTGGCACCACTAGAACTTTGTTACAAGAGGAAAGTAGCCGGAGGGGAAAAGTGAAACAGCTCAGCGTAAATGTCTCTGTATGTAATGAAAGAAATGAAAGAAGGACAATGGCTTCACAGGGCACCTCTGTAGGGAGCTTAGTGATTAGGAGCTCAGAACTCTGAAGCCAGACCTTGTGAGTCCAAATTCTGGTTCTGCCACTTAGATGCTGTGTGACTAAAAGCTAGGTACTTAAACTCTGCAAGACTCAGTTTCCTTATTAGAGAAAGAGGCATAATAATTGTATCTATCCCATGAGTTGAAGAGCTAGAATCCATTATAAATTCCATAAAAGCTTTTGTACTTATTAGAGTAACACTGAAAGCTGCAATGGAGCATGGAGGAAACATGACATATAGTAAAGTAGAGAGAAGCAACTGTTAATTCATTCACCTAAATTATCTTGATTGAAGCCTCCCAGGCTCTGTTCTGAGTATTGAGGATATGAACTGATCACAGAGACAAAATCTCTACCCTCATAGAAATTACATTAAAATACAGGAAACAAATAAACAAATACAAAAATGTGAACAGGATGGTCATACACATTAATAAAGAAAAACAAAGCACAATATATAGAGCAGAGAGTGAGCACAGATGCTATGTGTGACATTTGTCAGGGAAGACCTATAGTGGGAGCTGTTGAACACAGAATTGAATGAAATTAAGGAAAAGCCATGTAAATATCTATGAAAAGAGATTCCAGGGAAAGAGAAGAGCAAGTGAAAAGTCCTTGCATTCGAACATGTGTTATTATCCAAAGAACAGAGGGGAAGGCTATGAAAAGGATTAGAGTAGTGGCAGGAGATGAAATGAGAAATGAGTCCAGAGGTTTTATCACATGGGGCCTTGTAGGACATGGTAAAATCATGGATTTCACTCTATATGTTACGGGAAGTTAAGAGGAATACCATCATCTAATTCATACAATTGAATGGCTGCTCTACAGACAACTTGCTACAGGGGCAAGAGCTAAAGAAAAGAGACTAGTTACAGGTTTAGAACTGTGGTCAAGAATCTGTAACAGATGGTGGTGGCATGGGTTAGGACAGAGCAGTTGAGATGGGAAGGAGTGGTCAGATTTGGGACCAAATCAGGTATTGTAAGCAAGAACTGTAGTACTGATGAAAGACTGAATTTGGGGTGTGATGAAATTTGGATTAAAGAGTATGAAACTAGAGTTTTCAACAAGAGTAAATGGATGAACTGTGGTAACATTTATTGAAATAGGGAAAGAAGTAGGAGGACCAAGTTTGGAGGTGGGAAAGAGAATCATGAAAAGTAGGATCTCCATAGCTGAATTGCCTATTAGACAGCCATATGGAAGTATTGAGTCAATGGTTGATATGAAAGTTGATATGGGTTATAAGAGATTAACTTAGAGATAAAATTTGGAATTTAGTAAGATTTAGATGGCGTTAAGGCTCTCAGAACAAAATGACATCATAGAAAGATCTAGGTAGGGAGAAGAGAAAAGGCTGAAGACTGAGCTGTGGGGCATTCTCTGACTTAGAGACTGGGCATAAAAGGAGGAATAAGTAAAAGATACTCAAAAGGAGCAGCGATGGGAAAGAAAGAAAACCAGGATCATTTAGTATACCATAAGGCAAGTGAAGATAGTGTTTCATGAAAAAAAAAAAAAGGGAGAAGCTATGTCAAATTTTGCTGAGCATCTGAGACTTGACCATTTATTTTCACAATGTGGAGATTATTGATAACCTTGAAACTCTGGTTTCAGTGGACAGAAACTGTCTCATTAAAACTAATAAGGAAGATTACAAAGAGGGAAAAGCCAGTATAGACAACTTTTAAAGGAGTTTTTCGGGAAGGGAGAGGAATAGGCTGTCGTTGGCGGGGAAAGTAGTACCCAAAGATGGTATTTAAAACAGCAGTTGTGACAGAATGTTTGTATGCCAGTTGGAATTATCTATGAAGAGAGAAAATGGATGATACCAGAAATGGAAGGGATACTTACAAGATTCCCCAAGTAAGTGAGAAGGGATGGCAACAGGGGAAAGACTTGGCTTGAGACAGGAGCACAAACACATTAACTAGATTTGATGGAAGGATAAGGATACCAATTCTCAATGCTTCTCTCTTCTTGGTAATGTAAGAAGCCAAATTATTGGCTGAGCATGGGGAAAAAAGAGAGATTTGGGGAGTCTGAGAAGAATAGATATAAGACATTCATTTTATAACCCGAAATAATGAATGAATGGAGAAATGAGTGGCATTACCAAACACCACTATTTGGTGGTATTTGACTGCTAATAGCTGGCAAGAAAGTCATGTGTTTTCTCCAGATAAATCAGCTGTTAGTAGAGTGGAGCCAATTAAACAGGGTTGAGTTTTTTTCTGGTGAATATGATGGGGAAGGAGGACCAACAGAGATGAGGGTGTTTGCAAGGGACTGAGGATGATAAATGACTATGACTTCTCAGTTGAGTTTGGAGGCTAATCAGGACAGGAAGCAGATGAGGGACAGTGGGAAGGTGTCAGAGTTAATGCACTGGAGGTCTTAGTGGGATTGAAGAATTGTTGGCAAGGGGGAATAAAATAAGTGAGCAGGAAAGTAACAAATAGAAAAAGGGATGATAGAAACTGGAGATTATAAGGGTTACAATGATTGGTTTAGTGCATGACACGGACTTGATGAATTGAGGTGGGAAGGAGCCAGCATCATTGTAGGCACCATAAAGGGACCAACATTCTACTGTCATTGGATGAATTACCTACATGGAAATTATAATTACCAAGATTAATCACAGAGGTAACTAGAAGGGCGGCGATCCCCAGGTGTGCTAATATCTTCAGTAAATGTGGGAATATGACAGAAAACTTCAAAAATAAGAGGGTAGTAACTGGATATCTGTTAACACTTGCTTCAAGGGTGCTAGATTATTTAAAACTGGAAATGGGACCCATTAAAAAAGTAAAAAAAGAAGAAACCCAACTATGAATGTGATCATTAGAATAAGATCAATAATAGTGACAGAAATTTCCATTCTTTTTATATGAATTCATATTTTTTTTTACAATTCCTTAACACTGTAGCCATATGTTTTGCAATTGGATTATATACAAGAGAAACCACAATAGCAGTGTATGTTTGACTTCAAATTATAAATTAGGGTTTTAGTCATTCTTCATTTTGTCCAGATGCCCAGAAAATTCAGGGGAAACTCTAAATATTTTTGATAATTTGATATAGAAAAGATGAAAACAGAAAACCCTTCGTTTCTTCATTGTGGTTCCAATCTTTACCCACCAGGATTGTTGGACTGAGCATCCATAGGAATCATAAGCTTGGCCCGAGGGGCTCGGCGGGCAGCCAGTGACCTTTCCAGAGTAGACATGGAACTCCCTGCTTCTTCAGTGTCTTGACCTACAAGAAAAACAATACTGAGAGATACACCTTTTTCAATGATGCAACACTTTGCATAATTTCCAGCCAGGCATGCCAATGCCTTTTTTATTTTATTGATATTTAAATAATAATACCTACTTTTTTGTTACCCAATCAATATACTCCCATTGCACAAACATTAATAAAATGTATCATAACCTCATTACTCAGAAAGAACTATTGTTTATATTTTGTTCCTTATCAGGTTTGCTTACGTGTTTATATGTGAAAGTGAGAAGGTATATATTAACATATATATATATATATATATATATATATATATATATTTACTAAAGTTGCATTATACCATATATATCATTTTGTAAACTTCTCAGTAATATGAATGTCTTTCTCTGTCAAGTCAGTGTTATTTATTTATGTATTTAAAAATGCTCATGTTTCTAAGTTTATGAGCACCATCCATTTTATTTTATTTTATTTTATTTTATTTTATTTTATTTTATTTTATTAAGTACACTGTATGCCCAATGTGGGACTTGAATTCCTGACCCTGAGATCAAGAGTCACATGCCCTACTGACTGAGACAATCAGGTGCCCCGGTTTTATCATTCTTTAACAGTTCCATTAACATCCCATTGTATGAATTTACCATAATTTATGCAACTAGTACTTAGAACCCAAAGACATTACATCTTATTATAAAAACTCAGAAAATAAACTACATTTTTTAAAAGTAAGTCTAGGCATAGTTATATACATCTATTATAATGCCACAAAATGTCATTCTAAAGAGTCATTAAAAGTGGTAAGAATGTTTGTGTAGATTTAAAATGTATATAAAAAATACATTTGAAAGGCACCTGGGTGGTTCAGTCGGTTGTGTCCAACTTCGGCTCAGGTCATGATCTCACAGTTCATGGGTTCTAGCCCCACGTGGGCTCTGTGCTGTCAGCCCAGAGCCTGAAGCCTGCTTCGGATTCTTTGTCTCCTCTCTCTCTGCCCCTCCCCTGCTCGCTCTCTGTCTCTGTCTCTCTTTCTCCAAAACAAATAAACATTTAAAAAAAAATACATGTTGAGAACAATAAAACTGAAGTTTTGAATAGTATGTGTATCATTTGTGTAATATACATATGAAAGCATATTATATATACATACACATTTGTATGTGTATAAATATATAAATGTAAATATATCTGTATATTATATATTATATATGTTGTATGTGTGTGTGTGTGTATATATATATATACATATATATATATGTATATATATATATATTTGTATACAAAGGTTACACACAAAATTCTTAACATTGCCTTCCTTTCATGAAAGGGATAAGGAATTTGGGGATGGGGAAAGGCACTCATACTTTTTACTTCCTTTGGATATTATTTTCACAACTTTTTGTACTATTTTTTTTCTTTTAAAATTACATGCACATATTCTTTTTTCAAATTAAAATAGTAGTTAATAAAATTTAAAATACTGATGGGGGAAATTTCTATGCAGCCCAGATAATGGCAGCTGCCTAGATTTGTATCTGTCCACACATCCTCCAAAAATCTATACAGAACTATACAAGACAATAAAGCTACGCAAGATGTACCCTTTTGAAACGACTAAAGGAGAAAGAACAAACAAACTCTGGATTTCCTACAGGCACAAAAATAAATAATATTTTCCAGCAAAGCTATGACTCAAAGTTGAATATTTGAAAAAACTACACAAAAGACAGAAGAGGGGAATAAGACTCCTAAGACTGACCTAAAATCATTCAGAAAAGTCTACCCCACGGAAAATGTTTTAAAAGTTTCCTAGTAGACCAGAGCACTTAAAAGTATACTATTTATTGACATGGAGTTTTGTTCTTTTAACCAGGAGAGTACAGAGAATGCTTACTATAATGGAAAATATAACCAGCAGGATTTTGAGTTCTACCTCCCTTTTACAATAGAGTTGGCAAGTAGGTCCTCAAATTAAAAACAAATAGGCACAAGAACCCTCTCATTCTAAAAAAAAAAAAAAACAAAAACAAAAGAAAAAAAACAAAAAAACAAAACAGCCATCACTTGAAGTTAAGCTTCTTCCAGGACTTATTAAATGATCAAAAGTAGTCTGGCTGTCCCCACTCCAAATGCCATTTTAGTATATAAATGAGAAAGGGAAAAATAAAGAAGGAGGAATCCTAGAAATAATTGGCAAAATCTTCTGCAGGCTGAGAAGCAATTCTGTCCCCTCCAGTGGGAGGCAGAGGTATGCTCTCCTAATGCCCCACTAGGAACCAAAGCTGCCAGAATAAACACCTGTAAAGTGTGGAGGTTCCTGCAAAAGAGATCTACCTTTCATTCACTCTCCAGATAGTAGTCTCTTCAGGCAGCTGGCTTGCTGGTCTACCCTGTGTATATTTAATCGGAAGAGGTTATTGAAGAGAGCAAGACTGAAAGAGTGACAGCAGTGGAGTATAAGCTCTCTCATCATTTGGCCTGGAAAAGAAGTAGGAGCTTCTTCTGGGTCAAGTGGGCACTTGAAAAGTTGCTCAAGCTTGAGTCTTCTTGCTGGAATTCACCCAAGTGCACCTGACCCACCTAAAACAGTGAGGGTGACAGAGCTGTTCTTGGTAGGAGTGGGGTAAGCCCTGACTTGATATCTCACATGGTGTAATGAGCCAGGGGAAGAATCCCACAGGATCTCATAAAGAATTCGTACTTGTGTTTCACAAGAGACCCAGAATTTGGATGTTGCATGAGGACAGTCCATGTGCTCACAAAGCAGCACAGCCCTTCAAACTGTCCTTTCTGCCCTCTCTCCTTGCCTCTCTCCTCATCTCCCTTCCCCATCCTCCTACAAAGCCAGGAAGAACAAATAAGTAGGAGGAATAAGTAAAGGTGTTTCTGAAACAGACTGTGCCCCCTCCTTCTGTCCCATCCCCACCTCTCCTCCAAGGTGCTGGAAGCTTTAAAGAACAAATTACAGCCCTAGTCCTCAGAGTCAAAAGTCTAGCTGGCCATAAGGAAAGGAGAACCTTTAATTTAGATTTCAGGTGGCAGTTTTGGACAGAACCTGAATGCAGTTTAACCAAATGAAAATGATGGGAAAGTTAAGGAATCTGCTTGATATATTCTTCAAGAGCTAGAAAAAGTATACTCAACAACTCATGGTTAAAAATCAGTAAGCGAATTCCTTGTTTAAACAATTCTAAGCTGAAAAAGTCTAGTAAGCCAGTTACATATTCCAATACCTAAAATATTTTAATTCAGTTTTAAAACAACGGCTACTCATTCTGCAAACACATGAGTAGACCAAGAGTTTTGTTTTATTTTGTTTTGTTTTTTTTTGATGAGAGTACTTGGTTTATTTTTCTGCTTTCCATAAGCAGTTCAAAAATATGATGACTAACAGAAAGTGAAATATCTTACAACCAATTTTTAGATTTTCTTAGTTATTCTAGACATGGATTGTTCTGTGCCTATTTATTAAACAGTAGGCTTTTTTCTTCTGATCACATTGTATGTCAACATCACCTGCAGACAGACTCCATCAAACTAGGCTAGTGATCATATAATGTGAATACACAGGGACAAAAGTTGATCTTTACAGTAACCAAGGCTGAAATAACAGGAGATGTTATGTTATTATCTTCACATGCCATGTGACCCTAGTGTGATTTTTTTAATGCAATGAATTGAGAGCAAATTTAATTTTTTAAAAACATTTTATCAGTTTTTGAGAGACAGAGAGCATGAACAAGGGGGGGCGCAGAGAGAGGGGGAAACACAGAATCTGAAGCAGGCTCCAGGCTTTGAGCTGTCAGCACAGAGCCCGACACAGGGCTGGAACTCACGAACTGTGAGATCATGACCTGAGCCAAAATCCGATGCTTAACTGACTGAGCCACCCAGGTGCCGTGAGAGCAAATTTAAAATCAACTTTCAATTATCCATAGACATAAGGAATGAAAAAAATGTACAAATACCTTCACATTTTGACAAAACTCTCATTCGAGATTTAACAAAAAGCAGTAAGTTCATTTGGCTTTCACATTTCAGTATTTCCCAAATGTACCACCTGTTACCTCTTAGAAGTTTTAAGTAACGTTGCAATTATAAAAGGCACGTAATAGGATGCTGGAAAAGAAACTAGTTAATCAACCAAATTTACATCAGATTATTTTAACTATTGGTAAATGACCCACAGATTGAAGGGAAAGATGTCTCCATCAAAGAGGAGACAAAGAGGAAACTTTTTGTAAATAAAGTTTCAGAATGGTGGGGGGTTGTCCTGATGCCTGAGATGAGAGATTTACCTGAATGAGAGGTGCTTTTGCTCCCCAGCTGGGTTTCTGACTGGCTGTGGCTGACTGGCGTGAGGTCTTGGCAACTTTGGATGGGGGAGTCCCTTCCCGTAGGGTCAGTACCTGATGGCTTCTCAATATTTTTCATCTCCATTTCTTCATGATGTATCCAAAGATCAGGGGGCCTGAGGTCCTTCTGGCTGCCCTTCCTTTTGCCAACACTGTGGGTGGCCCGTTTCCTATGGAAGAAAAATTAGAGAGCAAATGTGAATGCTTCTATTCAGTGGTCCTTCCTCTCTTTTCTCAGTCAATTCAAGTTAGAAGCAGAGAAGGATAGAAGAGGGCTCCCAGGAGGAAACCTGTGAAATCCAGGAATTGGCAGGCATGTCTTGGCTGCCTTTCCTCGTCTCCCCTGGAGATTCACCACATTATAGGAGCAGTGGTGCTGAATCCCCAAGGCCTCGGCTGCCTGCCAGAGAGTGCCTGACTCTAGCTTCACCAGCTACAAATTCCCCACAAGGTGACAATGGGTGAGATGGAGCCATATGCCAATCTTTGGAGCCAGTCATAAGATACTTCACTGCAACATCTGTTTAGGAGATAAATGAAGGAGTCGTGTTGAAAGGGCAAATGGAAATAAAAAGGCCAGAATTTGTGCCAGCCAAGACTGGGGTTTAGAAGAAAGTCTATAGCTCAGCTGTATAATTTAATGTGCTATTTGAAGACAAAAGGCCGAATGAGGACACTCTAAGGAGAATAAAAGCACTTTTGCCTTGGAGTTACTAAGTATCTGGATGAAAACACAGTAGGATCCATCCTTTGAAAAGAGAAGAATACAGTTCAGAAGTATGCTTCAATTATCTCCTATTTTCCTCAATAAGAATTTAGCAACCATAAATTCATTTTTCAGTGGTAGTCTGTTTTTGGGGCTAGTCAGATTCAAATGCTCCCCTTAGGCTAAGTAAAGTAGCATGATACTCGTGGCTAGTCATTCTCTACAGTGGGCATCAGTAAAGTATGGCCTGCAGACCAAATCTGCCCACTGCCTGATTTTGTAAATAAAGTTTTATTGGAATCCTACTGAACTCATTTATTTTCACACTGCAGTGTGTCGAGTGGTTGCAACAAAGAATGTATGACCCACATGTCTCACAAAACCTCAAACATTTACTATTTGTCCCTTTTCAGAAAGTTTTCAACCTCTGCTTTACAGTTCTAGTTTTTAAAATCTCTGCTTGTATCTTCTATTGGTAATAATGTCTCTTCTAAGACAGAATTCAGATGGTTTAAATCCAACATTTTATAGAGCCCCAGAGAGAAGTAACTCCCGCTCACTTCCTCCCTTGCAACAAATGGTTTATGAGGATAGCTGTTTTCATGGTTGCTAAATGACTCAAACAAACCACTTCAGTGAAAACTCTTTGTAACCTGTACAGGCCACTGAGAGCGGCTTCATTTTCCAATGCTGAAAATAACCTTTGCATTCGTCAATTAATACATGTTTAGTGATGTGACTTGCTGAATTTTAATATATTTTTATCTTTTTTGAAGTGTGCTGATAAGGACAGGAGACAAAGAATGCCAGACTTAATATTTATCAAGTAGTTTAGTACAGAAATAATGCAGTATTTTCTGTTCTAATATTTTCCCTACAGCTCCCGCATTTTGCTGATTTCTTGGCAACAGTCCCACACTGACTCTGACAATGGTCTGTAATAACCTTTAGATCATTTTCTTATATCTAAGATAATAACTCTCTGCTAACCATCCATTCCCTGAATTCATTTCCTTATACTTCACCTGCCCAAATGTACTAGTCCGCAAATGACACACAGCTCGCTATGTAATCTACCCCTGGTCACTTCTTAGAACAATCTAATGTCATTTTCAGACTTGGAGATTTCACCCTGTTATCTTTCTAACAAATCAAAATGCTAAACCACTTTTTAATCCCAGTGTCTATCAGACTGAATACAGAGGAGTACCAGTTCCCAAATCCAGGATAAGATGGCCAATGTTTTCATAATAACTCAATATTTAAATAGGTATGGGAGGGAAATGTGTCAAATAATTTTTTAAACTAAAAATAAGTTATGAATTCTGGTTTACTCTTGCTTACACACATGCCTCATTCATTCATTCATTCATTCATTCATTCATTCATTCTTCATTCACCAGCCCCTATAATCTCAGTACCAAGCATCCACAAACATAGTTTACTTAAAAAAAAAAAAAAATTCCAAATCTGACTGAGGTAGAGCTTTTTTGTACGGTGTGATTTATAGCCTCCGTCTGGGAAAAATTATCATTCTTCATAAAATGCATACACATTTTTCTGATGGATTTTAGTTAGATTAAGGCCTTTTCTGAGAAGCTACTCATCCACTTAGCTGTCAGCCAAGAATCTAAAGACTCTAGGGGAGCCTGGGTGGCTTAGTCGGTTAAGCATCTGACTCTTGATTTTGGCTTAGCTGGCAATCTTGCAGTTGGTGAGTTTGAGCCCCAGGGTTGGCTCTGCACTGATGGCACTGAGCCTGCTTGCGATTCTCTGTCTCCCTCTCTCTCTGTCCCTCCCCTGCTTGTGATCTCTCTCTCTCCCCCCGACCTCTCTGTCAGAAAAACATAAAAAATAAACATTTAAAAAAAACTTTAAAAAAGAATCTAAAGATTAAATAAACTTTATTTCCTTTTTGTATATATTCTATGAAAGGCCATCTACTAACTACTTTTGTTTTCTATCATGTCTCTTATCAAGAAAGATCTTTGACCTTGGAAAGGCCTCCCTTCCCTGCGGGTGGTAGTAGCCCAGCCACCAGGTACAGCAGGTTTTGTAATAAAACTAACATCTGCTCATAACTGAACTGTCTGAGATTTGTCTTAAAACCTGCAGGAACAGTTGTCATCTCAGCCTTCTGTCCATCTGCTGGTTCTCTGATACAGGACCCACTGTGGTCCCCTCGATCCTCTGTCTCATCATTGGAATCTTCAAAATTTGTATGCAGATGAACCTGTGCAATGGGTCCTGAGGTGTGGTCCTTGGACCAGCAGCATCAGCATCACTTGGAAACCTGTTAGAAATGCACGTTCTCAAGCTCCACTGTAGTTCAGAAACTTGCAGATGGGGGGTGAGAGGGTGCAAGTGGGCAGGAGAGGGTGGGGCCCAGCAGTCTGTGATTTAACAGCTCTCAAGGGAAATCAGATGCACTTCAAGTTTGAGAAACACCACCTTAGTGAATTTTTTTTTTGTTTTTATTTTAAACCTAGTTTTTGCATTAGATATACAATATGTCACATGTTTGTCCCTCCCTACATGCACCCTTTCTCACAGGTACCAGTAATCTTCCAGTTTCCAAAAATAGCCATAGGATGCCAGGGTCTCTTCTCACCCCATGGGCTATTGAATAAAGGCAAAGCAAGCATTCTTTCAAGGCTCTCTGCTGTCTCTTTCTCATACTGGGGAGCAAAGTTTTCACAGCATAATCAAGTGTTAGTGTTTTTTGTTCTCTCTCTCCATCTCCCTCCCTCTCTCATTGTACTTTTGCCCAGAATGCCTTCACAATCCTGTTTACTTACAAACTACTGACTCTTGAAGATTTTCTTCAAGCCTCTCTTCTTCAGGAAGCCTTCCTGACCATGCTAGGTCAGTGTCATCTTAACATACCTAAAGCATTTCCCTTGTCTCTTTACCACTCACCTTGCATTGATGACCGTCTGTCTTACTGAGCTGGCCAGATGCTCCCAGTGTGTGTATTGATTTCCTCCCGTGAGACTACAGCAAATTCTGTTTCTTTCACTTATCCAACATCATCCGTTGTTTTGCAACATGTATTCATTTATTCATTCAGTGACCATTTACAGAATACTGAGTATGTGCCCCAAAAATGTGCTAAGTACTAGAAATGCAAAAGATAGGCGAGACATTGGGAGCTTGATAAATGAATGGGAAATGGCATGGCTACTCTGAACTTCTGCATTGTTGGAGTCATGAGCAGGCAATGGATCATGGCAGTTGGTAAAGCTGAAAAAGTGGAGGGACCAAATCACAGGAGGCCTTGCCTCCAACAGAAATATTTTTAATAGTATCAGGAAGTCAGTGGGGAATTGCAGGAAGATCTTTAGCTCAAGAGTTAACATTAATCAGATCTGTTATTTTCTGTAATGCAGATTACTAACTGAACACATAGTAATTACTTGAATTAAATAATAAGAATTTTTCATTATCGACTTGGAAGTATTTTTTTTGGCAAGATTCTCTGATTTTTTATTGGCTTCTGTGTTTCTTACTTTGCACGTAACCTAGTACTGTAAGAGAAGTTTGTTTCCTCAATCACTTTTAATCAGTATGCTTAGGATGTGAAAGGGTAAAAGCCAACATTGGTTTAGTATTTTAATGTAGTCAGACAAGCTGTTGATAATCTACCCAGGTAACTGCCTTTAAAATGTGATAACCATGCGTCCTGGATTTCCAGCGTATTCTCAATGTCAAATCTTTTGTCTTTAGTATCTACAGATACATTCTAACTTATCATAATCCATATTCTATGGCTTGGCCAGGAAAATGTCATTACTTTATCAAAAGGCACAAAGCCCCTCGCCTACTCCCCATTAATTTAAGCTTTCACAGACACATTTTTTCCATCTTAGGATATTCTACTATGATTTCACTAATTCAAAATGTGTAAGGGGAGTCCCTCTTCAAAGTAGTAAGCAATTTTAAATTAATAACCAAAAAGAAATACAAAATTATTTTTTTATTTCATATTAATTTGATGCCACATGTTACCATGTGATTCTACAACTTGATAGCATTCCATGGGGAGTTTCAGGGTTCTGAGGTAGAGAACATGACAGAATGTATTTATCCCTGTTTCTCATTTGAGGAAACTGACATTCAGGGATTAGGTTTCATTAACCACCACTAATTTAATTCAAGAAGTGGGGAATCAGAACTAGAACTTGGGTTCTACCTTCTGTTATTTTATATCGTAAAAACAAAACGTTACCAACTAGAATGTGAATCAATCAGATAACTACCTCATTATTAAATATATATGTGTATACAAAAAACCGTACAATAAAATATATGGACATTAACTTGAATGATGTACTGCGAACAGTGCACATAAATATGCTTCAAATCCGTTGGATGCAATTCAAGAGCCCCAATAAAACACAAAGACAATTTACAGTCTCCAGCACCAACAGGTAAAGAGATATTGAAGCAGCCCATGAATGTGTTTCCTATTTCACTTTATTAATTACATGAAACTCTCATTTTTCTGAGGGTTCTGTAAGGGACATTACTCCTGTTTTAGATTGGAATTGATTTTGCTTTCATCTGCATCATTTAATTTGTTCAAAAAGTCTCAGTGATGGTGGTATCAGGAGGAAGGATCCTCAGTAAAATCAAGAAAAGTTAAATTAAAACTCAGGAATATCTTGAAGGAGAAATTTTTATTTTTCACATTTTCTCTGTTAATATATACAAACAGAGAGGCCAGGATGAAAGGTAATGGGTCTGTTACAGAAGAAATATAGATGAGGAAAAACTGTGAAAATATGCCAAGTAAATATTAAGAGATTTTGAGTGAAGGCTGAGGAAAAACCAAAGTGGCAGTAGGACAGAAGCTATAAATTCACCTTCTTTGGTTTTCAGTCATTCATGGAGTGATTTATTCTTTCATTCATCTCCTAATTTAAAAATGAGTTCTATCGAGGGCTCAGCCTCTACTCTTTCTAAATAAAACCTTCAAGCTCTTAAGAAGTGCTTAGCATGGGATTTAAGACAATTTAAGAGTTTCTAAAAATAGCATGAAATGCCACTTTTGCACATGGAGAAGACTGGCATTTTCTCTGTGAGGAAACAAAATATGTCCAAGAATCCAATTCATCAGGTCCATATAATCCGCCAACATTCTTCTCAAAAGGATGAAAATGAAAAAACCAAAACACCCCACTACAGGTGGTTCCGATGATTAAACTTAGTTTAGTGAACACATTCATGTTTTTCAAGCCATCATGAAATAGGCCAAGCTTGGTTTTGGTGCCTTCCCCACTTCCCTTCACGTGAATATTTCTCAGCTCTACTTCAGCGGCCTGTCACATAGATGTCTTCCCATTCTATGTCTCTGCACAGCCCCATTCCTGGGATTATTCCACCAAGAGACTGTCGAATGCCTCACCCCATTACAGTTCTTTTTTCTCCAGAGCCTCACTAAATGTCCAGCACACTGGAAGTTCTGTGTAATTATGATTTCCTAGAATGCTCACACATGAGAGTAAGTTAAGCTCAGTCTGCCTGGCTTCTTGTTTAAGCACAATGGATTAGCACATCAGCTGTCACTAACTCGAAGATAGCCCAATTTCACACATGCGGCCAAATATAAAATTTGTCCTGCCATATAAATAAATTAAATACAAAGACTGCATCTACACTCATACGTCACTTTCTTTAGCTTGTACATCTTCCTGTATCCTATTTCTAAATACCTCATTTCAAAAGGTTGGAAGATACAATATAGATCAACAAATGGGTCATAGGATTTTTAAAAAGAGAAACTAAGGTATTAGCAAGGGAAGAGAAACAATGATTTGTTAGAGAATCTTCCTCTGACACTGTGTGTAGCATATAGTTGTCAAATCAGCCACCTATAGGCCCAATGCCTCAGGCTTTCAGAGCCAGCACTATGCCTGAGGCCAAAGGGAAAAAAAAATCAAGGGAAGATCTTATCAGAGCCAATTCAGTGAGAGAGTACAGCTGAAAGGGACATATCAGGCTGGATTTGAAAAGTGCTAGACAGGCAGAGAATAACCAGGAGATTATTGCTGATTCCCACAACTTCTGACACAAGGTTAATATGCTGGTTATGGATGTTGCTAGAAGGGGATAAACTGAATTAAAACCATCTTTCCATTCTAAACTTTGACTTTGATGTACCATCCTCTGCATGGGCTATAACCTAGAATTGCATAATATGGAAAAATTTTTTAAATCCCTCAAAACGTTGAATTTCTGAGAATCAACCACAGCCGGGAAATCCGAACATTGTGAATTTCTAGGATCTCTCTTCTATCCTAAGTACTGTCTCCAAACTAAATACTCCACTGTATTATAACTACATTGAGTTTGGTAGTCATTCGTGCAACAAGCATTGGTTAAATGCCTACAGGCCTCCTTGCCAGAATTGATAAATACTTTCAAAGGAACACACATCTCCAACATTTTACACATAATTGCAGACAGGACCATGAGTTGGGACATGGTGAAGTCCATTTTCTAAATGTTGCTAAAGGAACATGTGCCCTCCTCTGAAAGGAAGGATCTGGCCCAGAGAAGTCAAGTCGAGCAGAAATGCCACGTGGGTCTCCAGGTGGATTCTATTATTAAGTCTGCAAGCCTAGCCCTCACTCACTCAAGTTATGGGCCTGAAATGAACCAAAGGCAAGGTTTTGCTCAGGTCAGAGGCTAAGGAATATGTGGTAAATTATGAAAAAGAACACCGGAAGAGATTTCTCAAAAATATAACTCAAGAAGGTGATAGGTCAAACCGTGACCTCTCTCCTCTCAGGAACCAGCCGTTACCTACTTTCTCTGCTGGGCTGAAGAGCGCCGGGTGCAAATCACAGCCACGATCACTACCACCAGCACTGTGATGACGCCAACGGTGACCACAATGATTACAAGCAGGTTGCTGTTCTTTTGAGGAGTGACACTGCCGTGTGGGGGGTGCATCTGGCCAATGGGTGGCTCTGGGAAAAGACAGGCAAATGGAGATCAGATTTAGGGGTTGTGACAGCTCCGCGTTTATCAAGCTGTTAAGGATGTGAATGTTCCTATTGTTCTGGGCATTCTTGAAGCTGGGGAAAAAAGCAATGAAAAATGAGAGGAAAGATCTATGTTACCTCCCCAAGAAGAAAATTAAATATATGTCCACACAAAATCCTATACGGAAACATTCATAGCAACATTATTTAGAATAGCCCAAAGTGGAAGCAACCCAAATGCCCATTGACTGAATGATGGATAAACAAAATGTAGGGCTTCCATACAGTGGAATATTACCCAGCCATAAAAGGGAATGAGGAACTGATACATGCTATGGCATGCATATGCCTTAAAAGTGTTACTCTAAGTGAAAGAAGCCAGACACAAAAGGTTAATATTGTATGATTCCACTTATACAAAATATCCAGAATAGACAAATCTGTAGAGACAGAATGTAGATTAGTGTTTGCCAGTGGATGGGAGGAGTGAATGGGGAAGGACAGCGAATGGGTACAGGGTCTCCCTTGGGGATGGTGAAAATGTTCTGGAATTAGACAGTGGTGCTGGTGGCACAACCTTGTGGATGTAACTAAAAACCACTGACATCGTACACCTTCAGAGGGTGAATCTGTAGCACGTGAATTATTTCTCTCTCTCTCTCTTTTTTTTTAAAGAATTAACCTGTCATATTGAGTAGAAAGTGGGGACAGGAAAGGCTACTTTGTACTACGAATATTCCAGGGTTATGAGAACCACAGGAGGCTATGCTTTATGAGAAAACACTATTTATTTGAGGGTGTGAAAGACAAACTATTTGACTCTAATCACTTACAGTTTATTTCCATTTTTTAAGGAAGCTATCTATAAAGTTTTAATTTTACATTTAATTTTCAACCTATTAAAAGTGCATGAATCCCACTTAAAAGCTGTCACTTGGTTCAAAAGAGTGTCATAAAATCCTGATATGAATGTTCTCTTGTCTTGCAGTAGTACCTCATGGTAGACAATATTTAGGTGAAAATAACAGACAAGACATTTTTTGTTATAATTTGCTTAGGTAAACAAGAATGGCTAATGACACCTTAAATTGCTTTCTTTAAATATTCAGTAATCAATTAGAAATATTATGTCCTATGTTATGTTATTCATTAGAAGTAACAACGTTTTAAAAGGTAAACAGTAGCTTGTTTTATTTATAAATTAATTTAAAGGGGTGCCTGGGTGGCTCAGTCGGTTAAGTATCTGACTTTGGGTCTGGTTGTGATCTCACCGTTCATGAGTTTGAGCCCCACATCAGGCTCTCTGCTGTCAGCACAGAGCCAGGTTGGGATGCTCTGCACCCCCACCCCCACCCCCCGGCCCCTGCCCCAACCCCCTCTCTCTCCCACTCTCTCTCAAAAATAAACAATTAAAAAAAAAGAAGGGTGCCTGGGTGGCTCAGTTGGTTAAATTGTCTGACTTCAGCTCAGGTCATGATCTCACCGTTCATGAATTTGAGTCCTGCATTGGGCTCTCTGCTGTCAGCGCAGGGCCCAGTTTGGATCCTTTGTCCCCCTTTCTCTGTCCCTCCCCACCTCATTCGTTCTCTCCTTCTCTCTCTCTCTAAAATATAAACATTTAAAATATACACATATAGGGGCGCCTGGGTGGTTCAGTCGGTTAAGTGTCCATCCGACTTCAGCTCAGGTCATGATCTCACAGTCCGTAGGTTCGAGCCCCAAGTCAAGTTCTGTGCTGACAGCTTGGAGCCTGGAGCCTGCAGCCTGCTTCAGATTCTGTGTCTCCCTCTCTCTGCCCCCTCCCCGCTTGTGCTCTCTCTCTCTCTCTCTCTGTCTCTCTCAAAAATAAATAAAAACATTTAAAATATATACTTAAAAATTAATGTAAAAAGTCACAGAAAGCACTGATTTTGGATATTTTCCTAGACCTAAGTTTGAATGTGCTTCTTTAACAAGCTATGTTAGCTTTTTATACCTCCCGAGTGAAGTATTTAGGCCTTTTACACCCTCAGTGACTTTGTCTGCAAAATGGAAATAAGAATACTTATTTTTACAGGTATTGTCAGAATTAGAGAAAATACATACAAAATGACCATCTCAGCACCTGACAGGGAATAAATCAAAATCAAAACCAAAACACTATCTTTTGACAAGTTATCTAAGAATCATTGTTTTTTTGAAACAATTATTGCTGATTCATTGTTATTGGAAAAATATTAAGCACTTCGGATATAACTTGAATCTCAGGGGAGGAACTCATCAAAAGTGTTTAAATAGCACTTTCTGTTAAACATTCTCTTATAAGTGAAAGAAATAAGATATCCTTGAAGTAATTTTTACATTTACTACAAAGGAATGAGGCAAGTAATAAAAGGTCAGAACTTTCTGTATCATAGTTTTACTTACAATTTAAAAAGTCATTTTACAGTAGTATCTCAATATGCCCTTTCTGTGCTTAATAAATTAATTGATTGGAATAAATTAACCTTTTATGTGAGAACTTACAGTGAAGACAGTTGGAGATATCGTGGATTTTTATTAGCATGACTTCAATTTAACAGTTCACCATTTCTGACAAACTTAGTTTCAGTCATACAGAGCAGTACACCTAATGAACATTTTTAAAACCTTGTAAACTAGAATTTTTCAAATTTCTACTCATTTCTTTTTCCTCCCCACCCAGAAAGGCATCATGTTTCAAGTCTGAAAGTAATGACTCTGGACTTTGCTGAACATGAATGAGATGATATCGATGCCATTTGCCTTAGAGAGTTAGGAATCATGAGGACTCCCATTATAAATCTTTGATACCAGGCCTTTACGCCTTCCTCAGAAAAGTTCCCATCAGTTTGAAAGTTGATATTCAAGGTCTTTCATTAATTTCCCAATCTCAATTCAAAGGCTGAACAATCAGAATATTTGACATCAATGGGCAGCTAAGAAAGTCAAGTGGAATGGAATCTTTTGATGTCGCTGACCCTCATTATCTGCAGTGATTTGTTCTGTAGAGTTGGCTGTAAACACTGAATTAAGGAATACTAAGTATTGCTGCTGGAGGCAATGCAGTGTTAGGTTCCTGGGAGCCTCTGGTTACAACATTTTTATCAATCAATATATAACCTTGTTTTATGTGTGTTTCTTTTTAAACACACTTTATTTAGTACATAATGTTCATTCATTGACATTGAACTCACAGTCAACAACATCATAACTCATGCTTGAGTGAAGCTTAATTAACACACACATTTTCTCCATAAGCTACAGCATACAGCCTTTTGCGTGTAGGAACAGTAAACAGCACTTCAGCACTACGTTGAAGGCCACTTTAAACCCTGAAACCACCACTAAAAAATGCACAAAAATGTAAAAAAAAATGGCACTACATACACTGTAGAAAGGACGCTTGTTTACACTGTGAGAGCTGAAACAATAAGGCAGAGGGTCATCTTGTTTATTTCAGCTGAGTTCGTGAGCACTGGGCTACTCAAACTTTTGGCTGCTCTGCGCATGTCCACAATGACCATAAAAGCACTACAGGTATCGATTTTGGTGGTTAAAAATAAATTCTAGCAGTAAGTGAATTCACAATAACAATCTGCAAATAATGACAATCAACCATATATTTGAACACATCAAAAGACTGTTCCAAATTAGGAAAAATGTTAGAGCTCATCAATCTAGATCACTACAGATAAAAGTTCTGGAAGACAGCCTGACTCCAGAAGAGGCAAGATGACATTTACTATCTTTTGGGCTTCAGAGGGGAAACTTCATGATGTAATTCAGAGATTTGCAAATATCCTTCTGGACACTGTGATTATTTCATGAGATAATGGATGCAACACACTGGCCACAGGCCCTGACACAGGGTTGGCTCTCAATAGACATTATGAAGCGCTTCAATATTCATTCTATGTGATCTTTCCAACTTAAAGAAAAATATAGTGTCCTGATACATCTGTTCCTGTTGTTACTACAATAGCTTGGGTATCCAGTGTCTTGGTAATCAAAGACTTAGATGTGTTTCATTAAAATTGGTGAGAAGAGAATTAAGTTTTGAAAAGTCACATGGGCATTCCATCCACTTTTTATTTTCATAACATTTGATTGCCATAAAATGTTTCAACCTTTTTATACTACATTTAATAAAAATAAATATATACTTCATAATCTTATGGGCCTAAAGTCTCAAGTAATAATTGGAAAATTGGTTTCATGAAATAATAATGTCTTTAATTTTTAGAGTATTTGGGAGAGAACAGATCCAATGATTGCTTGGGACTAAGCTTCTTTCCTACATTTGCAGTCTTCCCTGATAACAATTTTGTTATTATAACACTTTGAGCTCAACATATGTCTCAATAATTTTACAGGTCTTTGAATTTGAACAGAAATTCCTATGGCATTGAATATTTCAAAGCATCTCCCCCTGAAATAAAGTGCTATATAGTCAACCAGCTGGAAGAAACTTTACAGATAATCTAGCCCAATGTTCCCTAAAATGAAATATTAATCAGCATTATGGGGTTGGGAGGAAGTTCCTTGGTCAATTAAGTTGGAAAACATATTTCCTTTCTCAAATCTCAGAATTTTGAACATGCTAATGTGAACTGTGAATTGCTAGGAGAGATAGGGCAGGCACAGTAAAGAATATACCCAATTATTCTAGAAAAATGTACTGAAGATCCAGTTAGGTGCTGGGGATATGATGCTGTGATCCGAACATGGATGGACCTTGAGGGCATTATGCTAATGAAATAAGTCAGATATAGAAAGACAAATCTACATGATATCACTTGTATGTGGAATCTGAAAAAGCTGAACTCATAGAAACAGACAGTACTAGAATGGTGGCTACCAAGACTGGGGGTTGGGGGAAATGGGGAGATGTTGGTCAAAAGGTATAAATTTCCAGTTATCAGATGAACAAATTCTGGGGTGACAATGTACATCATGGTGATTATGGTTAATAATACTGTACTATATACTTGAAAGTTGCATGGATTATAAATCTTAAATTTTCTCATTACAAAAAAATAAATGGTAATTATGTGATGTGATGGGGATGTCAGCTAACACTATGGTGGTGATTGTTTTACAGTCTATAAGTTAGCAAATTAACACATTGTACACCTTAAATTTATACAGTGTTATATGTCTATTATACCTCAGTAAAGCTGGAGAGGGGGATGGTGATGGGCAGAGAAAATTCATGAAAGGATTCAAGCAGCCTAAAAGAAAACTATAAGAGGTATATACATACAGTTGTGATGTAGCCTTCAGCCTGCCCAACTAGTTAGAACAGAGGAAAAAATCAATATATATTAAATGGCCTATCTTTTCCATTCCTAAAACATGTACCTTGTCTGGGTCATTTCTCACCTGGGATCAACCCATAGCTCTTACAAGGAAGAATGAAAACTCCATTTCTGAGCTATTTTTCTGGAAGAACAGAGAGGGAGCAATAGCCAGGCTATCGAACCACTAAAACGTATTTATAGGGCCATGCTTATATTGTTTCATAATAATTTGTATGTCATTGTCTTATATATTGTGTGGTCTGAGAACAGTTTCCAAATTAGAATTGGAAACTACTGGGGAGGCGCCCGAGCAGGAGGATCCTAGGCTTGCCTCCTCCCAAGAACACAACTAGGTAAGTATCAAATTAGAATATTGTGATTGCTCCCCCCTCACACCCCTCAAAGAGGCATGATTGTTGACTTCATGGAGGTTACAACTTACTGGAAAAGATGTATGAAACAGATCATGAAACAAATATAAAATTAAAACTATAATTGGTATTTTTAAAAAGTAGAGTTCAAAAGAAAGATGCAATATGAGAACATAACAGTCCTTGGAGGAGAAGAGAGGTCATGAAAGGCCTCATTACAGAAGTAACATGGAGGCAGAATCATGGAGGATCCTAGGAGTTAGCTCCTCTTTCTTTACAAAGGAACTGAGAGAAGATCATATGTCTGGAACATTGGGAGCAAAAGGGAAATGGCACAAAATGAGGTTGGAAAGAGAAACAAGACTCAGTTCATTCAAGAGCCCTGTAGGTCACATTCAGTTATTTTCAGTACAATCACAGACCATTTAAGGGCTTTCAGGAAGGAAGATGTTGCTGGTGGAAGCAGAGAGACCAGCTAAGAAGATGTTAACAGTCTCCAGGTGAGAAGGAGTGATAACTTCAACTGAAATGGTGGCCATGGCAGTCAAGCAAAGTAGACAGGTGCAAAACACAATCTGAGAATGAATAATCAAAAGCAGATTGCATATGGAGGAGGAAAAAAGGAAGCATCGGGCAGGTTTAGACTTAAGTGATTGTCCTATGTCTGAAATGAGGGAGAGGGTGAAAGACCAAGAAAGGAAAAACAAAAGCTCAGTCTTGACTATCTCAGGGTTGAGATCTTATGATAAATTATAAAGAGGCAGCTAGAAGGTCTGGGTTAGAAATATAAATTTCGGAGCTGGCACACAGATGGGAGTGGACAAGGTCACCGAATCAAGAGTATAGAGTTAGTGGAGATGCTTTCTCAAGACTAACACCTCTAGTATTCAGGTAAAAGGGGAGAACCAGGCAAAAGAGAAGTGAGTGGCCAAAGTTCCCAATACTTATGTGACCATGGACCATTTTTTCTCAGAGCTTCTCATGGGACCCATTTACCTTGGAACAACCTTTGGGGAATTGGTGATCTAGATCAGTGGTTTTTAACTGAGGAGATTTTGCTCCCTAAGGGGAAATTTGGCAAAGTGTAGAGGTATTTTTGGTTCTTAAAACATGGTAGAGGGGAAATACCCTTGGCATGTAGTGCGTAAAAGCCAGGGATGCATAGGAGAAGCCCCACAACAAAAAATTATCCAGTCTCAAATAACAATAGCTCTGAGGTAGAGGAATCCTGATCTAGCTTAACATTTTCTATGTTCAGATGAAAAACTAAGATCCCAAGAGTTTAAGTGACTTGATTCACACAGTTCTAATCCTTGGCAAAGTCGTATTAGAACCTGGGGGTTGGTATTAGTCTGGGATCTTTAAAATCATTTGTGATAGATAATGGTTGGACGGCAGGTAGGCAGAGCCCCTTATAGACTAAAACTTGAGACCCTGGACCACTCCAATTACCTTTCTATGAATGATGTAAAGTTTTATTTCTGGACCTTTCCTTTGGCATTAAGGTGTCTGTTGAGTGCTTACAATAGCTCACCAACCTCAGAATGATCATTTCATGCAAATATGGAAGAGCTTTTATGTCTATTTTATTTATATTAGTTAAAATATTACTGCATTCTGAAAATAATAAAACAAAAGTTTTTAAGAGTAAGGGTCAAATCATGATCTTTTCTCCCAAACACACAGTGTAAGGCATATTTTACAGAACACCTAATATGATTCTGAATATCTAAAAATTAATGATATTGATTTTTAGAAATATTTCACCAAAGCATCAACCTATCAAAGTTAATTTGGGTTTTAAAGGTTGAGATCAATACAACCACATATTTGTAGGGATTATAGATCTCTTAACCAAAATTACTAATTTTATAAATTACACACAGATCCATCAACAAAAAAAAATTGCTGATTTATCTTTCCCAATGAGAACAGCAAGATTGAAGTGATTTTCAGTGTTGTATTCATACAAATATAAACTACAAAATCACATTTTCAGAAGTTGAAGATTTTCCTGCTTTGAGAATGTGGACCACAAAATTGAATACACCATAAAAGTAAAATACTGCCATATCAGTACCTATTAGCTTTGATTCTACCTGTCATAAGAAAATAATTTAGGAAGCCTCTTCAGTTTCCTCAATTTAATTAAGGGCTTACAACTACAAGAGTAAACATGAACTATAGCTTTGTTTTTATTTGAATTCCAAGAGTGCATTTTTAAAGAGTGGCATGCTGTAAGAGAAAGTAAGTGACTAGTGAGGTCTAAATTTATTTGCAACTAGCTTGAGGATCCCGACAATAAGCCATTATTCTATTATAATTCTTTGAAGGATGAATACAGGAAGTGTAGGGAGAGATAGGAAAACTCTAATTCAGTCATTCTAAGAGGAGATATATGAAAATTTCCTGGTGTATGAGGTTTAAAAGCTCAGATTTTAAAATGTTTTTGTTGACTCAGCCTAGGTTGGGTGGGTTTGGAGTTTTATCAGTCAAGGTTTTTCATTTGTACATTGGATTGGAAATTATAACCCTTCTTAAGGCATAATAAGACATTAGCAGAACTTTAATTAGAAAGGTAGGGTTTTTCAGATGCCTTTGCTGATTTGCTCGTAATAACCTAAGCTAAAGTCAAATTACATATTTACCATCATTTATCAGTTAGAAAAATAGAATGGGAAACAGATTGAGTTTGCTCTCCACCATCCATGTCTCTTAGAGGTTATCAATTCAATCAAGTAGCCTGTAATAATTTGTGATTCCAGTAAAGATTCTAGAAATGATTCAGGTGCTTTGTTCATCCCATTCATTTAACATGAAACACCTAAAACATCATTATGTGTTGCAGAAAATTGAGAAGGGGTGATGGGCAATGATCTATCTAAGCTGGTTCAAAGTCACTGGCTATTGTTCCTCTATTTTATCTTCATGACTTTCTCTAGTGAGATAATGTATATCAGACTAAATTTAATTGCAATTATTTTTCTGACTAGGAATCTTAAATGGCAAAAAAAAAAAAAGAATACAATAACATGCATTCCCATCAATTACTATAATTCTCTTCATCTGAGATCTGACTCCTGTGAAAAGTTCTTGTTGACTTAACCTGTTAGCATCGAATTTGGTGGTCTGGGGTTTCTTTTCAGAAATCTCACTTTATTTTGAAGGGCAAATTCAAATAGTCAATACCAAACTTTCAAACTTGATCCAAAATTAGGACTGCTATATTGGCTCAATCAAATTTCAGTTATTTGTAGTCACTTGTACATGTGCACCTTGAGATGCATACATACTTTGAAATGGAAATTTCTTGCAATAGTTTCCTTTATCTCATATATATAGGTGATTAGAAACGATTCAAATTTTCTGGCCTCCTGTATTTTTACTTGCTAAACTTGAAAATTCTATTCAAACTTAGAGTTCTTTAGGACATGTCGTTTAAGAGAATGCCTAGTTTTATGTTTGTGGCTTACACTGGCTCCACCCTTAACATGCATGACCACTGCTTATTAGAGGGTAGAAACAGTGAAGGGACAATTGTTCCTTCTCAATTAACTGTTCTGGCTCTTTCTTAATTTCTTGGCACTCTGTCTCTTCAAAAAACACCATCCTGTGCCAGTATAGATAGTCAGCCCTTAGCTGCGGATGAATTCCATTTTGAAACTCTCTGTAGAAACCATATCTGAAAATCAGCTCTGCAGGATCACTCTAAAAAGGGGATCATGCTAATTCTTGGCATGGACTCTAAACCTAGAACCCATCTCAGGGCAAAAAACACTACAATGTTATTTCCCCACACGATTTCAATGATGACCTTCTTTTACCCTCCCTCATATCCCTGGGATTTTTCTCACTCTCTTTCATCTTCCTGAAGTGTATTCCTCTGCCTTATCCACCTGGGTAATTCCCCCTCTTCATTTGTTGTTCCTGTGGAGGTCTAGTTTTCAATCTGTGTGCATAGTATAGCAAGCACCCTGCACACAGTGATGGCTTAGGGGCATTTCTAACTGATTACTTGAATGCATGAAGTGTGTTTGGCATATTGTTGACTCTTGACATAAAATTTGAAGCAAAAGAATGAGTTGATGAAACTTGCACAGTTTTGGGAAGGGAACCATCATTATCTAAACCTATTGAAGGAACATGCCCTTTGTCTGTTTTCAGTCCCAACACATCCCTCCTCTCAACTTTCTGTTGTGAGCTTCCTAAAGTGTCCCTTGTGTGTCTGAGAGCCTGGAAACTATCAGATCCAGACACCAGCTATAGAAGGTGTCTAATTTTCAAATACCTATAGGAGATAATGTCACTTCATGTGGGTAGAGGATGTGTGTACAAGACAATAGGACGTGGTGAGGACTGTAGCAACCTGGAGAGAGCATTCTGGGTATAACCTTAGACAGGTATGATTGGAATATATTTAGGAAGCTTAAATGTAAGAATTTATACTTATCTGGTTAAGTAAACTGCATTAATAGCAGAAGAGGGTATGCCTGGTAATTAGAAAAGAAGTCAACAGGTAAATATATGTTCCTGAATCCAATACTGGACAGAGGAGGGGAGGCTGAGCCTTTAAATGGAGCATCTGGTCTACTGCACATACATATACGTCCTCTTTGAGAAAATAGATGCATTAGGTTATCATTACCTATAATAGGAAATAATCACTTAGCTGAACCCCTTATTCCAATTTCTCACTCAGTAAACAACTTTTAGATTGCAATTTGGCTTCCCATATGGATTTTTATTTTTATTAAAAAAATTTTTTTAATTTTTATTTATTCTTGAGAGAGAGACAGAGCATGAGTGGGGGAGGGGCAGCGAGTGAGGGAGACACAGAATCCGAAGCAGGCTCCAGGCTCTGAGCCATCAGCACAGAGCACGATGTGGGGCTCAAACTCACAAGCTGTGAGATCATGACCTGAGCCAAAGTTGGAAGCTTAACCGACGAAACCACCCAGGTGTCCCAACCCATATGGATTTTTAAATAGAAGACCATTCAAATGAATATTTATCTATTCAGAAATCAAATTTTTCATGAAAACCTGCTAAAATTGTTGCATAAACATATTGTGTTATTTTCATAAAATAAAATACTAGGAGTATTTGTAAACACACAGATGAATCTTAAAAACAAAATTAAAGATGAATGCAAGATGCAACAAGATATGTATCCTATGATGCCATTTTTATAAAGTGATAAACATGTATAGTAATATTATAATGTTTAGGGATATATATCTATATAGTAAAAACCATATTTGGGAGAGTGGTTACATCAATGGGGAATGGAGGAAATGGTGGAGAAGCATGTGATGAGGCAGAGATATATAACAGATTTCAATTATATGTTGAATCTTTTATATTTTAACCTTGCTGATGAGTACACAAGTTTTCATATTTGTGTTTTAACTATATGAACTATATATCTAGCAAACCAAACGAAACAACAGCAACTGAACAAATGTTTAAAAACCTATGAAAGGAACTTATCATATATACATCAGTCCCTTAGAAGTTTGGCTTGTATTAATCCATTCTCCCAAAGTTTCTATTTCAGCAAAACTGAGGACAAGATCTTAGAAGACAGCTCCAACACTAACACCAACTGCTTCTTCTGTGCAGTGCTAGATATTATTTCTGGCCGACCCCAAAGCATATGAATGGTCCATCAGGATGAGCAGAAATAAACGTTTAATCCTTAGAGTGTGAAGAAAAATTAGCAATAAGTTGCTAAAGGATTCTGAAGAGTAAATTCTCTAAGCAAAAATTCTTAGTGACCAGTTTAGGAAACTAAGTGGGTTTCAGTTCAATCTCCCTTAGAGATCACCTTTCTCTAATAATATTAAATTTTTGGAGACATTTTATTCCTTTATTTTTTTAATGTGAGAAAGAGAGAGAGTGGGAGAGGGACAGAGGGGAGGGGACAGAGGATCTGAAGCAGGCTCTGTGCTGACACAGTGAGCCTGATGTGGGGTTCGAACTCGCAACTCGTGAGATCATGACCTGAGCTGAAGTCTCAACCGACTGAGCCACCCAGGAGCCCCTGGAAACCTTTGAAATACATATAACACTTTAAAATGTAGGTATTATATTAGTAACAACTCTGAATCATTTATAAAATTTTCCATGGTTGAACTTTTCAACTGACTATTTTGTGCACTCAACTCTCATTGGCATTATCTCCTGGTAGAATGTACTACAGGTTTGCTAATAACTTCATATTTGTTTTTTTTATATATAACTTAATACTTCTATTACCCCACTAAAATCCTAGGTCTGGGATTCTTAACACTTTCAGTAAGTAAAAAAATTGCCTCAGACACTCTAGAATTAACCATTTAATTAATATAACTAATCCAATAGAATCTAATTGATAGACTTACCATTGAGAGTGCTTCTATCAATCAAATTAGTATCAACTGGCCAATAACCTCCATCTCCATGACGACCTATTTGTTGGGAAAACATATTAGCATGTTAGTGGATATACAGCATGAAAGCATAATGAAACAGACAAAAATAATAAATATTTTAAAACACACACACAATTGAACAAGGTATTTTGGCTACTTCAAAGAAAGTCTGAGACTATTAATACCATTATGTTTTGTGAAAAAATGTTATTTTCTATGTGTCAAAAAATCTGTCATGAAAATAGACTCTTTTTTACAAAAAGCTAAATTCAATTCCTCTTTGAAAAGTTGTCCCCACTTATTTTTTTCTTCCAATCTCCTTATAAAAGTGTCCCCAGAAGGTACAGCAGCGGTTTGAGTCCCAGTGTAACATCTCAGAACAGAAAGGGTGCCGGCCATGGCTCCTAGAGAGGCAGACGCCCACCTCTTTCATGCTGCAAGAGGTCCATCCATCTGACACGACTTTGTGGCAAATTATCATTATTACCCTACAAGGGGACTGCACATTTTGTCTTATAACTGGGTTTTGAGCAGTCCTTGTGGTATGTGCAAAACAGGTGCCTGGGAACGAGATATTAGATACAGAGTCAAGAATGGGGTTATGGCACAGCTCACATACCTGTTCTGAATTTTTCTTAAAAACACAGCAGGGAAGAAAGAAGGCTTCTTTAACACCACATTATTGGAAGCACTGCTTTCCAGTAGGTGTGCAACAGTTGTAAAAGCAGTATTGAAGAGAATTGAGCCAGAAATAACCAGAATTGTGCTATAATTGAAATTTAATTAATGATATTTCACCACAGGTGATACCTTTTTCTATTGGTACATTTGTGGAACTGTAATTAGTTTTTTCAGATTTTGAATTCTAGAATGTCTATTAAGTAGAAAATTTATAAGAACACATTTGGGAGTTGAATTTATATGCAAACACATAGAAGAATACAGCTAATATTCCATTTCTTCACTTCAGAGTTATTTCTGTGAGCAGTTAGAATCAGTGGATGACGTAGAGGAAGCCACCTGAGGCACCCGGCTACAATAACATAGGATGTTTTCTCACATTGCTTAGATTTTATTTTTCTTCTTTTAAGTCCTGCTCTTGTGACATTCTTTGGCATCCCAGACACTCCTCTTGCTAAAGCTTTCTCAAGATCCCATCATTTTATTTGCAAAACAGTTGTGAGCAACAAACCCAAATCTTGTTAACAGACTATACGTTCAGAATTTTAAAAATTCCTTTCATATCAAGTCCGAGCTGAAGTTAGGATATCAAGCTTCCAACAAGCAGTGCATAAATTAATCCAATCACACCATAATCTGTTTTCAGCATCAATTGGTAAATTTCAAATCTGCTGGCCAGTGACTGTGGTCTCCCGTAAGCGTAGGCAGGAGAGAAGCAAATGAAATAAGCAGCCATTGGGAACATTTTGGTGGGCTGACTAAAATGTGCACAAGCCTTTTCCCAAACACCTTCCTTGTGTGACTCTGATACATTTGGGTTTCAATAAGCAGAGGATAAACTTTGCCCACGGGACACGGTAAGATCAATGTTGGAAGAAATGAAGCGAGACAGAAGTTCTGTATGAATATTAAGGTAGCTTTTCTCACACCTGAAAGCAACTAGATTGCAAAGCAATCAGCCAAAGTGCCATCACTTAGGCCAGTAAAGCAATAAATGATTCCTGGTGGGAGTAATCCTGTATTGGCTGGAAATTAGGTAAATAGTCTGTGGAGGATTTTCCTTTTCCTCTAGCATCCTGACAAATGTCTTTTTAATGAAGTTTCTCAGACTCCCAGCTAGTTTGTGGGAAGATGCAGAAACAAGCCCACAAGCACATCCATATATTACTCAGACATAAAGCTCTATGGGTACAGCACCCCCTGGATTTAGCGAGGCTATTGATTACACTGTGAATTTCAAACAGGTAGGAGAAAACCAGATGTTCTATGGTTAGGCTCCATGTCAGATAAAGGAATTCAGGACATCTTTCTAAATAAGAGAGGGCAGCTTAAAACTTGAGCATTCTGCCCACACAATCTAGTATATTGACATTGCTTAACTTTTTGTTGGTTATTATTAGATTGATACCAGAAAAGAAAATTAAGTAACTCTTAAACCCAACAGAAAGTACTTTAAAGAAACTTGATATCATCAACAAGCAAGATTGGATTTATGGTAATGTAAAGTCTTAGAACCACTTCACTAAGGAAACACAAAACTCATTTCTGGGATATTGGTGAGTCTGGGGATCTCTTCATCTAAAGACGTGAGAATCAAATTTTAACTTTGTGTGCGGGTATGCTTCTCCTTTCTAAAATATGTCTTTTAACTTCCAGAAAGGCTTCCTTTATGGATAAATAATAAGCTAAAACAAAAAAGATTCTCCCACTTCTTTAAGGCAAGAACCACAAAGTTGTCAAATGAGGGGACACTGAAGACCAAGAGGACCCTGAGTGCTATTGCTTGCACATCAAAGCATTTTTAAGGGCTTTTTGATGTGGATCAAATGCTAAATGTGTTTATTTTACTTGGTTAATTTCATAAGCACCGATCTAGGGAAACAGAAGATGAATGGGAATCTTCAAGATGGAAAGTCAGTTGATGCAAAAGTATAAAGTACTGTCTGATCCCAGAGGTCTTAGTTTTATTAATGGAGCATAAAACAGGTAACAGTTCATTCAGAATTTATTAAGGGCCTACTAAACATAAGGCACAGTCCTAGGTCCTTGAGGAAGTGGTAATATAAAAAAAAACATGTATTAGGTAAGGATCCTGCCATGACAGATCAAGTTGGGTCACTGTATCCAGATCCTATATAGAATCTAAAAACTAACTGCAGATGGTTTTAATTCGTACTGGCCTTAAAGATTTAAGAACAAGTTACCCCATCTTTTGCTATAACAATACTATTAGGTCTAATTTAAAATGGTTTTTTGTCTAATATTATTAAAAGAACTACATGCAAATAAAAATAATGTATTATTTTCAGTCTTACATGTTCTGTACTTATATTTTCCATAAAAGTTCTAAGTTTCTTTTTTTTTTCCATACTGCCCTAAATCTCTAACATTTCTCACAATTAAAAATTGCAAGTAAGTAAATAAATACATGAAATTTAAATATAACATTTATAAAAATAATGTTAGTAAATAGCAATGTATAAAGGCTTTTTGTATTCAAATGAGGCTTAACATGGTTCAAAAGTTGGAAATGGGTAGTTTCTTCTTTCTTTTTTATAGAATTAGTAGTATCATGACTTTATGTGACAGTAATCAGAATGTGCTTTATGAAGAAAATATACATTCTACAGAATCTAAAGAATTCTTGTGTGACTCTGTACCCATATTCTCTTTGTAATAGAAATGAGGGGGAGGAAAGGAATTGAGATGCTGAAGAGTAATGAATTTATACACCATTTAACCAAGTAGGCATTTTATCCAGATAATTTTATCCAAAAATCACTTCTTCCAGAAATTTTTGATAATTAAAACAAATGTTTTCTACTTTTCCTTAGGTTTTGAAACCAGGAAATGGTGCTTTCACAAAGAACGATAAAACAAAACAAATGAGCCCATGGTTAACTTTTAAAAAAGGAAGTGTATGGCTATTTTAGAGTTATTCAAAATTATTTATATATTTTAAAATTTATTTTATTTAGGTACTTATTAAGTAGGTCCAAACCAGAAATTTCTTATTCCTCCCCTTGAGGAGGAATTTTTACAATATGATACGTTATGAAGTCATTTAAAGAGCGAACATAAGCAATAAAGTCACTTAAAGAGTAAATAAAGTTTATTTATTTTTGAGAGAGAGAGAGAAAGAGAGAAAGAGAGAGAGAGAGAGAGAGAGAGAATAAACAGGGGAGGGGCAGAGAGAGAGGGAGACCCAGAAACTGAAGCTGGCTCCAGGCTCTGAGCTGTTAGCACAAAGCTGGATGGCAGGGCTCAAACTCATGAACCACAGGATCATGACCTGAGCTGAAGTTAGATGCTTACCCGGCACCCCAAGAATAAACTTTTATATTTTATTCAAAGGATTGATCTTCTCTTCCTCTTTTTTTTTTTTTTTTTTTTTTTGCAAGAGACAAATTCCTCCTTGGGCAAAAGCTAAAGTCTCCATGATATTCCTGTTGTTTGCTCTCTGGATTGAGGGGGAAAGTGAACAGAGGCAGTATGACTTCCTGTAGGAAGTGTGCTTATTGTTATATTCCTTGGTGCTTACTAAAATGACATGTATACTGTGTTCTCAATGCCTGATGAGTGACTAATGTGAGTTAGAATGCTCAATGATGTATTGTTAATATGAACAAAAGTTTAAGTTATTATACAAGTTATTTTCTATGTTCTTATTCTTACATATCACTTAAAATATTACTTTTATATTTTTATTGTGGTGTGTGTGTGTATGTGTGTGTGTGTGTGCGTGTGTGTGCGTGTGTGTGCAGGATGAAACATTAATGTTTACGTTATGTCCCTACTTTTAGCAGACATGGGCAGATGGAGAATATTTCCATGACAAAACATTTTTCAGCCCCTACCAAAGATTAATTCAACTGGGATTTCTAGAGTCTGGCTTTTTTCAGAGTAGATGTTTCTAAGTTTACAGAGGAGTTAATGGAAAATTAATCTGCAGAGGACATGGAGAAAACTGGATGTGGTAGTTCTGATCTATTCATTAATCTACCTTCTCCGAGTGAGGACAACAGAGAGTCCTCCAGAATGGCACCCATGCCATTCAATCAATTTGAAGAAAAACATATGGCCCATAATCTAAATCGAATGAATAGATTGGTCATCTAACAAATGTTTAATACACATCCTCCCAAGGATGCAGAGCACTGAGGTATCTTCTTGATCTTAGAGTTGATTTTCTGAAAATAATTCTGGTGATAATGATGGAAATTGAATTGATTTTGTGTCTTACATACCAGTGGATAAAGGATATCTATTAATGACACCTGAATAGAGTGTTACAGTCCAATACACAGATCATATGGAGACCTATTTTAAAGCAGATGATTTTTCAGAGGCTGGAAAAGTGTCTAAGAGATCAATTTATCATGCAGTTGATAATACTGCTGACTTTGAACAAAGGCATCAGGGTATCTAAAAACCAGGAAGTGAAATCATAACTCATGCCTAGGATATTTCAAAAATATATTAATGGAAAAGAATTAATCAACACATTGTTTACAAGTAAACATGAAAGAAAGCTCACTGATTGAATGTTACTACTTCAGATGTAAGGAAAGCTAACGTGCCTGCCACATATTGAGACTTGGTGCTCAACAAATCCTTCTTACTTTCCTTCCTTCAAAACATCTCCTTATATTTATGAGCTGTGGCAAGTCTAAGAGCAGTAATTTGTGGCAATGGGAATGTATTTGATGACCTATTCTGAGTCAGACACAGTGCACGAGAACCAAATATGCAATTGTCCATCTTTTCCTTGACTAGGAGAGGCACTATTTTTTTGAAGTTCCAATTTCTGATCATATGCAATAAAATATGAACAGAGTAGACTACAATAAAAGCAAATTCATTTTAAAAGAATCTTTAGAAGTGAATCTAAAATCTAAGATTATTTTTTTATATACAAATATTATGAATTGGGTGATCATAAAATTATGAAAATCAGGACACTTTAAGATGGAAGAGGGTGCTATTGTCAATTTTTCCTGGATCTGCATATTAATCAGGACACTCCTGGACAAAATAGAAATTATAGTCATCATAGACATGAACAATTTAAGTAAATGGCTCTTGGTTGACATTTCAGTGTGATTTGGGGTCCTAAATTCCTGAGGCATATGTGTAGTCTTTTGCAGTTTGGCAACAGACAGGTGAAGAGTTGCCTGACAAATGTTCTAAGGTAGAAAAAAAAATACAAACACTGCACTCTTTTTCTTTTGCCAGCACCAGAGTAAAACAGCCCTATGCTAGACTAACTGGTATCTGGATTTCTGAACATGATGATACATGTCAGCCAATGAGAAGAAAAGAAAAAAAATACATACATACATATTAATAATATGGTGATTATGGGATTTTCTCCCCTCACCAGAATCTCCTTGTATGAATCCTTGCTGTAGTATATCTGCATTAATGGCCAGTATATGGGTCTAAGACAACACTTTCAGATGCAGCCTTGTCTTTATTAGAATCTAAAAACCCTCCTGTTCCTCTAAATATGGGGCCTCTCCTGGATGACTAGATCTCCCCAAGAGCTAGCTCATTTACCAGACTAAAACATGGAGAATGAGGAAGAATTTCTTGTGGATTATAAAGGAGCAGCTGTTCTTAAAAGCCACTGAATGATCATGAAATTCTCCCCTACCTCGATGGTCCACAAGCTTATCCCAAAGGCAGTGTGAGATATGTTTGTGTCTGAATGAAAGTTACCAAGCAGTGCAAGAAGTAACAAAAGAGCATGGAAGCTCTTTCTTCTCCAAGTGACTGCATGTTAGCAAGCTGCAACTACAGTATGAAAACACTAGAACATAAGTATCACACTGACTTCAGTGCAAGTATATATAAATAATGACACTGTTGGGGCACAACCTTTTTTTCATTCACGTATCAGCCCATGTTCCATTCATCTAGTCAACAACTGTATTGAATGGACCCATTATTTAAGTATTAGGGATATAAAGTCACTACTGCAAAGGCTCATAAATTAGCGAGGGGGAAAATGTTAAGGGAGTATTACAAACTACATTGTATATTCAAAGTTTTAAGAGTATTATAAGTAGGTGCCACAATGGAAAAATAGGATGATTGACTATGCCTAGTAAAATGATGGAAATCTTTTCAGGGTGACATCTGAGTTGAGAATTAAAAGATGAGTAGATCAGGTAAAGAGTGAGGTGGGTAAGCTTAGAAAGACAGGAAGACACGAAATAATAAAAGTCCCTATATGTTCTACCAAACACTCTAAAGTTTCTCTTGCAGAAGACAGGGGACCATTACAGATATTTCATGCAGAAAAGTGACTTAATTGAATATGTATTTTAGACAGAGTATTGTGGCTGAGTGTGAAGAAAAAATGACAAGAGACTGTTGTAATAAGTAGCATGAGGATAATATTAATTATGAATCTACAAGGCAGATATTATCAGCTCCATTTCATAGGTGAGTAAACTGTGGGTGAGAAAGACTAACTAATATACTCATTTTAACCAGCTGAATAGGCTTGACTCTGACGACGATTTTACCATTAGTAGGTGAATTAAAGGAAGGATGGGAGAGAGAGTTGGACAGAAATTAGAGCATCTCTCAGAGTTGATCCTGGTGTGTGAGTGTGAAAGTTTAGATGTGGGAGTGTGACTTGAGGTGGTAACTCCATTTTCAATAGGACACACAGAATACCACAGACTTAGGAAGACAAAGGAAATAGTCCAGTTTGTAACCATGCTGAGCAATGGGGCCAGTAAAGGTGACAGTTCAGAAAACACATAGCAGAAGTGGACAAATAAGGCTAGGGAAACTCTTCAAACATGAGGGATACTTAGGCCCTATTCCTACTCCTACTCCTATGCCTGTTCCTATTCCCATTCCATGTCTTCCTTTCCTTTCCTGCCCCATGGTCTCGCACCCCTCTCCCCAAGAAAGAAATAATTGGCATCAGCAGGCAAGAGTGAATGGGGTTTGCAGGGATCTGCATACAAGCTAGCATGCTGATCTTCAGTGGACAGTGTAGACAGTAGATACTTGGTGTGTCGAAAAATAGGAAAGCCAGAGAACTGCTGTGTTAGAACGCAGAGAAAGAGCAAAATCCTCACCAATTTCTCTCTCTCTCTCTCTCCCCCCCATTGTGCACTATTCTGCATAATGGTTCCCTAACTGTCCCTTGAATGTGGCTTGCAATCCTCAATCCTCATTGAGCAGCTTCTTGGCATCCTGATATTCCCATTCTAGGATTTCTCTAAATAAAGGTTCAAGTAATCTTTCCCTCTGCAATCATTTGTGTCAAATCAAGTTCTACTCATATATTAAAAGTTCAATCTTGGGTTTAAGGAGTCTTTTCTGCTACTATAGATAGTGATTTCTGATCTAAAACCCTATCATATGATATACATACAAGATGATACCACTTTTTTAAATGTTTCTTTCTTATCTTTTTTTTTTGAGGGGGGGGGGTTTGGGGCAGAGAGAGAGGGAAACACAGAATCCGAAGCAGGCTCCAGGCTCTGAGCTGTCAGCACAGAGCCCGGTGCAGGGCTCAAACTTGCAAACCGTGAGATCATAGCCTGAGCTGAAGCCGGATGCTTAACAGACTGAGCCACTCAGGCACCCCACAAGATGGTACCACTTGATTTCACATTTCATATTTTTCATGTTGGGCTGGGAGTATTTACATACCCTTCCTAACTATATTTCATGCTTCTTAAAAACTGACTCATGGAACTGTATTCCTTTCTTATGCTTCACCACACCCAGCAGTGCTAGGAACATAGTTACCAGCAAGCTGTCAAAAGTGAGTCCAGTCCTTATCATACTGCACGTTTGAAATTTCAAAAACTCATCAACACCCATTAGTTTTTATTTTTCTCCTTTCTATACTCAGAATTACAAGCAGCAGGGGAAATGCAAGAAAAACAAATTTTCTGCTAACAAGAAATGACAGGTAGGGTAGAGATCAAGACAAGTGCACAGGAGGTCAGAATCATCTACAAATGTAACCACCATTTCCTAAATCAGAAAGAATGTGTTGTTTTCCTGTTTGGCTTTAACTTCATAGATGAATATTAAAGATATTTTTGTCTTATTGGAAAAATATTTTCACAATGTTTTCATCTTCCCCAAGATCAGTAACATACACTAATTACCCACAGCCTTGAGTATTATTTGGGTCTCCAAACTATACTTTTGATCAGATGGTAAAGTCTTTCTTTCCAGATTATTCTGTGACTGTTTCCCTAAAGATGTGTGTCATAAGTCAGTTCAATAGACACTTTCCAGGCAACTCTAACATGATTGAGAATGGGAGGTGGGGATGAAGAGTGTCAATCAGACCAGTCTTCTGCCATCAAGGAGTTTACAACCTGGCCCAGAGGATGGGAATATAAATAGAAAACTATAAGAAATGCAGAACAGGGCAAGGGATAAGTTGGGTGTGATGGACATGCAGAAGAACCAAAGCCTAGAAAGGTGGGAATGTCTTCTTGGAAGAAAAGCAGAATTGCAATGGGAGTCTTAAAAGATGAGGACCTACCATGGAAGTTTTTTGTGTGTCTTCTGTCCGTGAAATACAGCCAGACCAACACTAAACCATCCTACACACCTAGAAAACTGATCTGAGGATTAACATAACAATCTGCACAACCTGAACCACAGAATTCAGCAGGTATGTGGCACAGAGAGGTGAACTTAGGGAGTGAGAAGCCATGACGGGCAGGGAGGTGTTTTTGCGTGTAGAGAGAGGATGGAGATGGCGGGGAGAATATGGGAAAAGCACCCCTCCCCAGAAGCAGCTGGGGAGAAGGTGGAAAATTGGAAACAGCTGCAGGGACTGAACTAAAAAGGGAGAAAGGAGAAAGAAGAGGGTTTAAATTCCATTAAGACTATAAACAGGGGGAGTGCAGAGTTTGCAACTCCACAACTCGATAACTGGCGGTGCTCTGGTGGGAAGGGCGAATCCCCAGGAGCAGAGTGGGGTCCAGCAGATTCTCAGGCCACACAGGGAGAGGTGGTTTCACTGCTGGAAGGACATTTGGTAGAGGCTGTGAGGCAGCCTGGGCCAAGCAGACCCCAGAGAATGGCTGCATTCACTGGTGCTGGAACAAGGTCCTTGAGGGTGAAGCCTGGTGCCAGATGTGTGTTGTGATTTTCCATAATCCCTGAAATGCTGCTGCTACACTATCACAAACTTTTTCAGGTGCGGGCTGGCACCTGGCTGCAGTCTCTGGGCATCGGCAGCAGCACAGTGACATGAACTTTCCTGGGTGCGGCCAGCATTCGACCATTGCTTGGTGAGACCCTCCACAGAGGGGTGGAATGGGTCAAAGCCGCAGTCCTTCAGAAGTAAGGAGTTGGGGAAAACAGCTACATCTGAGACAAAGCTCAGGAGAGGGGTACTACCTGGGACTCGGTCGCAGACAGTGTGGAAGTGGGGAGTGGACGAAGGCTGAAGACAAAGGATGGGTGCACGATTGCTGATCAGGGAGAACAGAGTTCGGATCTAGAGACTGCGTAGCTGGGTGATGCCATTTTCACTGCTCCAGTGTATGTGCATAGGCACCTACAAATGCCACAACAATACACCCCAGTAAGCTAGCAGCGCCATCTAGTGCAGAACAGAGGCATTACACTAAGCCCCGCCGAACTGGGCAAACCTCGCTCTTCTAGAACAGAAGTCTCACCGCCTGCTTTGTCTATGGACTATAAAGCACTTCATAGTCTTACTTCTAGGGGAAAACTGAAGTAATTTCAGTTGTATTTCAGTCTGTTAGCAGTTCCAAATATCCAATTTTCTTTTTCTTTTTACTTTTTTCTTTTTAATTTCTTTTTCTTGAGTACAGAAAGAGAAAAAATAATTTTTATTTTCAATTTTTATTAAAATATTTTTAATTTTTTACTATATTTTCTACTTTTGTGTAAATTTTTTCAAATTCTATTTTGCTTCCATCATTTTATTTTAGTCTACTTCTGTGTATTCATTTTTTCAAATTTTCAAATGATTTATTTTTTTTCTTTTTCATTTCTTTTCTTTTTCTTGAATATAGAAAGAGAAAAAATTCATTTTTATTATTAATTTTTATTAAAATACTTTAATTTTTTCTACTATATGTTTTACTTTTGTGTAAATTTTTTTCAAATTATAGTTTACTTTAATCATTTCATTTTAGTCTACTTCAGTGTATTCATTTTTTCAAATTTTCAAATGATTTCCTTTTTTTCTCTTCTTTCCCCTTTTTTCTCTAATCTGTCAAGCCACTTTCAACACCCAGACCAAAACACACCTAGGATCTAGCATCATTTATTCAATTTTGTGTGTGTGTGTGTTTAATTTTTTAATTTTAACATTTTTTAAATTTTAATTGTTTTAAATTTTAATTGTTTTTAATTTTAATTATTTATACCTCATTAATTCCTTTTATCCCTTCAAAATAATAAAACAAAGGGATTCACCCCCAAAAAAAGAGCAGGAAGAAACGACAGCCAGGGACTTAACCAACACAGATACAAGCAAGATGTCTGAACCAGAATTTAGAATCACA
Organism: Panthera pardus; assembly: GCF_024362965.1. Classification (NCBI taxonomy): domain Eukaryota; kingdom Metazoa; phylum Chordata; class Mammalia; order Carnivora; family Felidae; genus Panthera; species Panthera pardus. The sequence goes on along the minus strand of NW_026526710.1, from coordinate 67,009,068 downwards.
ATAATAAGAATACTAGCTGGAGTTGAAAATAGAATTGCTTTATGCGGAGATAAAAGAAGTAAAAACTAGTCATAATGAAATAAAAAATACTATAACTGAGCTGCAATCATGAATGGATGCCGCAGCGGCAAGGATGGATGAGGCAGAACAGAGAATCAGCAACATAGAGGGCAAACTTATGGAGAATAACGAAGCAGAAAAAAAAGAGGGAGATTAAGGCAAAAGAGCATGATCTAAAAATTAGAGAAATCAGTGACTCATTAAAAAAGGAACAACATCAGAATCATAGGGTTCCAGAAGAGGAAGAGAGAGACATAGGGGTAGAAGGATTATGTGAGCAAATCATAGTGGAAAACTTTCCTAAGCTGGGGAAAGACACAGCCATCAAAATCCAAGAAGCACAGAGGACCCCTGTTAGATTCAACAAAAACCGACCATCAACAAGGTGCATCATAGTCAAATTCACAAAATACTCAGGCAAGGAGAGAATCATGAAAGCAGCAAGGGAAAGAAAAGTTCCTAACTTACAAGGGAAGACAAATCAGGTTTGTAGCAGACCTATCCACAGAAACTTGGCAGGACAGAAAGGAGTGGCAGGAGATATTCAATGTTGAATCAGAAAAATATGCAGGCAAGAATTCTCTACCTAGCAAGGTTGTCATTCAAAATAGAAGGAGAGATAAAAAGTTTCCTAGACAAACAAAAATTAAAGGAGTTTGTGACCACTAAACCAGCCCTGCAAGAAATTTTAAGGTGGACTCTCTAAGGGGAGAAAAGATGAAAATATAAATAAATAAATAAATAAATAAATAAATAAATAAATACCAAAAGCAACAAAGATTAGAAAGGACCAGAGAACACCACCAGATACTCCAACTCTACAAGCAACATAATGGCAATAAATTCATATCTTTCAGTACTCACTCTAAACATCTAAGGACTCAATGCTCTAATCAAAAGACATAGGGTAACAGAATGGATAAGAAAACAACATCCATCTATATGCTGTTTACAAGAGACCCACTTTAGAGGTAAAGACTCCTTCAGATTGAAAGTAAGGGGATGGAAACCATCTATCATGCTAATGGTCAACAGAAGAAAGCCGGAGTAGCCACACTTATATCAGACAATCTAGACTTTAAAATAAAGACTGTATCAAGAGATGCAAAAGGGCATTATTCCAAAATTAAGGGGTCTATCCACCAAGAAGACCTAACAACTGTAAACATTTATGTGCCAAATGTGGAAGCACCCAAATATATAAATCAATTAATCAGAAACATTAAGAAACTCATCGGTAGTAATACCATAATACTAGGAGACTTCAACACCTCACTCACAGCAATGGACAGATAATCTAATAAAAAAATCAACAAGGAAACAATGGCTTTGAATGACACACTGGACCAGATGGACTTAACAGTATATTCAGAACATTTCATCCTAAAGCAGTGGAATATAGATTCTTCTCCAGTGCACATGGAACGTTCTCCAGAATAGACCACATACTGGGACACAAATCAGCCCTCAGCAAGTACAAAAAGATTGAGATCATACCATGCATATTTTCGAGACCACAACGCTATGAAACTCAAAATCAACCACAAGAAAAAATTTGGAAAGGTAACAAATACTTGGAGACTGAAGAACATCCTACTAAAGAATGAATGGTCTAACTAAGAAGTGAAAGAGGAAATTAAAAGTATATAGAAGCCAATGAAAATGATAATACCACAACCCAAAACCTCTGGGACGCAGCAAAGGTGGTCGTAAGAGGAAAGTATACAGCAATCCAGGCCTTCCTAAAGAAGGAAGAAAGATCTCAGATACAAAACCTAACCTTATGCCTTAAAGAGTTGGAAAAAGAACAGCAAATAAAACCCAAAAACAGGATAAGACAGGAAATAATAAAGATTAGAGTAGAAATTAATGCTATCGAAACCAAAAAAAAAAAACAAAAAACAACAACAACAGTAGAACAGATTAATTAAACCAGAAGCTGGTTCTTTGAAAGAATTAACAAAATTGATAAACAACCAGCCAGTTTGATCAAAAAGAAAAAGGAAAGGACCCAAATAAATAAAACCAAGAAGGAAAGAGGAGAGATCACAACCAACACAGCAGAAATAAAAACAATAATAAGAGAATATTATGAGCAATTATATGCCAATAAAATGGGCATTCTAGAAGAAATGGACAAATTCCTAGAAACATATACACTACCAAAACTGAAACAGGAAGAAATAAAGAATTTGAACAGACCCATAACCAGTAAGGAAATCAAATTAGTAATCAAAAATCTCCCAAAAAACAAGAGTCCAGTGCCAGATGGCTTTCCAGGGGAATTCTACCAAACATATAAGGAAGAGTTAGCACCTATTCTCTTGAAGCTGTTCCAAAAAATAGAAATGAAAGGAAAACTTTTGAACTCTTTCTATGAAGCCAGCATTACCTTGATTCCAAAACCAGACAGAGACCCTACTAAAAAGGAGAACTATAGACCAATTTCCCTGATGAACATGGATGCAAAAACCCTCAACAAGATATTAGCCCACCAGATCCAACAATACATTAAAAAAATTATTCACCACGACCAAGTGGGATTTATACCTGGTACACAGGGCTTGTTCAATATCTGCAAAACAATTAACGTGATTCATCACATCAATAAAAGAAAGGATAAGAACCATATGATACTCTCAATAGATGCAGAGAAAGCATTTGACAACATATGGCATCCTTTCTTGATAAAAACCCTCAAGAAAGTAGGGATAGAAGGACCATACCTCGAAATCATAAAAGCCATATATGAACAACCCAAAGCTAATATCATCCTCATTGGGGAAAAAATGAGAGCTTTCCCCCTAAGGTCAGAAACAAGACAGGGACGTCCACTTTCACCACTGTTATTCAACATTGTATTGGAAGTCTTAGCCTCTGCAATCAGATAGCACAAAGAAATAAAAGGCATCCGAATTGTTCAGGAGGAGGTCAAACTTTCACTCTTCACAGATGACATGATACTCTATATGGAAAACCCTAAAGATTCCACCAAAAAACTAGAACTGATTCATGAATTCAGCAAAGTTGCAGGATATAAAATCAACGCACAAAAATCGGTTGCATCCCTATACACCAACAATGAAGCAACAGAAAGAGAAATCAAGGAATCAATCCCATTTATAGTTGCACCAAAAACCATAAAATACCTAGGAAAAAATCCAACCAAAGAGGTGGAAAAATCTATACACTGAAAACTATTGAAATCTTCTGAAAGAAATTGAAGAAGACACACACAAAACAATGGGAAAAGATTCCATGCTCCTAAATAGGAAGAACAAATACTGTTAAAATGTCAATACTACCCAAAGCAATCTACATATTCAATGCAATCCCTATCAAAATAACACCAGCATTCTTCACAGACCTTGAACAAATAATCCTAAAATTTGTATGCAACCAGAAAAGACCCCAAATAGCCAAAGCAATCTTGAAAAAGAAAACCAAAGCAGGAGGCATCACAATCCTGGACTTCAAACTATACTACAAAGCTGTAATCATCAAGACAGTATGGTACTGGCACAAGAACAGACATTCAGATCAATGGAATGGAATACAAACCCCAAAATGGACCTAAAAACATATGGCCAACTAATCTTTGACAAAGCGGGAAAGAATATCCAATGGAATAAAGACAGTCTCTTCAGCAAGTGGTGCTGGGAAAACTGGACAGCGACATGCAGAAGAATGAAGCTGGACCACTTTCTTACACCATACACAGAAATAAACTCAAAATGGATGAAAGACCTAAATGTAAGACAGGAAGCCATCAAAACCCTGGAGGAGAAAGCAGGCAAAACCTCTTTGATCTTGGCTGCAACAACTTCTTACTCAACACATCTCTGGAGGCAAGAGAAACAAAAGCAAAAATGAACTACTAGGACCTCATCAAAATAAAAAGCTTCTGCACAGTGAAGGAAACAATCAGCAAAACTAAAAGGCAACAGACAATGGGAGAAAATATTTACAAATGATATAGCAAATAAAGGGTTAGTATTCAAAATCTGTAAAGAACTTATCAAACTCAACACCCACAAAACAGATAATCCAGGGAAGAAATGGGCAAAAGACATGATTAGACCCTTCTCCAAAGAAGACATCCAGATGGCAAACTGACACATGAAAAAATGCTCAACATCACTCATCATCAGGGAAATACAAATCAAAACCACCTTGAGACACGACCTTACACCTGTCAGAATGGCTAACATGAACAACTCAGGCAATGACAGATGTTGGCGAGGATGCAGAGAAAGAGGATCTCTTTTGCATCGGTGGGAATGCAAGCTGGTGCAGCCACTCTGGAAAACAGTATGGAAGTTCCTCAAAAAACTAAAAATAGAACTACCCTAAGACCCAGCAATTGCACTACTAGGTATTTATCCAAGGGATACAGGTGTGCTGTTTTGAAGGGGTACATGCACCCCAATGTTTATAGCAGTGCTATCAAGAATAGCCAAAGTATGGAAAGAACTCAAATGTCCACTGACGGATGAATGGATAAAGATGTGGTATATATATACAATGGAGTATTACTCGACAATCAAAAACAATGAAATCTTGCCATTTGCAACTATGTGGATGGAACTGGAGGGTATTAGGCTAAGTGAAATTAGTCAGAGAAAGACAAATGTCATATGACTTCACTCATATGAGGACTTTAAGAGACAAAACAGATGAACATAAGCGAAGGGAAACAAAAATAATATAAAAACAGAGAGGGGGACAAAGCATAAGACATTCATAAATATGGAGAACAAACAGAAGGTTACTGGAGGAGGTGTGGGGGAGGGATGGGCTAAATGGGTAAGGGGTATTAAGGAATCTACTCCTGAAATCATTGTTGCACTATATGCTAACTAATTTGGATGTAAATTTAAAAATAAAATTTAAAAAAAATCTTTCAATGGACAATAACTATCAAGTATGAAAAGATACCTAATAAACCTAAATTCCTTTGCTAAAAAAAAAAAGAAAAAGGATGAGGACCTGACTCGCTAGAGAAAGGAGCAAGTCTTGCTAAAGGTAAGAGGATGGTACCAGTTAGCAAACAGAGTTGGAAAAATGCACCTTTCCCAGAGTGATTTGTGCATTTTTGCTAATTGGCTGTGGCATATGTGGAGGGATGTACTAGTTGTGAAGCTAGAAAAGGGTAGCTGGTGTCAGGCAGCCAGAGTCTGGATGTCAAAGAACTGACTTTATTTCATAAGCATCAGTGAGCCATCTGAGTTTTGGGAAGAGAATTGAGGAGGCAGAGTCCAGGACTAACAGAAGTGGGCAAAAAATGAAGCCAGGAGCCTGGTATTTGGCTACTGTCTGTAGCAAAGAAGAACTTGTTTAAGAAATCGTTTTGAGGGCTTGTTAACAAACAGGTCTATCTTTTGGGTCTGAGAAACTTAGAATTATGCCATGAATCACATCAATTCTTAAGAGTACTGAGTATGTGTTTTCTTTTGGAGTTACCTACTGAAACATAAAAGCTCTTGAGAGGTTTTTAGGCAGCTACTTGACTGCTTGCTGGGAACATGAGAAGCACCTCAACACTTTATCAAAAGCTCACTACTCATTTCTCACCCCTACTTTTACACCAGAATCATAATTTCTAGAATTGCAAAATTTGGACCTGAGAAAAGCACAGGTGAGAATAGCTCTTTCAAGAGGGTGTAGCAAGCAATTGAATAATAAAGTAGTTGAAACTACACACAATAATAAGGTAAAAAGAGGTTATAATTTTCAATTAAATAGCTCCCATCAAAAGGTGCTAAAGGCTTCAATTTTTTAAACGGCACCCTGGCTGCTGTAATCCAAACCCTGCAAAGTCTGGATTACATTAACTAAATTCCAAGCTTGACTAGACTGCCTTGAAAACCCTACTTTCTTGAAATTGGAAACAATTAATGTTCTGTTTATTCATGATATTAAACCTACTGAGGTGTAAAATGGCAGGTGTAGTGTTAAGTACTTTGCCTGAATACCCTACTGAGGAAAGACAAAGAACTTTCAACTAGGTGAATGTATGGTGATGCCATTTAGGCTTCACTTTTTGGATAACAGAGTAGGAACCAATTAACGCACTGCATTTCCAGAAATGATACAGTGGTTAAGAGCAGAGACTCTAGATTTAGTTAACCTGGGTATATATCTTAGCCTAACCACTTACCTACTGTGAGTGTTTTCTGGCAAGTTTTAGCATCTCGGTGTCTCATTTTCTACATCTGGAATGTTATGAGGATAAAATATGATAGTACATGGACAGTGCACAGATACCTACTGGTATCAATCATTCTTCTAAATGTGAATTTAGAAGAATGTGAAGTGGTACACTGTGTGAAGATGCTATGCTTGGGTATTTTACCCCAATACCAATCTTTAAGTTCAATCATCTGAAATCATGAAAGAAAATAAAAGATAATTTGGGCTAAAGTCATCATTTCACAGGTGAGGATGCTGAGAGATGTCAGTCACATGCCCAAAGTCACACAGGAGGTCACGGTGGCAAGATGGTACTAGAATTTGAGGTATCTGATCCCATTCTTGGAGCACACACTAAGTGCTGATGGGAAAGCCAGAGCTTTATCTGCCATTACCATAATTCAGAGGAGAATAATTCTCCCTCCTGGTGGGAGGGCAGTACTCAGCACCAGGATCTATAAACTGGCCTATGAATTTCCGCCTCCTTTGTTGATGTGGTGTTTTAGATCACCTCTCTGCAGGCTACGGAGAGTGAAAAGACACTTGAGAGTGCTCAAAGCAAGCATTTTCTTCCTGATTCATCTCAGCAATGACACAGATCATTTCATGAAGAGTCCTACTCTCTTTAATGCACTGTGACATGGCCCTGGCACCTCAAAATGCCCCAATGGGCAGACAGGGAAACACACATGACATTGTAAGCATTTGTAGTCATGCTAAGAATGATCACTTTTTACACATAGACACCTCAAGGTGGAGAACAATATTTGGGGGTTAAACAAATATGAGGATGTAAAAACAACCCTTTAAGATTAGAAGTTTGATCTGATAATCGCTTCTGAGAATTGGTCATATTTTATAGTTACAGCTACCCTCCATTGCAACCCCAAGCAGAGGCTTTTATAAATGTTTCCAGGAGAAGCTCTAAATGGTTTAAGCTCATTATAGAAAATCAAAGAGCCAAATTTTTCATACACAGAGCAATAGCCTATAGTGGACAGGCTACACTCTGGGAGACAGAGAGAAATGTGTCTGCCCAATACTGCCCACAACTGCCTTCTGCCTCCTCCTCTGAAAAACTGGGGAGATAATCTGTGGGAGTGGAAGAACAGCTTTCTTTTTGAAAGTGGATGCTGTGAAGTTCATTGTGCCCCCCACCCCTGTGCCCCAGATTCATATGCTGAATTCCTAACATCCAACATTAACCTTTATGGAAGCAACTAAGGCTAAATGAGGTCACAAGGGTAGGGCGTTGTTGTTCTGTTGGGAAGAGACAGGAGAGAGCTGGCCCTCCCTCTGCCCTGAGAGGACATGGCAAGCAGGCACCTGTCTGCAAGCCAGGAAGAGAGCTCTCACCAGAAACCAAACTGCCGGACCTTGATCTGGGACTTCCAACCTCCAGAACTGTGTGAAACAGATTTGTGTTGTTTAATCCACCCAGTCTGTTGCATTTGGTATTAGCAGCCTGAGCTGACTAAGACGGTGGAATTAGTACCATCCCTGTGTTTCCTGAGATAAAGGACTGTCAGTATCACATAGTTAGTGCTGTGACATCCCACTAACAAGATGACCCCAGACTGAAAGCTGCTTTATGCTTTGTTCTTTGTGGACTATTCAGAGATGGGGAAAGGGAGGCTGATATTGGCGAGATATCCATACACAAACTTTAGATACAGCAACCTTATTGACATATGTTGAACACATGGTGTGGGGTTGTGAATATATACATATGCAGGATGAACATACTCTGTGGTTAAGAACAGGGTTTGAATCATGGCCTTGCTACTTACTAGCTGTGTGTCTATGGGCGAGCACTTAAGCTCTGAGATTCAGCTTCTTCTTGCTAAAGTGGGAACAATAGTTGTATCTCACAGTATTGCAGGGAGGGTTAAATGAAAATTCTCAGAACAGTGACTGGTGGTAGAGCCTCACGAGAGTTCGTTTTACCCTCACAATGGTCCATATACACACAAACACATTCACAGGGTTCTTACAAAAATATGAAATATAAAAAAAGGAAAAAATAAAGCACAGCATTTCTATGCCCTCTGCACTCACTTCATATAGCCCATAGAATTTCCCTATCCTACCTGACCTTCCTAAATATTAAACTCTGTGGTTAATCTGTAAAATCTCATGATTACCTTCAAACTTATTGGCCACTTGTGCTTGGCAGAGACTAGAGGAAAAAATTAGGATGTGTAATAAGAGATAAGGGGCTGCAAAAACGGGGAATTACAGAGTAGGCTTAGATTAGAGGGATAAGAAAATGCTAGATATAATCATTTTATAACTACACAAGCTAAAAAAAAGAGTTCCATGTAAATTGTAAATTGAAATTTAATTTTCAAACTACTGCTATTACTCAGAAGAAAATATTTTCCTCAAATCACAGCTGATTCAAATAAATAACTGAATTTTTGTTTTCACATTTATGCACTGCAAGGCGTACATTAGACTCCAAGAAAAAGTAACTGTGACAGAAGTCTGCAAAGATACTTCATTAAACTAAATCAAAACTTTTCTTACTCTCTCTCTCATAAGTCAAATTTGACCCCATGCTTTTCCATTTAGGATTCATGTTTGTAAGGTTAACTCTGACCCAAGGTGTTGAATTTCCTCTCAACAGAAATTCAGCTCCTGCCATAGATGTTACTGTGGCATCACTTCACCATGGGAAGGAACAAGTGGGTCTGACAGTGGGCACAATAAAACATATTAAACTGATGTGCTTTGTGCTGAGAGTGGGAAGATTCAGAACAGCTTTCTCCTCTTACTTTGATCAATCTTTGAAGAATCTTCAACCTTGGTTATTTTTCTTCTATGTGGTCATGGACTCAGAAGACTAATTTTGTTTACAAAGAAATTTTGATGGCCAGTAAATTTCATATGCTTTCTTTGTAAGAATTTAAAGATCTTATTTATAACCACTAAATCATATGCTGTCAGTTCCTCTCAATTTTACAAGTGATTTGAGTTTGATGTAAAATTTAGAACAGTCTGAACAACTCTATACCAGCTGTGATTGAATAAGGCATCAAGTAGCATAATATGTGGCAGAATCTTTCTAAGTAGCATTAGATGAAGAAAAACAACAAGTGCCCAAATATGTTAATAGACTCAACCACTGGCAATAATTCTTGGGAATTCCTTTTTTCCCCTGATAATGGATTTGATTTCATTATTGATATGACAATCTGAGAAAAATCCATGGAAAGTATGTAGTCAAAGACACTGGGGAATCATTTATTCTGTTTTCTTTTATAAAAGGACCAGTTTACAAAATATTTTTTGGTAGCTTACAATAATATTAAACAGGGGTGCCTGGGTGGCTCAGTTGGTTAAGCGTCCGACTTCGGCTCAGGTCATGATCTCGCGATCCATGAGCTCAAGCCCCACGTCGGGCTCTGTGCTGACAGCTCAGAGCTTGGAGCCTGTTTCAGATTCTGTGTCTCCCTCTCTCTCTGACCCTCCCCCATTCATGCTATGTCTCTCTCTGTCTCAAAAACAAATAAACGTTAAAAAAATTAAAATAATAATATTAAACAAAGCAGTTAAGTGAAAAATAACAGCAAAATCCATTTATTAGAAAACTTAGGCATGTCATCACCTAAGTTTCTAACAATGTAAGTTTTCATCTGGTTCACTTACTTAAAAATTTTTTGGAGGGCGCCTGGGTGGCTCAGCCGGTTAAGGCTGAGTGGCTAGGCTCATGGCTAGGCTCGTGAGTTTGAGCACCGCATCAGGCTCTGTGCTGACAGCTCAGAGCCTGAAGCCTGCTTTGGATTCTGTATCTCCCTCTCTCTCTGCTCCTCCCCCACTTGTTCTCTCTCTCTCTCAAATATAAACATTAAATTTTTTTTTAAATTTTGGTGTGTTTTCTGTCTCTCTATTTTTCTAAATATAATTTCAAAAATTAGGAATTATCTGCCTATTTATTTTATAAAACCGCTTCTGCTAATCAATTATTCCAGCTTTGGATCTGGCCAGCACTAATATTTAATTTACCTGAGTAAATGTATGCTAACTGATCAGTGTTCATCATTAGTAGTTTACAAATATTACCATTTAGTAGATATTGATCTTTCAAAAATATTTTAAGTGGAAATAAGCAGAAGTAAGTTTAGGTGATTAATGGAAATGTTAACTCTGGGTAGACATTTTTATATATTGCTTCATTTTTATTCCTCCATGTGTGTAATGTCCAGAGCCATGTTCTCTGAAGCAGAGGCATGGTGGGAAGACTCAGAAGAGAGAAACCTGAAGACCGAATCATGAAATAAAATACTACTATGTGGACAATCTTATGTTAATGTTAACATTCAGATGCTCAATACGCAAACATTAAAAAGCATTCTTGTCGAAAGAATGTTTTCCTCCAATCTTACGAGATGGTGCCTTCTGAGACATGATGCCTGCACGCAGGTTCTGCTGACAGTAGACATCCAAAGCAAGACACAGAATATACAAACTGTAGACTCTAAGCCAGCAAATACTAACATCACTGACAACCAGTTGCAAAAACTTCTAAACTCCCCCTTTCTTTAAAGAATATAACATGCTAAAGAAAATACAACACATAAACTATTCTTGTTCTCCTCTAGAATTCTACTAATTACCTTTGGGGTAAAAATAATGGAATCCTAATTTATCAGTCTGAAAATCATGGTAATAGCAAATTCATATCTACCTGGGAATTGATGGATAACTCTTATTTATCTCCATTTTCCTTTGTGTAAAAACCATGCCTGTTTCTCTACATGAATCAGCTTTTAGCAAAAGAATGGAAGGAGAATAAAATACTCTGAATCAAACCAGCATCTGATTCATGGAATGAAAGCTTTCTGACTTCAAAAAGAACAATAGTAATGCTCTAAGAAAGTTGTCCTAACTTTGTTTTTATTTATTAAATGAAGCTTACCGTAGAGAAAAAGCTCACATGATTTATGGTTTTTCTCTGTAGAGCTACAGAACTTTAATCCATAGCTCATGAAAGGGTGTAAGAGCAGCTTGAAAATTATGCTGAGCTTAATTATACTTAATGTGAATTATTCAGAAGTGCAGACAGAGACTAAAAATTTATTTCATACAAAGAAGCTTGACATTTTAATTGGTCCTTCAGAATAGAGACAAAACAATTTCCTCTCAAGAAAATTTACATCTTCCCCAACAGACCTGCAGCTTCAGCCAAACAGAACTTCATTAACAAGATTAATTATCACGCCAGTGTCTGCTTCATCAGGTGTATGGCCCAGGTGATAAAAGGAATACAAAATAATGACTGACATTCCTAACAGATAGAATTGATTCAAGGAGAGAAAGGATGACAGATTGAGCCACCATACCTTGGTCATTAGCCATTTTGTCAGGGTGTTCTACTGCGGGGGAGAAAGAAATATTATTAGACATTGACACTTCCTAGCAAGAAAGCTGACACTTCAAATCAACAGTTTTGTTAGCAAGTTTTCGTATCAAGGCCAAAGCCCTGTTGAAATAAAGTTGATAAGGAACCATGGTTGATGTGATTATTTCTATTAAATAGTAGAGGAAAATAATGAAAACACTGGTTTTGCTAGGCGTGTTCTTAAAAATATGTGATTTGTTTTATTCCTCTACACCTCAACTCAAGAATGATTATCATGTGAGCTTAATTAAAATACAATACATACAAAAAAATGCATGCAATTACCAAATACTTATCACCCATATGTTTTAAATAAGCTAAAGAAGCTATTTTTTTGTCTTCAATTTTTTTTCAACAAGAGAACTTAACTAATTTCCACATGGATGGAGTAAAATAACAGAATATAATAAATATGTTTTAATCTAAATGATTTGATAAGTTTTTAGACCTTGTGGAGAAAACTCCTACTGCTCACAACTTCTGGCACATTATGAATACCGTTCTTGAAAATGATTTTTTTTTCAATTTAAAAATATACCTAAATTTTTTAAGGTGGCTTCTTTTCTATTAATAAAAGATAACTGTGTAGGAGGTAAGTCCATGGTATCATTACTTTAATAAAATTGTGATGTGACATTTTGACCAATGTCAATGTCAATCATTGTCAGTCTCCATCAATTAGAATTATTTCCCCTATCCTGGAGTTTCTTTGAGCTTCCAGTCTTCTGGGTTTATTGAGCTCAACTGTACTAAAACTTGACATGTAGGCTACTACCCTTGCTGTTTGCTTCTTTATATGTCTCAGTTAAACTCACACAGAGAGAAATACGATAGTGTTCCTAGGGCAGCAACCTATAACCCAAGCACCCTAGTTCTCACATTCTGGGTAGCTAGCAGTCTCCAGCAATTCCATCATCGTTGCTTGAAAAATAACTTAAAGCAAATATCTTAGAAGTGGTGGCCCTTCCTTTCCTGACTGAAGGTACACAAATCATTGACCAAAAGAATATATAGAATGGAAATACTTAAAAGCCCCTTTCAGATGAATAGGGTTTATGAATGTCACATCATAGAAGGACAAATTCCTAAACTTAGTTACAAATTTCTATCACTTTTAAAATAATTTCCTTTCTTTTATTTAAAATTAATATGTAGACAAATTCTATGAAAAAAGGGTAGACCGAGAAACATATCTTAATCTGTAATAGACTTTGAACGCTGAATGACTCTTTGGAAAATGTATACACACAAGAGTGCTTACTATATTAAGATTCTACCAGCTTTAAATAAATTTTATAAATGTCATTGTAGCTCCTCAAGATTTAACAAACATTTTTTTTTAATTCACCAGGTTGTCTAACCTAATCTTTCCTAGTCTAATCATCACAACTTAATTTTTTTCTTAATTTTCTCTCCCATTTCCCATTAAAGACTAATAACCTCTAAGGATACATTTTATTATAGTATTAGGAGACTGTTGATGAAAAGTGCTTTCGATAGGCAACTGCATTATCTAGTTTATAGACAGGGATAGGATTTTTACCGAGATCCTAATGTAGTTTTTGAGACACGACACTATGTTGTAGGAAGTGCCACACCAGGTCTCTGGTAAGAATGAGGAGGGATGTGTCAGGATCATATGTGACCATGCAATCCAGAAAGGGTGAAAGTTTGGCATCCAGAACAGGACACACTTGAGACACTACCCTAGTCAGCATCGCATATTTAGGGGACGTATGTTTGGGATAACATCAATAAAAGGGAAAAAAAACCAATTTCATCTCATTTTCTTCATTTCTCCCCTTTCTTACATATGTATTATCTAGTTTAAGGAAATTTTTATCAAGTGACAAGTAAATATATGTTATGGGCAACAATGTCATCCTATTCTTATCTTCTGGATTTGTTTTACTTTTAGTAATTTGGATTGGATATAACTTGAGAAATTTGAATGTCTCAAGAAAAATTATCAACTAGAGTATTTCCCAACAGTGATAAAATATATCCTAATAGTTACCTTTTATTAAAGACAAATAATGGCTTAAAAGTGTCATAATTTGTGTCTTGACTTTTTATTTGCCCCTGTCACTTGTCAAGAAAACCATGTATTTCGTCAAAAATAATTTGTAGACTAAAACTTTTTTGTATTCTGGTATGGAACTTTCAGTTCTATATCCTTAGATGGGAAAGATGCTCACTTCAGTATGATGATTAGGGATGCCCAGAGAATAGACCATACTTTAGTGCTGTTTCATTGCCAAAGACTCGGCTTTTTTGTGTGTAGGTGACTCCACCTCTTCACAGAATCCCACTTTGGTCTGTTTTGGAAGAAGCATCCTGTCTTCCTATTTCTTGACAGGCCAACATGGAGAAGCTTAGTTTACTGGAGAGGACAACACATGTGATAGGCAGAGATTGACATGCATCTTGTACCTCTTCCAAGGGTTTAACAGGGTATGGGTACCCTAATGGAGAGTATTTGGGGAAGCAAGGGGTATAACTGCAGAGTCCTATGTGGTTAGAGAATCAAGTTCAAGGTTCTTTTAATTAACATTCCAAAGAAACAGTCAGATGCACCACATACATGCATGTACACAAGGGTATTATAATTTAATCCCTTTTTAATTATAAATGCCATTTTCATTAACCAGTGATTACTGATTGAGTTTCCTATACCTCTCTTGCTGGTGGCTAAAACCAAAGACAAAATTCTAGTCTCTCATAGGAAATGCTACTCTCATTGCAAAGACTGTGTATGAAAGAATGAAGTTTGTAGACACCTGCCTGGGGCATGATTTGCAATGAAACACTTGCCTGTTACCCAGTAGACTACTGAGAGCTTTCTCAGCTTCAGGACAACATGTGAGCCTTTCTTGCTGTCAAACAAAGTTACATTCTGATGAACAGAGACCTTATGTTTTGAAGCAGCTTTGGAAACTAAAAATCTTAAATCAGAGAGCAGAAGCATGATTTGATGTCTTTAGGATAGATTGGGTTCATTGTGGCTTTAAATCTCTTATGAGTAATTTATTTGATGTAGAATATTTGTCATTGTAACATGTAGGATACATGCATGTACAATGTCAATTATTGATAAAGATAGGCAAGATCCATATTTCTAAATAATTTAGAATGCAATCAAGACACCTAAACCTTAGTTTACTATGTGACCAAGATTTGTTTTAAAATTGAATTGACTATTAATTGAGCATGACCTATTGAGGACAGACAATATTAAACATTCAAATCAAGATATTAGAAATAATGCTTGTGGACAATTATAACAAATTCCTGAATCTGTTCTCAGTTCTGAACATCATTTCATAGATGAATTTAAGGCACTTAAGGTAAATGGTACCAAATGAGATACAGAGTTCATTAAATAATCTACAGGACGGTTATCAGTGTGGGTCTGTAAATCCTGTGATCACTCATCACTCTGCTGTTTAATACACTTGGATGCCTTAAATCATCTTAAAGCCTCCCTGAGATCTCTAGTTGGCACACGATGTGAGCATGAAATTAATTTGGCACTTGTCTATAGATAAAGACGAAGCATTTGTGAAACAGTATCTAGTTACATTTCATGCTCCCACAAAATGAAGAACCAGTTTCCTTTCAGTTGCTCATTTGGAGTGAAACCTGATTTAGACATGAAGTCCTAAAAACCCAGAGAGATGAAGATTAACTCATTTCCTCCTGCCTCCCTCCCTCCCCAACTTCTCCTCTGTCGCTAAGAACTGTCACTAAGGCTTAGTCTGAATGCTTGTTTGTGTATTCTTGGCAAACTTTCAGATTTAGCTGTTACCAAGTCCAGCTTTGAAAGGCTAGCTCCTTCACCAGAATTCAAAAGTCTACTATTTATTAGGGTACCTTTCCTAGGGGAATTGAATGACTATACAATTATTCTAAGACTCTTCTTTCAATATGTCAACCAACTGAGTGAAAATGTCAACCATCCTCATGTTTCTAATTTTTCAGTTGTTTTCCATCATGTATTACCAAGTTTTCAGCCACATGTACAGACATAATGTGGTCACAGGTTTAAAAGAGAGTACCTGGCTTTAGAACAACACACATCATACCTAAATGTACATCTTTAAATATCAGCTATGAAGCATTCCATTTTTTTTCAATTGCTAAATTACAGAGGCTCTTGAAACCATTTGTCTCCCAGAAAAAATAATACTGTTCTAAAATAGTAAGGACTAACATGAAGTTTATTTTGATGTAGTCACTGTTCTTGGGCCTTACCATTTTTCTTTATGAAGATATAACTATGCTTGAATTGAGTAGCTATTTTTACTCTTGCAAGCATGGGGAGTTTTCTTCTAGTAATCATACTGTAAGATTTTTTTTTTCTTGTTGCTACCCTAGGTCTTAAAATAAACACATTCATTTTGTTTGAGATTTTCTGTCTTGCCATATCAACTTTTCTTTTTATATATAAGGATAATAGTTCCTCAAAGAAAACATTTAAAAGGGCAGTAGTATGGCATTCACATAATTCAGTGCTTTTTAATTTTTACTTCCTTACATAAAATGGCAAAAAAGTTTCATTATATTTTGAATAGAACCACTATACATGAAATCAATACAAAATTCCAAAAGGATTGTAAATGAAAAAAAAAAGTCAAGCTAAATATTCCTGCCTTGTGCCAATGGCAGAAAATGTGATAACAAAATAGACCTTTCTTTGACATGCTGGCTTTCAGCATAAAAATGTACATTTAAATTTATTTTTAATGTCCATTGTAGTCATGCTGCCAACAGACATGGCAAAGACAGTTCCTAACTCAGACTCCATAACTATTTTACAACAATCCCACAGAAAAAGAAAGGCTATACTGTACTAGAAAATGATTCAAACCTTTCAGAGTCCTGAAGAGGATGGGATCAGACAGGGGCCCAACTCCTTTTGCATTTCGTGCTTGAATTCGAAAGTAATACATAGTGTCAAGGTTGAGATCCATGATTTGATGAGTAAGCCGATCACCACTGATTGTTTCCATAACCCAGTCATCAATTGGTATGTTCTTATCCAAGGTATAAAACAAGATGTAAGCTGCATAAATAGATGAATTTAACTTTGTTTAGTATACTGACTGCATGCTATACTTCTGTTTCTAAACACTCATGTTTCCCAAATATAATTTGCAATGATTTTTTTTACATTCACAATCTATAACCTACAGTATTCACTTTGGCAAGTAATGATTTTTTTTGATATTGCAAAGATCAGACAAATAATTGCTTCAATGTACAGAATCTGAAAACTGAATAGACCATTTGAAACAAAAATATCTGCCATATTTAAAAATACAAGGTTTCTGCTGCCTATAAGTCCTGTGCATGGATTCCTGACTGACAGAAACACTGAGATAACAAATGTGTGTTGTTTGTGGTGATACCGTTACGCAGCAATAGACAACAAAATAGGCTAATGGTGACCTTGGCAATCTGCACTCCAGGTGATTTCTGTATTCAAACAAGTTCAGGAATCACTGCTTTAGTTGATATGTGGAATCTGTGCATTTTTGGCATCTGTTGAGATGTTGATGAGCAGATATGAATGTCTTATCATGCAGAGAGCTCAGTAAAAGATGAAAGACCCAGGTAAAGAATTCTGAAAAACTTAGAAAGACTATCTGAAACCTCCTTCTGGTTCATATTAAAATTGGAAGACCATAATTCAAAAGGGATTGGGAAATATCACTGGGCAAAGAAGTTGTTTCTGACTCATTTATAACAACCCCCATGATCAATATCAATACAATCTTCTAATATTTCTTGAGTCAGAATAGTCTCCATTCTTGTCCTGAATAGAAGACTCTGGTATTTTATTTATTTATTTGTTTGTTTGTTTGTTTGCTTGTTTTTAGCTTTTATTATGCGCATGTCTTATCTTTTCAAAGGGATACGAACATTCCTTTAGTTCAGGAGCCATATCCTATATTGCTTTTTATTCTTCAGAGAAACCAATAAAATCAACTTCACATAATAGGTATTGAAACTCAGTTATTGAATGAAATCTTCTGGCCAGTCAGCACATAATGTTTTACATTCATGACATTTAATGCAATTGTAGAGGTATTGTGGGCTGTTGTAAGTGTTCAATGACACTGAAAACTTGGAAAATTGTATTCTCATCTCAGGTCAGCCATATTTATTCCTGATTTTGTTTACTTATCAAATGAGAATAAAATGTTTGCCTTCCTTGTGTTTTGGGGATTTTTTTTTTCGTTCGTAAAAAGGATTCAAGTAAGCATTTAAAAATGACAATTCTGGCATCAAATAAGTAGGATTAAGTGTGTAAGCATCAGCTTTTGACAATTCCCAATTTTATTTGAAGTGATTCCCTGATACGTATGGGGAAGTCTTTTTTTTTTTTTTTTTTTTTTTTTTTTTGGTAAATTTGAGACCTGAGATGGAGAATAGAAACTTACTGCTACATCATTCTCTAATCATCAACTCTAAATTTTGGCCTTAGAGAAACCATATAATTTCATTTGGATGTATGAGTTTGGTGTGGGACTGAAGTCTTAGCATACGGATTTCCACACAGGTTAGAACGAATCCGTTTGTTTCCCAGAACCTTTTTGTACCTATATGTTCATTTCTCTGTGTCCAAGTTTTTTTCTTCATCCTTTTTATTACTTAAAAAAAGTCATTTTAGAGAGAGACAGAACATGAATGAGGGAGAGGGGCAGAAAGAAAGAGAGAGAGACTCTCAAGCAGGCTGCATGCTCAGCGTAGAGCCTGACACAGGGCTTGATCCAACGACCCTGGAATCATGATCTGAGCTGAAAT
The DNA here is from genome assembly GCF_024362965.1 of Panthera pardus. Taxonomy (NCBI): domain Eukaryota; kingdom Metazoa; phylum Chordata; class Mammalia; order Carnivora; family Felidae; genus Panthera; species Panthera pardus. Next base: position 66,990,602 of record NW_026526710.1, on the reverse strand, counting down.
CAAGAGTCAGACGGTCAACTGACTGAGCCAGCCAGGTGCCCCTCTCTTACTTTTTTCTACTTTCTTTTTGTCTCTTACCCACCATAACCAGCCAAATAATGAAAACTATATCCTGTGTTGGGTGATAAGACCTGGGATTGTTAACACAAGTGGGCACTCCTGCTAGAATCACATTTGTCTAAATACATATAAAATGTAACATCATACATCTGTCATTTTGACTAGTTATACAAATAGGTAGTTGTAATTCCAAAAGGAAAGTGTCAGAAAATGTGCAATTCCACCTTTCTCCTCTCTTCTGTCTTTTTCTGTACTTATTCCTACAGACCAATGATTCCCTTCCATGGGTCACCTGCTAAGTATCAGGAAGACCAAGATGATTCCTACTAGCAAGGAGCTCAGCCCAGTATGAGCTCTTCCTCTTTCAAAAACTGATTCTGATAATCATGTATATCAATAGATATATAATGGTGGACTCACTTCTTCCTTCTTTGTGGTAAAAAAAAAAAAAATACTAAAAAAACAAAAACAAAAATAAAAAAAACCACCAGGCTATGGATTCAGGAAGACCTGACTTCAAGGTCTATCATTTCCTGGCTTTGCAACCTTGACCAACTTGCTTAATCTAAGTATGTCTCAATATTCTCATCTGAAAATAAGTTGCTATGAGGTAATGCATTGTTGGAATCTAATATAGGTGGGTATTCATATTATAATATCTTATATATAGTGACTACGTAGTAAATGCTCCATCAATTCATTTTTTTCTCTCCTTCCTTCCTTCCTTTCTTTTTTCTTTTTTTCTTAATATTAGTAAAGCTTAAGGAAGTGTCATATTTGGAAGAGCTAGAACTTTGACTTCGAGTCAAACAATAGATTTAATAGCAATTCAATGATTATTCTACTCGATAAATATTTATTAATTAACTACTAAGTGTCAAGAATATTGCTACTGAAGACAAAGTATTGATCAAAATCTGAAACCTGTTTTTATGGAATTTTCAGCCACATAATAAGCGTTTAGATTTTTCTCTCCTGATTATATGAGAAGGGGAGGTGGAGGAAGAAGTCAAGATGGCTAAATTTCCAACTTTGCAATGGGGTGAGCCTGAAAATTTTTTAAATGATGGGAGTTAGAATATTTAGACACGTCTGACTGTAATGAGTGCTCAGTGGGGCCACAATCCTGGACGGTCTTACAACCTATTACAGAATATAAGAATGCATTATTTGGCTGGTTATGGTGGGCGGTAGACAAAAAAAAAAAAAAAAAAAAAAAAAAAAAGAACAAAAAGAGAAAGAAGGGAGAGAGAGAAGGATTGGGGAATAGTAGGAGGTGCCGATAAAACAGGCAAGTGGAAATGTATAATATGAGGTAGGATATGCATGTTTAGAATTCCTTGGATGGAGATGCAGATTTCAGAGACATGAGTTTGTATTCACCGAAGCCCTGGCTATACTATACACACTTTTTCAGATAAAGTAACAAAGAGAACGAAAAGATCTATTTAAGAAACGGCAAATAAAATGTCTGCTAATAAGACTGAGAAGCTCTAGCCTGAAATTGGAAAGAAAAGTGGGTAGGTGATCTTACAAAAGTCAAGAGGAAAGAGAATTTAAGAAAGAGGAAAACAGGACTAGAACATCAAATGACACACAAAAAAGATAACGTAGTCTTATCCATTGGATAGTACTGATAAGGAAACAATCTCTGAAGACCTAACTTTTTTTTTTTTTTTTTTTTAACTATGTTGGTCTCTGATGTTAATGTTGGATGCTGCATTTATTTAGATCAATGTTTCAAAACTCTAGCTGTACATTAAAATCACTTGGGGAGCTTTTAAAATATAGCATGCTCAATCCTTTCTCAAATAAATTAAAACATAAATCAGTTGAGAATCACTGATTTGAACCAGTTGAATACTAATAAGCTGGAGCAAAACGTAGTGTAATAGTGAAAAGTATGAACATGAGTTTTAAATCCTAGCTCTGCTACTTCTTGGTTATTTGACTCTGGGAAAGTTATTTCCCCTAGAAATCTCTCGTCTCCTTATTTTGAGGTGGAATAATAGGAAGATGGAATCCCTTATAATACTAAAGTGCTTAGCATGATGCCAAGCATATAATAAATTCTCTCCATTCTCTCCTGAAAATCTCAGCACAAATTCCTAAGCTGCCAGTTTACGATCAAGGAATCTAGGCATTGGCATTATCTAGATCTCCTTCTTTGTCCTCTTTTTTGTTTAATCTTTTTGAAGTATATATATTTACAAATTGATGCTTGGTTCTATGCAGAGTACATGAGTAAAGCCACACCCTAGAATGGATTTCAAATGGGAATAATAACAGCTGATTTGTTTTAGTTCTCACTGGACATCAGAGACGTTTCTCAGCAGTTTATTATTACATTCTACAAAAGAAGTTATATTACTATCCTTATTTTTATGTATGAGAAAGTGACCTTAGGAAAGTTAACTTACCCAGGTATCTCCCTCAGAAGCTTAGGGTCCTAACCACCCTGCTCTACTGCTGTGTGCATGCAAGGACTTGGGAAACAAAAGAAACATAAAGGTAGGATGTGAGCACATTCTGCCACATCGGCACATACACGCTCTGACACTTTGGAAAAGAGCTCACATTTCCTTTGTACTTTAGAGAAAAACACAGTGTAGTAAATCTGGGCCCTCTGCTATATGGTATTTTGAATATTTCGGCATCCTGTTTCCTGGAAGTAATTTCACTGAAAGAATCAATATGTATGGAATAGAAACTATCTTAAGGGTTTTGCTCCCTGTTGAGTTGAGTCCAATTATCTCAACTTGATCATAACAATTTTGTTTCAATAAATAAACTAGGCTTTTGACGGTAAAAAGTATTGCCTCCCATACTTTTATCTTACCATTGTGAGAGATTGGATACCGAACATACAACTTTTTTTTTTTTTTTTTAATTTTTAACGTTTATTTATTTTTGAGACAGAGAGAGATAGAGCATGAATGGGGGAGGGTCAGAGAGAGAGGGAGACACAGAATCTGAAACAGGCTCCAGGCTCTGAGCGGTCAGCACAGAGCCTGACGCTGGGCTCGAATTCATGGACTGTGAGATCATGACCTGAGCCGAAGTCGGATGCTTAACCGACTGAGCCACCCAGGCGCCCCAGAACATACAACTTTTAGTAACATATGTGGAGAAGGTTTCTTATACATGCACTGTCACTTTGGCACACAGAATTTTATTTCTTAGATTAATTTGCATTTCTTAATATGGAGCAGACTTCCATTTTTTCCCTGAAAAAGCAAAATTAAGCTTCCTTTCAGAGTTGAAAACACATTCCATTGTTTACATTGACTATTTGATGAGATTCATTTCAATAAGAGTGGAGAATTTGGGTAGTATATGACTTATTTTATCCCTTACCAAAAAATATGTACTTTTTCCATCAGAACTTGTTTTTACTTAGACAACTTCTATTCTGTTTTTTTCTTCTTAAGCTTATTATCTGTTGATTTACCATATGCTTATAAATAACTGTTTATAACATAATAAAAAAGTCATCATGTAAACAAATCAAAATCTAAAAAAAAGCACTGAAATAGAACCAATGAAAATACATCATAACACTGAGGGGAAACAGAAAGAGAAAATTAGAATGAGCCAGGCTCAGTTTTAGAAAGTCAGGCAGAGTGACAACTCAGCATATAAGATTTTGGGGAGATTTAATATCCCCCTTCTTTTTCTGTATTTGTCAGATCAAATGAAAATTCTGTTTGCTATTGCACTAAGAGCAATTTCCTAGAGAAAACAAGTCTTCAACTTAAATTTAAATCTCATTTGGAATTTTCACATTATCTTTTCATTTTGGAAAATTCAGAAAGTAACTCACACAAAGTAAGTGTGCCATCTGAACTGTAATTTCCAAGCTTATCTCTGTTATCACAGAATGACTGAATTACTTTGCTAATTTATAATAGTGCTATCTACTTGTATGAAAAAAAAGAAGAAAAAGGAGTGACTCTTACATATGCCTAACCCAATGGTTCAAGTTAATTAGACTATAATGTGCACATTTTTAGTTATACAATATTTTTCATAATAATTATATGCTATGGAGACATCTATTAAAAGCCTAAAGTGATCATTTAAATGCAAAATCCCTGATAGAACTCCATTATATTTTTCATACTAAATTAACATTACAGGCTTCTAATGGATGCTTTAATTAGGCATTGATGTTATCAGCAATATTTGGCAAAATAAAATGTGTCACTGTGAAATATTCATTAAGTTCAATTTCTGTCAGTCAATATTAAGTATTTTATGAACCTTATGATTTAAGTAAGAAGCTAAAAGCTAAAGTGAGGAACTAAAAACCTCTTTTGTATGTGCCATTCAAAAATACATGGTCATTAGGTGTCTTTTGTATTTTATAACTGCCAAACAACCAGCTTCTTGTTAGTCATTTATGCTCAGAGACATTCCATTAGAAGGTTGTCCTAATGCTCCACAAGATGAAAGACAAAAGGTCTATACTAATTAAAATACACATCCTTCAAGAAGCAACTCAAGTGAAATGTGTGTGTGTGTGTGTGTGTGTGTGTGTGTGTGTGTGCATATTTGTAGGCACCTTTAGAAGAAATTCCATGGTCAGTGGGGGGCAAGAAGAGACAACCAGAAAGCATCAGGGAGTACACTGAAATTCTGGGATGGAAAACAAATACACAAAAGGCATGGACAGTACACACGAGGTAAGCAATCGCAGGGCAAGCAGAGCAATGCTGGGAATGTAAGCAGAGATGCTTACCGGTAATTTTCCCATTGGCTTCCAAGGGAGGCTGCCAACTCACAATGACAGCACGAGGCTTCCCTTCTCGAGTAATGACTGTCAAATCCTTGGGAGCAGAGGTCGGGGCTACGAGAAGAAACAAAGACAAGGCCTTGTCATTGGATGTGAAAGAAAACAGACGTTTATGAGACTTCTAATCATGATGTTGACACTCAGAATCCGTCGTGCAGTATATCATGTTTATCCTACCAGTTTCGATTTATTTCAAGTGTTTTAATTAAACAAGCAAACAAAAATACAGAAATTAATGTTTTTTCCATGGAAGTCAAATGACATCCAATATGGAAAAGAGAACAGAGTATGTGTGAATACAGAGAAGAAAAGTATAACGGATATTTCCAAGTGAGCACCACACTAAACATTTAAGAATTATTATAAGAACAAAGAAATGCACACATACTTAGTGAGACTGATGGCTACCTGTCTCCAAGAGACAGAATTCTGTACCAACTGTAGGATTTATAAATACAAATGTCACCTAATTCTATATTTTCTTAAAAGCAAGAAGAAGAAAAAAGAAAAGAATGTACTTAAATGCATTAAGATGTTTTAACCATCTTGCCTAGGTAAACATACTAGGTTATCTCCTAACAAGAGGGCAAAAAAAATATTTGAAAATAGAAGAGGTATGGAATCTATGAAGGTCTTAGTATCAGCCTGGCGTGGAATAGGAAGGCACGAAACTCTGTCTTTCTTAGAGTTACTTTTCCTACATGTTGTTGAGGGGGGGCAGAATTTATCACCCCAAAATATGCCTCTTTGGCCTAAAGACTATTTTAGGCTGATTATTTCAAGACCACAATAGACATCAGAAAAGCTCTGCAAATTTAGTAGATGTTACCCTTTTATAAGAGAAATTTTATCTGTAAGAGTGTCTCCCTCTAGGTACCAAGAAGAGAATGACAAAATCTCTAGAAACTTTTATTAAGGAGAAGGTAGGAACTTAATTCTGCATTACAATGACACTCTTGTTTCTTGTGATTTGCCTGAAAACCTCCCATAACTGGCTTCCCACCCCACAACATACTCTTTTGTTTTTAGTTGGAGATTGTATATAAGGTGACGGCTTGGGACATTTTAGGGAGTAACACAGTTTTCCTGGGTATCCTCCATGTATACAGGAGGTATACAAGTTTTTAAACTCCTGTTTGTTTTTCTCCTATTAATCTATCTTTTATTATGGAGGAGTCTCAGCCAAAGGCCTAGAAGAATAAAAGGAAAATTATTTTCCTCTCACATTGTGCTCAACAAAATTTTAAATATATTTTATTTTATTTTTAACGTTTATTTTTTTATTTTTGAGACAGAAGGAGACAGAGCATGGGGGGAGGGTCAGAGAGAGAGGGAGACACAGAATCTGAAGCAGGCTCCAGGCCCTGAGCTGTCAGCACAGAGCCCGACGGGCTCGAACTCACGGGCCGGCGCAAGATCATGACCTGAGCCGAAGTCGGATGCTTAACCGACTGAACCACCAAGGCGCCCCTGAATATATTTTAAAGGTGGCAGTACACTGGCCAAGCCAGTCCACTGTCTTCCAGGCTTCTTTAGACCTGCTTTTTCACTGTCTATGCTTTGAAATGCAGTGAGTTTTCCTTCTAGGCAATGCACAATGCTCCAAGTCGATTATTGATAGTCTCTTTTAGTCACCCTCAGTTTGACCTGGGAAATTTCGGAACATATCTTAAGTTTTATGAATGGGTTCTAGAGGTATTTCCAGATCTCTGCATAAGAATGCTTGTGTATTACAAGAGAGGTACAGTTTGGTCCTAATTCTGAATTCTTCGCTTTTACCATTCTCTTTGGCACTTCTGTTGGCCCTGTCATGGGGAATCTGAGTTACTGTACTTCCAGTTTCTCTTCCCGAATGTAATTTCAAGTGAAGGAGACGCCAAACATTTCCATCTAGCATAACATTTATTTCCAATGCCCTAGTTCTCAAAGCCACTAGTATTCCAGGTTAACCAAAGCTGCACCTTATTATAATATCCTGACAAGGTACTTAATATATTTAAATTAAAAAAAATGAAAACAGGAAGAGAATACATAGGTCTAGTGTAGTTGAACCCTGAGTAAAGAAACTACATATGTATATGGTTTAAAGAACCAAGAATGAGGCCATTCTTGCAAGAAAAGTTCTGTTACAGCAAAATATCAAAGAGGCAATACTCTCTTAAAGATGGATTAGTCTCATAAAGAGTTCATTGAAGATATTTTCTAAGCCAGAGATAGGAAGGTAACATATAGTCACAAATTGACTTAGAGTATTATACCAAGCATAATAAGGAATTTTCTGATTATGGAAGCAATTAAAAGATCTGTCTTTCTAACTACTCAGAATAGTGTGTGTTTTCTTAACTGGGTTAAAATTCAACTTGATGGCTATTTAGAAAACAGTTAAATGGTGATGATTAGACTGCTTTACTGAATCTGTTACTATTTTCAAAAAAGATAAAAATGACTTCAACTTTACCTAACAAAATAATACACTGAAGAGGTGGTTATTTTTCAAAAAAAAAAAACAAAAAAAACAAAAAACAACCCAATAAAACTTTTCTAACAGCCAATCTATTTCAGGTGTTGTGCAAGTTTTTCTTTTTCCTCAAGCCATGTGAATGTTGGTGAATAGCGATTCTGGTATTGCGATCAAGAGCTTAAATGTTTAGGATTATCATATAAGCTGCACACTGTTTGGACAGGAATGTGGCTCTAACAACTTCAGGGATGTGTACTGAATCCAGCAGAACATCTCTGGTCTGTTCCTCTCCAATCTCACAGGTTCCGCCCAGAGGAGACCTTTTAGAAATTCTTCACTGACTACCCATCTTCTTTGGATTAAATGTAAATAAATAACAAATAATAAATACCAGGCCCTGATATTTACACTTCACTTTCTTTTACAGCCTCATTTCCCCTTGTTGCCCCATGAATCTTGTGGTCCAGTCGCTCTGAACCATTCACAAGTGTCTCTAGAAGACATCTTTCTGATACTTGCTCATGTATTTTTGTACATGCTGCTCCTTTCCTTGGAAGTTCCTGGAATAGGTACCTGATGATCCTCCCTGGCCATAGTTCAATTATTATTTCTTTTGTGAAACTCTCCTTTATTTCTCTAGACAGAATTTATATTTGGCTCTGTTTGTTCAGATTCTAACTTGCCCAACACTCTATGGTTGTATTTCATATATTATTTCAGTTTATTTTTTTGCATTATTTCATTATTTCAGATGTCCTTCCAATTATTTATATTTTACTTAACTAGAATAAAATTAAGGATTTATCACCTGGACAGAATGAAATGTTTTATTTCAAGGATTTACCAACCACTCTTACCCTTGTCATAAACAATTCCAGCACAAGAACATAACTATGTGGCCCTATACAGTCTTTAATGTTACTACAGAATTAGAAGCAAACGTAGTGTTATTTCATTCAGTTCATTTCCTTCTCACAGTTCTAAAGGTCTGAAGACACTTGTGAATTATTTCTTGCTTCTCATCATCACCCAGAGATCTCATCCACATGCTATTTACACTTTTGTCCAGATCATTATCTGTTTTGACAATCACCCTGCCTAAAACCACTCTCTAGCAGTTAATATCTTTTTGTCAGAAATGGGTCTCACTGCTAGTACCCCTACAAGGCTATGCAGTTGATGAAAAATCAAGAGAATACATTTATCAATTCAGATTTTAGGGTGCATTTTATGAAAGGGAAAAATGAATGAATTTGCTTGCTTTAAGAGGAAATTACTACTCCTTCTCTTTCATTCAGGGAAGACCTAATGTCTTACTGGTTTATGTTTAACTCCTTTCATTTCCTTTTAAGTAAAAAGGAAGAGCAGGGCCTTTATTCTCCCCATGGTACATAATTCACTCAGCATGTCTCATTCTTCCTTTGAAGCTGTGAACATTGGCATCTAGGGCAGAATTCTAGGAGAAAGAGTTAATATACGTAAACATGTAAAACAGAAGAAGATGAAAAAAAAAGAAGGATGTTGAAATTAAATCCGACAAACTAGAAAACTTCTTATAGAAAGAAGTATCCTCAAAAATGTAACAATATTAACAGCAGACTCTCTGAGTTAAAGTAGTAGCTTGGAATAAGGGTCACAATTGCAATGCCACGGGACAAATTCTAATGGAAAAAGAAATTCAACTTACCTGAGAGTTTTATTGGTACAGCTTTATTTTTAATTCGGAAATGTGTGGTGTAGTTTACCCCTAACTAGAATACCATGAAACCAATCCAAAAGCATGTTGATTCCCTATTCTTCAGATGTTGGATTTCTGTGAACTATAAAAGCCAAGTGTACTGCATGTCTGTTAAGGTTATGAATTCAACGTTTATGATCCATAGTAAATGTGACTGGTAAAAATTTACAGTGAGTTACATTTTCCTGCGATTTGAACTATTTCAAATTGCATGAAGGTTTTTCCATTGTGTTGTCTTATTGCCAAGGAGTGAACATAACCACAAGGAAACTTCTTCCCATACCCAGTTGTGGTTATTTATGGTAAACATTACAATGTGATCATGGCTGTAATGCAATGTTTTATTTTGTATCTAATTTCTTTCCAAAAAAGTAAATGCCCACCATGACTACTAATCAAAGACTCAAGTGTTTTGGACAGAGTTCAGTGCATGGATTTCTGCTTTCACTTAAAGGAATTGAGAAAAAAGATTTATATTCATTTAGATCCCTGGAGTTAACACCCAGATTAAAACCAGATTATTCAATGTATTGAGGACTCATTTTCTTCTTTTGTAGAGTGGAGAGGATAATACTAGATATGAAAGTACTTTGAACTACAAAGAATAAACTATTTCCTGCGGGACGAGGTGGGACTTAGACATCATAGTGCACATATATTCTGATACCCACAAAACCTGGGAAATACCGTTACCAAATGCCAAGAGTCAAAATTTCGAAGCAAGCCTTTCTTCACATACCTGCTTCATATGTGGTGGCGTGGGCAGTCATGCTCCATGTGCTTGACCTTCTGTTTTTTGTTACCATGACCGAGAACTCATACATCGTGTTGGGTTTGAGGCCTGTTGCTGTGTAACTCAGAGATGTTGTGTCTTCTGACTGTACAAGTGGGACATAAGCAAAGAGAAAAAAGATGAACTCTATCAACTTGGTAAATCAAAACATGTACAGAGACTACCAAATAACCAAAAAAGAGTCTATTTCCAAACAGCATAAAAGCTGTGACACAGAACTGGCTCTACTTCCCTTCTGTCAACCAGTTTACACTGGCTGATTATATATCTAAAACACGGTGGATAAAATCAGATGTGACGTTGTCCAGAGGGGCGGCCAGCTGATCGATTTTCCAAGGAGGGCAATAACCAGGAGGGCAAAAACTGTCAGGACCAGTTCTGTTTGCTTCTCAGTTCCATTTTTAAGGCAATCTTCACTGACTTTAACTGTAATTTGTTTGTAATAATCAAAATCTTTTTTTTCCAGAAATTTTAATTTATGTATTTTAAGTAGCTCACCATGATTGTTTTTCACAGTAATAAAATTAGTTTTTAGAGTTCTACTACTTGTGATTTTAAAAAAAATCTTTAGAGGACAAACTTTTAGTGATCCCAGAATCTATTTTAGTATTATAAAGAAAAAAGACAAAAGCGATGTTGTATTATGTGGTTTTCTTTTGTCCAGTGTTCACATTAAACACACATTTAAGTATGGTCACTGGAGCAACTGATTAGGAAGGGAATGACAAATTGGGTAAGTATTAAAAGATTATATTAGTGTTAATATTATTTGTCTCTTGAAACCATTCTTTTTCAATTAAATAGCAGGTTAAAGATATTTTAGTAGAAAGTAAATTATCTATTTTTATTGCTTACTCAAGAAATCAAGATGGTAATGAAAAAAATACGTTAATCTTCCAGGTTAATGCATATTTTCCACATGATCAGGCAAATTTAGCCCATTTATGCCTCTATGATACTTGTAAGTATCAGGTTATGCTTGGTATTTAAATCTTGACCCTCCTCCAAAGTTTCATATTTATTTCTACTTTTATATTCACTATCTTTGTTATATATCTATGTCTAGAAAATCAAGGAAAGATCTTTTTCCCCACCTATGTCACACCTATCTCCTCCCATACTACTGTAGTGTGGTATATCTTTTTTATTGTACTATGAATCCTTAGATTATAGCTATGAAAATCCTACATTTCATTACAAAACCAAATAAATATTTAACTGTACTAATAACATTTTGATGATGTGCCCATCCATCCTATTAAAGTGATAACCTCATAAACATCTATCAGAAGCTCTTCTTTAAAAAAGCTATAAAAACGTGGGCCCTAAGTAAATGTAAAAATACATTGTAGACTCAGGAAGATGGAATCCCATCAAATAAAACACAACATAGGCAGCTAGTATCTGACATGCTGAAATATAACTTCCAATCCTGTCTTCTTCACTATCATGAACCCTTCTAAGTCTTACAAATGGAAATAAGGGGCGAAATGGGATGATGATGATGAAATACTTCAGTTAGGACAAAAGGATCATACTTTTTATAAAACTAGTCTCTCTGACAATAAAACTCACTGGTGTTTGGGAGACCACTAAGTAATATTGTCCTTGTTTGCGTTTTAGAATGACATACTTGCATTCTGTAAATACCATGAATTCACTGTTTTCTCGGGAACTTCATGGAAGGTCGTTGCTCAGAATAAATCATTAGCCTAGAAGTACTTTGGAAATTCACGGTCAGCTATTTTTGTGAGCATAGACTACCCAGGTACTACCTCTCTGAGCCTCAGTTTGCTCATCCATAAAATGGAGATAACTGTAGCACTGACCTCCTGGCATTATTTAAAGTGTAAAGTAAAACATAGTATCCAACCCAGGGAAGCTTTAGATAAATGTTAGCTACAGTATTTCATGCATTGTCTAATGTGATATTTAACTTTACAAATGCATTAGGTTCCCTATTGGGAGGGATATCTTGAGGGTGAAACTGAGTCTTGAAAAACTCTGTACCTTCTGTAATCCCCATGTTATATCTGGTAAGCACTGGTCAATACTCAATGAATGGGTTTTGAATAGAAATTTGTATAAAACATCATGTGATTAATCATTTTAGTAGAAACTAAATTACAGAACATTGTTCCTTCTGATAAGGAAAATCAAAACAGAGCTTTAGACAATCAAAATATAAATGTCTGGATTATGGCTTGATATGGGATTACATGAAGTAGAAGGGTACTCCCGTGGAGATAGCCTAGAATAATGCCATAAGGTCATGCAAACTCTAGCTGTAGTTTCATGGGAAATTGTTTTTCAAGTTATACAACCTATCTGTGTCTTCATAAAGGGATCTACATACATGCTTAATTACGGAGGAGCTTATTTTTTTTACAATAGGTGTGAATAATCTAGTCATATAGATGACAATGAGATTGAGTAAATTCAGTGACATGACAGGACACAGCAAAACCAATGCTTGTGCCCGTGGCATCTGACTCCATGTACTGATTTTTCTCCCTCTATCTTGTGCATGCTCTGCCTACCTTCTAAAGCTGTACTGGGGAGTGAAATGAAGTAATGGGCAGGAAAGTAGTTTGAAAAGCTCACAATGTAAAATCAAAGCATTCCATTACCATTATTTGTAAAACTTAAGTTTATTGTACTACTTTCTAGGGGACGAGATACGTTCTGTATTTATCTTTGCTACCCAACGTACTCCACTCTGTCCTCTAACTCTCTTTTTCACAGGGTGTAGATGTAGAGCATGGGTGCGTAAGAAGGGGGACGGAATGTTAGTAACTAAAAGCCTTAGGTCAGGGAAGATGGTGGGAAGAGGAACATTTAAAATCTTTGTTTTCTATTCCCAGATATCAATCCATGAGAGAAATCAGCCTCCACTTACAAAATAGCTTTTGGGTTGAGTCTGACTTTGCAGGCATTCTTTGTGAGACTCAATAATTCTGTGTCTGCTGTATTAACTATTCAACTGAAATAATTTGCCTCCAGAAATTTTGGAACTTAAGCCATTATGCAGAGAACACTCATTGTCCCTCAGAACATTTCACATACTGGCAAAGTACCCATTGCCATTCTGTGAAATGAAGGTATCGAGAAAGTACAGCCATTATGAACATAAAAATTTTAAGGTAGTCTTTTAAAAGCAAACTTAGAATCGGGCAATCTGTATATAAAGAGAGACTTAAAAAAATGTTCTCATGTATTTCATTGGTTGTCCTATCTGATAATGTTATCTTTATTTATAGTTCTGCTGAGTCTTAAATCTAATACTGCAAGGAGATGGATAGGGTACTTACAACATATGTTATATCAATGATACTATTTGGACTTGCCTGGAGAGTGTTTCCAAATACCTGACCTAGCAGGGCAGCAGTAACAAAGAAAGCTTTTTAAAATGTTTTCACCTAAAAACTGATATATGATGAAATGTGAGTTTTATGCCACTTAAAATTTCAAAAGAGACTAGAAGGAGATCCAGCATGGCTACAGGAAGAGAGAGGCAGATTTAGAATATTATTGGTGGGATTTTGCTTTATCTCCAGGTTCTTTAGAGTCTGACACTCCCAAAGGATACTGTCATCCCTGAAATCACCACTGGCTAGAGGCAGGATTAAGCAAGATGGCAGTTTAGTGGAAAGAACACTGGATAAAATATCAGGAGGTTCAAATTCTGAGAGCTATTGCAGTAGAGTGGTAAAGAGAAGGCACCTAAGGGTCATATGAAGAAGCAGGAGGACCAGGATTGAACTATTGGTTCCTTGGTTATTTGGTTATTGGGTACCATGTATGATCTTATTTTTAAAGCTACCTTCTTGATCCCAAATCCTCATCTTGTAAAGCTTTATATTTTAAAGGAGCATTCATATATTATCTCACATGAGTAGCTTATGAATTTGAAGTGTAGCAATGGAACTGAGTGTCTCACCCATTGCAAAGTTATAAATAATATGTTAAGTAGCGACAGCTAAGCTGTGTTTAACTGCCTCTATAATCTAGTGCAGTTCTAGGAGCACAGTAGGTACCTGATAGTCACCTGTTGCTTTTCTCATTTGTGTCTACATTTTGTGTACTGTTTGTATATACTAATATTGTGGCAAGCTTAGGAGGTAACAAAGTTGTGCCCATATGTAACTATTTGTTGGAGTTACTTAGGCCGGCTGACAGAGATTTAAAAGTAGTGAAGAAAATGCCTCAAATATCTATCTCTACAGAGCTCTTAACAGAGTTATGGGATGAGTCAGTGAAAGGGGTTGGTCTCACTCATATTAGTCAAACGGGAGTGTGCACTGTGGTTTTCTTTACCACATGAGGGTGTTTCAAGGCTAACTGAGGAAGTAGATGCCAATGGCTTCGAGTGCTTTCTAAAGACCTTGTTACAAAATCTTCTGTGTTCCCAGTCATATTCGCTGTCAAATGAGTCTCTGTAGCATTAATAGGGTTGCCTTTGGTGTCAATCTAGAGTCCAAATAAAAAGAAAGACACCAAAATCTATCCAGAAAACTGATGTGGAGCCCTGATATTTTCAAAGAAAAATGGCATTCCCCTGTACAGAATCAAATTATTTATACAGACGCAGCATCTGGTGGAACTCAAATAACATTTTGCATTTCTTAATGTTTTTCTACCTTGCCTTAGAATTGTTTCCTAAGATACAATTATTCCCATTCTAATTTTAGATATTGAGTTATTAAAATGCCTTGTCTTCCACTTAGTGCCACTGTAGCAAAATGACTCATGACAGCCCAGGAAGCATTTAAAACAATGTATTAAGCAAATGACAGTTCACTTCAAATTTTACACTATCAGTTAGAACTTCACCTTGTATTTCGCATTCGCAGAAAAGCTGGTCCTCCACCGGACAGTGTAAAGTCGCACTTCAGATGTTTTTTGGTTCTTAGGGACAGAGTTGTCTGCCCAGCTGACCCTCACAGCATCGTGGGTAAGAGCCACAGCCTGTACACCTACTGGTGGGAGCATGGGGGTGGAGACATCTGGGACCGAGGTGGGGAAATCATCAAGCAAAGGATAATAATCAACTGGGTCAGTGGGATCTGGGTTTAAAAACCCGCCAAATGAAACAAACAAATAAATACATAAATAAAAGAGTTAAAAAAATAAATATCAGTGGTAACACATCACAATGAGTTAAATGCATGGCAATAATGATGAAAGGGAACATGAGAAGAACAGAAAAAAATACAATTAATTCAATCGGAAAACTCATTAGAAACAGTATTGCTATATTATAAAAATAACTGACTATTTTCTATAATTCACTCATTTCCTTACAGTGGTTTTATCAACTCCACTTTTGGTGGTCACTTCTAGTTATATGTTTTAAAAGTTCATTTTTTCTTGGAGTGTTGCACGTTGCTTCTTAAAATGTTTAGCATAGAACTTAACAGTTTTATAAATACACAGATAAAATAACAAGATCCAAAGGAGCATTTGGTTTATTTCCTGCCGTAAAGGAAATAAATGCCTATCTAATACCTGTTTGCTTATGTTTGTTTATTTTTCTCCCTTTCTAACTTGATTTGGTTTCCCTAACGCTTTCATTACTGCTTAGCTTATATCTGCATAAGTATTGTTTAAGCAAGAAACAAACAATAAAGACCAAAGGACCCTGCAGTCCTTAGCACTCTGTCTATGGCTATGATTGCATAAAACTAAACTGGCCAAGTCCATGGTCCACATGGTCCAATGATATGTTTGATAACTAGGTTTCTTGTAGCACTTGGTACAGCAGGTTTTCTCAGATCGAAATCCTTAAAGAAAGCATGGAAGTGTCCGTTTTACCCACATTCTCACAGAGTAATTAGATAAGTTTTTAGACTTTTAAGGCATACCTAGATTCTATATTACTTGTTCCAAAGTGTCAGGTTCCACGGAAAGACTTTATGTTATTGACGGGGAGACAGAACGAACTGTGTGAGATACACACATGCTTTGATCCATTAACATAATCAGAACCTGCATAATGCTGTGTGTGGTTTTATAAAATCCTCTAGAAAAATGTTGTACTCTTTTTACGCTGGGGGTATCAGAATCAGAGGAGCTTATTTTCTGACTGTAGTAAGGGTCCAATTTTGAGTCTTTGATTTTATACCTAGGACTTTTACATTTTTGAAATTTCACCTTTAAATCTTGTAATATTGTATTCTCACTAAGAAAAAAGAGCCTTCAGGCTGGGCCTATGATGACCTGGTAAAATGTGGAATATCTGAAGCAGTATACATACAGAGCTTATATTTTTAAATAGCCTAGTTCCAAGCACAGCAGCTGCTGGCTGGTTTTGTTGATTACTTCACTTTGTCCACTGTATTTCAAATGCCTATCCCCTACTCATTGCTCTGTTTTCCAATGAATTATTTAGTAGTTTACTGGGCTGTGGTCTTTGGAGCAAAATATAAAACCCGAAAACAAAAACAGAACAAAAGGAAAGGGGAAAAAAAAAGAGAAAGAGAGAGAAAGAAAAATGTGTGTTTAAAATTTAATGACAGAGCCCAGGCTTTCCATATTTCCTTTGATGTGTCTTTTTATTAAGGGCTCCTTTAAACCCAAATGGATTTATGAAATGATGAAAGGGGAGCTGAAGAGTATCAAGGAGGATCCTGATCAGTCATCAGGTTGGTGCCCTGGTGGCAGGTGTTTTGGCCAAACTGAGGCTGGTGCTGCCTCACTTGTTTCTATTCTTAGCCGACTTTCCAAGAAGAAGGTTATACACACAGGAAGACTGCTCTGAATCACAAACTTCTTTGTTGACCGACTGATATAATGTGTTATACCTGATTTGTTGTTTCTTTGCTTAATCTGGCTCTTAAACCTATATGAATAATAATAATCTTCCACAGGTGCCATATATGAGGTTTTGAAAAGTAGCAATTCTACTAAAAGAAATGTTAGCATTCAGCCTGGCTGTTTTTGGATTGTAGAATACTATATTTTTCATGACTTGTGGAGTTTCTTGGAGTCTCAGTTCCAGAATGCGTTCCCTAAATTTCAAGTAATGTTGTTTATTGGAATTTATCTATGGACTTACATAATTTAAGAATTTCTATCTCTGGCCAAGTTTTTCTTGACTTTTTTAAGGCAATTTGTTTTCAGGCATGGCTTGTCACTTATCTCCTTTAAGTTGCAAATTTGTACCATCAAATACAAGAGCCACTAATTACATGGGCAATTTAAGTTTGAATTAATTAAAATTAAATACAATTAAAAAATCACTTCTGTTGCACTAGCCAATTTTAAGTGTTCCATGGCCATAGAAGCCAATCTATCATCTTGGATAGTATAGGTATGGAAATTTTCCAATAAAGCAGAATGTTCTAGTGGATGGCAAGCCCTACACTAAACACATAAATGCCACATACACTGCTAATTTTCTTTCTCTCAGGAGAGAAACTGCTTGAGTAGTTAAGTTAAAAATATTCTTTTGTTGCTGAACAACTTTTTCCGGTTTTCAGGTGCCTTATATGCTACTGATTTGCAGTGGTTATATTCAAGAGTAAAAACTAAATAAATCAAAAATTAAAAGGGCAAAACATAGCCTCAAAACTTTTGCTAAAAAGAGAAGCCTATTTGGTTCCTAATAGATGTTTTGGTAAGAGTTCATGAATTTTTGGCTAACACGCCAAAGTTCAAAGCAAGCTTTGAAAATAATAACATAATTTTGCATCTGGATTGTACTTCATTCAGACATTGATGAAACAGTTGAGAATAAACAAGTTCAAACGACACACCTCTTTATTCCTTTGCCCTCTTCCCTTATCCAGGCCCAAAATGTCTTGTTCTTGCAACAATAAGAAATAAAAAGCTCTACTGAAAACTAAAAACTCTTCACATACCCATTTGAAACTTTCCTCAGCTCTAATACTAATATATTCAGGATGAAATGAGGCTCCAGAGTGTGCCAACATCTAAGAGCATATACTTGTAGAAAGCACCATGGCCTGATACTTACTCCAGCCTGATGCATTTATTGCCTGTGATTTTTTACTTACTTTATGCTGTCCTCTTCCAAGTCTTCCCAAGGGAATACTTGGGAGAAGCTCAAAGACAGAGAATGTCTTCTCTGTGGCATTATGACACATTTATTGACAGAATTTCTCCCAGAGCCTTAACCTTTGATTCCATTTATTTGTCCTTTGTTCTCCATGATGTGGGGAAACACAATAAGTCTGCCACATCCAAGAAAATTGTATACTTTTCCTCTGGAAAGAACTGGTTTTATTCATTCCTCTTCAACCCCTTACTGACTCTGCTTCATTTAGAAAATGCCTCACACAATTTCTAAGTTTTGGTATCCATTTACTTCCCAGATCCATTAGGATTAGAGTCCAATCAGGAAAAAAAATAGTCTTATGGATCACTGGTATTTTAGAAACCACTCTGGGAATGCCATATGCTGAGGATTAAACAATGACAATAAATGTGAAGGCAGAAGTTAATGTCCCAAATGGTTCTTTTTGAGCAACTTATCTTCAGTTTATCTAAACTCTATTTTTACTACTACTACTACTACTTTCTGCTCAAAAATTGATTTTTTGGGGGGTGGTCATCTAAGTGTCCCTTCTTTGTGGGCTCTACTTTTGATACGAAAATAGTTTGAAACGACTAGTGACAGTATAATTTGTGTGGCCTGACCACAAGCTCAAAGTCCTGTTGATGAGCCGGTGCTCAACATCTTTCACCAGAGGCAGGAAAAAGATGGACTAAAAAAAAAATTATGGGAAGGACAAGTACAGCTAAAGTAGCTCGTTATTTCCCAAAGAGTCCTGCTGCTGGCAGAATAAGAACATAAGGGGAAATGAAAATTCTAGATACCTCCATCACATTATGTTTCCATTCTGGACCTCCACATGCTTCATCTCTCTGTGTTTAGAGATCGTATGTTTGACAGTAAAGATTCTCTAAGGTAATACTTCTTATGTGCCCTTCTGGGGAGACATGAGTCCCTTGGGTAACACAATGAGAGACCTAAACGGTCTCCCCAGATAAATGAATCTATTGACACATACCCCAAATTTTGCATACCACGTTAGGCAGGTCATAGACCTTGAAAGATTCAAGGAGGCTGTGGAATAACAACTTTGCCTTACAAGAAAATCTGGTTGAAATCAATAAAGTGATGGTATATTCTGGGAACCATCATATGAATTCATTTTACAACTGTGTATTCTTAAGATAGTCTATGAAAGGAGATCGTGAGTTTGGAAAATAAACTGTACAAAGTTTACATACATTTAGGGGGTAGCAAAGAATCCCACTATTTATTCTATTTTGATTTATTTCTCCTTGTCAGGAGGCATCTAGTAATTTTCCACGTCCTCCAGTTCTTGCTATGAAATCCTGCTCTCAGATCCTTTATTCTCATTAAGGTGAAGATAGCTGATGAGTTAAATGAGGTCTGAGGCTCGTGAGTTTTGAAAGGGGGCAGGATCGAAGTGTTCATTAAAAAGATGGACCTCTTGAGTTTTACTTTCAGATTTTAGACATAAGGCTCTTGGAGGTGCTTGTGTGACTTTCTAGTGACTCTGAACAGCTCCCCCCAGAATCTAGTGATTCTGAACAGAATAAGGGGGTGCTTAATTCTATTTTTTTAAAGCAGGTTTCATGTCCAACATGGAGCCCAATGTGGGGCTTGAACTTACAACCCTGAGATCAAGACATGAGCTGAGATCAAGAGTTGGACACTTAACCCACTGAGCCACCCCGGTGCCTTGTACTTATTCTATTTTTGAGTAAGTCCAGCCTTACTCCACAAATAGTCTCCATAAATGTCCTGGATCTCACTCCTTTCTGAGTTCCCTGGGCTCTTTTTCTCTTGTGTGCTGCCTTTACACTCCAACTCACATAAGAATTCCTAGAGGTGTTAAACCTCAGAAGCAGCAAGTACTTCCAATGTCATGATGCTCTGGGCACTGTTAGAGTGACCTGTAGTTCCTGGTTCAGGGAAAGGCCACCTGTATGACTCAGCCTAGTCCAAACCAGTCCCAGGAGGTCAGTCCTTCCTTGTCATATTAGCTTGAAGGATCCTCTGTAGAGAAGCATGTGGCCATCTGGGCATTTGGTGGCTTTTATGTGGAAACTTTCCTGCCTAAATTGTGCTGATCTGCAAGATGAAACAAAATGCTCAGGAGAATGAAGAGTGGTATTGGGGAATCAAAGTATGAGCTATTGAAGAAGACAGAGAAGAAGAGATCCCTATTCTCGAAGTCCACATACTAATTTATAGACTGACTTCCTCTCAATTTTGAAAACCAAGAAAATAATGAAATATGTGTGTGTCTATGTGTATACATGTATATCCAGACACACAGACACACACACACACACACACACACACACACACACACATACATACTCATAAGGCTCAGAACATGACTACATACATTTTGGTTTTTTTCTTTGTATTTTGTTTTATTTTGCTTTAGGCGTTTGGTTTTGTTTTTGCCACCACAACTCAAACACTGACTACCTTGTCACGAGAGGATTAACTATTTTAGCTTACCTGTTATAGATCTGGTGGTGGCACTTTCATAAAGAGGAACTCCTTCTCCTGCATTGTTAAAAGCTTTTAGGGAGATGACATAATGGGAACTTGACTCTGAAGAAAAACAGAAAGAAAATAAACATGTTGATTTATTTAGTGTACTGAAATATCCAGGATAAACATTTTCCCCCAATACAATTTAATATGATCTATTAAGTAAATTGTTGCTTAAAAATGAGTGAGTTTGCTTCTGGGAACTAGGTGGCAGTGGTGACAATACAGTTTTTGATCTTCCTGAATCTCCACAAAAAAAGAGACTGAATGGGGGTGCCTGGGTGGTTCAGTCAATTAAGCATCTGATTTCTGCTTAGATCATGATCTCACGTTTCATGAGTTTGAGCCCCACATCCGGCTTTGTGCTGACAGCTCAGAGCGTGAAGCCTGCTTTGGATTCTGTGTCTCCCTCTCTCTGCTCTCTCTCTCTCTCTCTCTCTCTCTCTCTCTCTCTCTCTCTCTCTCTCAAAAATAAATAAACATAAGAAAAAGAGAGAGAGAGACTGAATGACTAGATAGAAAACCAAAAGCATCTGGATAATTACAGCAAAAGTAGGTGATATGCTGTATATACTCTCAAACTCTGAAATACAACTGGATGTGGACAAACCACTACCAACCTTAGGACTTGCATGTTATCAGCAGCTATGTAGGAGAAATCAGAGGGAAGCATCAAACCTGAAAACAGGGTAATTCTAAAATAACCATCACCTAATGCTAGAAAATGCAGAAGACCAATCTGATAACATAACCAATCTGATAACCAATCTGAGTAAATACAAATACTCAAAAGTAGCTTGGAATATCTCCTCTCCAGAACAGGACTTATGCTGGAGACAAAGTACTGGGTACAGAGTTACAATCTGAGCAGACAGAAGTAACAGAAATGAAAGGGAAGAGAAAGTCTAGATAAAAGTAGGGGAGAGGAATAATCATGAAAACTTAGAAAGCAAGTTGCCATACAGTTTTCAGTGTGTATCAGGGGTTGGCCAACTTGTCTCATAAAGGGCCCAGATAGCAAATTTTTAGCTTTACAGATCGCATTGTCTCTGTCATGTATTCACCTGTGTTTGTTTGGTTGGTTGGTTGTTTACAACTCTTCAAAAATGTAAAAACCATTGTTAGTTCAGTGGGGTCCAAACAAAAATAGGACCTGGGCCAGATGTGACCTACAGGCTCCAATTTACAGAGTCCTGAGCTCTGGCCCAATGAAAGCAACAGAAGAAGGAGCTGTGTGGATTTAGAAAAGCACATTAAACAGGAACATAGGGAACATAGGGAAACAGGTCACATGAAAGCAAGCAAGCAACAAAAGTCTGTTGAGGTTAAATGCCTTACAAAATAAAATGAGGAGAATGCCACTTCTATAGACAAGCACACTCCCAAAAAGGGATTGAAAATACACAAGGAAAGTAGGTCACACCTGTGATTGACTATTTCAAAATGAGCTAAACCACATTAAGAAAATTAGATGCCAGATATTCAAGAGTAACATAAATTAGAATTAGAAAAAAAATAGAAGTGAGGTGGCATAACTCAAGAAAGAATAGGTAAGTAAAAACACAATTTTCAAAATAAAGCGTGACTGATGAACAAACAAGCTCAAGGAAAAACAAACACAAAACAAAAAGAAACGAAGAGAGAGTAAAATAGAATTCAGGAGAGAGTGATGCACAGAAGGAAGTTCTAACTGATGAGTAATGCAGTTCTAACTGATGAAAAAGAAAACCAAAGAAAGACAATGGAGCAAATACAAAAGAGTGGAATTCAAGAAATGTTTGGGGAGTTAAAAAAAATCTTTTAGGCATCTGGACAGAAAGAATACATGACCTATCAGAGGACAATTAAATTATGATCAGACTTTTGCACAGTCCCATTTTATGCCAGAGGGAATTGAAGTAATTTAGTTGAGATATTCAAGGTAATAAAATGTAATTCAAGGATTTTATAGTTAGCAAAAGTTAACTTTAAACATGATGGCACACCCAAGCTGGTATCAACATATATGCAACCAGGGAATGTTGCTTCCTTGATCCTGAGAGCTACTAGAAAATGAGCTTTCGACATCCTAAATGACCAAGGGAGATGCAACCCAATAGTTAACTGGTGAACGACAAATGCTAGGAACGAAGACGAGGTGAGAGTTAAAAGGAGAAGATTTTATTTTTGTAATGGCTACATGTTCTGACACTGTAGCTAGTCTATAATCATAAGTCAAAAATAAGAGAGAATAGGGGTACTGTATGCAAAAATAAATGTTTTGATAATTATTATTCCTGATGATACCATTATTCTTGTTAAGCTGAGACTAATGCAATATTGGATAAAGCAAATGAATAATCATGAGAAATTATAATCCTATCATCCCGTGTCCTTAAGAACCAGAAAATTAGTGTGGATTAAAGGACACACTGATGTAAAATAGAAGAAGTATATAAAGTCTTATGTTTCTAAAATTTAATTGGAAAAACTCAGTTTAAACTCAAAAGGCATTTTCTCTCTGTTGTAGTTCTACCCACTGAAGAAGTCTAGAGATATTGTCAGTAGGGGTGCTTGTTAGCACCCCTAATGTCCCGATTAGGATTTTGAGAAAAATACTTTTTTGCACTTCAAGAAACAAGGGGTCCTTGAAAACCTGGTTGATTCCTGGACTGAGGTAGGATGCATATCAATTAAGCCTGAAACATGTTGATGTAACCAAATAGGAAGCAACCAAAGACTAATAGGCTCATGTCAAATGGATTCAGGAATCAAATTGAAGAGCCTCCAGCAGACCAAAGATGAAGACAATCTGAGATTCAATAAAGGTAAGAGTTTCAGTGAATTGAAACCCAGCAAATACATGTGAATGTATGAATTCATAAAGATATTTTAAAAAATAACAAAAGTGGGGCACCTCAGTCGGTTAAGCATCTGACTCTTGGTTTCGGCTCATGTCACGATCTCATAGTTCATGAGCTTGAGCCCCCTGACAGGCTCTGTGCTGACTTTGCAGAGCTTGCTTGGAATTTTCTCTCTCTCCCTTTCTCTCTGCATCTCCCCTGCATGTGCACGCTCTCTCTCTCTCTCATAATAAATCAACTTAAATAAATAAATAATAAATAATAAAAGTTGGTGACTTCTGAGGTTGACAGAGAACCAAATTGTTGTCTTGAAAATTAGGTAAAGGATCAAATATTATGTGTTTCTTAAATAAACTCTATGACTGTGTAACCAACAGAGTGTGAGGGGAAGCATCCACTTATAATCTCATTCCAACTAACAAGTAAAAACCCAATGATGGAATTCAAATATTACTATTTTGCAGCTCTAATGAACAAAAGGATATGGGCATTAAGTATTTGTGATGGCTAAGATAAAATACAGATATCTAGGCACTATGTATCTCCGAATAAAAGAACTCCCTCCCTCTAGAGTCTTGCCAAAGGATGGAATCTACTCAGTCTGATCAAACCTCTAGATTCAAATGCCAGTTTGCAGGAATAGAGCAAAGAAACAGTTTAAGTCTAACTAATGATAATTCACTAAGCTATATATTTGTTGCATGTAGTTTTCTTTATCTGTCTTTTATTTAACGATTAAAAAAAGCTTTAAAAATGAGTGAATTTAGGGGCACCCAGGTGATTCATTCAGTTGAGTGTCTGACTCTTGGTTTCGGCTCAGATCATCATCTCATGGTTTGGTTCCTGAGTTTGAGCCCTGCATTGGGCTCTCGGCTGACAGAGGAGAGCCTGCTTGAGGTTCTATCTCTCTCCCTCTCTCTCTGCCCTTTCCCAGCTCATGTTCTCTCTCAAGATAAATAAACATTTTAAAAAAATAAGTGAATTTATCTCTGACAGTGTTCTTTGAAAATTGATTAGATGACTTTTTCTTCATGAAATTTTATGTAACCTAAATATTAGCATTCAAGATATTGACATTCCAAACCACAATGAGCCACAATATAGCAAGAGGAATAGAATAAAATTATGTTTAATGTAGTCAAAAGTCTTCAATTAAGTGAATTGCTTCCCCTACAAAAGAGGATATTTATTTATTAATTTTTGCTGTGAACCTAGTTTACTAATAAGAAAGTAATCGGTCAACAGTGATAAATACTCTTGGAGATACAAGATTATTTACAAAAGATAGACTTCTGTTGTCAGTTTGCAACCATAATTCTGGGCAGAGAAAACAATGAACAATGAAAGATTGCATAAAATTAAGCAGTACAGTATATGACACTACTTGTGAACGCTATGTGAGTTTAGAGGACTGGAAAATTAGTGATGGACTGGGTCATCAAAGACTTCTTGGCAGATAATGGACTTGGAACTAGGGCTTGAGGATATGGGTAGGATTTAGAGATAGAAGGATAATAGAAAATAGAAAAAAATCTCAGGAAAAAGGCGTATGTTAAAAATGCAGTTAGATGTGTCAGCAAAAATACTTTTCTAGTAGGAAAAGCATCCTTTATGGTTATTGAAATGGAGACGACATCTGATTTCATACACATGACTTATCTGCACAATTACAATGTAAACAATTACATTATGTTCAAACCCTATATAATTGCCTTTTTGTGGGTAAAATTGCATTTGGTTTTACATTATACACATATAGTATATATTTGCATTTATCTATGTATTTATCAAGGGAGTGAGGAAGAGGTTAACAATTCCAAAACTCATGTGCTTGGGAATTAGGGTTTTGATTCTTGTTTGGTTTGGCTTGGTTTGACTTTTTAAATCTGAGGGAGAGAGAAAAGGAGAAAGGCAGAGAGAGGAGAGAGAGAGAGAGAGATTTAGTCACAAGGTGTGAGATACAATAGGGCAGAGAGGATGCTTGACAGTAATACATCTAAGTAATTCACCTAAGGAATGGAGCCACCACTCTAAGCTGTTATTAGCATGTGGAAGGCAGTCTTCTAGCCTATCAGCGTATGAAAGGTAGGCCACAAATCTATAAACTCAGATTCCTATATATACAACTACATGCAAATCTACACCTATTCATGGAAAAATAAATGATGAAGTCTGGGCTTCCTTAGTTAACATGTCAACCATAAGATCAACAGCAACAAAGTAGAAACTATACTAAGGAAGTAAGGAGTGTGAAATAAAACAATAAAGCAAATCTCATTTATGCAAAGTGATTAGGTATGATTGTTTTATGTTGACTTCTCCATTTGGAATTCAGAGTGAAGGCTGTCTGACTTGA
The DNA here is from genome assembly GCF_024362965.1 of Panthera pardus. Classification (NCBI taxonomy): domain Eukaryota; kingdom Metazoa; phylum Chordata; class Mammalia; order Carnivora; family Felidae; genus Panthera; species Panthera pardus. Next base: position 66,964,992 of record NW_026526710.1, on the reverse strand, counting down.
TCAGAGGCTGTTCACTTCCTGCTCAGAGTTAACAGCTGAAGCTGTTAGCATGGTTTTTGGGACATTGCATTCATGCCTTCACCTCTCGGTCCCCACCTCCCAACTACCCAGTTTATACCTCCTTAGAAAACATACTCCGAAAGCCTCCATAGCTTTTGGGCACCATTGGCTTTCTGCCTTTTGGAGTGCATATGATGTCTCATTTAAGAGAAAAAAATGCATCTTACTTGGTTCATTCTCAAGTTTACTGGTTTGGATTTTTATCTCAATCTGAATTATAACAATACCAGTACCTCATCTAGCTGCTATCTGGCTTTTGAGCAGTACTCATCATTTCTTAACCTCCCCCATAGTAAATGTGACATAACTGTCATTTCAATACTGACACTTGCTTACAAGTCTCTGGTAATCTGAGTAATGGCAACTTCACCACTTAATGTCTAGCCATGGATATGCCAGCAAAGAGTCTGAACTTTTATAATTTCCTAGCTGTTGGATTAATGAATTACAAAATTGCCAATTTCCACAGATCCCAGCTATGCTGTGCACATCCTAGGGGATAGCTAGCTTAAATTTAAGTAAAATGTGGTAATGGCTTAGTCTTGGGAGAGGTAAACAGATTTGCAATGGAGTTGTCACTGGCATAAGAATATAGTTCAGAGCCAGCAGTCCTGGAGAGGATTTGGTCTGGTCTTTTCCTGTTTTCAGTTAGCAATTTAAGGACCAGGTAAGTTCACTGACTTTTATAAAGTAACATAGAGCTACCAAAGAAATAAAAGACCTAGGTCAACTCCACAATCCTTTTTGTCTACTTTTTTTCTTTTAATGAAAAAACCAATATTTCCTTTATTTTCCTCATATTCTACCTGCACATTTACATCTTTTGGACTGGCTCTGGTCTCTGTATAGTGCTTTTATGAAACTGCACCTGGATCTCCTCAGGATGCAATAGGAAATTTTCATGCCCCCACAAATCTTGATCCAAAACTGAATTAGCCTGAACACCAATAACAAAAATATTCAGTTATTGTTTAATAGTGGATAGTGGGATATAATGCCTTGATCCCCTTTTCCATTGTGATACTGGCATCTCCTTTGAGTTTGTGTTGAGGAGAAAAGATGCTGGGAGCAACAGAGAAGGGTTTTCTCCCCATGCAAAAGGAGAGTGCCATTTACTAGTGCACCACTAGAGGGCAATGTGGAGCTATTTTTCTGCACATGCTCAGAGCTCTTACACTTTAAAACCAGTAAATCACAAAAGAATTGCCTAGAATTGCTCCCTCTACAGAAGAATGAAATGAGTTAAACACATTTAATACCATAATGAATTGCAAATGAATTAACCATTAATTGTGGTCAGACCCCATTGTTAAGGAATACATTTAATGACAATTATGACAGCAAATTTATTTTTTGGCTTTATTGAAATGATGCAGATACATGGCTTGAAAATGTATCAGTTGCCTCTGGAAAATAAAGTACAGTAGTATTTTCTCATTTCAATTCACTTTGATCGAATCATACTAAAATAACTTGGATTTTGGTGGATACCCATGGGAATTATTTTTAATTATGGAAAATTTGAACGGTTACACAGATTTCAAATTGTTGATCAGATTTTTATCACTATTTGGCCAACTTTTCTTACAGAATACATTGGATTGGGAAAAAGAAGGCTGAAAAATACTTAATAACTCTTTGAGAATCTAAAACACATGGCTACTAACCAGTGTCTTCTTTGTGGCTTCAAAAAAAAAAAGTGAATAAATGCACATTTACTGATTGTAAGGGTTGTAAAGAAAAGGGATGGGTAATAGAGAGGATTCTTGGTTCTCCTTCCCTACACACTTGGTAGGTGAGAGACCCATTATTCTAAGACCTTTTGTTGAGGCCTTCCTGAAGGTAGTGAGATGAATGGCTCTCTGGGGCTGAGGGACTGAATCAAAAGATCTGTGGAAAGCTCCTCAGGGACTAAACCAAGATGCTGTACTTGGTAACAAAAGCCAGTGAGAAGAACATCATTATTTTTAATTAATATTTGGTGTGAATTAAATGCCACTGGCACATGCCAGATTGACAGGTTGCAGTCCTTCATTCATTATAGATTATGTACTTCATCAGTGGACCTATCCATGCCAAGTGCTTGTCGGGGCCCAGTCTTCATGTTCCTGCATCTTTTGCCCTCCCATTAGCACTGCCAACAAGTCAATTAGAGAAAATTAGAGTGGTAGCTGTTTTCCTAATGCAGAAGCCTGCTCATTGCCGTGAACCAGGCTACCACATGCATAGAGTACAGGCCACTGGATTGCTGTCAGATGGTAAATGTTATTGGACACCTTTGACCCCACTGGACTGGAACCATTTAATTAAGTATAATGGGTGTATAGCAAATAGAGCTGATTGCATTGATCTGTTAAAAGGATGAGTAATTCATATTCGAGAAAGATGCAATTTATATAATATATTCAATACTCAATTCTACTTCATTACATAAACTTCTTTGCAAATTTAATTAATAGCTAATCTAACCAGCACCCTTATGAAGATTTTGGTTTGTTTCATTTTGTTTTTCCTTTTCTAGTAACATTGTCCAAAGAATGGTCAGATTATACTATGACTTGCTTATTAACCAGTCTTGTAATACCAGATACTCAGCTAGTCTGTGTGAGTATTTGAGTCCAAAAAGAAGAGTTAAGAGAATTTTTTTTTTAACCTACCAAAGTCTATCACCAGGAAAGAAGTTAGGTAAAAACAAACTTTGTAGGAAATGTTTTCTTGCTTGGCAGATAGAAGATGCTTAACAAAAATTTGTTGAATTGATGAATGTATGAGACACAGCAAGGTTACATTACTTCATGAAGTCTAAACAGCAAGCCCTTAATCAATCTCAATGTAGAATTCAGATTTCTTGATTCCAACTTGCATTTTCTGATACTTGCAGGTTCATGAAAAACTAGTCCAAAGAGATTGTGCAACAATTTCCCTTCTCACTTGCAAATTCATATTCAATTATTCTTCATTCATTCATTTATTCATTTATGAATTATCACTGAGCATCTTCTGTGTTTAAGAGACAGTTTTAAGTTTTCTAGGTATACCCTAGAAAGATTATGGAAAGATGATGGAAAAAAAGCCCTTATTTGCATTGATGACTTTTCTTCTTTTTTCCCATTTTATTAAGAAGTAATTGATACATATTATTGTATAAATTGAAGCCATATAGCATGATGACATGACTTATACATATTGTGAAATGATTAACATATAGGTTCAGCTAACATCCATCTCATATATATACAAAAAAAAAAAGAAAAAAAGGAAAATAAAATCTCCTTGTGATGAGAGCTCTTAGGGTTTATTCTCTTAACGACTTTCCTGGATATCCTACAGCAGCCTTAGTTCTAGTCATCATGTGGTATGTAACATCCCTAGTACATATTTATCCTATAACTAGAAGTTTATACCTTTTGACCATCTTCTTCCAATGCCTCCTCCCCTACTCTTTTCCTATGGTGACCACAAGTCTGATCTCTTTTTTAAAATTTTTGTTTAACGTTTATTTATTTTTGAGAGAGAGAGAGAGAGAACGAGTGGGAGAGGGGCAGAAAGACAGAGAGAGGGATACACAGACTTGGAAGCAGGATCCAGGCTCTGAGCTGTCAGCACAGAGCCCAACGTGGGGCTCAAGCTCATGAATGGTGAGATCATGACCTGAGCCGAAGTTGGACGCTTATCCAACGGAGCCACCCAGGTGCCCCATCTTTTTCATGAGCTTTTTTTAAGGTTCCAAATATAAATGAGATCATACAATATTTGTCTTTGTCAGACTTCTTTCATCTAGCATGTCTCAAGGGCCATCCATGTTGTTGCAAATGGTAGAATTTCCTCATTTTTTATGGCTGAATAATAATATGGGCACTTAGATTATTTCCCTGTCTTGGCTATGGTAAATAATGCCATTATGAACATGGCAGGAGGGGGCAGTAAGTAATGCTATTACATAGATTGTTTTGAGTTAGCGTTTTCATTTCTTTTGGATCTATTCCAGAAGTAGGACTGCTGGATAATATGGTAATTCTATTTTTAATGTCTTGAAGATCCTCCATTCTGTTTTTCATTGTGGCTGTACAACTGACAGTCCTACCAACATTGCAGAAGTATTCCCTTCTCACCACATCCATGCCAGCATTTGGTATCTCTCGTCTTTCTGACACTGGCCATTTGAGGAATATTGTAATGAAGAAGCTGTGTTGGAAGCTTAAAAACCATCACAGTAAAGTGTTCTAGAATCAGAGAGGCTTTGCGGAGAAGACGACAGTCTTGCTGAATCTTCTGGTGACGAAAGGTTGAGAAGAAAGAGTGGGATAAACAAGTGCAAGCTCATAGTGGTTGTAGCATCACACACTCTAGGAGCAAAGCTTAAAGACAGCAACGGTTTCTTCTCTTCCTGGTACTAACATTTATTGGGTGCCTAATTAGATGCTTTCTTGACTGACCCACATCCCTTGTTTTATGTAATCTGTACCTTAATCCAGTGTCTGACATGTAGTAAGTACTCAATTAATATTTGTTGAATGGAAGAATAATTATCCCCCTTTTATAAGTATAGGGGAGAATTTTTAATTCCAAAGTTCAGCCTCTTACACTCTGCACTACTTGTCTTTTACAAGAAGAGGTGGCAGCTTGAACATTTTTTACACATTTTGAATTGGGCCGTTAGGGATATTAAATCCTTAGAACCATGTGGTCCAGAAAAGATGAAAAGAGGTTGAAAGTGGGTATACCTCAGACGCTACTGTAATTGTCCAGACAAAAATCACAAGGGCCTGGCCTGGAGTGGTTTAGTACAAATGAAGAGAAAAAAGATGGGTGTGAAGAATATACTTTGTAGCTGTGTTTGGAGGGGTAGTGGGGAAAGGGAAAAATCAAGAATGACTCCAAGATTTTGAGTCTGACAGTGAGATGAACTTATTGCTGTGACTAAGAAGTCAAGGAGGGAGAGAAAAATTGCTGTTTCTGTCTTGTTTGGTATAGGGAGGAAGTGGCATCACTGGTAAAACAGATTGGATTTGGTCTTCGTGTAAGAATTGTATATAAATAACCTGTGGTATGGTGAACTCTTACCTTAAGTCTTGGGAAAGCAGTGCATCTACTCCTCCAGATACTCTTCCAAATAACTGGTTTCCTATTTTTTCCCCACTGAATTAACTAGTTGTCTTGAGGTTAATTAGGCTCATACTAGAGATTATCTTCTTAGAGTTATTGGCTGGCTCTACCTTGGTGAATCATACCAAATTTATGCAGTATCTTGCATCACACTGAAGAAAAGCAAGCTGTTTCATGTATACAGTGCTTTGATTTTAAAAATATTTTTTTTAATCAAGTAGTCAGCAATATCCCAAAGTGGGTAGGGCAGGGGTAATCATTTCCATTTTAGAAATGGTGAGGCTGGCGTCCATTTGCTTTCATCTCAACCAGAGACGATACAGGTGGAGCTGCATGTCTTCCACGTGCTCAGGCGTGCTCCTCCATAGTGCTCGGGCAACGAGGTCTGAGGTTTTCTGTGACCATTCTGCAGGGCAACTTTCAGTCACCAACCAGAGCAGAATAAACATTTTTCACCTGCTCTAGTTAGCGAGATCTGCTTTGGCAGAGAGCACTCAGAGTTGGAGAGATGATGGAGCAAATGCTTAGGTTATGAAGCTCTACCAGCAGCTTACTAATGGAGGACTTAATGAAATAGTTTCTCAACAAAGCTTTACATTAGGAAATTTCCAGAGACAACATAGTCAAACACATAAAAGTTTTCTTCTTGGTGTTCATATTTCTTGAAGAAAAGAATGAAGTAGATAAAAGACAAGTAGTTAATATTGTATGACCACCTAAGGACTTAAAAAAACAAAAATACTGTTCACCTATTAGTTAATTCAAGGAAACAAATCATTACTTTGGTTTAAAAGTCAAACTGATTCCCTAGCATAAATAAAGAATAAAATACATTAAAGTTTTTTTTTGGTTAGGAACTGAAAGAGGAAGCGTATCTTTCCCTTTTACAAGTGCTTGCCATTCCTTCCTCTCTTCCTACTTCCTTTCTCCTTTTTCTTTACTTTCTGGGCTCATTCTCTTCTGACTCTCCTGATTCATTCCTTTGAGTTCCAAGGAAGGGTGAAGGGAATAAGGAAGTAGAAAAAAATAGAAAACAGAAGATATGAAGAGAAAGGCTGATAAGCATATGAATACACAGGTGCTGGGGAAAAAGAGTAGGTGTTACAATAATGCCTTGAGTCCTGGTTTGTGAGCATTTGGTGCAGGGGATACCAACCTACCATGCTCTATCATGCTTATCTTCACAGAACCCTAAGAGATGGATACAGTGATGTCCCCACTCTAGAGATGAGAAAGTTCAGGTTTAGTGATGGTCATAGAACTCATTAAGAAACAGTGCTTAAATTCAAAGCCAGGTCTGTCCTACTGTCCATGGGTCACTGCAGGATAAAGACTGAATAAGACAGGATGGGCAAGAGGCTCCAAATAGTTCGCACTCTCTTTGAAATGGAAAAGTAGAAATAAAGACACAACCAGAAGTAATTTTGGGACTTCACCATGCATCATTTTAAGTAGAGCCCAAATTAAAATTTTTACTTTTTAGTGAGGCACATCAATATCATATAAATACCATTTGATTTTCCCCTAACATGGTACACTAGCATATGTCATGGGGACTGTTATTTTATATTTTGATTTTGCTTTTTCATTCAATAAGTGTCTAAGACTGTGTGTGTGTGTGTGTGTGTGTGTGTGTGTGTGTGTGTGTCAAAGTAGCCTGCTCAATCTGTCAGGTTTTATATTCACTCAAGTTTCTGCCTTCATCTGGGTAATGTCTTTTGTTATCTGAATGCTGCCCTTTAATTACCCAGTATACCAAATAGATGATACTCAAACACTTAAGTGACATGCAGCCTACATGCATTAGTGAAGTATTTAGTTACAACCACAGTTATCACTTCTCCACGTACTGTTGCTTCTGGTTTCTTCATTATCTCAGACCAAGTGCCATTTAAGGTAACACACAAAGCACTATAAAACAGCATTGTCCAATAGCACTTTCTTTAATGATGTAACTGTTTCCTACCTATACTATCCAGGATGGTAGTTACCAGTCACATTTGGCTATTGAGCACTTAAAATGTAAGAGACTGAGGAACGGACTTTTCTCATTTTATTTAATTTTGATTAATTTCAGTTGAAAGAGTCATACATGGTTATTGCTTTCCATGTTGGACAATATACCTATGTAGTAGCTCTGTTTACCCTCCTCTCCAGTGGTGTTGCCATGGTTACCAGGGGCTTGTGGGCAATGTAAAGAGCAGATGGAGCAGATTCATCCTGAGCGCTCCTGCTGCTATTTTTCTCTTCAAATACAAAATAACACTACCTATACATACTCTGATTTTATAGTCTGGGCTGAACTTTAATTTAATAGGTTGCACACAAACATTACACTTAAAGGTAAGTATAAAGCGTTGTTTTGTATATGACTCAATATCTCATATACATCTTAATTAATTTCTACGCCCATGGTACTAAAATTACCATAACTAAGAAACTCTTAAGTCCTCATAATTTTCAGTTCTGTGCTCTAAAATTTGGACTTGTTGCTCATTTCGTTACATACTCAACTCAAGAAAATATGACTAGATGGAAAATAACTTTGTTAATAATAGAAAGGAACATTAAATTAATGATAATTCTAAGGTAACTGTAAAATTGAACTAATTTTTTAACCTCTTGCTTTAATAAAACATAAAGGAATAAAGTCAGAGTAACTAGGTAAGAATAAAGACCTGGTAAATATAATAACTACCAATGGTAAATGGTACAAGGAATGCAGCATTAGACCCTTTGATCACAAATAGAGTTTCTGACCTAAGTTCCCAAGAAAATCAACTAGTGTTTTAGTTACCCACTTGGATTGTCTTAGGGTGAGTGGGTAGGAGAGGGAAGGAAACAAATTAGACAAAATCAAATGGATTTACAATGAGCTGAGCCAAGAGTCAACTGAATGTCAGCATTAATGGTAATATTCAGTAGATAGATGGGAAAAGTAAAATAATGCTGTCACTATCAAGAAGGCAATGAAATAGGAAACGAAATAGACTCTTTAGTCCCAGCAAAATATATTAAATTATATTACTGATATAGAAATGGAGCATAATTGACAGTTTTATACATGATTGCTTTAAATGGACCTTGATTGTAATACAACTTCATGTTCGGAAAATTCTGAAAGATGGTAGGCAAAGGGAAATAGTGAGTAACAACCTATCCACTTGTGGGGAGACAAGCATGTGGTTAAGCTGCTTTCTTTGACATCTTGTTTAGTGACACCCAGGAAGAGGGTAACTATGTATAGGAGAACATTTAGACATGTAAACTCTAAAGGGGCTACAGACCTAGAACGCGGCTGGATAAAACCTTACTGAATTCACAGAGCCCCTAGCTTTCAGTGAGAACCACTGAACTCAGAGTTAAGGCTAAGGACAGAGTTCTTCCTTCTAGGTCAGATTTCACCCTAAAAAGTGAAATTCAGAGTGGTAAGCTCATGGCAGTCGGATTAGGCATACCTGAGTTTAAAATGAGTTTGATTACTTAAACGGTACATATTCTTGACCAATTTTCTAAGCTCCATTTTTGTTTTTTTAATCTGTAAATGTCAAGTGTAATATCTTTATTTTACATATGTATTATTGATACTGTATTTTAAAATTACTAGATACTGGTTTGACATTCAATCAATGGTGTTTGTTTCATTATTTTAACCTGTATTGATTGCCACCTCTTATAACTATTTATTATATATTTAATTAAAACTTTGTTCACGTTTTTTTGGGTCATAACTTTCTCTTTGATGCCTATTCTGTCTCTTAAAAGTCTGCAAGATCATCCTGATGGTATAGCTGTGAGCAAAAGCATTTCTATTTCACCGCTTCTAGGACTATGCAAAAACATTGAGAATAAAAACTAATCTGACTCTGTAGATTAAAAAAGAAACACAAGCATTCTTCCAGGACTGGTCACTTTCTCTCCTTCTGACACCCATCAGTGCCATTTCCTTTGAAAATCGTAGACTGGGATTATACTTCAGACAAGGTGGCCTAACCCTGAGGTGACTTATAAGGCAAGAGATATCTCTGGTCTTTGCTCCTGGATATTTGAATATACCATTTATGGGAGAAACAAAACTTAAAATAGAATGCAAGTACAAGAATAATCTCACCATTTTCAAGCTTTTCTTTATTCATCTGAAATATTGCTTTATAATTTATTGTTCATCTTATATATAAGATTTGGCCTTGAGTCACTGTTAATTGGTATATTAAATTATATCTTCCAATAAAATTTTCTATCAGTGAAGAAATTCAAGAGGACATGCTGTACTTTCTAAAAGAGATTTCAAAAGATACTTCTAAAAGACACTGTCAACATCAATATCACTATCTAAGTGTTTAAAATCCTAAGGAGTCACCCAGATAAGGAAGCACTCACTTCTTTCTATAAATTTGATTCTGTTGGTTAAACATCATAATATGCTGTGTACTCCTATCAATGCTACACAGCTAAAAGGAATATTCTCATTTTTATGTTATATTTATTTCAGCCTATTACATTTAGAAGTTTTTATGCATTGTGGAGAAGGCAAAGATCAAATCTAGAAAATTAATTTAGAAATATATATAGGTTTCTCATTAAACTGAGGGTTGATGGGGAGTGGGAGGGAGGGGAAAGTGGATGATGGGCACTGAGGAGGGTACCTGTTGGAATGAGCACTGGGTGTTGTATGGAAACCAGTTTGACAATAAATTTCATATTAAAAAAAAAGAAATAGATATAGGACTTGTTTAAATACTATTTCTCGATTTTGTCAAATATCAAAACTGTCTGGGTGTTTTGAAGACTACATAAATTTTAAAAAATTATAAAAATATAATAAAGAGTTCAGATTTCAAAAGATTGCTCTAATTATTTTGTTGTTCATGAATTTTACTTTATTAGGTATTACTTAAAATAGAAGGGACACCAACAAAGACTAAGATTTTTTTTTCCTTTGTGAGTATAAGCAATATTTCTTGTACTGTAATTATTATAAGATAATTTGACTAAAAGAAAAAATTAGTAAAGTAGGGAAGTAGAATTAGATATTTAATAACACAGTATTAGTTTGAAAGATGAATCAAGAAATATTTTTTAAAAAAGTATTTTTCAGTGATGAAGGTTAACATGTTGATGTCCTTTCTAGCATTCAAGATAACATATATTTAGGTATTAACTGTATATGTCACAGATATATTGTGTTAGTTAGGATACAACCAAGCTGTTATAATTAAGAAAGACCAAACTAGAGCAGTGCTGGTCATGTGACTTTGCCATCCTCTGTGACTTCCGTCTCTAATTCCTGGTCATCTTGTGGATAGCAAGAAAAAGAAAGGGGTCTGAGTACTCACATGTGCTCATGCATTCTGGGAGGGGACAAAGCCTGAGCATGGCAATGTCACATTTACTTCCTTCATTGGCCAGAACTTAGTCATGCAGCCATCCACAACTGTAAAGAAGGTCACACATGAAACTTATCTTTGGCTAGATGACAAAGTGTCTTGCTGAAGTCAAGTAGTTGGGTATATTGCTAAAGTTGCTGCCTTTGGATGAAATTAGAAGAGACAACCCATGGAAAGTTCTTTTCAAAAGAGAATAAGATAATTACCAGGATGATTCAGAACAGTGATAATTATTTATACATGCTCCCTCTTTTAATGCACACACATTTAATGCTCATCATAAGAGATGAGCACTCTGATTCATTCTGAAGGCAGGGGACATTTTTCTCTATTTTTATATCCTTAGTGCCCACCATAGTTTCTGGCATGTGGTAAGCACTTAAAAAGTGTTTGTTGAATGAAAAATTAATGGGTAAATGAAGAAATTTAAAGGTAAAAAATTGGTACTCAAAAAGATTAAATATCTTTGCCAAGGTCAAACCGCTTATATCTGGTAGACTCAGGATTCAACCCGAATCTATTTGAAGTTTTTCTCCTAAGCGATTCTCCTGTGAGAAAGTTCCTGTGATAAAACAAGCCATCTGCTTGAGAGAAGCTCTTCCTCCGTAAACTGAAATATAAAATCTGTAATGACTACAGCTTTGTCAGCAAAAGATTTGTTGTATTTCTTTTGTGGAATGTGAAAGATACTCATGTTGGTGTCATAAATTTCCTAAGCAATCACCCAGTGTTCTTTCAGCCTTTTTGATGTCAGGAAAGTCTGTGGTTGACTGATTTTCAAATGAATAATTCTAACAAGTAGGCTCATTTCTAATGTGCTGCATTTTTGCTTATGATTATAAATAGTAAGGTTAACACCTGATTAATGGCTGTTTTAACAAATGCTCAATACTAGAACACTCACATATTCCTGGTCTCATCCTTTACCCATCAACTATAATGATTTCTAACTGATCCCTTCAAAAACCATTAAATCTGGTAATGGACTAACTGGGCTCCCATCCATGGTTTTAAGTATTAATCCTCACTCGGGAAATGAAAAGTTTTCTGCTTTTTCTTTATCCTTGAAGGTAGAATTCAGAAAGAGTGCTGAATATTTAGCATAGGACAAAATTTCCAACAATGTGAGAAACATCATGATGAGGGTGTGTGTGTGTGTGTGTGTGTGTGTATGTGTGTGTGTGTACACATGTGGGGAGGGCTACAAAAGTGTTCAAAGACTATGTCTAACATTTACAAATTTGAAACTTATGAAGCAATGTATGTAGGAAAACAAGTTGGTAAATGTGATATCTGGATATCATCACATTATCAACACATATGAAAGAGTAAAAGACAATTTGAAAAAATACAAAAATATTTCCCCCCAAGTTATTTTTGCCTTATTAATGTGGAAATGTTTCATAAAAGTTGGGATTTTAGAATTCTCCAAGTTCCTTTGCATTTTGTAATATGGTATAGTAGGAAAAACCCTTAGTGTTTGTGATGGTTAATTTTATGTGTCAACTTGACTGGTCACAAGGTGCTCAGATTAAACATAATTTCTGGATGTGTGTGTGTGTGTGTGTGTGTGTGTGTGTGTGTGTGTGTGATATTAGCATTCAAACTGTTGGACTGAGCAAAACATATTACTCTCTGCAATGTGTGTGGGCATCATCCAATCCATTGAGTGCCTGAATAGAACAAAAGGTAGAGGAAAGAGGAATTCACTCCCCTTCTTTTTCCTGCCTCACTGGTTGAGTTAGGACATTTCAGTTCATCTTTTCTTACTCTTGGACTAGGATTTATGGCATTGGCTGCCCTGATTTTCAGGCCTTTGAAGATGGACTGAATTCTGTATCACTAGCTCGCCAACCTTCCTAGGTCTCTAGCTTGAGTGTATGTGTGTGTGTGTGTGTGTGTGTGTGTGTGTGTGTGTGTGTGTACGCATTATATATAATATACACCTCCTATTCATTCTGTTCCTCTAAAAAACTCTGACTAATGTAATGTTCTCCTTCTGTCCATTCTCCACTTTTTCTTCAATCAGAAAATCCATGAACATGTGCTGGGACAATGTTTTGGCAAAATAAAGATTACATTTCCCAGCCAAACTTGCAGTTATGTTCTCATGAGAAAATGGGGATGATTTTTCTCTAATTGTGAAAGCAGAAAAAGAAAAAAAAAGACTTTATAAAAATATATGGTAAGTGGTTTTACATACATTACTTTTTAATCCTCCAAATAATCTCAAGAAACTTGTGTTTTGCTTTTTTTTTATTTGGCAGTGTGGAAATTGAGGCTTACAAAAACTCTATTATTTGTCATTGCTCTTCTGGATACCATAAAAAGGACCAGATTCTAAATTAAGTCTCTGATTCCAAGTTTAGTATTCCTTCTATTCAGCCATAATTGGCAATATTGCTTCTCTCTTTGGCACTTGATATATGTTGATAGAATTGCTGATTTACAGCATTAAACTCTAAACACACAAATGCTCCAATAACTCTATCTAATTAGCTGAACAGACTTATCCAAGTAATTTTATTTTGCTGTTATTATAATGTTAATGATCTTGAACAATTTATTTATTATGATTTTTGTACCTCTAAATGTATCTCACTGATAACAACCAATTCTCATCTGTTCACTGACTCTTAGGGAATCAGGCAAAGCACTGGAGGCCCACACTTCCATATGAGGCAACTTATTTTCAGAGAAAATAAATTGTTCTACTGACAATTTACTATAGAAGTCATCACTGTTGAATTCAATATATTTTTTAAATAAAATACAAATTATATATATTCTCTCCATATTATGGGCAACTTTGGATAGCTGAGGTGGGAGACTTCAGTTGAGGAGAAAAAACACATAGAAGAGACAACGGACAAAGAAGCATAAAGAGACTTTGTGTGTGTGTATGTGAGGGAGAGAGACACACAAAAAGAGAAAGAGAGATAAGTTGGGCGGGGGGAAGTAGACTTTAAACTTCTGTAATATTCATGAAAAACAACAACAAAAAATGCCTGAAGAATTCATCAGGTACTAACTGCCTATGAAAAATGACAAGACTTCAGAAAATTACTCTAGAACTTCCGATGGATTGGCTCCACCTGCTAGGTACATTTCAAAGCTGTACTTGACTTTCACAAGATAGCTGTAGAAGATACTGAAGCTGATGTAATATGATAGCATAGTTAAGAAATGCTTTGAGTCAAGCCGTTTGAGTCCTGGTTCTGTCACTTACTTGCTAAGACATTTGGTGCAAGTCATTTAAGCTTTCTTTGCCTTATTAACCCATCTATAAGATGGTGTCAGTCAGAGCACTCTTCTTCAGGGATTATTGTTGAGGATCCAGTAAGGCAGGGCATATTTTATTGCTTGGAAGATATTAAGTGTTCAATAAATGCTATTCTTTGCCATTATTATGGGCTGTGCACGCCCTCTAGTCTTTGTAAGGCACATATTAAGTAAATTTCTTAAGATTTTAATATATAGCAATATAAACAATGTTTGTTTTATTGAACATTATTAGTATCAGTTTCCCTCTTGTTTTCTCCTCAAATACTATAAAAACTCAAAATAACTATAAAAACTACTATACAAACTTCATCAACTATAAAATATAGTTTACAGAAAATAATAGTCTTTGCATAAAAAAAGTTTCAAATGTTTATAGTAATAGCCTATTCAGAAAAGAGAAAAAAAATCTTAAACCAAATTTAATTCCTGAAGACACATGATACTTGTTTCAAAAATAACTTCATCCTCCACCACGCCACCGGGACCTATTTTCTCCTCCCACACTTGTTCTTCTGAAGACCAGGAGTGCTTGTTACGCTCATTTGACAGATTGAGGAAACCAGGACACAAAGTCTAAGTAACCTGACCAACAACAGAAAAAAATCACTGCAACGTATGCACTGGCATTTTGAAACTTAAAAACATTTCCCACTGTCATTCAGACAAGTAAAGGACCAAGAGAGAAATGGACATTTTCAACCTGTTATTGTCAAGAGATGGAATATCATACTACTTTTATAAAAATCTATAACTACTCGTTATAAAATATTCTTTAAATACATTTCACTTGACATTGACAATACATATGTCCATGCTTTTGGTTTCTGTATGTCATCAGACACATATCCCACAGTTGTCGTCAAAATAATAGCTTCTAAAAATTCACAGCAAGTTCAAATAATAAAAGATGGTGTGGCAATAATATCAGAGATTTGGAAAAAATAGAAAGTAACAATTAAGAACTGAATTGTTACTCACAATTGTGAGATAACATAGTAGTAAAGGACTTTAATAGGATTAAGGTCAAGCATAAGAAGAAAATCTTTCTGCCCCAATCCTACATCCTCTCCATAAATATAGATTTGTCTAGTAGTGTTCTCTGATTTCTGCTCAGAGATGACTAATTGATGTGTAATACTTGTGAATTAGATTACCATAAAGATAAGTCATTTACTTTCATTCTGGTGGGTATAATTCCTGGCTCTGCTTTTATTTATTTATTTAGAAATAATTTGATTTCTTTACTGTAAATACGCTTTGCTCTTAGCTTGGAAAAACCCCAAAACCAAACAAACAAAAACCCTCTGTGCAGTATTCATTGTATTCCATCCAAGTGTCTTTTCTGTCTCTTCTTGAAAAACAAAGGCCTTGGTAGACAGGAATAAATGCAAGGTTGGTATTCACTTCCTAATTTGCTTCCAGACATTAGCATAAGAGGTGTGGCTGACTAGCCAGAAGAACACAATTCCTTTGGATAATTGAGATAATATTCCCTTGACTGCAAAGTGAGAACCATCCTTCTTCTGCATCTAATGCCACCACCAAGAATCTTCTTACATGGTCATTTCCTGCTACTCTAATGCTTTCTTTTGCCAATGTTGCCTTTTGGGTTGAGCTCTTTCTTAACTTTTCATTATTATTATTATTATTTTTTTTTTTTTTTTTTTTTGAGACAGAGAGAGAGCATGAACGGGGGAGGGGCAGAGAGAGAGGGAGACACAGAATCGGAAGCAGGCTCCAGGCTCTGAGCCATCAGCCCAGAGCCTGACGCGGGGCTCGAACTCACGGACCGCGAGATCGTGACCTGAGCTGAAGTCAGACGCTTAACCGACTGAGCCACCCAGGCGCCCCTTTAATTATTATTATTAATATTGGTCATGCTGCTTTAGAAAGTAGATGGGACCTGATTCAGGACTTAAAAAAAAAAAGGAGGTTAAAAAAGAAGTTATTTTTATTATTGCTTTCCCAGGGCTGTTTTAACAATGTATATCAACTTGGTGGCTTAAGTTGAAAATCTATTCTCTCACGGTTCTGAAGGCTAGAGTCCAAATCACAGTGTCTTCAGGGCCACATGCCCTGGAGGCTCTAAAGGAAAATCCTTCCTTGCCTTTTCCAGCCTCTGGTGGCTCCCAGCATTCTTCCTGGCTACACTGTCCCAGTCTCTGTTTCTGTCTTCACACGATCTTCTCTTCCTCCCTCTGTGTGTCTCTTATAAGGATATGTCCTTGGATTTAGGGCCGTCCTAATAATCTGGGAGAATCTTATCCAGAGATCCTTAACTTAATTATATCTGCAAAAACCCCTTTTTCAGAGAAGGTGGAAAAAGCCCTTTTTCCAACTCACAGGTTCTGTGGTTTAGGAAGTGGACATATTTTTGGTGGGGCCTCTATTCAAACCATTATACTTTATAAAGAGGCATATCTAAAAAACCAGTGACTTCTAAAATGTCACTTGTCTGCTAATTGTTAAGAAAACTATGTTGACAGTCACTCAAATACTTCTAGAAAAAAAATGATCCCTTGCCTGAGAACACTATGACTTCTCAGAAATACTCTAGACTATCAACACAGATATTTAATCTCTACTAATGAAATAAGTGGTTTTCACAAGAGATTTAAGGGGGTGAAAAACTTGTTGTAGTTCTGCTTTACTTACTGTTTACATAAATTAACATATAATACAACAGTAGAAATACAACCCAACTTGCTGTCTTTTAATGATTTATAACAGAATCTGTTATTTGTGAATGATATGGCCATTTTTTTCTTATTCTAAAGACATAGTAAAATGTTTAGTTTAGGAAACAGCCATTCTCACTGAGTAGAATTTAAGATAACATATTTCCAAGTATGATTACAATGTTTTTCTAAAATCTGGGCTATGCATCACCAATGGCCCCTCCAAAGCGACAGTGTTATTTAAAAAAATATGAAAGTAATTTATATATTAGATATTATATCTGATTACTTGAACCAATTAATATGTTTCAGAATAGACATTGTCAGAGATAATAGATTCTGTTAAATTACTGTCCTTAATTTGTTAATTTACCTGTACTAGTCTCATGACTAGTATATGTCTTATCCTCCACATATGTCCAATGGAATACTGATCACTAAAACACATATACCCACACACCTACACCCATATGCACAGAATATCTAGAAAACATACACATTTTTGACGCATTATCTAATGAAATAATTTGCCACTTTTTAAACGTAGATTTCTTTAAATTCTTAGCTATATAAATCTTAATTATCTAAATCTCAGCTATCTGTCCCATATCCTGTTCTCCCCTTACCACTACCCCCAAAGCAATTAAAAGCCCAGGCATAGTCTTAAGAAAGATAACAAAGTTTTTATTATCACTAGCACCCTTGGATATCCAGGGAGGAAGCCAGGATATAATGTCAAGATGGCAGGGTAAGTCAGGAACCACTCAACTGTGTACTGATTAAGGACTCTCCAAAGTAAGTAAGGGTGTCAGAAATTAGACTCCAAATGTCCTTATAAGAATGTCAAGTGCTCCACCTTGAGAATTCTGGATACTGAACAGAGCATTTAAAGAGAATGACCAATGCATAGGGCACAAATGGCCAGTGCTAGCTAAGATTAATTTACTAGGCCTACACCTCCTTTGCTTTCTCTTGACTTTGTAATCTTGTACATACCACACTGTATCTTCTCCTATGAGAATGAATCCTATCCATCCTTTAAATAAAAATTTTCAAGCCAGTATTTCTACCAAAACTCTTCTAACAACCTCATATCCAAGTAAGTTTCCAACCAACCAATGCAATTACTATTCTCATAGAAACCTTAGACCTCACTTATTTTTTTAAGGAAATTATGTTCTGCTTATCATATAAGTCTTTGGGAGCCTGTAATATGTCAGAGAATATGTCCTACATTTCTTAGTACCCTTCACTAACCTCAACATAGTATCTTATGCTTAACACTCAATAAATAATCATATGTAATAACGTTGGTGACAAATAATAAGCCATTTTTCTAATATATATGTCTAATATATATATATATACATATATATATATATGAAGGATATATTTCCAATGTATATATATTAGAAATATATATTTCCAATATATAATACATATTTCTAATATATATATTAACTATATATAAAACAATTCAATTTCTAATATTATAACATATTAGAATATATTTCTATATACATATTTCTAATTAACTGCCTGCACTGTGGAAAATTCATCCATTTAATGCTTTTAGTAATGTCAAATAAATGGTCAACATATGAAAATGAAATTATGATTTAGAGAATATACATCATGTTATATTGAATTCATCTACATAAAATGAAAGCATTGAAACCCATTAAGGTGAATTTCAAAGAGATTATAAGTGCCAAGAAAATAAGAAGATATATTGTTCTTTAGATTTATTAGAGTCATATCCCATTCACAAATTTAAAATATAGATATTGGGTAAATAGTATTGACAGGGAGAAATAATCCACAGCAAAGATAAGAGACATCTACAATCAAAACTGACATCAACAATAGGCAGTCACATGTTCCTATAGAAACTCCATCTTAGAGCCCATTCATTAAAATTGTCAGAATGATATTGTATTATAAAATTACTAATATTAATTTGAAAATAAGGAGGAATTCCCTGTGTAAATAACAAAATTACAAAATAATAACAACCAGGTAAGTTGACCTCCTTCTGAAATAGCTTATACAGCATACCATGTATGAATTTCAATGATCTATTCTGATCCTCCAGTCTGAAACACTGCTGGAGTTATGTTCACTATTGCTTTAGTGTACGTAAATGCTCTGAATAAGATAATTAGGGACAAATAAGGGGGCAAATCTACCTCCTTTTTTACTTTCTTTACCATTAAATGACTTATTTCAATGGGTTTTATGTAATCAAGCTTTTCAGACTTTGGGTCAGAAATCACTTTCCACAATTCTTCTTATACTCTGCTTCAAAAAATACAAAACAGAATTTTGTTAACCAACCCCGATAATGGACTTCATTTCAAAATAATAAAATGTTCTCCATATTGTGCTTATTCATTCTTTATTCATGTATGTCAACTATTTTTGAAGTTGCTATAGTGCATTGATTTTTCTGATTTAAAATGTTTGCATGTCATAAACTCAAAACTTCTATATTCCATGCATGAAGGGATTTTTTTGATGGGGGGGTGAAGCTGAGGTTAACATTATAATTTACATTGTATTCACTGAACTCAGAATGCACTCTGGGAGTTATAAAGGTTCATTTCTCCACAGGCTAAGAGACCCATTTCTAAAAGCACTCAAGTTGAATTTATTCTCCAAAAATACAATATGACAGTTAGGATTCATTTTTTATTAGATTTGTGACAGAAATCAGGAAACAGAAATGATATAGTTTGGCATCTTTGGCATTCTTGAAAAGCTGAAAGTTTTGGCATACCTAAATTATTAAATGATTGTTTAACTGTGTATTAAAGGACTTCTACTTCTGATCAAAATAGGTTAATAAGAACTGATCTACCTTCCTACCTGGATCAACATCAAACAAAACAAAATAAAACAGACAAAATATAGGAAAGAACAGTTTTTAGATATTTGACATCAAACAGATCAGGTCAGCAATCTCTGAGAAAAGAGAAACAAAATGAGCCCTTTGACTTTCCCAGCTTATTGCTTTGAGAAAGTTTCCAAGCTCCAGAAGAGAAAGGGAAATACTAGAAGGAGCCCAGTGGTCTCCCTGAATTAAGAACATGGGGTTTGAAGTTTGAGATGACCCAAGCAATTGGAGTTTGTAAGGAAAGGAAGAGGGAAATGCACAGAAGAAGCATTTTAGAGGTCTACTGACCATCTCTCTTGAGTCTTCATCTGAGTACTTATCAGTGCATATTTATGAGAAAATTTCCCATGGGTGGAAAAAAAACACCCAACAGAAGCAAAGAAAAAAAAAAAAACCTTTAGTGCTCACTCAGGGCCAAGAAAAAGTGGAATTCCACCAGTCAGATGGACAAACACACAATTCATAGAATTTTGGGTACAGTATTCAGAAGATATTACCTCAGAATCAAGGTAAATTAGACTGATGCTATTAGCTGGTGTAATAGCTTAAACACCAGCCTCAACAGGGTTCAAGATTTTCTAAGTATCTGCATCCTAGAACAAAACTCAAGAATATATTTAAAAACAAAAAAAATCTCGGGGCATAGGGTGGCTCTGTCAGTTGAGGGTCAATTCTTGGTTTTGGCTCATGATCTCATGGTTTCTGAGTTTGAGCCTTGCATCAGGCTATGCACTGACAGTGTGGAACCTCCTTGGGTTTCTCCCTCTCTCTCTCTCTCTCTCTCTCTCTGCCCCTCCCCTGCTCAGACTCTTTTTCTGTCTCTCTCTCAAAACAAATAAAAATAAACATTTAAAAAACTTCTCCATCATCCAGTAAGATAAATACAATTTGTAAGAAGCACACAAAAATTATCAAACATGCAAAAAGCAGGAAAATACAATCAATAATGAGGGGAAAAATTAATCAATGGAAGCAGACCCAGAAATGACACAAATAAAAGAAACTTTAGATGAAATATTTAAAGGGTTACCATGACTATACTCCATATGTTCAAGAAGGAAGAGGAAAGATTAAGCAGATTCATGTGGAATACATAGAAAAGGCCCAAACCAACCATCTGAAGATGCACACTACCATGTGTAACATGAAAAAAATACCCTACATGGAATTAAGATCATATCAGTCAGGAAAAAAATAGTGGTTTTAAGGACATAGTAATAGGAACTATCCAAAATGAAACAAAGACAAAAGACTGGAAAAAAATAAACAAAAAATGTGTGAACCATGGTACAACCTAAAGAACCAGTTCATATGTATAATTGGAGCACCTGGTTGAGAGGTGCGAGAGTAGGAGAAAGAAAAAAACTATTTGAGGAGCACCTGGTGGCTCAGTGAGTTAAGCATCTGCCTTCAGCTCAGGTCATGATCTCAGGGTTTATGAGTTCGAGCCCTGCAGCAGGCACTCTGCTGACAGCTCAGAGTCTGGAGCCTGTCCAGATTCTGTGTGTCCATCTCTCTCTGCCTCTCCTCTGCTTGCTCATGTGTGGTCACTCTCTCTCTCAAAAATAAATAAACATTAAAACATTTTTTTGAAAAAAGAAAAAACTATTTGAAGAAATAATGGCCAAAATATTTCCAAATTTGATGAAACAAATAAATCCACATATCCGAGTCTCAGCAAGTACCAAGCAGAAGAAATTTAAAGAAAACTACACAGATACATAACAATAAAATTGTGTAAATTAGTGGCAAAGAAAAATATCTTCAAAGCATCCAGAGAAGAAAGACACACTGTGTACAGAAGTATAAAGATAATAATGAGTGCAGTAGTCTTGTTAAAAACAAGGCAATATAGGAGATGGTAAAGGGGTATCATTGAATATACAAAAAATAATTGTTGGCCTAGATTCCATCTCTAGTGCAAATGTATTTAAAGAACAAAGACAAAATAAAATCTTTCCAGATGTACAAAGGTTTAAAAAAACATCACCAGCATAATTCCATTCCGAGAAATATTAAGGAAGTCCTTCAGGAACAAAGAAAAATAATGCCAGTTGAACATATGGGTTAATAAATAACACTAAAATGGTAATTGTGTAGTTAAGATATAAAATACATCTTCTTATTTTTAACCTTTAAAGGATATTTTGTTGTTTAAAGAAAAAAATAAAAATTTATTGTGAACTGATATAATATTTTTGTAAGGTCAATAGTAATAAATTAAAGATACACACCATAAATTCTAAAGTAATCACTAAAGAAGCAAAAGAGTTACAGATAATGAGCCCACAAAGGATGTAAGATAAATTATTAAAAATACTCAACTAACCTAAAAAGATATAGAAATGAAAAAGGGCACAAATAGTAGATGGTACAACAGAGCAACAAATGAAACAAAAGGAGCAGGATGGTAGATATAAACCCAATCATGGCAATATTCTCATTAAATATAAATGGCCCAAACACTTCAATTAAGAGTCAGAGATTGTCATATTATATAAAAGAGCAAGACCCAACTATAAGCTGCCTACAAAAAAAACCACTACTTTAAATTTAAGATGCAAATAGTTTGAAAGTAAAATAATGAAAAAATAAGTCATGCTAATACACAAACAAAAATTAGACTGCAATTGTTATATGAATATCAGACACAAAGTTGACTTTGGATCAAAGAATATTACCTCTGATAAAGAGGAATAGTTCATGAATAATAAAGTGGCTAATTTATCAAGTGGACATAATAATCCTCAAAAATTTTGCAACTAAAAATGGAATTTCAAATTACATGGGCGAAAACACTGATAGAAGTAAAAGGATAAATATTAACCCAGGAGTATAACTGCTTAATAAAGAAAAATGTCCAGACATCCATTTTTCTCTCTTCTCTCCATGTTAGCTCTGACCCTAGCTCATAGGACAATAATTCACAGAACTCCATGGTGAAACTCTGATACTCATACCTGAAGTAGGACTTGTTTTTTGATCATAAATTTTAGAAATGTGTCTCTAGATTGTATTATTCTCTTGTTGAATTAAAGGGATTTAATTTTACCAGAACACCTTGTTTTTCCCTATAGAAAGTAAAACTTCCCTGAAGTAATGTGTTCTAGTACAAGCCCTCATCAAGGTGGAATTTGGTCCTACCCTCCCTCTCCATACTAAAGTGCCAGGTCTTTGCATTGATGACAATATTTATTTGAGTGTGTTAATGTAACATTTTAACTTTTTTCCTTAAAAAATTAGCTTTGAGTTTTTTTTTTAGTTCTCTTGCTATCATAGTCCTTTATTTTACCAGTTTGATTTACAACTAATAACTCAGATTGTAAAATACAAGGTAAAATGTGAAAGCGTTATTTAAAAAAAGGAGAACAAAGAGGGGGAGATTTGGAGACTTCTAATATGTAGTGTATATATATATATATATATATATATATATATATATATATACTATATATATGTATAGTGAGGTAGTATTATATTATTAAGGAGATATATATATATATATATATATATATATATAACCCCAATGAGATATTTTTCTGTTCTAGTTCAATAATGGTATTCGTCTTTTGTAACAGATTCTTCCAAATAGCCATAGAAAATTTACCAGGTATAAGACAATGCATCTGCTTTGGACCTCAGGGAGTAGAAGTGAGAAAAGAGTTACAAATAGAATGATATATATTATTAATGAATCACCCTAAGCCTGCCTTTAAAGATTGCTAGAAAATGTCTATAGGTTTAGAAGACACTAACCTCAGAAAAAAAAATCATAAAAGATAAAATCCATTCTTCCTGATATATTCTAAATAATCAACTCATGGAATGACCTTTTCTCTTCCCCTTCCCTCACCACTCCTCTCTGAGCAACCAGTGCTCATGTTGAATGAATCTAACTCTCCCACTCAGGATTTTTGAATCAGTATTCTATTATTGCTGAAAACAGGAGTTTACATTTTTGTCTTTCACACTGAATTGAATGTCACTGTGTTGTTTAGATTTTTGATTCATATTAATTTCAGTAAATAAATATGTTTTATATAACATTATACAGTTGGTGAATTATTAGGGTTTAAAACCCTGGGATCCTCAACTATTTTTTAAATTGTATTTGATACAGATTACTTTTAGGTAGAGACAAACCAAAACACTATAAACTTCAAAGTTTATATAAGCACACAATTCAAAGCTTATGTAACTGTATTATTTATATTTGCTAAACCATCGATGTATCAAATGATAATAGGACAATGCCTTATTCACATGTGCTAACTTGTGCTAACATTTTTCTAACTTTTTAAAGAATTGCAAATGGCATTACTTTATTATCTCAATTGAATCTCACAGAAAGTTTGTAAGGTATCATAGTATCCTGCTTCACAGATGAAAAAATTGAGGCTTCAAGAATCCCACACTGTGGTTACTGAAAAGACTCCTGTGCACACATGACCTATAATCCATCATTAAAGACAGACTTTAAACCCACATTTGATACCACTGGATTATGAACAAATGTAATCAAAAATGGAACACCCATTTTCTTTTTTTCTTTTTTCTTTTCTTTTATTAATTTAATTTAATAACTTTATTTTATTTTATCTTTTAATTTAATTTTGTTTTGTTTTTTACTAAACAGTCCAAAGTAAAATATTTTCAATCACTGTTATAAAAAAGGATTTTTGATAGTTAGAAACAGGAAATAAATTTACCTTTAAAACCTGAATATTTTTAATTAAGGCAAAACTGATATTTTTGCAGCAATTACAATAAAAGTTTGAAATTTATATCTCTTACAAAGACCAATTTTTCCACTTCTATTATTTTTTTTCAAAATCTGTTAACTCTCTGACACTGTAAAATTGGGAATGAAAGACTCTTATTCTCCATTTTCACTGAAATACTATACAGCTAGAGTTCAAATAATTTTCCCAAGATTAAACACTGTGACAGAGAGAAAAATATGGAATTGATCCCATATCCAGAATGCCATTAATTTTTTTTTACTTTTTAGTATGCTTAGACTATGTTTTTTAAAATAGGAGTCTATTAAAACCATATCATCTAATAAACATCAGTGAAAGGATAATAATAAAAGCAAATAATAACTCAACATTCTTAAAAAAAACCTAAAACTATCTTTTTGTACTGGGGTTGTAACACTTCAAAACAAGTAACAGTGATCATTAAAACTCTAAAGTTATAATTCTTCCTTTCATAGGGTGATACCAAAGGTTTATGAATATTAGTTCCCTGTAGATCTCTGCTAATCCACGTCGATGGTGGTGAAAGGGTTCCGCCAGTTCTGTTTAAAATATGTAATAGTTTTAAATGGGCTAATTAGATGAGGATGAACAAAAGTCCTTGTAGAAATAATCTCAGTTGGAAAAGCAATGACTGCATCTGGACATTTATAAATAATCACTTTTGTTTTCTGAGCTAGGGAGTTCATAAAGATAAATGAAAAGGAGATGGGAGAAACAGAAAATAAAAGTAAAATAACAGACCTAAATTCAACCATTCATGTATTTTACATTAACATTAAATTTTACATTAAATACTAATGGCTTAAAAACTCCAATGAAAATAGCAAGACTCAACTATAAACTGCCTACAAGACGCAGAATAACTTTAAATACAAAGATATAGGCTGAAAGTAATAGATGAAAAAGATACACCATGTAAACTGTAAGTATAAGAAGGCATAAATAATGTTAACATTAAGTCTAGCGACAGGCATCTGTAGTGTAAATGAGGTGATTTACTAAGAAAAAAGAACAATTATAAATGTGTATTGGCTTAATAACAGACCCCCAAAATAAATGAAGCAATCAAATCAACAGAATTAGAGGGAGACAAAAATGGTTCCATGTTTATAAAAGGTGATTTGACACACCATCTTAGCTATTAACAAACTATTGATCAAAAACTTTAGTAAGAAACACAGATGATTGAGGAAATCATATCAAAGACCTTGATCTAATTGACATTTATAGAACTCTATATCTAATAATTGAAAACTACACATGATTTTCAAGTTCACATAGTACATTCAACAAAATTAAAACAGGTCACAATAAGTTTAAAGATATTAAAGTCAGAGTGTATTTCCTAATCATGATAAAATAAAATTAAAAATTGATAATAACAGGGCACCTGGGTGGCTCAGTCGGTTAAGCGTCCAACTTTGGCTCAGGTCATGATCTCACGGCTTGTAAGTTCAAGCCCTGCATCAGGCTCTGTGCCAACAGCTCAGAGCCTAGAACCTGCTTCAGATTCATTCCCTCTCTCTCTCTCTCTCTCTCCCTCTCTCTGCCCCTCCCCTGCTCATGCTCTGTCTCTCTCTGTCTCTCAAAAATAAATAAACATTAAAAAAATTAAAAAGAAATTTATGAATCAATAATAACAAGATGTCTAGGAAAAAACAAAATTTGAAAAGTAAGCAATGCACTTAATAAAGGGAAAAATAAATCAAGGGAAATTAGAAAATATTTTTAACGAAATGATAATGAAGAGACAACATATCAACATTTGTGGGATGTAAGGGAAGGGTGCTTAGAGAACACAAATAACTTTAAAAACCTACTTCATGAGGTCGCACCTTAAGAAATTAGAAATAGAGAGAAATTGTACAATAAGTACAAGAAGGAAAATAGAGTAAAAGCAGATATGAAAGAAACAAAATGGAGACAGCCAGTAATTAGTAATGTTAAAGCCTCAAAGATCAGCAAAATTGATAAGCCCCTACACCTAGACTGATCACAAAAAATAGAAGGGACATAAATGATCAACATCATAAATGAAACAGCAGTTATCACTGCAGATAATAAAAGACCATTATGAATGAGCAATTCTATGCCAACAAACATGACAAAATGAAGTAAACAAATGTCATGAAAATTGTAACTTACCAAAATCAGCACAAGAAAAAAATACAAAATACAAAAATATCTATATGTGTTAAAGAAGCTAAATTCATTATCAAAAGCCTTCTTAAAAAGGAAATCTTGGATCCAGGTGGTTTTGTTAGTGAATTCTATCAAATATTCCAGGAATAAGAAATATAAATTCTACACACACTTTTTCAGTGACAGAAGAACAAATTGTCCAACTGATTTTAGGAGACCAGTATGACTTTAATTAAAAAAAATGGATAAAGTCACTATATGAAAAGAAAATTGTAGACAAATATACCTTATTAATATAATAGACAAATATATCTAATGAATATGACTAGACAAATACATCTCATGAATATAGGCACAAAAATCCTTAATAAATATTAACAAATCAAATCCAACAAGATAAGAAAAGGGTAATATATCATGCATTGATCTGTATGAGAAATTCAAGATTAGCTACCCCTCAAAAATCAATCAATATAATTCACCATATTAAAAAAATAATAATAAAGGAGGAAAAAGAGCTAGAAACCTACTACACAAAAATTCAACAAATATTCATGATAAAAATTCCTAGAAAGCTAGAAAAGTAGAAAGCTTCCTCAATCTGATAAGACACCTATGAATAACCTATACCTAATATCCCATTTCATGCCTCCCCTAAGATCAGGAACAAGACAAAAATACCTGCTTCCATTTCTATTCAATATTTTACTAAAGATCTTAACCAAGAGAAAGCGAGAGAAATAAGTTAAAGGCAGGAGATCAGAAATTAACTGTAAAGCTGTTCCTCCTTACATATGATACGCTTGTTTACATGGGAATTTCCAGAGCATTCTACTACTGGAACTAATACGTGAATGTAACATGTCTTGGGATACTAGATTGGTGCTTAAAAACAGTTGTATTCTCCTATACCAACAGCAAACAGCTAGAAAATGAACTTGAACAATCCCATTTAAAATAGTTAATATACACACATATACATAGGGACTAAATTTAATAAACACACACAGACATACACATAGATATAGATATAGATATCCATATACATATCCATATACATATATAGATATATAGATATTGGCCTAATATATATATTTTGACTAAATCTAACAAAAACTTTCAAGATTTCCTATACTGAATACTGTAAAATATTACTGAGAGAAATTAAAGAAGAAATTTGAAAAACACAGTTTATTGTCAGTTATGTCACAATAAAGCCCTTTTAAAACTTAACAAATTGTACGCTTTAGATATGTACAGTTTATACACTTACAAATACCTCCATAAAGATGTAGAGGTAGGTAAATTGATCAATTGATAGACTGATGAATAGGTTAGTAGGTAAATAGTGAGTTTTTGAAAGAGGAGCTTGGTTTCAAATTAATGTTGCCAAACATGGCTAGAATTCAGATCTTATGAATCTATACCATGCATATACATCAAAACTGGCATTTAGGGCTCTTAAACTAAAAGGAATACGATGTCAAAAGATTAATTATAAATATCTAACAGTACAAACATTGGCTAATGAAACTCTATGTCTACACTAGGTAAGCTTTGTTTTAAATCAGGCAACATTAGATGTTGTTCAAAACAGTATTATATTTGTTGTCCTGAAGCAGGTCACAGTGCCTGGTGTCTAAATATTAAATTATTATGCCTGATAAACAAAATGCTGTTTGAAAGTTCTGGTCTCCTATCAAAGAGAAGAGGAAGTTTATTGGTCAATTATAAACCAAATTGCTTTTTTATAGACTAAAATACAACCATGACACTTGAAGTTATAGCTGACGCCATGCTTTAACAGATTATAACTTTCTTTAATTCGTTTTTAATTGTATAACTGTTATACAGTCCTTAAAATATATATTCTACTATTTAGCCAAAGTTTATGTCAGACATCTTAAGTTCCAACTTTTAAGAGGATAAAGGATTCACTCAAGTCCACATTCAAACTTTGCAAAGAAACCACTGATTGCTTTGTTTATTCTTTTAAACATTAAAGAAGCAGACTAGTTTCATAGCATCTTGTGATATATAGATATGGATATGGATATATAGATATAGATATGTTTAATATACACTCTGGGTAAATAGTGATACACATGTTGAAAAAATACCAGTTTCTCTGTTTAACTATGCAGATACTTGAACAATAAGAATATAACACTTCTATTTCTTATTTTATGTTAAGACATAGGACTATATTAGAAAAGTATCAGCTGGTAGAACTTAAATACTTATGTATATATCCACATGTGTATGTGCGTATGTGTGTGTAAATGTATGTGTGTAACTTATCTTTTTCCAGATAAGCTTTAAAGTGTAATAAACACATGATTATCTATCATTGAGATAGGTTCATATCCATTTTATCTTTAACAGTTTTCTTAGCTCTCTAAACAACGAGAGCTTGTTTCCTTTGTAAGCATGTGGAGAGATCTGCCTGGAGAGATCTCCCAAAAGCCTCAACTTTGCTAGCCTAGGAGACTCCTGGAAAGTCTGCTTGTAGAAAAGAACATCACTACCAAAGGGATACAGCAAGACAATGTGGTTTTCCTTTATGACTTCATTCTGACTTTGCACCACACTCTCATGGCAGCAGAGCCTGGGACGGGCCATGGGGATCTCTCCTTCTGTTGGGTGGCATCATGATCAACTGTCAGAGGTGATGCCCACTGAATAGTGGACAAATGGCAGTCCTTCAACATAGATCTGACGGTCATAGAGTATGTTCTGTGATTGCCTTAACATTCAAACTCGGGGACTGACTGAGAATGTTATTTCTAAATGCCGAGCTAACTAGAATTGTGGAGATTTTCAGTAGGTACTTTTCTTATTAGTGTTTGAGGCAATTATAGAGAGAACGTGTCAGTGTAATTTTCCTCCTGCAGTGAGAAAATCTTTTCTTGCTACTGCAAGGAAAGGTATTTAAATTCAAATCAAGTTACTCATCACAAATGTTCTGTTTGTGAAAGAAATCACAAGTAAGTAGCATCCCCTACCTCCACCAATCAGGTAATATTCCCAGTGAGGAGGTCAATGTGCTTCACTGCAAATAATACGGAGTTAAATCAACAGGTAGAATCAACTTGCTTTGTGCTTTATGAGACTAGTTTAACTTCTTAGCAGCCTATGTATGACATATATTCCTTTGATTTCTCTCTGTCAATGATATAATCTCTAATTATACTATGGAAAATCATATATAAAATGGATGTGAACCCTTTCATTACACATTAGCCCTGTCTAAATGAACAAATTTTCAATGGATTAGGAAATGTCATAAGTCAAGTATTGTATTTAGTCAAATGAGGTTGAAGATGATAAGAGGTTGGAATGCATGCAGAGAGGAGTTTGACAACTAAGTTTACAGGCTTGACTGAAAATTCCTTGTTTCGGGGCACCTGGGTGGCTCAGTCAGTTAAGCATCTGACTCTTGATTTCAGCTCAGGTCAGGAGCTTGTGGTTTATGAGTTCAAGCCCCAAATTGGTCTCCCTGATAATGGTGTGGAGCCTGCTTGGGATTCTCTCTCTCCCTGTCTTTACCCCTCCCCTGCTTTGTTCTCTCTCTCTCTCTCTCTCTCTCAGAATAATAAACATGAAACAAATAAGAAAATTCCTTGTTTCACCTTTTGTTTTATGGTCATAATGGCATAGTCACAACGTTTTGCCTATAAATACTAAAGGAAAAGAGGGCAATGTGACTAGATAATTCAGTGTTAAAGAAAATTTGACAGAATATTCTCCTAGTGAGAAAAAAATGACAAAAAAGTGTAGACTTTCTTTTTATAAGAATTATTAAGATTAGAAGTTTCTGTTGACCAGGGAAAAAGAAAATTAATACAATTATCTTTTTGTATCCTCTGGCACATAAACAAGAGTACACAGTAGAGCACCCACTGTTGTGAATGTCTCTAAATAAAATTCCCCAATGCAAAATTCAGAGAGGAAAAACATGGGTGTGTGTGTATACATGTGTGTGCATGCAAACGTGTGTGTGTGTGTGTGTGTGTGTGTGTGTAGACTGACAGGAGATAGAAAAAGAGAGAGACTCGTTTTAAGAATTAATATGTGCTACATATTAAAATCAAATTCTGAAGAACAAGTTTCCAAGAAAGAAAATAATTTCACATAAATCATTTACTTCCTTTAATAGAATAAAAAACATTGCTACTCACCTAACCTCTCAATAGAATAATATCGCTGTTTACTATCCACACGCACTGTCTCGGCATAAGGGCTCCCAACGCCATAACCAATTATGTAACCTCGCACCACGATGTTTGGGTTCAAGGGAGGAGTCCAACTCATGATGATGCAATTGGTCTGGGGCCTCACGTGAAGAGAGCTTGGCTGGTCAGGGACTTGAGACTCTAGAATTCAAAGAGGGGTAAACATCAGCCTGTCTCATAATAGAACATAGAGCATGGTAAACCTTCCCATTTAAAGAACATTTGATACCATATTCCATGAATTCTCAAATAGTGCATCACTTATTGCCCAAGTTCTCCCTAGTGTCAGCGTGTTGTATCCATTTTCCATGTTTCACAGAATTCCTTAAGCACGAGAGGGCACTGAGTTCCTTCCATAGGCATGTAGCATCACACATCCTTATTCTAATAGCTTTTTTTCCCCTTTCAGCTGTTTTCCCCCCATATAATTCTTCTTAGGTATCATCACTAATGGGTGAAATCAAAGAGGATGTAAGAACAATAGGAAGGGAAATGAAATGTCAAAAATGGTCTTGCCCAAGGATTATTTTATTCTCATTTAACTAAATAGGAAAATCAAGCAGTTTTTTCTCAAAATGTCAGGTGAAACAGTTTAGGGCAAATCAGCATGATTAAGACTGTACCTGACCCATAATTTAGTGCATCTCTGAAAAGTACACTCATTATTGAAGAAAAAGAGACAGTGGCCGAGATGGTAGCCACACAGACTTCAGAGTGTGCAAATTTCATTTAATACCAGGCTCTGTCACTTCCTAGCTGTGCACCCTCATGAAGTTATTTATCTTCTCTGAGATTACCTTTTTTTTTTTTATTTTTTTTTTATTTTTGGGACAGAGAGAGACAGAGCATGAACGGGGGAGGGGCAGAGAGAGAGGGAGACACAGAGTCGGAAACAGGCTCCAGGCTCCGAGCCATCAGCCCAGAGCCTGACGCGGGGCTCGAACTCACGGACCGCGAGATCGTGACCTGGCTGAAGTCGGACGCTTAACCGACTGCGCCACCCAGGCGCCCCTGAGATTACCTTTTAATTAAAGTGGCATTCCAAATTTTGATTGCTTCAAAGCCTGAGCTCTGAGAATAAGAATTCCAACTTATACTGTATACTCACCATCTCAGAGAGACCTTAAGACCTAAGCCTCAGTTTCCTCACGTGCAGAATGAGGCTAAGGATAGTAATATTCTCATAGGGTGCTGAGAAGATTTAATGAGATAAAGTATAAAAGCACTCATTATGAGTAGCACCAACTCATGTTAGCTGTTAGGGAGTAAATGTACGTGCTACCCTGACATAAATTTTCTCTGAAGGAGATTGTGTGTTGAAAATTAATAAATTGGCATTCTGACTTTTACATTATCTTTCTTCCCTCTGGTCCCATGGTTAAAGAAATGATGCGTTTTCTGGATGATTCTCATCATTCAACTAATAAATATTTATGAGCACCTACTATGTTGGGGGAATGGGTCAAGGTATCCCATGATGATCAGGATACAGGTCAAGAGTGAATATGGCAAACATGAAACATATACTCTTGGAGTTCACAGTTTAATGGGAAAGACAAGTAAAAAGGCAGTTATAATATACCATGATAAATATTTTGATAGGGTTAATACAGGCATATGTAGCCTATTTTTTGAAAATCATGTAAGTATTCTGGGAAGAAATTTAAGCAAGAATGTGCCCATCTAAACTTTAATAGTCCATTAAGTGCTTAGCACAGTTTCTGGCAATTAATGGGTACTCAAAATATTAGTGATTCGAACTTTATTCAAACTATTTGTGTTCATTCATTCATTCTTTTTTTAATAATGTTTTTATTCATTTTTCAGAGAGAAAGAGAGACAGAGTGAAAGCAAGGGAGGTGCAGAGAGAGAGAGAGAGAGAGAGAGAGAGAGAGAGAGAGACAGAATCTGAAGCAGGCTCCAGGCTTTGAGCTGTCAGCACAGAGCCTGACATGGGGCTTGAACCCATGAACTGTGAGATCATGACCTGAGCTGAAGTTGGACGCTTAACTGACTGACCTACCCAGGAGCCCCCATTATTTCTTTCTTAACTGGTAATCTCTAAAGGTAACAAATGTCAGATTATGCAAAATAATTTGATGATTACAGGTAATGTTACAACATATTTGTTTCCTTGATGTAATAGCAAAAGGTGATATAATCTCTATTACCAACTTTATCCGCTTTCAACATGCATACTTCTAGCTTAAGTGATATATGGGAACATGTCTTTTAAAAGTTTTTAAAGTAGGTCCCATAATAACAGCTTTTTAAAAGATGCTACATCCTAAAGATGTTACATCAGCAGCATTTTCTAAAGGAGCTCCCCCACCCCTCTAGCCCCCACCCTGCCCAAAGATGCCCATTAGTGACAGAAAGGGCAGAAGTTTTATTTGTCTGCTCTGAGGAAGCCTGTGACATAATATGCAAAGGTGTCATAAAAAAATTATCTCAAAATGTGGACATAAACCTTCACAACAGAAACACAACGTAAGGGACTTTCCACTAGAAACCCTAAGTAAAAGTAATAAAAGAGATAAAAGGAATGGATTAATACTTTTCAACTCTATTGCCACAGAGACTGTCCAGTGTCCTTGAAATGTAATGGGTTCTACAAAGAATTATTTAACACTTTTGAGGTTTTGCAGTAATTATTGAAAACAGCAAGACAATCTGCCTAACCTTACATTTAGAAAATGAATTCAGTGCTATGACTTTTTAAAGACAATATGAAAATCTAATGATTTTAATGACAATACTCAACATCTTTTAGAATAAAAGGAAAAAAAATATTTAAAATGTTTCAAAACAGTAACTTTCTCCATCTTTCTGCAAACCATAGAGTAGTTCCCTTGCAGGTTAGTAAGGTTCATACCCACAGAAGTACATACCTTGGAGCGTTATAAAGGGGCTATGGTAATGAGTGTACAAACAGGCTCTTGAAGAAGAGGGGCTCTTGGTACACAGGACTTGTCTTTTTTGTTTGTTTGTTTTTCACTGTATGAAAGGAATTTTAATCCTAGATCCAAACTGGGAACAATTTTAACATGATAAAAAATAAGGGTGTATATACATAAGAATACATGTTGGCTCCTCCTCTAAACACTTAATGCGCTTTACTACCCTTAAGATCATAGGGCCATAAGAAAAGTTGCCTATCAAGGCAGTGTAGACATAACCCATTTATAATATATGGCCTCATCATAAAGATAACTGTGCTAAGAGATTCGTAATCCAGAATAGCCCCTTTGTACCCACGTACTCACTTCTTAATATAAAAACAGAAATGACATTTTCCTTTTATGCTACCTGAATCAGTTTTCTCTAACATAGATGACCTTATGGATTAGGAAAATGGTTACTATTGGAATGAATTATAAAACATCAATTCAGAAAATTTGCCATGAAAGTATGTGACATGAGACCTCTCGGTTTGAAGGCTGAAACTGAAATTCACTACTCAGAAGTACATGAAAGATTTTACAAGTACCTCTAGGACAATATTGAGTATATAAAGCATAGAGAAGTATTAAGGTAATTATTTAAATAATTTGAAACCAAAGAACTCATTTTGCCTGAAATATCCAAATTAATGAACCTCAAATTTCTACTGAAATCTGAATTATCAGAGTAACTAGGTCAACGGCCATTCTTGGTTATACTCTGGAATTATGGATCCTATCTTGGTTTAATTTGTTCCTAAAGAAGAGTTATTATTTTGGGGGGTTGGGTGCAGCGTGCCTGGATGGCTCAGTCAGTTAAGCGTCCAACTTCAGCTCAGGACATGATTTCACGGTTCTTGGGTTTGAGCCTCGTGTTGGGCTCTGTGCTGATAGCTCAGAGCCTGGAGCCTGCTTTGGATTCTGTCTCTCCCTTTCTGCTCCTCCTCCACTCATGCTCTCTCTCTTTCAAAAATAAACATTAACAAAATTTAAAAAAAGAATAGTTATGATGTTTTGAGTGACGACCAATTTCCACTAATGAGTAGTGTTCACATATAGCACATTAGGAAATTTACCATATTAATCCCCATGACATTTCAACAATTACTGTACATCTCCTATGTGCCAGTCATAGTTCTAAGTACTGGGGACATAGTTTTTTGGGGAAGTAAAACCAATAAAATAAGAGGAAAGAGGAAACAAACAAGGAAATCAGAAGATTTTGTAAGTGCCATGCTGATAGAATAGTAACTGACACTGACTCAAGGAAGGTATGATCAGAAAGAGTCAGTCAAGCAAATACCAGGGTGGAAAACTTTACAAGAAGAGGGAATGACTGCTACAAAGCCCCTGTAAGCAAGGATGAGCTTCGTATATGGAGATATCAAAGAAGGTCATTGTGCCTAGACCACGGAAGGAAAATAAAGAAAATAAAAAGAAAGTTACCCAGTGGGAATTTAAAATGGTACAAATGCTATGAAAAACAGTATTGCAGTTTTTTTTTAATTAGAATTACCATAAGATCCAGTAATTCCACTTCTGGGTATCATCTCCCAAGAACTGAAAGCAGGGACTCAAACAGATATCTGTACACCTGCACTCACAGTATAATTATTCAGAAGAGCCAAAAAGTAAGTAAAGTTCAGGTGTCCATCGACAGATGAATGGATAAACAAACTGGGGTATATATACAAAATGGGATATTTTTCAGCTTTAAAGAGGAAGGAAATTCTGATTCATGCCTTTAGGCATGAGCCTTTAGGACATTATGGTAAGTGAAACAAACCAGTTCACAAAAGGACAAAAACTGCATGAATCTACTTCTATGACATACCCAGAGAGTCCAAATTCATAGAGAGAGAAAGTAGATGGTGATTGCTAGGAACTGAGAGGAGGATGGAGTAGGGAGTTATTGCTTAATGGGTACAGAGTTTCAGTTTTGCAAGACGAAGAGTTTTGGAAGAGGGTGGTTTTGATGATTGTCACACAACAATGTAGATGTACTTAAAGACACTGAACTGTACACTTAAAACTAGTTAAGGTGGTTACTATTATGTTATGCTCAGTTTAAAATAATTTTTTTAATTAAAAAATTAGAAAACCCTAAAATGTTTTTGTACTTGTCTGGGTGGCTATTGTGGAAGTGATGTGTGCATATTTGGGACATTTGGGCGATAAAATCAACAGAGCTATAAACCGGATGTAAATGGTTTGGGAAAGAAGAGACTCAATGGTAACTCATATATCTTTGGCTTGGGCAAGTGGTGTATGACCTACTGAGATAAAGAAAAATAAGTGAGTTCTTAGGTCATGTTAAATTGAGATACCTATTGGTTATACCTATGGAGATCTCAAGGACATAGGTGGGTATATAAATTTGGGGTTTTAGTGAAAGGCCATGGTCAGATACACAGATGTGAAAGTTGCCAATATACAGATGGCATTGAAAATAAATGTGTATGAATATAGATACAGTGTGAGCATGTGTGTAAACAAAAACAAATAAGATCATGTCAAATAAGTAACATCACTCAAACCTCTTTAAAGTCTTCTGATAGCACACTGCAAAGTCAGGTTCTACCATGGCCTAAAAGGTTGTATATGCTCTACCCCAGTCCTCCTTAGCTCTCTATCTTCATCTCCTACCACTTTCCCCTTTGCTTACCTTACCCCAGCCATCTATTACACAGTGGACACTTTATTGTTCCTCAAACATGCCAGGCATGCTCTGGCCTCAGGGCATTTGCATCTGTTGTATGCTTTGCCTGGGAAATACTCCCTCAGATACGCCTTTCTCCCTTATGTCCTTCAGGTTTCTGTTATTTGCTTTTCAACTTCAGCCTTGACTGGCTACCATATTTAAATTTGCAATCTTTCCCTAATCTCTAATCTAATAATCACCTATCTTATTTTTTCCCCCTAGGATTTGTTGCCATTTATTCTGCTTTCTATTTAATGTGATTATTTCATTATTCTTTGTCTCATCTCCTTCCATAAATTCTGGAAGACATAAAACTGTCACTAACTATACAATTATCAAAATTTTATACAGCTCTCTCTTTAAGACAAGGATTTTAAGAAAAAAGGAAATAATAAAGAAATGAAACAAGATGAAAATACAGTTATTAACGGCATTTTCTCCAAGTGGCCAGAAAGATTTGTTTCTGCTGGCCCCTGCTAATGACAATGATCGCTGCTGTGTACTGTCTTCTGTGGACGGCCCGCCAAGTGGCGTCAGGCAGCTGGTACTTTTGACAAATACTCACATATCTGTTCTCGATTTAGTGTGCTGAATTTTATGGGTCATTTTGTTAGAGATTTGTTCCGGTCCCTAATAGCCTATATGTCTTTACAGAGAATTACATAAGGCAGTTGGTACAGCCATCTTCTATCTTTCCAGACAGTTCTGATACATACTAATGTGTTCATTTCTATTGGCGAGGACTATTCTCACCAACGGACATCATCTTCCTTATGCCACTCATGTCTATAAACTTTGAATGTTATTTGTGTATTTATTGTAGTGAACAATCACTTCTATTTACCAATGAACTATACCTTGTTTTTATTTTATTTTTATTATATATTTATTTTTGCTTTCCTCCTACAATCTTCTTAGTATTAACCTTTTACTATATTTTTCACTTAGTGGTATACAAGTGTAGTCATGTGTCCAGCACTCCCATCATGGGACACAACAGTTCCATCCCCCTCAAACTCTCCTCATATTGTCACCTTGGCAGTCATTCCCTTCCCCGATCCTTCAATATTAACTTGACTAATGGATTTTAAAATTTCATTCCTCTATGAATATGCTCTTATGAATAATCTTACTTATTTATTTTCAGCATTAATTCTTTTAAAAAAACATCTACGTTTTTGCTCTTGTTCCTTAATAACAATGGGTAACATGTATGGAGGACTATTATGAATAAGCTCCATATTCAACATTTAAATAAATGTTTGAACGTTTCGTACATACTTTGTGCTCTTAGCTATTCTACAAATGTCCTGTTTATCATAATGTTTGAATTTTCAAATTAGGATTCATAATTTTAATTGAATTGTATCTTTTTGTTTACTTTTATATATTTTTCCACAATCTTAATTGTCTCAGTTCAAATAATCTTATTATTCTACTATTTCATGTTATTTTTAGGTACTTTTGTTTGTAGTATTCATTTTCATCTTAATGAAATTTTTACTCTATCACTGCTCTTGAAATTGAAAATAAATATAAGTATAAATAATATATTTATAATTTATAAATTTATAAATTATAAATTATAAATTTATTTATAAATAAATATAAGTATAAACACCACTTTGTGTTGTGGTTGCCAGGGGTTAAGGGGTGAGGGAAATGGGGAGATGTTGGTCACAGGGTACAAACTTCCAGTTATAAGATAAGTTATAAGTTCTGGATCTGATGTGCAGCATGGTGACTATACTTAACAATACTGAATTACTGTATTATGTACTTGAAAATTGCTAAGAGAGCGGACCTTCCATGCTCTTACCTCACATATACACAAAAAGGTAATTATGTGAAGTGATAGATGAGGCTACTAACTTTATTGTGGTAATAATCATGTTGTACATACTGTATATCTTAAACTTACACAATATTTTATGTCAATGGTATCTCAATAAAGCTGGAGAAATTAAAAAGAAAACAGAAAATTAAAGACAAAAAATTAGCATAAAACTAGAAAAAGAAAAGAAAAAGCATGTAGAAAATTAAGGGGAGCAGGTAGATACACAGTGTTCTAAAAAGGAACTTTTGACAGATTCATTCCTTTAACACCAAAATTCTAATTCTGAAAAAAATATGCCTCTTGAGGGTATTTGTTTGTGTCCTCCAATTTCCGACACTGACAGCCTTACTCCTATTGACAATCAAGGTAGACTACTGGAATGGGGTTGTCTGCCTAGGCCTAGGAAATGATATGATGTCTTTCTGAAGAGATAACTGATCAGAATCTAGATCCTGTAGCCTCTGCACTGTTACCACTGATCAAGTCTCACAATGATGATAACTCAATGGGAAAAAAGTAGTGGGGGGAGTAAGATATTCCTCAGGGAAGAGACATTCAATGTCATGTCCAAGTTTAATCTTAAAATAATCAAGATGGTTCCTTCTTTGGTTCTCTCTTGCCTAGAGAAACTGCAGAATCCCAACTCCAGATCATCAGTAGGGTGAAACTAGTCCTTTTTTGTTCCAATGTTGGGAAAAAAATGGCCTAAATCTGTTGAGTTCTTGATTTGACAAGGAGAAAATTAAGGTAACTGTCTAGGGAGGAGGTTGGCGTGTCAAATGGAACACAAGAAGAAACACAATCAAGTTCAATTTTATTTACGAACTCCTGGCTTTTTGAGTGGGAAAACCAAAACTTGACAGTTACAGGCAACACCTTTGATGTAGCTTTCTAAGAGCACTGTGGGATCAGAGCCTATCAATATCCATGATATCAATATTTGTTTTCTCAATTTAGAGTTCAGGGACCCCAACTTCAAAAATCATAGAATCTCACTAGAATCTTATGTCTTGCCATGATAAATTTTATCAGCTACTTCATATTGAATAATCTCCAGGTTTTGGGCCATGCAAATGATAAATCCTATTCTTTAAAAGGGCATGGGGAGTAGGGTCTCAGGATGTACTTCCATCCCAAAGGATGGAAGGATGTATTTCCTAAAGGATGTACTTCCATGAACTTTTCAGGTTCATTTTCCTCTAACTGGATTAAAACCCTAGTCTCTCAAAACTATAGATCTATTTGCCCTAAAAGAAAATCACTATCTCTAAAATCTTATGGCAAGCTTCTCTCTAGAAAACTTGGGTTTTTATTTTAACATCTTACTTGAGGAAAAGGTAATATAATTCTCCATTTAAATAAAAGTATACCAAGGAGGGCCAAGGGGGATGTTTCTAGCTCTCATTTAACTATAATTGTTTTTTATGACTATAATAGTATGAGTTTAACATAAATAATACCTGGCTATGAATGTTTATATATTGACCCATCTATTCAATATTAATAAAGCATCTACCATGCATCAGGCACCACGAAAAGCACTGAGAAATTCAAATCAAATAAAGCACGGTCTTTGCTTGTAGTCAGCTGAGAAGAGTGTGATAGTTGCTGATATTGTGCCCAAGAGAGCAGGCTTAGAGGAAAGACATCTGGATGCAGCTCAGATGAAAGAAGCCTCCTAGAAGCAAAACATTCAGTGAGTTTTGAAGTAGAAGTAGGTGTGAAGTCATGTGAAAGGGCACTCTGGCAGAGGAAACACTAAGTGTTAAAGTATGAGATATAATGGAGTGCATCTGGAGGGATGCATACATATGCAAAGATGTGATAGAATGTCAAACTTGAGGTTATGGGCAGGGCCACAACAAGGAGAATTTGAATAGAGAAATAACCTCATCATATCTGGTTAAGAAAAATCACTCTGACAGCATGATGGAGTCCAGAGAGGAGCAAACTGGTGTCTTCCCACAGAAGACCAGGTGGGAGGCTATTTGCAGGTGACAAAGGCTGACAGGCTGACATAAACTAGAGTGGTGGATCAGAGGAGGGCATGAATTCCAGGCGTGTTAGGGAGGTAGAAATTGCAGGTACTGGGTATATTGGTAGGAAGTGATAATGGAGGAGTTGAGGATGGGGAACCTGCTGGCTTAGATGACTGGTGGATATGGGTACCAGTCCCAATGTGAAGAACACAAGAGGGAGAACACAATCTCCTATAGTAGGAATGATACCTTGAGAGATCAGCTCACCTCATCTCACCACCTCCAGGTGCATATAGGATGTGTGTTTGAGCCCTCCATCTTTATTATACTTGAAAATACCGAAGGAAGAAAGCAACAACAAAATTTTAAAACCATCCTTGACCTTTCTATTTTTGATTTATATGAGAAGTGATAGCTTTGCTTTCCTTTGCCTTCAAGTCCATCACTAGAATCAACCACTGCCAACTAGTTTGGTATAGGGGAAAGACAACTTTATGCTCTACTAGGAGTACTGGCAATAGTCTCAATGCCATTTATTGAATAATCTGCTCATTGAAATGCCAAATTCATTTTAAAGTTTATTTCTCAAATATAGCAAGAAATATTTCTGTCCTCTATATTCTGTTACATGGATCTACTTGTCTATTTCGTTGCCAGACAGTACTATATTGATTTTTAAATCATGTTTTATTGTAAATGTTAATGTTTATTCTACTTTTCAAATTTTCTCGGAATTCTTTTACATTTATTCTTCCATGTGAAGTACATTCTGATTGGAGTTGTATTTATTAACTTAATCTTTAATTTGGGAAGAAGCATTGATATGGTAACATTTTGTATCAAGGAATATATTTCTATTATTCATGTCTTATTTTATATCTTTTAATAAAATGTTATTTTCTTCATATACATTTAGTTTGTTAAATTTAGGCTTAGATATCATATTTTAGGTTTCCATATGAATCCATTTCTTTTCGAAGACATCCGGATGGCCAACAGGCACATGAAAAGATGTTCAACGTCGCTCCTTATCAGGGAAATACAAATCAAAACCACACTCAGATATCACCTCACGCCAGTCAGAGTGGCCAAAATGAAGAAATCAGGAGACTATAGATGCTGGAGAGGATGTGGAGAAACAGGAACCCTCTTGCACTGTTGGTGGGAATGCAAATTGGTGCAGCCGCTCTGGAAAGCAGAGTGGAGGTTCCTCAGAAAATTAAAAATAGACCTACCCTATGACCCAGCAATAGCACTGCTAGGAATTTATCCAAGGGATACAGGAGTACTGATGCATAGGGGCACCTGTACCCCAATGTTTATAGCGGCACTCTCAACAATAGCCAAATTATGGAAAGAGCCTAAATGTCCATCAACTGATGAATGGATAAAGAAATTGTGGTTTATATACACAATGGAATACTACGTGGCAATGAGAAAAAATGAAATATGGCCTTTTGTAGCAACATGGATGGAACTGGAGAGTGTGATGCTAAGTGAAATAAGCCATACAGAGAAAGACAGATACCATATGGTTTCACTCTTATGTGGATCCTGAGAAACATAACAGAAACCCATGGGGGAGGGGAAGGAAAAAAAAAAAAAAAGAGGTTAGAGTGGGAGAGAGCCAAAGCATTAGAGACTGTTAAAAACTGAGAACAAACTGAGGGTTGATGGGGGGGGGGGGGGGGAGGGAGGGCAGGGTGGGAGGGAGGGCAGGGTGGGTGATGGGTATTGAGGAGGGCACCTTTTGGGATGAGCACTGGGTGTTGTATGGAAACCAATTTGACAGTAAATTTCATATATTAAAAAATAAAAAAAAATAAAAAAAATAATAGTATAAATGAGACCCATTGAAGAAAATAAAAAGCAGTTTCTCCTGTTAAAAAAAAAAAAAAAATGAATCCATTTCTTTTCTTTTTTTTTTTTTTAAATTTTTTTTTTTTTCAACGTTTTTTTTTTTATTTATTTTTGGGACAGAGAGAGACAGAGCATGAACGGGAGAGGGGCAGAGAGAGAGGGAGACACAGAATCGGAAACAGGCTCCAGGCTCCGAGCCATCAGCCCAGAGCCTGACGCGGGGCTCGAACTCACGGACCGCGAGATCGTGACCTGGCTGAAGTCGGACGCTTAACCGACTGCGCCACCCAGGCGCCCCTAATGTTTGAACTAATTATTGCCAAGTATAAAAAAACTATTTTTTTGTGTGTATACATAGATATGTATATGTATATAAGTATATATACATATAATTTTAATATTAAATTTTCTTATTAATTCTAATAGTTTTTTAATGTAGTTTCTTGGAATTTCCAAATATGCAATCACACTGTTCATAAAAATAACATTTCTTTCCTTCTGTAATGACATATAGCTTTTTAAGTTTTTTTGTGTGTTTATTTCTTATCAAAACCTCTACACTGTTGAATAATAAAAATAGTAGGAAACTTCCCTGGTTTATTTGGATTTTAAGGACAATGTATTTAGTATTTTACTATTTAGCAGAATGCTTGCTTTTAGTTTCTTACAAAATAATAACATTTTGAAAGTTTCCTTATACTCACATATTAACACAAATTTTTAAGAAACTGGTAATGACTGACTAATTTTACAAAATGCCCTCTTGCATATGACATATGATGATGTCCCATTAAATTATACTTGAATTAGATGGTGGGATTTTAAGACACAGTGAGTGTATGCCCTGCTTTTGCATCAGAAGAAATACATCTATTCCCTAATGCAGACAACAGAGTTTTATCATCATGAACAAGAAAAAGATTCATAGGACCAATGGTATTAGTATTTCATACCACTGTTAAAGTTTGAGATCTAATATATGAAAATCAGTAACAATAAGCATTTGTTGAGTGCTTAATATATATCAGATACATTTCTGAGTACTTTATTTCCATTATCATTGTTAATTCTTACAGAGATCCGTTGAGATAGATACTGTTGTTACACCCTATTTACAGATGAGAAAACTCAGGTCTTAGGGAAGTTAAGTTACTTGTGCATGATAATACAGTGAGTGGAGCAGAAGTCAAACCTAGTTATTAAGATTTCAAACCCCACCACCTTATATACTACATTATACTTAGAAAAAGTCAAGGAAGTCATAAGGGGATTAAACATTTCATGAGGATACTAAAAAGTGTGCTATGGCTAAGGAAAGGACTTAAAACTTTTTCGAACATTTATCCAAATCTAAATAATTTGTACATCGTTTGTATGGTGGAGTGCTGAGATTTTGAACAACCACTTGCCCAAGAACAAAAGCAGATTTTAAATTGATTTCAAACTCAATTTGGCTTTGCCTACAACACTCCTTATATGTAAGATGAATTCTACTTGAATGAGAATAAGGGGCTGGATTCTTCAATTTCATGATGGATTGGCTGTTATACCAATGGCTCATCTCATTTGCAAGTCTTTTTGTCAACTAATAACCCAGCATATCATGGATGGCTCCTATCAAAAGCCCATGTGAAAGAAATACTTTTTCATGACATGCCACCTACAACCTACGTTCCTCTGTGCATAAAATCATATACTAACATTGTTATATCACCAGAGGACCGCATTTGCGAGCTCATTGGTGTAGACCCCACTTCTTACCCTCGAATTGGTATCTTTAACTTGAATGCATTTTAAATGGCATGTTATTGATTTTAACCAAGAATTTTATCAAATAATAGCCAAACAAAAATAATTTCTGCATTTGTTGAAAGTGAAAAAAATCAATTTTATAAAATTTTCACTGTATTTTTAATCTAATAGGTACACAAATAAACAAGATTGCTTAGATATCAGGTGCTAAAAGTTACATTCTAGATATAATATGGTTTCTTTTGGACCAACGAATTACTTGGAAGAATATTTTTGTATTTCCAAACATATTGGATATCATATTATTATTCACTATTAGTCTCATTACACTGTGATCAATGAATGAATTTAGTATTATCCAAGAACTTTAATACCCATTTTCTTACAGCCAAATACTAAATATTTTTTGGATGCTTAGGAAAAAATATGCAATTCTGTAACTGTGCATATTTCAATTATGAAAGGTAAATCTTCCACATTCCTTGCTTTTTCATTTTTTTCCTATTCTGAGAGATGTGTAAAAATCTCCAAATATAACATTGGTCTTTATATATAGCTTTCAGTTTACAAAGCTACAGACCCTAGAGGAAAAAATTAAATGAAACAAGAAATAATTAGAAAAAAACAAATATTAGGGTTGTTTAAAATAGAGGACCAAAAGCTTGTCTTTTCAATAAATCATAGTAGGAGAAAAGGAATTATGGTAG
Organism: Panthera pardus; assembly: GCF_024362965.1. NCBI lineage: Eukaryota > Metazoa > Chordata > Mammalia > Carnivora > Felidae > Panthera > Panthera pardus. Next base: position 66,920,662 of record NW_026526710.1, on the reverse strand, counting down.
ATTGAGCGCCTTAAGGGATATAAAAACTGTATATAGTGTGTAATCCTAGATTCAATTCTAGTTTGCACAAATGATCTGTAAAAAATGTTTTTTGGGGTTCACTGAAGAAATTTGAATATGATCAGGATTTTAGGTAAAATCATAATCTGCAAAGATAAAAATGAAAATAATTGAAAACAGAAGTTTGAAGAACAGTAAGCATCATATATTCTCATTTTAGTTACATCTATATATTTTTAATTATATAAATATTTTATGCATGTATGTGTATACTGACATGTGTATAATGAAAGAAATTAAAGGATATGTATTAGAGTGTTAAGGTGATAATCTGATCATCTTTAGATGGTGAGACTTGTGTTGGTTTGTTGTATTTTCTAGCTACAACTGTATACATTTACTGATTCTATACTGATGAATGTGTACTAAAATGTTTGTAAATTTTTTCATAAAGATCTGTCAAGATTTGCTTTAATAGTATAAATTTGTTATAAAAGCCATATATTTATAAGTAATACATATTTCTTCAACAATTTACATATTTTCAATAACTCAATCCTTTTACCATTAATAGTGACTCTACCCCTAAAGATGTTTTTGGCCTTAAGAAAATTACCAGAGAAAAACCTACACATGTTTTTTGTTAGGATGACTGGTATTTTGTCTCATCTCTTTATTTTCAACTTTTTCATGTTTTAATATTTATAAATTTTGCCAACTGAAAGTACTATAGACATGGATGTTTTCAAAATTCCATTAAGTAATGGAATCCTTGAACTGGTGAGTCTGATACACTTATTGTTGTTACTACATTAAAGTTTATTTCTATGACTTTATTATGCACTTTTAATTTTCCATTTGTTCATAATAAATTATTATTTTTCATTTTTATGACCTCATTTGTACAACCTAAAGAGCCCCTTCCTCTATTTTATTTTTTCTCTACCTGATACAAAATGATATACTCTATATCCTTCCGGTTGTAAGATTTTCAATTTTGAGATCACATATAACTTGTAGTCTGAAGTTAATTATATCATTTCTTTTCATGAGAACATCATAAAAACAATTTCAAAACTGTTTAACCTCCACGATCTCCCTCTTCTTTGTTACCTAATATTCACCAACTTTTTAAACTCTCCAAAACATAATTTTTCTTTTAGATGGCCATGATTTGCTCAGATGTACCCATATGTCACATGATTTTGTTAATCACTTTTCTAATAATCCCTCTAGTCATTTTCTTTATCTTTTTTAAAAAATGTACATTCTTTATAAAAAGGATGGTGGTGGTTGTCTATTTTTCTTTATGCCTCCTTTCCTTGAATAGTTGTTTAGTTGGATATACAATTCTTTAATGACAGTAACTTTCTTATCAGCACTTTGAAGATATTTCATTGTTTTCTGCTTTAATTGTTGCTATAGGGGAATCTTCATCAGTATAATTATAGTCCCTAAAGAAGTAATCTCTCCTTGGGCATTTTAAGCTATTCTTTTGTCTTTATCTTTGGTATTGTACAATGTATCAAAGGTAAAGCATTATTCCTGAATCTGATAATCCATATACTTCATCAATTCTGGAAAATTATCACTTATCTCTTCAAAATTTATTTTTCCTCCATTCTTTATTTTCCTTTGGAATTATGATTGAAGCATGTTAAGTTTTCTCATTCCGTGTTTTGTTTTTCAAGTTCTCTTTTATTTTTTCTATCAGTATGTATTTTTATGTTGTTCCAAGCATTTATTATTTTTTTTAAATTTTTTAACGTTTATTTATTTTTGAGACAGAGAGAGAGAGAGTATGAACAGGGGAGGGTCAGAGAAAGAGGGAGACACAGAATCTGAAACAGGCTCCAGGCTCTGAACTGTCAGCACAGAGCCTGACGTGGGGCTCAAACTCAAGGACCGCGAGATCATGACCTGAGCCGAAGTCGGATGCTTAACCGACTGAGCCACCCAGGCGCCCCTTTGTTGTTCCAAGCATTTAAAAAAAAACTTTCTCAGATGGAGCTTGGTGTTTTGAATTTTTTGGAAAATATATTGTTTATGTACTTTAAGAGTTGCATATTTGGGACTTGAAGTTTTGTGACTTGTATATTTATTTGTAGTTGTCAATATAAAATTATACATCCATTCCATGCATGTATGTGTGCATGTGGGTGTTTGTGTACATATGTCTGTGTGTATGTCTGTGTGCATGTGCATCTATATGCCTGTGTATACATATGTCTGTGTCTCTGTGTGCACGTATGCATGTGTGTACGTTTGCATGCATACATGTATATGCACATGTGTATGTATGCCTGTTGTATGTATGTGATGTCATCATTACCCTGGAATCCTATCAACTTGTGTCCTGTTAATTCTTTGCCCAATTTTCCTTTAATATTTTTGCCTTTGTCTTAAAAATATATAATTTCATTTTGCTTTTAACAGGATCTGAAAGTCCCTTTTACAAAGGGAAGTCAGTTCAGTTTTATTAAATTTTAGAATTTCTCTCATCTAAGAGCGTTTTCCATTTTTCCTTACTAACAACTTTATTTTCTGTACTTTGCTACATAACACATTATTTATTCTTATTTTTCCAATAATTTAGAATATATATATTTTTTATTTTTATTTTATTAAATTTGAGAGAGAAAGAGAGCAAGCTTATAGGGGAGGGGCAGAGAGAGAGGGAGAGAATCCCAAGCAGGCTCTGTGCTATCAGTGCAGAGTGTGACATGGGGCTCGAATTCACAAATGGTGAGATCACGATCGGAGCAGAAATTAAGAGTTGGATGCTTAATCAACTGAGCTATTCAGATGCCCCTAAAAATACATATTTTAAAGTATTTTTTAAAAACCAATTCTTGGGTGGATATGCAATTTGCCATGGTGTTTATCTTCTGTCAAATCTTAGACAATTTTGGGCCTTAGCTTATTTCTTTAGCTATCTATTAGGTAAGAGTATCATCATAGACCATACTGTTTATCTCTGGTCCTTGCTCAATTTCGGCTTTCATTAAATGTTCAGACTCTGAAATTCTAGATTTTTGAGCCTCTCATTTATATATATTGTGTTTCCCTTTTCTTTACCTATTTTTCTATTTCAAGCTTAGTGCTTATTGTTTCATACCTTTTGGCTAATAGGAAACTAAAACCACAAACTGATTTATAATATTTGATGCAAACTTTTATTTTGATACAAGCATACAGTTGGGCCTTGAACAATGTGGGTTTGAACTGTACAGGTCCACTTACATGCAGATACTTTTTCAATAAATACAGTAATATAAGTGTATTTTGTCTTTCTTTTGATTTTCTTAATAACATTTTTTCTCTAGCTTACTTTATTCTAAGAATGCAGTATATAATACATACACCATAGAGAATATGTGTTAACTGACTCTGTTAACTAAGTCTTACAGTCAACAGTAAACTTTTAGTAGTTAAGTTTTGGAGAAACTAAAGTTATATGTGAATTTTCAACTGCACGGGGGGCAGTGTGCTTAACCTTGGCATTTTTCAAGGGTCTACTGTACTTATCTTTTTCAGTTACCCAAATGACACCAAAATATTTTTTTTTCTGGCAAATACTATTACTGCTATACTTAGTGGTTTAAATTACCACAAGTTTAGAGGCTTAAAACAACACAAATTCTGTATGTCACATTTCTAGAAGTTAGAACTCCTGTATCGGTCTCAGGGAGGTAATATATAGATGTCAACCCAGGAGAATGTTCCTTCTCGAGGCATCAGGAATGACTGCTTTCTTGCCTTCTCCAACTTCTAGAGATTTCCCACCTTCCTTGGCCCCTGGCTTTACATCACTCCAACTTTTGCTTCTGTTGTGACATCAACCTTTGATACTCTTCTTACTTCCCTGTTAGAATGACCTTTGTGAGTACATCGGGCCCACCTGGATAATCCTGAATAATCTCTTGTCTCACAATCCTTAATTTACTAACATCTACAAAATCTTTCTTGCCATGTAAACTAACATATTCACAGATTCCAGGAATTAGGACATGGACATTTTGGAGAGGGATCCTATTTATTATTCAGCCTACCACAATTCACACATGTATTTTACTGGCCTTCCTTCCATCTTTCCTTCCTTTTTCCTTTCCTTCTTCCTTTCTTTTTCTGTTCTTCAAGTTCTTCCATTTAGCCCAAAATTTATTTTTCTCATTTCTCATTCTTCTACCTAGAGATTTTCCACTTCTCATACCCTGTTTTTTTTTTTTTTTTTTTTTTTAATGAAGATGACAACTTTAATAGGTGGTGTTCTTTCTTTCACAGTGGTCTCATCATTTTAGATTTTATTATTATTCTGGAAGTAAGCTTTCATGTGTTCCTGCTCAAAACCATGTTCTTGAAGAATATCATATATCACGCAGGTACGAAAACACAGGAATTGCTTCGTGGCTGACTCCTCAAATGAAATGCATTTGCAGTAACCTCCTTTTACCCTCACTCAATCAGGCTAATAGGGCTAATTGTCTCTTTCCTGAGGGCAGGAAATTAGAGCCTGCTCCCAGGTTCACAGTTTTTGCTACATCACCTAGTTGCACTTTCAGGAGTCCCTCTGTATGCATAATTTTTGCTGGCCAACCTCCTCCATTTTAGGGTAGAAGTTTAATTTTAAATTACATCATTATTGATTGCAAATCACGATTTCTACCTGTTCACTTCAAAATTAGGCGGGGAGTGGGGGGAAGCAGCACAAACTGATCCCCACGCTCAATTTCCTGGAGGATACCTTGCTGAACTTCATCACAAATTCTCTCATATCCTTATGCAAGACATTTACATAAGAACTTTGGGGAATTCTAGTGATCTTGTTTCTTTAAGTTGAAAATTTGAGGCACAAAATAAATATTTTAAAACTTTCCAGCTGTTGGTAACAACAGCAAACATGCTTTCAGGGAGCCCGGAACAGTGAGGTTTGGCTCTATAATTTCTTTAGCAAAACATCCTAATTAAAGGGACAATCCCATAAGGAATTGGAGTTTTTCTACAAGTTACTGTTGATCCTCACAAGGATTAAGCCGAGTGGAGGATGCAAGAGGAATTACAGAAGTCACGGAAGAAGAAGGGATTGCTTTGAACTGTCTGTACTTCCTACTGTCTCTCCTGAGTGACTGGCAGGGCTCAGCTACCACCCTAACAAGTAGAACATCTCCTTGGAGTTCACCAGGAGACTCTAAGGCAAGAGGGAAAAATTTTATGTAACAGGATGCACCTAGGGAGGGCTAACACTGCACTTCCCTCCCAATAGAGATTTCCTTGACTACCACAAAGAATGCTTCCCATTTCTGGTGGTTTCCAAAATGGCTGCTTCCCCCTTATCTATTATTGAAGGGAAATCAAAGCAATTCTATACGGAAATATCTGATTTTAGGACTCAAAACTTTCCTACATTAGCCATGAAAGCTATATAGTAGAAGCTGCTTATATCTTATTTTATGATTTAAACACTTACATGAATGAGTTGAAATGAGATGACTATTTAAAGAAAATTCCCTTAGCTTAAATATATTTACATATATTTATATTTCTGCATTTACATATGGAAATAGAACAAGCCATCAGGCTGTGTATTCTTTGGAGCTATTTATGACCACTTCTGAGCTTGTCCATTTGTCCAAATACTGATTCCTACCAAGGGTAACACTTTTTAAGATTTGAATGATGCATTCAAGATAAGAAAAACAGGAGGAAGGAAGAGAAATTGAAATCAGTTTAGAGGAGTATCAGTGAAAAGAGGTTATGGGTCAATAAATTACAAAGGCCTTAGGAGCAAATATATATGATCCTATTAATTTCTTACAGCCAACGAAACACCGTTTGACAAAGTAGGTGAACGATATCTGTTGCACACTCATATAGTTAGTGCCCTAAAATGGCTGTTTCTATCATGTTTTAAGAGTGAACAATTTCAAGTCATAATCCAGAACAGTATTATGTATAAGAAGCGTCAATTCCATTAGTTTTCTTCTATTAATTTTTTATTTACCTTTTTGGATTGCTAACATGTACACTACGGACAAGGACAAGGATTGTCTAAGTAATTATAATCCAAATAAAGAAGTAAAAGAATAAGAAAAGGGGTATTATTTGAAATGTGTTAAGATAATTGACTGGTAAATGAGTAGCACTTGGATGAGTGAGGATGCATTTTAAACTAATCATGGCAGAAATAATTTTCCTAAAGGCCTTTTTGAAGAATATCTACTATGCTGTCCTACACACCCTCCTTGTGATCTTTTTTTTAATGTTTATTTTTTTGAGAGAGAGAGAGAGAGAGACAGAGTGTGAGCGGGGGAGGGGCAGAGAGAGAGAGAAGCAGAATCTGAAGCAGGCTCCAGGCTCTGAGCTGTCAGCAGAGAGTCCGACGTGGGGCTCGAGCCCACAAGCTGTGAGATCATGACCTGAGCCGAAGTCAGAAGCTTAACTGACTGAGCCACCCAGGTGCTCCTACACTCCTTGTAATCTTAGTCAACCTCCTTTTCCTGAAGTTTTTAGTTCAAGCACTTTTTGTTTTCATGAAGTCTTTTCAATCAGTGCAGGCATCACCTGTTTATCTCTCAAGATAACTGTTCCTATCTCTTCCATGTTTGTACTCCCCATGATGGGGCACACTATAAGTTCTTAATTATATTTCATAATAAATGCATCAATACTCAAGAAAGGAAAAAAAGTAAGCAAGAATGTTGCATGCAGAAGAGGGGCATTATTAAGCCAAGAGTATAGAGATGTTAAAAAATCCAATTAGGCAGTATTTATTAAGACTCTATTCATGAACAAAGCATAGAGATTCTCGATTAAAACAGATGTATGGATTGGAGTATATTAAGATTGCATGGATATAAAAAGCAGACAGTTAAATAGAAGTTTTGCGCTATCCCAGGGGCTGTGATTTTACATTTTGGTTCCACTAGATTGTGAGTCATTTGGAGTGAGAAGAAAGAGCACATAAGTCAAGTGGAGAGCCCCATCCATCCTGGATATTTTATAGGACCTTCGGCACCTCTGCTCCATTTATTTTCACTCCTTCCAGTAAGAGATATAGTCCCTTAGGTTTGGGTAAATGATATGACCTCATTTCTTAGAATCTTCTGCCTTGAATCACTGTCTTTTATTGTCACTGGGTCAGTTCTAGAGGATTAGTGGAGGCTTTCCTACGATGGTCTGTATTGGACATTTGGCTTACAAAACTAGGTCCTGAGTTTCAGATCCACAATTTCTACCTTAATGACTTGATTAAGTTAGTTTAACTTTCTTAGCTTAAGTTACTGTCCTTTAAAAGTAAGGCTAATAATATATACCTCATAAAGGTAAATGAGAGGATAAAGGACAAGTATATAAACTTTCAAAGTTATTTCTCAAGTAAATAGAAAAGTAAGGTATTATGTAGTTTATCAGAATTGTCCTTTTATTCCTTAAATAAAGCAGAGCACATCCTCATGTCTTTATACCAAGCCATCCTGACCTCCTCCCCATACTTCAGCCAACAATTGGGCTCTAGCCTCAGGATGTCTGTTTTTGCTATTCTACCTGGGGGACTCTTGTCTGACCTATTCCTATGGCTGCCTCCCTCACTGCCTTAAGGTCTGTGATCATATTTTACCTCATCAGAGAGATCGTCTCAGTACCCTACATAAAACAGTACTCCCTAATCTTTTGCTATTCCCTCTACCATGCTTTATTTTTCTTCAGAACATTTATCACTATCCACCTCTATCTCAATAAATTTATACCCCTCGAGAGTAGGGACCTTATTTATCGCTTAACCTCTGGTACCTAAAATAATGCCTGATATATATAAGAAATATATGTTGAATAAGTAAATACATGAATGTTCTCTAATATATTAGTGAAGGATATAAGCTTTATGAAGTGTGACTTTGTGCAGCTCCACAACTTTTCAATTTATAAAGATGAAGACAAATCTTCTAAGCCCCGAGTTTCTTTCCCAATAAAATCTAACTTTACCTACAAGGTTGTCCTGAGTTGGCCCATGGTTGTCTAATCGAATACAATTGTTTATGCTTCAGCCACAGTAATCTCTTCAAAATGAAAACATAATTAAGTCACTATTTTAAAAAAGTCCTGTAATGACTTGCTTAGGATAAAGCACATTATTGCTTTAATGACATTCTTAGGACAAAGTTCAAGATCCTTAATTTGGTCTTGCCCAATTTAGAACCTGCTATCTTACAAACCTCAACATGTGTCATCCTTGTGTTTCAGTCTTGATAGTCTTTTTTCAGGCCTCAAATAGTATCTTGGTCCATCTTGACTACAGAACTGCATTCAACTTGCCCTCCACACTTCCTCCCTCAGTTTGTAATGTATGCTTTTGCACTCCAAACTCCTCTTCCTCCCTCCAGTCTCAGTTTAAATGCAAGCCTTCTATATGTCTGTTTGCCTATCAATTTATCTATTCATTCTATGTTGATAGATAGGATATTTCCGCTACTCAACAAAGTTTGAACTATGAAATGGCAATTTCCTATGACTTCACCTGGGATGTCTGTTTTTCTTTGCTATACTTTAAACTCCACAAGGAGAAGGTCATGCCTTCTATCTACTATTATACCCTCAAAGCTACTTAGTTTCCTACGAATATTCTTTAATGTGCTGTCACGTGGTAGGAATTACCATTATTGTGGAAATGGCATTTGTTGATTGTTTCACTGCCACATTAATTATTTTGTAAAGTGGAATCTATGATTACATGAAACTCATGAGTGATAGTGAATTACTTAGAGAAGGGAAAGATCAAGAAAGAGAAAAATAAGAAGGAGGAGTTCAAGGAACAAGGGGAGACAAACTGGAGAGAGGACAATGCAAGAACGGGGACGAGAATAAAAGTGAGGGAAGGAGCAAGAGAGCAAAAGGAGACAAAGGGAAGGGACATAGAAATGTTCATCTTGCAGTAACTTGGATGCTTTCAGGTCTGCCAGTGAAGGAGTAAGAGTATTTCATTGTCAGTGATTTAGACAGTCTCATTTGCAATACATATGTGGTTTGTTTTTTTTGGTCTTGGTTTTAATCCCTTAGCTTAAGTGTACTGATCATAACTAATTTCTTTTTCAAGTACCTCTTCTTTTCATAAATTTCTACTTCTTCAATTTGTAATTCTAATTCTTCATCATATATTTCTGCTTTATTATTTACACTTTCTTTCTGTTGCTTGTATTACCCATTCCTCTTAATTTTTTTTCCTATCAGTCATGATGTTTTCATTTCAAACACTATTTCTCATCTTCTAATTTTGAAGATTTTGCTTATATTTAAATTACTGATACATGACTTATAAAAATCTCAGTATCTCATCCACAAATGTCTTAAGACAACTAGGCAGATGATTAAGCAAACAAGGCAGATTATTCCTTGTTTTAAAAAGATGAAATGTCAAATATTAACGACCATACCACAAGCAAACAAAAAATACATATTGCTATTTTGCAGAAGCATCATAAAAGGGCAAGGGTAAAGTAATTGTATTTCATGATTATTATTAGGAATTGTAGCAATTCCTATGAAGAAAATTTTAAGGTTGATTATTCAATAAGATAAATTTAAAAAACATAATTTCAAATTATCTTGAAAAAAATAACTCATGAAGAATGTAATTAATACATAATTTTATATGGTATTGTTGAAGAATCTACTGAGGATTTTGTATTTTATATTTTGTTTTGTCTTGCATTGAATGATATAGAAGGAATAAACATCCCCAGTATTGGAGTTCATCAACTTCTAATAAGGGAGCCTTTGAAGCTGAAGTAACAAAGAAAATAGAAATCAAAGTGACAGTGATTGGGATCGGTCTTACCATCCAGATCATTCTCAGGAGTCTCTGCTGTATACCAGTTGGAAGGTGGTCCAGTGCCATTAACTGTCATGGCTGACACTTGGAAACTATACTGACTTCCTTTCTCCAGTCCTATAAGAGAATGTTCCAGAAAGGGGAAAAAAAGTTATTGAATAAAAAGTATTTCTAGCTTATTTTCAAGAGTTTTCAAAACAGTAGACATCTTTACATGGTTTGTGATTGTTGTGGTGATTATTATTTTGGCCAAAAGGGCAGAAATAGTACAGCAAGAAATCAAATTATTTTTCACATATTCTCATTTATTTTTTCCTAGTTTATAAAAATGTATCCCTGAAAATAGCTTCAGGGCAGATGCAGAATATAAAATATGAACGATGAATAAATAATCAAAAATAGCAAGGATCATTTTTTCTCACAGTCTAGAAGAGGGCTGTCTATAAATCAAGAACAGTCATCCTAAAAATTTATGTCTCCATCATTTATTCAAGGTCAGTGATTATGTTTTCTTTGAGCCAAGAAAGAAGAATCCAAAGCCACTGCACTTAAGCAGAAAATACTAGGCCTTTTATCACAAGGCATACTTTATTTTGCATCACTGTCCATACTAGAAGCATGAAGAAAGTCTATCTCCATGATAACTTGGGCATATAATATTGTACATCAGGGCTTATTTTTTAGAGAGCACACAGAATACAGGTTGATAAGAGATGGCCCATGGATCATTAGTGTGATATGTATAAATTTTTATGTAAGTAATAGTCCTTTTAGCTAAATCTCAAAGCAGCTCATTACCATGACAAATTATTGTAAAACAAATTACACTTGCTAAAAAACCATGTGACTTTCTTCAGACAATGAGGACTTGGCTTAAACTGACAAGTCCTTAAATCTCCAAAGTTGAACAACCCTGGTAAATTTAAATTACAATCTATATTTTGTTAATCTAAAATGGCACAAATATTTGGTAACAAGAAAAATTCATAAAGAAAATAAACTATTGGAGAAATGATGCTTATCATGTACACAGTTACAAATTTGTATATCTTTGCATAGGCAGATGAGTAAATCTTGGTCTTTAGGGGAATTCTAATTTATTATTAATTGGAGATAATGTTTTAAGTGATGGTTAGATGGACTTGTTAACGTCCATAGCAGTTACCTTCAATAAATTGTACTATTAGAGAAGACAATTTGATAAATTCACCCACACAAAAGTATCTATGACACAAAATGCTGTCTCTTTAAGAGGCTTCTAATTTTATAAGATAGACTAGAAGCTCCATAAAGAAATAGACTGAGAATAGTTAGAACTGTTGCTGTTTTTGTTATTACTGATATTTTATCTATATACCCATAGATTCCATTACACTGACACATGGAATGCACACACAGAAAGCAGCTGTTGAAAGATCCACTAAGGAAGCACTTAACATACCCAAAAATACTAGGTTAAAATATAATATCTAACATCATTAGGAAGGCAGCAAATGGATGCTTTTGAACAAAAGGCCTTTGTCATGGCTCAATAGGTTTGTGCTCACTTTGATTTGTCCCTTAGTTCACATGATGTTGATCTGAATTTGTTAACATTTTGCACCTTTTCATAGGCACCATTGTTAATTACTAAGGCAAAGGGATTGTGGATTGATTGTAGTTTCCAGGACATGGAAAATAATAGGGAGAGAATTCTGGGAACAAATGCTTACCTAATCATTGTACCTCATGGCTCTCATAGTGGTCTTATCTGACATAGTTTTAGACCATCAAGAATATATTCTTTTATATTAAGTAAAATTTAATTTTATTTTTCTTTGAAAAGGATGGGCAATTGTATTAATACCATCTCCACCAGTGATTAGGAATACCATCTGTAATGATCAGTTTTATTCAACTTGGTTAGACTGAAGTCCTCAGTTTTCAAACACTAATTTGAGGTGTTATATTATAGATGTGACTAAAGTCCATATTCAGTTGATTTTAAGCAAAGGATATTATCTTAGATAATTGGGGAGGGGGCAGCTTCAAACCAGTGAAAGTTCTTAAGAGCAGAAGTAAGGCTTCCCTGAAGAAGAAATTTCACCTGCAGACAGCAACTTCAGCCCGAGAATTTCAGCCTGCCTTTCTTATGGCCTGCTCTGTGGACTTGGAATGGCCTAGCCAGGCATCACAATCATTTAAGTCAATTCCTTGTAATAAACGCCTTAGTACACATCTCCACAGGTTCTGATTCTCTGGTTGAACCCTGAATGACCTGCCATCTTATCATATGCAATGTTTTGACATATAAATGGAAATCTTTTTTGAATGCCCTATATTCTGTTCCATTCATTTGACTTTAAATCAAGTTACTTTTTGTGTGCAGAATATATCAATTTTTAGTAGGAATTTATTAAATCATCTCACTAGAAAGTAGATATGAGTAGTAAAATACCTCACTAGAAGAGAGAAAGATTTCTTTATAATTTTGCCAAATTTTTATTTATATATATTGCATTGAGGATCTGTCAGTATCACTAATTCAGTCTTGAGTAAAACAAAAACCTACTAACAGTTCTTTGAAGTGAAATCATAGGTCAATTTAGAGACCATCCATTAAGTATTTCCCCACTGGAGTCTTGCCTAACCAGCCTAACCTACTGATCAAAATACCTCTTCCAAGGAGGGAAGATGAGCTATTTATGTGATCCTCTCTGATATCCAGTGAAGGTTTAATATGCTGTATACATTACTGCCCAGGTCCCTTTGAAAATCCTGCCTAATTTCTTTGAACTATTATATTTTAGCTTAAATGTTTTTTAATTTGAATTTTATTCTAAAATATAGCTGTGGAATCTTTTTCATTAGAAACACCTAAGAAATTCTAGATTAAGTATAAAAAAGTTTAAATGTATACATACAATCCGAATATCAAAAAGGATCTTAATTAATGTCTATTCAAATGACCCATCTAGAGCTGTTTGGATATACATCTAACAAAGTGATCCTGTAAATAAAGCAGGAATACCTTTGGAATGAGAAGTTCACCAAGGGAGGGAATGTACTCAACCGTTTCTCTTGTTGGAAAAGTTCTTCCTTATATTGCACTGATCTGCTTTACTACAATATTATCTACAAATAAGCCCTAGTTTTACACTGTAGGGATAAACCAAAACTAAATCTTCTTTTAAAATATCTTTATCCAAGTCTTCTGATTCTGTCTTCTGAAACCTTTACCAACGGAATTAAACCTCGACCCTCTTCTATGTCTAGATAAGTGTAGGAAGTGGTGAGAAGTGGAACGAGATATTTCAGCTTTTCAGAGAGACATTCCATGTATGACCTTCAGAAATCTAGGTTGCAAGTTTAGCTGGGCAAGTTTAGATGTACTGAAAGCTCTTTTAATTGCCATTTCCCATATAAGTTAGGTAATAATACCTGCTTTTCCATCTTATAATGTTCTTTTGAGAATCAAATGCCAGACTGCTTTTAGAATAGTTTATATAATTAAGCATTTAATAGATAACATTTGCAAATTGTTTTCTGACTTGATTTTCACACACTCTATAATTTTGCCATAAATACATTATTACTCCCACTTCAGAGATAAGGATAATAAGGTTGACATAAATTAAGCCAAGTGACTATGTGGAGCTTTAATCCCAACTTGGAGTGCTTTTGGGAGAAGACTCTTGGTTCTGCCCTATCTCCTGCTGAGGCGCCAGAGACCATTCTCTTCAGAGACCCACCTGGCCAAGGCTGGGACCTAAGAGGGACATCAGTAGCAAGTATAAAGCACTGGGCAAATATGCAAGAAATTTTTGTCTAAAATGATTACATCCAGAACTAAAATATGAGCAGGAAGGCAGGAAAGGACTGATAATTCTATGATTTTTACAATGTATCAACCTAAGAGTTCAATTAAACTTCAAATTCAGTATAAGGTTTTTCTCTTAATTAAAAAAAATCACATTTGTGGGTTATTTATTTATTTTCTTAATTATTATTTTTTTTTAACGTTTACTTATTTTTGAGACAGAGAGAGACAGAGCATGAACGGGGGAGGGTCAGAGAGAGGGAGACAGAATCTGAAACAGGCTCCAGTCTCTGAGCTGTCAGCACAAAGCCCGACGCAGGGCTCGAACTCACGGACTACGAGATCATGACCTGAGCCAAAATCAGCCACTTAACCGACTGAGCCACCCAGGCGCCCCCTTAATTATTTTTTTTTAATATACGAAATTTATTTTCAAATTGGTTTCCATACAACACCCAGTGCTCAGCCCAAAAGATGCTCTCTTCAATACCCATCACCTGCACTCTCCTCCCTCCCACCCCCCATCAACCCTCAGTTTGTTCTCAGTTTTTAAGAGTCTCTTATGCTTTGGCTGTCTCCCAAAATGTTCACATTTGAAAGAAGAGGTATCTTCAAAAGTTATAACAACAATCAACATGAACAAGCAATTTTTTGAGCCCCAATCCTGAGAGCTGATACCTAAAGAACTTTCAAAACATTATCTGTCTGTCTATCTCCCTATCTATCTATCTATTCATTTATTCACTGAAGATAGGGTAGAGACAAGCCTGTCTGGAATCTAAAGCTTTTTTGTGTGAATATTTCTAAACATTGTTTTCTAGGATGTGTTTCCTGAGTTGGGCCAGTAGAAATTTTAAATAACATTTTTTAAAAGAAGTAGGTAGGAAAGCTTTGATTTAATTTCTCCTAGAGTTAAGCAGCTCCTTTAGCTGCTAAGCTAATATTCAATTTTTATTATCCAACAGAAACCTTTTTCCATTGTGCATTATTCCACTTTATGTATCCCTTTATACACACAAAATCACACATTCATTATCTGTGGTTGGCAACACATTACCTACAGTTTAAGAGCTAGGAGTATAGGTACTCAGTTCAGGCAGTATTAGATTTGAAGTTTTACCTCACTGCTCATTAGGTATGTGACCTTGAAAAACTTGTTTGCCCTCCTTCTTTGTCTAAGTTTTCTCATCAGTAAAATGAGAATATATGCATAAAAATTGTTACAAAGACTAAATTTGAAATATATATATGGATATATGTATATATACAGTGTTTTTATAGAGGGTTTTCAGCTTCATTGAAGCATATACTTAATACACCAAAAACGGGACATATTTAATGTATACATTTTGATGAGTTTGGACATAGGCCTACATCCATGAGACCATCACCACAATCAAGGTAATAAACATATCCACTATTTCCAAAAGATTCCTTGTGTCCTCTTTTTTTTAATGGTTGAAATATTTGGCATTATTAGGTCTACTTTCTTAAAAATTTTTAAGTGCACAATACTGTTAACTATAGGTGCTATGTTGTATAAAAGATTTCTAGAATTTATTCCTGTTGTGTAACTGTCACTTTATACCCACTGAACAACTCCCCATTTCACCCTCATCTTCTACCCTTGCAATCACCATCCTGTTCTCTGCTTCCATGAGTTTGACTATTTTAGATACCTCATACAAAAGGAATCATGAAGTATTTGTTCTTCTGTGACTGACTTATTTCACTTAGCATAATGTCTTCCAGATCCATCTATGTTGGTGCAAATGGCAGGATTTCCTTATTTTTTTTTCAGGCTGCATAATATTCCATGGTCTATTGATATTTACCACATCTTTATCCATTTGTCTGTCAATGGACACTTGAGGGGCGCCAAGGTGGCTAAGTCAGTTAAGTGTCTGACTTTGGCTCAAGTCATGATCTCATGGTTCTTGGGCTCAAGCCCCGCATCGGGCTCCGTGCTGACAGTTCAGAGCCTGGAGCCTGCTTCAGATTCTGTGTCTCCCTCTCTCTCTGCCCCTCCCCAGCTCACACTGTGTCTCTCTTTCTCTCTTTCAAAAATAAATAAACATTAAAAAAATTGTTTTAGGTGGACATTTGAATTGTTTGTCTACCTTGGCTCTTGTGAATAATGCTACAGTGAACATATGAGTGCAGATATCTCTTCCAGATCCTGATTTTAATTCTTTTGGATATGTTCCCAGGAGTGGGATAGCAGGATCATATGGTAGTTCTAGTTTTTAATTTTTTGAAGAAACTCCATACTGTTTTCAGCACAGTGGCTGTTGTCAAAGTTAATGCTGGTATTATTATTGTTATAAATGTTAAATTATTTTTAATGCCAATGATCTATTACAGATTCATATGATAGCCAGAGTCATTTACAATACAGTGAGCTAAAGAAGACAATATTATATAGTATAAGGAGTATATAACTAGGAGTTGAAATGCCTACAATTGAGTTGGGATTATCTCCCTAACTAGTGGTAGATCTTAGCAATGTCACTCTTTAGATCTCAGTTAACTCTTCTATAAAATTAGGACTGTGCATAAGATGAATGGTCTGGTTTGTCAGGGACCCATAGTTCAATCTCATTGTGTTTGTGGGGGTGGGCATGTGTTTGTGTATGCTGTGCCTATGTGTGGCATGTCCATGCATGTGTATTTCCTACCTGCTTCTAAGTATAATTTTATTCTATAAAAAGTATGGTGTAAGTAGCAATGCATTCCTCAACTATAAAAAAAAAATACATTGTTGAAAGAAGATCATCTGCCTGTTTCTATCCCCAATACTAAGTGCATTTAAGCTCTGTAATTCTGTTCTATTTCTAATTTTACAGGACTTATGTTAAGAGATGGTACATTATTCAAACAATATAATTTCCCTTTATTCCCCTAATGCTAACCTTGTTATAAAATTCTATGCTATTGTTTCATTTTTCAGTCCATAAAATACCAATGCATGTTAATCATTATGTTTATTCTATATTGGCCATGAAACACAAGAAAACTCTTCAATTCAATTTAAAACAACTTTCTCTGAAGAGCACTCAAAAATTAAAAACAACGCTTTAAAATTTAGTTGACATGGGATCCCACAATGAAACTGATAACAATGATTTAAAATCCTTGTTATAACTCTGAATTACTATGTTATTGCAGATGTCTCATTATCCTAGTAAAAAACACACACAACAAAAAAACACCTGTCTAACAGAGGATTGTAAAAAACAAGTTTGAGTCTCTACACCTGAATATTTATGTCATCCAAATGAAGCATTCTAGCATTTCCAAGTTTTTAACAGACAAATCAATATATCCATGTACCATATAGGTATTGGAAACATAGGGTCAAGCCTTGTACATTCTAAAGTGCCGCAGATTCATACAGAAAATCAATTATTTTTGTAAACTAGAAATTGCATACATTACTAAATAAATATATTCTGGGAACAAGTCAAAACCTGTGCTCTCTACCACTGAAAACACTCCCACAATATCTAGCAATGCAACAGGCATTACTGAAGTTGGGTCACAGATCAGGGGATAGGAAGGCAGAGACTCTGTACAACTTGTTTTTAATGTTTTACAGGTATGAGGCTATTCTCTGGCAGTTTTTATTTCTTCATTTCAATTTAAGAATGGAGTCTGTGTGACTTTTGTTTTTACCATAAATATCAGGTACACTTACAAATATAACTGCCCAGATTGTTTGTCTTCCCAAATTCATTTTGTAATTGTTGAAATTAAGAAAGAACAGTATGAATGAGGAATTCAAATTTGAGTCCAGATTCCTAGAAATGTATAAAGATGGGAAGGGGCATTTGTGAGCTATTCCAATAACAAGCTAATTAATTCATCCTATTTCTTTGCTTTTGGCCGGAATGGTATTAAACCAGAATGGTAAGGGGTTATAGCTCATGCTGATTAGAAGATCTAATTGTCCCATATATTTTAGATGAATAAAAATGTAGGACTGAATTATTTATTTTTGAATAAAGTTCATTAGAGAAAACAATTAAAAATGATTGTTCTTGAGAGGGAAAATAAAAGGTATCTGTCAGCAAGTTTAATAGTGTCTACTTCAAAACTCCTGAATACCTGGAACTTCAGAACGCGGCCTCACTTGGAAATAGGATCTTTATAAATATGAATAGTTAAGGATCTTGAGATGAAACCATCCTGGATTTAGAGTGGGGTTTATCCAATGACGCGTGTCCTTATAAGAAGAGGAGAGAACACAGGCAACAGAAGAAGGTGGTGTAGAGATAGGAGCAGCATAACTACAGGCCAAGGAATGTCAAGGATTGCCAGCAAATTCCAGAGGTTAGGAGAGAAACATGGATGAGTTTTCTCTCAGGACCTCCACAAGGAACCAATGTTGCCAACACCTTTATTTCAGACTTCTGGCTTTTTTTTTCTTCTTTAATAATTTCACTTCTTTAGAGAGAAAATCCTAAAAGTTTGTCTATTTAGAGAGCCAGAATCTTGGTTTGATACTACTGAGGTGAATGTGTTAAATCCCATTTGCCAAAAATACCGTAAATACTAAAGAATTCACAGCAGCAGTTTCTTTTGGCCAGGTGGCTACGATTCTTCATTTATTTTCTGGGCCACTTGCCTTTTAGCTGTTCAGTGGCCATGGAGTTAGCTTTAGTGGTAGGAATTTTCAATTTTGGTGACCAAGAGTCATAATATGACATTAGGGTCTTGCCTTTTTGTTCTTCATGTTATATACATAATTTTAAAATACATATTTTATTGTTGTTACAAATGTAAATAACAATCACCATCAATATTCTGGTATATATATTACTCTAAATATTTTCCTACAAATTCATATTTTATTTATAAATATCAACTTCACACACTAATATTGATTTAAAGTTGAGTTATTCATTGAATCACGTTTGAAATAATTAACATTTGATTTAGTATTTATCATTTTCATTAGGTAAACAGTATTCCTTGATATGATTTTGACAAAATTTTCTAAGTAGCTGCCGATATTTGGATGCTTGGGGTATTTTTTTTCCTTAAAATTTTCTATTAAAGGAACAGTGCAATGAACATGTTTATAGAGAAAAAATTTGCAGAAAATATGGCTGCATAATTGGAATAAATTCCTAGTAGAAAACATAGATCATATATCTGTAAAGATCCCTCCCTCTTTCTCTCTCTGTCTTGCGCTCTCTCTCTCTCTCTCTCTCTCTCTCTCTCTCACACACACACACACACACACACACGTATATACACCTGTGTATAACAAATATCTACACATTGCTTTCCAGAGAGATTCTAGAATCATCTGGCCCACAGCAGTATATGAATATTAATTATGTCTCCCATATGCTTTCCAGAACAGGGTATCATCATTTACTTATATCTTTATTACTTTAATCCAAAGAAAATGTTAACTCATTTTTGTTTTAATTTGCATTTCTCTACTAATGAGCTTGAACATTGTTTCATGCATCTTGGCTATTTATAGTTTCATAAATTGAATATCCAATCCTGAGCTTTTCCATTGGAACACTCATCTTTTAATGAATTATTGTATAAAAAGGTTATTTTATATTTTTAAGCTTTTTCATCTGAGAAGGAAATAACTTAAAAAAAAGATTTCAGGGCTTCAAATACCATCATCTATTTAAAAAAAATAAGGCTTGGTGCTTGTTCCCACAGCACATATACTAAAATCGGAGTGATAAAGAGTTCAGCAGGATCCATGCAGAAGGATGGCTTGCAAATTCGTGAAGCATTCCACATTTTGTATGATATAGATGAAAATTTTAAGAAAGTGGATCCTGAGTTCTCATCATAAGGACTTTTTCTTTCTTTTTTTAAAATTGTATCTATATGAGATCATGGCTGCTGACTAAACTGTCAGCGTTAATCATCTCACAGTGAACACAAGTGAGGCCATTAAGTTGTAGACCTTAAACTTCTACAGTGGTATGTGACAATAATACCTCAGTAAAACCAGGGGTGAAAAAGTCTTGGATATAATTATCCTTAGAGACTCTTCATCTATTACATCTTAGGAATTCTATTAAAATTTTTTCAGCAAGACTTTTTTTCCAATGTTGGTGATTTCTGTCAAAATAAACTACAGGTTACACCAACTATCACACTGAGCACATATGCCTCACTTCATTTATTTTTACCTTCTTCCCATAATTTCATCAGGAAAGAAGACATAAGATCTAGGCTTTTCTTAAGCTTTTTAAATGATGTGGTAGAGTGCCATAACTTCCTCTTAGAGGCAATAATACTTGTCTGAGAGATTTTTGTCCAGATATAAAACGAGTAATGTGATTTTTGACAACCTACTTGGAAGCACTTTCACCATTATGCTAAAATTTTATAGGCACAAGAGACAAGAAAAACACATCGAAAACCAAAAACCAAACACCAATAGCAGCAGCAGCAGCAGCAGCAGCAGCAACAACAACAACAACAACAAACCTGAGGGGGAAAACAGGTTTTGATCAAGTTGCAGAATGCAGACTTAAATGTAGCTTAAATGTAGCTTAAAATGTGTGTGTGTGTGTGTGTGTGTAACAAACTATGATTTCAAATGGAAATTTACTGAGCACATGGTATAGAGAAAGAAATAAATAAGGGGTTTCTTTCTTCTTTCCTCATTTGCAGTGATAGTTTATATTATCCATTAGGTGTAAGTTAAGAGTTTCAGTTTGTATAGTTTCCAGGACCCTTTTTATGTGCCACTCCAGATTTGCTCAACTTTGCCTCCCAATCCTTACCAAGAGCCTCTGCTATATTATGCTTTGCCTCCCAAGCCCCAGGCAATAGTTTACACTCTCCTTAGAGCTATAGAGCCCTCCTAAGTACTTACTGGTGCAACCCTAGACCAAGCTACCACCTCATAAAGGACTTACTGACACAGAGAGAATTCTATATTTGCATACTCACCAGATGCTCTGGCTTCTCAGGTGCTGTCTGCAGGTATAGAGTGGATAACAGCCTATCGACAGATTTAGACCAATGATAGGCAAGAGAGGAACTGCTCATACTTCCTATCCAGCCACTGACTATGATACATAGTACTTCATGCGGCCTCTCAGGAGACACCCCATGAGGCTGAACAAACTCTGTGTTTGCTCTAAACTTGTAGCCAGCTCAATGATAGCCACTGTGAAAGATTTCTCCCCTTCCCTGGTCTCTTTCTTTGTTTCCTCATGCGTGCTTTCTTGGGTTTGCACCCCCAGAGGCATTGCCTTGAAAGCATTATCTCAGACTGTTTTCCAGGAACCTGGATGGGCATGATAGTTCCAATAGTTAAAAAAAATATATATGATTATTCATTTTGTAAAATAAAACACATTCTCTAAATATTGCATGGAAAACTGCATGGAATACTCCAGTTTTCATAACGAAGCTTGACCTACTATGAATTCCACCAATATTGCTACAAAAGTGAATTTACTTTTATGTTTATGGAAAGTAGAGCAATCTGTTTATTTCCTAAACTACCCTCTCCACATTTTCCAGCCCCATTCTCACCACTGGAGATTCGGGGGAAAGGGATCAAAGTGACTTAAACTTGGAACCATCTGATTAGATGGCTTTTTAAAAATGTTTATTTATTTTTGAGAGAGAGAGAAAGAGAGAGAGAGTGAGTGGGGAGTGGCAGAGACAGGGAGACAGAGGATCCAAAGTGGGCTTCAGGCTGATAGCAGAGAGCCTGATGGAGGGCTCAAACTCACCAACAAAGAGATCATGACCTGAGCTGAAGTAGGATGCTTAGCCTACTGAGGCACGCAGGAACCCCTGATTAGATAGCTTTTTAAAGTTACTAGTTAAAAAGTTAAAAGTTATTTGACAGAGGGGCTGTTGTTGAATAAGCAATGCTGAGAAACTAATACGGATTAAAAGATCTACGATACATTTATAAGAGTATGATCCAGGACCATAATATGTACTGAAAGCATTACAAAGATATCAAGTTAAAAATATAAAGGTTATTCTTGTTCAGACCAATAGATGTCACCCGTCAGGAAAAAAACAAACAAACAAAAAAGAATGTTTCCTTGAAGTGAGAGCATATTTTATTCCTAAAGCATTTAACTCATAAAAACCTTGCAAGACTGCACTATGTGAACACTGACCTGTGAACAGGTACCAGAGGTTGTTTGGCTCCAATGTTTCCATCTCACCCCTGCGGGTCGTCTTTCTGTGTCGAATTTTATAGCCGGTAATAAATCCATTTTGTGTTCCTGATGGAGGAGGCAGCCAGCTTACTTTGATACTCTGCAAAATAAAAGATGTAAATTAAAACATTGGAGAAAGTAAGGGCAACAGAGCAGGGTCAAAGAAATGACCCCAACTTAAGTAGGAATAAAACAGAGAGGCAAGAAGTGCTAGGGATTAGCCCCTATAACCAAATTAAATCCATTTTTACAATTTGACAGTGTCCCTTTTTGTATGATTTTGACAAAAATACACAATTCATTTGATTGATTATGTGCATGATCACCTCTCCTTTGTAAATGCCACTAAAATGACAGTAAAATGTTCTCAAGAGTAAAAAACCATAAGGAAATAGAGACTAGTAGTCTTAAGGATGAGAGATGTTAACAAATATTTAAGAGATGCAAACCAAGGGAAGTGTGGTGGCTGAGCCAAAGGAGAAAGATGAAACCTAAATTACTCCCTAAGAGATACTAAAGAATAACAAGGTGATTTCCATGACAAAATTCAGGGAGGGCTAGAAATTGTTGCGTCCTAAATACCTTGAAAGACAAGACTAAAGCATGGTGCTGAAATAAAAGATGGGTTGAAAGTCATACCCACATCTAGGAAAGTCAATCTACTAACCCTCAGTGTCCTTGGAGTCACTGGGAGTTTTATCCTTTAGGGACACTGAAACAGAGTCCACAGATTCAGAGATATCAGGCACAGAAGAGAGTACAGATGAGGGCAAGGGTTATTAAGTCAAAGAGAATAAGTCTTCTTTCATCATCTGTGTTCAATGCAATGACAACCAGATGTATTTTGCCCAGGCAAATACCAAGTAATAATTCTCTAGAGAAAATTGTAAGTTTGGCCCTAGAGAAAACAGTAGCCAGGTTTCTAATTAATGCCCCAATAATGAGGCTCCCACTTAATCCACTCATGCACTTTGGAATCAGCTTTTTAGTACATATTTCATTTTAATGTTAACCAACATTGTAAGACTACAAGACATTTTGTTTTAAAAAGCTTTTAGTATAAAATAGGAAAAAATACAATCAAGCCCCAGAACCTGCTTGGGATTCTCTCTCTCTATCTCTCTCTGTGCCTCCTTGTTTGTGCACTCTCTCTCTCTCCCTCTGTCAAAATAAATACATACACTTAAAAAAAAAAAAACACAATATTATGGTCCTTGAAGGAGACAACATTATGCTTAGAGTAGAAAAAGTATCCCCAAAACTGTCATTAATATTTAGATAATCTAAGATAAGATATTACATCTGTGAAAGGAATAGAAATACAGGAAAAATGAAAGATTTTTTTAAAATATTATGACATTTATAGTTTGGTTTAACCAGTTAAATATTCAATAAATTATCTGAAAGATGCATGGAAAGAAATCTTCTAACATTCCGGGGGCGGGGGGAAGATGATCATAGAAAGATGATCATAGAAATTTGGGGGAACAAAGATAAGAAATTGGAAGTTTAGTCTATAATTTCCAATATCCAACTAATAAGATGAAATAATGAAAATAAAAAAAAAAAAAATAGAAGGCAGAAAATTAGCAAGGAACCAAAACAAAAACCAGAATTCCTTCCTGCAGTAAAAACCTTGCAGAACTGGAAGATTTGAGACTTTAGTCTGAAAGGGATTATGGATTTTCTGACACAATACATGAACAAGAACTACATTAAGGTACATTACTGTGAAATACTAGAGCCTCCTGGGGGAGAGAGGATAGGAAAGCTTCCAGAATGGAAGAAAGAAAGCAGGTCACATAAAAAGTAAAAATGGTAAGGAGAAAGATTTCTCAACAACATTCAAAGTTAGAAAACAATAGAAGAGTTCTTATAAAATTCTATTCCTAAAGTATTTTAAACCTATAATTCCAAGGCTATACAAATGTTATCAAGCATAAGGAAGAATAACTCAAGTATAAGAATATATGCTTATATAAGTATAGGGATGTTTCAGAAATACATGGTT
Source organism: Panthera pardus (assembly GCF_024362965.1). Lineage (NCBI taxonomy): Eukaryota > Metazoa > Chordata > Mammalia > Carnivora > Felidae > Panthera > Panthera pardus. The sequence goes on along the minus strand of NW_026526710.1, from coordinate 66,896,849 downwards.
TCAAAGACATCTCTCCATATTCCCTTTATCAGGAGTCTAATGAGGGTAAATTTCAGGAAAAGAAGAGTGCAAACTGAGAGAAAAAGATTTGAAATCCAAGAAACAGAGATTCCAAAACAGAAAAAAAAAATGGAATTCTCAGAAATATGATAAGGAAAAATTGAAAAGATTTAAGATTACACAAGGTGAGACACAAATCCAAAAGAGCACATACTATATAATTCCACTTAGATGAAGTCCAAGAAGAGTCAAAATGGGTTTATAGTAAAAGAAAGCAGTCTAGCAGTTGCCTACAGCAGTTGTACTGGGGAACTGATTGGCTATGGAAAGAGGGAGACTTTTTGGTGTGATGGGAACATTCTGCATCTTCCTTTCACATTTGTTACATGGGTAGATAAAATTGTCAAAATGTATTGCTAAGGTTTGAATTGGGCCCCCACTTGAAATTCACATGCTGAAATACTAATTCCCAGTACCTCAGAATGTGAGTGTTTTGGAGGTAGGGGGTTTGAAGAAATCAAAAGGTTAAATGAGGTCATCAGTGTGGGACCTAATCCAGTATGACTGGTGTCACTCTGAGAAAAGGAAATACGGAGACACAGAAGAAGTCCATGTGAAGATGGTGGAGGAAGGGAGCCATTTGCAAGTTAAGGAGAGAGGACTCGGAAGAAACAAGCTTGCTGACACCTTGATCTTGGACTCCAGCCTCCAGAACTGTGAGAAAGCAACTATCTGTGGTTCATTTAGGTTTCCTCCTCTGTGGTGTTTGCTGTGGCAGCCCTAGTGAAATAATACAACCAGAGAAGTAAACACTGAAGATTTGTGCATTTCATGTTAATTAATTACGCCTCAGGGAAGAAGAGAAGAAGGATCACAATGAAAATGCAGAGGAGGAGAAGGAAGAGTAGGAGGAGAAAAGCAGGAAGATGATTGGGCGTAGGGCTGGAGTGTACCAGAGTGCTAACTCCTGACCTGGGAATAAATCAGTAGGTGATACCTAAACCTGTGAATTAAAACTAAGGAATTAAAGGACAGCTACCTAAGCACAATTGCTGAAAAACATTAAGGTAAATTCCAGAAAAGAAAGGATAGTGAAAAGCGATGAACAGGGGAGTCTGGAGGGAGTAGGAACTCCCTCCAGTTCCTCCAGGTTGGGGAGGAAGAGTCTTGGTTTTAGTTATACACCTATTTGGAAAATGAATGTGCATATAACACTACCATGAACATTTAAATCAATTAAAAAAATTTTTTTTAATCTTTATTTATTTTTGAGAGAGAGAGACAGAGTGTGAACAGGGGAGGGGCAGAGAGAGAGGGAGACACAGAATCCGAAGCAGGCTCCAGGCTCTGAGCGGTCAACACAGAGCCTGACATGGGGCTTGAACCCACGGACCCCAAGATCATGACCTGTGCCACAGTCAGAGTCGGACGTTTAACTGACTGAGCCACCCAGGTGCCCCTTAAATTAATTTTTAAAAACAAACATACAAAATTGTTCTTTTGAGGTGGTAGAAATAAACAACTGTCAGAAAGAGGCCAGGCACAAAGTCACAGAATGGATTTCCCGACTCCTCCAGCCCCCTACAACCCCAGGGCAACTTTGATACTGTTTCAATCATGTGGAAATGCAGCAGAGGTGTGGCAATATATTCTCCAGGGAGACCCCAGTCTGAGCCTCTTCTTTTAGATCACTACAGATTAGCTATTGCTCTACAAATAAGTGTCTTTGTAAAAGGATTTAAAAAATTGGGTAAAGTCAGTTACTTGCTAAACATTTTTAACATGTCAATGACATGCAAACTACAGTCAGTTCTCATCATTTGAGGCAGCAGCCATGTTCTATAAAGTTGCCACAAACACTGAATTTGCAAATATTGTAACATTGCTCTTGGGGAAAATGCAGGTGCAGGTTCTTATGAGCCTTTCATTACAACATTTTTGTCAACTTGTCAATATATAACCTTGTTTTATGTGTGTTTCTGTTTAAAGACATCCTATTTATTATTATTGTTGATACATTAACATTGAACTTATGGCCAATAGCACTGTAACTCATGCCAGAATGAAGTTTATCTAACACATGTATTTTCTCCCTAAGGCACATCACAGCCTCTTGGAATAAGCGATACTAAACAGCACTTCAGCATTACAGTTGGAGAGCATTTCAAATACCAAACTCACAGACAGAAAGCAAAAATAAACAAATGCCCATCCCCCCCCCCCAAGTGGCACTTATTTGACCACAAAAAGAACACTTGGTTACAATATGAGAACTGAAACAAAAAGACAGAGTGTCTCCTTGTTCAACCTCAGCTGAGAATGGGTGCCTCATCTGTTTCATGGTCGTGGGTGTAACTGTAAAGGCAACGGGGGTATTGATTTGGGGTTACAAATACATTTTAGCAGGTAGGTGAATCTGCAAATACAGACTCTCAAAATAATAAAGATCAACTGTAACTATATAATAAGCACATTTTAATAATTTTAGAGGAACTTAGCTAAATAGAATTATTTAGAATAATCAGAATCTGATTATTTAAGTCAGAATATATCTGAAAGTGTACAGCACTACTAAGATTATTTATTTCACCCTCATTACCCTTTAAATGTGACAAACTAAATGCCACTCTTAAAAATATTTCTTAACACTATTTTTTTCCTTACTATAGACGTACCAATGGTCTAAGCACCTATGAGTTATGGTTTTTTATCCACACAATGACTCTATGAATTCAAGTCTATTGTTACAATTTTTGTACAACCATGTAAATTAGGACACAGATGGTTAAGTACCTTAAACTGATGGAGCCATCAAGTGATAGAGGCAGCATTTGAACCGAGATTATATAACTTTGAAGTTGGCATTCTTTACTATTTAATACAGCCTCCCATGAGAGTTCAAGAGGCTGAGACTAATTCATTCAGTGATAATTCACTCAAAATAGATTAGCTGCACCTCTGCTGTGTAGAAAGCACCATCTTTAGGACTATGGAAATACCCAGATAAGTCATGGTATATCCATTCTGGCTGAGGAAATTAGACACAAAAACTCATAATGAAAACACAAAGTGTCAAATGCTAAAAGAGGTAGTCCCAGAAAATAGAATGGAATATAATAGACAGAGAGATTAATTCTATTTTACATGGTCAAGACTTCAAATATGAGTAGAACTTTACCTAGGGGATAGAAAAGGCATTTAAAATAAAGAGGATATCAAAAGCAAGCTCAATTTATCATGACAATGTATAGCACCTTCACCTGGGACAAATAGGAACAAATGGGACATATAGGACAATGTAATGGTAAGGTAGATTGGAAAAAAGTTAAAAGTCTTTTGGGACATGCAAAGGAGACATGTTAGATCAATACACTCATTTAAGGCATTTGGCTAATTCTTTGGGAGACAAACTAATAAATAAAATAGTAATATAATGTCCTTGGACCTCAAAGAATGCATAGCCTTAAATACACATACACTCACCTACTCCTTCTCTCCACTCCACACACATACATGCACATATGTGGATGTGTTCTTTACTCTCAAGTATCTTAGAAACTAGCAAAGAAAACTGGATTTGATGAATAGTTATACCTTATATTTATATTCCACAATTATCTTATTTTTATTTTTCAATACTTCAAGATAGCCATGAAAGATGTTATTACCATTTTACAAGTTTACCAAAGAGGAAATTGAGGCACAGAGTTAAGTGATTGGCAGAAGTCATCTCATACTATCACAGAAAGATTATCTAATGTTTGAGCCTAATGTTTTTTTATTATTTTATGCTAAAATAATCATAGAACTTATACCTGGCAATTCTACTCAAAGTGTCCTACAAAACATTCTCGAAAGGAATAAAAACTGAATTTAAATAATTAATTTTTAATGCACCCAATCAGCCTTCCCATAAGTAGCCCTTGGCAAATCACGAAGGGTTATTTTCTAAGGTCTACAAGCTTGTTTTTTTTTTTTTTTTAATTTTTTTAATGTTTATTTATTTTTGAGACAGAGAGAGACAGCATGAACGGGGGAGGGTCAGAGAGAGAGGGAGACACAGAATCTGAAACAGGCTCCAGGCTCTGAGCCGTCAGCACAGAGCCCGACGCGGGGCTCGAACTCACGGACCGTGAGATCATGACCTGAGCCGAAGTCGGACACTTAACCGACTGAGCCACCCAGGCGCCCCTACAAGCTTGTTTTTTAAAGTCAAAAGTAAATTCAAATAGAAAACAAAAATACAAATGAAGACATTAAACTTTGACCAAGAGGTAGAACCTTATGTTTTCCAGTTAGTGCTTTGCCTTGTCTTTGACGAGTGACCTCTCGTAAGTCTAATAAATGACTCTAATCTTAATGCACATATTGAGAAATGGAGAATAATTGTGCTTAGTATGTCTACCAGATGATTGTAAATCACGTGTTAAGCCTGGAAAACTTAATTATACTAATGATTACATGAGCAATATTTAGTTTTTGACAGATAATAATTTTTCTTGATCACATTTGAGGATTTTCAGTGATCGTATAAATTATTCCCACATAGCCAATACCTTACTATCAATGTCTAACAGCAATTAATTAATAGAATCAGTTATACACTCTACATGCCAGGAGGCAAACCCCCTCAATGGTTATCATTCATCTTTGGAAGTAATTTCATCATTTGTATTCATCCTCATATATGGGCAGCGGCTAAGTTTATTAGCATCTTTTATGCTTTCTCATCGATTTCAAGCAAACACCAGCAGATGGCTAATGGTTCTGGTCGTCAAATTCTTTCCTTGTAGGTTCTGCAGACATGGCTAGATGTCCCAAATTATATTGGTTTGGGAAGTTAATTGAAAGTGTTCAGTAAATTTTTCTAATTCTATGGCATAATGTATCTTATTTTCTGTATGAGACCTGTTCTGTTAGTGCTTAGTAGCTTAGACTTCATTGGCCATCCCCCCACAAAGCCACCAAAAGCTATCACTGTTAGGGAACATTCTTGTACCTAGTCTTCATGGGTAAGCCTAGTAATTATTTTTATTAAAAATACTTAACACATGACCTTCGACTTTTGAAAAATCAATTCTAGTAGCTGTGACTTGACTTTTGGTTCTTTCATTACTTGAGAGGTTGAAATTAATCCTTTTCAAGCTGTTGAAGTGTTCTATCTTGAATCAAGGATTAATTTAACTTTTTTTCCCCCAGTTTTGAAATAAAAGAAGAACTGTAAAATTTGGCTTCCTCAAATCCTTCCATCTCCTCTTTGATTATCATAAAAATGAATTAGTTTTCAAGTCAGCACGGTGGGAGCAGTTAGGTTTAGTGATTGAAAAGAAAAGATCTTCCTGGCCATTATTTTCTAACTTTTTTGAGATAACCCTGTTGAGTTTGTTGATGTGGTATTCTCCTTTTGATGGGCTCCATTAATTCATTTCTTTATTTTTCCTTTACTCTAGCATATGAGTAGTAAATAACAAAACAGAAAACAAAACCTGGTAAGTCCATCACCCCAAATTTTTCTCAGAAGCCACATTTCACAAGCTTCTATTTTTAAGTCCACATATCCCACTGCAGAGTGACATTTTGCTTTACTCTCGATAGAGTGGACTGCCGAGAAAGACAAGCCCCATTCCAAACATGGTCAGTGGCTGTAGAATGAGCCTTTTTTTTTTTTTTAAGTGGTTTCATCTGGATAGCATTCCCATAGAAGGGAATTAAAGGGCACCATTTGAAAGAAGGTCCTAGCAGGAAAGAAGAATGCTTTGGCCAGCACAGCAGGAATCTAAGGATCTTGAAACTTACTTGAATATAAGTTTTGAACTCTGCCCCTTATTTCTGTTCTGTACTTCTGGTAACTTGTTGAATCTCACATGAACTTGCTTGAAGAATGAAGTATGCTTTCAGTACTCATGACACCCTATGACTTTTCATGAGAGTGCCCATAGGCATTTTTAAAGAATCTCTTTTTATTGTATCCCTCATCTTACTTACATTCCCTTATTTACATTCTCTCTGCTACTGCTGTAATTCAGACCTTAGTTTACCATTGCCCAGAATATTGCCACAGCTAACCGATTGATACCCACACCTCCAGGTACTACCCTTCTCACACCCAACCCATATCAGTTACCTTCCTTATCAGTGAGTGGGACGTTTAAGTTCTCTGCCTTGGTTTGCTCATCTGCAATATGGGAGGTACCTACCTCAAAAGGATTGTGGTGTGGATTAAAGGAGAGGAAGGGAACTTTCTTGAACTTCAAGGGAGGGAAGGAGTAAAGAGAAAAAGAGTGAGGCAAGAGGGTCAAGAGATTAAGAGATGGAGAGGGGGAGAATAAAGGAAAAAGTAAACAAGGGTCAGAGAGAAAGAAGCAAGACCCCATACAGCAGCAATGCTCAACAACTTTTCTTCTACACATCAGGAGGAGCACTGAGAGATAAATTACCTAGTAACACCTTTTAAACTCCTTTTCTTCGATGAATACTTACTGAGCAATTTACTCTGTAGATTACTATTGACATTTCTTGTTGTAGCCTATAGACCCTTCCGGCATGGGTGGTAAAGAAGAGATGTTGGAATACAATGGAGACTAGAGGAATGTGAAAAAGTGAAGAAATTCTGGGACACCTGGGTGGCTCAGTTGGTTCAGCATCCGACTCTTGATTTAGGCTCAGATCATGGTCCCAGGGTGTGAGATTGAGCCCCACACTGGGCTCCATGCTGAGCCTGCTTGGGATTCTCTCTCTCCCTCTCCTTCTGCCCCTCCCTGGCTCATGCTATCTTACTCTCAAAGTAAATACATGAACTTAAAAAAAAGTGAAGAAATGCTATAAATACTTTTGTAGGTAGATTTGACAGGACACAGTGATTTGTTGAATGTCACACATAAGGAAGGAAAAGTCATCAATATTGACTCTCAGGTTTCTGGAAAAAGCAACTTGGTAGATGATAATACATTTTCTGGGATAAGGCTGTCTGAAAAACAATCTACTTTCAAAAGAAAAAAAAAGTTTACTGGACCTGCCAGTAGTATCAATAAATGACACTTCACAGAGGATGCAGAACTAAAGGCTACCCATATTAATAATATTCCAGTTAATGTTGGGAAGGGTATTTTCTAATTTTATCATTTAGAATAAATGATACTGGGAAGGGTATTTTCTAATTTTATCATTTAGAATAAATGATACCTCAATAATATCAAAATTATACAATAACACAATTTAATGATTAAATTTGATATTTATCTAAATACTTGGTAAATATTTCATTGGTGCTGAAATAAACTAAATTGAATTTTGAACTGGAATAGAACTTAATTCACTAATTCAACAGTATGTTAAATTTTATTATGTGTATAATTGTGTGGACAATTTCCAAAAAAGTGTTGCCTTTTTCTGAACCACTTTATGGGACTTTATGGGACTAACCAAGTATGGATTTGATAAAATGTTGATAAAATATTAGTAAGTGCTATATATATTTTTCCTGCAGATATATACTATTCCTGCAGATTTGACATGTTTTTTACTTCACTATCATAAATATGCAATCTCTTGTGATAAGTGAAGTCAGAAAGCGGGATAGCATACTAAAATTGGCATTCTTCAGTTCATGTAGGCAGCTATTATCCAAAATGACATAAAGCCATATTTGCAAATAACTTTGTGTGACACATTTCCAGAGTGAAGTCTGTTAGTACCACTCAGGTCTAAGTTACACATTTGTGCAATAATAAAAGTATGTTTATATACAAATTGAAAAATACTTGACTTTAAATAAAATTTTGTGTCCTAAATTCAGGTAAGAAACATTGCTTTGTTTTATTTAAAAATGATGAAATCTAGCCTGTTGTGATCTTGTTTAACGACTTTGAAAAAATACAAAGGTTTCCACATCAATAGGTTAGTTTAGTTGTAAAATAGTGTTCCTTTGATCTCTGTCCTGGTGGCCCCTAGGTCCTCATAGTGCCAGTGGGAGTCCTACCTGGAGATTAAACCCTACTTATGGCTACTCTGGAAAAATCCCCTTCCTGGTTATGTTGTGCTAAGCCACATTGGGACAATTTCTCAGGTTGCTCAACTTCAAATCATATACTGCAAACCCACCTTGATTTGGGTCTTAGTTTTAGTGACTGGGTTTCTCTGATGAGAATGCTGCCATGCATCTTGTTCAATGTTGTTTTACCTTGGTAATCTGCCTAGTTCTTCCAAAACGCCCAAGACTGAGTCCTCCAGGAGCTCCTATCTCCTTGGTGAATCTGAGGCTGGCAGACTTCCCTGACAATAGTTACTCACCTTTCTGAATCTCTGCATTACCTGCTTTCACATTCTGAACTCCCCAAACCTACTTGGTCTCCTGATTTACCACCTGAAAATCCTTGTCAGCCCTTTCTGACTCCACCCACTAGGTACAGCTGCTCTCTACCACTCTGGATACTATGACTAGTCTTCCTGAAGGAACATCCCTCATCACCTTCCTCACTCCTGATTGAGGGGAACAGCCCTCCTGATATTGGCTCTGAATTCCACACCCATTCATCCCACATCACTGTCTTTTTCAGGTGTAGACAGTGAGCACATATGAGATTAAAAAAAAAAAAACACACACACAGTGAGAAATGGCATCTGGAATATGCTCTATTTATTATATGCACATTTTTATATTTCTTGGAGTAAACTGGGCTAAATTTAATTTGATGCTGGGAAATTGACATGCCACCACTTTCCCTGCTCCTGTAATCAAATTCTAAGAGCTCAACCTTGACAATTCCAAGGAAAAAAGGGGAAACTAATCCCTTACCTAACTCACTTCAGTTTAGTAGCATAGGGGAATTGAACCAGTAAATTAAGGTCAAATAGGTTTCCAAACCTACACTGTAAGAACATCAATCCATCACTGTCCATAAAGACATAGGGCATCCCATGTATACCATTAACTGGACAGTCTGTTAAGTTAGTACTTTGCATACTTTCAAAGCAATATTTAAAAAATATTTCTGTGTAATTTAAAGATGAGGCTCAAAATTCTATCAGGAGGAAATGGGACAATAGTTGAGTGTGGTCCATAGCTTTTCCAGTGGTGTCCCCAACTCAACTGTGGCTCCTAATTTGCATATGTATGCTACACAGTAAATACTAGTCATCTATTTAAGAATTAACTCTAAATGTTAAATAAATTTAAATCCTAGGCACAGGTAGATGGAAATATACTTTGGACTGCCTTAATTCTTTTTTTTTAATGTTTATTTGTTTTTGAGAGGCAGAGACAGAGCATGAGCAGGGGAGGGACAGACAGAGGGAGACACAGAATCCAAGTGGGCTTCAGGCTCTGATCTGTCAGCACAGATCAACCCACAAACCATGAGATCAACTTGATCATGAGATCAAGTTGGATGCTTAACGGACTGATCCACCTAGGCACCCTTGGGACCTCCTTAATTCTTATAGCCTCTGCTTAAAAAATCTTACTGGATGTTCTGTCTAGCATGCAGTTCTGAATTGTTTAGAGAAAGATAGAATAGTATTTTCCAAATAAAAGATATTCAGTAGGTATAAGATGGATGACAGAAAGCATCTCAGCTTTTCATTAATTTGCTAAGTGATGTTAGAAACCATTGAGGTAGTTGTATCAATCGTACATCACAAGACCATCTCTTTCTCTCACCTTGTTGAGAGATAACCAGTTAGTTTAGAAACATAAAAACACTGTAAAACACAAAGTTCTACTCTTTTGTATTTTATTTTACTTTATTTTATTTTCATTTTAGAATTGTTAGTGGTAATAGTGGTAGTAGCATGTATGTCTGTTTTGAAAACACAAAAGGACATTGAAAACTGAAGAAAGGTCTCAAAAAGTATAGTTATCAGGTCACTTTGACCTTATATGATTGTGTATTGAAGACATAAAAATATATAAATGAATGAATGATCCTCATTGAGGTAGGTTATCTTCATAAACACTTCATCTGATCACAACTAGATTACATTTCCCTGGAAAACAAATTTCTTTGCCACTCAAACACCATTCAGTGCAATGTGCAAAGAGGTGGTTTTGTTATGGTAGATTTTACCATATTCTGTTGAGTGGGGCATAGAAACGATGCTTTCTCTGTTGATTACAGAAACCCTGTTGGAGTTGATTCTCAGGTATGTAACTATGCGTGGCCTCTATTATGGGAAGAAATGGAAGAAAAATCAATTAATTTTTCCTGCTAGCCAGGCTTTCTTGGCTAACTATATAAAATTAACTGAATACTCCTAAATCAACCAGGAAAATCACTCCCTAATACAGACTACAGTTCATACTACTGGGAATAAAAAAAAGAAAGGGAGAACTGGTATGTATCTGGCTTTTTTTTTTTTTTTTGTAAACCCCTGGATTTAAAATAGCATTTTTTCACGTGATAATTTGCTATGCATAGCCTAGTAGCCAGGCCTATTTTATTCTAGGTCCTAGAAACTGGGAATGTAATTTCTAGGAGGTATTCACATTTTGACAAAATTCCATTACGATAAAGCAATTTGGTTGTTCCCTGGAGTTCATGATAAAGCGATCTTAGGAGTAATACATTTCAGAATTTGTCAGTATCAATAGACTTTATTCTCCAGTACCCAAGTCATTCCCTGGAAGTAAGCCGGATGTTTAGGGAGGCTCATTAACTCTTTCAGATCACTAGGTCCTTTCTCAGACTATTCATTTCTACTAAATAAAACTACTAAAAGCAATGTAATAGCTTTGATGCAGGAACTAGAGTTAGGAAAGCCAGAACACAAATACATCAGCAGAGTTATATGTAAAATTATACCCTTCAAAGGCACAAGAAAATAGACCAATATATAATTTAAGGCAGAAAATACAGTGTCCACTTATTTCTCATTTCTTTTGTTTGTTTTAGAACATGGAAACCAAGATACTCTTTAAGCAGTAAGGTGAATGGCCTAACTACAGATTAATTGATTTCACCAGATATTTAAGCAATTGAGGCAAAGAGATAAGAGTTTAAATATTTATTTATACCATATGAATTTTTTTAAAGTCTATTTATTTATTTTGAGAGAAAGAGAGAGAGACAGCACATGAGCATGGGGGAGAGGCAGGGAGAGAGAGGGCAAGAGAGAGAGAAAATCTTAAGCAGGCTCCACCCTGTCAGCACAGAGTCCTACATGGGGCTCGATCCCACAAATCGTGAGATCATGACCTGTGCCGAAATCAATAGTCGGGAGCTCAACTGATTTAGCCACCAGGCACCCTGAAAATTTTTTCACATATGGGATAAAATGTATTTATCAAGAATAACCAGTAGGAGGGTGCCTGGGTAGCTCAGTCAGTTAAAGTGTCCGACTTCTGCTCAGGTCATGATCTTGCAGTTTGTGAGTTCCAGCCCCACACTGGGCTCTGCGCTGACGGCTGAGCGACTGGAGCCTGCTTAGGATTCTGTGTCTCCCCTACTCGTGCTCTGTTTCTCTCTCTCTCTCAAAAATAAATATACATTAAAAAAAAAGAAGAAGAAGAAGAAGAATGACCAGTAGGAACTCAGAGAATTCCAGTAGGGCACTCATGTTAAAATGATCATGATACAACAATAGGTCTCCTAAAAAATGAAATATTAGTTTAAGGGTGGTACAATGGTCAATAAAAGAATAAAAACCAAAATTTTTACAATACTATATACTAAAAATTGTTTTAGAGTGATAAAACCAGAGGCTTTAAAATTATTGTCACAAAACAATTTCTAATGTTTGGTAGAAGAAATATGATTACACATGAATCTCATCCTATACAGAACAATGCCCTTTTTTGCTTTAATGTACATCAAAATTTAAGCATGTCCAATATTTAGGTATAAACATATACGCCTGGATCTATATTAAATAAGGGAACATGTTGCTATGAAACAATTTTCTCAAAAAAAAAATGCAGATGTGGCTATTTAACAGAGGCATGTCTTCAAGCAAACTGTCAAATTAGGCCCTAAGTAATTAATCTCTGAAACCAGCAGGCTTTCAATCTCAGAGCAGTCATCTCAAAGACACGACTTACCATGTAATTACACGGGACATTACAATGTATTTATGAGGTCATTTGTTACAATGTACAGTAATTACAGAGTACTTACATAGCTATTTATGTCTCATAAAATGAAGTGAGACTAAATATTTTAATTGTGTTGGAGAAATAAGGGAAAATATTTGAGTTCCAAATGTCAGGTGAGATTATAGGTCAGATTCACATAACTCATATTAACAGCTGGCTGCTTCCAGAATCACAAGTGTTTTGTGGTATTCTCTTACTGGAAATGAAGATTTGAGAAATATTCCTTCTATGAATGAGTAAGTGGAATTGTTCTCAAATTCAATGCTCAGGTAATGCCAGAAGACCGACCAATGACATAACTTACTATTTATACTTTACATCCAAACCATAAATGTACAGGTGTCAACAGAATAGTTGGACTAAAAACAATGTCATATACAACGTGTTAATAAATGTTACATCACTCAACTAGACAGAGTGATAACACAGCAGTTCTCAGGTTTTCTATTTCTATTACCTTGAATAAGAATGGTATTTGTACCGATTTTCACGCATCCTTAAATATGCAGTAAAATTTCAAAGTTGTGTTTTTTTCCAAGTTTCAGCCCTTATCCCAGACTTTACTTGGAAATTCATTTTTAGCCTAATAAGTGAATTATGGCAGCAGACAGAAGAGGATGCTGTGCTTGTCTCATCTCAAACATCATTGACATCATGAATAAGAGCTCAGTGGTCGCATTACTACATTGTTGCTTTAAAAAAAATTAAAATTAAAAATCTTTTTGGACTGCTAATGATCTGTTCTGTTTGGATTAATGCCCAAGGAAAATCTTGCCATTATTTACATGCATTTCTTTATTAGTTTATTCAACAAACATCCAGAATGCCTGCTATGTTCCAGGTGTGGTGTTATAACAGAGTCATATTCACTTAAAACACTTTCCTTGAAGAGCATGATCCTTTCTGGCGACAGAGTCTATGATGCTGTTAGTGGATTGGCCTTCCTAAATCTATTAAGCATAATGACATATGCTCTCCTTCTGGGAAAATAAATTCTGGCTTTATATTCAGAGTTTATGCCTTTAAATTAGAATGGTCATTATTTGATGAATCATGAAGTGCAAACAATATTGCTCTGCCTTTGGTTATTCTTGCTAAGCTTCCTCCATTCACATGATTCAATGAAAGTACAAAATAATGTTTAATTATGATGGTATAGACAAAATGTTCTTTTCCAAGCTTTAGCCTGTCTTGTGAACTTCAACAATCATTTTTCAAAAGGAATAAATGACAAATCTTTTTTGGTCATGCAGATATTATAACTACCAAATTATATATATATGTGAGCTAATTAATTCCCGTAAAGACTGATCAGCAGGTTGACAGTGATACCAACTGGAGCCTCCTGGCAAAACAGGGATTCCATCAGTGTTTGATGACTGTTACATTCCTATATAATGGTCCCCAAATTTGCCAAATTCAGATACTCAGGGCCCACAGAACCATCTGCACAATGCTGCCTGTTAATATGCAAATGAACCAATTAAAATTTACAGACTTATTCAACAGCCAGTCAGGTCAATTCTGATCAACTGTACCAATTTTATTTATACATGCAGAAAGAACAGGTCCATTGCTCACCAAAGTTCCAAGAAGCTACTCAGAGTAGTTAGGAACATAATCTCAACAACTCATTCTAATTTAAGAACAAGAAGAGATAGTTTACTTTTGAAAAAAAAAAATCATGAGTAACTATCAATACTTCAATCAGTATTTCAATTAGATATGCAATCATTATGTGTCTAATTGATTAACAATTAGCAGCACCTGTAGTTGGCTACAATTTTAATTACTGATTACACTATGGCTGATTACTGAAAATGATATCTGCATGAGCACCACTGGGTTATAAAGAAAAGAATAAAACAATTCCAGAATAATTAGTCTATTAAAAATGAGATTAAAACCAGTTCAATAAAATATTTAAAAAAATTTTTATTTTAAGCAATGTTAACAGATTTTCCTTAAATTATACAACATGGAGAAAAGCTAACCAGTGATTTTTTAAAGGTAACTAATCTGCCATTTCCTTGGAAGATGTGGAAGTAATATAGAATAAACCATTGTCTATCAGAACAAGAAGCCTGAGAAAGAAGATCCTAAATAACAATAGATAACAATAGAGCCCCATTTCTAATCTGTTTTTTTAAATATTCACCATTTAGAAATGGAAAAGTGTGTTGATCCTTTGTCACAAATGTGACAGACCCTTCAACAATCATCTTCAAAAGAGATCTTGGACTGGATCTTTGTTTTTTAGACACATAAAAACCTAAATAATTATTTCGAAAAGATTTTTAAGAGGAGAAAGTCATTTTTAAAAATTTTTTTAACGTTTATTTATTTTTGAGACAGAGAGAGACATAGCATGAACAGGGGAGGGGCAGAGAGAGAGGGAAATACAGAATCTGAAACAGGCTCCAGGCTCTGAGCTGTCAGCACAGAGCCAGATGCGGGGCTCGAACTCATGGACCTTGAGATCATGACCTGAGCTGAAGTCGGACGCTCAACCGACCAAGCCACCCAGGCGCCCCAAGAAAGTCATTTTTTAACTAAGATACCTTAAAACTAAGTCATAGCTGCAAACATTCTGGTGTGCAAACTACCATGAGTTTTAAAGTTTATTTACTTATTGTGAGAGAGAGTGTGCACATAAACATGGGGGAGGGGCAGAAAGACAGGGAGAGAGAAAGAATCCCAGGCAGGCTCTGCACTGTCAGCACAGAGCCCAAGTCAGGGCTTGAACTCACAAACCATGAGATCATGACCTGAGCGGCAGTCAGATGCTTCACCAACTGAGACACCCAGATGCCCCTACCATTTTTGGTATAAATGAAATATTTGTGTAAATGACTGTTTTAAACATACAGAGTTTGATATTTATTTCCTTTTTGAAGCTCTATTATAAAATGTTTCAAGCAAATACAACATTAGAATAGTATAAAATATCATTTCTCAATCACCAGGATGGCTACGATCAAAAAGACAGATAATAACAATATTGGTCAGGATGCGGAGAAATTAGAATCTTCATTCAGTGCTGATAGGGATGTAAACTTGTGCGGCTTCCTTGAAAAATACTCTGTCAGTTCCTCAAAAGGCTAAGTGTAGAATTAACTATGACTCAGCAATTTTTTTCTAGGTATTCTCCAGAAAAATGAAAACATACAATCACAGAAAAACGCATGCACAAATGTTCATAGAAGAATTATTTATATGGTGAAAAACAGAAGTAGAAACAACCCAACATCTGATAAATGGATAAACAAAATGTGGCATATTCACACAATGGAATATTATTTGACCATAGGAAGCAATGAAATATTGATAGATGCTACAACATGGATGGACCATGAAAACATTACCCTAATTGAAAGAAGCCACTCACAAGAGACCACATGGTGTATAATATAATTCCATTTGTATGAAATGTGCATTATAGAGACAAAAATCAGATTAGAGATTGCCTACATCTGATGGAAATAGGGGATAGGAGGGAAATGAGGAGTGACTGCTAAAGCACAGAGGATATTTTTAGAGATGATAAAATATACAATTAATTGTGGTGATGGATATATAACTTTAAAGGGTAAATTCTATGGTATGTGGATTATAACTCGATAAAGATGTTACAAAAATAATGGCATCACAAAAAATCAGATTAGTATAATGGATCCCAATATGCCCATCACCTGACTTCAAATTCTCAATTCATTTCCACTCTTATTATGTATATCTACCAAGTCCTCTGGACTGAGATTGTAGTTAAAGAAGTCCTATAAAGTGCAGAAATGCACTACATGTGTGGGTCTCACTGTAAGTGAGAAGTACGTTCCAGAAGGACCTGAATACAATCTGTTTTTCTCCTGCATCACTGATACAATGCCCTGTACATTTGGTATTCACAAATGTTTGCAGATGGCAATGGTAAAAGACTGGAGTAAATTCGGCTTCCACAAGGAGGAAGTTTACAAGAGCAATTGAGTCACACTCCATTGCTTTTCAAGTGCTTCTTCTGAGGACATTTAGAAAGTAAGGTATGATTAGGGGCTAACTCATCTGCAGAGAGCTCAGTTGGCTAAGAGCTCTAATAAAGCCCATGTGAAATTTGTTAAGGCTCCAATCCAAATCCTTTTAAAAACGGTTCTTGTATAACAAAACTAGATGCCAAAACATGGTTCCAGACGACACAGGGTGTTCTTTAGGGGGTGGAGGTTGCTGAGCTATTGCATATAAGTGAATGGATGGTTGAATTAGGCATGAAGTTTATGAAAGGTCTCATAAAAATCTTTTATATAGCTTTTATTTACTTAAGCCCCCCAAATTCAATGAGAACATATGTACTATTTTCATGGACTATGTACTTTTTCTGATACTGATCATCACAGTTCTGAGTTTCTATGTATTTATTTGATTAATGTCTTTTTTTTCCTGAGAACTTAAGTTCATAAACTTTTCTGCTGTTTCTTACCCTAGGATCCTTGGTGCCAACCATAATGTCTAAAACTTAGAATGCATTCAATAAATAGTTGTTGAATTAATTAATAAACAAGTATTTTAAAGGACTTAGTTCCTCATTTAGTCAAATTTCATTTCAAGTCATAGTAGTTATGCTGGGTGCTGACGAAGCAGGGCACACCATAATTAGCGTTGGCAAACTCATAGTGGAGTTAATGAAAAGTTAATTTAAGTAAATGCCAAACAAGTAACAATCATGGCATATATATACATATATATATATATATATATATATATAGGCATTGAATTACACACGATTGTAATACTGGCCCATGGCTTAATTTTCCTTTTCAATTTCTGTGTCTCAGTATAAAGGAAGAAGTCTAGGGGAACAACAGAAGAAGCATAACCAAAAAGTTACCTTTGGACATTCTACTCTTAATTTTTTTTATCTTCACTTACTATCTTTTCTTTGCTTTCAAAATTACATTGAAATATATGAAATATTACGAAAATATCTTTAAAATAACATGGATCAAATTAGCAATTTCTTTCTAAAGCAATCTCTTAAATGAAGAGACTGAGTCTGAAATGAAAGAACAAATGAGGGGCGCCTGGGTGGCTCAGTTGGTTGAGCGTCCGACTTCAGCTCAGGTCACGATCTCGTGGTCTATGAGTTCGAGCCCTGCATTGGGCTCTGGGCTGATGGCTCAGAGCCTGGAGCCTACTTCCGATTCTGTGTCTCCCTCCCTCTCTGCCCCTCCCCTGTTCATGCTCTGTCTCTCTCTGTCTCAAAAATAAATAAATGTTAAAAAAAAATTAAAAAAAAAAAGAAAGAACAAATGAAAGACAGAAAGACAGAAAAGAAAAGAAAGAAAGAAAGAGAAAGAAAGAAAGAAAAAGTTCTTTTTTCTTCCCTGGAGTAAATCAGAATTCACTTGTCAGTAACCAAGCAGATGGCAACTTCATCTTCTCTGTCCCACTTTATCATGTTATAGGTAACCTACAGCTAAACATCTCTACCCTTTGAACTCACGTTTTACCTTATTCATGAATTGTGGCTGAACTCTTCTTTTCTTTTTGCTGTGAGTTTTATGATTCATATGAAATATTGAAATGCTTGGACAAAACTATTTCCCCACTCGTAAGTTGCCTGCAGTTCAGTTGTAAAAACATTCACTGTGCAATAATTAGGTCAGCGCTGATTTGCTGATTTCTTCTTTTATGTCTCCTACTCTTTTGTTTATTAGCAAGTTATGTAAAGATCATGGGAGATAGCCACTGAATATTCTGGAAAAGGTAACCCAGGAGAAGTCACCAGACAACATTCTTCACACATCGATTTTCTTTTTTTAGAATTAATGACTAGGGTCATTCAGTGCAGGCCTTTCAATTTTGTCCTCAGTAGCATTGTTTAATTAGACGTCTTTTTCGCTCCCTGCACAAATTCAATAACATGAGGCTAAGTATTATCATCTGTGATCTTATATCTTAATTTCGAGATGAAAATAGAGTCCCTATTTTGTTGTTTCTCACTTTAAAGACAGAAATATTTTTTAAAAATTCGTCTGAAAGTGGGGAATAGCAGGAAGGGTGTGAGATGTTAACATGCAGAAATGATTAACTTCTAATGTCCCACACTTATATAACACTTTAGTACCATAATAAATTTAAAAGATATTAAATAGCTTTTCCTATTCAGTTTCCTTTATTGCAGATATTTTGCAAATGAGGATACAGAAGCAAAGTTACTCTTGGTTTGTTGGGTGTGAATTATAAAAGTCATTAACTTTCTAGATCTCTAAGAAACTTTGTAAAATTCTTGCCTCTTTAATGTGTGCTATCTTATCTGGGGCAGATGTTATAAGGGATAAGAGAGGAGATGCCATTCGGGTTATTGGTTCTACTCATCAGGTGCTCTTGTTTAAGTAACAGTGAGGTAGAGAGAGGACAGCATGAAGTCAACGGGGCCTGGGTTTTAATTACTACCGATTACTGACACTTTACCAGCCATGTGACACAACTGTGCTTTATCTTTGTTTTGTAAGTGGGATATGTAAGCACGCACACAAAAACAAACAGAAATCATAATCTAAGAAAAAAATCATAATCTAACAGGATGCCTGTTAGAATTCATACATGAAATGCTTATCAAAATGAGCCATGTCATACATGGTGAAAAGAGCCATCTCTTCCCTGAAGTTATCTGTGTCCCCAAAAAGACTGGCAAAAAGAAATGGAGCCAACTCTCTAAACTGAGAGCATTTGTTTTCATTTTGAAAGTGTTTTGTCCAGGGGCGCCTGGGTGACTCAGACGTTAAGCGTCCAACTCTTGATTTCAGCTCAGGTCATGATCTCATGGTTTGTGAGATTGAGCCTGACATCAGGCTCTGTGTTGACAGCGTGGAGCCTGCTTGGGATTCTCTCTCTCTCCCTCTCTACCCCATCCCCTGCTTGTGCTCTCTTATTTTGAGAGAGAGCATGAGCAAGGGAGGGGCAGAGAGAGAGGGAGACACAGAATCTGAAGCAGGTTGCAAATTCTGGGCTGTTAGCTCAGAGTCCAACACAGAGCTCGAATCTACAAACCTCAAGATCATGACCTGAGCTGAAGTCAGATGCAACTGAGCCACCCAGGTGCCCCAATAAATAAACTTAAAAGAATAGGAAAGAAGAGAAGAGAAGAGAAAAGAAAAGAAAAAAAAAAGGAAAGAGTTTTGTCCAAATTACACTTCTCCAACTTCTCTTTATTCAACACCAACTAGTTGTGCACAACTGTTCAGAGTTCTGTTTTGGACTTTTAATTAACTGTCCGTGTGTAATAATCAGATATAAAGCGTGCTAAGAATTCTACTATACCTGCCAGCCATGTGAGTTCCAGAAGCAGACTGGGAAATTGGCTTTCTGACCAAAAAAAAAGCCCTCTTAGGTAGTGTTTGCTAATTTCTGTGGGCTAATACTTCTACCGTGGCCCATTTCAAGCTGGCAATGGTTTCACGATCACCTTGCAAAATTCTTGAATATTTAACTAGTTGGCTCTGTGAGGCAGTCCCAGCTGGCTCCAACACATATCAAAAAGGAATATTATGCCAGGTGTCAACAAATAGCCACAGGTCCACAAGTCCAAATGGGACAAGTGTGCATGGAAGACTACTCTAAAACCTAATGCAAAGTCCTTGGGGACAAAGTCTTTGTCTGAGACAAAGTTTTTTTTAATCTCCTCTATTACTTAGCAATCAAGAAGTATTTACAGATATAGAGGGACTGAGACTCAGATCACCACATAATATTTTAATCTTAATTTCTATTAAAAATCAGAAAGAATGATAGGGCTATTAAATTTAGAGCAAAGTCATAAATACAACCTTAATCGTAGCCCTAGTTTATTGGTCCTCAAAAACGACGAAGATCTTTATAAATACATATAAATATTTAACATCATATAATGAAATAGTTGATCTCTTAGGTTAAGCCATATGAAATGGCAAATAATCAATTTTTTTCTGACCTAAAAATGGTGATTTCATATAGTTCATATGAATACAATAGTTTTTATTCTTAATCTAGTCCAACTTTTTTCAGGTTTTGATTAAGAAAATAGAGGATTCAGGGACATTTTAGGTGTTTTAGCTGAGATGTCTTGGAAATTTTTCGTAATGGCAACATTATGAACCAAAATAATCAAGTTTGTTCAGTTTTTTTCAACAGGTTAACTTATATTGATTTTGAGAGAGAGAAAAAAAATATCTCATACCAGAGGACATCTGTAAAAGATGAAGGCACTTGTGCTAAAAGCTTGGTAATAACATAAATAAAATAGGGGAGGTTCATAAAAAATGAGCAAAATTCCTGGTAAGTCCAGAGCATGCCCCAATGTTCATCCTACTCAAAACTCTTCACAAAGAAATTTAAATCAGATGGATATTCGAAGGTTCGAGGCTAGGAAGAAGATTTGGTATTGCAATGTGAAATGACCCTCTTTGCAACTTTATGAATATTTTTTGAGCAGGGGGAGGGGCAGAGAAAAAGAGAGAATTTTAAGCAGGCTCCACACTCAGCATGGAGCACAATGTGGGCTTTGAACCCTAGACCCTGGGACCATGACCTGAACAGAAATAAAGAGCTGGACACTTAACCAACTGAGCCACCCAGGCACCCCTAACATTTTATTTTCTCGATATACTGTTCTAAAACAAGCAAACAAACAAACAAACAACAAAACCCATAAAAATCTCTGAAATGTAAACAGTAATGAGACTCTAGGCTATCATAAAATAAATCCAATACTGGGAAAACAAAAACAAATATTGAATCTGAATGCTTGCAGAAAAGAAAAACAGCACTTTGTATATGACTAGATTGCATCTCCTGTGATGGAACTTCTAGGTTTCATATTCATTCATCAACAATCAAGGCCAGTGTCATGAAGAGATTAATCCACAAGCTTGTAAAATAGCCTAGATTTGAATTTCAGATTTAACACTCAACAGCTGGGAGTTCTTGGGTGCAAGTTATTTACCCTCTCTGTCCCTCACTTCCCCCATCTGCACAACGGGAATAGCAACACCAGCTTCGTCATGCGAGGATCAAAGGGGCAGCAGATGTAAAGCATTTATGAGTACCCTAACCCAAGTGCTGTGTAAGGCTAAACATCGAGTCAAAAAGTGAGTTCTCAACACAAGACAGTGAAAGTAATTATGTTAAGAAATGAGAGAGTCACAGGCACCATGAGATCAGGTCACGATCTCATGGTTGATGAGCTCGAGCCCCACGTCGGGCTCTGGGCTGACAGCTCAGAGCCTGGATCCTGGTTCAGATTCTGTGTCTCCCTCTCTCTCTGCCCTTCGTCCATTCACGCTCTGTCTCTCTGTGTCTCTCAAAGACAAATAAACGTTAAAAAATAAAATAAAAAAAAGAAAAAGAAATGAGACAGTCACATCACTAGGCAATTTTTTTTTCTTTTAATCTAGAAGGACTTTTGAAAGCTAACAACAGATTTAAAGGTGAGGGAGTGGAAGGACCACAGAAAGCCAGGAAAGAGAACTTGCTTAAGCTCTACCATATTCATACAGAAACAGTAAATATTAATCCTGTCAACTAAAGGAATTAACACAGGCCTTTATAATAAAGTCTGTTATTGCACAGAATAGATAAAGACATTATGGTGCATTGAATTATTATTTTGCCCATCTAAGAATCATGTAGAAACTTTGTATGGCAGTGTTACCTCACAAAGTGAATATTAGTTCCAAACTGAATGAAAGTTTTTCTCTCTAGGTAAAGGAAAATTCCAGTCTTTTCATGAAAATGAGAACAGTACACATTCCCACATCTTGGGCCCATATAAGTCCCAAGTATGTCAGTGAAAGAGCCATGAGATGAATTATTCAGATGGTTTATATAAATAATGTCAAATATCTGCAAGTTTGTACTTTTGCTCATATCTTAAGAATCATATACACACTATTTGTCCAGTCACGTGACTGTGCATATTTTTAAATTTTTGTTATTTATTGAGATCAACATACTTAAAAGAAAGGCATGTTATTCTCTGTTCTTCTTTAAAAGAAAAAGAAAAAAACAAAATTCCTGTTGCAGTTCCAGTTATTTATCTAAGTGCAGGATATCTAACTGGAAAGAAAAAAAAAGACATAGTCCCCATTATTTCTCAAAAGAAGCAAAAAAATATTACAGCCAGGATCCTGGAATATGCCATTCTCTCTCTCTGAATGCCTCTGTGGGACCTTTTCAGCAGCAGAAAATTGCCATCACATGGACTATCATAGCTGGTGGCTTTACAAATGTGTGGAGTAACCCGGAGTCCCACTGGCTATAAATATGCCAGCATGGCCGCTGATGTGCTCGGTGAGCAGAGGCCCTGTGGAGCTGAGGTTTCCTGTAGAGTGAGGGCCATCCTTCTTCAGATGATCAAAGGATCACCTGGGCAGTCCATTGGAAAAGAGAAGATTTCACTGGGAAACTAGCTCCCTGATTTGCTGCTCCACAGTGTCATCTAG
This sequence comes from Panthera pardus, assembly GCF_024362965.1. Classification (NCBI taxonomy): domain Eukaryota; kingdom Metazoa; phylum Chordata; class Mammalia; order Carnivora; family Felidae; genus Panthera; species Panthera pardus. Next base: position 66,874,289 of record NW_026526710.1, on the reverse strand, counting down.
ATAGCAAAGAGGGGAGCTGGGGGCAGGGAAACAATTCTTTAACATCTCTGTCAGAAATTGAATGAGACAAACCCATTCCACAAGATTTTCTAATTTTGTCAAAATTATATCTGCTGTCAAGTCAACTATTGGAATGTTGAAGCAGTAGTAAAATTGACAGTGTTGGATGAATTCTCAGGTCGTGTGCACACTTGGCAAGCAAATGTGGGGAGTGAACAGAATAACAAGCAACCCGGGATCATCCTCATTCAACCCGAAGACAAAGTAAAGGAACAGTGTGAGATTAGTGAGTGAGCTGACTATCTAGGAGTCTCACTCTGTAGGAGATGTAGGCCACCAGGCATCCAGCAGTTGCTTGGCAAATAGTCTTAGGATTCTATTCTTGCCTATGGCATCTGCTGACATTTAAGGTGGAGAGGAAGGTTTTTGGTGCCTTGAGCTATTATCTCTAGTTAAATACACCTGGTAAAATAATGCTCTACCTAGAATTTCCAGGGCTCCCAACAGTCAATTCAAATAGGATACACTATGAAGCCAAATCCACTCAAAGTACATCAAATACAGGGCCCAAAGCCCCAAAAGACTGACTGGTGTTGACTCTACGGCTACCTGTACCCCTCAGATTTCATGTTTACCTTCATTTCCCAGCTCTTTAAGACAGATAAACCTTGGGGCGCCTGGGTGGCTCAGTCGGTTGAGCGTCCAACTTCCCGCTCAGGTCATAATCTCACGGTTCGTGAGTTCCAGCCCCGCGTCGGGCTCTGAGCTGACAGCTTAGAGCCTGGAGCCCGCTTCCAATTCTGTGTCTCCTTCTCTCTCTGCCCCTGACCCACTCGCATTCTGTCTCTGTCTCTCTCAAAATTAATAAACATTAAAAAAATTAAAAAAAAAAAAGACAGATAAATCTTGATTAGCTCTTGCTTTAAAGGAAAATCACAAATCTGTGCACCTCATTTCCACTCTAACCATCTATGGACCTACTAGAAATGCTAAAATAACTTACAAAATTTAGAAAGAAGCAGGAAATACTAATTTGGGGAAATTAAAATTAATTTTGTATGTGTGTTGAAAGTACTATATTTCTTTGTTTATATGTTCAAAGTAGGCTGCATGCATTTAGATTGCCACATTCTAATTATCTTAGTATATGACTGCCCTTTCTTCATTGCCTCTTCTTTTTCTAGCACTGATGAAGTTGGGTTTGGTCTTAGGTCCTGTATTCCTATCAGTCACCTCTGTAGGTGCCTATTTTTAAATCAATTCACATGGTTTCAGCTATCACCAACAATGGGTGACTCCAATATTAACCCAAATATGTCAAAGATCATATTCATTCCTAGTATAATCCCACCATCAGTTTTGGCTCTTTCCTCCTGCAGACTTGTTTGTGGTCAAGCAGACATGTGGTCCTTCTAATTTCATTTTCTAGGTATATATCAGGCCCATTTTCATGATCATAGGCCAATCATTTCTCACTTGAGCCACATAAATAAACTGCAGTGGGTCCAAATTTTATGGAGTCATACGGGATAGGGAATACTCTAACATGGAAAGACCTCTGATAGGAGGAGGATGTTTAGAGTAAAGGGATTGCTCTTATCTTCCAAGCAATTCTGAAGAACCAAATTACTATTCATTGACTCTGGTCAAAATAAAGCAAAGGGAATAAACAGTGAACAAGATTTAACTTGTGATCTATCTAAAAGCCAATAATGATATTTAAAAAATATTTAAAACTTGAAAACAAGAAAAAAAGACAGGTGACATTTTCCGTGATGCTTTAACAGTCTTAAACAAGGATTATTTTATTATCTAGGGAATGTGCTTTATTAAACATATTGTTTAATACTGATTAAAGAAGCTTAGCTTAGTGAAGTTATAGGTTAATTTGTAGATTTCCTGTCCAGTATAAATGCAAATAATTTCTGTCCAGCAGGGAATAAAATTCCAGTTTATAGTTTATTACTTCAATGGACACTAACCAATTTCATAACTATCATAGTGATTTTATTCTGACATCCTTTTATTAAAGTGCCCATAAATACTGGCCTTGCCATCTTCCTAACTCTGTCATTAATTAATGAGATGGATAAAATGTTTGATATGTTCATTTTATATTTATATGGGAGTCATATTTTTAATTTTTTGAAAGTTAGGCTTTACCAATGGCTTAAAAGTAATTTTTTTTTGAGAGAGAGAGAGAGAGAGGGAGGGGGAGGGAGAGAGAGGGAGAGAGAAAAAAAACAAGTGTGGGAGAGGGGCAGAGGGATAGGGAGAGAGAGAGAATCCTAAGCAGGCTCTATGCTCAGCATGGAGCCCAACCTGGGGCTTGATCCTATGACTTTGGGATCACTACCTGAGCCAAAAGCAAGAGTCAGATGCTCAACTGACTGAGCCACCCAGGTGCCCCCAAAGTAACTGATTCTTAAGAAAACTTGCTTTATCTCATAAAGAGTGTTTTGTTTGCATTGCTGATATGATATAAAGGGAGGAAAGCTATTATCAAAACTTGATTTAAAAAACTTAAAGTCAATAAAATTTGGTCATTCACATTGCCAGTGATAACCCTGTTGAATCTACTATCACATTAGGTGTGGAAATAGAAGAACTACCAGAAAAGCAAAACAGACAGGAAATTAAACAGAAAAGAACTTTACTACTGCTGGTTCATTTTTTGGTGATTTTTGCTCATGGTAGTATCATGACCAATTTCTCAAAATAGCAGTGTCTTTTCTTTTCTTTTTTTTTTTTTACTTGACTCCAATGACAGTCTTTGGCAAAACCTTTTTGCTCCTCTATGTAATACAATGAAATAAAGGAAGCCAGTAAAGGAGCTGAATGAAAGGACTATCAATTTAAAAACAATTAAAGAGAATTCTTTCTCTGTGACATATTTAGTCAGAGTATAAAATTTAGGGCCAAGGGAGATCAAATAGTTCACTGCCTTTTCCAAAGGTCAGTATAATTTTGTAGCAATTGCAGTGGTGACAGAGAGAAAAACAAAACAAAAGTCAAGCTCTCTCCAGCTCCACTGCACAAAAATCTGTACCTTCTCAAGACTTGTATAACAGTGATAGCCTAAAGCTCAGAATCTAGCAGTGGACTACATATGGGCTTATCTTGTTCTCTAATTGTTTGTAGAATGCATCTTCTGTAATGGGAAGGCAATCACAGTCAACTAATTCCACTGTTCTGCAAAGCTGAGATCTTTCCTCACTATCCTGATCATGCACTAGAGGCATCAAAATACTAATTATCTTCATTTGAGTTGATTGGCAATTCGACATTTTCACTGAAGTTAGATTTTACAACCAGAGGACAAGATTTCAGAGTTGCAGCCTTGAAGCAGAAACAGTTCTCTTCTGCCCTTTAGAATGCACCCTAACCAAGATGTAATTTTCTAGGGCTCAATGCTTTGTGCACTGTAATGAAAGCACAAGAATCATCTGGAGAATCTTGTTAAATGCAGATTTGGATTCAGTTGGATGAATCTGAAACCTGAGACTGCATTTCTAACAAGATCCTAGGTCATGCTGGGGCTGATGCTGTTGGCCAAGAGACAATGCCTTGACCAAAGACACTTAGGTACTTTGTCTTAAAAGCAAAGGTCAGTCCGTTTTAGGCCTCTAGTTTCTGAATAAAATCAGGAAGCATAGACATCTAAAATATGGATAGGAGTTCAGTTGGGCTTTTCAAACTGATCTCTCCTTATTTCAGTAAGAATAATATGCTTCTAAAAATCCAAATTAATTCTAGGAGTTGATCTATTTAGTCTTCTATACAACTTGCAGTGATATCTTTGCCCACAGAAAACCATTTCATCTTAGCTTGGCATCTAAGGCTCTTTGTAAACTGTACCTAAACTACTGTTAAATTATATTTCTTCCTTTGTACAAGATGTCCTTACTCACTTGCCACACATATTTACTTGGTTTAAGTTAATAATTTCCCCATACCTGGAAAACATTTCTTCGACTTCTCCACTGTTCCTTTTCCTTCTTTAATATCAGTTCAAATGTTACATTCTCCTTGAAGCTTCCCTTAATCTTCCTCTTCCTCCAAATTCTTACTTAGAGGTAACTGTTCCTTCTCTTGTATTCCTACAGAAATGTGGGCTATGCACACAATTATACTGAAGCAATTAGTATTGAGACAGAGAAACCGAAGGGACCCCATGAGAGAAAGAGATTGTTTTTGTTTTTTTTTATTCCTTTGCTTCTTATACAGCTTCTATTCTTGCTAGGGCCAGCATCCCTATCCCATTGTACACACGCCTCAGAATGCAAATAAAGTATGTCCTCTTGTAAGCAACATGGAGTTAATGATTTCTCTAGAACACAGAACACTTAAGGAAGGACTAAGTGAGAATGATCGGATGAAGATATCGTAAGTGTATTCCAGAATACTGGCTCTTGCCGTCTCAATGCAATGACCCCTGGCTTCAGGGAATAAGTTATTTATGATGGACACCTGGACCTTGTCCTCATTATGACCAGTTCCTGGATGCCTGAGAGGACATATGCACTAGGCCAGTTCGTCAATAAAACCCCCGGATCCTGAACAAAGACAAGACTCCCTCTTTTCCTGTCTGTATCTCTCTCTACATCCTCAGTAAACTTCGCTTTCACCTCCTGTTGGCTCATGTTTGATTTCTATTCTGTGTGAAGCCAAGGACCCTCTTGGGCTGGTCCTATGGGGACCACCCCACACACAAACTGTATACTTGGACCCAGACTGCTTGCATCAGTATTGTAATTAAAACTACAGTCTCTGGAGACAGCTATGCATTAATTCATTCAAGTGGTCCTATTGTGACTTCTGTGGCTTATAAAGGTTACCAATACAAAGCCCATGCTTTAAGCAACCTGCAGGCTGGTATGGAGAAACAAACACATAGATACAAAAGACAATTTCAACTACTGATATATTCTGTGAAGATAATAGATCAGGGGAATGTGGTTGAGAGTAATGGTTGGGAGACAGATGCTGTTAGCTAGGAGGTTTGGCAAGATATTTCTGAGAAAGTGATATTCGTGTTATCTGAAACCTGGATGATAAGATGGAGGTACACATCTAAAGATCTGGAGGAAGGTTTTCAAAACTGAAGGCACACCAAGTGCAAATATCCTTAGCACTAAAAAGGCATTTTTGGTTTCTGACATGTCAGATGCTGAGGACAATGCATGAGGCAGATGAGGAACAAAGAGAGGAGAACTTGAGTAAAAAAAAAAAAACAACACCAAAAAGATGTGATTCTATCAGTGCCAGCAACATGACTCAAGATCATCAGAAAGTATTAAAAAAAAGAAAAAGATCCATAACCGCTCCACAAAAAAGCTTTGAGATTCTTTCCACCTGCCTGTCTCCGCCACAGAAGAGAATGTGTTACCAAGAACAGCAAATACTCAAGTACACTTTGGGTTTCCCCCAGAAGTTGTGTAATGGGTCTGGTCTAGAAGGCCAAAAGAAAATCTAGTCTACACTGACAACCATACCTAGAAATCATATGTAATGAAAGCATATTGAAATCTACGCCACCGAAAATCTTTACAAACATAACACTGCCCACCATAGCAAGTTTGTTCCAAATAACATGAAAAAGAAACTTTGAGAGGTAGAACTGTCACCTGATTATGAGATGCTGGATAACGTAGAAACAATCATGACTCCTTCAATTTAGCCTCTACACACAATCCATGATGGATATCACATGCTATGATTCTTCTGTAAAATCAATAATGTCCCTCACACACATTGTCCTCACAGAATCATCAGGGGACTTTAAATTCATTAATATCAGTTTACATACCTATAATTTCTTTAAAAATTAAATATATGACAGTGTCTTTGAAAAGTTAGAGCATGGTTTCCTCCCACTGTGCCTCATCCTCCCTCCATCCCCTAACTCATTTTAAAAACATTTGGAAACATTCCTTTTAAACTTATCTTGCAGCTTGTCAATGATGCTTCTCTTTTCCACATCCCTTAATTAACTCTTTTCCTCAGGCTTGCCTGGGGCCCTATTGATTTCTTTCGCCTGCACAATGTTACCAGTGGAAAGGAGCTGCTTTGTTACGACTGTGGAGCACATGTGCTGGCATCTCACAGATGTGCCAGGGCCACATGTGTGATATGTGGACTCACTTGAAATAACTCACTTGGACAAGAGAAGTGAGCCCCTAAATTGCTGCTGAGTTGAAAGGAAGATTCATATTGAAGTGAGTAGGGTGAAAAAAAAAACAAACCAGAGTAACAGAAATAGATGCAACCCAAGGAGATGAATTATGGGGGGAACAGGATGCAATGTGTAGAAGAACAATCATTTTGATGGCACAGGAGCCCAGTGAAACAAATCCAGAATTTATTTGCAAATAGTCAGCTCTCAGACAACACTTGTAGAATTTAACATTTAATTTTTAAAGTGGAATGCAGCACCAAATGATGTTCTTGACAGAAAGGACTGTCAATTGAATGATTTGAGGGTTTTTAGAAATATATATATTTTAATGACACTTGCTCTTAAAATTCTAACAAGTGCACAATTTGCTAATTCTACCCATCAGGCTTCATTTGACCACCACACAATATAGCCATTTAGCCATCTCTCTCTCTCTCTCTCTCTCTCTCTCTCTATCTCTATCTCTATCTCTATCTCTATCTCTCTCTCTATCATCTGTAAAGGTGAATCAGGTCAGATGTTGCGGTTCATGTACAGGCAACTATATCAACTACAAATAGTAAGAGCACAAAAAGGACAATTCTTACCCACCTTAAGAGATTCAGAGGCTCATGTATAATTTCTTATTAGGAAAAAAAACCATCATAAGGTGATTATTATTCACAAGAGCTCATACTTTCGGCTCTGTGTGACTAAATGAGATTATGATATCTTAAATATAATCGCAACATCACTACATTTAATTTACAACTCTGTACCACTTGTCTGCATGTGGCTGATCTTGCTGCACTTGAAAATGCAGAAATAATCAAGCTAAATTATTTCCATTTAGTAATGGATCATTATCCCTCTTTTACTATTTGCTACTGACTCATAATCAAGATTCGGATCCAATCAATAATTGTGTTCTTTTCTCACTAGAGTAATTTATATTTCTAGATCTGTGTTGAGCTTTTTATTTATCGCCATGTGAAGCATCATTCTTAGAGAATCATATAGTAATTTTTGATGACATTTAAAATACTCTTTAAGAGAACTGCTTTTCTGAAACAATAGAAAAGATCACATAATTATTTGAAATTCATTTGCTAATGAAAATATTAAGAAGTGAGTATCACTACCTCAATCCAGTGCAAGGCTTGAAAAGGTTTCTTAAAAAAGACTCAAAAGCTGGAGTTGAACCAAAGTGTTTAGAACTGTGTTTGGCCCCAAGTAGGCATCCAATAAACAAGTGCTGAATCAATAAATGGGCAAATTAATGAATCCTTGAATTCTACAAAGAATAAAAAAATATCTGAGATATGAAGAAATGTGACATCAGCAGATCCACACCAATTCATCATTCGAATCAGGACCATTGTGTAATGATAACTAGAAAAAAATTGTGTGTATCATTGAAAGAACATTTTGGAAAAGAGTACCAATTGACAATTCCTTGAGAAAGGATGCATTTCAAAACTCAAATCTGATATCATTCTATGATGGGAATAATCATTCATCAAAAATAATCTTACATAGAAATATGTAATTTATAATATAGTATATTCCTGGAATTTTTATTAGTTAATCCTATATTTCCCCTTATTTTGGATCTGAAAAATAGGTTAAGGAAAACCCACTCTACTTCTCAGACCTTTTCGACCTAAAGCTAAATGAGCATGCCATCTGATTAACTCAGGCAAATAGGCATTACTAAATGGATTCAGATCAGTCAAGTCAGTTGCTTGCCTGAATTAACTACTTGTATAAACAAATTAACCAGTCAATTCTGCCAAAAGACTAAGTTCTCCTATCTCTGCAAAGAAGACCAGCCACTCTGAAGCAGAAAAGATACAATTAAAACATCTTACCATAGCCCAGCCAACTGAGCAAAATTGGTGTGAAGTTAATGGAGGGTACACAATAGCCTTTTCCTTAAAAAAAGAAGCTTTAAATAGAAAATTGCTGTGTCTATTAACTATATCAACAGGCAAGGAGACAATAGATTCGCTGGTCTTTCATTACCCCATAGCAATTCTAAATTAACTTAAGCTGACAAGAGGAGGCACATTGTCAGGCAGCCTCAAAAATAGAGCCAGTGACTCTCAACTCTTGATACTTATGCCCTATGTAACCCTCTCCCCTAGACTCTCGATGAGATTTACTGACGTGCTTCCAATAAGTGAAATACAGCAAGACTGATGGTCACAGGAAAACTGTGTCTTCTGTCTTGAGTTGCCATTTCTCGCTGGCTTGCTCTGAGGGAAGGAAGCTGCCATGCCATTAAGCTACCTATGGAGAAGTCCATGTGAAAAAGAATTGGTGTGCCTGGCCAGTGGCCAGCAGTACCTGGGCACTGCCAACTGTGACATATGTGAGCTTTGAAGCAGATCCTCCCCAGTCAAGCTTGGAGATGAGACCACAGCTCCAGTCCACACCTTGATGACAAATCCTAGTTAGAGACCTTGAGCTAGAGACACTGAGCTAAACTGTGCCTGGCTTCCTGACTCACAGAAACTGGGAGATAACACATGTTTGTTGCTTTAAGTCACGAAGTTTAGGGATAATTTGCTATGCAGCAATAGATAACTCTCTCACATGGCTTCCTTCACTTCACAGGTAGTGATACAGTTAAAAACCACCTTCAGATATCTCATCGGTATCGATGATGGTAGCCTGTTTAGAAAAATTGCATTCAGTGGTGCTTATCTAGATTGTGGACAAACAAGTACTCATAAATACCAAGTAAAATACTCCAGCATCATATACGCTTGGCATACAGATGGAAACTTAGCCTTGGAGGATAGTAGAATGGTAAGCGGCAAAGTCTTGAGGCCAAATTGCCTGGATTCAACACTCGTCTCTAATATGTAATAGCTGTGCTCCACTGTGCTAGTTATCAAAGCTTTTATGTTTCATCTCTCTCTCAGTAAAATGGGAAACAGTACTTACCTCAGAGGGTACTGTAAGAATGAAATGAATTAAACAAATTTAGTGTACTTAGAATAGTACCTGAGATATAGTAAGCATTATGTAGGTTTTACTTGCTTATGTTGGAAAAGAAATCCTGAAATTATTACATCGAGACTCTAGAAGCATGCTCATAACAGGAGGAAAAACTTTGGGTAAATCTGAAAAGTTCAAATCTGTAGAAATTAGGGTGATTAAACACAATTCTCAAAGGCTAACAATTGGTACCAATGTGCCATTTGGTATTTTGGAGGTAATTACATTTTCTGCATCATGAGGCATACAGTGAAATTGTAAGAAGTTGTGAATCTTTTATTTCAAAGTTTATTCTAATCATTTTAGGGTAAAGCCTCCCAGTATATGAATCCCAGGAAACAGGTTGACATTCATACCTTTAAACAAGCCTTCAAATCAGCCATTTCAATTATAAGGTCTGCCTAATTTCTGGGATTGAGACCATGTAACTGATCACATATAATTAAGTTTTTAAGGTGATTTTGAATATCTTGCTCTTTCTATAGAATAATCTTCAGCACTTTGCCCCCTCTACAAATAAAAAAAAAAGGCAAAGTATTACAAAAACTTCTAACTGGGTAGCCTTTATTATAGTTAAAGTATTTGAACCAACATTTTCAAAGCAACTTGCGTTAGCTTAAAAAGATTTCTCAAATCCTCACTATGTTTGAACCAAAGTACCTTGGAGCCAAGAACTTATGGGTAGTACTCTGAGGCAAGTGGGTGAACTATTGATATTTTGTGTCTGTGTTAAAAAATGAAAAGACAAAACTCTCAGGGATCATCTCTTTTGCTCTCCTCCGTGGCTAGAACAAGGTTGTCTGTTACATGCTTCACTACTACTGGTCCCTGCCCAGTGTGAACAGTGGGCTTGATCAGCCTGGGTTCTCCATCATCTCATGAATGTTCCGCACTCCTTCCCTACCCACTGCTTCAAACGTTATTCCTGTTATATGTCAATTACACCTCAATAAAGCTGAGGGAGAAAAGAATGCTATACCCTCCCAGAAGTCTCATTCTCTCCTTCAACATCCCAAGCCTTAATCTACTCGAATGCCATCCATTCTCCAGGCCAAATTCCAGGAGGTCCATCTGTAGAAAGCACTCAGCTTACATGAGATATGGACACTAAACTCAAGTTATGCATGTATGACTTCTGGGTTTGCAGCCAGCTGTGCAGTTGAAGACTGTTTCTAAAAATGTTTTTGCCTAAGCTTCCTCAACTATAAAATGAGGTTAATAACAGAACTGGCCATGTGGAGCTCTTAAGAGAACCAATAATATAATATGCATCGACCACGCATTGTGCCTAGCAAAAAAAAAGGTTCTCAGAAGACGTTAATAGTTAAAGTTATTGTCATTAGTATTATCACTGCTGCTATTGTTAATGTTCTACAGCTTTCTCTTCTCCTATTTCTTGTATACAAGAGAAAATTTTTCTCTTCTTTTTTTTTTTTTCTCCTAGGACCTGAGTTGACATGCTGAGGAGAGGAAAGTATAGTTGAAACAATCACCTGCAGTGGAACTTTGTGCCCAAGGATGAGGATTAGGTTTTGGTGTAAAATAGAACATTGCTACTAAATTTAGGACATCAGAATTAAACCTCTTTCAATCTGGCAAATGCAAGAATAATTAATATATGTGTGTTGTTAAAGTGCAATAGAGAAAACAAAAACTTACATTTTTGTTAAAAATACATTTTTTTTCATTTTGTAACAAATAAATGGAGACACGCTAATTATTTCATCAAACTGATCAAGCAAAATAAAACGTTAACCCCATGTGCACATTCACAAGCATGCATATATACACACAGCATGCACACCTCTATCAGAATAATGAACTAGGTATGTTTGTTCTGAACTCTAAACTTGAGCAAAACTTGTCCCTGAGATGCTTTTCCTACTGAAGCCATCAGCTCACTAATGAACAGTGTTCTCTCCTCTGAAAACACATTTCTAGTGTAAATGACCTGGAGACTACGGTCTATAAAGAGCAATTGCCCTCTATCCCAAAGGTATTTTTTGTAATCCTACTTCCCCCTCTGCTCAGCCATCCTCACTCTGTACAACTCCTCTCCACGGGCCAAGTCCGGTCCTCTGCTCTTTGGCTGACACAGAGTAACAGCATCTGTGGCCGCTCATCCTGTTCAACTTGTCATCTTAAAGACAGGGAAAACAGAATGGAATGGGGCCTCCTGAAATCAATGTGACAGCACCACGATTCCCCTATAAGAACATTGCTGTCTTACACTTGTGAGAGTTCGGCAGTTGGACAGAGATATGAATCCTGTCATTGTTGTAAGGCCAAATAACAAAGGGAAGGAAGAAAGGAAGATGAGAATGACATTGCAAATGAGAAAATTGAAGGCTGAGAAATCCTGATTAGACACATTCTTGAGAAGAGCTTATTGAATATGTAAGAAGGCATTTTATATCTTAACATTTTCCTGGGTAAAAGAAAAAAAGACATTTCTTAATTTTAATCCAATATGCCTAATAAAGTGATAATGCTTTTGATTTTAAATTGTAGTAAGTTGGAAGCACATGTTTTTCTGCCTCATATAATCTATGTGAGTCTACCTAATAAATTCAACCTATTTACCACATGTTCTATTTACACTGGTATATGTAAATCATATTATTCTCACTTGAATTGTTAAAATCTTTTTTTTTTTGACAAATCTAAAAAAAAATCATGATGCTTCAGGGCACAGAAGAAATGACCCCTTAGTGGAAAAAATATCCTTTGAAAGAAAGCCAGCAACAACACTTAATATTAATCTTGTTTCAGACTAAATTTACTTCAGAGGCCTTCTACAAACTCATTTTTGCTGTCTGTGTTCAAGTGGAAATCAAATATTATAGATACAATGGAAGCTCTCAGCTACCCCAAAAGTAATAAGTTTGCAATACAGTTTTCTCACAGGGGAATCTCAGAATGCTTTGAAGTTCTTACCTTTTTATGCCTACAAAATAATTTTATCTGTGGTTATAATATAAATGAATCTTCTTCAGATGTGGCGAATCTGTGCCAGGTTTGGATTTTATTTAGTATTATACTTTGCAAATCTTGCTATTCACAGAGCTAAATGTGTTTGAATTATGTCCCCTCAGTCTGAAACATAGAGTATTGCCCATTCCTCATTAACAATATTGCAGATATGCTTGGAAGTAAGCATTTAAAAATACAAGATCCCAACTCTCACAGCTCTGAAAGTAGGGGACAAATTTCAGGCAAGTGTCAAGATATAGAGTGAGAAAAAGTGACCAGGAATCTTATCCAGCCGAAACCAACATATGAGGAAACTATGTAGTTATGTTTAGCAATGACATAGCTGCTTTGTAGTTTAAGTGGTGCTTAACAGTTTGAACATGACAGTTTAAAATTTTTGGTCAAGGGTTTTACTCTAGCCAATGTTCTCTAATTGAGGAATAGAAGCAATAATGGTAAATAAAGGAAACTATTTCATTATTCCTTTCCAAAGGGGCCCAAGATAGACATTTGGCTCTCCTGGGGGATACATTCACTTTAGAGTATTAAAATAAAAAATACACAATCAGTCAGGAAAGAGAAAAGTTAGTCTCAAGAAAAAGAGTACAGATATTACCTCACACCTGTCAGCATGGCTAGAATAAAAAACTCAAGAAACAACAAATGTTGGCAAGGATGAGAAAAAGGAACCCTCCTGCACCGTTAGTGGGAATGCAAACTGATTCAGTCACTGTGGAAGACAGTATGGAGGTTCCTCAAAAAATTAAACATGGAACTAACCTATCATCTAGTAATCACACTATTGGGTATTTACCCAAAGAATATGAAAACCTGATTCAAAAGGATGTCTGCACCTCTGTGCTTATGGCAGCATTATTTATAATAGCCCAGTTATGGAAGCCTCCCTATCTATCATCGATAGATAAACGGCTAAAGAAGAGGTGGTATGTACATACAAGGGAATTGTATTCTTCAGCCATTTGCAATGATATAGATGGAGCTAGAGAGAGTCTTCTGCTAAGCGAAAGAAGCCAGTCAGAGAAAGACAAATACCACATGATTTCACTCATATGTGGAATTTCAGAAACAAAACAATTGGGCAAGGAGGGAAAAAGACAAGCCACGAAACAGATTCTTAACTACTGAGAGCAAACTAACAGTTACCAGAGGGGAGATGGGTGGGGGATGGGTGAAATAGATGATAGGGATTAAGGAGTACACTTGTCATGATGAGCACTGGCTAATATATGGAATTGTTGAATCACTAATATAACACATGTATGTTAAAAAAAAAAGAAAAAAAAGAAGTAGAACTTCATAGAAATTCTAGACTGGTATGAATTTGAGGTCACTGATCTGATGGTTGGTTTAGATTTTGATGGGTAGGAAGAAGTAGGGAAAATGAGCCACAGTAGGAAAGAGAGCAAGCAAAGGTCAGAGGTAGAAAATTGCATGGAATGACTATGGAAGGAAGAACACTACAGTAGAGTTCAAGTCAGAGAATGGCAGGAGACTAGAGTTTTGGAAAGGTGGCATGAACCTCCATCCTGAATGATGAGTCCAATGTATTTAACAGAGGAACCTGTAAGAGCAGAGGTATCGTCATCAGAAAATGGATTCTTGGGAATAGAGTCAAAGGAAGTGGGGAGGGTAATGGCTTCTGGGTCTGAATTTCTGGGTTTGATGTGATGGGGAGGAGCCCTGTAAACCTCTGAAAGGCCCACGTAAGAGGTCAGAGGTAAGGATTACTATTAAGAGTCATTAGTATGTGTAACTTTGACATTCTTAGTGATTAAATCTACTTCTGGAACTAAGTAGCATGTGAGCAACTTTACTTTCTCATTTCCCATTATTATTGGAAGGTCAAGGAAGTAGAACAATTAAACCTGACTACACTGATTCCAAAAAACAAAAGAGGCTATGGTCAGTTAGGGAGAGAGAAGATTAAAATGATCTCCAAATTCCTGAAACGTTCTCTTTAGCAGAAGCAAATTTCTTCTGCTGTCAATCATCACATCTATTTTGAATCGGATAATGATCAGTCAACCATTTTCTAGGTCCCCTTTATACTAGCATATTTCTTCAAAGCACAGTACACTCTTAGGACTGAAATTCATCACCCAGAAATTATTTATGACATGCAAAAATTCACCTTTCCCCTCTAATTTCTTATAGGCTGTCACTTCTATTAGGAATATTGAGCCAGGTTAAAGCTCAGAAAACTTAGTGCTAATGAGGCCAAGGACCTAGGTTCTCATTAGTTAGCATTAGGGAAGAAAAGAAAAACACATTACTTTCCATAGACTGTATCCCTAATGCCATCCAGTTAGTTCTGCCAAGGAGTGTGCTTAGTTTAGGAAAGATCCACTTCCTTACGAATAAAAGCATAGGCTGGCTTTCACGGTTCACTTCTGGGCACATACTGGGGAACAGAAAGCCCTTAACAAATATTTGCTGAATGGTGATACAATACTCTTTAAATAAGAAATCATGAAATAAAAATTATAAGGTTCCCTTTTCCTCAAAATATTACACAATAGTGTTCAAGCATGTTCTCTGAGAATAGCTACGACTTCTTTTTCAGGATATGAAAGATGTTCCTATCACGTTACTTGACTTTATGGCATGTTGCTCTATCTGTGATGATTTTTTCATCCTCATTCTGTTCAACAAAAAATGATGAGAATTATTGAGCTAAAGGGAGAGCCATCTGACGACGACTTTATAATGAGTTAAGTGTTGAACAGCAGGCCTTTCTGCTGCTGAACTTGAAAGACTGATACCAGCTTTTCCAAATTTAGAAGAGAATCAGAGGTGCCACCAACACCATCTATGAGATGGACCATTCATTATAGCTAAATGCATTCAGTGGAGATTGCCCACAAGGCACTAAAAAGATGGGGGTTCTTTTTAATACGACTTCCCTATGTTCTGTGTAAAAGAGTTTCATGGTGAAAGGGATTTACAAACTTAGGAAAATTTAAAGAGGTTTTACCAGCATAAGACTCTTCAGAATGTTTCCTATGCTGATGGGATTTGTTAATTTTAGGAGCAAAATATAGGAAATAGGACTTGTGAATTTTAAGAACAAAAGAGAGAAAATTTCCCAAATACATTTATCCCTTATTTAAGAATACACTTTGGGGGCACCTGGCTGGCTCAGTCGGTTAAGCGTCCGACTTTGGCTCAGGTCATGATCTTGTGGTTTGTGAGTTCGAGCCCCGCTTCAGGCTCTGTGCTGACAGCTCAGAGTCTGGAGCCTGCTTTGGATTCTGTGTCTCCCTCTCTCTCTGCCCCTCCTCTGTTCACACTCTGTCTCTTAACAATAAATGTTAAAAACAAATTAAAAGAAACACTTTGTGAATCATTATATTCCACTTAAAATCAGAGAATGAGCCTTGTGGAAAGTTTAAATCATTGTCAACTCTGTGTGCCTTCCCCTTAAAAAAGAGCAATAATTTAAAAGTTCCTAAAAAGAATAGTTGCACATTGAGGAAAAAAATACCAGTAGAGCCAGAGTTTATTATGAAATTATTAAAACATTAAAGATACCATGTAATTATAAAAAATATAAAAAGTAACATTTAAAGCTACTGATAGGGTGTGTAATCCAGTAAATACGTGATTGGCCATATTAAAAAAAAAAAAAAAACCAAAACATAAGGCCAAATAAAAACTATATGCACATCTAGTACAAAACTTCTTTGTCTTTTATGTTGAAGATGTCTAGAACATACACTGGATGCTCCATCATTATTATTTCATTTTTTATTTATTTTTCATCATTAATATTTTAAATGCAGTATTAAGAGTGGTCACAATCCTTTCCATCCTAATATATACTTCTGTTCCTAAAGCAAACTTAATGAAAACATTTTTTTAACTTTTTAAATGTTTATTTCAAGAAAGAGAGAGAAAAGGGGGAGGGGGTAAGAAAGAGAGGGAGAGAGTACTACAAGCAAGTTCCACACCCAGTGCAAAGCCTCATGCAGGGATTGATCCCATGGCCATGAGATCATGACCTGAGCTAAAATCAAGAGTCAGACACATAAAACTGACTGAACCACCCAGTCACCCCGAATGAAAACCTTTTTAAATTAAACATGTCTTAAAATTTCAATTATCCAAAAATAAGATATAAAAGTTAAACTATTAAGACATATAAATACATTTGTAAAGTAGGTGTTCTATATAATATCGAACTCATTCAAAGTAACAGAGATTAATTTTATTTAATGTTCAAATATACGTTCACAATCATTTTGTTAGAATGGCCATAAGCTGATTCCTCCACATACCTACCCAGTTCTCAATGGAAGTTTTCATTTTCAATGCTTATCAATGAAAGGCCAAGAAATACACAGATATGCATGTTGTATTCCTAAAAACTAAAAAAAAAGGTCACCATCTAATATTTGCAATCTTCTGTTATAAATAAACAAGTCTCCTCATTTTATGGAAATATCATGAAATGTGTTCTAGGCATAAATGGAGTTCTATATTTCAGAGAAATGAATTTATTGACCTCTTAAAGATACTTGGGATTGTTTGCCATTTTTGCACCCTTCTTTAAAGTTCAGAACACCTAGTAAACCTCTGATCAAGGACTAAGGAAGGATGTCTATGCAGCAGAGTGTTTTTATTTATCTTTCAGAATTTATCACTGTTTTTCATTATATAAAAGAGAACGAGACTATCTATTAAATTATGTAACCCTTTGAGTTGCATGCAGTATCTCCCTGGGGAACCATTCTCAGTACACATTTGAATGTATGCATGAAAATTTAGCATGCATCACCTCTTCTGAAAGTATTATAAGATGTTCAGAATCAGACAGGATGTTAGCTTTAAATGTCTGGCCAGGAAGACCCAGGGACAATGAATTACAAAAAACTCATTGCATCTATACATCACAGTGAAAGACAGAAATTATGTCAGGGTGTTATACACTGCCATGGAATGGATTCTTGAATATCATAGTTTGCAAAAGAGAGGGCTCGTTCTATAGGCCTGTACCTACAGTTGTTTGATTTGATTTTAGGTTCTTACAAAGAAGAAAAACACATGAATAGGAGATAGGTTCCTGCACTGGACTAGAAGTGGGTGTAGTGGCTGGGCACGTGTATTTTAAAAGAGCATTATACCACTGACTTAAAACCTCTTGGGGACAGGGGAGAAGCAAGGATAGCCAGGAACAGAAATCCCATTTGATTCTGATTCACTTGGACTAGAAGGGGCACTGAATTTACATTTTAATGGTGATGCAGATGCTGGTGGCTCTCGAATCTCTCTTTCGGCCATGATGCTAGCTAAGAAGTGCAGTACAACTGGGGGGGGATGCCATTCCAGAGGTGGACTTTGCTACCTTAGTTTGGGCTGCTATAACAAAAGGTGATAGACTGTGTGGCTTAAACAACTAACATTTATTTCTCATAGTTTTGGAGGCTGGGAGAGTAAGTTCAGGGTGCCAGCACGGTTGGGTTCTGGTGAGAGCCCTCCTCTGGGCTGCAGGCTTCCAGCTTCTCATTTCATCCTCACATGGCAGAGAGCAGAGAGGAAGCAAGCTCTCTCATGACTTTTATATAAGGGCACTAATCCCGTTTGGGAGGCTTTCACCCTCATCTAATGCTAATTACACCCTTCTCTAATTCTCTACCTTCTAGTACCATCACATCAGAAGCATAATGTTTCAACATTTGAATTTTGGGGGGACACGTTCAGTCTGTAACACTTACTCAGGGATTCTTTACCACTTTAGTAATGGGTAAATCTGAGCCCGTTTTCTTCTCTCATGTTTGCTGACTGGGTTCCCTACTTCTAGAAGGAAGTACTCATTTCAGAGCAAAAAGCCACAGCAGCAATGAGTAAATCCTTTTGTGCATCTCAGAGATGAATATTTTTAATGCTCAGGGTGAAGACATTTGCCTGATAAAAGAAATAAATCTGATTGTTCTCCCCACACTAAGTAATCACTCATTTTTATAGTGAGGGAACCCTGGAAATATCCCTTCACTTATTAGCTTTGAAAACTGCCTGAATGTTTTTGACTTCTGAGGCTATTTGACACTTTATGCTAATACATGTTTGAAGGAAAACACATTTCATCTAATCAGGCATTGTTTAGACACCTGCCACCTAACTCTGATTCCTATATATCTTTCATTGCCCTGTCTCAGATGAAGCATCAGTTCTTAAATTAACTCATTAGTCATGTAGAATAGCATTGGGTGGGGGAGGGGGGAGGGATGATTTCTTATACCAAAGTAAATAAAAATGTCATGGATTTATAATTAGCTTCCATCTAACTCCTTAAATCTGTGTGAGACAATTCTTAGTTTGAGAAATTTGTTCCATATTTTCTTTTTGACACTCCCACTAAGCTGGCTTTGAGAAAGCTCATGATCCTTTCTATTAAAAGAACAGTAATACAATATAATTGACATGATGGTTAATTAGCTAATTTCTTCAGAGTACTTGTCAACTCCTCAGAGAGGGTAATATTAATACAGAGAATTGTTATAATGAGACCAAACTGCTCTACACCTCATTTTAAGCAACGTGGCACCAGGTCTGGAGGTAGACATTTCCTAACTGATGATGACATTCTAAATCACCTCTAATTTAAACCCAGATTCTGATATCTATTATATGAGTAGCCTTGGACAAGTTCTTCAATCTTGCTCTGTTTCCTCATCTGCAACATAAAGATAGTAAGTGCTACCTGTTAGGGTTTTTGAGATTGAAGTGATATAATAAAGTGCTTACAATCCTGCTTTAAATAAGATTTCAGTAAATATCGGCCATTCATTTAGGAAGATGGATAAATGGGAACCTTAACAGCTTCAAAAAATACAGCAATCCCCCTCATCCTGTTTCACTTTCTTGCATTTCCATTACCTGTGGTCAACTGCAGTCTGGACGCAGATGATTCTCCCTCTGATAAACCCAGAAGGTGAAGAGTAGCCTAGTGGTATGTCACAATGTCTACGTCATTTACCCCACTTCACCTCATCAAGTAAGCATTTTATAATCACAAGAAGAAAAGAGGAGTCAGTATAGTACAATAAAATATTTAGAGAGAGACCACATTCACATAGCTTATATTATAGTCTATCATTAGAACTGTTCTATTTTATTATTGTTAATCAGTTACTGTGCCTAATTTACAAGTTAAACCTTATTATAGGTAAGTACGCATGGGTAAAAGGCATACTATACATGCTCTATATAGAGTTCATTACTGTGGGTGGTTTCAAATATGCACTGGGGATCTTAGATGTAGCCTCTGCTGAGAAAGGGGGACTACTGTATAGGTAAGAGACAGCTATGGTAGATTATCAAAAGGTTTCAGACTCACCTGGCTGTCTGAGTTCTGGTCATTTATATCTGTGGTTGAATTAAGCTAATTTTTTTTCATATCTATTTACTAGCTACATGTTATTTGCTGGTATATGATGGTATTCTCAATCAACTAACAGAGAACAAAATGTGAATGAGTATAAATAAATGAGTGAATGAGACAATTGGTTAGGAATCAGGAAAATTAAGTGCTAATCCCATTATCGTCATTAGCTACATGGCTCAATCCCTTAATTTCCAACACCTCATTTTACAAAAGCAATGTGAGAGGACTGGATAGAGTAAAAAATACTATACAAACGAAAACTATCATGAAAAAATTGAGGTTTTAAAATATAAGATTTCTTTCCAAACTGTTTAACCCAATTTAATCTGTTCTATTTTGTTCAATAATCAAATCTTCTGTGTGCCTTTCTCCCCAAATGAATGGATAAGTCAATCTCCTGAACTCAGTGATCATGCCTTCCACTTCTTCAATGTTGCACAGCCCTTCTCCTAATTGTGAGCGTAGAAGAGGACCCGATTTCTATGATGGATTGTACCTCATGTTGCTATTGCTGGGTCTAGCAATACTTCAATTTTTCTCATAGAATTTTTGAATCCTTTAAGATTATGCTGATTTGTTGACTTACAGACATTTACTTTGCCTCTTGGGGTCTGCAAAATAGGTGTTATTTTAAAAATAAATTTCACATTTAAGACATTTTTGTGAGACCTGATTTTACAACAATTATTCTTCTTTCTGTGAATATACTAGTACACCATTCACTTAAAACCCTGAGAGTGACTAAGTCTCAGTCTTCCCTTGTCATTCTTTCTCTTGTAGTAACTTTTTATTTTTATCATGCCCTAATACATTTTTATTTTTTTATAAAATAAAATGTAGACCATCTCATCCTATGCAGCATATAAATAAACACCTGCAAATATACATAAATCACAGATGCCATATAGCATCTGAAGAGATTTCTTGCAAAAAGCATAGGTCAAATACAATGAAGAAGGGTCTGAATCTGCATGTTTGATTTTTATTCTATCTCATCTCATCTCATCTCATCTCATCTCATCTCATCTCATCTCATCTCATCTCATCTCATCTCATCATGAGAGACAGAGCAGAGGAGAGACAGAAAGGGAGAGGGAGAGAGACAGAATCCCAAGCAGGCTCCAAACTGTCAGCACAGAGCCCCACATGGGGCTCAGTCTCACAACTATGAGATCATGACCTGAGCCAAAATCAACAGTCAGAAGCTTAACCAACTAAGCAATCCGGTGCCCCCGTTTGATGTTTTTCTTTTTTTATTAGATAAAATCATTTGGTTTAAATCAAACAACTTTTTTCTTGACTCCTATTTTGATTGCTTTTGTGGGAAAATATATTCACCAATAGGATATTAGAAATCTATAAAGGTAATTGCATATATTTACACATAATTCTGCAGCTATGATTGCCAACTTTTAGCATGGAGCTCATTTTTCTTATCGTATTCTGCCTTATTTGTACGCTCAATGTTTTTTTTTAACAAAATGAAAGATTTTGTTAAAAGATCTTTTGTTAAAAGACATTTTATCATTTTCTTTGTTTTATCCAGAGTTTCAGAATAGAGGGCTGCCCTCCCTATTTGGCAATCCAAACATACATGTTTCTTGTGGGGGATTTGGGTCATGTCAGGTAACATCTTCCTGGGGTTATTCTAGACCAAGAATAGTGATCTGAGATGATGAAAACTCAACAGAAAGAAGCATTTGGTGACACCCCTGAACAGACAGTGTCATAGGTACCTAAGGTCGGAGGGAGAATTTTGAAGTAATAGGGGAAAACATGTGTTTATCACCAACTTCAATGAACTGAAGGTAACAAATTACAAATGATGATGAGATTCAGTGCTTCATCAGCGAACCCACTTCCCTAGTGATTAATGATATTGAGCATCCTTTCTTACTGTTATTGGTTATTCCTATATCTCTTTGTTAAAGTATCTGTACACACACACACACACACACACACACACACACACACACCATGGATAGTACTATATCATGCCCATATATACTGTATACTGCCTGATCAGTACTGTATCATGTATGTTACTGTAAATACTTTCAAAATATATGCGATTTCAGAGAAAATCCATATTTATTCTAGACAGAAATTAGGATTATGTAAAGGGTAGGAAGTTTCCATTTGAGCCAGGATTTCAGTTTATAGGTATGATTTGGACAAGTTCTTGATTATTTAGTACATGAATTCAGGATCCATATTCATGCTATTGTTAGTTACAATGCTCATTTCCATGTAAGTGAGTTAATCCTAATTAAAATTGTGGAAATGCAAAAGTGAGGGGAATTTAATGTGAAATAGGAAAGAAGGCACATTACAAAGAAAAGAGGTTTTGTGTAGTAGGATAAAAGCTGATTATGGCAAATCTATCAGGCTAAAATCAGGCTGTTTGCTGGCAACAGAGAAAATTTATGGACAATTTTCAAGCAGGAAGCTGATATAATCAGAGATGTTTTAGTCACATCAGTCAGAAAGCAGGAAGAAAAGGGATGGAGTCTAATAAAAAGACCATAGGATGAGACCGGATACAACTCTATAAGAGGCCAAGTAGTCCCTATTGAAGGGGTAGATAAAGGGAAGGAAGGCCACAAAGCAAATGCAGGAGGATGAACAGAAGGACAAGAAGCCAAAGACAGAGATGCGTTCCAAGAAAAGGGAATGATAAAGCCTGCAAGATGAGGCTTGATGATTAAGAAAGAACAACACACGGGCACCTGGGTGGCACTCTTGGTTTCAGTCCAGGTCATC
Organism: Panthera pardus; assembly: GCF_024362965.1. Classification (NCBI taxonomy): domain Eukaryota; kingdom Metazoa; phylum Chordata; class Mammalia; order Carnivora; family Felidae; genus Panthera; species Panthera pardus. The sequence continues at coordinate 66,851,985 of NW_026526710.1, read as the reverse complement.
ATCTCGTGACTTCATGGGTTTGAGCCCTACGTCGGGCTCTGCACTGATAGTGCTGAGCCTGCTTGGGATTCTCTTTATCCATCTATCTCTGCCCCTCCCCCTGCTGGTGCTCTCTCTGTCTCTCTCAAAATAAACTTAAAAAAAAAAAAAAAAGAACACACAGAAGTCATAGACGATCTTGATGAAATTAGTTTCAGGAAAATAATGCAGCAGAAGCAGATGGCAGCGTTTGCAGAGTCAGGAGAGGTACAAGAATTAGAGACACTAAATGTGATTCTACTTTTAAAATACTGCCATGAAGGGAAGAACAGAGAACAAGAAGTTAAAACACGCTTTGTTACTACATTAGTAAATTGATTGTGTCAAATGCAAATGAGGAGGCCACTAAGGGAGAGGTTGAAGATATAAGAGGGAAAGAGAGGATAATGAGTGAGACCCTTGAGAAATCTGGAGGCTATGGAACACAGGGAGAGGGATGGACACTAGAAAGGATGGGTCTTCCCAGAAGCCTGGGAAGGAAGGAGAGGAGAATAGGGACCATGCTGCTTAACCTGTAGGTCTGGGAGCAAGGTAGGCACCAAGCCAGGTTGGAAGGACGTAATGCAGAAGGACCTGAAGTTTAGTAAGGATGGCTGGATCAGCTAGAAATAGCTGATTGCCAAGTTACTTGTCCCAAGGCATAACTACTATTAGCAATGGAGCTGAACTCCAAACACCAACCCTCAGGATGGAGTAATTTATTTCATAGCATTCGGCATTCATTATTTACTCTGAATTTTTTTTTATTAATTTGTTTTTAATACAAAAGTAGACACTTTTACAACATAACCTTATTATTTCTTTTGTGGAGTACAGAATGCAATATTCTATACAGTGAATTTTTAGCCATTAATATAGTAATAGAAACCCTTAATCTGATCATCAATGTATGTCAAAAACTACTTCCTGAGGGAAGTACAACTTCATCCCATTTTCTTTATACATGGAATGATTAAAAAAATTTTTTTAATGTTTATTTTTGAGAGAGAGAGAGAGAGAGAGACAGAGTGTGAGTGAGAGAGGGGCAGAGAGAGAGGGAGACACAGAATCCAAAGCAGGCTCCAGGCTCTGAGCTGTCAGCACAGAGACTGATGTGGGTTTCAAACTCACAAACCATGAGATCATGACCTGAGCCAAGGTAGATGCTTAACCTACTGAGCCACACAGGTACCCCTATATGGAATAGTTCTTAGACAGAATTCCATCATAAGTCTGATTTTTAAAATCTGTTATTGACTTGTCAGCACCCTAGAAGATCTGTACTTCAGATCTCTGTGAGGAGTTTTATTTTCAAATTATCTTTCTCTAGCTCTTATCAAAAACCCAATTATACTTTAGAGTATTCCATGATGGAAAAAAAAATCGATTTAATGCCTATAAAAATCTGATCATAAGAGAATAATATACCTGGAAGATATTATTTTAGCTTCCTTATCAATGTCATTAGAAATTTGTAATTAATTATGATGCCATTAATTTTTATTGAAGATTGATATAAATACTAACCACATGGTTATATTTTTGGTAAAATCTACCCAGAAAGAAACTATCCATATAATAAGTTCCTTTTAAAATTTGGTACTTGTGAAAAATATATATTTCAACTGTCATGCTTCCTATTACAACAAACATAAGAAAAATATGTGTACTATGTTCCCTTTGTTTACTTTTTGCCTTGGACAGTAAGAAGCTCAGAGTCAAATTTGGCACGATATGCAAGTAGTTAACTCCAGTACCCATTTCTAGGACAACGATTTCCACTTTATCTTCATTAATTTGCACATATATTTTTTATTCTTTCTTTCATAAAACAGACTCCAAATACCCCAAACTTACATCTAAAGCCCTTGCTATGTCATAAAATGCTAATTACGAAAAATGTCAAAAACAAATGACTCGATAGAACCTTCTGTCAACATTTAGTATTGAGACTTCTCTCAGAGTCGTATCCATCCTGGTTACTTTAGGATAGAATATACACGTTGACAATTTATATTTGATTTGTTAAAAGCTAATTATAATATAATAAGAACTGTCTCTTCAAATAAAAGAAAAACAGATTTTTTAAAAACTATATGATGTAACAGAACAGAAAATGTAATGAGCCAACTCTGCAAATTATGTAAATTCACAAAGCTCATTATAAACTATCGCAATTCAAAGCACACATTCACACCGGGCCTGATCCAGCTGTCCTAAAGCAAGTGAAACTCGGCAGGAGACCAGAGAAATCTCTGTGTTGAAATTTTTTATGTTAAAGTTATACAAACTAACTCCTGAAGGTGCCAAACAGAAGCAAGAGCAGTCATCCTTTTTGCTACCCACGGAGGATAAAACGGGATCTTTCAAGAAAGGATATTTGTTCTGGACTGCCAAAAAGTATCTTCCCCTGAGACACATACCTAGTTGTCAATTGACATTGAATTACTCAAATATCTGTATTTTTTTAGTATATGTGCTGCCGAAGCGAGCACAAATATCTGTATTTTTTATTTAGTGGTCATACCCAAAAAAGTATATTCTCAATCCCTGTAGGGCAGTAAGAGAGGGAAGCTTTATTTTCTTCTTTTAAAATAGCATCTAATGTTTCTAGTTGGCTAGGAATTCTGTAACATGATGGTAGTTTTGATACTAAGTAATCCTCAACATTATTCAAACTGGCATAAGCAATAGAATTGGCTTACACCACTGGAGGTGCAGAGGTAGGATGGGGGGTGGAAACTTCTCACATGGTAGAACCCCAGCTCTGGCTTTGTTTCTTGGGTATATTCCAGGCTTGATTGTCCTCCATGGAGAGACTTTGTCCTCAATGTGGCTTCCTTCAGGGTCACAATTAGCTGCTACCAGCAAGCAACTAGGACAACATGTTTTCTTAATCACTCCCAGTGGAAGAAAGTAAAAGTGGTTTCTTGTTGCTCCTCTAAGAACAAAGAAAAACTTGCTTAAGATGCCCTCATAATCCTTTCCTCAAGTCTCATTGGCCAGAATTTGTTCATGGCATTATTCTGAGGCCAATCATTGACAAGGGTTACCAAAATCGTCACAGACTGATCTGGACCAATCTCTGAAACTTGTACTGGGGTCTCCCCTAAATGACACAAAGAGTGCTGGGGAGGACTGGATTTTCAGTCAAAATCGAGGTACTATTAGGAAAGACAAATAGTGGGGTGGATACTGGTCGATAGTCAACATCCCATATGTATTTATTCTGTATTTATGGAGCACCTAATATTAATCCATTTATTCATCCATTGAATGTTTACTGAGCATCTACTATGTTCCTGGCAGTCTACTAAGCCAAAAGATAAAAGGCAGTAGCAGCAGAACAGTTAATGGGCTGAAAGCCCATTAGATTTGAGAAAGTCAAGAAATTATTTAACTAGAATATTAAGTAGGGTGTCCACATTTAGCCTCTGGTCTAGGGCTAACATGTGGGAAAAGAATTCTGTGACGGATTTAAGAACAACGGCATTATTTTTGAAGTTCAATAGACGTTAAAGGAAACCCTGTTGAGGGTAACCAAATCAAACGTGACTAATTCCCAAGCAAGAGTAGTCTTAAATGTCAGACTCCATTAAGTAATCGGGCACATAGCTTCAAACAATATGATTAAAAAAACTGACAGCTTATAAAATGAGTTTAATTTAATGGCTGTATCAAATCAAGACTGACCAACCATCATCTTTTACATGACCCCCACTCGAAATAAAACAGGTAGTGCTAGTGTCCATGTTACTACTTTTTTTCACTTTAATTATACATCTATTTTGTAACATTGGTGAGGCCAAAGTAAGTAAGTAGTTGAATTTAATATCAGCTTGCAAAAATTATCTTTGCTATTTATAAGCACATATGATCTTCCTAGAAATAGACATATTTGCACCAAAAAAAAAAAAAAATACACCTTTTCTTTGAAATGTTTTTCCTTGTCCTCTTCTCAGAGAGCATTATTTTACATATAATAGTTCATGAGAAATGCACATGATATTACTCACCACTCTGCTTCTTCTTCCTGGGTACCCAGAAAGACCACATTTCCCAACATCCCTTACAGTAAGACTGAGGGCCATTTGATTACATTTCAGCCTACATAATGTGGGCAGAAGAGATAGCCACGTCTAGATCTGTTCCTAAAAGTAACCGGTGCCTCTGTCCAATTTCTAAGGAATCTAAGGCGTTTCTGGTTCAGGCACAAACTACATAGCTTCATGATCCCTGTAGTCTTTACTGTAGTAAAAGTCGAACACTCTCTATTCTCTGAATCTTCATAAACTCTTATCGCTTCTCTGCCTATATCCCCAATATTTCCTTTACTTAGAACACGGAAGTTCCCTGGCTTTATCACCTTTAGGGAAGTCACTCATCTCTTATAGGATACGTTAAATTTCATCTTCTTTTCTAACCTTCTTTAGAATTCCATCTTTGAGCTCTGTAAATTTGCAGCTGCAAGCAGCTGTTCACCTTTGTGGCCGTCCAAACACACTTGATAATATCCAGGATTTAAGGGATTATTCTGGCTATTCCTTCACTAGACATGTATCGTGAGAGATCATCTATTCTCCTTCAACACCTACTCATTGTTCATGACCCAGATAAAAATCCCGCTGTCACCATAAGGCCTTCCTTAACCATTTAGCCCTGAAGTAAATCCTGAATTTTTATAGCAACTGTCTGCAACTCTTTGAGTTAATAATAGATAGGTTTGAGGTATCTTCGATATTGTTGTCCTGATATATTTTTAATTCTTCTATTTATTTTCCTCTGCACTATAAGTGATTGCATTAGTTGGTCCAGATAAAATTAGGAAATACTAGTTGCGATGTTTATTATTTCATTTCCTTATTGTATTACCCTTGCCTACATCCAAGTAACCATCTTCTCACAACTCCCCCCCTCATACACACAAAGAAAGCTGAGCATTTTCATATGAAAAAGACAAAACCCTAAAGAAAACTAGTTTGTAGTTGGGGCTGTAAATATAAGACTAGAAATAAGTTAAATGAAAAGGCAGATAACCCCTGCTTGACCATACAGATCACCTGGGTGGAGCTGAAACAGGTTAGATTTGAATCATCCCAGAGAAGGATCCTGGAGCCTGGCCCCTGGGCCAAATCTGGGAAGAGTGGTGGCAAATGACAGAGACTCTAGAGGTTCAGGGGAAATCTGAAAGATGGGGGGACTTATTCTTTCCCATGTGGGTGAAGGCCATGGTGTTAAAAAGCCTCATGGAGGATGACTCAACACCACCAGCATGCTACATGGTGTAACAGGGTGGTAGACCAAGACCTGGGAACGCGTTGCAGACCCAGACAGACCTGGGCGTGGGCATCGGAACACCATACAGCTCTGGGAGTTACAGTGAGCGGCTTACACACCTGAATAAGCCAAGGAGTTGGGATGAAGTAGATGCAAAGTGACATATGGAAGCCTACAAACAGGAAGTCAAGGCATGGCTATGACTTTGGGTTTTACCCTGGGACAGCAGACAAGATATTTCCTTACCTTTTGAGGCTACTGAATAGGGTTCCGAGTTACCTAAAGTCTATGGCACCCTAACTGAAAATTAAGGCTATGAAGTATTTTACTATTAGTAGGGGCAGCTGGTAATTTTTAAGATAGTTCTGCTGCTTAAGGAGACTGCCTTCATGGCTAAAAACACAGTATCATTAGGGGAAACAGGTCACTACTAGAGCCTGAATTTAAACAATAAGCTGACATGTCTGACATGCTTTTTTTTTTTTTTTTTTTTTTTTTTTTATTTTCCTTTATCTCCAGTGCCAAGCATTTATTTCCCTAACATTTACATGTTATTCATGTGCCAGGAGCAGTTCTAAGCACTTTATCAATACAAACTCATGCAATCCCCATAAAAGCTCTATAAGGCAGGTACTGCTATTTTCCCTTATGAAACAAATGAGGAAACTGAGGCACAGAATTTAAGTCATAGCCTCAGGCAGCCTGGCTCCAGAGCCTGTGCCCTTATCCACTTTCTATGTTGCCTCTTTTTCAAACTTTATTTTATTGGACTTGGATTCCAAATAAAATCATACCTGAGCCACATAAATAAAAGCAAATGACAGAGAAGCAGCACTGACAGAAGCAGGGAAGAGGTATTTGAGCAAATTATAACCTCACAGGTCTAAGCTTTTTTTTTTCTGCAGAAACATGGGAGGTGACTTAGATGGAGTCTAAAATTTCTTGTAGCCTGGGCTACGGTAAGATGACATTTTTGACATCCTAAGGCATAGCTCTAATTACATTTTCTCAGTATACTGAGGTTCAGGCACAAGTGGGAAACTATTAAATATCATAAGTAAGTAAACTGCCACTGCTGTTAATTCACATTTTCAAATGAAATTATGGAAATGTTCAACTAATCATTTAAAATAATAGGATATCTTGCTTAGCTCCCAAAGGTGGGGCACGTTAGCGAATGTTGGAGAGGCAGTGTCAATCTAGGTATCTTGTGTACCGTACCACACACAGTGACTCTGGAATATAGACAGAGTGGGTATATGTAAGCCAGATCCAACTTGTGTTTGCTAGTCTACACATACGGGCCCCGATGAACCAAACCCTTGTGTAGTCCCGTTCCACCTGGTATGTTTCCTCTTGAAACCCAGTGGCTACCCTGTGAGAAGCTCAAGCTTCATGGACAGGACACACTGGGAGAACAGAAGCATTGAAATCAACAATCCCCACTGAGTTCCCAGAAAAGCCAAAACCAGCAGGCAACAGTGCAAGTAAGCCACATTGGATGATTCTGTCAGATGCAGTGGAGCAGAGAAACTGTCCACATCACATTGAGCAGAAACACTATGCAGAGGACCACAGTAAACCCACAGAATCACAAGAGATAACCAAATAGTTATTGTTTTACGTTACTAAGTTTTGGGATGCCTTGTTGCACAATATAGAGCAAAAACATATCTGTATCTGTATTGGCTCAAGTTCTGTAAAGTTATTCTGAGGATCACACGGCAGTAATTGGTCATGGGTACCTCACCAAGGATTTTAAGTCTAAGACTGTGTAATAGATACTAGAATTAGAACATCTACTATTCTGTAGGTGGTTTATATTTTGAAGGGGCATATTTTCCAAGTGCACAAAATTAAACTGGAGTAATGAAATATCAAACTTCCTATGAAGAACCTTCAGTTTCCTATGTGGAAAGAGTAACGTTCAGTGTGCCAGGAGAAAGTGGATTAAAACTGGTTACATCTGCAGCAGCAAAACAAGCTGACTGTTCAGTGATACAAAAACTGTGTATAACATGCAGAAGCCAACTCATATTTTTTTGTAATCAGAAGGGAGACTATTTTGTGCCTTGTGATGTTTTGCTGAGAAAGTTAGGGCACTGCACTTGACAAATTAACCCTAGAACAACTCATATCTTGTTCTCTTTTTCCTAATGACCTTGCTTGAGTGTTGAATCTACTGTAGATTTCATTTTTTTTAAAGAAGATTTTTTTTAAAAAAGAAAGAGGGGTACCTGGGGGGCTCAGTCAGTTGAGCATCCCACCTTGGCTCAGGTCATGATCTCAGGACTCCTAGGTTGAGCCCTTTATCAGGCTTGCTGTTTGCAGCATGGAGCCTGCTTCAGATCCTCTGTTCCCCTCTCTCTTTGCCCTCCCTCCCCCCACCCAATCATGCTCTCTCTCAAAAGTAAGTAAACATTTAAAAAACAAAGAGAAAAAAAATTTTAGGAGTAGACTTCTTCAGAAAAAGTGGCTGATCTGTGGAGTCAGAATAGTTATTCTCACCCCTTCACTACAGCTGAGGGGTGTAGTGAACAATTCACATGTCGTATACGTGAATATTATGTGGCTAACACTCCATGAAAATCTACTTAAAGGTAGAGCCCGAATCCTACTTTTCCATAGTTCACAATCTTCCCAGAATCCAAAATTTCCTTGTGGCTTCTTAACACCACATGGTTGCCAGTAAATTATTCTACTCCTTTCTGAGAGTACCCTGAAGCATCATTCCGCCAGTCTACCAAGTTTGCATCTTTTGATTCCATTGATAGGGAAGCTACTGTGAGTGGTTCGGAAACAAAGTGACAATTGGTTCCTGCCTCATCTCATTTGTTACCCTCTGGTTGCTCAGAGCATAATACATGTCTCCTTAGTAGACACCGGAAATGACTTTCAGCATCTGGTACAAGGAGATCCTTAGACGTGACTGCTAAAGATAGCAGCCAAGTACCAATGTCATCCTGAACTCTCAGGTTTTGGATTGATTTGTTTCCCTGTGGTCACTGTTGAAGTGTCTTCCCCCAGCTGTACTGCATGCTAATTCTTTAAAGGAGTGTTTTCCCCCCAGAAAATCTACCATACGGACCCAGCTTCTTGACAGCTCAAGTGACATTTCCTTAGTGCCGGCTTCTGTGCCACAGTCACCAAAGTAAGACTGCTTTTCTCATCATTCTGCTTCTCTTTTGAATCCAGAAATACCTACAGCTTAGAGTCATATCAGTTCAACATATTGAAAATGTTCCTTATTAAATCACAGTCATAGCTTTGGGGTCCCCTCCCTTACCACTTACAGTACTGTCATATCTCAAAACGAGGGATGCAAAGTATGTACTTGAACCTTGCAAGCTCACTGGCCAGATTTCAGGAGGTCAGGGACACATACACACACACACCCCTCACCATTCTCTTCTATACCAAAGGACAGGTCTGGATATCTTTAGGGAATAAAGGGGATTTCATTTAGTGACTAAGAAAAATCTGTGTTTTGTTGAGACACTGGAGAATGTGATACTGGCCCATTTAAAAGCACCAACAACAATAAAATAAATACAAAAAAGAAAAAAGCAGAAACCATAAACCTGACCAGTAGTCTGAATGAGGGCCTATTAGACATATTTTGTAAAGTCATTTAAACTCTTAACCCCAACAATAACATGTCATTGACAAAGGTATCATACCACTTTCTTGAATTCATTTGGTTCTTAAATACTACCACGATGGAGTTAAACTTCACTTTCTATCTCCTTGAAAAGAGTAACTAGTCTCTACAGGCAAGAGACTGTGTGCCTGTGTGCTTGTTTTTATCAAGAACAAATTTTGCAGTACTAAGTTTCTAATACATATTTGTTGATTAAGCATTTTTACATCCACTTCTCTTCCACTTTCTGGGAAAATGGAACAGATATTGATTGAGCAAATACTATGTTTCTGATAATGTATGAGGTGCTCTTTACAAGTCATTTTATTTAATCCTAAATGCAATTTAGAACAACAAACTGCAGTGTCCTGCCTTCCCCATTGGAAACATGTCTTATTAAGCCTAACGGTCTTTTTGAAGGCTCTAAGGCAGCTGATTCACTCTCTTTTGCTGTCTAAATCAAAGATTTCACATCTCTTGCTCTGAAATTTGCAGCCACTGTAGTTTCCTCCTCATTTCTGGCTATGCACTGGACCTCAGTCTTCCTAATGTTCTTTCATTTCTTCTTCGATATAAATCCACAGTTCCTTTTCTGATTTATAAGTTTTACTGCAAGCCAAGAGAAGAGGGAAAACAAAGCGATGGGCCAGTTGTAGGAGGTTCCTATTTTCTGCTGTTAGTGGATGTCTACAGGACTGCTCCTCATTGAGGTGTCTGGCTTCTGGTTAAAACCCTAGGTGATTTTTTTTCAGGCTTGACTATAGTTGATTCCAAAGGCTTTAACCTGGCAGGCCCCTGGGGGGAAGCTGGCCTCCTACACCTGAGTTGGCACAGCCAATGCACTGTAGCCTCTGAAGGAAGTTGCCATCAAGGCCTCAGGCGACATTGCCCTCGCTGGCAATGGCAGGCCTCCTATGCGTATCTGCATTTCCAGCCCAGACACCTCCATTCTGAGGCTTCATTTTCTGAGGCCTCAAGCAGAGATGTTTTCCTCAGGCACCACGTCCGGGCCTCCATCTGGGAGAGGAGGGAAACCATGCAGACACTTTTCTCCAGTCTGACTCGCTACTCAGCACTGTTCTTCTCCTAGCCCTTTCTCCCCACTTCCAGCCCCAGGGTCCACAAAACTGCAGAAATCTGTTCAGGGCTCCCTTGGCAGTGTGACAACCCCACTGTCTGTGCTGGTCAAACCGACCCTCCACTGGTGACATTTCCTGGGGAAAACGGAACAAGGGGACTCAAGTGCTTTTTCTAGTTTGCCTCTTGCTTATATTGCTGTGAAGTGACGGAAGATTTGAGTATTACTTTCATTTTGGCCTCTTTTCTTCACGGCACACAATGACACTTAGTAGCTCAGTTCTCTCCAGCTCAGCCAAGACCTTGACACTCATGCATTTAAGGTGCCAGGCGACCTTTCTGAACCCCAGATTTAGACTTCACCACACCTTGCCCTCCTTCTGCCCTGGGTCACTCAGACATGTCCTACTGGATAGAATGCTCCTACTTCCTCGTCACTGGGCCTAATAATATGTAGGAACTGAGATCCTTTCAGAAGCTCAAAAGTCTCTGCTGCCAGAGGCAACATTTCTGAGGTCTTCCCAACCCCATGAAACCTTTAAATGCGTCTTCTGCATTAAGAACACAGGCTAATGAGGCTCGTAAGACATTTCTTCCGTGCATGTAAGCAATAGGCACACAACGCAACAAGACTGCAGAAGTGAAAATCTCTGTCATAATTACAAATATCTTAAAAACGAGTTAACAAAATTGCAAGCTTTTAAAACAATGACTTTAATAAACGGGTTTGTGAGAGATGATAGAGCCTCAGAGACAAATTAAAATACTAATAATGAAAATGATAACAGCCTTTGCTATGGCCTGTGCTTTCATGGGCATTATTTTAAGTTGAACAACAGTCTTATGAGAGTGAGGACCCGGTGTTAGTCTCATTTACACACAGATGGCTAATTAGCTACAAAACGTGTCACAACTGGAAAGAGGAACTTAGAGTCAGGTCTCTTTGACACCCAAGACTTTTATGCCTTGAAGATCATTGTCTAACACATTTTCTACACATATTCCTACCTATGTACAATTGATTGCTCTATTTCTGATCCTGTTTCAATGACAGAACCAGGATTGGTAGCTTGTGTTTCTTTGCTTTTCGTATATAAAATTGACTCTAACAGTGGCAATCACAGAGATGATTGTTGATCCCACAGCAGTTGTAGCAGATTTCTGATATGACTCAGGATGGGCTGAGGCCACCTCAGAAATGCAAAAATAATCGGTATAAGGACCACTCAAAGATGGGAGCTTTCAGCACACTTGTTCCTGTTGTTTTAATTTATTTCTTAAATACTAGCATTCGTCTATAATATTATCTGACATGTCTTCCCTTTAAAAAATTCCCCAGGGGGAAAAAATGTCTACTATAAAAATAATTAAAACTATGTTATTTATTCCTCTGGAAAACAGTGGAGGCGTGACTTTTTCTTGATTGTATATTATACATTGATGAGAAAATAGTGTTTTTCTGATTCTAAAACTAAAATTTCGGATGTCTAAATATTTTTCCTTCTTTTGTTACCATTCTTCTTTAACAAAAGTAAAATTATAAGCATAGTCTTTATTGCTCTGTCCTAGTTCTTATTAAAATGTGTATTATGTCACCATTTTGCTTATGCAGCACTGTCACCCACTAAGACAAAAACCATAAATTATAGTATTATATCAGCCCTTGGGTATTCAAAATAAAGGAGTTCTGTAATAGACCATCTGAAATTCTGCAGATCATATTAACATTTCCACCCCCCCCCCCCCCGCCCCCTGCTGCCCCTGAAGCAAAACCAAGAAAAATCAGAGGTCTTTCCCCATAACTCTCTAATTCCTGGGGTGGAATATTGTGTTTAAAACACTTGAATTCTTCTACTCAAGGCAGGAAATCTATGAGGTACTGTTTGACATTCTAAAGCATTTTTGTTGGTAATCATGTCAAAAACTCCAATCAAAGGGCCCGATGACATAGTAATCCAGGGTGGGCCTCTCTGTAGGTATATTTCCCCCTTGCTACTAGCTCTGCTTGTGAGTTCACTCATTTATCAGGACACCAGTCATCTCTGGCTCATGGCCTCTTTCAACATGAACCACCACTAAAGAGTTTAGAGCAGAGAACATTAATAACTGGAAACAAGGAAGAAAACTACAGTGATTCATGGCTATTGGAAGTTCAAAGAACAACAAAATGATACACGTGGGAGAAACTTTGAAGGGTCATTTCATATTTTCTCTTCTTTGGGCTTTTCTTTCCTCCACTTTCTGCAACTATGAAATGGGAACAGTAATGGGCTTTGCTGGATTTTTGTGAAGGTTAAAGAAGATAGGGTATATTGAATGTGCATGGCACATAACAGACATTTGAAGGGCCTTTCAATAAATATTAGCCAAGTTCTCAGAGTTCACCTTCTGTAGGTTAATGTCCCCCACACTGTGGGTCAGGTTCTCTCCTCTTAGCATGCCTCTATCATGGCGTTTTCCAAATTCAAGATTACATGTTTGGCTGCATGTCACATCTTCCTCCAGGCTGTGAGTTCCTTAGTTGCAGTGACACACATTATATATCATTTTTAGTGTGTGCTACAATTATAAGGCTCATAAGGAAAACAGGGCCCCCTGCAATGCGTGTGAGCTTGGACCAATAAATCGTCAATGTCTCTGATTCTCTATTTCCTTGTCTTTCATGGAAATAGTACTATTTTAGTAATATTTTAGTTCTGTCTATGTCATAGAGTTTTTGCAAGGATTAAGATGTATGCCTACAAGTTTACTGTTTTAGTGTTTATCATACTTGTGAAGCTTTCCTAGAATATTTATAATCTTATGTAATACAACCGCAATGCATCAGTTTAATACTTAACCTCAAAAGGCATTCACACTGCATAATCCTAGGAGAATTCACACTGCATAATTCTAGGTACCCAGATTCACCCAAAGTACCCAGAACCCAGCACATATATCCTCTAAGTATAACTTAGAAGATTGGTTAGAAGAGTAAAATTCAAAATTTTCCTATATAAGGTACATTTCTCTATATCATGAGTAAAAATAGCTGATATGAAGAAAATCATCAGCAGTATATACTAAATTCGAAGAATATAAGAATCACAGAGTTTCCCACGTGAAGGTCAAGCGCAGTGCTTCATTGGGCTCTTTCAGAAAGTAATTGATTTAAACGTCTTAGGGAACTTATTTTCCTAAGGCTTCTCAGTAAGAGATTTAAAAGTTAAACCCAATTGTGTGTGAAGGGCTTTCTCAAGGGTAGCTAATCATCTAGCTGTTTATTTAAATTCATTATGTGAATAATATCTAATTTTGCAACGATTAATGTTTAAAGCTGTCAGGTCAGTTTGTCACATAATTTTGGCAGAGAAAAAGGCTATTATTTTACTTTTAATAGGGAATAATGATTTTGAAAAACAATGAGAATCAGAATTTGACTTTTCTGGCAACCACTCACCTCACTGTTATCTATCTATCTATCTATCTATCTATCTATCTATCTATCTATCATCTACTTACTTATTTTTATTGTCCTTTTTAGTCTTAATACCTGGAGGATGAATCTGTTATGTAATTCAGTTATTGATATATTTTTATCTTGGCTTTTTAAAAACTTTAATCCCAGGGGCACCTGGGTGACTCATTTACTTAAGCCTCTGACTTTGGCTTAGGTCATGATCTCAGGACTCATGAATTTGAGCCCCGCACTGGCTCCCTGCTGACAGCTCAGAGCCTGGGGCCTGCTTCAGATTCTGTCTCAGGCTCTCTCTGCCCCTCCCCCCTTGGCGCACTGTCTCTTTCTCTCTCTCTCTCTCTCTCAAATATAAATAAACATTAAACAAATTAAAAGTCTTAATTCCAATATAATTAACACAGTGTTCTATTCATTTCAGGTGTACAATATAGTGATCCAACAATTCCATACATCATCTGGTATCCCCATCACCTATTTCACCAATCACCCCATCCACCTCCCTTCTGGGAAGTTTGTTATCTATTGTTAAGAGTCTGTTTCTCGGTCTCTCTCTCTCTTCTTTTTCCTTTGCTCTTTTTTTTGTCTTGTTTTGTTTTTTTGCTTGTTAAATTCCACAGATGAGTGAATCATATGGTATTTGTCTTCATTTGACTGAGTTATTTTGCTTAGCATAATACTCTTTAGTTCCATTCCTGTCATTGCAAATGGCAAGATGTCATCCTTTCTTCATGGCTGAATACTATTACACTGTACTTATATACCACTCACTTTTAAATCAGTTACTTTGGGATATAATATAATGGAAGAGCCACTAAGTTGTTATAGATTTATTAAAACTACTCTCTAAATTATCTGTTTACTCAATGTTACAACTGGTTAGGAAGTATAGGCACACCTATCTCAAGCTGAAAATCCAGCTGTCAACTGTAATGCAGGCACCCTACGTGATCATTTAGGATGACTTCTGATTGGCCATTATTGTCAAGCATGAAAGGATATCCAGCTGAATCTTTTGAACAACTTACTTCTCTCTCACTTTATTCATCTACTAATGGAAATAATAGGAACTACCTCAGAGAGTTTACTGTGAGAGTTAATTTTAAATATGACAAGATCTGGAAAGAACTTTTTCAGATTGCCTGGTTATAAAAGGCACTCCAAAAAGCATTAGCCCTCTTCTTTAAAGACAGTTCTTTAATGGGCTTTACCTTATTAAATTATGAAGGAGAATCTAGTGATCTAGACCCTACTGGGAATCTAGAACATTTTCCTACTAAATAATATACTCTCTGTATAGAATAATGGTCTAAAAAGGCATATAAATAGTAATAGTCTATCAGAAGAAGAGCAATATTGGTGGACTTATGCTACTTGATGTCAAGACCAGCTATAAATGTAAAATAATTGAGACAAAATGGTATTAGCATGGGAATAAACAAAGAGATCAATGGAACAGAATAAGGTCCTGAAATAGACATAAACATATATGTCAATTGTCTTCAACAAAGGCACTAAATAATTCAATGAGGAAAGAAGAATCTTTTAACAAATGATGCTAATAAAACTGAATATCTATACAAAAAAAAGTCTGGCCTCTTCCTCAATCTGCATACAAAAATTAATTCAAGATGTGTCACAGAACTAAGTGGAAAAGCTAGCAAAACATAGAAGATGAGCTCCATTCCTTGGGTAAACAAAGCTCCTTTAGGTCATAAGTGGTATCAATACTAAAAGACGGATGCCTAGATGGCTCAATCGGTTGGGTTTCTGACTCTTGATTTCAGCTCAGGTCACGATCTCACAGTTTGTGGGTTCAAGCCCTGTGTTGGGCTCTGTGTCATATCAGTACAGAGCCTGCTTAGAGTTCTCTCTCTCTCTCTCTGTCTCTCTGTCTCTCTCTCTCACTGCCCCTGCCCCATTCATACACTCTATCTCAAAATAAATAAATAAAGTTAAAAAAATAAAAATATATATTAAAAAAATACCTTGGACTTCATCAAAATTAGAAAATTCTGCTCATCAAGAGACCCCATTAAGAAGTTGAAAAGGCAAGCCTCAGATTGGAACAAACATTTATAATACAAAATATGATTGGCTTGTTTCCAGAATTTTTTAAAGTGTGTTTATTTATTTTTGAGAGAGAGACACACACACACACACACACACACACACAGAGCATTTGCACAAGCAGGGGAGGGCAGAGAGAGAGAAAGAGAATCCCAAGCAGGCTCCACTCTGTCAGTGCAGAGTCTGATGCCAGGCTCAAACTCACGAACCATGAGATCATGACCTAATCTGAAGTCAAGAGCTGGACATTCACCCCACTGAGCCACCCAGGCACCCCTGTTTCCAGATGTTAAAGAATTCTGAGAAATCAATAATTTAAAAGATTAACAACCTAACTTTTGAAAAAAATGGGAAAAATAAAATGTTCAAATGGCCAAGAAACGTATGAAATGATGTTCAACATCTTTAGTTATAAGAGAAACACGCATTAAAGACACAACAACCTATGACTACATACCCCTTAGACTTGCTAAATTAATGAGTCTAACAATACATGTGCAGATTAGGATTGGACAACTGGAACTTTCATACACCGCTGCCAGGAACTTAAATTGGCAAAAACATTTTGGAAAACTGTTTCAAATCCAGTAAGACATTTATCTAAGGTCTTTTTTAAAAAAAAATTTTAAAATGTTTATTTATTTTTGAGAGAGACAGAAAGGCAGAGCATGAGCAGGGGAGGGGCAGAGAGAGAGGGAGACACAGAATCCAAAGCAGCCTCCAGACTCTGAGCTGTCAGCACAGAGCTTGACATGGGGCTTGAACTCACAGACTGCGAGATCATGACCTGAGCTGAAAGTCTGACACTTAACTGACAGAGCTACCCAGGTGCCCCAATATTTATTTAAATTCTGATCCACATCTTCTACCTCCAGATACTTATCCAAGAGGAAGTTTGTGTCAACAAAAGGCTGGTTTAGAATTAGTGTATCAGTTTTCTTTATAATAGCCCAAACTGAACACAATCTAATATTCATAAATAGGAGAATGGACAAACACATTAAGTATACCTTTGCAATGATATTGTACTTAGCAATAAAAAAGAACAAATGACTGTAACGTACAACATATAGATGGATCGCAAAAACATTATGCTAAGTGAAACAGGCTAGATACAAAAGGGCAAATATGGTATGATTCCATTTATAAGAGATATCTTACAATAGACAAAATCATAGAGACACAAAGTAGAATAGTAGTTACCAGGACCTAAGGAAAAAGGGAATGGGGAGCAATTGCTTAATGGGGATAGAGTTTTTTTTTTGCAGGGGATGATGAAAAGTTCTGGAGACAGAGAGTGGTGGTAATTATACAACCATATGAATGGGCTTAGTGCCAGTGAGTTGCACACGTAAGAATGGTTAAATGGAGAAACTTATGTTATGTGTATTTTACCATGATTAAAAAATGCCAAATAAATCTGTGTTGAAAGTGGAAGTCCAGTTGTTTCGTTTCAGCATCACTAACTTATCTTACAGCATTGTATAGATACCGTCCTCATCATTCCTTTCAAAAGCAGAAAATGGAAGTCTGCAAGACAAGAATCCACTGAAAGGAACAGGGACTTATTTTTCTAGGGGATCTTTCCCTTTGTAACTCTGTTCAGACAAAAGAAAAATAATTCTAGGTCCTGCATGCCATTCTAAGAGGTTTAAATTTTCATTAAAGTGAGACAGCAGACAGGCTTTCACAGAAATAATGTGAATCTGTGCCCACATCCAGCAGAGATAATGATTCTTTTAATTATAAGTTAGTGGGCCAAATTCAAAAAGACATGATGGGCAGGCATTAGGTAACTAAATAATAAATAGTAATTGCATTTCTTCCTTTGCATTTTAAAGAGAAAAACACCTGAGAACTTCTACTTGATATTCCTTACACAATGTACCCTCTGTGTCATGAAGTCACTTGAAATAATGTCATTTGATGCCGCACATTGAATAACTTTAAATAACGTCATTAACATTAGGATGAAAAGAATGGAAATTGGCTATCTAGAGGTCATCCTTCCTCATACTTATGAGGTTTGTCAAACAAAAATTATGTGACTCTATCTTTGTTACACATATTTGTCTTATTTAACTAATAAAGTGAATATATTTATAAGGAAGAAGAGAGGAAGAAAGGATCAAGCCATATGATTATCAAAAGCTTCAGCTTTAAACCAATCATTATTAAGCACATTGTGTTTTTTCAAGAGATTTATTAAAAGACACCATCAGCTCATTGAGAATTGCTGAGTGTGCTTCCTTTCAGTACAGGACAGAGTAAGTACTAGTTTATTTAGGTAGACAGCTGGACTTTGGGTTCCAGGTCTGTTACTAAATTGTTGAGAGATTTAGACTTGTCCATACTTACAAAATGAAGGCCTTGTATTATTTTATCTCTAAAGTTCTTCCAAATATTTCATTAAGTCACTGTTAAAGGGAATAATGGCTTTGTGTAGGGTGTATCTAGATTTGTGTGGTACATCTGACTGAGCTTTTTGAAGACATAAAGGGGAAAAAAAAGGCTTACTGGCCAAAATTACACTTTGAGACTAAAAAGAATGGGAAAAATATTTACTTCACATCTGTGTCTTCTTGCTTTTGTGTTGACACCTGAACTATTCCATATAAAACAATATTTATACTAATCATGCACTTGTAATTTTTTGAAATATTTTTTTAAGTTGTAAGTAAAATCAGATACGATTAGTAGAAAAACTAGGAGGTGAAGCAGGAGAACCATTTTCCTTTTTATCAACTCATTTTGTTGTGACTTTGAGTGAGAATATGATACGATAAATGCATTAACCTTGAAACTACAGGAAATGAGATAAAATGAGAACCTATAA
Organism: Panthera pardus; assembly: GCF_024362965.1. Classification (NCBI taxonomy): domain Eukaryota; kingdom Metazoa; phylum Chordata; class Mammalia; order Carnivora; family Felidae; genus Panthera; species Panthera pardus. The sequence goes on along the minus strand of NW_026526710.1, from coordinate 66,833,613 downwards.
TATTTATCTAAATAAATCAGCTTCAAATAGTTTCTAAAAAGTATATAGAAAAACTGTTTCTTGGTATAATTTTAGTTTGGAAACCCCTGCATGGTAATTGACCTTTTGGATATGGGCAACAATGTGGGCTTTGGTTAAAGTAGAATATCTGAATTTATGCATGACATAGAGAAATATAGGGAAAATTAAAGGAGAATTCAACTAATAACTGATATGATAGCTAAATTAAAAGAACTGGAGATTAAAAAAAAAAAAAAAGAACTGGAGACTATCAACCTAAGGTGAAAAAAATAGTGGCTTAATTACGATCCTTTAGATATGGTATTTCAGCCATTCTAGGATTTCCTCCCATTGTGCTCATTAGCTTGACTTTAGGAACAGGCAAGGGAGTTGACATAAGTAATACGAAATAAATGACAATAGTGTTAAAGCAAAACAAAACAAAATGAAATGAATTCTGAGGGTGCTGAATATGGTTAGTGACGTGATCAACCACAAGGTCCAATTTAACAATGAGAGTGAGATACTGCAGAAAATGATAAATGAATTTGAAAAGATAGGGATCAAGGTGGAAGTGTTTGTGAGGTTCATCAGTTTATTGAGAGTGAAGACAGCAGAGATCAGAAAGGAAAAAGTAACCATTATGTAGGATAGTTTTGAAGTTGAAGGTTTTTAATGAAAGTCCTTTTGAGGGGAAGAAAACAAAGTTATGACATGGTCTGGGGTGGTGGATGAATTAACGTGGGAGGGAAAATCACAGAGAGGGGAGAAGCCAATTGAAGTTGGGTGGTATACCAAATAAACGGACCACAAAATTAACATCTTGCACATTGCCTGACATGTGCCGGGTGTACAACCAGTATTTATTTATTTATTCAACCAGTTGAATAAGTGCATGAAGATTCCAAGCACCTTGAGAGGTTGTTGTAGTGGATTTAACCTGAGATGGAATGTAATAAAAATAAATAAAGAGGTCTTGGATGCAATAAGACAAAGGCTGGCATGAACAGAGTGAGGTAGATGCAGTTTCTGAGCAACATTCATGAAACGCTTAAAGGTTTCAGTGGCGAACCGACTCTATAATCAGTCCACAAGATAGGCCGACCACCCACAACATCAGTGTGACTGTAGATTATGTAAATAATAATGTATGATTGAAGACGAGGAAGGTACCCAAAGGGGATGTTTAATCATCACATGCCATCTGTAAACTGTGCAGAGGAGGATAACTTATCAAGTGCAGAGCTGACAAGCAAATGAGAAATATTTGTAGAAACTAAGGATATTTAGCTTGGAGAAGAATCAGGGGAGGAAAGGGGGACTTGACTGACATCTTCAAATGTTTAGAGTCATGCCATAAGAGAAAGTCACTAGATTCACTTGATTTGTTCTTTATAGTCCCAGGGGAAATAATTATGAAAAATGAGTGGAAGTTATAGGGAGATAGAGCAATTCATTTTGAATATAAATTTCTGAAAGTTAGACCTACATATGACAAAAATGCCTGCTTAGAGAGAGGGGAAAATAAGTTCCCTGTCAGCGGAACAGTTCAGGCATGAGCTAGAAGAGGGTTTTATAAACGGGATTTGGATATCAGATGGAAACGGGAGAAGCTGGCTTTTCAGAAACTTTCAGGGTTTATTTTGTGAATCACTAAAATTAAAATTATAGGTTCTAGATAAATTCTTGGTGATCCTGTTGGTTGTTGTTGTTGTGTATGTGGTAGAGAAGAGTATAGATCAGTGAGAGTGGAATGTGACATCCACCTAACATCCTGAGGATTAAATAGAATTTGTGTAAGACATACATTTAAAAGTCTGACTCCAGTTAATACTAACATAAATGTTATTTGCTGGGCTTTGAAAATCAGTCCATCAACTATAAAATTCAGAATTCAAATAAGTCTCAAGTTCATTAAAAAAATGGCTCCTCAAACCAGTTACATCATTAGTCACAATTCTCTGCAAAGTCAGGCAAAGGAGCACTGATTGTTGGCATTGGGTGAAGACAGGATGTGCTGCATTGCTGAGATACTTCCTTCCTAGTGTTTTTCATGGGTGCAGCTATTGATAGTTATAATAAGTATAGATTTCTTTTATCATGTTCCTGTTATGACAGGTACTATTTGATGCACTTTAAAGTTATTATCATTTCTCATCCAAAGAGCTGAGAGCATATTCAGAAGTATATTTCCCAAGAATAGCATCATAACAAAATATTTACTTTAGTTTGAACTAAATCTAATGTGACAGCATGATAGATATATTTCCCTTTGGCTAAAGAGCATCGCTTCCCATCAATGTCAGTTCCTCACAAGACCCACATGTCAGAGAATAAGTGTATTTTCTTATTGATAACATCTGACTCCTGTGCGTGTCACTCTGTCAAGTTGTATCCCATAGTAAAGTTCTTGACATACATGTCCTCCTCGGTATGGAGGAAAAAAGATCAATTCTAAAATCAAAATAGGATTCTAGCAAACACTCTCAGAAAAAGGGACACTTAGTTTTACTCAAGCCAAATCTACATATCTACATACACTTCAAAGAAAATAAGACTTCAAACTACAGGTTGTCACACATGCAGACATCTCCCCAAATCAAGGTATTTAACTATCAATTATAGAGAGAAGTCACACAAATGACTGATTGAAACAAAATTTTCCTCTGGTGTTCTAAACTGAATATATGGAATTTTTAAATATTTTGTAATCTTTAAGTGAAGATTTTTAAGGCAAGCATTGCTCCCTTTATATATAATCCAAAATAAGGGGAAAATTTCACATGTGTGTATTTAGCTTATCATACTACAATTCAGATGGTTTACCTAAATGATCTAAATTTCAGGTTATTTATTGGTAAGACCTCTGAAGGCATGCCAGTATCTACTTGTTAAATAACAGGTGCATAACTCTTTGTTGAATAAACGAATCAATAAAATTAATTAATTAGTCAATTAATTAATTAATTAATGGGTAAATGGCTGAATAACAGACACAAGATTACATGTTATTAGTAAAATTAGATACTGAGGTCCCCTAAGGAAAAAACAACAACAGTGTTCTATAAATCTATTAAAAAATATGATCATTTCATTTTTAAGAGGTTCAAATAATCCATTACTAAGGAAATGACATATTTATTATAAAGATATTATTAAAGGAAGTGTAATTCTTCTACTTTGGGGGCATCTTCAATTATAAATTAGTGTTAAAGACAAAAGTGTCCATAATAGAGAGTAGGAGAAAGTCTCTAAATTTGCTAAATACTCAGCATGGCTTTACTAGGCAAGATGGTCATATTTTAAAGAAGGTGTTTAACATTCATCATAATCACTTCAAATGGATGGACTGCTTTCTGGATTACACACTGAAACAGTAATCTGCTATACAAGTTTCCTGGACAGGAGACCTACTGAATCAGAAGTGTGTGTGGTAGGAGGTGGGGAAGGGATTCTTCATTCTAAACAAGTACCTGCTTTATAAGAATTTTTTTTAAGTTTATTTACTTATTTTGAGAGAGAGAGAGAGAGAGAGGGAGAGAGAGAGAGAGACAGGAGGGGCAGATAGAGGGCAGGAGAGAGAGAATCCCAAGCAGGCTCCCCACTGTCAGCGCAGAGTCCGATGTGGGGCTCAAACTCAAGAACTGTGAGACCATGCCCTAAGCCGAAACCAAGAGTAGGACACTTGACTGACTAAGCCACTCAGGCACCCCTAGGACTTTTATGCTCCTTAAAGAGCATAAAGTTTGAGAACTTTAACTCTGAGCCTTCCACTTCTTTCTCCAAGCTGCAACTGTTAGCCTCCACCTTCTGATTCTGTCACACTCAGCTTCCGCTCCAGGACAGCAGGGCAATGAGCAGATGCAGTCCCATTTGTAGCTCACGTTCAGCTTCACAGACCTGGCCTCTTGTCCATCAACCCAGAACATCTCTGACTATATCAAAGCTAAGTATAGTCTAAAAATGTCCCAATCATCCCTATACAATAGGTAAGGGGCAAGCATCCGCCATTATCACAGGTGGAGAAGTTAATTTCTTGTATAAGAACAGAAACTCTATTCGATGTCAGATGCTGTCACTTGTCAGAGTTTCTCATTCATTGCCACTGCTCATGGAGGTGTTGAGGTTTCCTGACTGACAAGCAACCAGGGAGGCCTCTTTTTAAACTGGCAGAGCATAAGCGTCTAGCTAGTCTGTCACGTGGTATATACCCAATGAATATTTATTATTAAGCAAATATATGAATAAATGCATGCACAAATGAATAAACACACACACAAAAATAACACAGGATTATGGAAGAAACAATTTTTAAAATTTTTGTTCCCTTTTCTCTAATAAAACTCCCAAACTAAGAAAGCGTTTGGATTTTTTTTGAACTGGAATGTTTCCTTTCAATGTCATTATATTTGACTTCATCAAGAGAATTATGTACATTAGCATCTAAATGAAAAACAAATATGTTTTTTCTTTCTTTGAGGTACAAAAATATCCCTCTCAACTTGGAAATGTTGAAATATAGACATCTCTGTAGAAGTACATGTTGATACTGCAGTCAGGGACATCGACATATATATTCTTTGCAACATTTACATTCATCTATGCATAAAAGATAAAAATCTACAGTCAGCTTCATATTTTAAAATATGAATTTTATTTAAAGTCAGTATGGGGCATTTCTTCACATATAAATCCCTTTTGTGTGTGTCTCTTCAACTTTATCCATGTAAAAATAAAATGGACAACTATCTAGTTAATAGATACTGCCTCTCAGCTAAAACACAAAATGGTTTGCCAAATATATTTCTCTGAAGTATGAGAAATGCTTAGATAGGAGGAACTTGAGTTATTACCAAAAAAAAAAAAAAAAGAATTTCTTGTTTGCTTTGGAACAAAGGAATTTGTAGAAGACATAAGCAATTTCTCCTAGTTCTATGAAGATTAGATATGTAATATGATCATAAGTTAATTTCCTGAAAATATTAAATTGTTCTACACTTTTTAACCTACTATTACATACTTCTCAATGTATTTGAAAAGTCCATCTCTATTCAATACAATATGTAGAGTATTTTCTTAAAATGTTTAGGAAACACAAGGATAATTACCCTTTTAGATTGTCAACTTCTCGTGGAGAGTTTTCCAGTGGACTGAGTGATGTTTTGGACAGCTTTGGACAATTAATGGAAGCTATCATTTTCTATTTGAAAAAGCAACATAATAAATGTATAAATAAATAGATTTCAGTGTTCAGTGTTATTGAGAGTATATATTCAAATTATGTAATGTTAGTGGGCTTTCTAATGAGAGTAAAGTAAAATGACTTCAGGGCAATGATAGAAAAGACTTAGTTTGGTTGCTAAAGCAGCTATATCTGAAAATAATACTCTTATTTAGATAGTTGCACTATTACCTGGGAACATTTGCTCTTGCTCTAGGTTTCTCATCTAATTTATGCCCTTTTGGTTTAGTTTTGTTTATTTTTAAAATTAGCATGTTTGCTATAAAATGTATGGCAAGTGTTCTGATCTGCATTTTCTCTGAGTCTAGCATACATCTCCTAATGGTTCTAGACCATTGCTGCTAAAAATCAATCAATCAATCACAAGTTTTATTTTATTGCTAACGAACCTTGAGAGCTGAGGTAAAGCTCTTCTCTGTGATCTCATTTTTTTTTCCCTTTCAAAGTTTTATTAATAAGTACACTCTAGAACTTGGAATTCCGGAAAAACCAGAATTACATTTGGAAATTCCAGAAGTCTTTAAGATTGTATAAATAATTTGGAGAGGTATACAGCTGGGGTGACTACACCTTTATGCACATAAATTTCTATACTAATTTGTAGAAAATACTTGCTTTACATATTTCCTTATCATAAGGTGCTTTTGCTCATCAGGAAAATATTGCTGTGTGTATTGGGAAGAAAGACATCTTTAGAATTTCTTTTCAAGAGATTTAGAAATTCTTTTTAAGAATTTCTTTTTAAGATCAACTTCTAGTTGATAAGTTTATAAATGTTACACTTATTTTCAGAGTTCTTTTTAGATCTCAGGAAATCAGTTAAAAAACGGATATCATCAGTGTGAGAAGAACGTCTGAGTAGTTAGTAGATATTATGTATAGCACCTCTTTTTAGTATTTCCATTCTCATCTCCAGTGTATCAGTTGATCTCACACTAAGAAAGTTTAAGGACTGGATATTGGAAATAAATGCTCTTTTCAAACGATTAGATTTTTAAGGGAAATTGAGATCATTGTTTTGTGATTTCATCTACGATGTGAAAAAAATATTTATTATATTGGTGCTTTTTTATCCCCTAGTGCACAAATAATTATAAACCACTTGAATGACTTAAACTGTAAACCAAACAGTACAACCTGGTAAGAATTCCATGCATTGCCAGCCAGGTAACTTAACTTGCTAAAGCTTTACTTTGAAGCTTGTATTTAGGAAATTATTGAATTCTCATATGAACACAACTATTAAAACTCTTCAGGAGGCTCTCCTACCTTTAAATCATTATCTATGAATTGACACTTAGAAAATAAGCATATTATGTGTTAGTTTTAAAAGGTAGCAGATGCAAGGTCACACAGCTCCTCAGGTGTTTTTTTAGGCTCATCAGGGAGAAATACATGGTTGCAAGAAATAGAATCTTGCAGGTAGGTTCAGCCCAGGAGAAAGTGGGAATCCAGGGGCATGTCTTTTTGAATCCCCTTCTTAAAAGGTCTCCTGTCTTGACACTTACACCCACCTCTTTCCATGGTTTCCACACCTAGTTCTGTTGTTCACTGGATGGGTGAACTCATCTTCCAGCTTCTGATCTAGACCTTACCTTCTTCATGGGAACTAATCCCATTGAGAAACTAAACTATTTGAAGTCAAAGCTTATTTTGAATTCCTTCTCTTACAAGGCCCTATATATAGGAGGAAGTGGCCAAATGACCAACAACCCTAGCCAAGGTTCAAATCTTAGTGCTGTCACTTCCTCCCTGTGTGGCAACATGGCTTATTACCGAGCCTCTCTAAATCTCTGGTCTCTCTGGAAAAATGGAGATATTGATACAGTCCACTGACTTAAACCACTTTTTCATTATCCATCACCCCTGCTCCTATACCCTCTTTTTCTGCCTTAGCTTTGAAGAAGTGAGTTTTCTTTTTAATGACTCCCTGGCAAAACCTCTTAAGTCACTCTCTCTCTTCTCCCGAGGCAAACTCCAAACAAAATAAAACCCAACTATCTGCCTACCCCAGGCCAGCAACCAAGCAACCACCCTGGAGAGAGGAAAACAAACACAATTGTGTTGGCTAATTTCACTTTAAATTCATGACAACAAATCTCAAATGGTCAGGCCACACACACTGCTCAGCAATTATAATTTCATGTACTTTATGATTCTCTTTTCTACAGCCTGAAATAACTATTTCTCATCGTGTCCCCCGTCTTCAAACTCTCAATACTTGATCCTTCAAGACTTCACACGTTGGTGAAGACCTTTTGTTCTACTTCTCCTCTTGCCTCCAAAATGATACAATCGCATCCACACCCACTCCCTCTGCCTTCGCTCACCTTACCAACACTGAAGCATTGACTCCCCTCCGCCTACATGCTGGATCCTCTACCTTCTTGCCTACATGAAAGATTGCAGTCTTGCAATTTTCCACTCTTTCCGTTGCATCACTAATTTTCCCCTCTATGCTGCATTACTTGCAAAAGTTGCAGTATCCCTTATGTTGAAAAAGGAAACAACAACAACAGTAAATAAATAAAACAAGCAGTGAAACCTCTTTCAAGCCTACCATGCCCTAAAGTTACCATTCATTTCCTGTTGCACTGCAGAACAAAACTCCACAAAAACATCATCTGCGGTCACGCTCTGCAGTACCCTCGCCTTTCTCTCCATTTTCATGCTCCCTCCCAAGTGGTCGCATTGCCGTCATTATTTTACTGTATTTTTCATCAGCACTGACATAGTTGGCAGCACTCTATCTTCTGTGACACCATCCCTCTTTGTTTTCTCTTACCACTCTTGCTCCTTCTCATCTGTCCAATCACTAAATGTGCAGTGTTCCAAGATTCAGCCATTTGGTTTTCTAACTATAATCTCTCCCTAGGTGTCATTGATATGACAGTGACTCCTAAATTTATATATCCTGTCATGACCTGTCATCAGACCTCTGGTCTCATATGCCTGATTGTCTACATGATTGACATCTCTAATTGTATGTCCAGTACTTATCTCAAATTCAAAATGTCCAAAAACTAATTGATTGTTCCCTCTAAACCAATCTTTTTCTGCATTCATCCTTATCTCATTAAACAGCCCCACAGTGCACTCATTTCCTGTAGCAAAGATCTAGTCTCTATCTTTGATCCTTCTCTTTCCCCTGCCCTTTATATCCAATCCATTAGCCAATCTTATTGGTTCTAAATGCAACACACATCATGATTTTTCCCATTTCTCTCTTCATCGGCTGTAATGACTCCCAGGTCCCAGCTACAATCATCTCATACAGATTACTCAATTGTCTCCTAAACGGTGTCCCTGCTTCTACTCTGCCCATCCTCAATAATTTTCCTCACAGCAGCCAATGTGATCTTTTAAAAAGAGATCCCTCCCCTTTCAAAACTCTTTTCATCATCCACAGAATGAAATTCTAATTTTCACCATGCCCTATAAAGCCCCACACGATCTGGCTGTGACCCAGAGATCTGTGATCCATGCGTATGACTGTTATTTCAATCATGCACGGACGGTTCCCCTGCCAAGGCTTTTGAACTAGCTATGAGCTTTATGTGGAATGCCTTATCCTAAATGTGCAACAAACAAACAAACAAAAAAACTGGCCGTTTTCATATTCTTGAATTCAACACGTGTCACTTTCTTAAAAGGCTTTTCCTTGAAATCTGATTTAAATTTGGTGCTTCTCTATCATATTATTGTGTTTAGTTTTCTTCACATAACTTATTCTTGTGTTAATTGTTCAATCCTTTGTTTGCTTATTAACCTGCCTCCTTGTATTTGAATTTACGCAAGCTCCAGGAAAAGAGATTGGCTGCCTTCGTTGTAGCTTTTCCAGTAATAAGCTCAGTTCAAAGTTAATATTCCAGTAATAAGTTTAACAACTAGAACTTATAGGGTTATTATAAAAGAAGTAAATAAAATAGTATTTTAAGTGGTTAGCGCCTTGCCAGGCACAGAATACCTGCTGAAAAGTTAATTACCGGCATTATTATTGTTAGAATTAGGTGCTCCTTAAATATGTATCAAAATGTTAATTAAAATAACTCATGCTAATGTCTTAAATATTTCAGATGAAGGATTTGTATTTTAACAGTTGTTTTCTAAGGTAATCAATATTTTAAGCTAGACAAGTAAATTAAGTTTTTTGCATGTAAGTGAATGTTTCAACATCTCTAAATTCAAATCACTACTGGTAGGACTGAATCTATTCATGTCCTCTAACTAATCAACCATTCCAACCATAAGGGCAACTTCCTTGAACTAAATTAAAATCAGAGATCTTATCACTAGACCTAGGTTCATTTAATTTAGGCCCATTATTAAACCTCCCACTTTTCAAAAATGTATGACTTGAGGGAAATCTCATTAAACTTCATGGGGAGGCTAAAGTGAGCTTTGCCTTCAGAGTCAACCAGAAATGGAGCCATTAGAAATGTGTGTGATGAAGTACAAATTACAAGGTGATATTAAAGTGGGGCTAGAACTCCCAAGAGGGTGGTATTTTACCATATGTTTTAGTCTGTTTCTCCAAATCCTTTCTGCAGGTATCCTAGATGGCAGTAATGAGAATAAATTTGGAAAGAACAAAATACAATAACTCCCAAACACACAACAAAAAATGATACATGTAAGTATTTGAAACATTCTAGAAAATGTTTTTGTAATCCTGTTTACATTATAAAAAGTTTATATAGATGTGGAGATTTTTTTGAGAGAGAGAGAGACAGAGACAGAGAGAGAGAAAAAGAGAACAAGTGCATGTGTGTGGTATGGAGGGGCAGAGAGAGAGAGGGAGAGAGACAGAGAATCCCAAGTAGGCTGTCAGCCTGGAGTCCAATATGGGGCTTGAACCTTATGAACCCTGAGATCATGATCTGAGCTGAAATCAAGAGTCAGATGCTTAACCAACTGAGCCACCCAGGCACCCCTAGATATGGAGATTTAATCATGCCTCTAATTTATTCAAATCCTGTCAGAGAAGTCATGGGTCACTCTCAACTCCATATTCCATAGTTATGCACATAGGCACTTTGTAAAGACTCTTCCTAGATTTGCTTCTAGTTTTTTTTTTTTTATAAATTTAGTTTTTCTTCTTTTTATACTTAATTTATAGTTTTACTTTACTTTATTTTTTAAGTGTATTTATTTTTGAGAGAGACAGTGACACCACAAGTGGGGAAGGGACAAAGAGCAAGAGAGAAAGAAAATCTCCACTCTGAATTGGAGCCCAACACAGGGCTGAATCTCCTGACCGTGAGATCATGACCTGAGTCAAAATCAAGAGTCAGTTGCCTAACCAACCAAGCCACCTGGCACCCCTATATTTTTATTTTAAATTAATTTTGTGGGGATGAGTTAGCTCAACTTATGGACTACATAGTTGTTTGGAATGTGTATGATATTACCAAGATAAGTAACATGGAAAAGTTTTAAAGATAGTGTTTAGTATAAAAGGCATCTATAAAGAAATCATTTGACCAAAACAGAGTTAAATACTTTTCACAGCCTTTAGTATCTCTAATAGGGGACTTATATTTCACACAACTTTTAAACCATACAACATCATTGCTGGGGAAAGTATCATGAGTCAGTACTCTCCAAGAACAGCTCTGAGAGAATGAGTGATAGTGTGATACGAAGATATGTTTTGAGTTTATGGTGTATTCTCTTATTCAGCTTATTTACAGAATGTATTTAAATTGGCATGGTGCATTTAAATTATTTAAAAATTGGCTATTTATTTATTTTTACTCTCCTAATATCCTTCCCATCAGAGTTTATCCATTCACTGTGTTTTCACTAGGGAAAAAAAAAAAAGATGGAAACTGTTGATTTATTGGAACTCCAAAAGAAAAAGGATCAATTTAGCTACTGGTTTACTAGCTAAATTGTGATGGGATATGAAATTGATCCTGGTGACCAAATCATGTTTTCAGAGTCATTCCAGAACAATCCCATGCACCTATTTCCGGTTCCTTATTATTAACTATGCCAGTTGGTTTTGTTAGTACATTTTAAAAAAATTATTCATAAACGTGGGACCTTGGAAACAGAAGTATTCGGAAAGCAGTATCAATAGTGGAAGTGAGGTATTTCTTCCCAGCCAATTAAAGCATCTGCCTATATTCTTCACTACTATGATTCATTAGATCCTTCATTTCCCTGCGAAGATATAAAACTTTAAGAGTGTTCTCATTTCTCTATTAAGATAAAGTAAAAGGCAATCACATTTCTTTTCATGAATCAGTCCTCTCATTTTTTTATAAAACAAGTCAGGTGGCAGAAAGTAGTATGGTAGTTGGCAGGGCCTTGGAGAAAGGGGAGAAATGGGCCATTATTATTTAATGGGGAAAGTTTCAATTTGAGGAGATAAAAAGTATTCTGGAAGTGGATGGTGGTGATGATCTCACATTGATATAAATGTACTTATGTCACTTACCATACACTTAAAAATTGTTAAAATGGTAAATTTTATGTTATATGTATTTTACTACAATAAAATGTATCTTTTTTTAATGTAAGCAGGATAACAGATATCTGAAGATGGGTTCCTTCCAAATTACAGACCAAATAGTTATATTCTTGAGGGATTTCTCATGAATTATTTCATGTTGTCTGATTTTAACACAACATTAAAACTTATAGTGAGTATATTCTACAAATTCTAGGCAAAAACAGAAAGGCTAGACTATAAGAAATACTAGAAAACATTGTCTTCCTTATAGTTAGGCTCCTACCCTCATACCCTTCCCAAGACCATTTCAGTCACATCATCTATGCTCAAAGAACACTCGTGTAATGCATCAGTGAAGAATAACTGAAATAAATATAAGAGATCTATATCCATTTGAATTGAATTGATGAATAACTGGACCACACACTATAATCAAGCAGAAATTCTCTGTGTATTATGATTAAAAACCCCAGTGTGAAGTTTGGAATGTAAACATTATTGTAAATACCAGCTTCTAATTTATCTTTGCATGGTATGAATCACCTAAGGTCTCCTATGTGTCCTCTGTCTCCACATTAAATGCATTTCAGAAACCAACTGTATTTGTTGGAGGAGGACTCAGAGCTCTGGCTCCAAATAACTCAGTGGCCAAAGTGTATTTTATGAAGGATTTAGGATGACAGGGAGAGAAACAAACAAAAAGTTTGTGTTCATGAGATATCTGAGACTTATGCCTATGTGCAACATACAAGGGGGAGATCAGCATTCACAGGAAGCATGGTCAGACTGAAGAACAGGATCTAGAACAGCTGTGTGAGCAGTATGTTTTCAGGGGAGATGAGATACAGCAGAGAGTGGTACGAATTTAAGTGCCCTGTGGACAGCCAAGAGAAGAAACCTTAAATCGGGGCCGGGGTGGGGGTGGGGGCGCACAGAGGATCTGCAAATAAATATTATAACTTACACCAGCTCTTTGTTTTTCATTCTTCCTCTTTCCCCTTTCCTAACTTTTACAATTTCCATCACGTCCCTAACAAGTGGGTATCCCAGTTGGGAGTCAAACGCAAATGACTCATTCAGCTGTCCACCTAACTATCAAGTTCTGTTGATAAGAGAACCAGTCCAATGGCAGGAGACAGAGACCTTAGTCAAACTCATTCTGTCACAGCACATCTTCAGAAGCAGACCCCTCTGAGGTTACCCAGTGACACAGCACTTAGATTATCTCCACGTCACTTTTTGTTTTGTTTTTCAAGAAAGAAAAGAAAGGAAGAAAAAGAGAAAAGAAAGAAAAAAGATGTTAAAATATCTGGGGCAAAAATGATCAGTATGTTTTCTGGAGTTGGGAATTGCTGTTTTAATTCTCCCTTTGGGTAGTGTTTAAGTAAAGGGATTTGAATGATCAGTAAACTAATTTTCAAGTTACTTAAGCATGCCAAAATATGCTGACACACAGGGGACTGAGGAACTAAGACACAAGAAGACACCAGTCCCTTTTCTACTGTTGCAATTAAGACATCACACACATTATCAAACAGTGAGTGACTAACTGGGTATTAGCTTTTGGAATGCAAAAAAAAAAAAAATTACATCCACATAGATGTATCTGGTATCCAAGGATAAGAATTTCAACACTAGAGAGGTGCAATGATATAATGAGAGGAAATCACTATTACACATTAAAAAAAAACCTCAACCTGAACAAGAATCCATGCCTGATGATATACTGGATTTTGTTTATTTTTTTATTTCATTCTTTGTAACCAGCCTATAGTCTCAGTCAATAAATATCTGAACACATGTGAATTGAGTCCACTATACTTTAATCAATATACTTGTGCAATTTTCTCTAATTCTGTAAAGATAAAATGATTGAGAAAAGGCCTAACAAGTGATATTTCAGTAATAGATGTTTGGGGCCATACAAGATTTTAGAGATTGTCTCGCCAACCCACTCATGTTAACAGTGAGAAAATAATGTCAACTTTGAGGAGTTACAACAGATCAAATTTGGTTAGATTAAAAGTGAATTTTCTCTCATATGTTTCCCTATTTAAACTATGAATTCCATGAAGGCAGAGACTGGATATGTATAGTAGGTGTATATGCAGTGTGTATGTATACAGTATATTGTAGATATATCATAAGTACACAGTAAATGTTGAATGAATAGATGAAACTAATCTTGACTTTCTAAGATCTCAAAGAGCTAGCACCAGGGCCCAGCATCCTGAATCCTAGCATTCTCTAAATGTTCTTATTCTCAGAACTTTTGTATTGGAACATAGGAAAATGGTTAAGTACCAACATAAGCCCTTCCAAGACTATACAAATTTAGGCTTTATATTCTCGCCAACTAATTAAGTTGTAATATTTATTTCTTCAGGGGCTCCTGGGTGGCTCAGTCATTTGGGCGTCTGGCTTCAGCTGAGGTCATGATCTCATGGTTTGCGAGTTTGAGCCCCGCGTTGGGCTCTGTGCTGACAGCTCAGAGCCTGGAGCCTGTTTCGGATTCTGTGTCTCCCTCTCTCTCTGCTCCTCCCCCACTCATGCTCGCTCTCTCTCTCTCTCTCTCTCTCTCTCTCAAAAATAAATAAGCATTAAAAAATTTTTTAAAAAATTTACTTCTTCAAATAATAATTGAATTTCAAAGTAAAATCTTAAGAAAATTATTATAAAGTTTTCCCAATAAAACAGTTACATTTTAAAGTTCATAGTGTAAACCATTATTTTCTCTTTTTTAATGAAGATGTTATTTCTTGTAAAGAAATTTTAGTATGAGAAGTAACCACACAATCATGACTCATTATTACCTAAAATCTAGTATCTATAGGTAAAGCCATTTCTTCAGAACAAAATTTGTGTTCATTGTTAGCTTGCAGAAAGAGAATTAAATCTGTTCTATGATTATAGCTTTATAAAGGTAATCTGCTGTATGGGGGTTTTAAGGACAATAAAGTAACATAATTTCTTTTGGTTCTTTTATCTAAATGTGTAAGAACCTTACTATTAACATAACCTAAAACAGGATTTCTCAGTCCTATTGGCTTACTGGGAGCCAGAACCTTAACAAGTACCTCTAAATGGTAATTTTATAACTATAGTGAATTTTCAGTTTTATGTACAGAAATGCTAACCATCAGGGCACCTAGGTGGCTCAGTCAGTTAAGCATCTGACTTCATCTCAGGTCATGATCTCATGATTTGTGAGTTTGAGTCCCACGTGTGCAGAGCCTGCCTGGGATTCTCTCTCTCCCTCTCTTTGCCTCTCCCCCACACATGTGTACATGTTCTCTATCTCTCTCAAAATAAATAAACCTAAGAAAGAAAGAAATCCTAGCCATCTGTGTGCACAGATATTAACACCACCAGTCAATTCTCATTGACTGTCAGTAAAAAAATGAGTTATGTTCAGTAATTGCAATGTTATATAGAATAAAAAATTTTAAATATGGCTCTGTTCCTTCTATATTAAATAGAAATCTCAAGTAAAATGAATGACATTAATGTTTAATTCTTTTAGTTTAAAGATAATAATACTACTTACATAACTAAAATATTCCTTTTTAAATAAATTTTGTTTCTTAAAATGGCAATAGTCAGGGGTAAATATTAATATATTTGAGAACTTTTCTTTTGTTTCAAACATAAGAACATCAAAATATAATATTGTTTTTGCCTTTTTCCTCATCATCATCAGGAATAAAAACAAAAGTGTTTTTGCCATCTAGTTTCTTTCTCCTTGGTAACAATCCAAGAATAATCCAAATTCATAATTTATATTTCCATAAAAGCTAGGAAATAAGATAACAAAGAGAAGGAGAGGCTTTCCAGTGCCTGGGCCTGCTGTATTCATTCTAAAAAGCTAATGAACAAGTTAAGTTTTCTAGCAGTGCAATGTTCCAGATATAACCACAAGAGGATAGAAACAGGAGTGCTTATATTTGGTCATTGCAAGCATTGCATATTATAGAAAAGGACAGGTTGGGATATTTGTATACACATATAGAAATCAGTTGAAAATCCAATTTTGTGAAACAGGAATTCCCCTTTGAGGGAGGTAAAAAAAAATCCATATTTAAATGTAGTCAGCATCCAAGGTCATTCAATAATGCCTTCTTCACATTTCAGAAGAAAACATTCATCTTTTACTAGAGTAGACTGTATGGAATAAGAGCACACATACATACACATAAATAGCTTGTATCAATTTCTATGTTCTGTCTTGGAGGAAAGATGTGAGGCAGGTGAGAACTCTGATAAAAATAAGTAATTAAAACAATAGAATCAAAATGTGCTTTCCAAATTTCACTCATTAACAACCTACAATAATTGTAAAAATCTACTTGACTATGATTTGGCATTCTCTTAATTTGAATGGTGCATCTGTAAAACATTTAATGTTGGTGCCAATAAAAATATAGTTTTTAGGGAATACTTATCTCTGGTTATTATCCTTTAGCTTTTTTTTTTCTAAGTTACTTATTTTACTCCTTCTAATTTTAAACTTGTTTTACTAGTTCTTATCCAATATAGGGACTAAAAATAAAAGAGGCTAACAATTTTAGAGACATTTCACCTGTTCCAAAAGACAAATTTATTTGACAGAGGCAAATCTGCTCAAAGTCACAAAACAGGGCTTCATCAGAGATTTCTGCAAAATTTGGCAAGGAATTGTACGTTGAGGGAAGTAATAGCTACCGACACAAAGTTAGATCCTATGTATATATTACTACTTCCTCATGATAAATCAATAAGGAAAGCATTAACATTCAAATTACATGAGTATAGAAACTGAGGTTTGTTGAGGTTAGAGACTTTTCTAAGATCACATACAGGTATTAAAAGAGAAAGCTAGGATAAAAACTAGAGTATGACTTTCTCTAAGACTCCTATAATTTCCCTGCTGTCTTCCAGAGCTTAGACACCAGTTAGGCTGCCCCCCCCCCACCCCGCCTCCACTCAGTGAGGTTCAGGGATAGTGAAATTATTTCCCTGAGAGCACACAACCAAGCGATGAAAGAGTCAAGCCAAACCAATCCTTGTTTGCTTCACTGTACTATATGCCTTTAGCTGATTTTCAAACCCAAGGCACACTTGAAATAAGGAGATGCTTCTAGCAAACTGATTTCTGGCATTAGGTTCCTTATCTTCAGCTATACCTAGCTTACTTTAAGTCCATTTGAAAGTTATATCAACTTTCCAGGCCAGGAAAACGCTAACCAATGGATAACACTGTTTCATAAATATAACCTTATTGGACCTCAAGAAGGGCCTTCAATGTATATATTTACAAGTAAAAAATAGAGATTATGATAAAATATTCCATTCTAACTAATCTGTCAGGAAACAAAGTCTCTATTCCACCTCTCTCAATGTGAAGACGTTCATTTCTTCATTCAAGTGCTCTAACACATTATGTCCTATGTAGTCACTATAGGTAAATGGACATCTTTGTTTCCTGATGGAATAGACTTTAATCACTGTCACATTCATAAAACTGTGTGCTGTTAGTAAACAAATGTTTCCTTTAATTAATTCAAGTATGGTTGAAGAAGAGGCGGAATCAATGCCACTCACTCCCTGTGCTGTTCTGGAACATTTCTTCACATGGAAACCACCCTGCCTCCCAAGAAGGTGAATGAATGGGTAAGTGAAAATTACACATGTAAGTACTGAAATAGTGAAACTTTCCATGACTTACCCTTGAATTAACTACTTCCAGGGAGACGTTCTGAGGCGGGGCACTTGGCACTAAAAGGAATAAAACAAGGTGAGATGGTTACTGCCAAAGTCATAAAAGAGAAACAACAACCCTCTGTGAAAAGAGAAAGCATGACTTTCACAGTTCATGATGATAATTAGGTAGGCTGATCCAGGTGGCACTTCAAAATTTTCCTGGAGAGATGGAAAATAACTGCATCTGTTTATTTGTTCTCACTTGGTAGGCCAGTTATCCATATAGGGAGCCCCCAAAACTGTTTGGTAAGAGAGCACCTGCCGTGATACCAAAGACTGCCATTTAATTACAGCTTTCTTATTATTACCTTCCCAGAGAAGCCAATAAAAACACACCGGAGATTTCCTGGAGTGGTTTTAAAGGCTTAAGATGTTGTGCATTTCAGGATCTGCATGGTTTTATTATAAAATATGTCATTCTAATGGTCACTCTTGTTGCTTAATCCCCTTAATGCAATCTTTATTATCTCTTAAAAAGAGAAAAGATGAAATACATCCCTCTTTTTATCTGTATGTAATTAAACCTATGTGTCACAGATGCAAGCAAGTTATCAAATAACATTCGGTGAGTCAATTCCAGGAACAAAAAAAGCAGTTTATTTTTCTTTGCAGATTTTCTGTTTTTTTTTCTCTTGCTTGCATTTTGATTGCCCGATTCCTTCATGGGAAAAGGAAGAATATATACAAATTTCTTTATAATACTTGTAATAAATATTTACTATGTCAAAAAGTGAATATTCTATCGTGTGAAAAATTCAAAGACAACCATTCGCTGAACAGCTATTATGTGTAAGACACTATCCTAGATGTCTTGGATAAATCATAAACAATGTTTTTTGCCCCCCAAAAGAAATAGAAGTAGCATTCAATAAATGCTTAACATATGTTAATCTGTAAAATATAGTCCCTATTTGTTCATGACAAATTGATTAACAGAGAAGAATTGCTCTTAGCATTTTCAAGAATTTAAAGGCCATTTTCTGTCACATTGCCCCTTCTTTAACTTGAACTTGGACAATATCTATATTTCTATAGGGTACTTGTATTTTCCCCTGAATTCATTATGCCCTACTCTGAGTTTACTTTCTGAAAGTATTCACCATGAGGGTATATGTGTCATTAATCTTTACAGCCTTCAAACTGACATTCAACTAATATTTACTGACTCAATGATTATATGAAAAAACAAATACTTAAATATTAGCTCTTGGACCTTCCTGGACACCATAAGAATTTTAATCACTTTGTTTTGATTTTGAACTTCTTATCTTAGTACTTGATAAAAGCTGTGGCCAATGTAGTTTGTGATAAATAACACTCACTGGTCTTATTTTCATGAATTAGGTCAATAATCCTTTCAAAAAATAGTTTATAATTTAATAAATAGATTTTATTATTCAACTTACTTTAGTTCACATTATATTTCTTTTCAAATAAGGAATATAATTCCTCACAGGGACCAGGATTTTTGCCTCTTTGGATGCTGAATCCTCAGTATCAATAAAAGTGTCACATTCAGCAAATATGCGTTGAATTAATTAATTAACAGAGAGATTATAAGAAATAATAAAACTTTTTATCACACTTAGAGTTTTAGTCATAACAAGCTTTCTTTTTGCAGTTTTATTTTTTTTAATTAAGGTATAACATACATATAGTATAATGCACAAATCTTGTATGCATGATTGGATACAGTTGTATGTGTGTGGGTGTGTTCGCATTTAAACACCACCTAGATGAAGATTTAGAATATATAGTATCCTGGAAAGTTCATTTGAGTCCCCTCCCAATCAATACCTTTCTAAGAGTAACCACTATTCTGACTTCTAACACCATCGATTAGTTTAGCTTGCTTTTAAGCTTACTAAAAATGAAATCAGTTATTATTTCTAGGCTGGTTTCTCTTACTCGTTATTATTTCTTGAGATTCATTCATCTGTTGCATCTAGCAGTAGTTTTAGTGCTTCTGTTTGTCTTTTATTGCTCCTACGTATTATATTATATGACTATTCTATTTTATATTTACTCATTCTGTTGATGAATGGCCTTCAACTACTTTAGATTTAGGACTGTAAGACTAAATCTCCTATGAAAATTTTTGTACATGTCTTTTGACAAACAACTACACTCATTTTCTTCTTTATATACCTTTATATACCTAGCAGTGGAAATCATGGTAGAAGTAAAACCTCTATGGGGGTTATACATATGTAAACAAGGAAAAATATACATATGATAAAATTTTCCAAAGTGGTCCCACCAATTTACACTCCCACTAAGAATGTAGCAAATGTCCAGAATCTCCGTATCCTTACCAACGTTTGTTTTTTCTGAATCTCTTCCATTTTAGTCATTTTGTAGGTATGTAGTGTTTTTATTTGCTTTTTCTTGAGGCTCAGTAATGTGAAGCATCTTTTCACATGTTTGCTGACATTTGGATGCCCTTTATCGTGGAGTTTTAAGAGTCTTTTTTTTTTACAGCTAAATTTCCTTTAAAACTCATCTCTAAAATTTTCATTCCTTTATCTTATATTCTATGTTCATGTTACTATGATTAAAATATTAAGATTTTTTTTTCTCTATAGTTAAAATAGTCAGAAGGGCTCTTCTGCATTTGGCAAACTTCCTATCTTCTCGACTCTTCTCAAATGTTATAATAATGAAATGGACTTCCCTAAACTACCTTCACAGACCTGTGGACATTCCCAGTCTTCAGAAAAGGGAAGAATGCAGAGGCTTTAATAAGACCGTCTCTACATTCTGTTTCTGTAAAAGACGAAGTATTAGAGTAGGCTGGAAATAATAACAATGTGTGTGATCAGAAAAACTAAACAGACTGACATCCTCACAATGAGAAAGAATTTAATATGATCCATATTTAAATTATGCTGTAAAGCATTGAAAATTAAAATAGGCACCAACTGAAAAATGCTAAGTGCTCCATCATATAATTTCACAAACTTCTAGCACATGGGCTGTTCTTGACTTATGTAATCAGGAAAAAAGTAGAGTTTATTCTACAGTATTTTTAGTTGTCAATCCCCACTCCCTCCCTCTATCAATTCCCATATTCCTGAGACATAAATAGATAAAGTAGATAGGATTATATGCTTGGTGGAAGGAAGTAGGATCTACATTTATTTGAGCTTTTCTTTATTTGACTTCCCAAGATGTTTCATTGTCTCATGAAGCAAAGAGGAAAGCCATGGTTCATTGTTTTCTCTTCAAAATGTCAAGCAATTTATCATTTATAATAGGTTGGTTAAGGCTGATCAGAGATATTCAGTCTAGAAACTCCCTCAATATGGCGAAACATGCTGGTTTGATACATATGATGATGATATATTCTGTATAGTAGATAAAGTTCCCACATTTGTAAATCAATCTCCATAGAGTCAGGTACTTGAGTTCCTCCCCTTACCAAATGTGTGCTGTCCTGTACATATAATTTATGGATTGAAATAATTCATATATAATTATGAGCTTTGTACTTTCAGCAATTGATATAAGAACTTCATTATAGAATAAGAGAAACTCAAGATTTTTCACATTAAATCTTGCTTCTTTTCCTACTAGCTTGCGATCTGACTCTGCTGCTTACCAGGCTAGCTTTTGTGACCTCTTTCTAATATTAGTTTTGTCATCTGTAAAGTAGAAAAAATCATAGCATCATAAGGATTAAAGATTATTAATGCAAAGTGATTAGAACAGGGCCTTGTACTAATAAGTACTCAATAAATACCAGTGATAACAGTAAAAAGCACATTCTTATAGTTAAGCTTGTCTATGAAATTGGGTCCCTCTGCTTATGGGCAGAGAGCAAGCTGACATGGAAGCTCATAAATATTAATTGATTCATAAAATCTTTTAAGTGACCTACACTCATCAACTGGTTCAAGAGAAAATATTTGGGAACAAATTGGTAAAACTAGTTACATTCCGTGCTATTAGACTGCCTAAATCTGATGTCCATCTCAAAGGGTTTAAAGAAGCACATCGTTATATACAAATGATACAGTAAGTAGAGGGATTTGAATGAAAAACAATTTTTCTTCCCAGAAACACAATTAAAGCAGGCTAAATTAGAGATGAGAGCTTATCAGAACAGAAATCTTTATAAGCATTTTAGCATAACAGGAAGACCACTGGGATAATTAATTCAGAAAAAAACCCATTATTTGTATTTCATTTTTGCTTTTATTTAATTTTTCTCTGGTCCCGATATCAATTTTATGCTATCCTCTGACCTGATAAGAAACATGGTGCCCTCAATAACATGCATGTATTTAGGCACAGTCATCTATTAAATTAGCCACATAAATGGAAAGTTCTAAAGATAAGTCTACACATAAAAAAAATTATATTGTTTGGCTTAGCTATCTGATTAATTCAGTAAATATTTACTGAGATGATGAATGCAGAGATGGACATAACAGCATTCTTCACATTAAAGAACGTGTAGTATACAGAGAAAAAGTGACACGTACATTGTCATAGATAATATTTATTGAACGCTTAAATATATGCCATGTTCATATTTTTGGTGCTTACATGGATTAGCTCATCTAATTTCCACAACATCTCCCTTTTATAACACCCAGAAAGTCAAGGAGAAGACAGCTTCACAACTGAGGACTAGAAAGTAGCAGACTATGAAAAGTGATTAAACATATATCTTTGTAGGATGTGTGACTACAGCATGGGCAGCTTCAACAGAGAGAAGACGTCAGCATGAGCAAAAAGAAGGGGACTGGATAATAAGAGAGAGAAAGTCAAGAGTGCAGGGGTTTTTGTTGGAAATCCAAAGAGATGAATTGATTGTGAAGGAGATTGCAGACAAGTTTCAGGAGCCCACTCTAAGGGGCCATTCAGTTCCTGCTTTCTCCTATCAAATGCATCGATAAAGAGAAGTTGGCATCCTTTGTACAATGATGCTTGCTGGGTTAGGGTCATGAAATCCTTTTATTTAGTGACAGGCATTTTCTAAGTCCTAACTGTTACAACACTTAGAGATAATCATTCTTGGACTAATGAGTAATAATCTATCTCTCTCACTTATGACATTTAAAACCAAAGTGGAGAATAAGGCCACAGTATTACAGTTCAGAGTGTGAATGAAATCTACATAAATTATGTAAAATATTCATTTTCATTTGTTTTCCTTTTATTTTTATAATTATAAGTTGTGAAGTAATTTATTCTGCCAATAAATATTCTATTCCGTCTTCAATAACAGAATCAGATGGATGGGCATTAAAAACGATGCTGAAGTGGTGTTACATAAAAATTTTTTTAAGTTGAAATTGCAAATGAGCATCACTCCTGTGTCTTCACTGCACTGTCCTTAATAACATGCATGACCTTCCTCATTCCACTGATATTGTGTGAAATATCCGCCCAGATACTTTTCTAGATTAAAGAATGATGGATTGGTTAAGGAATCACAAGGTAAAGTCTTTTTTTCCCTTGAAATTCAGCAGATCAATAATTTATAGAATTATATACAACAACATGGAAACCACTGCTGAAAAGAGATAGCTTGTTGCCTTTTTAATATTCATAGAGGCCATCTCTGCATCTCTACACCTGCTTGAATTTCCACTAGCCCCACATCATATACTCTGCTGTCCTTTATTTTCACTTGTCATTAAATTTCCCAACATTTCATTATCCTTTTCTTAGATGTCTAGTTTCCTCTGCTACTGCTTTGCCAAATCCATCTTTTTCATTAAGAGTTCTTCCTCTCTTTTATGACATTTAAGAAAATATGTCTAATATTTCATTTGTTGGGCAAGGTACAGCTAAAATTATGCACTTTCATATTTAGTTTTAATACCTGAAATAATGAATTATTTGGCCTAAATCTTATGACATATTTTCAAATTAAGAGGTATACATAGGAGGGCTGTCCATCATTTACACCTTTAGTCATCCACTCCTCTTTAGAATGAGAAATAAAAAGAACCACACCAATGTAAATTAGTCCACACACATGCACAAATGTGTCAGTGTTTACAGACATTAAGAAACCACCCCCAAAAAATAATTTGAACTCTTAGGAGTAGTCCCACTTTTGAAGATAACCTACTAATATGATAGGAAAAGACAGGATAAAATTGGCAGAGAGGGAAAGGATAGGACCCGAGGTCCCTGGGTGGAGAAAAACACATATTTTGAAACAATGCTGGGAGGGGTGTCTGACCACAGCACACCCCCTCAGGCATAAGGTTCCTCTTAAGAATGTAACAGATTCCACCCATTCTGGATTTCTGGTTTTCTCTTCAGGTTTCCCTCAGGAATTTGACAAAAGACCGAAGTATGGCCATAGGCTACCCCTCATACAATGGAAACCAGACAATCTGGAATTGACAACCTAGCACCTAGAGCTATCAAGCCAATAAGGGTAGAGCCTGAGAAGGAACAAGGGGGAAGGCTGGGGGAGGGTTGACCAGAACCTTATAAAAGCAGGACCCTTGCCTACAGTTCTTGGGCATTCACTTTCAAATGCCCCTCTCTGTAAAGAGAGCTTTCCTACTATTCCTCCTTTCTAATCTTATACTCTAATAAACTTTTGCCTGTTGCTCATTTTGTGTCCACCTCTTCATTCTTTGAAGCAGCAAGACAACGAATCCTGGGTATTGTGGTAAAGAATCCTGCAACACTAGGAAATCCTGACACAGAGCATATAATATACCTTTTGAAAGAAAGTTTAAATTTAACTGTAATAGATAGTTTGAGTGAAGTAGCCAAATTTTTAATTAATGCTAATATATGCCATTAAATTTTAGTTCAAAGGCCTTAAACACGCAATCCATGGCATACACGCAGTATTATTTCATTACTATCAAATAAGTGAGTCAAGTTTCACCATTTAACACTTACCATCAGAAAGTGTAACCACTGTTATGTCATCAGTAGATACTCCTGGCCCATAGCGATTATAAGCTAGGAATCGAAGAGTATATTCCGTGAATTTTTTCAGGCCTTCCAGCTTATAAGATAGTCCATCAACCTCTATATTCTGGAGACATAAAATGTCAAACTGTTATTCAGGAGGCACATTAAAGCAGAAATGGCAGCCATTCTGTGCAATCAGTGAATTGGATATTAGACTCTTACTCACAGAACCACGCTCTAGCCTTATAATGAGTTGTTGTAAAACCTAACTTGTGACACACACTCCCCCACTAAATTCCAAACCACTCTGTAGACTCCTAGTTAAAATAGCACCATGCTATTTTTACAGTCATTAAGTTCCAATGTGTTTAACACCACCCAATACATTGAATGGTATGCAATATTCCACCCACACTGATACTGACGGGCAGAAGGCAACCTGTGAATCCATGGGAACAGATCGTTACTCCTCTCCCCTAAATGGAATAATTCACTAAGAAACAGTGGATTTCTTCCTTCCCTTGCTGAAATATACCCATGGCTCTTGAAACTGACAGATACTTTGCCATAATCTTTATCTCTCACAATGCTGTGAGGTGGGTTGGAACTGTTTTCAGTACGTCACAGCAGCAGAAATGAGGTACTGGAGGTGAAGGTCATTGAAAAATCAGAGCCAGTTTGCTGTAGAAGACCCATTATTAGCTCTCCACAATGATGCTCACACTCACATTTGTCTCAGGTAGCATCACTTCTGAATTTTTTTAAGTGGATTGGTGAAATGCATCATGGGAAAGACAAAAATGTATAGAAAATGGAGAGAATGGAAAGCTGAAAACAAGGGCTAAATAGCATGGGGACAGAAAACAAACAAACAAAAAAACCATGATGAATGATTGTGTAGAAGGAGCTCTTAGTAATTCCTATTGCTCAATATAACTTAGGACTTGAACTATTTCTGAATAGGGCTGTTGCAAAACATCTTTAAAAAGCAAAATCCCTATCATGCAGTTTATGTGCAAGCAGGAAGGCCACAGTATGCTTGGCAAGCTTCACAACATATCCTGAGAACTCTGGTATCCCAAGGTAGGCTCTTGATTTTTCTTATTTACCTATGCACTTGACTATCTATCTTTTCCCACATGAGGTTGAGAAGCCGGAAGTAAACATCTCAACAGTCATATATATGTCACAGAATAGAATTGCTGACTTTCATGTGTCTCCCCCTAAATCTAATTTGCCTATTTTCAAGTATCTGCGCAAACCACAGATTACAAGCAACTTGAAAGGAGGCAAGTAGCCTTCTGGAGTGAGGCTTATTGAAAACAATGAAAAGTGATAGGTGACTACAACCTAATGGTGAGGAAAGGACAGAAATAACTCGGATATATAGAATGAAAGCAGCAAGCTGACTGAGGCCTTTGAATAAGAGATCAGTCATCCTTAAGACAAGGACTGACAATGCAAATGGTTTCTAGGACCAGATAAGTTAATATAAATGTGGCTATGCTGGCCCAGGCCACTAGCTATTACAACTAAAAAACAAAACAAAACAAAAACAAAAACAAACAAACAAAAACCATTCTTTGTAGTGACTTCATTTCATTGTCCATTTGCCTCTCTTACAACCAGAATTCAATTAAATTTCAATTAAATTGCTTAACGTTTCTAATAATCAGTATTTAAAAATTATCAGCTGTTCAATTAACATCATGGACTGGACCAAGAGTTTGCAGATCTCCTCTGGTCCTAGGACCATCCAATAGGTGGCAGCACTGGGCCCATTCCCTTGCCTACCTGTTCTTTTCCCGTGGACACCTCAGTGCAGAACAATCTGTAACCTTGGACTGGACCATTTGCATAGGCAGGGGGTTCCCAGGTAATAAGAATTGAGGTAGGTGAGGTAGATACAGCTTGCAGGTTTTCTACTGGCCCTGGAACTTGCACTGTGTACAAAAGAAATTGATTAGTATGAGAGGGTTCTCTTCCTCAAAACAAACAAAATTACATCTTTTACAGTTTAGGGATATTATAGCCCTATGTACTATTTTAAGAACCAAATGGGATGAAAAAATAAAATATAAAGTAATGAATTTTAGAATCATTTCACTTTGAAATTCAGGAGAGGGTTTATATTAATCTAAATTACGTATTTCATTTTACAGTTGAGGGAATTGGTCAAGGAGTCTAAATTACTAGGAAAATGATGGAAAAGGAGTGGGATTGTTAATCTAAGTTCTTAGTATGGAAAAATTTCCACTATGCCAGCCTGGCTTTGCTTGTGTATGAATAATAACTACAGAAGGAAAAGAGAAAATACAATTAGAATACTTGTATATCATGATTCTACTTATAATTCAAATGAACAGCACAGCTATGGATAATTTGCCACATCTTTATTTAAGTCAGCATTTTAAAATCTTGCCCAATTCTATGTCCTTTAAATTAATATTGAGATTTAATTTTCAGTTTTACTTTCTAGTATTCTATTTCCTCTCATAACTGCTACTTTACTTAATCAAGAATAAGTAGCTTGTTCATTAAATAAATTATATAGCACAGGTCCACAATTGCTTAACCAAAACACTTGTGTCCAGATTTGTTTTGAGATCTGGAAATTTTCAGATTTTAGAAAGACAATATGATGTATGTACAATGTTACATTTAACATCCCAAGTGGGGTCTCTGTTTGCACCCTGTTATCAAATCATACATTTGCAGCAAAATATATGATATTCACATCAGACAAAATTATTAAAGGCTATGCTTAGCATAGCATAAGGGCAGATCAGTTTTGGGTATGTCAGGAGTCAAGAAATTCCTTCAAATTCCAGATTTGCAAATTTTGAATTTGTGCATAATTTTTTATTTATAGACCTGAACACATAAATATATGGTTTGTAAATTGTAAGTGCCATACATCGTAATCTAAATTAAATAGTTTCATCATCACAAATATGATGACAATTTTAACAAAGATGCTGTATATTTTCCCCAGCCTTAGATCCCACCTACCTTTGAACAGATGCACCTTTTAGGCCTCTAAATAGAATTTTGTGAGCTTAACATCCACAGTAAAAGTCTGAAACTGTGGCCGACAGATATCTGATAACACAACTCCTTAGATCAGTGCTGCACCTGTGTCCCTGGATCAGTCATTTTTCAGAATTGATTCCATGGAGCCCAGGCTCCTTAAGGCATCATGGCTCATGCATTGTAGAAAAATGCGTGGAAAAATATGTATATATTTATATATCAGAAACATGTGTTTTATGTCACATTCACATATTTCCCACCAGTCCCCAAAGCTTGAGCATCCTTGTTATTGACATTTGCCTTCTTTCATCTTAACAAATGATTGCTGACAACTTCTCACAAACTTACTTGAAAATCATTTTAAACTTACAGGAAAATTTAAGAATGCAAATAGTATGTTGAACACCTGTATTCCCTTTACCCAGATATACATATATTCTCAGGGCACCTGCGTGGCTCAGTTGGTTAAGTGTCTGACACTTGATTTTGGTTCAGATCATGATCTTGTGGTCTTGAGTTTGAGCCCCACATGGGGCTTGGCCCTGACTGTGGAATCTACTTAGGATTCACTCACTTCTGCCCCTCCCCCACTTGTGTGTGCATGCTCTCTCCGTCTCAAATAAACTTTACCAAAAGAGATACACATATATACATATGTGTATACATATACACATATATACATACATACAAAAGAGATACACATATATACATATCTCTTTACCAAAAGAGATACACATATATACATATGTATGTACATATATACATACATACATATACACTTATATATATATATATATATATATATATACACACATATATGTATATATACTCTTTCTCCCTATATACATATATATTACATATTTATTGTATAGAAAGAGACAGAGGCAGACAGAGAATCTGAATCCATTGTTACACACACCATAGCTCTTTACTCCCAAATATTTTAGTGCATATTTCCTAAGCATTAATTTGTACATAAATAATATTAACTTCAGTACATTTCATATTAATACAACACTTTAATCTTCATCTGCATTCCAATTGTGTCAACTGACTCAATAATGTAACTTATATAGCATTTCCTTCTCCAGTTCAGGATCCAGTCTAGGGTCAAGTTTGCATTTCAGTGCCATAACCTCTTTAGCTGGCTTTAAGCTGAAACAGTTCCAAAATCCATCTTTATCTTTTAGGTCATTTATACTTTTGAAGGTTATACCCCTTTTTTTAAATTAATTAATTTTTTTATTAAAAACAATTTTTTTAACATTTATTCATTTTTGAGAGACAGGGAGAAACACAGTGTGAGTAGGGGAGGGGCAGAGAGAGAGACACACACAGAATCCAAAGCAGGCTCCAGGCTCTGAGCTGTCAGCAGATCCCGACTTGGGGCTTGAACTCACAGACTGTGAGATCATGACCTGAGCCGAAGTCAGAGGCTTAACTGACTGAGCCACCCAGGTGCCCCTAACCCTTTTTTAAATTCATAGAATATTCTTTATTTGGGTTTTGTTTTTGTTTCTTCATGTTGGATTTAGGTTATGCATTCCAGACCCAAATGAGACACGAGTGATGTCTATACCTCAGGGCATCATGTCCAGAGGCATAAGACCTCTTTCTCTCCATGGTTGGTTATGTTAGTTCTGAATACCTGGTCAAGGTGCTGCCAGATTTCTCCACTGTAGCATTAACTGGTCCCTCTGTATCCCCCCACCACAAGCCCCTCTCCATTGCTTATAGCCAATAAGCAATTTGTGGGGAGATACTATGTCAGGACCATATAAATATCATGCTATTTATCAAATTCTCTTAGAATTAGCATCTATTAATAGTTTTGATATAACAATTTTTAGCATGGTGGTTACAAAATGTTTTGTTTTGTTTTGTTTTCTATTCAAGCACTTCCTCCAAATTAGCCACTTGGCATACTACATTCTATTATAAGCAAGAACCCATATGTCTATTTATGTTATCTCTTATTGGTATGGGCACATGGATTTCTATTTTTTATGGTCTATAATTCATAATTGTCTTAAAGACATTTTGGTGTTCAAATTGTCAAGTTCAAATCTGGCCAGTGGGGTCCTCTTTAAGTTGGTCCTCTGTCCTTGTAATATGACATATCATTTATTGAAGAACTTTTTGTCTTCCTGGCATAATATATTCCAGGCTCATCTTGGTCCTGCCTCAGTTCTGGAATCAAACCTGTCTCTAAATATTTCTCATTCCTTTTAGTGGGGAATGGTATTCAAGACAAAGATCTGGATGTCAGCTCTGTTCACTGCTGCTTAGTTGTCTTACTGCTAGATCCTTCTGGTGAATGAGAAACAAGAATGTATATATACTTATGCATACACAAATGCATTCACACACACACACACACACACACACACACACACACACACACATATATATATATATATATATATATATATATATATATATATATATATATACTTAAATATATAGGTACACAGGTGCATTTT
Source organism: Panthera pardus (assembly GCF_024362965.1). Taxonomy (NCBI): domain Eukaryota; kingdom Metazoa; phylum Chordata; class Mammalia; order Carnivora; family Felidae; genus Panthera; species Panthera pardus. The sequence continues at coordinate 66,803,759 of NW_026526710.1, read as the reverse complement.
TCATGACTTGACAGAGATGCCTCCCATTCTAATCCATCTCTCCAGAGTTTGTTTTTGTCCTCTCCATTCCTCTTTTATGTCCTTTCTTCCATAGGGAAGATTCTGGCTTCCAAAGAGTTGTATTCTGACAGACACTTTATGAGAGTGCCTTCATCTTGGTACTCTTCCAGGAAGGGGTAGTTTTTCTATGAAAAATTCCCTATTACACAAAGAAGACTTCAGTAGATAATACTGAACAAAGTTCACATTGATAGAATTAGAACTGTATTATGTTGACCCAGACATTTTGTTTCATGGGGGGAAAAAAGAAAAAAAAATTGCTCACTGACATTGTTCAACTGGATTTTCAAAATAGGATGTTTTAAAGAACAGTGACAAAAAAAACCACTAGAATTTGCATGCTTCTATGATTACTGATATATTCACAATGACAATGTAAACATTTCTAGAAGGAAGGTTTTCTGATTTGGAATCTATTATTTTTCTAAAGAAGAAAGACAAAGAAAGAGCAAAAGAAAGAATTGAGACTGAGTGATCTGCTTAAGTTATATGTTAAATGTGACATAACCAGGATTTTGAAATTTCATAGAGCATATATCCCTGTGGCCCAGTGATGTATAAAGTTTTAACTGAATGTATCTCTTCTTGGTCTCCTATGGCTAAACTGAAAAGGCATTACCTATTAAAAAAAAATGGCTCACTATGGAATCCAAGACTAAGATTTAAAAATGGCCAACATCCATTGGGATGTTGGGAGCTATTACTCCTGCTGTGAGATGTTACCTTCAAGGAAAGTTTCCCATCTCCAAAAGGCTCAGGAGATGAGTGGGTTTCCCTTTCTTGGAGAAAGGAAGGGAAGGCAATGTTTGGGAAGTTTCCGCTCTTCTGTTCCACTGGAATACAAAGGGGTAATGGGAAGAAGAGCCAGACACCTGTGAATCTGGAAGGCTAAGCTGAGGGTGCCACCTAGCATAATGGGGGTGGGAGTGAACAGCCTGGCAGACTAGACTCTTTGAGTATGTCACAATCAGATATGACAACCTCATAGCCACTTTCATCAGGCATTGTGAGGAGAATAGACAGGCTACATGGATGTCCACAGCTCCAGGCAGCATCCCCACAAAAGCTACCAATAGGCCACACTCCTCCCCTGCTGAGCCCACCAAGGGCTGCTTAGCGTCTAGGTTCCTGGTCAGGAGAATGGTCAAAACTCTCCCCTTAGGTTTCCAAATAATAATAGCAGTTGTCTTTTTCACGGGGATATGCACAATGTTAGGCATATACAACATATTCAATAAGTGTGTGTCAAATGAATGACTTTATACACAATTACCAAATGTAACCCTCAATAGCAAGCCTAAAATAAAAACAGCTACTCTAACAGTCTAACTCATTTGATTTTGTTAATTCAGGATTGTTACTACAAGTGATCAGAAAACAGTGTTTTTCTAACATACTTGGTAAGAACTAAGGTTGGTATATTTATGTTTGTTGTATGCATGTGAACCTAGGTACACTTTGCCCACTGTGTAATTTGTTTATATGCATATATAATATGGTTACCTACAGGACACCATCAGGTGGTTAAGTACCAAAATTTGGTCAGTTCTCACTGGTAGTGCCTACTCTGATTGTCTGCTCACCAACTGAATTATTCTCCCTTCCTATTGGTCATCAGACAGTATCAGGGAAAAACATGTGCTTGGGATTCCAGGAGAATTTTAAACAGAGATAATAGACACAGGAAGTAAAAAAGAGCATTCAGAGCATTTAGTGTAAGCATGCACAAACAAGAGTATATGTTTTCACCAATTCCAGCCAAATGATAACATTCTCTTTGTTTTTATAAAGTTTCCACTTGTCTACTTCCACTTTCTACTTCCAAGGATTGCATCTTAGTACCAAACTGTTTGCTACTTTAACTTGTGAATTTTTGTTGTTGTTGTGTGTTTTTAATTTTTTTACTTATTTATTTATTTAGAGAGCATGAGGAGGGGAAATGGGCAGAGGGAGAGAGACAGAATCTTAAGCAGGCTTCATACTCAGCACGGAGCCCAACGCAGGGCTCAATCCCATGACCCTGGGATCATAACCTAAGCAGAAAACAAGAGTCCGATGCTTAACTGACTGAGCCATCCAAGTGCCCCTAACTTTATGTTTTAAAATAGAATTTATTTTATGATCTGATTGCATTGTTCTTTAACATTATCATATATTAAAATTAAAATACCATAATGTTGTTATTGTTCCAAGTAAATATAACATCAAAACATCAAAAAAAGTACTAGCAAATGATATATTAATCATATCATCAGACCAAAACACTGCTTGCATATGGGATATTTTTCTTTACAACATTCCTGGCTAGTGTCAAGACTGTTTCACATAAGCTATTAAACGCTTACTTTTCTTCACAACAGTGCTATAAATTCAAATTTGTGAATTCCCTGATATTTTCCTTTTGAATTACAGCCCAAACATAGGTCTGTGGATAATATACTGTGTTTATGTTAATTGTGGATGTACACATTTTTGTACATCCACACAAATTTGTGTATTTATTCAGGTCTGTATCTATATATTTAAGCATAGCTTACCTGGTTTTACATATGTGATTTATTATATAAATATTAGAAGGAGAGAAAGAGAAAAAGAGAGACAAAAATGTTCAACAATGGGAATTATATGAGAAATCAATACTGTTAACAGCTTCAGCCTTCCATTTCATTACGTTTTAGCATGTCAGTCAAGAAACTTAATGGCCTTAACTGCTCATCATTTCCAAGATGTCTTTAATAATCCTCACTGATCCCCTCAGTTGGACAATAATTTTGTGGCAAAATGCATCTAATTTCTCTTCATCTCTATTCGAGCTACCTATTTCTTCAAAGAATGGCAAGATTTCAGAATAGATGCATAATCTATGCAAGTAACTCATCAATCAATGTCAGCTTAACCAACCACCTTTTTAAATTTCAATATTGCATTCCAGTAGAAATTCATTATAACACCTGTACCTAAGAACAAATTAAATACTTATGTTGGAGTAAAATGATATATATTACATGTCACTATTTGCACTGGGGACTGTAATTGCTGACTATATAGATAGATTTATAGCATAACAGAGAACTCTATCATGAGATATTATTGGATATTAACCCCCAAAATGGCACATAAAAGTTAGCTGAATCTTAATACATCATTTATCATATATAATCATATTGAAGACAGGATGTGTGTTTGTACTGTATGTGAGAGACTGTGTGTGCATGCACACAAGCGAGTGAGAAGGGAGGAGAGAGAGAGAGAGAGAGAGAGAGAGAGAGAGAGAGAGAGAGAGAGAAAGAGTGGAGAAAGTATCAGTTTAATGAGCTATAGTTTGTTAAGATGGGGGTATAGTTTCTTGTCCCTACTCTACTTATGATAAAGATCAGTCATTGGCATCAAGGAGTCCATAGAGTGCTTGAAAGTGTATGTACACTTTCAAGAATGTACCATGTACATTTTTTAGGTGTAGGGTCCATAAGTTTCCATCATTAGGATCTATGATTCCCCAAGAAGTAGCTCCCAATGGATCAGATAATGGAACAGATATCTCTTGTTTCTTTTGGCTTTGAAAACCAATGGTTCTTTATTATTAACTCATTTGTAATGATTATGAATTACTTTCTGATGGGAAATATAGCAATAATTTTACTTTGAAAAGACATCTTCAACTTTTAATAAAATTCTAAAGCTGAAAAATATTTACGAAATAGACTGTCCATCTCATTTTCCAAATCATGGGCAATTTAAAGGCATTTGAATCAATCTGGTTTAATTTGTCAAATATTTTAGGTTTTACAAGATGTTAGAGCTTTTGCTGATCAAGAAGTTACATAGCATATATGAATTAACACTCTGGTTTTCTTTTTCTTCTTTTTTTCTTGCTGTTTATATTCCAAAATCTATCTACCCGTCTACCTTTCTGACTTCTCTTTACTATATGTAATTTGATATTTGCATTAATCAGACTAAAATCTAAATTATGATTTATCAACTATAAGGTTCTAAAAATATTTTGGGAGTTTAAATAATCCCTTCTAAAAAAGAATGTAAATATAAGATTTTCATAGAAAAAGCTTTAGAAGGATCAAGACATGCCACTGTCTTCATAATACTGAATGAGGCTGATGTCTCATCATCATTATACTGATGTTTCTCAGCTGGAAGTCCAAAATGAAGACAAATGTTAGTGTCAGAGAACATGTAGTTGAACATTTGAATATTTAAAGTATTTTCAAAATGACTGTATAGTACAATGTGTCCTACTCTTCCTAAATCATCAATTTAACAGCTACCAAACCTCTTTTTTTCTTAAGAACTAAAGTACTAGTGCATTTGAAAAAAAATCACATGTTATCATTCAGATAATGACCTATCATTCACATGTCCTCAATTCAGGCCAAAATTCTGAGCCTGATTTGCTTATTCATTTGCTAATTTAAAAATGATTCTTGAGTTCATTGTTTAAAATGGGCAGCAAAAGATCTAAGTAATTGTCTGTAGTGATCTAAATGGATTTAGACCATAATGCTCTTATTTAAGCAGCGGCTTCCATTGCCAATCTCACTGAACTTGTTTCAAATGCAAGTCATTTCTGAAACAATTTGCATTTATTGATAATAAAGTGCATGCTTTGATTGCCTCTTTGATTTTTTTTCCTCCTGTAGTTAACAGCTTTAATGATATTTCTATGAAATCTGTTTCTATTTTGTATGGGGAATGCAACATCAAAAAGCCTGCAGGCAATGTAATTATTAACATAATGAAACCCCTTCTTGACTGAACTATCCATAGTTAGGAGATATGACAGTAATTTGGCAAGAAGGAAGCACAAACTATGGGGTAGGTTTCTATTACAAAACCACAGAAGTCTGACTAGACTTGGTTAGAGGAAGTGGTTATTACCTGAGCATTTTATTTAGGGTTTTAATAGGTGGTATCTGCTAAGTCACAATATACTCAACTATGTCATTGTGTGTATATAGAGAAATATATGTAGATATCTATGCACACATATAACATGTGATATATATGATTTACATATTCCTTATATATATACACATGTATACACATATATGCTAACATATTAAATGATGGATGTTTCTGACAGTGTAGTAGAAAAAACTTTAATGGTTCTCTCTGAAAAAAAAAAAATAGTACTGAAAGTAATCTTGTGATTCATCCTAGAACTAGAAGCAGTTTGATAACAAAAGTGATTTCAGAAATTGACTTCAAGATAAGGTCTTTTCAGTGGGGTAGCTCAGGCTTTTCCTTGACATAGTCAAGTAGTAATAGCCTTGGTGAAGTATGCCAAGTATTTTGAACTTCACTTTAGAAAACAGGCAATGCGTAGAAATGTAAAGTGTAGTGGAAAATGTAGATTCCTGATGGCACAACTGAGGTCTCAAACCTAAGTTCTCAAACCATTTAAACTGGAGGTTTCTAAGTAATGTCAAAAGCAATTGTTTTTATGATCTAGAAAAGTTGCCTGAAAGATACCAAACATTGAAACTAAAAACCTAAGTTTTTAGCCAAATGTGTTTAAGTTTCCATGTTACTGAAGGCTAGATGTAATATAAATTCAATCATACATTTTTCTCCTCCCTTATAATTTTTTTCAGAATAGCTTGGGTTGGGTTACTTTCCATTATGTTACATTTCATTTTAGATAAAAGTACCAGCTGGTTTTAAAGTCTATTCATAGGTTTTATGTGTTTAGGATAGAGTGCTGCCTCTAGTATTATGAAATATTTTATTATGATAGAAATTTTCAAGGAATTTAGTAGGACAGAGAAAACACACACACAGGAAACACCTAGATGTGAACAACAGACCACATATAACCAAGATTAAAACCTCTCTGGGCAGACAATGAATTATATAAGAATTCTAGAAATTATAATCAGAAATGGTTATGGTAATTTGGTCAAGAATATTTCTGGAAGAACAATTAAGAGATGAACTGATGGAAAAAGGACAAGGAAGTTCAGGTGTGAAGAAAGAATCTGATGAGTCAGCAAAAATGAGTTTGATGGGTAATGGCCTTGAAATTAGCTTTTTCAGAATAGAATTTACAAGCTGGTAAAGAGAGAAGAACCATATAGCTTGGGGAAGGCTTCCAACAGTGAGGCCTCTAAGTAAAGATAATGAGAAGAATTCCAAAATAAACTAAATTAAAGATGGCACCACTGATCTCATATTGAGGAAACAACCAGAAGCATAGAATTTTCAATTATTCACTTGTTTTTCTATTTTGCTAGCATTATCCACAAATCAAATAATATTCTACCAGTTTTTTAAAAATATGGTGTGTTTCAAGATACTTGATGAAAGTTAAAAAATTCATCCATTTTATTTGAAGATCCCCACACTAAAACTTCAGTGTGGGAATAAGTATTCAGAAAAGAAAAAACAAAACAAAACAGGTGAATATTCCAAGAAATTGCCAGGAACTTTTAAGAAATTCTAGACAGAAATAATGGAAAGGTGAAAACTAGCTCTGAGATAACTAGTGAAAAAGAAAATACCACAAATGGAAATAAAGCACCTTAATTCTGAATCCTTGATCAACTCCCCTCCCCTCCCGCCATTCCATAACACTGTATGCTTAGGCCAAATTATTTAAACACCCTGCACATCATTTTCTACACAACATTTCTACACAACAGGGCTATTGCCAGGATTATATGAGGCTATATAGAGAAGCAAGTGTTCCAAATAACATGGTAGATGATATTGCTATCTGGACTCAAGTCCTCTAAACTATTCCATAGTTTGGTTCCCTCAACAGACAGTTGGACGAACGAGTATTTGATCTTCTTAATTCTCAAGATTGTTGGGGGCAACCGGGTGGCTCAGTCAGTTGGGCATCCAACTCTTGATTTCTGCTCAGGTCATGGATCCCAGGGTCATGGGATCCAGCCCCGCATCAGGCTCTGCACTGAGCATGGAGCCTGCTTGGGATGTGTACAGCAGGAGCCCTGAATTAGGACTACATTTACAAACCAAATGTGGCCAAAAGAGTGGAGGTTTGCCTGCCTTGTCATAATAACACATAGAAGTTAAGCCTTTCATCTTCCTTATAAATACTCCACATAGACTTATTTTTACTGTTCTTATGTAGATCATACGTTTATGTTTAATTCTTACGGAAGATCTGCAAGCAGAAATTCCCAGCAAGGGCATGCACAGACCTCTTGCTTGTTTCACACTTATTTGTGGCTCACATATACTTCAGGATTGTATTTCTGCACACAAAAATGTCAGTTCTCTATAAATAGATATGCATCAGAGAAGCAGGTGTCTTCAGCTTATGTGCAACCCGGAGTGTTTCCCATGGTGATAATGTAACTAAATCCCAGCAACCTTTCTCAGAGTTGCTTTGTGTTATGGTCAGTATGGGAAGAATCAATATTTGATGTTTGTAGTTTTAATAGAGCAATAAATGACTTGTATAGATTGCTTTTATAAAAGACCCCTGCTGCCATTTATTAGAGAAGAAGGAAGTGGCAATCTTTTTCAGATCCTCAAGTGAGTAGGTTTTTCCACATTATGACAAAAAGATCCTATCTTAAAAAGATACTATCTCTTTGGGAAAGAAATTTATTGTTTATCTATTTCCAGGCTTTAAAAGATAAGGAACTGCCTTGGGTAAACTGGTTCTTTTGGGAGGGACCATAAGTTAAAGAAGAAATTTCGAACTTTATTCTCCTAACACATAGTTTTCACAGAAATGGGAGATCTGGGCTTCTCTTTGAGGCAGAAAATGCCAAAAAACAGATCCCATCTAATAAGCTTTGGTGAGAGAGACTAATGGTAAAGAATATGGGCTCCAGAATGAGAGACTCTGCGTTCAAATCCAGTACCATTGCTCAGGCTATGTGGCCAGCTCATGCTACTTAGTACCTATGAGTTTAATTTTTCTTATCTTAAAAATGGGGTTAATACTAATACCTACCCCATGGGTTTGTTGTGGAGATTCATAATAAACAATTTATGAACAGCATCTGGCACACAATATTTATGCTCAATAAATATTAATTAAGTTTTTACAGTGTACCAGGCTTTGGGAGAATTGGTGGGGCAAACAATGAAAACTTCCATAGAACTTATAGTCTAAGATGGCAGGACACAAGGAGCCAAGAGATGAGGGATTCAGATGAGGTGGGAGAGGTTGCCAGGGCAAGACCATACTGGGTCTTAAAGGCCTTGGAATGATTTTGATCTTTTATTCTTTTTAAATGTTTATTTATTTTTAAGAGAGAGAGAGAGAGAGAGAGAGAGAACGTGAGTGTGTGTGTGGGGGGGAGGTGCAGAGAGAGAGGGAGACACAGAATCCGAAGCAGGCTCCAGGCTCTGAGCTGTCAGCACAGAGCCCCATGCGGGGCTCAAACTCACGAACCGTGAGATCATGACTGGAGCTGAAGTCAGCCACTCAACCAACTAAGCAACCCAGGAGCCCCTGATAAGGAATTGATGAGTTTAAGCATGTTGTATTTTGTTAGTTACATAATGAGTGAATTGAAGGCGGTGAATGTAGGTTAGGAGACCAGTTGGGAGAATATTCCATAGTAGCTAAGACAGTTGTTAATAGCTGGAATAAGAACAATGGCAGTGGGCAGGGATTCAAGAGATACATGGAAGATAAAATCAGCAGCATTTGAGGTATCAGAGGTAGGGCAGTGAGGAGGATGGAAGCACCAAGAATGACTCCTGTATTTCTGACTTGCACTGCTGAGTGTTTCTGGTGTTGTTCACTAAGACAGTCAATACTCCACTAAAACTAGACCCGGCAGGTGTGCGGGTATGGGTGTATTAGCAGGTGAATATCACAGCACTGCTACCCACTGTTGGGTCTGAGGTAATTCACTACATACAGACATGTCCAGTGGCTTATTTATCCCCAGAGGGACAGTCATAACCTAATACTTTTCTTCATCTTTATTTCTCTTTTAATTTCTTGAGGTTCTAGCCATTAATTTCATACCCTACTTCAATGAATGGCCTCAAATCACAGACTTTTATTTTCTTCTTTATTTATTTCTCCTGGATTTTTGTCTTTCTTTTTCTATATATAGTTAGCCACGTTTCAGGAACATCAACAAGTCTCCAGATTTTGTGATCATCTGTTTGTTTTATCCCCACCTTACTTAGATCCTCTAAACCCATACTTTGATCTTTCTTAAAGCACTCAAAATAATTACCCCAGTTAATGGATCAAGCTGTGCTAAGGCACTTTTTTCTGAGTAATGTATACGCATGTTAAGAAATTTTGTTCCCCTTTTCCCCTGATTCTTGAAAAAAGAGCCCAAGATAAAATATCTTTCCTAACAGTAGCAACAATAAAAAATCCACTAACAATGAACTTGGGTACACATCTGACCTTGACAATACTGAAATTAATATTCACTTTGTGATTCCACTGACATTTATCACTGAGAAGCACCTTTAACGCCCTTACACATACATGCATGCAAGGGGAAGATTGATAATCGCACAGGGCAGAAAACCTAGTTGTCCTCTATCTCTAAGAAGCATCTAAAAGGCTCCCGGTCTGCTGACTGAACCACCCTGAGGATTAAGTTTATTTTATTTTCAGTATTCAAAAGATAAGAAGTTTATTAACCACATGGAAGATTTAGGCTTGCTCAGAGATAGCAGCAGGAAGACAAATAGACTACTGCAGTAAATCATCTCACAGAAGTTGGACGACGACTTTACACAGGGACACTGGTGCGCAACTCTGGATCCAAGGCTTCCTTTCTTTCTCCAAGCCCAAGTCCATTGCTTCTATTTGCATTGGTGCCACAAAGTGTCAGACCAGTAGGAAGAAAATACCTTCAACTCAAACATTCAAAGGCTATTGATTATGATATCTAGTAAATGCAGAGTAAAATAAGGAAGATGATGACTAAATATGAATGCTATTAAGGCAAGACTTTAATTACTATTTCTTTGAGAAGGGTTAAGTTTACCTATTATATTTGTAACTCCCAAACTCAATTTAACACCAGATTGGCGATCTTCTTGGCTTATTCCTGGTTGAATGTAAGACAGAAGGGTATACATGTAGATCATCACTGTTTAGTATAAATGTGAGCCATGAATGTTCATAGTAGTTTTAAAAAGCCACATTAAAAAAGTAAAAATCAAGTAAGTAAAATTAATTTTAATAATATATATTTAACACAATAAACTTAAATTTTATCATTTCAAAATATAATCAATGTAAGATTTGTTACTGTGACATTTTACATTCTTCCCATACTAACTCTTTAACATCGTGTGTTTATTTTACATTTACACCTTAAATTGGGCAAGCCATAGTTCAAGTGCTAAAAGCCACTTGTGGCTAGTAGCTACCATACTGAACGTTGCAGATATAGGCAATGCCACCAGGCTAATTCAAGAACTCATGCATTGAAATGGGGGAAAATTCAATATTACCAAAGACAGTGGTAAAATTACTATAAGAACATTAAATAACAGAGAGGATATAGAACAAATCACATTCAAAGTGATAAAATTAATCAAGCTGTTGGTATAATCTAAGTCAGTAATATGTTAAGTCTATTATTACATTGTTATTTGTGATTAAATAGTATATTAAATGATGAAACATACCACCAGAAGTAGCAGCAAGTTATTTCTAGGAGTATTAAGAATTTTTGTGAAGAGCTTGGATGAACTACAAGCCAACTAGCCCCCCTGAAAAATGGAAGTAATAATAGTTTTTATGTCATTGCAAAGTTGTAGGATAAGACTTTGAACAAAGACCATAGATGAAGGGTTAAGATCAAGTAAGTGATTTATAACATAAAGTAGAAATTATATATCTAGCATGTTCCTCAGCAGTAGAGTTAGCATAACTCATTCAGACTGGCTTAAGCACAATAATGTTGGACGTTTTTATTTTTATTTTTTTTAACGTTTTTATTTATTTTTGAGACAGGGAGAGATAGAGCATGAACAGGGGAGGGTCAGAGAGAGGGAGACACAGAATCTGAAACAGGCTCCAGGCTCTGAGCTGTCAGCACAGAGACTGACGCGGGGCTTGAACTCACGGACTGCGAGATCATGACCTGAGCCAAAGTTGGCTGCTTAACCGACTGAGCCACCCAGGTGCCCCAAGGACGTTTTTAAAACATTATCCTGTCATGGCTGTTTTTTCTGAAGTAAAAAGAATCTTAACTCATTAAAGAACTGCTAAAATGCAGTTAACTTTCAATTAACTATTTTTTCTATTTATTTAAAATTATTATGGCTAATCTTAGTTTGTACACACACACACACACACACACACACACACACACACACACATACACGTACGCACATTGTGGCAGGAATGTTATATTAGATTCAAATCCAGGCTCTGACAATGTTAATTTTGACACATTTAATTTTATAATTTCTACCTTGGGAGTTGGGTTGGGCCAGAACTCTTGCTCACAGGATATTTCACAGGTATAGGGGGTTGCTAGGGGCTGAACTTATAAGGTTTCAAGGTGATGACACACCATTACTACTTTAGGTTGTAGCTGTTAAAATCAGAGTCAACTTGCTCCCATCAACATTCAGGAAGAAATGCTCATAGGATTTTTATCAAGTGAAGATCAAACCGTGGAAATCTAAGTGTGTAGTTGGTGTCAGTAACAGTCCTCACTGACAGCTTCTGCAAACTTCGTTATCCAGATGATTCCTTTCACTTGTTAGTCCCCTTAGGGCCACCTGAGCAGTTTGTAGTCTTTAATATACAGAAAGCACTATGTCCTACAGCCTACAAGGCAGGGTTAGAATTGTGGAGAGAGGAAGAAGGTAGGGGCATATCAAGTATGCTTTTAAGAAAACGAAGGATGTTTCTCAACACTTCTCTGCTCGAGGGACAATGGTTGAGATTATTTTTTAAATGAAAAAGGTAGTTTGACTAATAAAAGTATATATACACACCTCATAGTTTGCTTAGTCCTTGCGCAGATTACTTGGAATCTTACTAACAAATCTTTGTGATTTGTAGGGCAGGGCATGTGTTCTGGACTGGATGGCATCCCCCAAAATTCATGCATACCCAGAAAGGCCTTCGCAGATATGATCAGTTAAGTTAAATGAAGTCATACTGCATTGGGGCATGCTCTAAATCCAATATGATGGGTGTTCTTATACAAAGAGGCAAAGAGACACAGAGACGTGGACACGGGAGAAGGACTGCCAGAAACCACCAGAAACCAGGAAGCAGCAAAGAAGGATTTTTCTCTAGAGCTTACAGAGGGAGCGTGGCTCTGCTAACACCTTTGTTTCAGACTCCTCGTCTCCTGAACTGTCAGAGAATACATTTCTGTTGTTTTAAACTGCTTAATGCGTTGCACTTCATAGAGCAGCCCTTGGATGTGAATACAAGCAGTATGATCCCTATTTTATGAGAGGAAATTGAGAATTAGAAAAGGTAACTGACTTCCTCAAAAATATATAGCAGAATATAGAGAACACCACAATCTTGAACCCCTGTCTTTTGCTTTTGGTTCAGTGTTGTATCTGTTTTCAGAAACAAAAACAAACAAAAGTAAACACAATTTTTGCAAGCATAGCAGTTTAGACATAGGTCTGCTGATGCCACCAGTATGCTGACCCACCCTAAGTCACTTAACTCTCTGATCCCAAAGTTTACTCTTTGCAAAATTCCAAAATTGGGATCCACCATGTCAAAGCTATTCTATGGATTCAACATTATGTTTCAGATCATTGGGTAAATACGTTAGACTCTGAGGTAATGAGGGATAGAAGACCCTTCAAGATAGAGAAAAGGGTAAAGAAATGTTGGAAGACAAAAGGCAAATTCCTCCTTAATTCTGTGGCCTCCACTTGGGCCTAAACCAGGCTTCCGCTGGTAAAATTCCTATGTAGTCTCAGAGTGAACAGGTGATTCAACCTCTGGATCTTTTGTGAACAGACATCCCACTAGAATTCAATCTCCTGTTTAATGAACACAGGCAAAGTACATGTCAGAAAACAAGCTGGTTCCGGGCTAACATTTATTTTGGCAGTAAGTTGCCCCTTTTGGATAGGTTCCTTAGAAAATCTCGGCAGCTGGAAGACTGGGCTGCAGATCAGAGGCTCCTTTTAGGCACTTCTTGCTGGTAGCAGCCACATCAAATTACATTTCACTGTTCTATAGGGAGGTTTTCCGGGAAGGAAGCTTCTCTATGATGGACAAATTTATGAGTGTCGGCTGTGCACAGCAGTGTGCATATCTCTGTAGTGCATTCATTAGGGACATTTGGGCACAGAAGTTTTACAGTTTACAACATGGAGAATTCTTCCACGTTTTTCCAATTGTTCAGCTTTTCCACTATTAGAAGCTAAACACCACATTTCATTTGGCCATCGACCCAGCAGAATGTGACATTTTCTTTTATTTTTATATTCAAAATATTAGACACATTCCTCAAGCACAGTCTGCTTAGAAAATAAAATGGATTTGGGGCACCTGGGTGGCTCAGTTGGTTAAGCGTTGGCCTCTTGATTTCCACTTAGGTCATGACCTCACAGTTTGTGTGATTGAGCCCCACATCAGGCTCTGCGCTGAGCCTGCTTGGGATTCTCTCTCTCCCTCTCTCTCTCTGCCTCTGCCTGGCTTATGTTCACTCTCCCTCTCTCTCTCTCTCTGTCTCTCAAAATAAATAAATATAGAAAAAAAAGAAAAGAAAATGAATTTAACAGTTAAAATTAATGTGTCAAAAAATTAATTCTTGATTTTTCCACACACCCTTCAAGCTAGCTCCCACCCTAGTCTTCTGATTACAACAACAGGCCCCATGATTCACCTAGCTTCTGAGGCCAAAAACCTAATGGTAAATTGGACTCCTGTCTTTTCTCCATCCCATACCGTGAAGCCAGTCTTGTCCCTACCTTCTAAAGGTATCTTGAATCCTAACACCAAAACTTGAGCTACCAACATCTCTTGACTAAACCACTGCATTAGCCTCCTTTCTATTCTCCTCACTCTCACTTTAAATATGAAAATTAGGGTATGTTACTCCCTCTTATATATATGTCTCTTCACTGAGTATGAAATCTACCTTCCTTACTGTGGCTTCCAAGGCTTTTCATGGCCTGGCCCAGTCACCTGTCGACCTCTGTCTCCACTTCTCCCTCTCCCTCTCTCCTCTCCACTCTCCTGTAGCATGGTGGTCTTCTTGTGCTTCCTTTCCAGGGCCTTGGCTCTTGCTACTCTCTTCGGCTCAAATGTCTCCACCCAAGATCTTTGATGGCACCCTCCCCCCAGATTCATTCAGATATCCCCTTAAATGCCCCTTCTCCAGAAAGGCTTTCCTGACTTTCCTTTCTAGAATCACCTCTATTCTCCTCATTCTATACCCCCTTAAGCTGTTTTATTCTTCTGCATGCTTTATTTTTATTGGTTTATTGTACATCCCTATCACTAAAATAAACACCCCATGAGGATAAGTACTTTGTCTTTTTACTGCTGAATTCCCAGTGCTGGAAAATACAGGGTAGCTCTTTGGAGGTACAAGATGAATACTTGTTGAATGAATAAATGAATGGCCTGATAGGGTTCAAACAAATATGGGGAGTGAAAAATGAGCTTATGCAGACTAAGAGACTGATCCATGTGGTGACTTAGTGAGAGTCGGCTTTCTGCTCTCTGCTCTTAAAAATCTTAAGATCTTTTTATTTTTTTTAATGTTTATTTATTTTTGAGACAGAGAGAGACAGAGCATGAGCAGGGAAGGGGAAGAGAGAGAGGGAGACACCGAATGTGAAGCAGACTCCAGGCTCTGAGCTGTCAGCACAGAGCCCGACGTGGGGCTCAAACCCACGAACTGTGAGATCATGATCTGAGCCGAAGTTGGATGCTTAACCGACGGAGCCACCCAGGCGCCCCACATAAGATCTTAAAATAGAAATAGAAGAGACTTATGAAATAACCCAAAGAAAAAGGAGATCATTTCAAACACATGTGAAAAGTACAGAGATAGAGATTAACCAATTATGTGCAGTGTTAAGGAACATGATTACATGAGGAATAATGAGAATCCAGAATGGAGGAATGCATGATTAGAGGAGCGCCCATTATTGAGGGTTTGGCAAAGTACCAGGTAGCAGGCTAAGTCTTTTTTTTTTTATTTTTTTTATTTTTTTTATTTTTTTAAATGGAACTTTATTTTTTTTTATTTTTTTTTATTTTTATTTTTTTAATATATGAAATTTACTGTCAAATTGGTTTCCATACAACACCCAGTGCTCATCCCAAAAGGTGCCCTCCTCAATACCCATCACCCACCCTGCCCTCCCTCCCACCCCCCATCAACCCTCAGTTTGTTCTCAGTTTTTAACAGTCTCTTATGCTTTGGCTCTCTCCCACTCTAACCTCTTTTTTTTTTTTTTTTTTTTTTTTCCTTCCCCTCCCCCATGGGTTTCTGTTACGTTTCTCAGGATCCACATAAGAGTGAAACCATATGGTATCTGTCTTTCTCTGAGCAGGCTAAGTCTTTTACACTAATCATCTCATTTAATTCTCTGAATAATCATGTGAGGATGTATTGTTGTGATCCATTTTATAGACGCTCTTTTAAATTTACAACATTCCTGAAAGATGTTTTTCTTTTATACACAAGGAAACTGTGCCTTAGCATAACTAGCTTACCCCAGTTAGCTAGTAAATGAAAAAGCCAGAATTCAAAACCAGTCTGACTTCTGAATCACTGTTCTTAACCATCTTCCACTTTTCTTCCACTTGGAACTTGGAACACCAATTATAGCTTTAATTAGGTGGTAATTAGTAACTTACGTGTGCAACCATGGGCTCAGAGTTCTACTGTTTGACTTTCAGTTGATAAAAACCTCACAATCATTTTCTCCTGAGCATTGACGGCAACATCCTGACTCTGGTTTTAACAGCTGCGATCCAAGGCAGTAACTGCATATCATCACCTTAAAATCTTTCGATTTCAACCCATGGCAACCCCTTGTACCTGTCAAATATCCCATAATTAGAAATGATGGCCCAACTCAATTTCTATACTGGGGATGATTTGAGGCTTCCCAAGGTGGAAAGTTTGGGCTGAGAAAGAAAAGAGTTTTTCATAGAATAGACCTGTTATGGGTTTCTTTTGCCTAGATATCTTCCTACAGAGTAGAAATAATATCTGTATTAAAACAATATAATTCAGGAACATTGGAGTTAGAGCACAATAGTCCCATTATTGCCCTTTTGTATAGCATGTAAGATTTATCATATATTATAGCAGGCAGAATACCAGCCGTGGTTAAAAGAATCCATAAAAAAATGAAGTGATTTAATTTTGGTTAGGTATCATATTAGGTTAAGTCAACTGTAAGTTTCTTGACATGATCCTTTCTAAATTACACTAATATTTCACACCAGAACACTATATCTATAACATTATGTGTATTAAACAGCATCTATGTGATTGTGCTAATGATATTATGTTATATAATTTTATGTTAAGTGTTATAATACCATAACCTGATATATATGCGTTAAATTATATAGTACTTATACACTAATGCCTTGTAACTGTAACTTTAGGTTAAAAAAAAGAGGAAACAATTTGATCTCACAGTATGATTTAGAACAATGTATCTTACAGATATATTTTCATCAAAAATTTCATCCCTAACTTTTTTGGTAATATTCTGTTCATCTTTTTTTACTTTCTATCCTCAGCACCTATAGAGGCCTTGACACTTGGTAGGTAGGTGCTCAATAAATGTTTATAGACTGCATAGATTAACAAAGCTTCTCAAGAGAGGGTATAAATGCAGATGTATAAATATGAGGTATATTTACACGTATAAACACCATACTCTCTTTCTGTATTTTTCACTAGTCATGTTCACCAGCTCTCCACAGAATCAAATATAATTGAAGGAGTTCCATAAAAAAACTCAGCTCAGCTGTTTTATCTTTAGAGTAGATTTTTACTTGGCTGTGCCAGCATAATGACAATATCCCTAAAGATGCTCAAGCTCCGTTTTGCTCTACTTCAGTTTAGCCAGCAACCTACTTTCATTTTTAATAGGGTATATAGCCAAACTATGTAATTAAACCTAAAATCAATCTATTCTGGGGGGAAACATCTTTATCCCAGACTGGATACCCATACTTCCTCAAAACGTCTTACTATTATTATATTTCCATGTCCTCTTTCTTCATAGTCTCTAATACATCTATACATATGTGTGTGTATACACATATATATATACATACCAGCATACATACATAATAATTTCTGTTTAATTTTTCACCAAGCAGATAACTTCTCTAAATGTTTGATTCCACCAATGGAAGAAGCTTAAATTATGCTTTATGCTCAGAGTAAAAGAGAATAACAGTGAGTCAAGAGAAGCCTTTGGGGAAATGGAACTTAGACTGTCCCACTGCTGAATCAAGCAACACATCATCTTTGTCCTTCATCTTTAAAGGTACTTACATTTTTTACCCTGAGAAAATATTTAGAGACCTTTAAGTAACTAACTGAAGAAGATGTTGAAATCTAGATTCTCTGGTCTTTGAAAAATAAATCTTTTATATTAATTCAATGTATAATTCACTTTTCAACATTCAAAGAGCACTAATCTGTTAAATGTTTTTAAAGTTCTGCTTAAAATGGTTGCCACTAGACTACTAGTTCTTGAGAGTCAGAACAATGTCTGACTCGCTTTTGTATTTTCATGCACTAAATTAGTGTCTAGATTGATAGTGTCCAATAGAATTGTTTGCAATAATGGAAATGTTCTCTATGCCATCCCACATAGTAGCCAATAGTCATATATAAGCCACTGAAATGTGACTAATTAGGCTGAGGAACTGAATTTTTAGTTCTCAATTTTATGTAAGTTTTAAGTGCTATTTAACAACTGAAATATGGCTACTGTGTCTGAATTTAAATTTTATTTTACTCCAATGCACTTAAATAAACACATGTGACTAATAGTTACTGTACTGGAGAGTGAAGTTCTCGAACTTAACATGAAAAACAATTTTTGATTGAATGAATAAATGAATGAATGAACTACAGAGTGATTCACACTTGCTCTGAACTCTTCTAGTATGATTAAACAACCCATCCTTCCAAGCCTACCTCGAATTGTCATTATAAAAGACATAATACCTCACCTAACTGACCATTATATACAAATGGATTCCTTAAGGCTTCTCTCACTAAGGATGCCAAACCATAAGTCTTTAATGTCTCCCACCTTGTATTTGTAAAACCTAAAAGCATGTTTTGCAATGAGAGACTTTTAAATTGCATCAGCATTTGTATACTACCAAAAAAAGATGGAATGTCAATGCTTATCATTATTTCTTTCCATGATTAACCTACAGTCATGCACATGACCATGCATTGTTCATTGGTTCATGGTCAACTTTGCCACCACAGTCATCCCAAATATTCACTCAAATCAACATGCAGTACAGTTAATAATTGAAAAGCAGCTCGAGTTATAACATAAATGAGCTAGACAGAACTATGATTTACTTGATTTTCTTAATTTACAGAATCATGATGAAGTAAAAATATAATTGGAATTTAATACCTTGGCCATATAATAAGTATGGCTCAGATTTTACCAGCAAATTTTAAGTAACCAGTTATTCATAAGACGGCAATGTTGTGACACATTTAATGGGATGATGGTATGTTTTCTGATAATAGACCTCAAAGCTCAGTTAGGGATACAAAGATATACATTAGGCAAGATGAGATGACAACCTAGTCTATAATGGCCTGATAAATTATAGGCAGATGATAATTAGGGGAAAAGTAATAAAATATATAAATGGCTGATTTGTATAGTAATCAAGCTAGTTCCAAACTATCAAAAAGGTATTATATGAACTTTATTACCTACTGAGTGTCCCACTTTGTTTGTTAAGTGCAGGGCAGTTGGGATTATGTTTCCATTTGATCCTGTCAGGGGCAGGGAGTTTCTCTCTATTGACTGTCTACTTGATGCCAGGGAAGACTCAGGAGCTTCTCATATGTTATCACATTTCTTCTAGAAAGAAGAGGAATAAACCATATCTTCAATTTATAGTTAGGGAAACTGAGGTCTCAAGGATTAAGAAACTTGCCCTAGGATTCAGGTACTAATATTGAACAAATGATGTTCAGAAATTTCTCATTTCCCTCATAACAACTGTACAAGTAGAGACCTATTCGAATGAATGAATGAATGAGTCAATAAATGAATGAATATCCAGGGAAGAAGGGAAAAAAGAAAATATGCCTATGCTTCTGGATAATATATTCTAAAGTGACTCAACCTGGGGGGGGTGGATTTCACTCATCTTTTCAGTGTAAATATAATGGACTAAGAATATTACTCACAACTCAAATATAAAAGGGTTTTGTGGATAATTGGGTTGTGGTCTAGCAAATAGGCTTCCCATTCTAACTGAAGCCCTAGGCCAGTATGTGGTCCATTTTAACATTCTTCACGATTAAACTGCCTTAACAGCATCTTAAAGGACCCCAAATAATAATTCAAAAACTCTCCACATGTGGTATGAAAAGATTAGACAAGTCTTAAGCAGGCAGGGACTTAAATCCAGCTGATAATACAGTGGAGAAATTACACACCATAAAGGCAGGGGGAAGAAGCAAGGGTTTAGCAAAAGGAAGATATAATCAGGGGACATAAACCTTCCTTTAAATCAAGCTTTTCTATTCTGGGTGATTATTTCATAAACTGGATCTGGGGCTGTTGATCTCTTTAAATGATTACTACAAAATGTATGCAGTTTTAGAAACAGTTGCTGGCTGATTTATATTTCAGACATATTTTCCATTAGTGTTTATTCCTTGAGAATATGGTTTTCATAATAGAGTTAATATTTTCAAATATTATGGAAAACTTGAAATTCAATTTGTATAAAAGCTATGTAATTTTAGTGTACAATTACTACATCATATTTGGAAAAACAGTGATAAAAGGAGCAACCAAATGCATACCCAGATGAAGCCCATTTTCAAAAGATGAGATCATTTTGTCAGGGAAAGTAATAATGATAGAATTACCCACCTCCCTTGCCTCTAAATTCTGAATTTTAGCCAAATAATAAAATCAGCCTTTGAACTTCCTCTAAAAAAATAACAGTAGGCTCATAAGCTGAGGAGGGGGGGGGTGTGGGGCTAGAAGGGGAGGAAAGGAGAGAGAGAGACAAAGGAGAAATAAGAGAGGAGAGGAGAGGAAATGAAGCACAGGATCTCTAGAATGTTCCATCTTCCTCAGCAATTGGTATACTATCAAGCAGGCTTGAAGAAGATGAAGTGTTCCTTATCCTAGACATATTTTTAAATTGCCAAAATGGCATTTTGTGTTAACAACAGAAGATAAAATACACATATAGTACCTATTAGTCATGATAACATAATTTATTTATTCTAATGTCTGTAATAAAGACAGCAAGTGAGCTACACAGTATTCTTAATGTAAATGAATTGAAGGAGTTGGCCAACTGTTTTGTACATCTAAAGGATATTCTGAATGTACTGTTTATCTAGCCTGATTTATTCTTATCTATGTATCTACTAAGTAAGAGGGGAATTATCTAAGGCAATTCTCAACAAAACAGAATCAGGTCACTCCCCACCCCCATTCAAGTAAACAACGGCCTATAAAGGAAAGAATTCTTACTCCATGCAGCAGTAAGAACAGAAGTGATTTAATAATGATGCTGTTATTAAAGGCCAACACATGGTTAGAATTCTAAGGTCATTATTATGCCCTTGGTGAAAAAATTCTAAGCTCCTTCATGTTACCAAAGCAGAAAGATTCTACATTTCATTTTCTGGGGAAAAGATCACTTATATCAGACAACAGTTCTAACAAGCAACATACTTTATTCAGTCAGGCATTTAGTTTTATCATCATTTATGCTAATTTCTAAGCAAAGTAAATGCTTACTGAAACCAGCACACACATAAGGTCCTCTGCACAAATTCTCAGACTACTTACTGAATGAGGAGGAATGGAAGACATACAAAAGGGCTAAGGCAGCTGTCTTTGAAATACAGCACTTGCTTGAGGAAGCAGGCATGATGTAATTTAAAAATACAAAAATAACTAGACACTATGCCTCAACCATCCCAGGTAATGAGCCCACATGCAAACCCATGATTGAAATGGTAATATTTCACTTAACAACTTCCTACAAGTTCCCTTACTTTGTTTTGTTATTGTTACACATTTGGAATATTTGCCTCCTTAAGAATCTTCTGAAATCCATAAGTGCTATTATTTCATTACACACATATGCTTTTCTAACATGCTTCAGATGGCTGGAAACAGTATTAGGAACATAGCAGATGTTCATTAAACATATTTATAAATTGAATTATGTTACTGTTTTTGTTTTATAAGCTAAGGCCATATGTGTGATACAAATAATCACTGTCTGATTTTCTTTTTATTAATGATATTGAATATGGTAGAAAATATTATATCATTAGTAGTATTTTCATGAAATGAGTCAGGGTCAAATGAAAAATACTTTCTTGTCCCTTGGCTTTGAAAAGTTGGCATAAGAGAAAGTAAGTTAAAAATAAAACTCTATAAATTGATATTTTTAGTTGGATACTTAGAAACAATGGAATTGATAGAAGAAAAAATAATGTTGCTCAGTCTTAAAAAAACAAGGCTGTCTCCCTATGGTTTTTATCAGAAACATAATATAATCATGGCCAGTCAGCCTTGAAATGTACACTAAAACAAATTCTTAGGATACCATTAAGATTAGGAAGTAAAGAATTCAGATAATTCACAGAAATTGGATCTTTTGAAAATAAATAAGCTTTTAACATTTATGTTCTACCATTACAAAATTAAATGAGGTTTTCCTTTAGAGAGTTTCTGATGAGTTTTTAAATTGTTGGTCTGCATACAACATGGCATGCACCATTTAAAAAGATTATATATATATGTGTGTGTGTACATATATATATATATATGTATATATATATATACATATATATATATATATACATATATATATATATACATATTACCTAATTTGTTTTTATTCAACTTTGTTGATTATAAATACCATATATTCATAAAAGTTATTGATTCTCTTTATATATGATCTATAAAGAATAAGTTAATAAAGAAACTGATGACTAAAACATAGACATTGTGAAATGGAAGTTGGCATTATTTAGTGATTTAAATACAAACACTAAAAACATTCTCAAGAACAGATACTTAGAGATAGAACTGGCTTCATTTATGGGCCTAACAACCAGTGATGTCACCTAACGTACTGCATGGAATGTGGCTTAGTGCCCTGCTGTAGCTTCTGGATTCTGTGTTGGAGCCTGTATTTCCTAAACATTATCTGATACCTGTACATACTATGCCTTTAAAGATGCTGTTTGGCATTTTATTTCTATGAGGCAAATATTTCTAAGATTTGTACAGTTCAGCCCTCTCTCCAACCACTAACACATTTTTTATTCCAATTTCTTAACATTTAGTCTTTGTGACCTTGTCTGAGTAGAAAAAAGAAGAACGTAGATTTTGCCAAGTATAGAGCATAAAACCAGCACTACACTACATATCAGAGGGTTACTGCTCCCTCTTCATCAACATGCTAATTTAAAATAACCAAAATTTGACAGGCAAAGATTATTTCCTCATATTTATCAATTAAAAGATTTCTAATTTCTACTTCACCATCTTCCAAAAGCATGTGAGATGATTCTAAAATGAAACATAGGTTTTTTTTAAAAATAAAATGAACAGGAACCCAAACAGAATAGTATCATGAATGAAAAGAAAAAGGAGTAGATACAACTAGGTGTCTAAATAATGTAGTTTGTTACAAGTAGTCATTCATTTCATTTAGACTTTTGACTATAATTTTTAAAAATTTTAACAAGATAAAGCTGGCAAACTGCTCATCAGTAATCAATCTTTCCAAATAACATTAGAAGTTTAATAGAAAAAAAACGACAAAATTTTATAAGATTGACATCCTTCAACTGTATAGCTTTGGAGCTATTCCATTTTAAAAGTAGAAATCCGTGAATTATAACATGGTCAAAGAACATTCAACTGTTTTACTTTGTGAAGATGTGGTTTAATATAGTGATTTTAGTTAGAGGATCATGAGATTGCCCAATAGTGATTATCTCTTTTTATTTCTTGAGCTGTGGCTTGCTTTTGGAATCTCCTTAAGGGCATTCAGTGCATGTTTAAGTTATTTGATAAGTCCCTGTATTTGGAAGTCCTATATGGTTGTTCTTTCACCTTTGATGGTACATTCTTGATAGACAAACTTGTCTAACCCCATAAAAAATCAGTGGAGGAGACCGATACCCAATGTGGATGATAAAGGCCTGGCTGGCAGAGTTAGTCAGTTACTTACTTAAGAAGTGAACATGTAGATTGCGTGGATGGATTAGGCCTTTACAGTTGTCAATTTGCCATTATGGCCTAAATGGGGAGGCCATTTGGTTAAAAAGTTATCTTACCTTTAAAAATCCTCGAGTTTAATGGGTTGCTTCAGAAATATTCCTTCCATCTTGTTACCTTAAGAAATTTCTGTGACAGGATTCAAGGATATTGCCAGCAAGGAGAAATAGTTTCTAAATGTGCCCTTCTATTTTCATACTCACACTCTGGCTGAGTGGCCACTTTGATGGGTTGAGAACTCTCTCCTGGTCCCCACTCATTGTAGGCCACAACTCGGAAGGTATACATGGCTTCTGGCTTCAGGTTTCCCACAGTAAGCTGAAGGGACCCAGGCTGGGATGTATTCAATGCTCGTTCCCTGGGAAATAAAAGTTTCAGGGAAAGATTATTTTAACATGAGTACTTTTAGCCAAACATTTACTTAATGTGCCAAAGCAGTGAGATGGACCGAAGTCTGCTTTCTCATTTAGTGTTGACTCTGCTGTAAATCAAGGCCTCTGGCTTACTATGGGAAATAGATTGGAAGGGCCTACAAATAAATATTACAGGGTCTGGGGGAGTTCAAGTTTATGCCATTCCCATGAAACTTGCAAACTAAAGTCTTTTCCCTTGACATTTTACAATTTAGAATTCACAACTCATGACAAAGAGCTATTAAAATAAGAAGAAACATCTGGAATGTAGACAGGAAGATGCATTTTGTAAACATCCGGCTAATGACAGAAATCAAGGTTTCAATTATTCCACAAATCGGTCTTTGTCAGTATTGCCAACAAATGCATTTATGCATTTTCTCTCATTGTATGAAAGGAAAAGGCAGATGCTAAGTGTTGATGTGCATGGAGCTTGAGTTCCTGTGGTTACGTTAAGTGCAATTAGTGAAGGAGGGTAGATTCCTTTCTACGTGAGGAGAAATTGCAACGTGTCTACTTGCCTTGTTCATCAAGCCACAGCTATGTGTGTCGAATTCATTTCCCAATCAAAAACTGCCTCAGTGATTCCAGACAAGTGAATTAATCTGATCATGGTGCAAGGTGTAGTACATATTAAGAGAGGACAAGCCCTACGAATATAGATGCTAACATATAAGAAACAATAACTACTAAAGTATTCTTTAAGAACACACATTATTGTAGACCATTTGTATCCTCATTGGTCTCTTATAATTTACTGACAGGTGAAGAAGGAACTCCTTCTAAACTAGACAACAGTTTCCTCCTTCTCCTTCTCCTCCTCCTCCTCCTTATAATTTACAAGCCCTATGAATATAGATGCTAACATATAAGAAACAATAACTACTAAAGTATTCTTTAAGAACACACATTATTGTAGACATTTGTATCCTCGTTGGTCTCTTATAATTTACTGACAGGTGAAGAAGAAACTCCTTCTAAACTAGACAACAGTTTCCTCCTCCTCCTCCTTTTTTTTTTTTTTTTTAAAGAGAGAGTGAGAGAGAGAATGTGCATAAGTAGGGGAGAAGGGCAGAGGGAGAGAATCCTAAGCAGGCTCCATGCTCAGTGCAGAGCCCAATGCAGGGCTCAATTCCACAGCCCTGGGATCATGACCTGAGCCAAAACCAAGAGTCTGATGCTCAACCTACTGAGCATCCCACCCAGGTGTCCCTACTCAACTGATACTTAAGTCTTCTATTTCTAGATACTGTCTCTTGCATTTCAATGGAATTATATGTGCATTTTAATTTTGCCATGTGGTTTTATTATGTTTGGGGAAATATTTAAAATGTCTGTCAGGGCAAATTAGGTCTCCAAAGAGAAAAAAAAAACCCACAAAGTTCTAAGGGAATTAATGGTGATTCTTGAGCATGTATACAATCTTAATTTGACTGATATAGCAGAGACTGGCTGGTTCATCCTCAAACTCATTTCTTCTTCATGTGCTTGCCTGTATTTCCCAGCCCCTGTGGGAGCGAGACAAGGTCATGTGACCGAGCATACCCAGTGAGTTTGAGGTTACACAACATGTGCTGATTCTAGGTCTGGCCTAGAAAATCTGCACACGTGGTCACCTCTGTGTTCTCTTCCTTCACCTGTGGGCCTGGGGTAGTCAAGCATGGGAACCTTGGGAGCCATATATGGATGATGGAGCAGTCCAGATTTGCAAGAATTCTGGAGAAGAGCTGGGAGAACTGCTTGCCAATCAGGAACATCCTTTTTCTACTTTATAGAGTCAAACAGTTTTGAACCATTATAAATATTAGGGCTTGTTCATTATAGCAGGTAGTGTTATTTTATCCATTACTGCTAATAATTAAAGTACGTACCCAGAGTAGTTACCAGGGTCTAGGGGGAGAGAGGAAGAGGAAGTTATTTAATGGGTAGAGAGTTTCAGTTGAGGAAGATGAAAAAGTTCTGGAGATAGAGGGTGGGGATAGTGCTGATACAGGTGAATGAACTTAATGCCACAGAACTCCATACTTAAAGATGGTTAAACCTATAAATATTATATGATGTATATTTACCACAATAAAAAACAAACACCCTCTATGAATCTACATATAGCCTAAGGTTTAGGTATTCCTTTAGGAGTGCTGTGTTAAGTTGCTGCAAGGCTGAAGTGTGACTTATAGGAGGTGGGGAGCTGGGTGGGATTTAATAGTAATGGAAAGTAGGTAAGGCTAAGACATCAGATAATGCTCCCACATACCATGTATCACACTACTCTCTTCTACCCACCTAAGATTATGGAGGCCAACAAGTTGCTTTATAAAAGAAGACCCTTACAATCAGAACATATGCCTTGTGGATATATGGGTTTTTGCATCTTATTTAGTTTTCTTTAGCAGAACTTTTAGATACATTGCCTCATGCAGCTCTTTTATATAGATAGTATGATTTTATCATTATACAGATGCAAAAGTGTAATTTGGAAAAGTAATGTTTTTTGTTTGTTTTTTTTTTTTTTTATTTCCAAAGGGCTTACTGTTAGTAGATAACAGAGTTAAAAATGAAAGCTGGGGATTCATCCTTTAAACCCAGTATTGATATCATTTAACAACTGTGGGGAAATGAGGGGCTTATTTGGATCATGGGCACTTTGGGTAGAAGATATAAGGCCATAAAGGAGAAGGGATGTTAGGCATTCAGAAACCACTGTGAGATGAATCTGTCAACTGCTGTGATATGTTTCCTAGAATCCAAGTAACATAGTTGTCATGAATGTCAGATTTGCATATCAAACTTCTTGGGTATCTATAAGGAAAAATGGCTTTCATAATCAACTTTATTCTGATACTACTAAAGAATTCAGCAGAAAGATCTGTGTTCCGGGACATGCTGGCATAATCTCTTGAACAGACATTCTTCAAAGGAAAAAGAGGCAAGAAAATCTGGGCATGTAAGAATGTCAAAGATCATCACTCACATACAAAAGTGGATGCTGGTTTTTATTATGAAGAGAAGAGTTTTAGGCTCCCATAATCTGTATCAGCCTTGAAAAAGTATCCCAAATTAATAACAGTCATGAAGAAAAGTATACTCATTAAGTATACTCAATATTATACAAAGTGTGAATAAAGCATCTTTAGAAAATATTTCTATGGTAGCAATCTGGAGAAAAATACAATTTAAGCAAATAAAGGGTGCTTTCTCCACAAATAACTTCAACACAACTCTACCCCCCTACTCTAACCACATGCTAGCACTGCCCCAGGTTGACCACCAGTTTCTTCAATGTACACTCTTTTTTAAACGTTTTTAATGTTCATTCATTTTTGAGAGAGAGACAGAGCATGAGCGGGAGGGCCAGAGAGGGAGACACAGAATCCGAAGCAGGCTGCAACCTCTGAGCTGTCAGCACAGAGCTTGACGTGGGGCTCGAACCCACAAAGTGTGAAATCGTGACCTGAGCTGAATTGAAGTCAGATGCTTAACCGATTGAGCCACCCAGGCACCCATTCAATGTACACGCTTAATGGTTTAATAATCATTTAATCGAAACACTTCAATTTATGTGCCACTTTTCAGAAATCTGCTCATGTAATCAAAGTGAGGTCACAATGAAAATGTTTTTTAGACTGGAGTGGCTTCAGCATTCTTAAGTCTGGGGTTGTTCTTTCGGCTCTCTCAGTTTAGCTGAGCCTGAGTCCTCAAGTGCTAATTGGTGCCGTAAAAATGTTTACCTCATAGGGTTTCTAGAGAATTGAATGAGATGCTGGAACCACATAAAGCAGTAGGCATGTGCCTGGTCGTCAACATGAAGTCTCACATCCATGATAGTAACTGCTGTTATTTTTATTATTATAACAAAATGCCACCATAATCTCATAGGAAATAAGTATTCTTGAGTCCAAGAAGAGGACTTTTCCACAAAGTATTCAGAACTAGAATATGAGGAGAGAAATTAATAAGAGGTACAACCCAGAAGAAAAAAAATACATAAATGGGTTTCACTGAACTGTATGGGCTTGCTCCCCCCGCCCCCACCCAACCACCTCCCTCAAAAAAAAAAAAAAAATAAACACCACTTTTAAAATATTTACTGTAAAGTTAATTTTGTTTTCTGAGATAAGTTAAATTTTAAAGGTGGTCATAACTAGGGGTACTGAACAAATTCTGATAATGAAAATAATATTTTGGGGGCACCTGGGTGGCCTAGTCGGTTAAGTGTCCGACTGTGGCTCAGGTCACGATCTCACGGTTCATGAGTTTGAGCCCGGCATTGAGCTCTGTGTTGACAGCTCAGAGCCCGGAGCCTGCTTCGGATTCTGTGTCTCCCTCTCTCTCTGCCCCTCCCCCACTCACACTCTGTCTGTCTCTCTCTCTCTCTCAAAAAGAAGCAAACATTAAAAAAAATAGTATTATTTTTAAAAGGTGTAGGCTTCACGGACAGCACACTGAGAAGGAATCGGTGTTCCCTGAATTCACAACAGAGCCCTGTGAAATGTGACGTCCACACTGCTGGTGTCTGGCCTGTGTTGCCAGGCTGCTCTGGTGGTTCCTTGGGCCCTAGTGGAGGGACTTCAAACTGCTGAAGGCAGACAAATGTATTCTGGGAACCTGGTATTTCCTGCCTGTTGTCCCTCACAGATTGGTTCAGTTGTAAGCCCCAAAGACTTTCAGGCACTTTTGATCATTCCTTTCATGCTTTAATAGTTGAAAAATAAAATACCACAAATCATTCCCAACAAGTAAGTAAAACTCTTGAGTTTGGAAGGGCCATTTATTACTGGTCTCTGGTCTCACAATAAGCCACTGGCAGCCACCTGAAGTAGTCACACTCTCCAGAGTCTCCACGTTGGACCAGTTGGCAATTACAATTTACTCTCTGAACACTCTGGTCCACATTCCTCTGTGAATGGGCAAATAAACCAACTAGGTATTGAAGAACAAAGAATAATAGATGTTAGGAGTTTACCCAACCATTGTGTTTGTGGTGTTATGCCTGTCACTGTACCAACTATCTTCGGGAAAGTAGCAGGGGCTCAGACCAGCTGTCTCTTGGTGAAGTTCTCTCCTATGACTCTAAAGACGTAACTGCCCTTCAAATCCACAGAGCTCAGAATCATGGCTGTGGCATCAGCTGTATTATTGACAAAGTTTCATTCCTTCACTTCCGTTCCACCTGACTCTGAGTTGGCAGTGTGGAGCTCAGGCAGGTTCAAGATCAGTTGACTGAAGTAAAGGGAACAAGTCACTTGTGCCTTCTAGAATTCATTCACTATAAATTCATTCAGTGAAAATTCACACCAAATATAAATATAAAAAGTCTCTCTCCTCATGCTGGCTGAAACAACTGTAGGCAACTTGCCCTCCTCTTTTATATGGAGACCAAGAAGGGTTCACAAATAGGAGACATTCCTTTCTTGTAAATTCTACTTTTAGGTGCCGTGGGTTACCTGGTGGAGGTTTCTTAGGAAATAACTGCTATGTTCTTTTTTTTTTTTTTTTAATTTTTTTTAACGTTTATTTATTTTTGAGACAGAGAGAGACAGAGCATGAACGGGGGAGGGTCAGAGAGAGGGAGACACAGAATCAGAAACAGGCTCCAGGCTCTGAGCTGTCAGCACAGAGCCCGACGCGGGGCTTGAACTCACGGACCGCGAGATCATGACCTGAGCCGAAGTCGGCCGCTTAACCAACTGAGCCACCCAGGCGCCCCATAACTGCTATGTTCTAAAAGCACACACTTTGACCTAATAACGACAATGCTGCTGCTTTTCAGAAATCAGATGGCAAAGTCTTGGGTGCTGACACATTGTGAGTCATGAAGTCCAAGCTGGTAGTTGCACAAATTGCATTAAGACCTAACTCTGGGGGCACTTGGGTGGCTCAGACAGCTAAGCATCTGACTTTGCCTCAGGTCATGATGTCACAGTTCATAAGATTGAGCCCCACGTTGAGCTCTGTACTGACAGCTCAGAGCCCAGACCCTGCTTCGGATTCTCTGTCTCCCTCTCTTTCCGTGCCTCTCCCGCTTATGCTCTGTCTCTGTTTCTCTCAAAAATAAATAATAAACATTAAAAAAAAATTCTTAAACACCTAACTCTGGTTAGGCTGTATTCTCCTGAGCCTGAAACCAATTCCTTCTCTGGTTTGTACTTACAATGTATTACAATGTAATAGCTTTTCCTTTTTTTTTTTTTTTTTTTGTCATTAGTTTTCCTCATTCTTTCTTTCCATTGATAAGAGATACTCTTCTAACAAATGTAATCTGTCAACTCCATGCCCCAAACATTGTGCTCGCTGCCATTTTATGGCTAATACATCTCAACTCCTTGTGGCAAGATCCAAAGACCTTCAAGATGTGGCCCAAACCTTTTCACACTTACCTACAATGAGTGACCAGGCTCTACAACACCATAGCCATCTCTGCCTCCCCGGCTATTGCCATTCTGCCTTTCATTAGTTTAGTTTAGTTTAGTTTAGTTTAGTTTAGTTTAGTTTAGTTTAGTTTCATTTATTCTGGAGTTATATTCTCCTGACTCATAGTTCCTTCTCACTTTGGTAAAAGCTTGTTCATTCTTCAAATCCAATTCAAATGAAATCACTTGCTGGACATTTCCTACCATCATGTCCTCTGATTCCAGAAGCATTAAATCTCTCCCTTTCATGCTTTTGCTGCTCTTGGTTTATAGATCTATTATAGCACATATCACATGGTATTAATAGACATGCCTGTCTTTAACTCAATTGTGAATTACTTTAGAAGAGAAGCCACATTCCATTCACATTTTGTTGGCACTCAGCATATATTATACCCACTAAAAACTAGCTATGTTGCTGGGGCTCACAAATTTTTAAATGAATGCATAAATAAATGTAAAAAATTAATAGAATAACTGCATAACATTCCCACACAGTGTGATCTCCAGAATGTTTAGAGAGCTGGATTCAATTCCATTTTTCCACCTCAACTTAGTTGTGTGGCCTTTGGCATGCCACCTCACCTTCCTAGTTCTTGTTTTCATTATTTGAAAACAGGGTGGGATCTACTCAAAGGAGACTTTCTAATCTAATATTCTTTGTTGGGAATAGAAAATTGTGTGTGTGTGTGTGTGTGTGTGTGTGTGTGTGTGTGTGTTTTCATTGCATTCAGCACTTCCGCATTTACATTTCAGAAGTGCAATTTAAGCATAACACTGTTTCTTACTGGATCATTTATAACATATCCCTAGTGTACATATTAAGTAAACATATATTGTCTTGCCCAAGTGCACCAGGATGTTAACATTTAGTTACAGGTGTGAGGTGAGCAAACAATGCTGTCTTGAGGTATCAGACACCTAATTAGTTGCTTCAACGGGATGAGTTACACTAATGGTGATTTATAGGGAAGGAACTATGCTATTTCTAATGGAAAGATTTTTAGCAACCCCTTTTTATCCATTCCATTTTCACATTCATTTCTTTAGTGAGGACAAGAATGGTACAATGATGAGAAGATTTCAAAACTGAAATATGGTGTTTACTAGAATAGGGCTCAAAGCAATAGCAGCAACAGTTACCCAATGCTATACTCCTTATGATTTCAGAACCAGAGAGTTTGGAATCAAGTGCTATCTTGAAGGAAAAGCAGTTTCAGAGATGACTTACCACCAGATAAAGCTTAATGGAAAATGGAGATCATCTATTGGGTCAGAGGGAGTTTTGACTAAACTTTGGCTAAGAATTCTGTTTCTTGTTGAATTTTTAAACAGCATAGTGCAAGGAACAGACTTGTGAAAAGTTTACTTTAATATATCTCTGTTTCAGTGCCTGCTAAGTGCCCAAGACACTAGTGACATAACAAATAGCTGCTGCAACAAAACATAAAAAAAATCTATCTTTTCATGGAAAAAAAAAAGCTTTTTGTTTCAAGTTGTTTATTTTGTTTAGTTTCAGCCTCTGCCCCTTAATAAATATGACTCAGTTCTGAGACCTCTTCTTGGTTTTACTTCTCTTTGGGGTGGGGGGATGACCCATTTCTCCTTTTCTAGCTTCAGTCTACATCCACATGCTGACAAATTCCTGACACAGATACATATTTCTGGCCCAAACTTCTTCTCTGAGCTCCAGCCAGTTTCCTTCTTCTGAAGGCTCTACTTGACATACCCACTTGAATGTACGTAAAAACCAACACGTCTGAAGCTGAATTTATCATCTGCGTTTTCAAATCTGGGTCTTTTCCGGCATCCTAATGTCAGCGAGTTACCCTCCCATCCTTCCATTTAAATAAGCCAGAACACTAGGAACTGTCCTTGAACACAGCTGTTGTCTCACCATGAATGTCAATCTGTCACCTGCTCCTATCAATTTCACTTCCTAAATATCTCTAGAATGATATGTTTCTATTGCTCCATCTCTAGTGGTCCAGCCTCAGTTTGATCCACCATCATTTATTGCCTGGACTTCAGCTATAGCCTCAGTGGCTTTCTGACATCCACTCAGCCGACCACACTGGTCTAACTTCCGCTCTGCAGCAATAGCCATCTTTTTAAAATACAGATCTGACCATGGCATAGACACCATGCGCTTTCCATCTCTCCTAAAGCACATTCCTTTCCTTCAGGCTCTTAATTCAGTGTGCAGTTATATATGTTTCAGTGGAACGATCCTCTCAACGTTGCTCACCTGCCACCAAAAAGACTGTTGGCTTCTCTATTCTTCCCAACACGGAGCTGGACACACAGGCAACTCACAAGTGAATAAAGGGTCATTCATTTGTATATGGCATTTATACAGAGCATGTTATATTTTTCAGTATACCCTAAGTCCATTGGAGGAATTAAATCACCATTCTCTTATTCAATGATCTCAGAACATTTTGACGTAGAAAGGGCAGGGTTTTACATTCTACAGAGAAGCAGAGTGAAAGGGGGACTAACTTTGCCAGCCTTTAGGCCAG
Source organism: Panthera pardus (assembly GCF_024362965.1). Taxonomy (NCBI): domain Eukaryota; kingdom Metazoa; phylum Chordata; class Mammalia; order Carnivora; family Felidae; genus Panthera; species Panthera pardus. The sequence goes on along the minus strand of NW_026526710.1, from coordinate 66,770,903 downwards.
GACCAGAACACGGAGCTTTGGAATCTGAGTCTTGCTGTCTTTCCTTCACAGCACCCTCCCTTCATAAGCAGTTTCATCAGCTGCACAGTCGTCAGCACTGGGGAGCAGGGAAAGAATACGTAAATGCCATGGTGAGAATGTAATGCGCGATGAATTCTAAAATGAATCCTCTGTGTCAATCATGAAAAGGTGGCCTCTAATCCTGAGCGGTGAGCAGAGGTTTTCTGAGGCAGCATAAAGCAATGTAAACCATACAGGTCTGCACGTTGGAAGACCCAGTCCAGCCTTTGTTCTGCCACAGAATGGGCGTGTGACCTTGAGCAAGTCAGGGGCTATCTTGGAGTCTTCCCTACTTCATTTGCAAAAAGAAGATGCCGGTCCCTGGTCCCTTATCTGCCTACCTCACAGGGTCATTGTGAGGATTAAATTGAATGATGCTCATGAAAATGTTTTAATTCTCTCATCTGAACTCCCGCAGTGCTTCCTGTGTGCCTCTTTTAGGAAATATCTTTTATTTTGTATGGTACAGTAACAAGATCGCTGGACTAGAAACCTTGCATTTAAATCTTTCTTCTAATATTTACTAGTTGTGTGGCTTCTTAGGCAATGTTTTTTAGATTTTCTGAACAGAGCAAGGCATGGAGATCTATAAAATGGAAATTATCATACCTGCCTTATCTGAGGATCAAATGGGCAAATGTGTGTAAAGCGATAAGGTCCCCTTTAAATATAAATTGGGGAACACTTATATTTCATTGATTTTATTTCTTTTTTTCAATGTTTATTTATTTTTCAGGGAGAGAGAGAGAGAGAGAGCGAGTGAGCAGGGGAGGGACAGAGATAGATGGAGACGTAGAATCTGAAGCAGGCTTCAGGCTCTGAGCTGTCAGCACAGAGCCCGATGCAGGGCTCTAACCCACGGACAGTGAGATCATGACCTGAGCCAAAGTCAGAGGCTTAACCAATGGAGTCACCCAGGCACGCCACACTGATTTTTATTTCTAACGCACGCAATAATTTGCACGGAGAACTGGCTAACAAGAATTGAGTGCTTTTGGACACCAGGCAATAAGCAAATGTTTTAGGTACTAGCAGTTTTTAAAGTCGTCATAACTTTACATGTCAGTTACTATTATTATCCCATGTGAGCAATCTAAAGCACCAGTAATTATCCCAGGGCCACAATGCCAGTAAAAGTCTGAGCCAGGACTAAAATCCATGCAGTTGAATTCCATAGCCACATTACTTTAACCTTTTGGCTACACTGTTGTCACACTCCATAAGTAATTTTAGACTAGTGAATGGGAAGTATAATGTTCTATACATGCATAAAAAGTTTGCTACTGCATTTATAACTGGTAAATAAATGATGGAAATCAACTTAGCCATTAAGTCATAAAACTATTGGGAAGAAGCCTATAGGGTAAATTCTTGTCATAATTCTGAAAATATCAAGAAAGCCAGATTCTCTTCCAGGTTAATCCAGCAACTATGTTAGGAGCAAGTTGGTGTAATGATTCACAGAACACCTGTTTTGGAATCAGGTCGGCATTACATCCTGGTTCTACAACTTACTATCTGTATACCAGAAATGTAAGTGGTCTTCTTTAAGACTCATGTGGATAATGTTTTGTTGTGAGGATGAAATAAATTAATTTATGTAAGATGCTTAGCCTGGCATCTGCCACAGTAAGTATTATTGAATACTCAATAATGCTCGCTCTCATCACGGATGCTTACTCTGTGGCCTTAGGCATGTGACTTACCCCTCCTCTATCAGTTTCTAAATGTCTAAGTAGCAAGAAGTTGTACTATGATTTCAACAATCACTTTCAATTCTAACAAGTTTTAGGTACAAGGAGGGGATAGTTGGATATCTGTGAAGCAATCGAATCTCTGTGAATCCTGGCTTTCAGGTTCTGGAATTTATGCTGCTCTCTCACTTATGAAATGAAAGCACCCAAGGGGCTGAATAAAAAAAAAGTGTTAACTATGGTACTTGCGTTATTGACACCATTAACCAGTCAGACAGATTAATGATAATCTGAGCTAGAGTAATTTGCCTGACAAACTCATTGCTAGTCTGAGGCAAATGTTAAATCCACCACCTTTTAAAAAGCTATTGTGTTAAGGAGCTAAATAAACCTCTATGAGCAGATAAGCACCACGGCTAACCATTCAGAGACATATGGCATATATTCACTCTAGTTGAGAGCGAGAAAATGAACAGTGATATTGGAATCAAATTTCAAAATCAACTTTTATTTTCTCTCAATTAAAAAAAAGGTTTTTATTGAACTGCATCAGCTTATTCATCTTCCTCAGTAAAATAACTTGTTTTAGGGGCGCCTGGGTGGCTCAGTCGGTTAAGCGTCTGACTTCGGCTCAGGTTATGATCTCATGGTTTGTGAGTTCGAGTCCCACGTTGGGCTCTGTGCTGACAGCTCGGAGCCTGGAGCCTGCTTCAGATACTGTTTCTCCCTCTCTCTCTGCCCTTCCCCCGCTCACACTCTGTCTCCGTATCAAAAATAAATTAAAAAATAATAATTTGTTTTACTTGTTAAAAAACTGTCTATTAAGAACCACATCTGTCTCTCTGCCACCTTTATTGTATTAGTCCCAATCAGTAAGTGTCTACAGAAGTCATGATACTAGACACTGGGGATGGAATTATAAATAAGATCTAGTTTTAGTCATCAGAGGGGGAACAGGCAGGTACTCAAACACAAAACTGGAAAAAAGGTAGGAATAATATAATAGTAATCAAAGTATGAGGGGAGGATAGAGGAGAAATTAATGACTTCTGAGCCTGAGAACTGTGGAGAGTTTCACATAGTAGCTGACATTTCAGTTAGGGTTTCAATTCAACAAAGATTTTGTGAGTGTTTATTATGGGTTACTATCGACCTAGGTACTAAGAATAGCTCAGTGAATAAAGGAGGTAAGAACATCCCTGCCCACAGGAAGCTTATATTCTGGAGTTAAAAAAGGGGAAACATGAAAAAATAAGTAGGAGGTGATAAAGCTGTGGATTAAGAAAATATATATGGGGGCGCCTGGGTGGCTCAGTCGGTTAAGCGTCCGACTTCGGCTCAGGTCACGATCTCGCGGTCCGTGAGTTTGAGCCCCGCGTCGGGCTCTGGGCTGATGGCTCAGAGCCTGGAGCGTGCTTCCGATTCTGTGTCTCCCTCTCTCTCTGCCCCTCCCCCGTTCATGCTCTGTCTCTCTCTGTCTCAAAAATAAATAAAATGTTAAAAAAAAAAATTAAAAAAAAAAAAAAAAGAAAATATATATGAATTAAAAAGGGCATAGGGAATGATAAGGGTCAGGTAAGGCATCCAGGAGAAGGTGCCACTTCACCAAAGACTAAGTGGAAGTTACAGATGATCCACATGGATGTCAAAGGGAGGAGCATTCTAGGCAAGCTGAACAAAATCTTGAGGGAGGAGGATTCTTGGTATATTTAGGAACTACAAGGAAGTCAGTGAGGCTGGAGAGAAGTGAACAAAAAGGTAAATAGCAAGAATAAGTGATGAGACCAGGAAGTGACAATGGCCCAGATCAGGAAGGATTTCTGCTTATTCTATGAATGAGATAGAGAGTTACTGGAGGGTTTTGAAGCATAAAGATAACAGGATCTAAGGTATGTTTTAAAAGATTTATTCCAAGTGTTGTGGTGAGAACAGCTTTGAAAGGTTATTGCAATAGTTTAGATGAGGCTTGATGGTAATAAAAGAGGGAAAGAAGTGATAAGATTCAGTATATATTTTATTTTTATTTATTTGTTTGACTTTAATTTTTTACTATGAAAAATTTTAAGTAACACAAACCTAGACAGAATAATATGATGACCCACTTTATTCCCATAACTCAGCTCAAAACTGAAAATCATAGCCAGTCTTTATTATTATTTTGTAGCAAATACCAAGTATTATATTGTTTCGTGAATTCAGGATGTATTTTGACAGTGCTGCAAAGACTTGAGGTTGTTTTTGGTTATAGAATATAAGAAAAAGAAAAGAATTAACAATTACTCCAAGGTTTTTTGCTTGAGTTATGAGAAATACGTAGATTTCACTGAGATGGAGAAATCTCTGAAATAATAAAGTCTTTGGAGGGGGATTGAAGGAAACCAGGTATTTGGTTTTGTTGATAAGTTGTAGATGCTCATAAGAAATCAAGAGAAATCAAAAGAAGGAATCTGGATGTATGATTCAGGACTACAGGTAAAATTTTAACACCAAAGATACAATTTGGAAGATATCGGCATACTGACAAAATATAAAGTCACAAATGAGGAAAAAAGAGATCTTCAAAGCCTAGGATCTGGAGTAATCCAATATTCACAGGTCAGGGATATTTGAGGTAAATCTTAGATTACTTAGATTAGAGTAGAACCAGGAAAGTGTGTGTAATAGAACCCAAGGGGACAATAAATGTCACTAAAGGGGTAGTGATCAAATATGACAAAATTTGCTTACTGACCAAGTAATGTCAGAACTGGGAATTAACTATTGAGTTTAGCAACATGGAGGTCATTGGTGAATCTAGAAAAGAGCAGTTGCAGTGAAATGCTAAGGACAGAACCATGACTGGAATATGAAAGAAGGTAGTGGAATGATGTTAGACAAATCAAGGAATGTTGCTATTAAAGGGAATAAAGAACAGAGTGGTAGAGGAGGGAAAAATAGAATTGAGGGAAAATTTGTTGAGATGGAAAATACAACTGCATGCATGTATGATGATGGACATGATCCACCAGAGAGGGACAAACTGATAATGGGGGGAGAGGAAGAATAGCTTAAACTTTGAGGTTTTGTTTTAAGAAAGGATGGAATCCAGAGCATGGCCAGTTTTTTTAATAGAAATTTGAGGAGATGAATTATATGCTTAAAGACAAGCGTGGGTATGTAACTCAGACATGGAAGCTTGTACAACTCTCCTTCTGATTGCTACTATTTCTAGGAAATTAGAAGCAAGGTCAACTAAGAGTAAGGGAAAGAGTAAAAATGTTGGAGATTTGAGAAGAAAGAAAAGGTATGAAATATAAGTAGGAGCATGTTGTGAGAAAGACTGCCTGATATATGTAATATAATCTCTAGCAGCATTAAGGGGCAACTTAATATGAGTAGTTTTGAATTTAAAAACTAGTCAGCATAATTATATATTTTCTTCTAGTTACATTCAGCTACAAGAGACAAGTAGAGAGTAGGTAGAAAATAACATTTACTTGAGTTGGCTTTTGCCAAGAAATTAATATGAAATTAAAAAACAGCAAGCAAAACTTTGGGGTATATCAGTGTTTATAATAATAAGGCAGGGGTTTTAGCTGTTTAATAAGTGAAGGGAAACATAAAGGATGAGGGACCAAGAAAACACTGCAGAATCAACAAATTGTAGTTCCCTGTGTAATCAAAGGTTTGTTGTAACCAGAGTCCTAAATGGAAGACAGGAAAATAAGAGTCTAGAGAGTGACATCAGAGAAAGATGTGTGAACATGAGATCATGAAGAGGTTGCAGGGATTGGTGTTAACAAGGGCCATGACTAGCCAAGGGGTATGGAGGACTGATCCATGGGCTTGAAAGATAAGAAATATTTCAATAGAAAGGGAAATAACTAAATGGTCTATAAGTAGGAAACAGTGAGCAGCTATGAAATGGTTCATACAAAATAGCAATTTATTATTGTTGTTGTTGCTATCATTATTATTATTACCACCGTTTGAGCTTCATTTTTGGCCTCTTTTCCGTATTTTCTCTGAGCTTACACTATTCTGGGTCCCCCTATTCTGCCTAGGTACAGTGACTTCCCTGGATGCTTTGCTTAAATTTCTTCAACTAATTCTCATAGAAATTCTCATAGAGAGGTATAATTCATCTTCCTTTTGGTCAGCATAGCAGAGAGATGTTATTCCTGTCTTTAACATAATTAAATGTTCAAAAGTCACACATCTGGTAAACAATAGTACCATTTTTAAATCTAGCCATTTAGACTTAAGTGATATATATAAATGTTTATTTATTTTTGAGAGAGAGAGAGCATACGAGCAGGGTAGGGACAGAAAAAGAGGGAGACACAGAACCTGAAGCAGGTTCCAGGCTCCAAGCTGTCAGCATAGAGCTTGATGTGGGGCTCGAACCCATGAGCTGCAAGATCATGACCTGAGCTGAAATTGGACACTTAACTGACTGAGCCACCCAGGTATCCATAGATTTAAGTGACATATTTATAACCATTATAGGTTATAGGAACTACACTCTACCTATATATAGATTGGATATAGACTTCCATTCAAAGGACTTGGTAAATTACTATGTGCATGTCTTTATCTAGAAATTTTACAATATTTAAATTTAAGAACATTCACATTTTTTTCATAGTAGAGGAAGTGATCCAAACTGTATTTCAGACAAATAACTAGAGACAATGAGGAGGATGGATTAGAAGGCAAGAAGCTATTGTCAGAGATCAGATCAGTGGTGATGGAGATAATTCAGGGGGCATGGCTGAGATGTGGCCAAGGTAGACGTGACAAGACAGGATGACTAATGGCAGAGCTGAGAGGCCGGGAGGAGTAAAATATGACATGGGTTTTTTGCTTAGCCAACAGGATGGAAGGTACTAACATAAACGAATAAAAAAGAGGAAAATATACTTAAGGAGGAGACAATGAGTATAGTTTGGGGAAGGGTAAGTTTAAGGTGACTCCAGGAAATCCATGTGGCAACATATAGACAACCGGGCAAGAATTATTACCTGTGGTTTTGGGCAGCTGTGCACACTGAGATCCAAAGACTCATCATAAAGCCACAGAGTTAAAGAGCTGGAGATAAGACTAAAACAAATGCCTACTTCTTTGTGGTAATAAGTAATCTTAGGAAACATAGGCTATATGTGTAGTACATATATTTCTTTCATTTTAAAGTCAGGTCAAATTATAAGAGAAAATAGAAACTTTAACATGATATACTTTATTGCTGTGGACTAGAAAAGAGAGCATTTTGAGACACAGCATGAGAGAAGTTGTACTGTTCTTTCTGATTATCATGCTATACTAAATACCACTCTGGCTAAACCAAGCTATATTGTCCCTTTTGAATCTTGAGTTTAAAGCACTCACGCATTTGAGAGACTAGACTAAGCCTCACACTTAAATCCTGGCTTCTCCCCTCTAGTTTATTCCTCTACAGAAGAATGAATGGTGGGGCACCTGGGTGGGTCAGTCAGTTGAACGTCCATCTTCGGCTCAGGTCATGATCTCAGTTGGTGGGTTTGAGCCCTGCGTTGGGCTCTGTGCTGCTAGCTCAGAACCTGGAGCCTGCTTTGGATTCTGTCTCCGTCTCTCTGTCCCTCACCTGCTTGCACTCTCTCTCTCTCTCTCTCTCTCTCAAAAATAAATTAAAAAAAACATTTTAAAAAATGAATGAATGAATGAGTGAATATGGTGAAAGCCAGGATTACTGTGAGCTCAGCCCTGCGAACAAGAGGATCCCTCTAGGACACTTGTCATTTCTGCCTGTCTTTCATTCTACTTCTCTCTGTTCCTTTCTTTTTCACTCTCCCTCTCTAGTTCCCCCATGCTGCCACCACACCCAAAATATTCCATTCTATGTAGAAGTATCATACAGGTTACAATTCCCTTGGCTGGTAAACTTTACAGAAAGTGAACGTAGTTCTCATTCAAGGATGAAAGAAGCTGCCACATTCCAGAAACCCCTGTCTCCCATTTAGTGTCCAGTTTAGACTGGTTATATATAAGAGGAAGTTTAATGTGGAAGGGAAGACTTGGAACTCAGGACTTAGCCAAATCAACAGATAGACATTTATATAGACCCTAGTTGCCCTACCCAAATCCTCATCTGTTTAAGGACATAATGATGATGTTCCACACTTATGTGAGAGGCACAGCAGATCTGCAGAGTGCATTTGTCAATAGATGCTCTTCTGTACAGAATCTTGGGATTTGGCAACACAATGTTTCTCTGAAACAAATTGAGTTTTAACATGCTGATCTCTTCGATTGCCTTTAATTGGCAATCCAGAAAACCCAATAGTTGATGAAGTAGAGAGAAAGTAAAAAATGCCCAAAGAATAGAATGGAAAGGTCTATTCCAAAAGCTTCCTTGCTTTTCTGATTCCTTTTTTAAAAAATGTTTTATTTAAATCTCAGTTAGAAATACAATGTAATATTAGTTTCTGGTGTCTGATTCCTTCTAAGTGAAATGTTTATGGAGTGGCTTTATGCTTTAGTCTTAAATAAAATTCCCCAAAGACCGAACATGCTTATATTCAAATGCACTTGCTCAAATGTCAATAATTAATAATATATAATAATGATACCAATTATATAGGCATTCAAGTAAATATTACAAAGTGCCATTTAAAACAGTATGGCAAACTAAGTATTATGTGAAAAACCTTTCTGTTATGGCACACTTAAAATGTTGGGTAAATTATTCAAAGTCTTTTTTTATTTAAAAAAGTGGGTTTTTTTTTTATCCGTAATATACAGGCAGCAAAATAAGAGAATTATCATAGTGAGTAAGCAGACTTATGGAGCTGGTATTTGCCTGATGGTATGTGCCTATCAATAGAAGTCTAGAGCTAGGAGTTTTAGTAACCAATAGGAGAAGAGAATAGGAAATGAAGCTTGCAGATAAAGTAGGGTATATGGTTTGATTAGAGAGCCTCACATACAGCAAAGATCCTGAAAGAGCAAATCTCAGAGGGTGAAGTAGAAAAGGAAATTAGCCTCCTGAGAGAACTGGCGAATGTACAATCTCAGCCTTAGCTTAGTTGAAACAGAACAACCACAAAAAAATCTGAGAATTCCTTATCACAAGTCTGCATTCACTCATGTGAATTGATGTGTTAAAAATAGCAGAAAAACAAATGTTATCCTATTTAATGGACTTTCTCATAAGCAATAAAATATCAGCATGAGACCCATATGGAGCAAGTAAACTTTAACAAAATTCTGGTTTATCATGCTTTCATTTTGGTAAAGCACATTGTCCCATAAGATTGTTCTTTAATACTTGGTCTCAAAAATTCCCTCAGAAAAATTTCTAAGGATTAGAGTTAACAATCAAGAATCACCTATACATGAAAAGAAACAAGCTACTATGAGGAAGAGTAAGCAGAAACAAATAGCTGAATTAGACTCACAAGGACTGCAGATATTAGAGTAATCAAACATGGAATATAAACTAAGTAAGTTTAATAATTTAAAGAAATATAAAGAGATATTACACAGTTTACTCCTATAGAAGTGATTGGAATTTATCCAATATCTACATTACGCTTACAAATAAAACTTCAAAATCTTAAAATCATGAAATATTTCAAGGAGAAAATGTTGAGAAAAATCAAGAATGGTAATCTTAAAACTAGACATATACAGATCACATTTGCCTACAAGTGACAAGTGAAAAGAGGAACAACATTTCTACCAAATACTAGACACTCTTGTATGACATTACATATGTATAATCCTAACAAAAACTTTGTAAGCTAAAGTATTATTTACTCTTTATTACACAGTAAAGTCAGGCTCGAAGAAGTTATGTGGTTTTCTTGAGATCACGTGATGTCAATGACAGAATTGGGATTACAACCTGGCCACTGTGGTTCTCTCATACCCTGTTCTATCAATATGCAGCCAAATTCTGTTCTCTGTTTATTACTTTGAAAACCAAGGACATAAAAAACCTAATTACCATAAATTCATATGCTTGTCTTTTTTCAAGGAAGTTTCTGATAAATGATTTCATTTGATTCTATAAACAATCCCATTAGAACACACACACACACACACACACACACAGGCAATGGAGATATATCATCTCCACTTACTAATGAGTGATGGGCAGAGCTGAGATACCACATGGTATCCAAAGTCCCTTCTCAAGATCCCCTGCAGGTGCCTTTATGTCACAGTATACATCTAAAGAGGTGGCAGATTGATACTGGTATGACCTACCTGTTGTCACCTTCTCTGGAGAAAAAGACCGTGAAGGTTTGAATGTTCCCTTTTGCTTCTGCAGGTGGGCGCCAGCTGAGACGGACAAACCGACTGGAAACCAACACGGGGACCACATCTCTGGGAGCAGAAGGGAGGACACTGGAGCTTGGGATAGCTAGGAAGGAAGGAGAGGAGGTGGTCAGAGATGTTGGTACCATGGGTGGGAGATACGCAGGAAGGCAGAGCAGACCCATTCGCAAACATAGAATGATCCATTCATAGATTATAAAGGAAGGAAGAAAACCAAGGAAAGCAAACAAACAGTAAATGGAATCAAAGCTCTATTAGAATTTCTTGGAGCTTATGAAAGGGTGGGTAATTAATAACATATATGATTCTACTGAATATTTGTCCAGTTTCCATTACTCATGGGATCCAGGACCATTAGCAAGTGTTCTGTTCAGGCATGATGCAGAGGAACATAGCCATGGACAAGTGCCTCAGGTAACCAAGCGGTTATTACAAAAACCTCATTCCACTCAGAGCCTGTTCACCCTGTTTTAGATACAGTTTGAAGGAATATCAAATCAAAGTCATGGAAGCTAACAAAAAGTAGAAAGAGTTCTTATAGACTACCTGCTAGAAAGGAAATTACAGGAAAAAAAATTCTACCAGACATAAAGACATACAATTGTCCAACGCTTGTAGGGTACCACTGCATGTATAGCAAAATTTGGCAAATTGTTATTCACTGGAATAAATCATCCACAATTGGAGAACTCATTTTTTAAATATTTGGGGCATTTACAATCTGTAAAGAAATTTTCTGTCAGATGTGTGTTTGTATGTGTATGAATTCATAATTCATTCTCTTATTTTTTCAAGTCTCCAAGGGGAGGAAACGTGTTTCACCCTGACAGGGGATGTCTATCCCTAAAACACAATGACACATTTGCCTACTTTTAATCTTCAGACTGGATTGTGTGGGCTGCTTTCTTCAGTTCTTTTCAAAGTTAGTCTCCATCCTTGCATTCACTTTCTCCAAGGGCTGGCTGAATCACTATTCCTGCTGTGCACTACACTCCTATTAGCTGGAAAATCTACTGGGGTGAGGGAGCCTATCTTCATTCCCAGTGGTTCCAGAAATATTATCAATTGACAATGCATACCAGTTATATAGGAGAAGAAGTTTTCCAGAGCTGCAGAAAGCTTTCAAAGTTATTCCTGGCCCCGTAGATACTTAGCACTTCTTTACAGGTGAAAGTCCCCCTTACTTTTTTGGTCAACATAGTATTTGAAACAAATGGTAGACTGGTAGCAAGTTAGTCAATCTTTTGTGGCAGAGTGGTAAGGGGAGGGAGAAGATTGATGCCTGGACATGTAGCATCTGTCTCAAAAATGTGGGTGCTATGAAGCTTCCTGATAAAAACCTACACTTCCCCACAACACGGACATCTCAAACTAGCACACTGAAGTGAATTTATCCTCCCCACCACCTTCACTGCCCACTCAGCCTGCTTCTCCCCACTGGACCACTCAACTCAGTTGTGTCTACACTGTTCTCTCAACTGTACAGCCCAGAAACCGAACAGGTATCCCCACCCTTGACTCTCTCTCACTCATTCCTTCTAGGATTCCCCCTGTTGGACATCAGGTAAATCTACTCTGTGTTAGCTCCACTTACACACTTAGAGCCCCACCGTCATTTTGTCTTGTCAGAACTGCCACAGCTGTCTTCAAGCATCTCTGCTCTCCTTGCTCTCATCTCTCTCAAATGTATTCTCTGGACAGCCTCCTGAATAAGCTTGTAAAAAGACACATCTGGTCATATCCATCTACTATTAATTTATCCTCCGTGTCTACTCTTTACCTCAGGGAATCTCCAAACTTCAAAATCAGCCTACTGGCCTGGCTCCTGTTTATCACTTTTCTTAGTTTGGCTTCCTCCACAAAGAGGTCCTAAGAAAAGGATTTAAAACAAATCGTTTATTTGGAAGCTGATCCAAGGAACCACCGGGAAGTTGGGAAGTGAGACAGCAGGGAGTGAAGGCTAGAAAAAGTGAATTATCTGGCAGTCAGCATACTAGGAAACTGAACGGCAACTCCACTAGGGACTCTGGGGGCCAGTGTGGCATAGGCCTCAAAGTTATCTGTTCTGAGGCAAACAAGCTGAGATATTTATCTACCACTCTCCCACCACTGATTGAGGGTGATTCCAAGGGCATTAGCTTTCCTGCACAATAGCTTAGTGTGTTCCTATTGCCAGAAAAATACCATTTTGGGGAAAGGCTTGCAAGGTTTCCACAGTAAGCAGCATCCGTTAGCTCTACTCATCCAAAAAGTATTCACAGAGTGCTTATCCAATGCCAGCCCTTCTAGGCCCAGAGGGGACAGTAGTGAACAACAGATGAAGGCATTCCTCATGCAGTTCACATGGAGGTTCCCTGGCTCCCCCCCCCGCTACACACCTCATTTTGGGTAATGTGCCGAGGTCATAACAAAGTTTGAGGGAAGCACATGTCACACGACAACGTGAACACCCAGTCGTCACATCTGTAAACGACAAGAGGATCTGAAGGCTCCCTGGCTTTTTGCTGCTTGCACTAAGCAGGCTCTCTCCATGAGGATACACGGGTGATTCCCCAAAGCCTTCACACAGTAGCTCCCACTCTACCAGACCCATCTCGTCCACCTAACTCCTGCTATCCCCTGTCACTTAGTTTAGTGTCGTTTCCTCTGGAAAGACTGATCCAAAGTATTTGCAAAATATCTAACAGATGATAGTTAATATCTATTATATAACAGGCATGTCCAAAGATCAATAAAATAATACAGAAACTTATTTGAAAGTAGGGTTCAACCTGACAGTAAACGAAATGTGCATTAAAATAAAATCTAAAAAAGTCTGTCAGGATAAAGCGCCTTTAAAAAAAATCTGTCACAGTAGCAAGACTTTAAAGAATGTTAGTATCTACAGTTGGCCAGGATGTGACACTCTCTTACACTGTCAGTTGAAGTTTGTAAGAGTACAGTCTTTTTAGCAGTTCACTTGGCAAAATCCTTTAAAGTGAAAAATATTCATACCATCTGACCAAACATTCTCAGGTCTATAAATTTATCATTTTAAAAAACCTTAAGTAACCCCTGCATCCTTGTGAAATCATAGCTCATTTTCTCCAAATGTAATACCTATACATCTTACCAGTTTAAAGTAAATGGGATCCTTACACGACTTTTTTTTACAAAAGATTTTCTAAAAAGCAAATGTGATCAGTGGTGACTTGCAAAAACCTTTTGAGAACTCTCAAGAAGTTAAGACAAATGACTTGGAAGAGAAAAGGGGACAAATCTTCAGTTCCTTTTTCCTCAAAAGCACCTCACGTAGAGACGGTATCACATCAGAAATGAGTTGACTTCCCCACCCACTCAGGGGCTGCCTAGAAGCCGAGCAATGAGAGCCTGCACACAGATGCCGTTCTCCTCAGGCCTCCAGGAGTGCCTTCTCACAGAGCTAGTCTAGATGCAGATGACACAGATAAAGCTCAGAATAGAATGAATCGCGGACTCTTTTACCCCAGTGTAAACAGTCCTAGTCTGAAAAGGAACGGACACATTTTGTAACAAAGAGATGGCTTCTTTCTTTATACAGGGAATTAATTTTGTTCGTACTAATCCTCCAGGCTTTCTCTCAACAGTCACTCATCTTCACATAAGGTCTCAATAAGGAACCAATCAGGACTTTTTTTCTTTGCTCTTGGAGGCCTAATCTCCAGTCTGGGCCTAATCTCCCTGGCCCATTACTGTTGCCACAGTTACGGCTTCTTTATCTGTTGTCATGGAGAAGAAGAGGTGCATTTGCCACCCTATAACATAGTCTTATTATTTTTTGTTTTTGTTTTTGTAAGAATCTCTTTTTAAAAAATTATCATAGTACAATCCAGGGAAAGGAAGTGATTTCTGAAAATAATATAAATCAAAAGAACAGTTTTAAAACTTTGGTTTCTAAATTACTAATTACTATTTCTACTACTAGTATTACTACTAACGACGACTACTACTATTTTATGATGTTATTGCAACAGCCTTGGTAACAATTATATCATTGGGTTAATTTTTCTATAAAGCCATGTTCCGTCTAGATATCAAAGAGGGTTTTTTTTCTCTCAGGATTTTACTATATATTTACAGACATTAGTTTTCCTCTGAGCTTATTAACTGTCTGACCTCCACTTGCTATGAGGCACATGAAAGATAAGATGTATCACAAAAACACAAAAATACTTAATTTGTGTTAAGCATCAAACACCGATAGGCTTATTTCCTTATCATTCCCCATACTGTTAACTGAAATCCTATAAATGTGGCTGCCAGATCAACTAGATTTTTTTTTCACAGCATCTCCTTATTAGCTTGAAGATTTAAGTAAAATATAAATAGATAACATTAATGAAATGACAGGAACATTTAATTGTCCTCAGGGCAAACTCTATCTCTTTTCCTTTTGTATTCTTTTCTTATCATTGCTCCCTTGACTCCAAACTCTAGATTTTAATTGTCCAAATAGAGAAGTAGATAAAATTTAAGTTTTGGTTTAAAGATTTGTAGTTCACAAAGTAATTTCACAAACCTACCAAAAATAAGGTCAGCTGTAAATGTGAAATTACAAAGACTAACATTTTTTTCTAAAGTTTCATGTTATTTTCAAAATTCAAAGAATCATGGCTTTTGAGCTAGTGTATTCAGAACTTTAGTAAAACTAAGAAATGTGAATTTAAAAAAATAGTGATTTGAAGCCACTTTTTATTTTAAGTTAATATGAGATAGAAGTTAATGATCTCTATAACATTTCATTAAATCTTAATCTTTTTTTTTAAATTTTTTTTAATGTTTATTTATTTTTGAGACAGAGAGAGACAGAGCATGAATGGGGGAGGGGCAGAGAGAGTGGGAGACACAGAATCGGAAGCAGGCTCCAGGCTCTGAGCCATCAGCCCAGAGCCCGACGCGGGGCTCGAACTCACGGACCGTGAGATCGTGACCTGAGATGAAGTCGGACGCTTAACCGACTGAGCCACCCAGGCGCCCCAAATCTTAATCTTTACATAAAATAATTTATTGGGTTAGTATCTAAAATTGAATAATCAACATTTATTGAATGTCTATCAAGCTCCTACCGCTATGCTTGAAATGAAGAATTATTTATTTTTAAACTGTGGATTTCTCCCTAAGAGAATAGGGAACTAATTTTAAGACATAAGGTGGATACATGTAAGACAATTACTAAGTTTGAGATAGTCTCTTATTTTTTTTTAATATTTATTTATTTTTGAGAGAGAGAGAGAGAGAAGAAGCAGGGAAGGGGCAGAGAGAGAGAGAGAGAGAGAGAGAGAGAAGCAGGGAAGGGGCAGAGAGAGAGAGAGGGAGACACAGAATCTGAAGCAGGCTCCAGGCTCTAAGATGTCAGCACAGAGCCTGAAGTAGGGCTTGAACTCATGAACTGTGAGATCATGACCTGGGCTGAAGTCAGACACTTAACTGACTGAGCCACCCAGGCAAGATAATCTCTTATTTTTAAAAATTCCATGCTAAATTTTCAGTAAGGTGGTTGTTTATAAATCAGAACACTTTCTCACTAAGCCATTTCTATTCTGTTCCCAGAAACATATTATTTTGCAGACCTCTTATTTTACAAACTATCATAGCAGTAGTGCTATGGAATTGGATCATGCACGTATGGACTTTCTTTGCTAAGATCAATTTATGTGTCCAATCATTAATCCATTCAATATTCATGGAGGGATTACTATGTGTGAGGCACTGCATGAAGGGCTGTTTTAATCCATCTTCCAATTCCAGGGAGGAAAGCCAGCTCAGTAATGGGTAATTCTCCCTGCCCCAGCTTCACTGTAAGGACCTATCTATTCTCACCTCTCATATTGCTCCTCTCATCTCAAGCTCTATGTTCTCAGTTGTCTTGGGCAGGGGTAAACCTGAGAAGGATACAGTGGAAGGTCTCTGGGGTCACTGACCTTAATTAGTTTCATGAAGACCCCATGCTTTCACCTCTCCTACTTTTCTGTGCCACAGCCTGAGCTAGAATACTTCCCTCCAACTTCTCTCCTGCTCTGGCCTGGGCTTCTCCTTCATATTTCTGCTCAGGTATCACCTCACTGATTCCCACCTTGGCTTAGGACCCTCTAAATCTAGACTCTCACAGGCTTGGGTGAAGTCCCCTATAGGCACTTCCTACTCTGAACTGCAATGGCCTAGTCATTTTTTTTTTTTTTTTTTTTGTATCCTATACCAAATTATATTCTCTGTAAGAGGAAAAACCAAGTCTAAACTGTTCATCATTCTAATCCCTAAATCTAGCACCATACATTTAGTGACATCCTAGGCATCCAATACATTCTTGCAGTGTTAGCTAAATGAAAGGCATTGCAAAATTGTGAAATTATAATGTTGAGACTTATCAGAAAATTCCCTTTCAGAACCCTCAAAAATGGGTATTTGAGATTATGTCCTGGGAAGGAAGTGAGCTATTATTACAAGCTGGTCATACTAATCATGATTACTCTGCTAATAAATTACAAAGTAGATTAAAAAACTGAACTCAGAGGAAGCTTCCAAGGGAATGTAGATTTACAAAGAGACTATTTCATTTTGTACCAAATGAGAGGTGAACACATTCCTAAAATCCAACTATGTGCCAAACAATGTAGAAGATGTGCTTGTACAGGAGTAATGCCTAAGAGAAATAATGTTTTCATTAAGAAGCAGATCAGATGCCTAAAAAGTTAATTTGAGTTAACTTGTACATCTAGAAAAGAACCTGGGGATCTGTTATAGGAACTGTGATTTTTATCCCAAAGCCATATATCAAAGAGAATTGACAGGCCAGTGTTGCATGGTAAGATGGATCACCTATGGCCACACAAAGATATATGATGAAAAAAAAAATACCTGTAAGGTATTATAAGGTGGTATTATATCAGCAGAGATAACTACATCTCTCAGAGTTTGAAGCCTTTTCAAAAGACAAAATGAGAAGAAAATACTATCTGGTAAACTGGTCAACCTACACATGTGTGAATGAATTGTATTCTTTATTTTCACTTTGTTTATTTAATAAAGTACCTTTTAAAAGGGTTTATCCAAAATAGAGTGGATCTCAGGCAGCTTGGGAAGGTGGCTAGTCCATCATTTATGTAAACTAATGCACTATACTAGAAAATTACAATTAAATAGAAGGGGCGTTGGATCCCTGCTCTGCTACTTTGTGACTACATAACTTGGAAAATTATTTAGCTTCTCTGATACTTACCCTCCACATTTGAAAACTGATCCAATTTATCTGACATGCAGGCCTATGTGCTGATATAAACTAGGTTTAAGGGCTGCTCACAGAACCTGGCATATGATATGTATTCAAGGAATTGTTATTATTATTTAATCTGTCTTCAGATCCAGAAAGCAGAAAGTCTGCCTCTGCTGGCCTAGTTTCATGATATCCTGTTGGAAATCTAGGATCCTTACCAGAAAGGCTTTGGGAAGGATTTGGGCTAAGTCTGATAGGTCAAGTGAGTTGGGGACAAGAGTGCTTCCTCCATGTAAGGATAAGATGTGGTCAGCTCAATCTCTCTCCCTATTTCATTTATCAGGTTGCAAAGAAAATTCATCCTTTGTTTTCCCCTTTTTGTCAACCCACATGTCTACTTCAAGAAAAATGTACTTCATTTCAGGTCTCTTCATTCTCTGTATTTTCTTACTAATCATTGTACCCTTTCCAGCTGTCTCTATTCCAAGGCTTTGTAAGGCTAACTTTAATCATCTCTCTCATCAATGTCTCTTCCTGGCATCTTTCACCAACTGAAGGAAAACTCCATTTCTACCCTGTCCCCAGCTCCTTTTGTTTCCATCCTTTCCCTTGAGTTTATGTCACTGAATTCCTAGTCATTATTTATCCCTTCTCCACGTCTAGGGACCTGGAATATGCCATTTCAATCATTCCCCTGTCACCAGAGCTTCCTCTAGGGATAAAGACTGACAAGCTGTGACATCTCCCCTCCCATCTCTCATGTGCCTTTATCAATGTTCACCTTATCCCAGCCATCTGGTGCTTTGTCCCAGGCTGCCATGTGATCCTTTTCTCCAGCCGTGAAGAACATCTAAAGAACACATGCATCGCTGATACAAATCAGTATGGTAGGCTTTAAGAGGCAGCGTTTTCCCATGCAATTTCCTTTGATAATAAGACACTACCAAAGTGAAATAGCCAACAAGCTGTGTTGTTAAGAAAAAAATAATTGAATCAATGCTAGGTAGTCTTAATTTTTTTTTAAGTAACTGATTTTTTTCAGTAAGAAATTCAAGTTAAAGTAAGTTGAAAATAATACAAATTAAATAGGAAGAACTAAAAGTTCAAGCTATCCTCTTTAGTATTATAAATACTATTAAGAACTTTTACTGTTTCTGGATACCCAGTGACCAAAAAACAAAACAAAACAAAACAAAACAACTGCAAACAACTGCAAAACAAACAACTGCATTTGATGGCTCATTGATTTCTACTAATGGCAAATTTCCAACTTTGTCCATGGGATTTAAAAACAAATTTTAAAAGACTTTATTTAAAGTTACTGTCTAAGTGTAGCTGTAGAAATGGTCATTGCCAGGATGGGCTAGTTTCAATGCTCTGAAATGTCTCGGAGCGTGAGAGTTTCAGAATATGACACACTCACCAAATGCTATGTTTCTGATAGACGAGAAGAGAACGGGTGTGGGAGGCAGCATCTTAGGCCAGGAGCGCATTGGCAGGGCATGGAGGTTTATTAAGC
This sequence comes from Panthera pardus, assembly GCF_024362965.1. Taxonomy (NCBI): domain Eukaryota; kingdom Metazoa; phylum Chordata; class Mammalia; order Carnivora; family Felidae; genus Panthera; species Panthera pardus. Next base: position 66,752,101 of record NW_026526710.1, on the reverse strand, counting down.
ATCTTGGCTCTAACCCCTAGGTACTCATCCTTGAATTTTATAGCCACCAAAACAAATTAAAGGGAAATAAAAAGAATAAAAGAGGATATAAAACTAAGATAAATTATTACTTATTCCAATTAAGTTTATAGAAGTAGAGCCTTATATCACCACTATGAAGCTGCTGCAAAATTACAGGGGTGCACAGAATGCATATGAAAGACATTTCCTTAGAACCCTGTTTCCTTTTGAGTTTGTCCTTCTAGGCCTACACATATCAGAGAAAGAGAAAGAGACATAGAGAAAGAGAAAGAGAAAGACGGAGAGAAAGAGAGAAAGAGAGAAAGAGAGCATGCAAGAGTGAGAGAGGCTGTCCAATTCTGTTCTAGTCCCCTTTCTGGGAAGTCAGATGGGAAGCATGGAGAAATTGCAACCACAGGTGAATGACCACTCATGTAAGCTCATCTTTTTTTTTTTTTTTTTCCTTTTTTGATGTATTATAGTAAGGGAGACGACAAACTGTAAACCATAAAAAAGGCTTATCAGGATACTTTCAACAACAGCCAAATTATGGAAAGAGCCTAAATGTCCATCAACTGATGAATGGATAAAGAAGATGTGGTTTATATATACAATGGAATACTACTTGGCAATGAGGAAGAATGAAATCATGCCATTTGCAGCAACGTGGATGGATCTGGAAGGTATTATGCTGAGTGAAATAAGTGAGTCAGAAAAAGACAGATATCATATGTTTTCACTCATGTGGATCTTGAAAAACTTAAAAGACCATGTGGGAGGGGGAGGGGAAAAATAGTTACAAACAGAGAGGGAGGGAGGCAAATCATAAGAGACTTAAATACGGACAACAAACTGAGGCTTGATGGGGACGTAGGAGAGAGGGGAAAATGGGTGATGGGCATTGAGAAGGGCACTTGTTGGGATGAACACTGGTTGTATGTAAGCAATGAACCACAGGAATCTACCCCAAAAGCCAAGAGCACACTTTACACACTGTATGTTAGCCAATTTGACAATAAATTATATTTTAAAAAAAAGAAGAGGTTTACTGGCCTGAACCTAGCAGTCATACTTCGAATCTATTAAATAGGCAAACAAAAAGAACAACAGAGATGGTTAAGTAATAAAAATATATTATATAATCATAAATTGTGGCTGTGCATCAAATTCCAGTATTCTTTCTGGTCAGTCTAAATAGAACAGTATTAATTCCTACAAAAAAAGATGGGTCTTTTTAAAAGTCCTTTTTGGTTTTTTAAATAATCAATAAATGTGTTGATTTACCCAAAGACCCACATCAAATCGAATTAAGGTTGGTAAATTTATTGAATAATTCCAAATATAACATAGGGCATGTGAAAATTCTGAAATACAGGATACAGGGATTCAACTATAATAATAAATATTTGTTTTAAGTTTGATTCTTGGTTGCTATTATAACTAAAGCAAAAAATATATTTTTGGCCTAAATTGACATGTTTATCATCATCAAGAGGCATGATGGATGATATTTTTTTTTTCTGGAGTAAAGTGAAAAGAATCAAGGGATTAAATAGGAGGCAGAAATTAGGAGGCAGACTATTTTGTCTTTCAGGCAGTAGCTAGACAGTTTATCTTCTAGGGTGCAGATAGGTTGTCAGATTGCCACTACTAAGGTTCTATCACACTGGGACAACAACAATATCTTTGTCCCTTTTCCTGTTTGTTTTTCTACTTCTTTCTTTCTCTCTTTTTTCTTCAAAGCCGATTCATCCAAATTCAAGACAGTATTTGGAACTCAGTGGTAGCCACACTGTTCACTTTGTGGGTAATAGCTGTGTTTAAAGATAATATAATACAAAAAAAAAAGTTTGGAATTAGGATATTAAAACAATGGAAGTCTGTGCTAGAGTCACTACTGATTATATGACTTTATTATCATGCCTTCTGTCTCCGAGTTTTTTTCTATTGTCAAAATGTATGGGGAGGCAGTTGTAAGAGTATGACATAATAAAAGAACCCACAAAGAAAGTATCTATAAATATTACTATATTGAAACTAAAACTTCTATATAGAAAAGCATAATAAATGAGACTGAAAAATGCATGACAAACTGGAATAATATTTTTACTAATATTACAAAAGATTGCCTTTTCCAATATGCAAACAGCTGTCACAAATTAATTAAATTAAGAAAAGAAAGTAAGAAAAAGTGAGAAAAGATGGGGAAACAGTATGAACGCATGCAACTTTCATTTCAATATGTTTGAAAATTCCTATTATCTCATCCTTACAATAATTACTGAATCCACCAAAAATAATTCTTTCACTATAAGGGTTGTCAACATAAAAATACAAAGTACTGTGGCCTTCACCTTCAATAATGAAAACATTTGTTAGGTTTCAAAAGAGAAGGAAACCATCATTTCTGCAACCTTTGGTTATGTAATGCCAAGAGTAAATTGTATTCTATATCCACAGGAATATTTTGACAAAAGAGAAAAAAATGACCTGTACAAAGTTGAGAGCTTAATGCCACACTTACTGAAACATTCCTAAATTACTCAATTTAGTTTGGGATTCTGAAGCTAATTCTGTAATAAGCATGAAGAGATGGTTATGAAAGTTAACTAAATGGCCTCCAGTTCCCTCCATATTATAGTTGTGTCTGAACAGAGATCAAAATACGGTATTTAAATAAATTCACTTAGGGATAACTAGAAAATAAAACAAACAATCAAAGTAAGAGGTATTAAGTGAGACTTCTGCCCTCTCTGCTGCTCTGCTGTATCACAATCCAAACATGTAAAGTATCTCCCCTGGGGTCCAATTCTCTTCCATACAGATAAGGCATGGGAAATTTTGTGACTGTATGAGTTTTACTGTTGAACTCCCTCTGAGCAATTAACCCAGGTTTTCAAGGGAGGAGGTATTCTTCCACAGGCAGCAGCATATAGCTATACTGCCTTCTAAAGCTATCTACATGTGTGCTAGAGAATTAACAAAGAATATGTTATAAACTTACTAGATCTTGGTCAGATTGCTGATTGCAGCCATTAAAGAGAGGTAGGGAAGCTACAAAGTGGACTAGATGTAGTAACTTGTTCCCAAAGAAACAGAGTAGGAAAAGGGAAAAATAGTAACTTGATGGTAAGACCCTGGCAAACTTCGTTCTGCTTAACTAAGTGGTGAACGTGACCATGCCCAGTGATGTCATATGGCTATCACATATCCTTGAGTACTTCACCTCTGCAGTAGTTTTTCCAAAAACCCATAAACCCAGTTGAAATTATGAGGAAAACTCAACACAAACCCAGATTGGGAGATACTCTACAGGATAACTGGCCAATATTCTTCAAGATAGTCAAGGTCAAGAAAAACAAGGAGCACCAGGACTGCTACAGGAAAAGAATACTAATGAAGCATGACAACTAAATATAAGGTAGTACACTGGATTGTATCCTGAGAAGGAAAATGATATTAATGAAAAAAACTGAAGAAATCCAAAGAAAGTCCAGAGTCTAGTTCACAGTAATGTAACAATGTTGGTGTCTTAGTTTTTTATTTTTATTTTCCATTTTAATTTAATTCAGTATAGCTAACATACAGTGTTACAGGTGTACAACATAGTAATCCAACAATTCTATATGTGCCTCAGTGCTCATCACAAATGCACTCCCTGACCTCGTTCACCTATTTGACCCATTCCCCACCCACCTCCCCTCTGATAACCCTCAGTTTGTTTTCTATAGTTCAGAGTCTGTTTCTTGCTTTCTCTCTCTTTCCTACTTTGTTTTGTTTCTTAATTTCCACATAGGAGTGAAATCATATGGTATTTGTCTTTCTCTGAGTGACAAATTTCACTCAGCATTATAATCTCTAGATCCATCCATGTTGTTGCAAATAGAAAGATTTCATTCTTTTTTATGGCTGAGTAATTTTCCATTATGTAGACTATTACACCCACCCAACCACACACACACACACACACACACACACACACACACACACACACACACTCCAGATCTTATTTATCTATTCATCTATCGATGGACCCTTGGCTGCTTCCATAATTTAGCTATTGTAAATAATGCTGCAATAAACATAAGGGTGCACGTGTCCTTTAAATTAGTGTTTAACTGTGTTAAAATTAAAATTGTGTTAAAAAAATCCTAGTGTTTTTGTCTTCTTTGGGTACAGAATTATTGGATCATATGGTAATTCTATTTTTAGTTTTTTGAGAAATCTCCATAGAGTTTTCCACAGTGGCTGCACTAGCTTGCATTCCTACCAACACTGCACAAGCGTTCCTTTTCCTCCACATCATCACCAACATGTTGTTTCTTGTGCTTTTCTTTTAGCCATTCCAACAGGTGTGAGGTCATAACTCATTGTGATTTGATTTGTATTTCCCTGATGATGAGTGATGTTGAGCATCTTTTCTTATGTCTGTTGGCCATCTGTATGTATTGAATAAATGCCTGTTCATGTCTTTTGCCAATTTTGATTGGACTATTTGTTTTTTGGGTATTATGCTGTGTGATTATTTTATATATTTTGGATACTAACCCTCTTTGGACATGTCATTTGCAAATATCTTCTTCCATCCAGTAGGTTGTCTTTTAGTTTTGTTGATTGTTTCTTTTGCTGTGAAGAAACTTTTTATTTTGATGTAATCCTAATAATTTATTTTTGCTTTTGTTTCCCATGCTTCTGGAGACATACCTAGAAAAAAAATGTTGCTATGGCCCATGTCAGAGAAATTACTGCCTGTGTTTTCTTCTAGGATTTTTATGGTTTCAGGTCTCACATTTAAGTCCTTAATCTATTTTGAGTTTATTTTTGTGTATGATGTGAGAAAGTGGTCCCATTTCATTCTTTTGCATGTTGCTGTCCAGTTATCCCAACACCATTTACTGAGGAGACTGTCTTTTCCCCATTGCATATTCTTTTTTTTTTCAATATATGAAATTTATTGTCAAATTGGTTTCCATACAACACCCAGTGCTCATCCCAAAAGGTGCCCTCCTCAATAACCATCACCCACCCTCCCCTCCCTCCCACTCCCCTCCCCATTGCATATTCTTGCCTTGTTTGTCGAATATTGATTGGCCACATAATTGTAGCTTTATTTCTGGGATCTCTATTCTGTTCTATTGATGTAATTGTCTATTTTTGTTCTAGAACATACTGGCTTTTTAGTACATCTCAAAATCGGGAATTGTGATACCTCCAGTTTTGTCTTTCCTTCTCAAGATTGCTTTGGCTATTCGAAGTCTTTTGTGGTTCCATAAGAGTTTTAGGATTTTTTTTTGGTTCTGTGAAGAATGCTGGTGTTATTTTGATAGGGATTGCACTGAATGTGCATATTGCTTTGGGTAGTATAGACATTTTAACAATATTTGTTCTAATCCGTGAGCATGGGATGTCTTTCCATTTCTTTGTGTCATCTTCAATTTCTTTCATCAGTGTTTTATAATTTTCAGAGTACAGGTGTTTCATCTCTTTAGTTAGGTTTATTCCTAGGTATCTTATTTTTGGTGCAATTGTAACTGGAATGGTTTTTTTTTATTTCTCTTTCTGCTGCTTCATTATTAGTGTATAGAAATGCTACAGATTTCTGTACATTTATTTTGTATCCTGTGATTTTACTAAATTCATTTAGCAGTTGTAGCAATTTTTTTGGTAAAGTCTTTTGGGTTTTCTATATATAGTGTCATGTCATCTGCAACTAGTTAAAGTTTAACTTCTTGCTTACTAATTTGGATGTCTTTTATTTCTTTTTGTTGTCTGATTGCTATAGCTAGAACTTCCAGTACTATGTTGAATAAAAGTGGTGAGAGTACATCCTTGTCTTGTTCCTGATGTTAGGGGAAACATTCTTTGTTTTTCCTCATTAAAGATGATGTTAGCTGTGAGTTTTCCATATATGGCCTTTATTATGTTGAGGTATGTTCCCTCTAAACCTACTTTGTTGAGGGTTTTTATCATGAATTGATGTTGGTCTTTGCCATGTGGTTTTTCTGCGTCTATTGAAATTATCATATGGTTTTTATCCTCTTGATGTGATGTATAACATTGACTGATTTTCAACAATTGAACCACCCTTGCATCCTGGAAATAAATCCTGCTTGATTGTGATAAATGACTTTTTTAATGTATTGTTGGATTAAGTTAGTTGATATTTTATTGAGGATTTTTGTGTCTGTTCATCAGAGATATTGGCCTGTAGTTCTCTCTCTCTCTCTCTCTCTCTCGGTGTTTTCATCTGGTTTTGATGTCATGGTAATGCTGGCCTTATTTAATGAACTTGGAAGTTTTCCTTCCTCTCTATTTTTTGGAGGTGTTCTGAAAAGAACAGGTATTAACTCTTCTTTAAATGTTTGGTAGAATTCACCTGTGAAATCCATCTTACCCTGGACTTTTGTTTGTTGATAGTTTTTTTTAAATGTTTTATTTATTTTTGAGAGAGATTGAAACAGAGCAAGAGTGAGGGAGTGGCAGAGAGAGAGAGGGAGACACAGAATCTGAAGCAAGCTCCAGGCTCTGAGCTGTCAGCACAGAGCCCAACAGTGGGCTTGAACCCACAAACCGTGAGCTCATAACTTGAGCTGAGCCACCCAGGTGTCCCTGTTAGAAGGTTTTGATTACTGATTCAATTTCATTACTGGTAATCAGTCTGTTCAAATTTTCTATTTCTTCTTGGTTCAGTTTTGGGAAGTTTTATGTTTCTTGGAACTTACCAATTTATTCTAGCGTTTTCAATATGTTGGCAAAGAAGTTTTCATGTTATTCTCCTATACTCCCTTGTATTTCTGTGGTGTCAATTGCTTTTTCTCCTCTTCCATTTCTGGTTTTGTTTATTTATATGTTCTCTCTCTCTTTATCTCTCTCTCTTAATGAGTCTGGCTAAAAGTTTATCAATTTTGTTGTTCTTTTCAAAGAACCAGCTCCTGTTTCATTGGTCTGTTCTACTGGTTGTTTTTGGTTTTGTTTTTTAGTTTCTATTTCATTAATATTTGTTCTAATCATTATTATTTCCTTCCTTTTACTGGTTTGAAATTTTGTTTGTTCTTGTTTATCCAATTCTTGTAGGTGTAAGGTTAGGTTGTTTACTTGAGACTTTTCTTGCTTCCTAAGGTATGCTTGTATTGCTATATACTTCCCTCTTAGAATAGCTTTTGCTGCATCTCAAAGATTTTGGACTATTTCATTTTCATTTGTCTCCATGTATTTTTTGATTTCCACTTCAATTTCTTGGCTGACCCATTCATTGTTTAATAGCTTGTTATTTAACCTCCATGTATTTGTGTTCTTTCCGGATTTCTTTCTTGTGGTTGCTTTCTAGTTTCATAGTTTTGTGGTCAGAAAAGATGTATCATATGATTCAAATCTTTTTGAATTTAATGAGACTTGTTTTGTGGCCTAACATGTGATCTATTCAGGAGAATGTTCCATGTACACTTGTAAAGAATGTGTATTCTGCTGTTTTAGGATGGAATGTTCTGAATGTATCTGTTACATTCATCTGGTATAATGTGTCATTCAAAACCACAGTTTCCTTGTTGATTTTCTGTTTGGATGATCCATCCATTAATGTAAGTCAGGTGTTAAAGTGCCCTATACTATCATTGCATTACTATCAATTAGTTCCTTTATATTTGTTATAAGCTGTTTTATATATTTTAGTACTCCCATGTTGGATGCATAAGTTTTTGCAATCGTTATATTTTCTTGTTGGATTTTTCCCTTTATCATTATATAGTGCCCGTCTTTGCCTCTTGTTACAGTCTTTGTTTTAAAGTCTATTTTGTCATCAGATATTAGTATTGCTACCCTACCTTTCTCTTTATTGCCATTTGCATGGTCAATGCTGCTCCATCCCTTCACTTTCAATCTGCATGTGCCTTTAAGTCTGAAAGGAGTCTCTTGTAGGCAGCATATAAATGTGTCTTGTTTTTTTTATTCATTCTGTCATCCTATGTCTTTTTATTGTAGTGTTTAGTCCACTTACATTTCAAGTATTCATAGCTTTGTACTTATTGCTATTTCATTACTTTTTTTACAGCTGATTTTTTTAGCTTTCCTCTGTTCCTTTCTTTTCTTATTCCTCTCTCATGGTTTGCTGCCTTTCTTCAATGAAACACTTGGATTCCTTTCTCTTTATTTTTTGCATATCTATTACTGGTTTTTGATTTGTAGGTCCCATTAGGTTTACATATAACGTCTTAAACATATAGCAGTCTATATTAAGTTGATGGCTGCTTACGTCTAACACATTCTTTACTGATCTCCCCTCACCTTTTAGGTATATGGTGTTATACTTCATGTCCTTTTATTTTGTGAATCCCTTGACTGATTTTTATTTATTTTTAAAAATTTGTTTAGCTCTTATTTATTATTGAGAGACCGAGAGGGATAGAACATGAGCATGGGACAGGCAGAGAGAGAGGGAGACACAGAATCTGAAGCAAGCTCCAGGCTCCGAGTTGTCAGCACAGAGCCTGACGTGGGGCTCGAACCCACAAAACGTGAGATCATGACCTGAGCTGAAGTCGGACACTTACCCAAATGAGCCACCCAAACCTCATGTTGACTCATTTTTATAGCTTAATTCTACTTAATTATACTGCATTTACAGCTTAATTCTACTTAATTATACTGCATTTGTGCTTCTTACTTCTCTTGTTTCTGCTTATCATTTTTCTTTTCCACTCAAAGAGTCTCCTTTAACATTTCTTGTAGAGCTGGCTTAGTGGTCATGAATTATTTTAACTTTTGTTTGTCTTAGAAACTCTATTTCTCCTATTCTGAAAGACAGCCTTGCTGGATAGAGTATTTCTGGTTGCAGGTTATTTTCTTTCAGCATTTTGAATATATCATGCCACTCACTTCCAGACTGCAAGCTTTCTGCCAAGAAAATCAGCTGATAGCCTTTTGGGATTTTCCTTGCATATAACTGTTTTATTTTTTCTTGCTGCTTTTAAAATTCTCTCTTCATTAGTACTTTTTGCCATTTAAATTACTATGTCTTCTTGTGGCCTACTTGGGTTGCTTTCGTTGGGAGCTCTCTGTGCATCCTGGATCTAGATTTCTGTTTCCTTCCCCAGATTTGGGAATTTTCAGCTATTATTTCTTCAAATACATTTTCTGCCCCCCTTTTTCTCTCTTCTCCTTCCAGGATCCCTATAATGCAAATGTTATTGCACTTCATGGTGTTGGTTACTTTTCTATTTCTATTTTCATTTTTTTTTCTTTCTCCGTTCAGCTTGATTGTTTTCCATTACTCTGTCCTCCAGGTTGCTGATCAATTCTTCTGCTTTCTCTAGATACTGTTTATTATATCTAGTGTATTTTTAATTTCAGTTGTTGACTTCTTCATCTCTGATTGGTTTTTATGTTTTCTATTTCCTTAGAGCATATCAGTGAAATCCTTTATGCTTCGCAAGTCCAGTGAGTGTCTGTATGACCATTACTTTAAATTCTCTATCAGGCATATTATTTACCTTCATTTTGTTTAGCTCTCTTGCTGTGATTTTGTTCTGCTCTTTCTTTTGGGACATATTCCTATGTCTCTTCGTTTTGTTTAACTCTCTGTGTCTGTTTTTCTGTTAGGAAAGTCAGCTATGTCTTCTGCTCTTGAAAGTAGTAGCCTTATGAAGATTTGGTCCTGTAGTACCCTACAATGTCCCCTGTTCACCAGAACCTGGCACTTTAGGAGTGTCTCCTGTGTGTGTTGTGTGTGTCCTACTGTTGTATCTGAGCTGCTTTTGTCTTCAGTACAGTCATCTTCAATGGTTCTTTTGTCAGTTGTGGGAAGAGTGTGGTCCCCATAGGGGTGAGTCTGGGGCCACCTTGGGCTTCAATTGAGTTAGACCAGGCATTTGACAGAGATGCAGCAGCACTGAATTGCAGGACATTCTCCCTGTGTTGTCCCCTGAGAAGCTTCACTCGAGGCCTGTAGTCAGACCTGATGTCTGCCCCTAGCCTACTGCAGGGCTGCATTGGGACTGGTATGTGTGGTTATCTTCCCCACTCCTGAGGACATGAGTCAACTCTGGAGTTGTGGTGGCCCATTGGGGCTACTTGCACATAGCCAAAGTTGCAGACTGCTTTGGAGGGGCTCTGGTCAAGGATGTATTGGACAGGACAGGCCTGCAGGAGAATGCAGGGGTGGGGAGTCCAGTACCAGCAAGTTCTGCATAGGTCTACTATGGTAGCGGGCCTACAATTACCAGAGAAAACTTGTGCTCAGACTGGGATTGAAGCAGTGTGTCTGCAGAACAGGGGGGTGGGTCATGCTGTCAGCAAGTTAGGTGGAGAGCATTTCTGCTGTGCTGGTTCCTGTAATTACCTGTATATCTAAGCTGAGGACTGGGGAGGGAAATGGTGCCACCAGCTCTTTTGTTCTTGGAGAAGTCACCCAAAGATGACCCTCCAGCACATGCTCTGAGATTAGTAAATAAACCATCTTCATGTTTACTCCAGGCATTTTTTCCACTGCAGCTTTTATGCTCCATCTCAGCAGGGCTGTTTGTTGTGCTCTCTCTTTAAGGGTGGGACTCTGCCTTCCTAGCTCTGCCTGATGATTTGTAAGGTTCCTTGTGTTAAGCCCCACTGGTTAGGCCACTCTGGTTTTCAAAGCCAGATGTTATGGGGATTCATCTCTCCCATGTGAGTCCTCTGTGCCTGGGATGCCTGGCCAGGGGTGTGGTCCTCTGTCCTCCCTATGCCCTCAGCATCCCTCCTTTCCATGGACAGTCCCACATGTCCATTTGGCTCCTGAATGCATTTCCTCCTTCCCCACCTTCTTTAATGTGGCCTCTTCTCTACATTTAGCTATGGAAAGTCTGTTCTGCCAGTCTTCGGGTCATTTTCTGGGTTATTTACATTGACGTGGGTGTTATCTATTTGTGTTCATAGGAGGCAGTGAGCTTTGGATGCCCTCACTCCACCATCTTCCCCAGAATTCCTTGTCCCAATGTTGGTTTCTTAGTTTTGAAAAATATAACATAGTAATGAGAGATGTTAACAGTGGAGAAACTGGGTGAAGGGTATATAGGAATTCTGTAATATTATAACAACTTTTCTATAAGTCAAAAGTTATTCCATATATATATAAATAATTTAGAAAACAGGAGAAGCTGTGTCTTCAATTTTAGTTGATAAGTCAACTCTAATGCTCTTAGCACTGTTTGTTTTTAGTTAAGAGTAGACTTCAAAAAGACATGTGACAAAAGAAAGGTTATCTATTAGGAGTGAACCATTTCATTCTGAGTGAAGAATTAGAAAAACAACAAGGACAGTGCTAAGTTTTAGGATTCTTAGTAGTGTGGTCAGACCTAACATCTGTCAGCCAATGAGAAAAGATTAATTCTGGTGGGTTGAAAGGGATGTGTACCATACTGACTTCTAAACACAGACCTGACAAAGTATTCAGACTGTGGCCATCAGTCTGGGAATTGTCTTCCCATTCCAAGTGCTTATGATTCATGCTGATGCTTCTGAATCATCTGGTGCCAGTTTAGCTTTGTGTCCACTTCGTATTTCATTCTAGGAGTAATGCATTGGACTCGAACTAGATTCTTATTTTATTTCATTTCATTGCATTGCACTTCATTGCATTGCATTGCATTTTTCACCTCTTTAGCAGCAATTAGCTAATAAAATTGAAGGTGACAGAATGGAAATAAGTTGCTTAAGTTGACACAATAAATTCTGAGAAAGCACAGACCTAGCTAATCACCATATTTGCTGGTCTCATGGGGAATTCTCACGTATGAAGTTTGACATCTACACTCATTTGGTGTTATAGCATATGACCATAACTTGGGTGACTTGGTGTTCTATGTGCTTCCCTGAGAAAGACTGAACATTGTATTAAGGATGGTAAGAAAAAGAAATAACCAAAGCAACAAAATTCAAAGTCATGGGTGGGAAGATTTTCTTTTTATAAATGTATAACCATGGAGAGAAGGGAAGGGAGAAGGAATGTGGAGAATAATTTGCTGAAGGAAGTCTAGAAAACTGAAATTTACTGAAGGGAACATTTACATACCAATGACTCACATGAAAAGATTGAATAACCAGAAGAATTTGTAAAATGTAGGCAATTAAAACAATGTTTCTAAAAGCTTACATGTCACAGATCATGATAGTCCAGAGTAAGAATATCACACACCACTAAAATCGAGGATGAACTTCCAGATAATTTAATATACCCTTTACATATGGCAATTTATGATTCCAGCAAATCTATAAAGCCCATTTTAGTTAGCAATTTCAACTTCTTTCTCCTCCATGGCTGTTTCCCATTTCTGACTATTAGCAGTTATGATGAATAATTTTATTTTATTTATTTTTTTTTTTTAAATTTTTTTTTTCAACGTTTTTTATTTATTTTTGGGACAGAGAGAGACAGAGCATGAACGAGGGAGGGGCAGAGAGAGAGGGAGACACAGAATCGGAAACAGGCTCCAGGCTCCGAGCCATCAGCCCAGAGCCCGACGCGGGGCTCGAACTCACGGACCGCGAGATCGTGACCTGGCTGAAGTCGGACGCTTAACCGACTGCGCCACCCAGGCGCCCCTTGATGAATAATTTTAAATTTCACTTCACATTTACTCATGTTTGCCCTCTGCTTCATGCATCATGGCTCAAAAACATAGCCCAGTTTGTTTTGTTCTTTTTTAAAGATACCTACCCATGCATACTGCTATTCTCTTTCCATCCCTTATATTCAGATAATTTCACCATTTTTACCTGCTTAAAAACCACAAAATAGGTCACTAGGCAAATTCAGTATAATTTTGTCTCCATAAAAATCTCCCCTAAAGATAGCTTTGGTCATCAACTCAATATCAATGAGTCTGGCAGGTTGTTCTCTGATGGAGGTTTCACCAGGGACCATGCTATGTAAACATCTGACTGACTTTCATGGTTCTGATTATGAAATTTAGGGATGTGTATTAAAAATGTCATGTTATCTTAATGTGTTATTAGGGAGGTTCATGTGCCATTTTCAGTCTGAAGATTCATTATCTGCTATGAAATATATTTATCATTCATGCTGAAACAACCACTTCTAAATTTTGAGCAGATCTGTGGGGTGTAGAATACTGGGATCTGTTGAATAAATCAATGACCACATTTCATGTCCTCCTTAGTTTTATACATTTTTATAAAACTCCCTTCTCAGACCTTTTCTTTCCAATCTTAAAACCATAACCCCATCCCCCTCTAATACTGCACACTGACATTTTCTTCCTCTTTTCCCTTAGCATATATTAGTCTTTATACAAAAACCCATTCTCCTCTCTTGATTATATTAGCTTCCCTTCTTAAACATATCTACCTTTATCCCCCTTTTTGAGCAAATTGAATTCGACCACAATTTAAAAAAAAAATTTTTAATGTTTATTTATTTTTGAGACGGAGAGAGACAGAGCATGAATGGGGAGGGTCAGAGAGAGAGGGAGACACAGAATCTGAAGCTGGCTCCAGGCTCTGAGCAGTCAGCACAGAGCCCGACGCAGGGCTCGAACTCACGGACCGCGAGATCATGACCTGAGCTGAAGTCGGCCGCTTAACCGACTGAGCCACCCAGGCGCCCCTGGACCACAATTTTTAAAATATAAACATGCCACTATTTTTTATAATGATAAGGCGATGCAAACTCATCTACCAAATCCTTTCTATTAACCTCCACATGTTATTGATCTCTTTAGATACTGGTATATTAGGGGTATATTTAAGACAAAGTCACCTTCAACATCCTCTTTTCCCATTTTTAGTTCTGCTTCTCAGTTTCCTCTCAAAAAATGTCACCCATATGGAAATGCCATGCTAAGATATGGCAAGATAATTTCTGTGAAAAAATTCATTTTCACCTCTACCAAATTAATCTGGATTGAGAATGAGCCATGCAGATAAAAGCTTGTTTAATTTGGATTTTACCATATGTTTTTCTAATATTTATTTTAAAACTGAGCAAGTCTGTCTCACCCAGACTGGAATAATTTTATATATGGAAAGATTCTTTGAACAATCTGAAGAGAATAAAAAAAATATAAAACCTTTTATCCATATGAATTTTGGTTTGTTTTTCCTAAACTAAAAACTCCCTTATAACAAGGTTCATATTTAATTTGTACATTTATCCATTCACTCATCTATTTGTGTGATCATTTATTCATTCAAAATATTTTTGCTGAGCATCGTCTGTGTAATAGGCACCATTCTAAGGTAATGGAAATGAAGTAAAAAAGATAACCCCTTGGCCTCTTGGAGCTCACATTCTTCATTTGTACCTTCCTTGGTGACTGATTCAATATGTTAAATAAAGTTGAGGTTCTAGTGATCACAGGGTGGGAACAACGGTATTATTTGATATGTTTTTGGCCTAGAGAAAAGAAAAAGTTACATCTAAAAGGTAAAGGCAGCACAGAACAGTGGTTAAGTACAGATTCCAGAGCCAATTTGCTTTTGTTACATACCACATATGCACCCTTAAGTTACTTCACGTCTCAGGACCTCAGTTTTCTCACCTATAAAATGTAGACAACAGCAGTACCTAACCTCTAAGACTGTTTTAAGAGTAAGCCGAGTGCAAATTTATAAAGCGCATATAAGAATGCCCAACTCGGGATGCCTGGGTGGCTCAGTGGGTTAAGCGTCTGACTTAGGCTCAGGTCATGATCTCAGAGTCTGTGGGCCCGATCCCCATGTTGGGCTTTGTGCTGACAGCTCAGGGCCTGGAGCCTGCTTTGCATTCTGTGTTTCTCCCTCTCTTTGTCCCTACCCCATTCACACTCTGTCTCTTCCTCAAATATAAATAAACATAAAAAAATTAAAAAAATAAGAATGCCCAACTCAAAGGAAGCACTTCATAAACTTCTTCTAAATAAAGGAGATGTCCAAGAGGAAAAAAAAAAAGGAACAGCTAGGAATTAGATCACGGGATAGTGCCTACTGCTTCCAATTCCACCATTACACCACACTGGGCAAACACTTTAATCTTGCTTTGCTTCTGCTTCCTCATTTTAAAGACAAATATAATAACATAAACTGCCACTGCCTCTTTCACTTGGGTAGAGTGAATCCAAATGACTTCTTGATCTCAGAAGAAAGTAGTGTAATTAGAAATAACCTACTCTGCTGCTTTTTGCCCCATTAGTTGCTAGTCCCAGGGAAGTGGTTTATGCTGGGAAAAAATCCATGGTTTATTTTGATAAGGAATTGTATCATCATTGTTTTTTGAGTGATCCCTATGTACCAGGTATTGGGCAAATCAGTTCATACACATTCAGCAACGTCTACTGCAATTTTGCATCATGCTAGGCTTTGGGCAGTTCAGGAATGCACCTAAGGTCACTGATAAAGTGGCATACAATGTCTGTAAACCTCAGCCTTTGGCTTCAAAAAAACCATATAGTTTACATAAGAACAGACGATATTACAAACTTATGCTGACACCATCTGTAGCTGCCTTCCTGATATGCAAAAATGAATATTAAGTGCCGAGTGTTGTCATGAAAAAATATATCAGATAGAAAAAATATTAAAAGTCATATTTCTCAGGTTAAAATTATTGACGCATTTGCAGTATTTAGTAGCTTGTCAGAGTTGCAACCTTATTTTGCTGTAAACCCACAGGCATATCGTTAGTGTCATCTTTGAAATATTCACTAATTCAATGACAGAATTGTAAATTCTTTTCAGTCTAGAAGGTATAGAGCCACCTGTTATTTTGAAAACCTAAACAACGTGTATTTAGTACATGATAAAATTAAGAAAGCTACCACTGTATGAATCACAGATGCTAATTTGCTGGCATAAATGTAGAATGATATATTGTTCAATCCTGGCAATTATGTCAGAAATCAGTCTAGAGTAATTCATTAACACCTTTTCTTCAGGAAAAAAGGAAGAAGCTGACATCTGTAACTAATATTATGATGTATGTTATTTTACATTATGTTTTTGATTTTATGAACAGTAGGCAACCATAAGATAATTGAATAGCTAATTATTAAAATACTCCATTTTTTTATTCAGTCGCTGTTCAAGAATGTACATTCATTTTGCAAATTATAGGTCTTATTTTACTGATGAGGAGGAAGGAAATTGACAACTTTAGAGAAGCGCATTAACTCCTTCAGGGCCTGATGCAGCCTGTAAGGACATGTCTGATTCTGTACAATAGCTAGGGTCCTGGAATTTTGTTTAAAAAGCAAACCAGTATAAATTAACCCCAAAATTAAGTGTACTAATAACACTATTATTTAAAATTGAATCACACTCTGCTTAAGCTGTTTTGAAATATATACTTATGAATTTACTTAAAGATATATTAATTTAAATATACTATTAGATAATTTTTCCTTTAGGGTTCCTCTACTAAACAACTGTGATGGATATGTCCTAAGGTGACCCAAATGACCTAAGGTGACTGTACTTCCACTGAGTACAGTTAGATTTGTTGTCAATAGGATATGGCAAAAATGGAAAGACAGGTATGCTCTTATATTGTATGGCAAAGGTGATGGAGTACTCACTCTCATGTTTGGTAATATCTTATAAACCTCTGTCTTAGTAGACTAAAAAAAGAGCTTCTTCTGCTGGCATTGAGGAAATGAGCTGCCATGTTATGAACTGTCTATGAAATGGGCCACATGACAGGGAACTGTGAATAGTCTCTATGATCTAAGGGTAGCCATTGGGTAATGGCCAGGAAGAAAGTGGGGATATTTATTCTGTAGCCGCAGACAGATAAATTCTGCCAACAACCTAGGAGCTTGGAGGTGGGTCATACCCCAGTCAAGTTCTGATGAAACCTGACCCCTGACTAATATCTGGATTGTACCCTGGTGAGATCCTGACCCAGAGAATTTAACAAAGTTGTGCTTGGGCTCCTGACCCATGGAAACTGAGAGATAATAAATGTACATCATGTTAAATTGCTAAGGTTATGATAATTTGCTATACAGCAATGCAAAACTAATATAGCAACCTATTATGTAGGTCAATATAAGAAACTTCTCAAAGGTCAGTTATGCCTATCCTCTTTCTAGGACAGTAGAAATTATCAAGCCCACTAGAGAAAATTTCAATTGTCCTTAGAATGGCCCTTTGGAGCCTGAATATTCAATATATATCAAGGATATTATCAGTTCAATTTCTCCTAAGAGTACATTCTGAGCAATAGGAAGTTTTCATTCATATGCACAAATGGTTTAATATTATCAGAGACATGGTAAATCTATGGTAATTCTCCAAATACTGGTTAAATGATGAGAAATAGATCTTTTCATTTCTTAAAACAACTTTTATTGAGGTATGACTTCTGTTTAATGGACTGTACCCACCTGAAGTACAGAATTTGATGAGTTCTGACAGGGGTATAAACCTATAGAATTACAACCTGAATCAAGAAACAGATTCTACTAGTCAACCCCAAAAGTTTCCTCCTGTCCCTTGTAGCTATCCCTTCTGCCACCTCCAGTTCCTGGAAACCTGTGATCTGCTTTCTGTCACCACAGACTCAGTTAGCATTTTTTAGAATTTCATATATGTGGACTCATACAGATGTATTCTGTGTGTGTGTCTGGCCTCTTTCACTCGGTACAGTGTGGATCTTCTAAATTTTTTCATCATGTTGTGAAACTGGAGAAGCAGTGAGCTTAAAACTCAGCATCTTAGCAATCTGTGTGCTGTTCCTTCGGCACTCGCTCAAACACTCCCATGTATATAGTGTAGGGGGTTTACTCTTTATGGAATATGGTATTCACCATTATCTGGTCTTTATATATATTTTACAACCATAGATATGTTTCAATTTATGTCTCATTAAAAATGAACAAATCACTGATCATGTTTGCAGGGGATAAAATCAATTGAAAATAAGGTCATAATGAGTGCTTACATTTATGCAGTGAATGGCTCTCAGTAATTAACTGACATCATATACTAGAAAAATCAATAAGAAAAATACCCACGCACAGCCTTCTCTATTTCATCAACAGAGGTTGCTTGCTCTGCCTCTGTCTTAGCATCATGCCAGGCTAAGCTGCAGAGCTTGGGTGACACCTGTCATAATCAATTAGTCAAGTAGAAACATGGTGTAAAACATGGCTTGTAGATGGAGAGCAATTCAATCACCCTCAAATGTTCCCTCAGGAAATGAAAGGCTGTTATTCCATTCAGCCACCTTTGATTTGCTGAACACTATTTTCTACCCCCCCCCCCCTTCATGCAAACTAAAATACTTAAATAAATACAAGAGACTTGGGATCTTTTGGAGAGAAGAGAAAAACACAAAACCTGGCCCAGCTGAAAGCAGCTCTCAGCTCCAGGTGGCAGTACCCCCAACTGTAACTACATTACAAGAGGAAGAATGGATTAAAACTCACCAGCAGCACTTGCAAAGAAATGATTCCTACAATGCTAGAGAATTTTCATCCAGGCAGAGAATGAGGGGTGTAAAGAGCAAAATGTCATATTTCATTGTCATTTCTTTATAAAATAAGATTTTTTAGCTCACATTCTTGTCTTAGGATCCTTAATCCACAAACCTTAATGAAAATATATTTGAATGATGAATCCTGACTTAATAAGTTCTTATTTCATCTTTCTCCCACCCTCATCTCATGCGTGTAAGGTTGCCAAGTTACATCATCTTCGGTAGGAACCTTTTTTCTTACCTGGCCCCTCCCCCAATCCCCCCACTACCACCAAACTTCAGCTCTAGGAACTCAGACAGTACCACAGTTTTTGCTTCAGTCACCCCAATACACTGCGAAGCAGAGGTTCAGGGAATGCCTGCTGAGCAGATTTGGAGAACACATTAGGCAAATGTTTCATCAAAAAGCAAAAACAAATGAATGAGAATTTCTAGCAATTACGGGTTCCTGGTGGTGTTTTTCTTGCCAGATACAATGCCTAACCACAGAAGTGCTAACAACCTAGTACTAATACCACAGAGGCACTCAAAAGGGTGACAGCAGTTACAACACTGGCATAAGAAGTAAAACTACACTTCCATGGAATGGGGAAATAGAATTTCCAGTTTTGACTCTGATGTTTGCAAACCTCACCTGTATTTGCTGATGGAGAATATGACTCTTCTGCAAATCCCTCATTTGGCAACAAGAGTCAGAAACTGGGTTAAATATGTCTTTCCTTTGAAATCTCTAGATGCAATCAAATGTGCAAAGTAAATCACTGTAAGGAAATAACACTGTGACGAAATATTAAATAATTTCTTTTTTTTTTTTTTAATTTTTTTTTTCAACGTTTTTTATTTATTTTTGGGACAGAGAGAGACAGAGCATGAACGGGGGAGGGGCAGAGAGAGAGGGAGACACAGAATCGGAAACAGGCTCCAGGCTCCGAGCCATCAGCCCAGAGCCTGATGCGGGGCTCGAACTCATGGACCGCGAGATCGTGACCTGGCTGAAGTCGGACGCTTAACCGACTGCGCCACCCAGGCGCCCCTAAATAATTTCTTTTAACTATAGTCTTTCCACCCTAGAGTCAAATTCTGAACTGAAATAAGCCATTCATTAGGCCCTTAGGTTTTGACCTACCAACAGGCTAAGTGAAATCCACATTTGTGAATAAAAAATGTGTCACTCAGCATTGCTCTGTGGATCTCTGTATATTCAATGATCAGCAAAGAAATCTTGTTTATATTTAAGAAAAGTGTGAACCTCTAGTAATGTGATATTTTTGAAAAGCATGTATATTATTTATATATGCTTATACATTTAGACTGAGAGTGTAATTCATAAGCATACAGGGTCCAAAACCTTCTTCATACACAACATATAAATGCTACTTCATTATCATTCAGCTAAATCAAGTATAGATTATATAAAACTATAATTAAAGTAGAAAAGCTACTGTCAAATGACTATAATTAAGTGTATGTCCTGCTTTATTAGGATTGACTAGCCATAAAGATATTTAACACACCTTTGCCTTGTCAACACATATGCTGATGTTCTAACAAACTTGAAGTACAGCAAAATGTAGATACATCTTTAAAATGCAGATGCTCTAAAAAGAGAGGCAGCCTCAACCTGTCCCAACTGGCTGGTAATAAATACTTGTGTATAGCTCACACATCCCACCCTGCCCAGCCCCATTAACCTAGCAGGAACTCCATAAAAACGGTCTCTTGCTCTCTGAAAATAGTCTTGGCTTCTCCTCTCTTTTATTTATTTATTTATTTATTTATTTATTTATTTATTTATTTATTTATTTATTTATTTATTCATTCATTCATTTTGAGAGGGTCAAGCGGGAGACGTGCAGAGCAAGAGAATCCCATACAGCCTCCCCAGAGCCTGACACGGGGCTTGAACTCACAAAATGCAAGATCATAACCTGAGCCAAAATCAAGAATTGGCCACTTAACCAACTGAGCCACCCAGAGCCCTTCATGGTTTCTCCTTTTAACCACTCTTGTCATCCCAACTCACATTGATTTGTGACTCCAACATCTGAACTCTGAATTTTATTCTTTGTATGCCCTCCCTCTCCCCATTCTTCATAACTGGCAATATTGCTACATACCTGGCTCTGACCCTTAGCTTTATCTAAACTTCTCTTGAATAAGTGGTTTCCTATTTGAAGATTTTAAAGACTCAAAGACAAGTCTTTTAGGGCAATGGCTCTCAAACCAATGTACCCTTCTGTTCAGTATTTTCAGTGACAAGGAAGATGGTTAAGTAGTTAATGCACCAGGCATCGCTTTCTGTCTCATCTCTTCAACAATCTCTATAAAATCTGTGTGGCCTGTGAAAGGAGGGGAAGAGAATCTCAGAGAAGGAATACTATCTCAAGAGAAGGTTTAAGACATGTATGCATACTTCGAGGGAAGTATCACGTTCCAGAAGAGGTACAGATTCTTCTATGCACAGTACTCAGCCCAACCCTGTGGACTCATTGCTGAATCTTTAGAAAGGGTTTTCAGCAAAAGAAAAGAAAAAAAAAAGAAAAGAATTAAAATAGTCTTTGGATTCTCCACTAAACTCTCAGGGATATTGTTAATTTACAGCATTTGCATTAAATTCCATCATGCTAGGTGGATGGTTTACATCTGACATTGCTTTCGGGCACCATCTGGCTCTTCCTAGGAGCTTCCTGGGCATCAGCAAGACCAGTAAGAGCAATTGCACTTTGGCACTGGCTCTGTCATATTTTGGTGACATTATAGTGGCAGCCAAGGCAGAAAGCAGGAAAATGGTAAATGTTGTGTGGTAGCCGAAAGGACTATAGATGCCCACAAATGTGTGGAAACTTAGAGGAAGAAAGTCAGCACTTCCTTAATAGTACAGGTGAGTACTGGCCTTTGTCAAAACAAGCTCTAACTGGATTGTTACTCACCGTTTGATTACTCTGCTTCACATAGTTCTGGGTAAACACCTGATTATGGTACAGGCACTCATGGCTTCTGAACATCTCTGCAAGGTTTCTCTCAGACCCATGAAGGAAATGAAGCCTCACGTAAAATATTTGACTTTGGCATGGCCTTCGGAATTACACAGTTTTGGGTTCTTACCCACAAATCTGTGGAGTGATTACTGACCCAAATTTTGAAGAACCCCAGAGTGACAAGCTTGTCTCAGAAGAAAGTTCATAATACACAGATGCACCACACCTGCACTGCACTTCACATCCTGACACCTCTCTCTTCTGCTGTTCACATCCCTGCCACGGGTCTGCTCAGGCAGCAAGACACTGCTGCCATCAATAACAAACTAAATTACATTTGACAGCCTAAATGAACAAGCTACATATTAGGATAAAGTATTTTTGACTTCTATAACATTGTTACCAGAGCCATCTACCTGAAAAGGAAGAATGATAGGAAGACCAGGTAAAGATTAGACTGGAAAAAGAATGGCTAAAATGTTGGATGCCATCCCTACCCACATTTCACTGGATGGATTCTGAAAGTCTGATAGCTTCAGCAGTGGAGCTAGAGGGAGCTTGCACCAGTTCGGGACAGCTAACTGTGCTTAACTGTTCCCAAGTCAGGATTCAGTAACCTCCAGTTGGAAACTTGAAATTGACATGGTGGGAATATTCACACCACACAAATCAGTCAATGCTACACATCATGGATGTCTTCCTTATCCTCAGATCACTAGTGGATCCCCCTCCATTCTGAATTCTCCCGGGGAAATTTGCTAATAAAAAATATACCAAGCGGTGCCAAGGGTGGCTCAGTTGGTTAAGCATCCAACTCTTCGTTTCACATCAGGTCATGATCTGAGTTTTGTGAGTTGGAGCCCCATGTTAGGCTCTTTGCTGACAGTGCGTGGCTTGCTTGGGATTCTTTCTCTCTCCCTCTCTCTCTCTCTCTCTGCCCCTCCCTCACTTGCACTGTCTATGTCTCTCTCAAATAAATAAATAAATAAATAAACAAACATAAAAAAATGAATATAACATTGCATCTCTCTGCCAAAGTCTTCAGATTTGGCAGCTTGTGATCACACTGCCAAAGATGATCACACAAGTATATAAATAGAACAAAAAGACATATTTTCACTATAAAAGTATCTAAACAACTTACTACCTACTAGACAATGATAAATTACATGAATGTTTATTTCAGCCAAAATATAAGGTAGCTACAAAATAAAGGAAAAAAAAGAACTCGGAGACACTGATACCATGTTTTCTAAGTTCTTTTATAAACTACAGAATTTAGAACACCCATTTTGATTCACGCTGATTTGTTTTTAAGACCAATGGCAAATTCTGCCTCTCTTGCGCAGACTCCATTCTCTGCCCCTTCTGAACTAGGGTAGTGTTTACTGTCTGTATCACTTAATTGACACTCCTTGTCTGTTCCTTTATGACTTCTCTTTATCTGAATATGCCTCTATAACAGACTACTTTTTTTTTGAAATCATGGGTGTGCTCATATTTCTTGATAGCCTACACAGTGACTAGCATGTCGTAAGTTCTTGATTATATATGTTGATTAGTGTAGTAGGGATATCTTCCCTCTGAAAATACACATCAATAGTCACACATGCAGCCAGATCATCAAAATGTCATTTTAGCACATCCTTCTTTGGTTGTCTCCTGCAATGTCAATAATTTGTCAGCCCTTACCCTCCCTGTTGTTTCCAACATGCTTAATTTATAACGGCTTTATCTTGTGTCAGCGAGCAACAACTTCAGCATCCTTCTGAATTCATTCTAAAAATGGAGACATTTTGCCCAGCAATCCTTAAACCTTTGAGCATTCTTCTCCAACATATTTATTAGTTATTTTTTTCCTCAATAAATTCTATAATTATGGGTTTTCAAAACCCTTCTTGAGACAATAAAGAAAAACTGTGAATGTGTGTACTTTTATTTTTTTCAAAGATAGGACAAGAAAATTATGCTGATGTTGCAGTTCATTTACATTTTAAAAGGTGAATATATCTTTTGTTTGAACTTTTACCCTCAAAACCCTTATGGTGATGAAGAGACTGGGTGCCACCCCTATTCTGGGGTTCTGAAGTTCTTTTGTTTCATTTTCTAAAGCAGTCTGTTTAGCATTCTTGAAAATAAACTGAGTGGCCCCATTAGATTTAGCTCTTTAGAAACACTAAATTTGCTCTTCATCAGCAAATACTACAGCTTTCCTCTAATTCAATCTCCCTCATGCTTCTAGGAAAATGTAATCTGAACATCTTGCATGGATCCATGTACAACTAAAAATTAAAAACACATGGAAATCAAGGAACAAACACAAATGAGAATATTCAGGAAAGCAGGACTCCTCTATAACCAAAGATAAAGAGAAGTTGAGCGGAGGATGGTGCAGGACTTAGCAGGGCAGAGGAACAGTAAACCTAAGTGCATGTGATGGTAAGCAGATGATTCACCCCACAGCTCCCATGATAGCCTAGTATTATAGAAGATCATGGTGACATAGGGCTGAAAACAGAAGAGTTGTTTACAGTTCTGTGTTAAGAAGACCCAAACCTCTCTATTCTCCCTCCCACATAGTATAGTCAAGTTACTGGTTCTCCTCTACCTGAGCAGGAGAAAAGAAGTACAGCCTATGGAAACACTTAATGAAAAAACCTCTAGACTTGGGGATACCAAATAGATACAAGTAGAAGAGCAAAGCATGAAATGGGAAACAGAAAGGTTAAATAACATCTGCATACTGAACAGAAGTCTCACACCTCTTCATCCACTTGACTCTAGAACCTGGGAGCCAAATTTATAAACCCAGAGTAGAAGATCAGAGGATCTGGATAATGCGAACCACTACAAAGTAAAGACTACAAGAAGCTACTATTTAAGAAACCACTCCCGGAAGACAGACGGCCACCTGATTGTCCTAAAGTGAGGTCTATCATTTGATTATCCTTCCTACAAATCTAATGTTTTCAATAAATTTTTAGTGTTTCATTTTTCAATGTGAATTGGCAGCCTGGGATTTGTAGAATCTGAGGAACCCTTCTGGCATGAAAGAGACAGACAAAAAGTAAAGGGGAACCTGGGAAAAATATAGATAACACAAGAAACAGAAGAAACATGGAAGAAATCAGGAATAATGGCGAAAATTAAACATCAAATGTTGAAGAATATGGATAGAACCCTCACACACTTCTGGAGGTATTATAAGATGGTATATGATTTTAACAATTTGGGACAACTACTTTGGAGTTTTTTATAAAGTTAAATATGCATTTTCCATATGACCCAGCAACTCTATTCCACAGTATTTTCCAAGAGAAATGAAAATTTATGTATTAATGGAGACCTATTAGTGAATGTTTGTAAGCAGCTTTATTGATAATAGTTACAAGCTGGAAATGGTCCGGATATCCATCAACAAGCCAATAGAAAAAAATGTAACTTATGTATACATTGAAATACTACTTAGCAATAAAATAAGAGTGAATTACTAATATACATAACAACATGGATAAACTTCAAAAACTTAAGGTAAGGGGAAAAAGTCAGATCAAAAGAAGCAATGCTATTTGATTCCATTTATATGAAATCCAAACACAGGCAAAAAAACTCCTATTGTATGGTATCAGAAACCAGATAATGGTGCCTGTGTGTATGAAGGGGAAGGGATAGAAAACTGACTGGGTGAGACCTTGAGAGAAAATCTTGGAGGGATAAAATCTTCCATAACCTGTTTTGAGTCATGGTTACATAGGTGTATAAAAATGCACTGTATTACAGGTTAATTATGCACTAATTTTTTTAAAAAAGCAAAGTAATGGACAAGAAAAAGGGTGAGGTGTAGGATAATTAAATATTTATCTGCCATAATAGGAAATCAGTATTATCTAGGAATATAGAGGCAAATATTAGAAGAAACAACTAAAACTTTGAAAAAGATTATTTTGGAGAGGCAAGTGTCTAGGTTAAAAGAAGCATGGTTTTTCTATATTACCCTCTTCCATTTCTTTTTCCTTCCTTCTGACTTCAATAACCTTTCAAAAATGTTTTTTATCTTTTCTTTTATAAAATACAACTCATTTTTAAAAATTAAGGCAACAGAAGACATGAACAGACATTTCTCCAAAGAAGACATATACATGGCCAAGAGACACATGAAAAAATTCCCAACATCACTCATCATCAGGGAAATGCAAATCAAAACCACAATGAGATATCATCTCACACCTGTCAGAAAGGTTAAATCAACAACACAAGAAACAAGAGTGTTGGCAAAGATGTGGAGAAAAAGAAACCCCTGTGCACTGTTGCTGGGAATGCAAACTGGTGCAGCCACCACCAGTGGTGGTGGAAAACAGTATGGAGTTTCCTCAAAAATTTAAAAATAGAACCACTCTATGATCCAGTAATCATACTATTGGGTATTAACCCAAAGAATACAAAAACACTAATTCAAAAGGATATATGCACCCTTGTGTTTACTGCAGCATTACTTACAACAGCAAAATTATAGAGGCAGCCCAAGTGTCCACTGACAGATAAACAGATAAAGAAGAGGTAGTATATATATATACACACAGTGAAATACTATTTAATCATAAAAAAGAATGAAATCTTGCCATTTACAATGACAGGGAAAGATCTAGAGAAAATAATGCTAAGCAAAATAAGTCAGAGAAAGACAAATACCTTATGATTTCACTTACATGTGGAATTTAAGAAACAATACAAATGAAAAAAAAAAAAAAAAAGAGAGACAAACCAAGAAACAGGGAAACTTTTAACCATAGAGAACAAACTGATATTTACCAGAGGGGAGGTGCATGGGAGGATGGGTAAAATAGGTGATAGAAATTAAGGAGTACATTTGTAATTAACACTGAATAATGTATGGAGTTGTGGAATCCTATATTGTACACCTGAAACTAATATAACACTGTATGTTAACTATACTGGAATTAAAATTAAAAAACTTAAAATCAAGAAAAAGTGTTAATGAAACTAAGAGCAAAACAAACAAAGCTTAAAATGGAAAATTGGCATTCATTGAGAGCAGTAAGTGTTGAGAGCTTCATAAGAAATGGTGTGTAAATGCTAACAGTTGATAACTATCTTTAGAAGTCACTATTGTCATTAGGATAAGACAGATGCAAGGATGAGAAAAGGGAGCTGTAAAATGTCTCCATGTTACCATGAAATGTTAGAAGGAAAGACATGTTTCTGAGCCAAGTTGAGCTGCATCCGTACGTTCATTTTCTATGTTATATCTCTCTTCCAGTTTGGCCATATTATTTTTAGCAAAAAACTATCAATAAAAAACTTAGGGGCAAATGAATATATTTATGTAAAATCAGCAAAGTTCATGGTATAGATCTGATGTTAAAAAAAAAAGTAAGCTACCTTCCTTACTAAGGTAAATTAGAAAAGAGGTTGAGTCCAGTACCATCAGGACATATAACTGATGTGACCTTAGGTTTATATTACTCATATGTTAACAAAATTGATCACTGCTGGGCTGCCTGAGTGGCTCAGTCAATTAAATGTCTGACTCTTGATTTCAGCTCGGGTCATGATCTTGCTCTTTGTGAGCTCGAGCCCCACCTGGGGCTCCATGCTGACAGAGCCTACCTGGGAGTCTCTCTCTTTCCAAACAATTTTTGGAACTTTTCTTGAAAATTGTGTTTAGAGTTTGTGGTATATAAATAAATTATGAGAGATTTTGGTGCTTTTAAGATTTTAAGAGGAAAAACAACAAAAAATAACCAGGTGCTGTATATGTTGAATAATTTGGTGTTCCAATTGAATGGCTCACTTTTTGCATTTATGGGGAAAATAAGGCCTAACTATAAAGCAATGACAGAGTTTTACTATGCGCTTGTGCACTAACTCTGGAGCTACTTTTAAAGGCAGAGTTCCAGGGATGCCTGAGTGGCTCAGTTGGTTAAGCATCTGACTTCAGCTCAGGTCATGATCTTACCTTCAGTGAGTTTGAGCCCTGCATCAGGCTCTGGGCTGATAGCTCAGAGCCTGGAGCCTGCTTCAAACTCTGTGTCTCGCTCTCTCTCTGCTCCTACCCCATTTGCTCTCTGTCTCTCAAAAATGAACAAATGTAAACAAAATTTTTTTTTTAAAAGGCAGAGTTCCAAAAACATTCAAAGTAATTTTCCAAAGTAACTACTTGGAAGGAAAATGTTCACGTAGACACTGAAGTTAATCAATGTTTTTGGTGGTAAAGTTCTCATTAGTTCAAAGTCACATTTTATTTCTGCCAAGCATCAGGAGATCCAAATGATGCAAATTAAAAATAAAAATCCTTACATGGTACTGGTGACAGTAGAGATCAGAGTTGTTCTCTAGCATTTGCTATATTCAGCACCATTGAATGTGGGCTTCCAAGGCCCCTGTAGACTGAGAAAACTGTGTTAAGATTTAGAACCTAGTTTAACAGAGAGTACCAAGGCAAACTGTAGGGCTTCCAAGTTTGGCCATTTCCAGGAAAGTAGGAGAAAAAGTTTGAGCAGGTTCAATCTGAATGATTAACAACTAGAAGCCAGTCTAGTCTTGTGAGGAGGATATCTTATCTAAGTAAATCCTTCCAAAAATCATTGCTAAGACTGATCTCTATCTAGCACATATTGAGTCTGAAAGAGATGAGTTACCCCCTACCAGACTTTGGTTCCTGGGACACCTCCAAGTAGTCACTTGTTTTCTTTTGTGTCCTCAATTCTTTAAAGGCAGGCATATTTGGCAAAAAATAGTGAGTATATAATAAAATAATTCTGAAATAGACAGCATGATCCTCATTTTAAGCTCTCATTTGTGATTTTCAATTTTTGTTTTCCTGCCCAGTGATTTCTACATTTCAGAACTATGCCTGTCAACTCAAATGTCACAGCTATTTCTTTCTTTCTTAGGCTCTCATTTGACCCAAGCATCTGGATGATGCCAGCATTACAAGAAAACAGTGACAACAAAGAACATGAACTTCAAAATGAACAATTCTCAGTGATTGGTATCAGTCTGTGCTCCTTTTTATTCTGCACATATTTTGTATTTATCTGGAACAAACAGTTGGGCAAATAACATCAATAGGGAAATCAATGAATAGCCCAGAATATGTGTGCTGCTCCAAAATATCTGTGTTTCCCCCCAGCTGTTTCTTATGTTTTAAGGCCTGAAAAGATAACACTAACTGCTCCTAGCAATGGCTCAACACAGTGCCTCAAGTAACTTTAACAATGAATAACCTAACTTCATAATAAAATAAAAGGAAAGTACTTTCAAGCTTATAAAAGTTGCGTCATCTATTAGACTGTCTTACTCTTGTTAAGCAATATGTTAGTTTAAGAGAGTTGGGGACAATGTAGAAATGTTTTCTTGCTTTCCCAAAAATTCTAGGCACAAATAAGGTCTCAGAGGTAAAAAGAAAGTAGTGGTCTACAAAAAAGATACCTTCATGTTAAAACGAAAATAAATTCAAGAATTGTGAATTAAAAATCCCCATTTTGTACAGAATGCTTTTTGAACAGTGTAGTCATTTGGAATTTACCCAGACAATTGTCTTTATCTCTAACCCACTCCTGTACCTTCCCCATACCCCCCAGTCCCTTTATCTAGTTGACTAGTATTTCCGCCTCAGGTCTCGTTGAAACATTTCTTCCTGTTGAAAATGCATTGCTAGGTAAGGCCCCTTTCTTATAAGTTTATATATTATCATGCATTTCTTCTTAATACACACAATTACTATTACTTATTCAATGTGTCTGATCCCCCTATGGCAAGATCTCTGCCAGCAGATGCATCCATTCCTTCCTGTATGCAATGTGATATCCTCTGAGAACTGCTGTGTCAACTTATATAATAATAGTATAAAAGGACCATCACGTCTGTATGTGCATTTGGGGGCTGTGGTCCAAGTTGCTCTGGGTTGGCCTAGTTACAGATGTGCTGCTTGGTGTGCCAAGAACCAGTTAAGAATAAAGGCAATTTTAGTACCATGAGAGCGTATTCTACTAAACTAACTGCTTGGAATTATTTGGCATAGAAAATCACTGGTGGTCACTTATTTGGTAACCATTTTGGGTCAATCATCAAACCCAGCAAATGTTAGAAGGACCTATAAGAGTGAGTACTAATATACAAAAATTGCTAGGAGAAATAATATTGAGAACATGTAATTTAAGAGGATAGGAAGATGTCACAAGGGAGCCCAATGCAAGAACTTTTGAAGCAAAGAGAATGCAAGTTGTATTTGGCAGAGTAAGAGCCAAGATGATGCTTCATGGTGTCCTTAGGGCTTTGACAGAGCGGTGACAGTTATCACAAACTGAGTTACCTGCCACAATATTAATGAGAGAAGACATGCTCCATAAAAAAAGTGGAATTTTGCAAAAGGGATAATGAAATAAAGCTCTTAACACCCACCATGGGGACTACTGTTTCAGCAAAATCCATCTATCTTTGGTAGATCAGCAAATTATTATGCACTAGATGTTTGATAAAATAATATTTCCCTAAATAATTTTAGGTGCTGCTTAAAATAAGGTGGCTTACCATTAATGTAAACTTCCAGGTTTAAAAAATGTTTCAAGATAAGAGTATAATTGATGAAAATTAGTTAAAACTTCCAGGATATTTCATGTGTTTGGATGGATTATTTAAAAAATTAAAATGATTATGATGAAAACGCCGTATTATTCTGGAGCTACAAGCCACCCAGAATGAGCACTCACCTCCTCTTCCACAATCAATCTATATTTCTTTCTTTCTTTCTTTCTTTCTTTCTTTCTTTCTTTCTTTCTTTCTTTCTTTCTTTCTTTCTTTCAGAAAAAGGGAGTGAACATCAGAGAGGAGAGAGACAGAGAGAGAGAGAGAGAGAGAGAGAGAGAGAGAGAGAGAGAGAGAGAGAGAGAGAAAGCCAAGCAGTCTCCATGGTCAGCATAGAGCCTGATGTAGGGTTCAATCCCATGACCCTAGGACCATGACCTGAGCCAAGATCAAGATGTTCAGCCAACTGAGCTATTTAGGCACCCTCTTCCCACTCTCTTTGGACTGTCTTATAGGGAGATGGATCCCCTGAACAAGTAACCTACAATCTTAAATAACACCACAAATGATATCATGAGAATGTATAGAGCTCAAAAAGTGTGGCAGAGATGGGGTGTAAGGCTTTTCATTACTTTCCCTTACCATAGAAAAAAATCTTGCAAATTTAACAAAAGATTTTGAGGAACTCTAAAAGACAGACATTGATGACTATGAATCTAACAGTATTTGAAACTGACTGGTATTTGAGTATGTACATATTATGTACATTTTTTCATTCTTTACTTGGAAATGATTTTCAGAAAATATTACATATCTACAAAATTATAGTTTTAACTTGTTAGCCTTGCTTTTAATCACTCCATTAATTTGGAATGATTAACTACAGCATTCTAAAGATGGAATATGCATTGGACGATAACGTTAAGCCTAAAAAGTTAAAAAAAGGAGCAATGATTGGGTATCCTTAGCAGCACATTTTTATCCTTATCACCATCATCTTCAATAATACACTGTATTGATTAGTTATCCATCAACTCCTATCTTAATTACTCTGGGCAAATAATTACAATTCTCACCCCATCAGGCACTCTGATAGAGATGCCTTGCTTTCCTCACAGGGTTAATGTCCTCTGGTCCTTGTACGTCTTATTCTTGGTTTTCTCCCATCATTCCAAATACTAGCCATTTAATGTTTAATTTAAGCCTCACAGCATAGCCGAGCCCTCACTGAACACAAAAGAATATGCAGAATTTAAAAGAAATCTACCAACTTTAGGAAAGAGAGCAGGGGATAAAGCAACTGGTTGAGAAGAGAAGAAAAAGAAACAAAAGTGTTTACACAAGAATAGAATAAAAACCAACAGCGTGGGTGAAAACTTTGGGCCAACCTTTTCTGTAATATATTCTAAAATGCCACACACAGAAGGCAGTCCAGGTAGGGAAGCTTCAATTACCTGTGCATCTGCGGGAATTATAATTCAGCTGAGAGCCAATCATCTTATATGTTCTTGATGTGCCTCACTGGCGATTTCATCATCCAGAAAGTAAAGAAAGTTATGAGCAAAATGGCTACTTGGGACTTCGTTCCAGCCAAGAAGAAAGATCAGGAAGATGAAATGGGTGTAAGAGGAATGCTTGGAGAAAAGGGCCATATCCTACTGGTGTATTATGATGGATGAGAGGAATGGAGACATTTTACTAGACATGAAAATGATTTTAAAAAAGCAGGAAAGATGGAAGAATGTGATAAAAGAATTAAATGAAAAGAAACAAAGATCGTAGACATGACCATGACACGTGTGTGTGTGTGTGTGTGTGTGTGTGTGTGTGTGTGTGTGTGTGTACAGCTTTGGAACATATTCTCTTTAAATCTGAGCTCACTGAAAATGCTATCTGCATCCAGCCCTATTAAGGTTCTTTTATATATACGCGTGTGTGTGTATACACACACACACACACACATACACACACACACACACATACACACACATACACATAACTATGAATCTTTAAATTATCTCAAGAGGAAAAAAATAAGAAGGTATTAAAAGAACCTTAATAGGGCTGGATGCAGATAGCACTTCCAGTGAGCTCAGATTTAAAGAGAATATGTTCCAAAGCCGTAGAGCAACATGCAGGGTCTCTGGATATGGCTACTAACCATCTCTCCATCTCCTTCAGACCCCCACACCCACCACCATCCTGCCTACTGCTCCCCACTCAATGTCTCTTAGTTTTTGAAGATTCTGCTTCTTCCCCCCCTTAGGTCTTGGTCCATATTGATCCCCAGTCCTGAATCACCAGCACCTCACCAATTATTCCCTCTACTTCACCCAAGTACATTTTGTGCCTCTTTGAGATCTCAGCAAGAGGGTAGCTCCCCAGAAAAGTCTGTGTCCAATACCCTTTACATAATTCTCCCAACATTCTCCAATTTATTTATATATTATGATATATTCTTCCAACACTTTCCACTGTGTGTGTGTGTGTGTGTGTGTGTGTGTGTGTGTGTGTGTGTGTAGTAATTACAACAGCTCCTAATATTATATGTAAAGAGTTTGTTGACTGATATCTGTCCCCCACACTAGAATATAAGGTCTACAAGTCCAGATACAAATTCTGTTTTGCTCATCAGAGTTCCTGTGTCTAATATAGGCCTTAGCCCATATTATGCATGCAATAATTATGTTTTGTTGTTTTTGCTATATTCACAAGGAAATGACTAAATATCAAAGACAGGAGAAGGGGCATTTGACAAGGATGTGCACTCAAAAGGGAAATAAAACTGTTAGAATAATCACAGGAAGCTAATGGTCAGAAATAGCTGGTCTTTGCAAACATGGGGAATAATCAAGATAGGGCTTTTGTAGTAACCAGATTTTAAAATTTTCCATTCTCTTCTATCAGCTTCAAAAATAACCATGATGTTAATACCTGAGAAGTCCTGTGACATTCCCTCTTCAAGGTCAGATCATAGGGCAATTTAATTAAACCCTGAATTGATTCTGGCAGCTAAAGGGTCCAGTCTAATGGCCTAATGTTAGAGCAAAGCTAATATGGTCAATCATGTTTACTACATGTTTTCTAAGATAAAGTTTTTTCTAGACTATTGAATTTTACAGAAATAAGGGAGAACTGGCAGCGCAAATCTGTATCTTAATGAAATGCTGTGTTCCCCATTAAGACAACAGTTTTTCACAGATGAGAAGAAATGCAATTGTGAGAGAAATGTACACCCGCCTTAATTCTTTCTCATTTTTTCAAGAGATGATAATGTATTTGCTTACATTGTTATCAGACACCACAAATCTGAAATACAAAAAGTTCTTTAGTAATAAAAGAGTGAAAAAGACTTGAATTTCTAATATCTACTACAGTAAATTCATTGCTTAGTGTCACAACTGTGATCAAATACAGACATTTTAGGCCACCAGGTCTTCAGTTACACAAATAACCTCTTGGATTTCATTTACATATAAGTCAGCCTGAAAATTGAAAAGTATGAAAACTTTCACTCAGCTGGTCAAAACCTGCATAGCAATTGGATAAAAACAATTAGAGAAGGAACAATTGAATAAGTTCATTTATTAATTCTAAAACATAAGGTTGCCGTGGGGAATTTAGAAGGGGATTTTGGAACTTTTCTCTTTCTCAAAATAGTTTCTGCATAGAGCCTCAAAGTGTTCAGCACCAAGTGGATCCTCAAAGCATCCAATAAATCATTTTATAAAAATCTAACAGCTTTTCATTAATAGAATCACCCAGAGTGAGATTTAGGGGCCAAGAAGCATTCAGCATAAAGTTTGTACCTCAAGGCAAGTTTCTTAGGTCTCTGGCTTATAGATGTTCCATCAGTAAAATTTGTATGAATTAAAGATTTATTACTAATATTATAAAAGATAATGTATATGAAACTACTAACCACAGTATTGAACATAATAGATGATCAGCTGGTATTATTTATATTGCATTATATTTGAAAAAAATTGCAAAAATGTAAAATTTTAAAAAGACAGTTCTGACTTCTCTCCCAAAATTTAAAAATAGGTATGTACTATTTTAGCAGGTAAAACACTCATAAAAAATAGGGATGATGTTAGTATTAACTCAAAACAAAATGTAGTTTGTTGAAATAATATTTTGTATTAAAAGGGGCTTAAATGGCCCTTCACTTTGGAAAGATACATCCCTAAAAATTTGCTTTTGTTTCCAATCTCTCATTTTTCATGTCTAACCAACTCTGGCTCTTCATTGGTTCTTTTCTAATTTTCTAACTTTATCATATATGAAACAAATGAAATGTGTGTGGGAAGATGGCTTTATGGCATCTCACTATCCTTAACTTTCTCACCAGATTTCACAGCAATCTACATATTTAATGAAGTGTTAAATATGCAATTCATATTTTGTTTCCTTAATGATAGAATGTATTTCCTCCCTCAATACTTTCCTTTCCATGTGGTAAGGAACAATTCCAGTAATCATGATGGTCTTACTTCAATGTATTTATAAAATTTTAGTAATCCTTGCCCTGGCCTAACACTTGCCCCAAACAAACATCTATTAATTTAAATATAGTTTCCCTTTAAACATTTTAACTGTAAAACATATTTTCTATCAAGACCATTTTCCTCCCACCCGACCAAGAAGGAAAAAAGGGTGCTGATTAGAAACTGTGATTCCAGCTTTAACATGTACAGATGTAGACTTAAAACAAGTCTATAATTATCAGGCAGCATTTTAAATAATTTAGCAGCAAGATACATCATTGCTTGTGGCTTTATTCTATAATAGCATTCCAATATCCATTATTCATAATCATTACTCTCCTTATTAGCAGAGCAATTTTTCCTCTGACTTCCTTGCAAATTCAGTTTTGCCAAGCATGAAGGTAAGCAGAACACAGAGTTAAACTGCATTATATAACCTTTTAATTAGTGTACATACAGCTTCTGATTACTAAGTAAGAGTTGATTCTTACCTGTGCTAAAGAATGAACCTATAACTTTTATTTAGCTAAAGATAGTCTTCTCCACTTGCAAATTGCCTGATGCATTTCTTTAAAAAAAATCTATACGTTCCCCTTTTAAGATTTTATTCTAAATTTCAAGTGCGTTTTAATTATATTCTAGGCTAAATGAGGGAAATTGATAGTATTCTGTAAAATAAAATTCTTATTTTTAAGTTTATTTATTTGTTTTGAGGGGGGAGGGCAAGTGAGGAAGGGGCGGAAAGAGAAAGGGAGAGAGAGAATCCCAAGCAGGCTCCACGCTGTCAGCTCAAAGCCAGATGCCGGGCTCTATGTCACAAACTGTGAGATCATGACCTGAGCCAAAATGAAAAGAGTCGGACTCTCAACCAACTGAACCACCCAGGCACCTCGAAAAACAAAATTCTTTATGTATGCACACACACATGACCATAAAACAAAACATGCAAAGATTTCAGATATGATACACAGTATTCACTTCAGAATTTGTAGAAACTACTAAAGTTATATTTTCTTAATTTTTTTTAAATTTATTTTTAGAGAAAGAGAGAGGGAGAGCACAGGTTGGGGAGAGGCAAAGACAGAGGGAAACAAAGAATCCCAAGCAGGCTCCACACTGTCAGCACAGAGCCAGATGTAGGGCTTAGTCTCATGAATCGTGAGATCATGACCTGAGCCGAAATTGAGAGTTGGACGCTTAACTGACTGAGCCACCAGATGCCCCTACTTTATATAAAATTGAGCTGTTGAAGTTTATGCTCAGAGATTTACAGAATTTGAAGAGTGCAGTTATTGTTGAAATATAGCTAGATATGTAGCATGATATGTACCTGGCTTAAATTTCTGATAAAACTCAATTCATCAAAAGTTTCAGGGTACTGAAGTTGCTTGGGATGCAATTTTCAATACAATATTTTAAACTAAAGTTGAATTATTAAAAGTTGTCATTTAACATTAGATTTTTCAATTCCTGTATCATATGGGTGTAATTTGGACCTTTCTTTTCTGTTTCATCCTATCCAAGATATTTAGGATGTAGATGCTAGAGAGAACAGAGAAAACAATACAGAATATGTAAAAAGGTAAAAATGGTATACATTAGGTTACACCAACTTTGATGATGATGCAACCCACCTATTCAACTGCCTAAGTAAGAGGTTACTGTACAGTTTACATTAACATGACGATGATGACAAGACAATGACAATGGAGCAGATCAAGAACAGTGATGATGGATGCATGAAACTCTCCACAGGGACATTGATGGACTCAGAACCCAAACACTGAAATGTATTTATCACGTACTTTTCCAAAGCAATTCTAACTCAAATGATAACTGTTAGTATTTCAGGATGTTTCAATAACAATGTGGAAGGTAAAATCTGTGCTATCTGTGGTCTGCTACAGTTCTAATGTCTACAGGGGTAACTCTGATCTTCCTCCACTCTTCCTGAGCAGACCATAGCCTGAGACTGAAGACAGAGGCCTTTGTCAGTCACATACTACCTGCTGATGAAGGAGCTGGTCCAGGACATATCCCAAGGGAAGCTGAGCACACAGAGATAAGGTTGTCAGAACAATATAGGGGTGAGGAGTTGAGTAAGCACCTGAAAAGTAGGCAAACATAATAAACCAAAAATAAGACCAAAGTGTTTGATATAATAGACTTCTCCTTGTAGCAGAGACAGAGGATCTGAACCAATGGGAAGAAGTTTCCAAAAGCAGATCATGACCCATTATACTTATGTTAAATGGATATTTATTGATCTCTGACTTTGTGTGATGCTTTGTGATGGATAACTCAAGGGCTACTGCGTAAATACACTGCAGTTCCTCCCTCAAGATGCTAAAAATAATACATTGTGTTAAGTCTTTGGAAGTGCAGGATGAATGACACATTCTGCCTCATGGAATGTGGAGAAATAATCATGGAAGATTTAACATTGAAATAAGACCTGAAGGCTAAGAAGAATTTTACCTGATAGAAAAAGAGAGGAAAAAAACAACAAGTAAAAATACCATTCTGTCATGTAGGCACATGGGCACTGCACATATATAAGTTGATAAGAGGCAGTAAAATGCCTCAATACAGGCTGTGGTGTCATACAAACCTAAGTCCTAATTTGGACTCTGTCAATACCAGTCATGGTTCTTCTTTTCTATAAACTGGGAAAATGGCATTTATTTCAGAGTGTTTTGATGGGATTCATTGAGATAATATATGGACAGTGCTCATTGCACAGTCTGCCACATAGAAAGGATTTGATGTACCATACCCATTAACATAAGCACCATAACCTTTTAGTAAATTCAACAATTATAATGATCATTCACTCAGACTCAGTAATCCCGCTTCTGGAAATCTTCCGAAAGGAATTAATCTAAACACTGAAAAATTTAACAATAGGCACAAAGGCAATCATCTTAGTAAAAAAGCTGAAAGCAACTGAAGTGGCCAAAATTTGGTAAAAGCCAAGTATGGCATCGAATTGTCACTCAAATGAGATTTCTTTAGTCAAGACATTTAAAATTACAGTTATAAAATTATGCACTTTATAGAAAATACTTATGATACAGTGTTATATGACAAAAGTAGTATGCAAAATATACACATTAGAATTGCTTTAATCTAAAAATACACATAGGAAATGACTTGGAAGAAAATAGTGCCAAACATTAATGATATCTATGTTACTAAGATAATATTATTAGAGGTATTCTCTTCTTTTGCTTGATTCAAATATGCTTTATAATATGGTTACACTATATTTATAATACATTCAAATTGGGACAGAGCAGGGACTGGACTCGGGTCCCCTCACCCCTAACCACAAAATCCACCATTCTTTGGCTAGGTCTATAGAAGGAAAAGCCAAACCACTTGCCTCCTGAGTATTATAGTATACATATTCGGAGGTAGGATATTCACCTCAAAAGGAGGCTCCACTGCCAGAAGCAGACCAAACCAGTCTGCACCAAGATGGATCCCAGCACCAGTCTTTCATGAACTTTCTCCTTCATTTTAATACTACAACTCACACCCAGGGATGGAGGTTTAACATACTAATTAGACATGTGACACAGGAAACAGGTTAACCTTTATGTGAGCAAGCACCAAAAAATCCCCACCCTTGCATGTTTAGCCATCAGCCTTTTCCTACAGAAGTCTCTTTAAAACTCTCCCCAACCTCTCCTCGGGGAGCTGGCCTGTGGATTCTTCCTTTTGTGCAGTCTCCTTTGTGCTCCAGCATAAGTCCCAATAAAGCCTTGCCTGGAACTGCTCTTTGGCCTCTTCTCAATTTCTATTCTTTACAGGGCCCAAGGGCCCCATTCAATATCAAAAATTAAGCATTTGGAATGTGCTCACTTGTGTCCTCTTCCAATCAAGAGAGGCGTTTATGGTGATATTGAATGACCCATGTCAGAGATGCTGTGAACCAGGGTTTGGTGAAAGATGGTCTACAGATGAAATCTTTCTGACGGCCTCTCTATGAAGCCTGTGAGTTAGGAAGGATTTTGAAAGACAGAGGACTAGCAGGGGAGGGGCAGAGATAGAGGGGGACAGAGGATCTGAAGCAGGCTCTGTCCTGACAGCAGTGAGTCCAATGTAGAGCTCAAACCCACGAACTGCAAGAACATGACCTGAGACGAAGTTGGACGCTTAACAGACTGAACCACCCAGGCACCCCAAAAATAAGATTCTTAACTAGCGAACAGATTGTTACAAAAGAAAACGAGGGGATGAGGGAAGGGGTAAAATAGGTGAAGGCGATTAAGAGTACACCTATCTTGATGAGCACTGAGTAATGTATAGAATTGTTGAATCACTATATTGTACACCTGAAACTAATATAACACCGAATGTTAACTACACTGGAATTAAACAAAACAAAACAAACTGGCCAAATTTGAATACCCTTAATTCAATCTTTAGGTTCCTTCAAGCCTCAAAGTTCTCATTCTCTGATGGCTGTCTGCATATAAGAACTAGATGAAAAAACCATGGACTTTGAAATAGCAATACACATTGGCACTGAAGGGGCACCTGGTTGGCTCAGTCAGTTAAATATCTGACTCTTGCTTTTGGCTCAGGTCATGATCTAAAGGTTCCTGGGCTCAAGCCCCGAGCAGTATCAGTGCAGAACCCGGTTAGGATTCTGTCTCTCCCCCTTTCTGTCTGCCCCTCCCCTGCTCACTCTCTCTCTTTATCTCACTCTCTCTCTTTCCCTCCCTCCCTCTCTCTCTCTCCCTCCTCTCAAAATAAATAAATAAACTTTAAAAAAGAAAACAACAAATTGGACACCCAAAAGAGCCCCAAATTGCCAGCAACAACAATATTGGCTATAAATAAGGTGGGGAGTGTGAGGAGAGAGATGTTTCATTTTCAGAAATACCAATTAAAAGCTGTGCTCTCTAGTTAACAACAGGTTTACAAACTATTGGAAATATGTACCAAACACCCCCTACCCCCAACAATGGAATCCCAAACCCTTAGACACTTTACTTCCTGGTTCTTGTTCCCCTCTGCATTTCGTAGGCTTATTTTCACCAGCTTTGCAATGAACATGTGCCAAAGAACAAAGGGACTAAAAGTCTCTGCATCACCTCAGGGAATGTACATTTGTTCCAATGAGCCTACTTTTTGCTTTGCATGGGCATAGGCCACTCTGGATGAGGCTGTAACCTCTAGTACTCAGCCAATGAGGAATCAGGGGAAGGACTTGCACTTGAAGAGGTAAATTGTCTGCTGTAACTTCCCAGAGTGTGCCTGTCCATCACACCCTTGCTTGCAAGAACATTGACTAAAGCCTGGCTTCACTGTGCTCAGGTCTCTGCATCCCTCCTTTGATAGGGTCAGTGGGCTTATTTCTCACAGGAAGACACAAGAAAGGTAGGAGAACCAATAGCAAAGTAGACTTTAACCCTGAAGCTTCTTTCTGTCCCATCTTCCTCCACTTGTATTCTTTTTTTTTTTTAATGTTTTTTTGACGTTTATTTATTTTTGAGACAGAGAGAGACAGAGCATGAATGGGGGAGGGTCAGAGAGAGAGGGAGGCACAGAATCTGAAACAGGCTCCAGGCTCTGAGCCATCAGCACGGAGCCTGACGCGGGGCTCGAACTCACGAACTGTGAGATCATGACCTGAGCCGAAGTCAGCCGCTTAACCGACTGAGCACCCAGGCACCTCCCTCCACTTGTATTCTTAAATGGAGCTTACAGAGGGGTAGTTTTAATTTGATCCAAATGGAATTACTATTTTTGTAGGTCAAAAACCATCCAACAAGGGCAATTTTATATAGCACAAGTAAACTTGTGGAACAAAATTGCTAGAGTGGACCTGATTTTGCCACCTCAAAATATGTCTCTTTGGCATAAATGATGAGGGAACATAAGGTAGCTGAGGGCAAAGTGCAAGCTAGAACCTTACCCCCCACCCCCACCAGGGTGGGATATGTGTAATATTCCTTGGACACTCCTGCTACCCCAAAACAGGAAAGGACAAACAGACAAACAAAGAAACAAAACACATGGTTAAAGGGATGAGTCTCCACCAGTTTACAAGAAAAAGGCAATCCCATCAATGGCTAAAGTCCAGGAACTCCCTACTGTCTCAATGAAAATTTAGCATATGAAAATCTCTTTGGAAACTTCCCTTTTGACTTTACCTCCCCAGCCCCATATTATATAACTAGCCACTCTTTACATCCCCAGTGCAGTTCTTCTTGCCCACGGGTCCTGTCCCTGTGCTTTAATAAAATCACCTTCTTGCACCAAAGACGTCTTCAATAATTCTTTCTTTACCATCAGCTACAAACCACACCATCACCCCAAAACCTCCTCATTAAGGTTATTTTGAGCTAAAGCCAGTCAAAACTCAGCTAATTTAGGAAAACCTCTTGTCAGTCCCCCTCTAGTGCCTAAATTTACATTAGAAAGGGGGTCTATACCAGGAAGAGAGCTAATACCAGAGAAACTTTTTACCTAAAAAATTTTCCTGCATAAGAGGGCAATCTTTGTTTTCCAAACATTTCCTTTTGGTGAATGACCTTCCTTTCTTTTGTATCCCCAGGACCCTACCCCTTTCCTCAGCTTGGGATGTTATATAAGCCTCAATTACCTGGCTGTCCTTTGGTTCTCATGTTTTTATGGGGCTCCTGTACTTATGAAAGTTGTTTTTTTTTTTCCTTTTAATATGTTTTATATCAATTTAATTATTAGACCAGACAAAGAGCCTAGAGGAAGGGAAATTTCAGCTCCTACACCAAAAAGGCAGTTTCTGACTATCCAGCCAAAATAACTCCCAATTTAGAAATGAATTAAATTATCCCATATAAGTAAATTTTAATGAAAGGTAGGTGCCTTACATTCAGAATGTTTAAAATGTTTTGTATTCCAAAGCTTAGATCAGATACTTTCTTTTGACATTTGAAGGATTTATATATGCATTTGACTGGATTTTCATTGATTATAACTTTCCATCTCACAAATAGTTCAATGTGAATTTGGTTATTTAAAAGTTCACTTGATGGGTTGGTTGAAAAATTAAACTATTCCAGTCACAAGAAAAAATAAATTTATTTTATTTTTTTCAAAACTAACTTAATATAGGGGATCTGCCCTTTAGGTCCAGACATAGGAATGAGGGAAGTGGGTGAGATAAATGTGGACTGTTTTTTAAAGGTTAGCAACATATATTATAAATTAAGAAGAGGTGAGAAATCTTGAATTGCAATTGACAGAAAGATTACATTTTTTAAAGTTTATTTATTTTAGGGGAAGGGGAAAGAGAGAGGAACGGAGAGAGGGAATCCCAAGCAGGCTCTGCAATATCAGTGCAGAGACTAATGTGGGGCTCAAACCCATAAGCCACGAGATCATGACCTGAGCCAGATGATTAAAACTGAGCCACCCAGGTGCCCTATAGAAAGATTAATTTTTAGTAAGAACAAATTAGCAATATATGATATTGAGTAAAATACAAAACACACTCCTTTGTTGCAAATCATTTTAGATAATTCTTGACCTGAAACTCATTATGTTAAAAATTAAATAATGAATATCTGAAACCATGTATAACATATCAAAAAATGAATCTATCTTAGTTAAGACAGAATTAACTCTACAAAACAGAGACAAAACCACTGAACTAAACTCAAAATCATTCCATTTGTTGCAAAATTGGTTCTATCTGGGTTTTTTACTAAGTAACAAGTCTGCAGAATGTAAAGTTATGTGATATGTTCCTTCAGACCATGGTGAGGACTCAGCTGAGTCATCAGCTGATCATTTCTGACTTGCTTTTCCTGGTCCATCTTTCTACATTTCCTACAGACTCACAGTTTATATTCCTGAGTTTACCAATCTGGAAGAAACTGTCACTAAAGAATAAAAAGTAGTGAGAGAAAAATTTTCTTCAAAGAAAAATGTTAATCTTACCGATCAGATATCCCCTAATGATGTCTTAGCAAACACACAATAATTTGTTTCAATTTCAAGTTGATGTTACTTTTAATGTTGAAGAACTAAAGGTACACATTAAGTGAACAAGAATCCTAATATGGGTTTTATTGCCAAAGAAAATACCTATTGTCTTTATGACCAAAGGAGTTATGTAAACTCTTTTGTAAGTCAAAAACAAACTTTTTGTAAGTCATACCTTGTTATGAAAATACAACCATTGCACTGTTTATATTTTTCACAACTACTGGTGGCCAAACCTAATGGTAGAGAGAGATTCAACAGCCCGGTTTTGAAATAGAACTTAGAAAGATGGCTGCTGGTCATTTCATTAAGTTAGGCCACTAACACTTTCCATTCTCCCCCCATCCCTTAACTAAATACCTCTGCACATGCGCGTGCGCGCGCGCGCACACACACACACACACACACACACACACACACCAACTTTAATATGTTGGGTAAAAATGCAAAACTACTTCTTGGAAGACTTCATAGATACCTAGGCCTAGAAGGAAATCCATTAAATATTGTTGTGGAAATGTTGCCTTTTAATTTTATTTTATGCATATTTCTTGTTAATCCTCTTTGTTTTTTTTTTTTGATAGAAAGATTTCAGCACATTTTACATATCTCAGAAAACCGCCATTTGCTTACAACCACTAAACTAGTTTGCTCTACTGGGCCCTACAACACATTACGTATTCAATGATACCACCAGTAATCCATTAGTGTACCGTTATCCCCTCCTACTTGAAAAGTCTATTTTTTTCCAAATCACTGGTTAGATAATAAATATTAAGTATTTTTTTTAAGAAATAAAACTTGAAAATTCTAGTGTTTGCTTGAAGTCAAGGAGAGTCTTAAAGAGTTCATTTCAAACAGGAGCTTAGCTCGCCAGGCAGAGAGAATGCCACGGTTCATGCCTTGACATTGATGGCAGTGGGCCTTGCTTTCAAAGTTCAAAACAATAATTGCATTTGCACACATTTCTTTCATGAAGTGTATAAAGATTTCTTCATCTGTATTCCATTTGGCCCCAAATAAGTGAACTGGCTCATTTTTATAAATTTGTGAATCCAACCATAAATGTAATCAAGAAACAAGGGCCCACAGAAATCTATAGCCCTGGCCTGGTCTTTTCAAAGTGATTTGAGGTCCTGAGCTATTCTATGTGGGGGCTACTCAGCCCAGCGTGGCTGATCTGCATGTAAAAAACCCACCACATTGCT
Source organism: Panthera pardus (assembly GCF_024362965.1). Taxonomy (NCBI): domain Eukaryota; kingdom Metazoa; phylum Chordata; class Mammalia; order Carnivora; family Felidae; genus Panthera; species Panthera pardus. The sequence continues at coordinate 66,708,456 of NW_026526710.1, read as the reverse complement.
TGCCTGTGGTTCCCCTTTGCAGTCCTTTGGCTCAGTGTGTTCACTGCATAACTCATGACTTTTTGAAAACTAGCTTCCATTAAAAAAAATAATGACATCAAAACCCATTTCTCAATGGTATACCAGATTTTAACATATGCTGGAACTAAAGTAGAAGAAAAACACCTTTTGAATTTGTTTCATACACAAAATTACTTTTTAATGTGATTTCTGTTAGCATATGCAAGTTTTGAATCTCTGGAGAGAGTGCAGTATGCAGTTGGCAGGCTGTCATTTTTATTTTGAATGCTAAATATCTTTTTTTTTTTTAAGATTTTATTTTTAAGTAATCTCTCCACCCAACGTGGGGCTCAAACCCCACGTTGAGATCAAGAGTTGCATGTGCCACCGAGACAACCAACCAGGCACTTCTTGAATGTTAAATATCTTACAAGGAAACCTCAACTATTTTGAGTTAATTTACATTCTTGACATTGTCTTTTAAAGGCATTAGAGAGGGGGATTATTTAAGAAATGGCTAAACTTTAGAAATAAAGCATTACCAAGATTCAATACAAATACTACCAACTACATGACTGTTCGATAGGACATCATTTGCATACACATAACTACATTAGTGTAAAAGTGATGATGACAAAGAGCCATAGGATACCACTTTCTAGAGGGCTATTTACCTTTCTTTGATAATTAGGAGGTCCACAATTTTAATTTTGAAAAGAAGAAGAAAACACATTTGAAACTTAGAGAAAATAATGTTTCAGAAAATTCAGAAATGTAGAGCAACAGAGAAAATGTGAGCCTAATATAATAATGAAGGTACAATAAACACATCATTAAAAAAAAAAAAACTGGAAAGATTTAGTTAAGATCACATAAGAAAGTGACAGAAATGAAGCTACATGGCTCATAATCTCATCAATTAAATATAAAAGAAAGGCAAAAGACCCAGAATAGACTCAGAACTTTATTGTTTTTTTTTTTTTTAATTTATTTATTTAGGGGCATCTGGGTGGCTCAGTTGGTTAAGTGTCTGCTTCTTGATTTCAGCTCAGATCATGACCTCATGATTGTGAGACTGAGCCCTGCATCAGGCTGTGTGCTAACAGCGTGGAGCCTGCTTGGGATTCTCTCTCTCTGCCCTTCCTCTGCTCTTGGGCAGCTCTCTCTCCTTCTCTCAAAATAAATAAATAAACTTTATTTATTTATAAATTATAATAAACTCTGTAAATACAGAGGAATTAATAAACTCTGTAAATACAGAAGGATAAATGAAGTTTATTTATTTATTTTGAAAGAGAGAGAGAGCCAATGTGTGAGTGAGGAAAAGGCAGAAAGAGAGGGAGAGAATCTGCTGAAACCATGGAACCCATGTGGGGCTCGATCTCATACACCCATGAGATCATGACCTGAGGTGAAGTCAAGAGTCAGATGTTCAACCTACTGAGTCACCCAGGCACCCCTAGACACAGAAGTTTAAAAGTCAACAAACATTAAAGGAGAAGGATAAAGTTAGACTTATATACCCGATTTCAAGACTTACTATAAAGCTATCATAATCAAGACAGTGTGGTATTGGTGAAAGAACCATCAAATAGATTAGTGAAACAGAGTAGATAACCCAAAAATAGACCCACATACTTACAGTCAGCTGTTCGTCAGCAAAAGAACAAAGGCAATACAATGCAGTGAAGGCAGTTTTTTCCAACAAGTGGTGCTGGAATAACTGGACATCTACATGCAAAACAATGAATCTAGACACACAGCTTATATAATTTACAAAAATTAACTCAAGATGGATCACAGACCTAAATATAAAGTGCAAAACTAACTATATCTTAGAAGATAGCATAGGAGAAAACCTAGGTGACTGTGGGCATGCCAGTGACTTTTTTTTTTTAATTTTTTTTTTTAACGTTTATTTATTTTTGAGACGGAGAGACAGAGCATGAACTGGGGAGGGTCAGAGAGAGGGAGACACAGAATTTGAAACAGGCTCCAGGCTCTGAGCTGTCAGCACAGAGCCCGACGCGGGGCTCAGACTCATGGACCGCGAGATCACGACCTGAGCCGAAGTCGGCCGCTTAACCGACTGAGCCACCCAGGCGCCCCGTCCAGTGACTTTTTAAGAAACACTAGAGAGACAATCCTTGAAAGAAATAATTTAAAAGCTGGACTTCATTAAAATTTAAACTTCCACTTTGTAAGAGACAACGTCAAGAGAATGAGAATACCAGCCACTGACTAGATGAAAATATTTTCAAAAGACACATATGTTAAAGGGCTCTTAAAACACAACAAGAAAAAAAAAAATAAACTGATCAAATTAATGTCCAAAGACCTTAACAGACACCTTATCAAAGAAGATCTACAGATGGCAAATAAGCGTATGAAAAGATGCTCCACATCGTAAGTCATCAGAGAAATAAAAATTAAAACAGGGATGAGATATCATTATATAGCTATTTGAACATTCACAGTCCAAAACACTAACAACACCAAATCTTGATGAGGATGCAAAAAGACAAGAACTCTCATTCATTGATGGTGGGAATGCAAAATGGTACAGCCACTTTGGACAAGTCTGGCAGTTTCTTATAAAACTAAACATACTGGTACCATATGATCCAGCCATCTCAACCCTTGCTGTTTACCAAAAAAAAAAAAAAAAAAGTGAAAAACTTATGTCTGCACAAAAATGTGCACATAATATTTGTATCAGCTTTATTTATAATTGTCAAAACTTGGAAGCAACCGACATGTCCTTCAGTAGCCAAATGACTAAATACTCTGTGATATATCCAGATGCTGGAATATTATCCAGTGCTATACATAAATGAGCTATCAAGCCACGAACAAACCTGAAGAAACCCTATATGCATATTACTAAGTGAAAGAAGCCAATCTGAAAGGGCTATGTACTATACGGTTACAACTACAAAACATTCTAGAAAAGGCAAAACTAGGGAGGCAGTAAATAGATTAGTGGTGGCCAGGGGCTGGTGGGTAGGGATGAATAGGCAGAACACAGAGAATTTTTAGGGCAGTCAAACTACTCTGTATGATACTATAGTGATGACTGCATGTCATGATACATCTGTCCAAAACCACAGAATATATAGTACCAAGAGTGAATCCTAATGTAAACTATGACATTGGTTGATTATGATGCTCAATGTAGGTTCATCAATTCTAACAAATATAAGACTCTGGTAGAGGATGTTGGTAATAAGGCAGGCTGTGCATGTGTAAGGGAAGGGGGAGTATATGGAAAATCTCAGTACATTTCTCTCAATTTTTCAGACAGTCTCTTTAGCAAACGATGCTGGGAGAACTGGACAGCAACATGCAGAAGAATGAAACTGGACCACTTTCTAACACCATATACAAAAGTAAATTCAAAATGGATGAAAGACCTAAATGTGAGACAGGAAACCATCAAAACTAGAGGAGAAAACAGGCAACAACCTCTTTGACGTCAGCCACAGTAATTTCGTGCTTGGCACATCTCCAAAGGCAAGGGAAATCAAAACAAAAATGAACTATTGGGACCTCATCAAGATAAAAACCTTCAGCACTGAAAAGACAAATCAACAAAACTAAAAGGCAACTGATGGAATGGGAGAAGGTATTTGCAAATGGCATATCAAATAAAGGGTCAGTATCCAAAATGTATAAAGAACTTACCAAACTCAACACCTGAAAAAAAAATAATCAAGTGAAGACATGGGAAAAAGACATGAATAGGTACTTTTCCAAAGGAGACATCTAGATGGCTAACACATGAAATGATGCTCAACATTGCTCACCATCGGGGAAATAAAAATCAAAACCACATTGAGATACCACCTCACACTGGTCAGAGTGGCTAAAATTAACAACTCAGGAAACAACAGATGTTGGTGAGGATGTGGAGAAAGGGGAACCCTTTTGCACTGTTGGTGAGAATGTAAACTGCTGCAGCCGCTCTGGAAAACAGTGTGGAGCCTCCTCAAAAAATTAAAAATAAAACTACCCTATGACCCAGCAATAGTGCTACTAGGAATTTATCCAAAGGACACGGGAGTGCTGATTCATAGGGGCACATGTACCCCAATGTTTATAGCAGCACTTTCAACAATAGCCAAATTAGGAAAGAGCCCAAATGACCATCAACTGCTGAATGGATAGAGAAGATGTGGTTTATATATACAATGGAATACTACTCGGCAATGAGAAAGAATGAAATCTTGCCATTCCCAACAATGTAGATGGAACTGGAGGTTATTATGCTAAGTGAAATAGGTCAATCAGAGAGACAGATGTCATGTATTTTCACTCATATGTGGAATTTGAGAAACTTAACAGAAGACCATGGGGGAACTGAAGGGAGAAAACTAGTTTCAAACAGAGAGGGAGGCAAACCATAAGAGGCTCTTAAATACGGAAAACAAACTGAGGGTTGATGAAGTGGTGAGAGGGGAAAATGGGTGATGGGCATCGAGGAGGGCACTTGTTGGGATGAGCACTGGGTGTTGTATGTAAACGATGAATCATGGGAATCTACTCCCAAAGCCAAAAGCACATTGTATACACTGTATGTTAGCTAATTTGACAATAAATTATATTTAAAAATAATAAAAAAATAAACTACTCTAAAAAAAGTCTTCAAAATTTAAGAAATAAAGAAAATAAAGTTGTTAGATTAGATTAAGTAAGCTTAACACCTGGGATTTACTATTAGTTTGTTGTGAAGAAATGCATCTATTATACCTAAATGAGATACAGGCTTTGATAAAAAATAAACGCCTTTGCTTAGATAATTCTAAAAATGACTTACATTCCAAACTTTTCTTATTACAACAAGGGTCCATCTGACATAAGGTCAACTCTTACTTCCATGTACATAAACAAATAGGATCTATGGTATGCAAATTATATCTCAAGAAAGCTGTTGCTAAAGAAATAAGCAAACAAACACAGGAGAAGAAGAATAACAGTATCTGTGTGTTTTTTATTTTTTTTGTTTTTTGTTTTTTTTTTAAAAAATAGATTAAGGCTAATGAAAATCATTATGTAGGGGTAAGTTTATGAAAGTTCCAAAAGGGAAGTAAATGAGGAAAATACATGTATTATGATTTATTATATTAATCATCAAACTACTCTAAGCTTCTCTCTGGTATTGGAATGGAATTAATAAATTCTATCTAACTATGTAAAAATGAATCTTACACATTCTGTAGTTTATTTACTGAGCAGTCTCTGAATAAAGGATTCCAACTCAGTGAATTTTTGTCCCATATAAATATTTTAAAAAGAATAAGATATACATCAACTTCTTTAGCCTCTCTTTTATATTGTTTTCAAATAAGCATTCCGGGATGTATTATTTGGTGGGTTCAGTTTAATTTTTAAAATATATTTTAATGGGATTTTTTTTGAATCATTGGAGCCCTAGAAACTCATTTAAAAGAAAATCTCTTAAAATACTGGTCCTACAAATTATTGATTCTATGAATCAGTCATAAGCAAAAATCCAAGTGAAAGAGGATAATTTTTAGGGGCTTTTTGAGATGTAACTATTCTAATTTCAATTTTGAAATTAAGTAACAAGTCCTATAAGTAATAATGACAAATAAAATGCATAGCAGTTACATAGTTGGATGCTGAAAGCTAAAATAATTTCGTGATAGTAAAGTCACCATATCTGTTGCTTTATTCTATTTTGACTGCCCAGTGATCTTTGAATGTGACTAACACCCAATTCTACCAGAAGAATCCTGTCAATGTGGGATCTATAATGGGAAATGAAACAAATTTTCTTCCTATACTTTCAAGGATGTCCCCCAGAGTCTAATAAATATGTTTCAAATTCCTTCTCCTTATCTGAGGACAGCTAAAAATCTTACAGTTTATACATTACTCTCTTATATATCTGTTTCATTGTTCAGATTCCCATGATTCAGTCACTGTATAGCCCCCCAATACATGATGTAGCAGCACTGTGGTTGATAATAAAGTGAGATCTGGGTTCAAATTCAGATGTTGCCATTTATTGTCGGTAAACTGGCAAGTTATTTCACTATTTTAAGCATAATTTTCTTTGTGCAGCAGAACATCTCTCATAGTAGTGTTGTGAGGATTAAAAAGCGGGAAAACTGAACAATAAGTAATTAGAATGAACATCCACTAAACGTTTTTTTTTAATTTTAATTTTTATTATTATGTCAAGGTGTTGATGGCTATAAGGAAATGAGCTATTAGTGTAAAGCCAACACTACTTTCCTTCCTCCAAAGTTGGCAGTATTTTAATGTTCTAAAATTATTTCAAATAAACGTTGGTATCACACTACCTAGATAGATCACAAGGTTTTACTTATTTTAGGAGAATTATTTTGTATAGTGGCTTCTAAATACATGGCTAGAGTCACTCAGTGCAGGAGGAAAGCAACAATGAAAACAATATCCAGTATCCAGTCAGACCAATATTCAGGCCACAATGAAATGGATGTTTTCTGCTCTCCATTCCCACCCCAACCCCCATCCCCACCATCCCCTTAACACTGCTCTCATTTCCTGGTAGATCAGTGAGGCAATGAAGCATTCAAGAGAATTTTAGCAATTGAAACAACAAATTGCAATACAACTAAATGTCTAAAGTGACTGGCACTAGGTTGAATTTCCATTTTTCTCATTTCTCTTCAGATTCATTATCCTTAGAGGTTCTACTATATATGCAGTTATTCAATTAATTCCAACAGGGTCACAGATTTGCAGAGAAAATTTGGAAAATGGACATATATTCATCCTGTCAGTGTAAGTGCTTAGAATAAGATCAAGGGCCTAAACATCCTAAGAGTCATTTTTTCTTCCTCCTTTAAAGAAATTTAAATAAGCTTTTGTGCTGTCAAAAGGCACACTAATAAACCCGGACTGTAAAATCCCTGTTTGTGAGGAAAGCAGGGATACCAGAGTGGATGCTTTTCTGAGTTGCTGTATATAACTAGGATAGAGAAGTGAAATAAAATTGGAGGCCCCTTAGATTTACCTTTCTCTTAAACCTGATCCAAAGTGGCAAAAATCTGATTGTGGCTCCCTGGTCATTCTTGGAAGTCCCCAAAAGTTGAAAACTTGCTGACTGCTTAATTATCTGATTTCACTTCATCTCCAATCTACTTTTAAGATACAATCTACTTTTAGTGTATCTGCATAATACAGAGAAGACAGAAAATGCCAACAGTGGGCTTTGCGTATCTGTCTACACATCTTGTTGATGATATTGACATGCCAATTAATGAAGTTGTGCTAAATCGGCTGAAAAATGGGGGAGCTACAAGTCACCTCACTTTATTTCAGAATTACTTTTTAATCAATTTAATTATTCCAATTCAGGGATAAGCAAAGGTGGACATGTCTTCTGCTTAAATATGTGAATTGTGATTATAGCAATTAAAGGAAAGAATGGTTCAAAGTTTTCATTCGAATAAGAATGATTTTGTGTGTGTGTGTGTGTGTGTGTGTGTGTGTGTGTGTGAAATATGAGCATCATATGTCAACATTTTCAATAGTTTACAGATGAATATGCACTACTTCCTACAAAAAATGTCTTCAAAGTGGTCATTTCCTAGTTAAGGTTTTAACTAGGAATAACGAATATTCAATGAAAACAAGACTTCTGCTTTCTCTAATGGTAGAAAAGGTAATTCAGAATATTCCCATTGAGATCATGCAGGAAAAAAAAAGGGGGGGGGGGTGAGTGGCAAAACAAACAAAAAACATAGTCTGTCTAAAGGCACTGGAGAGCTAAAACACAGAGTGAAGTTACCGAGAAATGGGAAAATATTACTGAGAAATGGGAAAATAGAGGCAGAGGGAAATCACCCCAGAGTTTAGGACCCATTTTACTCCAGGAGACGTGTTGTTTCCAGTGGAAAGAGAATAGGAGGCCTGAGGATAGTGCTGCTTCAGACAGTCTTGATGAATTAAGGCTATGAGGATTTGTGTCTAGGACCAGTGAATGGGCTGTTGGAGGAGCCCTGCTGAGCCTTCCTAATTTCAGCTTATAGGCAAAGAGATATAGATATAGATATGCATACTATACCCAGTGAGCAAACATAAACCAGAAATATACAGAAATGTGGATTGAAGTTCAGTTTTTAGTTATCTCAATCTCTGCAGAAGGGGGTCTTGTGGCAGAAGCAATGAAAATTTTTGTTAGAGAACAAGAACATCTCCTTAGGTCTCATTTTGCTTTCTTAAACGTTTTTGAAGATATGATGCCTGTCACACAATAAAAGCTCTCACTCAGCAAGGTAGGAATAGAAGGAAATGTCCTTTATTTAATAAAAGTTATTAACTAAAAGCCTGTAATATACATTATACTGATTGGTTAAATATTAAAAGCTTTTACTTTGCTATCAAAACAAGGCAACCATGGCCACTACTGTCATTCCTATACAACACTATACCACAGAGTTCCTGGATTTGGGCATTAATGGCATTTGAGACTAGACTTTTTTCTGGTGGGGGTTGTTCCTGTGCATTGTGGATATCAGGCAGCATACTTAGCCTCTATCCACAAGGGGCCGGTAGCACTCTTTGAATTGTGACATCAAAAATGTCTACACATTGTCAGATGTCTGCAGGGGGACAAAATTGCACTGGGTTGAGAACCAGTTCTCTACTGGAATATCCAGATGATGAAATAAGAGATAGGAAGGAAGGAGAGATGGAGGGAGGAAAGCAAGACACTCCATCATGAATCTCATGTAAAATGGATAAGACATCTATTTAGAAAACTACAAAATATTTGGGAAATGTGAACAAGGTCTAGTAAATACTAAAGTTTTAGAGCAACTTAAGTATTCAATATTGCAAAGAATAAGCATACTAGATATTGTATCAACTATTGGAACATTGGAATACTGAATATTGTAAAGTATCAAAATGCTCAGTATTGTAATTATATGATGTCTCCTCAAACGGATCAATAGAACGGATCAATAGATTCAATACAAAAAGACAACTAATCCATGTAAAAAAAAAAAAGGATCTGAATATGCATCTCATAAGAGAATACCCAATGGTCAATACATATGTAAAATGGTAGCCACGTTCATTAGTTTTCAAGCAAATGCAGACTGAAAGTACAATGAAATAAAATCAGTACCCACCCACATAAAAGGTTACAACTCAAATGAAAGTGTTTATGAAAATGTGGAGTAACAGCGACTCTCATAGACACTGGGCAGGAGTATCAATTGATAAAACCACTTTGGCAAACAGGTTAACATTATCTACTGAGGTTGAAAATATGCAATTCCACAACTAGATGCACATTCTATAGAAAAGCTTGCACTTGAGAATCGAGGGAGATATGTTCAAATATGTTCAGACCAGTCACAAACTGGAAACAATCCAAGGATCCATCATTGGTAAAATGGATAAGTAAATTAAGGTACACTGATACTTTGGAATACTAAATAGCAATAAAATGAGCAAACCCCAGCTATGCAAAAGTGTGGGTGACTCTCATAAACAAAATGCCCAGAGAAAAAGCTGGAGACAAAAGAATGCACACTTTGTGGACTATTTTGTGATTTCATTTACAGATAACTAGAAAACAAGAACAACTAAACTATAATGTTTGGAGATGCTTGCTTAGGAAGTATGACTTTGATGAAAAGTAAGGAAGTACTCTCAATCCAATTCAGCATTGTGTCTGCCTTTGGTGGGAAACAGAGGTAAGCAATAGTAAAGTCATGATGGTAACTTGGGCAGCTGGCAATGTTCTAACAGAAAAGACATAAAAGGAAGCAAACAAACAAAAAATCTGCTGCTATAAATTTAAAGTTTCTAAATCTCTGAGATCTACTTATTTGAGTTTTATACTTAGTTTCTTTTGTTCTGATGCATTACTACTCTAGTGATAATGTACTGGAGGATAGTAAAGGGAAAAATAATAAACAGATAAGTGAGAGAGAACAGGAAGATTAATATAAATATGCAACACCCAAAAAAGTAAAAAAAGATAAAACCTAGAAACAAAAGATGAAATAAAACCATAGATTAAACATACATTGAGCACAAAGAAATCATAGGAAAATCATAACCTTCATGCTTACTTATTTTCTTCAAAGTATACATACTGAGCATGAGCCACCATTTCAAACTTTATGGCAGCATGAGGCAGAAAGTCTCTCGTGGTACCTTTAGGAAGTAACATGTGGTCACTGACAAATAGCTAAATTTCTTTATCAGATTAGCTAGTCATCTGGAAATACCTTCCAGGTAAGTTCTAACTGAAGAGGAAAGACAACTTTAGTATAAACTCTTTGGGTTAGGAATCAGGTCTTTTTTTTTTTTTTTTTTTTTTTTTTTTTTTTTTTGTATTTTCATTTGGGGAAGCAAAGATTATAAGAATAAAAGAATATCAGATCCAATTCTGCTCTCTCTAGGGTAGTCCTTTATACTTTTCCAGACTAGAACTCAGTGTTGAACAAAAGTTTTCTTTAGAAAGTCCAGGACAATGAAGCCAATTTAAGAACACACAAGATGGTAGACGTGAGATAAAAGATTCTTCGTTGTGGACGTGTAGGACATGCAGAGGGTAAAGTGGCTCTCTGTGGTTAGTCCTCAACATGCCTCAGTATTTCCTTCTGTTCTTGGTATAATCTTTGGTCGTTATTCAAAGTTTGAGACTTTTTCTTCTATCAGAGTAGGGCCTGAGGTCTTCTGTTAGATCTTTGATTGTTGAGCATTAACTAGAAGTCTAGAGTGAGTTACCTCTTCTTTGCTACATCATGGCTACCAGGCAGCCAAGCCAAATCAGACCTATATCCAAGAATCTGGATTCTTAAGGCAAGTAAAAAGACATCCCAGCCCTGGAGAGTATAATGCATCCAGACTTCCAGCATACAATGAAATGCCCTATATAACCTGACAGGCCCAGGCAAGCAGATTGTGTTCTGTGAGCAAGCAAGAACCGGGCACATGACAGAAAGCCAGGAGCAGGACATTCCACTTTGCATTTTACACATGGCAAAATGTGCTAAAAAGTCATCTCTGTCCTTAGCTAAGAATCTAATTTAGGTAGCAATGGGAAATGAGACACCTCCTTTGAGTTTTAACCCATCAAGCCCAATTGCCAAAAAGTCCAATAGAAAGAAACAGAAAACAATCTGATCTGTCAGGGATTTTATTAGCTTCCCTAAGTGATATCTGAGAGCGCTGATATACCCATGAAACTGCCACAGTCAAATAAAATAAAAAATGACAGAAATCAAGTAAAGCCAGGCTAGGGTTTCAAACAGCCTCGTCTGCTTCTGCTTCTCAGATTACTCTCTCGTCTCAGGTCAGAGGGAGGTGTGAAAGAAGGCTAGCAGACAAAATGCCTGGGGCAGCCCTCGAAAATATACTAAAAGAGGACATTCAAAAGTTGGTCACACTAGAATGATTCTTTCCAGCAGGCATGATGGCAGAAAGCAAGGGTGTGAGACTACAAATTGTCAGAGACTGATAAGAAAATAACCTATTACCTACAAAAAATGCATTCTATTTCCCAGGCCCTAAAAGCATCTTATATAAATGGGATACGCTGAGGGGAGGGGACCAGAGTGGGTGAGTGAAATCAGGTAACTTACTTTATATGATGCAGAGCTTGTCACAGTTGGGATGAAGTTAGAGTATGAATAAAATTGCAACAGTATCAGAACAATCCACTTATGAATATGAGTATTTATCTCTTTTAAATTCAATCCTATGTGTATAGTCTGAATTTAACAATATACAAGCAAATATACATACACACCCTTTCCTGTACTAGGGCCCATGATAAAGCACGGGCTATGAGATGAAATAAAATTTGTGGATTTTGAGCTGGATGCTCTGGCAACAGGATCTTTAAAGAGAGATAATCTCAGAAAACAAATGGTCCTTGGGGTGGCATGAGAACTTGTACATTTATTGAATGATTGATTAAAAAAATTTGTTTTAATGTGTATTCATTTTTGAGACAGAGAGAGACAGAGCATGAACGGGGAAGGGTCAGAAAGAAAGGGAGACACAGCATCTGAAACAGGCTCCAGGCTCTGAGCTGTCAGCACAGAACCTTACGCGGGGCTCGAACTCACGGACCACGAGATCATGACCTGAGCTGAAGTTGGATGCTTAAACTGACTGAGCCACGTAGGTGCCCCTGATTTATTTATTTTTAATGTTTATTGTTTTTTGAGAGACAGAGACAGAGTGTGAGCAGGGGAGGGGCAGAGAGAGAGGGAAACACAGAATCTGAAGCTGGCTCCAGGCTCTGAGCTGTCAACACAGAACCCAATGCGGTGCTCGAACTCAGGGACCAGAGATCATGATATGAGCTGAAGTTGGACGCTTAATCGACTGAGCCACCCAGGCGCCCCCCAGAACTTGTACATTTTTAGATGTCAACAAGAGCAGCTTCTTGTTCCCAATATCTCATCTAACCATCCCCAGAAAGGGCCGGGCTTTCTCTACTGAAGAAACCCAAACTGCTTGCTAAAGAATATCTGTGGCAAGAAATGGCATCAGAGAGACCACATTCTCCTCACACATAAGGCATTTTTGTTACAGCTTCTTTTCATCCTATTTGTCCAAGATCTGAAATTCTATGAATGCCAGTTAATACATGAACACATTTAATTAACAAATCTCCAAATGATGCCATTTCTTAGTGCAGTATTTAAAATAAGGATTGCTAACCCATTAAATGCATGCATGAAAACCAGAGTGCATTTACATAATCACAGATGGGAATTAATTTATCTGTTCTTTGTCTACTCCCATGTGGTATATTCATTTTGTGTTAGAAGGTTAAATTGAATTTCCATAGAACGTCTCTAGGAGATTTCACAGACAGAAGCTCTAAGTGATAAATAACTTACTTCTACCTCATAAACATGCAGGCACCAGGTGGTATGATCACTTAGCAAGAATACTGGCCTAGAGATGGGAGAGAAGGTTCTAGACCAAACTCTGCGGCTTATTCACTTATTCGTAAGTCCATATTTCCAGACTGCCATTTGACCTCCAGGGGCACTTCTACTTCTAAAATACTTAAATTCCATGTCTATTAGTAGAAACATTCCAGTGATATATGACCTCTTTTGTAGGGTCACTAGAAATTCAAGAAGGCAGGTCTTTTAAAAAATCTGACAGATGATATAACCTAGAGTTAAAAAGCTATAGCTGCATCTATATCACAGATCTGCAACTATTCTAGACTGGTATCATGTTAAGCCACATGAAGCAAGAGGAAAATCTGGTGATACAAATTCTGTCTTTATTTAAAATCTTGATTATTTTGCTTGTCATGGATTTTTGCAGTAATTTTTATTTTTAAAAACTATTACAATTAGAATGTTGCCTTGAATACTGAGTGCTTTGGCACAACCTTAAATTTTGCACCTAGACAAGAGCCTCATTTGCCTGACGCTAGTCCCAGCCTTATTTCTAGATCACCTCTCTAAACCCACATGCATTGGTCCAGTTGACACAGAGGCAAAGAAATCAATACACACACTTTTAACCTTTCCCTATTTGAGAATATTTGTGTTCAAATTGTGGCAGAGAAAACAAACTACTTCATAAGCAGGGTTTTTTAAGAAACTACTGTTTTTTTTAACACTGTTGTAGGAATAGTAGAGACCAAGTTTCCTAATGTGGAAGGAAGATAAACCTTTCATTCTATGAAAGCACACCACAAGTGATTTTGGGGACAGCTGATCTGTGATTAGTTAGAACACAAGTTTACCACAATTACTGGCTTCTGATTTTCATAGAGTCATAGCATATTACTTTAATTATGTGTGACTATTTTATGCTATTTCAACAAAAACAAAATACATTGCTTTATAACACACACCCTTCTCATCCTCTCATGGTCTCTTCTTCTCTGAATCCTTTTGAACCCCCTCAAGCTTCTGCTGTCAGAAACAAGGTGTGTACCCTGGTCTCATGTCTCACTGGGAGAAGCTGGGTCTGGATTTCTAGCTCAGGTTATGATTACATTCTTACTTCAGGTTCTATGTCTCTTGTTTCATAGAATTTAGCATGAAGATATGCCCAGTTGATTACTCAGTAACTCAGTAAGAAGTCACTGAATGAATGAATAAATGAATAAGTGAGTGAATAGAGTGAATGAACAAATAAATAAATGATAATTTGCAAAACTGTGAGCTAACCATCCCTAAATAACTAGTCCTAAGAATTACGCGTTTTTCAAAATTCTCCCTGAAATTTAATTTTCTTCTTGAGTAGTAAGAACAAAACAAAATAATCCAGCCAATTTGTGAGATATGTAGATGGCTTGGGGGCATATTGCAGAAAGGCTGCCTTATATTTTATGATTTGAAATTTCTAAGAGGGTCTTCATGGAATTCTTGGGTGGTATGCACTATAACAATCCATTCTGAAGACCCTAAAGCAGGCTAAAGATTCTAGAAACCTAGACAGGAAATAGGTTAAAGTGTACAGGAAAGTTGTTAGTTGGGTCAGCAGTGAAGGGATTTATCTAGTGCCCATATGCCCATAGCATTGAGCAAACCAGGAAAATAGACATGGGATGACCTTTAAATTTCACTGCACCATAATTAACTTTAAAAATCAGCTAACCAGACTATCTGTTTGAGGGAGCAAAGCTCATTCACTCACAGGAATATAGCCTGAACATTAGGCTGGAAATACACATGCTTTTAAAAATTAGGCAGAGGTCTTTTCATATAATGTATACAGAGCCTTATAGAGTTTGGAAATGGGTTTTATAAAATTATAAAATCTTCTAGATCTCACATGCTGTAAGGAATAAAAATATGTGGAATGATCACTCATATTGCTTAAAAATGCTTTTTTAAAAATCAATGTCTCTAAAAATCACTTGTGAACAACCAGCTCACTTTAAAATATACCATGAACATTTTATCATATTTTTTTCGAAGGAAGTAGGAAAGTAAAGTGCTAGTAAATAGGGGTATTCTGAATATGGGATGCTAGTTAGTTACAATAATTACATTTTTTGTGTGTCTGCGTTTCAAATATGGACATTAGGATCTGTCTTTATGATGAAGCAGTTTCAGAGTCATATGCCAACTCTACAACTTCTGTTGCCTTCAGTGATAATGAGCATGGCCTCTATTGATGCAAAAATGCATGAATCATGGCTCTGGAGTCCTTAAATTCTCCTGAGAGATTTGCCTTAATGCAGGGCCTGCTTATATGCCTGAGTCTGTCATTCCCTGAAAGCAGAGGAGATATGCCCTTTTCATTCCCTGCTCCTGGAATAATTACAGTCTCAGGTAATGGGTCAGTGGGGCACCTGGGACTTCTACATGCCAAGAGGAGAGAAATCAATGTCAACACTTTAAAGAAAACAGCCCAGTGGTAGTGTCAGGAAGCAATGCCACTTGTCCTAGGGAATCACCAGGAGCTTGATGGCATCTCTTGTATAAACAAAGTGTCTTAGAATTAAGACTCCGCATTTTATTCCCATCCTGGGAGGACGACTATGGAACAAAAGACAACAAACATGTCAGTAAAAAAGTGAGCTGTCTCCTATGTTTTCTTAGCTAAGTAGCCATACGGGAAATCAAATATTTCGAACAAATACCTCTGTGTACTTATTGTTCCCCGTATGCTGTTGTGTGACTCACAGTCTGGAGAATTCTTTATGTAAAGATCACCTTGCCCATTTTTTCAGGGCTAATAAGATTTGGGGTTAGCACTGTGTTAAAGGGTCCCATGAAGGTCTGTGGATTTAGCACCAATCCCACTTCTCATTCTGTCCCATGCAGCAATTTCATGGCTCAGTCCCCAAGGGTTAATATAACCAACTTTTGGAGTCAGCTCCTACTCGTCTCCTTGGCTTTGTGATATCACAGTTTCCTTTGGCATCATGAATGATCCTACTGCCAAATGCACGAATGAGTGTGTGTGCCCACCGACACACCCTCAGGGAGAGGGCAGATACGTCATCCATCCTTAAACATTTGGAATCTACCTTGGGCTCTGACATTTTGATACTAGCTGGAAGAAGATGTCTCTTTAAGGCAAATTCAAGATTCCAATTGTTTCCAGTTTAATTCGTTTCTGCTATCTCTAACCTGTAAAGCAAAATTGTACTATTGGTAGAAAAGTCAGGAAGGCAGTTACCCAAACAAATTTTAATTGTATAGAACAGGATCATGGTGAAGGGGCTTTGGGATCAAAGGGTACAACTCCTCCACCCCCAGGGTCTGAATACTACTGACATCTGGGTCAAAAGTGAATCCTCAAAATGTTCTCCTTGTGGACAATGCTTCATAATACCAGAGATAAAAGGACGGTAGCTATCTCCCTATTTTAAAATAGGCATTCTCCCACTCCCCCTGCTTTTGTTTGCAAATCTCTTCTTGGAAGCTAAGTATTGGAATTATATTATTTACTGCACAGGTGATCTGAGTTCTCAGAGTTTGTCATGAGATGACACGGGTACCACCAGGCATGTGATCCCTGAGACAACGATGTTCTTCACTCATAAGCAGTTGGCTGTTCTCTCCCTGCCTCCCTCCTCACCTGTCTATGTTCTTCTGTCTCTCTCCTCTGATTCTAATACAATACCTAAAACAGTTTCTCTCTCCTTTCTTCTTCTTCCCCGTGACCGGTATGGCATTTGACACTAAGAGATTGCCAAACATTCTTATTTAATTAGAACTGAGATTTTAGAAAATGTAAATGAATATGCATCTCTCCTGATACTCAGCTGAATCACAGACACACTTGTCTTATTCTCTTCCAACCTTATGCTTAAGGGGTGAAGTGGGGGTGGTTGAAGGGTCCTAAGCTAGTGCCATTCATATTCCCATACCTTCTAACTGTAACTAGGCAGCCCACTGCTATTTCATAGATAAAGGTAAGCCTTAGTTATTTCCATTTTTATTAAAATAAAAATAACATTTAATAATACCATACTTTACATTTATTACCTTCTTGCTTTGCCCCTAAAGCCACTTTTCTGGATTCCACATCTGGATTCCAAATCTGGATTCCAAATTCCAAATTTCTTCAGGAAATTACTATTTTTATGTATAAGAAAAAGTTACTTAATTCCTACCTATCTTGCAGGATTAAAGGACACATATATAGTACTCAATAAATATTAGCTATTATTATTAATATTATTATTGTTATTATTATTTTAAGCACTAGGTTACTCTACTTTATATAGGCTTTCTCATTAATCCTCATTTCCAATTCTTAGATTAGAACACCAGGACTCAGGTTTTACTTGCTAAACCTGCATAGCTAGGAATTTGCAATGCCAGAATTGAAACTCATTTCTATGTGACTTCATGTACTTTTCACTGCACTATTTGGAGCTTTGTGGTTAAGTATTTTAGAAATTATTCAGGTTACAATGTAATTGGAACATGTCAAAAGGACATAGTAAGTAGCTAGAAGGACTCTTTCTGGCCAAATATGAAATGTGAATATCAAAATGTTATGGTCTGAATGTGTATGTGTTACTCACATTACATGTGTTGAAAACCTAATGACCAATGTGATGCTATTAGGAGGTAGGGACTTTGGAAGTTGATTAGGTCATGAGGACAGGACATTCATAAATAGGATTAGCACCCTTATAAAGGACTCCTTAGGGAGATCCCTCACCTTTTCCCCATATGATGATAATACAACAAGTCTGCAACCCAGAAGAGGGTCCTCACCAGTCCATGCTAGCACCCTGATCTAGGACCTCTAGCCTCCAAGACTGTGAGAAGTAAACTTCTGTTGCTTATAAGCCACCTAATCTGTGTGATTTTGTTATGGTAGCCCAAGAAGGCTAATTCAGCATTGTAATACAGACTAGATATACTCGGAGCCTTAAAAGATGCGTAAAAAGTGAACTTGTATGTTTTCATCTGGTTTCTCTAATTTTTGATGCCTTTGTTGATCTCCCTCAGTCAAGTCTATGCTCCTTGCAAGTAGGTATTTCTTTTATATGACCTCATACCAGGCATATAGTTGGAAGACACTCTTCATCTTTCTCTATCTAAATGTCTTTATGGTTGGTCAAGGTGAGGAGAAAAAACTTGTAGGCAGCAGCAGGATGTGGTGTGAGCAGAATGATGGCCCATGCGGACCAGATAAGTAAAAGGACACAGGGAATGGCCAGCTCACTTCATTGACTGACAAGTGACTCTACATTTTTAAATGTATTCAGGATGGAGAAAACAATGTAGAAGGTGTATAAATCTAAACGAATGATTGTCTACGTTAGTTAATCAACCACTTGAACATAAAACTGAATATATCAAGCGATTTATTATTGAATGGACAAATTAATATATATTATAACTCCCTTTTTTGTCATACTAGGTTTTTTTTTCCCTTCAAACATTTTGGTATTATTCCCTAAAAACTCTTTTCAAATATCATAAAAGCTACCTTCCCCGTGCTTCAGCTTTTTTTTTTTTTTTTTACTTTTCCTCTTCTTTCTCTTGATATGTGTTTCAAACTATATTATGTAGCTTTGTAAACCTTTTGAGAATGTATTTTGTGTAAAATGCACTACACTAAATATTAATACATTTTACTTCATTATAGAGTAGTTATGATATTTTTAGCATAGTAATTATGGTAATGTTATCACAGACAAGGATCATAATAATAATTATCATATCATAAACTGTAAGCTGATTTTTAAACAATTGCTTGGGCTCTCTGCTTAATCTCTCTTCTTTTCTTCTCCTGCCTCTCTCTATCCTTATTGATATATCCTGGAATAAAGTTAAAGGGGGTCTAGAACCCACCATAAAGCTATGTAAATTCCAGTAAAAAGTACAACCCCTTCATTATATCTCTTTTAATGTCTTTAATTTTCCTATATATAGCCTATACCTTCTCTACTTTTTAATTTTGGGTTTCCCGTGAAAACAGTAGAAATATTAAAGATCTAAATAATAATAATACAATTACATAATTATAATTATAATAATAAATTGGATGCCAGAACTAACCAAACAACTGTAAATTGAAAGTCTGCTTTCCATCACCTGCTACACTCAACTGGAGATCTGACCACATGATTATTAGGTTATTCTTGCATGAAAACTGTGCTTTTCTTCTTTTTTTTTTTTAATGCTTATTCATTTTTCAGAGAGAGGGAGAGAGCGTGTGAGCAGGGGAAAGGAAGAGAGGGAGGGGTACAGAGGATCCGGAGCAGGCTCTACACTGACAGCAGGGAGCCTGATGTGGGGCTCAAACTCACAAACCGTGAGATGATGACCTGAGCTGAGGTCAGACACTCAACGGACTGAGCCACCCAGGTGCCCTGTGCTTCTCTTTTGGATATAAA
Source organism: Panthera pardus (assembly GCF_024362965.1). NCBI lineage: Eukaryota > Metazoa > Chordata > Mammalia > Carnivora > Felidae > Panthera > Panthera pardus. The sequence continues at coordinate 66,689,120 of NW_026526710.1, read as the reverse complement.
TCACAAACTCATTTTCATTTTCATAATATTATTTCTTTTACATCTCTATTCATTCTCACGTACTCATTTGGGAAATATTTGTTGAGTGCCTACTCTGCATGCCTTTTAGAAGACTAAGTTGTTTGTGTTTCCGGTAAACTGAATAAGCCTCCTCTTCCCCCAGATAAAGGTATGTGTCTGAACTGTAATTCCTGCAAAATGTGAATATGTTAATTTACATGGGAAAAGAGACTTTATACATGTGACTAGATTAAGGATTTTGAGATGGGGTGATTACTCTGGATTACTCAGTTGAGCCCAATGCAATCACAAGGGTCTGGGACAAAGTGAGTAGTACAGTGACAACAGGAGCAAGAATTTGACATGAGGAGGGAGCCAAGGAATGTTGACAACCACTTCAAGCTGAAAAAAGACAATAAAACTGATTCTCCCTAAGGTTCCAGAAGGAATCATTCCCACCAACACCTTGATTTTAGCCTAGTTAGACTGACTTTGACTTCTAATCTCTAGAACTGTAAGATAATACATTTGTGTTGGCTTAAGCCACTTCATGTGTAGTAATGTTATAGCAGCAGTAGGAAACTAATAGAGTTTTGTTCCATTTTCTTAGAACTGAAAAATACTATCTGAAAGTCTCTCTCTTATCAATTCTACCAGTAAAGACAGCTGTTTCCTCTGTGATAGACAGAGGATACCAATGGGAAGATGAACCATCCAATCCCGTGTTTTTCTGAAGATGGGTTAGCAGTCATGTCTACATTTTGACATGGCACTCAGGGGTGTTCATCTCCTTCATACTTTATTTTGTGAGTAATCAGAGCTCCTAAAAAGAGTACCGCCAATGACAATTGGGATATACTTATATTTAACCTTTATGAAAGACTGCAAAGCAAAATGTCCATTCTAATCAGGAGAATTACACATGAATAGAAGAGTCTATATTTTAATAAGAAAACAGATAAATAAGCTTTGTTAAATCCTGTTGCCAACTGTAATTATGACTTATATTATAGAAGTTAACTGCACTCTCAGAATTTGTAGAAACAGCACTACACAACCATAGTACAAATAATGCTAAGCTTTACTATAGGGTTCTAGAGTAGGAGATTAACTAAATTAGTGTTATTATATTATTACTATCCTCTACGACTTATCAGACCTAGTTAAGTACAACTAGATGTTAAGTAGCCTTAATAAATATTAAATATCAGTAGATAAGTTTAGAATAACAGCAAAATGGATTTTTAGAAATCATTTAAAATTTCTCTGCACCCAAGACAAAAGTAATAAAGAATGATGGAATCACTGGGGATGTCCAGAATGAAAAGTATCCTATCCATATATCCTACAATCTCTGCTGGGTCTCTCTATAATGGATCTCTTAGTTGCATTCATTCTTATTAAGACATAAAGTCACTGGGAATTGTTTGATAAAATTCCGTCAAAGTTTCACCAATTTAGGAGTTTAGTTTTCAGCTGATGCTATGAGTGTCACTGCAAATTTAAGAATTCCACAGGGATTCTTAGACTTTTGACAATCTTGTGATGTGTTGTCAAAAAAGTAATACAAAGCAAGAATGCCGATGAATCTTTCAGATAGCAAGAATTGGGGCTAAAAGTGACAGAATCCTAAAGGAAAATGAAACTTGCAGGTTTATTATCTTTCAGGCTTAATACCTTAAAAAGGCATATTGCCTTCAGAAAAAGGAGAAAAAGAGATAGTGCATATTCCATCGCACAGTCCTCCAATCAAGACACTTGTCTGTACACATCTTCCACCCCCTCATTCTACATCTAAAACAATACAAGTTTTATTTCAAAAGTAACCTGTTTTCATCATATAACTCAAATGGATACTAAAAGCTTAAATACTCTGTTCTCAGGCTAGAATACCTTGGGGAAAATCTGTATTACCACAAAGTGAAACAGGCTAATAATAAAATCATAATTTCGCTGATGTCTATTTTTTTTTAATCTCAGTTTTACGCATTCCTCATTTATAATTCTGAGGGTGATGTGGTTTTTAAAATTTATTTTTTTATTTTAGCACTTAATCCCACTACCAGGGTATTCTATTAGTTATTCTCTCAGATTGACTCAGTTATCGTTGCCACGGAAACAGCCAGGAAGCAGGAGTTCAGCAGACTCTTTCATCTGGCGAGAGGATGATGGGAATGGATGAGGCAGTAGTGCAAGGTCAGGCGTTTACCGCTGAATACAAATCTGTCATGCCTAATAGATGAAGCTCTTTAGTTTCTGCGCTGCTCAGGCTACTCCCAGCAGCCAAGGAGAAAATAAAAAAGACACTCAAGCATGAATGCCAATCAGCCTGTGCTGGCAACAGTGATGTATTTACATGTGCCATAGCAGCTGTACTAGGCTTGGCTACGGATGAAAAGATAAATTAAATAGGTGTCAATAATTATAGAAGGTCAGAACCTAAATCCTGAGGATATCCTAATAAGATCAGACAGATGGGATTTGGCTGATCTATCCTGTTAACGTGCCGAAACCTTCCTTCTCTGAGGTCAGGGTTCAAAATATGTCATGGGCTCAAATACATTGAGCTGAGAAAACCCTCAGTCAGTCTTCTGACGATTATTTGCCAGGGCTGACAATCTTTTGATATTTGTTGACAGATGCTGTATATCTAGCTCTTACTTTGAGTGATAAGATGTGTGATATAACTGTAATAGTTCTTCACAATGTTTTGTTATCAATATTAAAGCCCTGTGTAAGCACGTTATTTTCATGTTAATGTTCACAATGACAATAATAGTAATATAACAGTAATATAGTAATGTCATAGTACATACATTTACCAGTAATGGAGCTGTTCATATTAGAGAAATAATGTATCTTTGAATCTATTTATGTGATTCAGTTGCTGGCATTAAAAACACTAGATTGTGTGTGCACATTTATTTATATATAAATGAGTAGTAATTCATTTCCTCAACAAGTGTTCCAGGGTCTATGACATATCAGATTCTGTGACGAGTACTGGCATGGGTATATGGAAGAAAATTAAGGACTCTTATCTCAAAGAGAGATAGATAGGTAGACTGATAATTGTAAGTAAAATAAGTATTTGAAATATAATCCCTCCAAATGCTATCAGTTAATGCCACATCTAAGATAGTTTCATACATGTTAGATTGTGAGTTTCATGAATTCCAACATATTCACAGACTAGTTACAGATTCAATTTCTTTCTTACTCTGTCAAAATATCTACCTAGGAAATTTTTATTCCTAAAATAGATTCTTGCAAAACAGTGAAAAATTGATATTACAATAGATTTATGAGTTTTAAGAAAACACTGTTAAAGATATAAGTGTATGAGGGTGTGCTTGGTTAAAAATGTCAATTTTCTACTCATGGACTAATTGTTAATTCCTCTAATAATTTATTATCCATTTACATCTCTGAGAAGGAAGGGAATCAGAAGTAAAGCAGAAATTAAGAGACAGAATACAATATTTATGGAATTCACTTGCTTAAAGCATTGACTCCAAAACTTGTTTGATTTTAAGAGTCACCTGGGTTACTTATTAACAATGCAAGTTCCTGGGCACGTTAAACTTAAAAAAAAAAATCACTAGGTATTCTAATGAAAAATAATTCTTAAAAACCCTTTTAAATGTATTCTACTTAAGATTAACACTAACATCTTCTCCAAATTTTGAAGTCTAAGAAATCACTTTGATCACCAGAATAATGAATCTATGAATAACAAAAAGAGTTATTCTATAGCAATCTACTATTGTATTAAATCTCTTAGAATTTTCAAAATTTTCATGATAGAGATAGTTCAGAGTTCTTAATGACCTCAAAGTCTAAAATGAGAAATCAGTGAAAATTTCAGTCCAATAGAGTTTTGTTAATCAGTGGTATTTAGAATTCACCGAATTTTAGACTATTAAAAAGGAAAGAGGTTTCTGTGTTAGTTTGGTTTGGGTGTGGTTTTTGTTGTTTTGTGAAAGGGCCAAAGTAAATACATAATTTTATAATTTATGTAATATATAAATGACATAATTTTTTGTTATTCCCTTGCATAACATCACTCCCAGTATTTTAGAGATGAATAGCAAACTGAAGCTGCTTGCATTTATAATGGCTATACAAGTTCTAAGTACACAGGGCATCAAACTTATCGGAAGTCTTTGATTTACAGTTTCCAACTTAGCACGCACCCACTAAGATAGCCCAGCTCTCTTATATTCACATGCTGTAGGTACTTGGGGCTCAACTCCTGCTGAGACTGACACCCTGAGGAATGAATTACTGGTTCAGGATGTGAAAATGATGCCGGAATTCTGCACCAACTCCTGACATTCTATTAAGATGCAGCTGTCCATAGGCGCTGTGGACAGGATGACGCCAGGGCACATCTGGTCAACTAAACAAGGCTGTAAGTTAACGGGGAAGCATGCCACCAGTGTTTACCACCCAAATTTTCCTAAACTGTAAGACATTCTAGAAAAGCTATGAAAAACTATTAATATTAGTAACTTGGTTGAACTGGTTAGGATAGTCTTAGCATCAAAAACCACTGCACATTCCTTAAACACCCCTCAAAACATCATTTCTGGAATATTTGTCTGCATAGCACTTAGTATTGAACAAAATTCTAGCAGACTGAAAAGACAGTTTTAATTATCAGACAGCAAGAAGCATGCACTACCCTCGTGAACTGGTATTTAGAGATCTATTTGCTCCTTAAATAATGTAGATAATTATTTGCCTCTAAAGAGTAATATTAAGAATATTAAAAATATTTTCTTATATTTATTTAAGAAAAAAGCAGATATGCTAGTATAACAGGTGACATCACATATAAGTTAGGAATAACCATTTTCATTAGTAAAAGATTTTCTAAACTTTAACACCTTTCACAAACATGAGTACATGTGACAGAACAGGAGCTCTAGTACAAAATCATATGTCAACAGTAGGAGAGATAAGAAATTAGAAGTCAAAATTCTCAAAGCTTAAATGATAGATGCTATTTGAATTGGGAATTGATAGGAAATAAAAATTTAATTCCTTTGTGGTAATACAGAGATTAATGAAAAAGAATGATTCCATTGATTAAAAAATTAATTGGCACAACCTTACAGAATATACCTATGACATAAAAATGATTTTAAGATAAAATGATTTATTGAACAAGATGAAAATTGGGCTAATGAAACAATTGATTAACTGTCATGTATCCAGACTTCAGAGCACTTAAAAAGGTAGGCCGAATTTGCTAAAAGCGTAACCATTGTGTTGCTATAACAGGGCTGACATATCTATTGGCTCCAGTGGGTACAGTATTGAGGGTCCATGGGACTTTTAGGGACCAATAAGATGCTTTATTCATTATTTTTTTAATCAGCAGGGAATATAACCCAGCCTAAATTATAGTAGTCTTTAGATGAACACAGTTATAAAATAAAACTCTTAAAAAATTTTTGTTTCATGGATAAAGAGACTAACAAAGCCCCAAGTGCCCTGCGCCATGAAAGCTGTGTGCAGCCCCAGCTGTAAAAAGGCTTGAGTTTAGTGAAGAAGGGGATGGTACCAAGAATGGTATTTTTCATGTTTTCATATCCTTTCATATCTCACACATTTTCTTCTCCCCTTTTCCAGAGACAATAAAATAAAGAAGAGCAGAGGCATGAAAGGAAAAAAGCATTATTAAAAAAAAATGATAAAAATACGAGCATTGCATTGCTTTATAAAACTAACGATTATGTTGGTCATATTATTATGAGGAAAGTCTGGCCATATTTATAAAGGACATATGACTGGATACAGTTCTTCTTAGAGTATATTCATATTGTCAAGCATCATAAACTTTTCAAGTGTTAGATTCATGTTCATTGCTGGCCAATCTTATTTAATATTCAAAATGAGAGCTATATAATTGTTAACTTTGTTCTTAAGAAAACCAATTCAAATACAATGCGAAGGAACAGAAAACGATTGCTGGAAATGATAATAGCATCATTGTTAAGAGGTACTAGGTAGCAGTGATGTAAGAAAACATGCTATCAGAAGCTAAGGAGGCATAGATAACGGATTTGGTGAAAAAAATAAAGTGCTTACTTTATCCTGCTTGAATGGCTGATTCTGTTTGTTCTTTCATCATCGAGTCCAGAAAGATAATTTTTTAGAGGAGAACCATTTCGGCAAACATCTGAAAGTGAATCACTTTGTACTTATCTGAGCTTAAGAACCAGCAAAGAGAGCAACATGGTTTTAGAGGGAGATGTGGTGATTGTTCTACTTTTTAAAAAGTTAGCTTCATATTTCTGTTTCATTGAAAAGAAATGTAGAAGGCAGCCAGGTTGCACAGAATGTTCTAAGAGGAACATTTTAATGGCTTCTCTACTCCTGACACCAGAATTTGATTGTGCTGAGTAGGTAGGGTTTAAATAATCCAGGTAAATCCTGATAACCGTATCTTGCAGGGTCTTTAAGAAAGAAACTTAAGAAGGTGACTAGGTGATTTGGGGAACTTACTTAAGTTAACAAATTGTAATGAGAACTTGACACTGTGGAACCAGTTATTTTATTATTTTACTTTATTTCATTTTATTTTAATTTTGTTATTTTATTTATTTATTTATTTACTTATAGCAAGCATGAGTGGGGGAGAGGGGAAGAGGGAGAGAGAGAATCCTAAGCAGGCTCCAGTCTCAGCACAGAGACCAACGTGGGGCTCAATCCCAGGACTCTGGGATCGTGACCTGAGCCAAAATCAAAAGTCAGATGCTCAACTGACTGAGCCACCCAGGTGCCCCCAAATAAGGTGATTTTAAATAAGTTTATTTTCTCTATATGTTCATACACCTTTGTTAGTAGCTCTTTTATTAAACCTTTCTTGAATTAAGCATGCTATTCCTTTCTTTCTGGGATCTTTGTATATTCACACTTGAATTTTGAAGCTTATGATTCGAGTAGATAAGGATAGTTTTGAAACAATTTTTAAAGAAAAAAAGAGTAAATATTATTAGAGTATATCTTAGCAAAACCATCCAAGCATCTCTCTCTTCGGTAGGCTTTTACCCATTTCCCAAATTTCTTGGGCACTTATTGCTTCTACCATTTCTCCACTGTAGCAATCACATTTTGATAAGAGTATTACAGTCAAAGGGTGGGAGGGGGGGTTCTATTGCTTGATTAAATAATACACAGTTTTAAGGGCTGGTTACACAGTGTATGTAAGGCTGTTATTTCTGAGTCTGGTCCTTGAGCTTGAAGTTATCAGGGCAGGAAGTTGAGAAGGGAAGATGGATGTGAACCAGAGAAAGCAAGGATAAGACAAAATCTGCTAAGCTTAGATGGAACTCATGAGGACAGACTAGAATCCATATCAATCCTTCACCATCTCTATCTCATACCTAAACACGCACCTAGCCCAAGAGTTGGAGAAGCCGAAGCTGAAGGTAAGGCACAAAGAAGGTAAGACTGCTGCCTTGTACCAACAGGTGAGCCAAGAGACAAGCAGCAACATGTGCCCTGCAACAACCCCCAAAACGTAAAGAAGTGTGGCTATGTCTTTGTGTCTGCTTGCCAAATCTTATACAAAATTTATCTTTGGGCCTACACTACACTAACTTAGAACCATTCAGGGAGGCAACCCTGAGAAATTCTGCTTTAGCTTGACTAAACTGAGGCATTGATATCCACCACATCTATGTTTACCCTTTGATATTCAGATGTCTGTGCCACAGAAAAAGGATTTCTGCTGCTATCACTACAGCCATTCATTTTTTTCCCCCAAAGCCTTAAATACCTGGAAACATTGTAGGTGAATTGGACTACTGACATGAATACTCCAAAATTTTCATGAAGTCTTTACACATAGGTGTAAAAACAAACAAACAAATAAACAAACAAAAACTAGATTTTCCACATGATTCTCTCTAAATAATGGCATATTATCATAAACTCTTGGTATCTTTATGTCTTTAAATTTATTGTGAATAGCAAAGGAAGTTAAAATGCAGTCATTCTAACAACTAGTGTGCAAGGAATCTTGGTATTTATGGATAACACATTTGAGTCAGTAGTATTTGTTAGAACACAAAACGTTCCCTGGATGATTCTAACAAATAGTCAACAAAAAGGAGTCTTATATATTCCTCCAGTTTTAGTACTCTTGACAGCATCATAAACTGTAGGAGAAACTGGCCCAACATGCAGTATTCACTTTTAATATCATCAGTGCTCATCCATGTTGTTAACCATCTAACGTATACCTGTGCTACGCTTCAGGCCTCGAGGGTCTCACGTATCAGAAATCAAGTCATTTCCAAGGCAACTTGGATATATGCCCTCTCTTAGAGTAAGAATGTATGGAATTTATATCCATGTATATTTCATCCACAGTCATCAATATGCCATCTCCAGCCTACTAAGTGTCACTCCCATTTGGGATAATTGGAAAACAGAGGAACTGAGTTTTGGGAGAGAACACTGTGTTAAAACACAGAAGAGAAAAATAAATGTTGTGATGATGATGATGTGGAGGAGGAGGAGGAGGAGGAGGAGGAGGAGGAGATGATGATGATGATGATGGTGATGATGATGTGATAATGATGGGTTTATTTCATTTTGTTGGTCCATGATGGCTTGGGTAAGTTAGTAGAGGAAAAAGTAAAGGCAAAAACGATTTCAGAATTAAATGTTCCCTAGTAAAATCTGTTATGAAGCAAGGAATGAGTCAGTGTTGCAGGGGTACAAAGATGTAGAAATCAGTTAGGTGTAGAATTTAGGGATCCACAGAAGCAGGTTTAAATATGATAAATAAGGAATGAGAGAATGGAAACCCAGTGAGGCAGGACTCATAAGCCAGATATTGCTAGTTAACTAATCCTAGGCCAGAAAACCAGCAGCAATAAAATTAGGATACGTGTTTGCTGAAGCAAAACAAACCATTTTGTATACACCACATGGAAACTATGACACTGTCAAAGGTTTCTAAAAAAAACAAGGGTTGATACATAGAGTTAAAGCAAAATACCATTATAACTAATTTAAAATGTCATTAGGGATGCCTGGGTGGCTATGTCTGTTGAGCATCCGACTTCAGTTCAAGTCATGATCTTGTGGTTTGTGGGTTCCAGCCTTGCATTGGGCTCTGGGCTGACAGCTCAGAGCTTGGAGCCTGCTTCAGATTCTGTGTCTCCCTCTCTCTGCCCCTTCCCTGCTCGTGCTCTATCTCTCTCTCTCTCTCTCAAAAATAAACATTAAAAAATTCATTGATACTGAGTTTATTTTAGCATGTTGTTTAGTGATTTGTTAGAAAAAAAATGGTTATACAGATTTTATGTATTTATTTTAATTCTTGGCTACCTGATACAATTTTTAAAATATTCTATTCCCCAACTACAATTTTTTTGAACAGCCTTGGTAGGCAAAACTCTAATGTATATGAAAGTGGAAATTAAGGAAACGAATTTTAGAATATAAAGTGGTTACAGTGAGAGTCAAGTCTGTTGCAGAAGAAGGTCTCTTTGGAGAATTATATTTTAATCACCAGAAGAAATGGTTAATAATAAAGCTAGATTCAGTCAAAACTATATAACATTTTGTAGTTGTTGTTTTGTTTACAGCCAGTTTACAAGGTCAGTTTATACATTTTCAATGTGGATTAGACTATTTACTACATTCAGTGTTTTCTATTTTAAAAGTAGTATGAGGTTAAAGACCCACAAGGCCTGTACATTGCATAAATTGATAAGGATGGGTAGTTTAAAAAATACAATTGAAAGCCTACATTGAATCTTATGCTGAAATAAAATTCCCATTACTGCTGCATGGGGACCAATGTGTTCTCCTTTGACAAGGACAGATTTTAGATTAAGTACTCTTAGATTGTAAATTACCATTCTTGATAGAAGGCCTCCCCTGTCTATGGTGCCTTAGAGAGCTGGGGCAGACAGAAAAAGTGTAGATTTCAAGGAAGCAAAATCCTGTCTCTTAATGACCCCCAACCCCCACACCCAAATTTCCATGTTTCAAGAGAAAGAATAGTAATGCGAAGATACTGTTGAATTTAAATAGGAATAAAGAACATTATAATTACAAATCTTAGTAGCCATTCTGAGAATAGTTGGCTGACATGTCCCATCACCAATTACAATTACATCAAATTTGGCCACCAGAGGTAGGGAAGGTGGGGGCCTGGCTCAGAGAGGCACTTCTCTGGATTCATCTTCAAACTTGCAAGGATTTTATTTTACAAATTCGTTGCATACAGTTCAGGTTAAATAATTAATATTTAAATAAGGTGGATATGACTTTCTTGAACAAGGGAAAAGACGAAGTGGAAGCTTCACAAACACAGGGTCAAAGTCTTTTTTTTTTTTTTTTAATCCTGTCACTCAGAGATAAGACATTAGCATCAGCACCCAATAGAGAGACTGCTTCCCCTAGGAGATAACTGAAGCTTCTAAATCAGTTTTGTTTTGGTTTTGACTCTGCATTTTAAAAAGAAGGGGATGACAAAATGATCATGGAGTAGATTTCTTATTTTTTTAAGAAAATCCATATTCATCATATCAAAGTGAGTCCACACACAGGTATGCCTTTCAAGCCATAGTAAGCAGATGTTTATTTCCTAGAGCAAATACATACCGCAAAATCAATTTGTGAACTCATTACATAAATCCATATTAAACTACTTAGTCTATATTTAATACTATAACAAGGATAGTCAGGGTAAATTAAATGGATTTTATTTCCAGATGGCAGAGAGCTCAAGTTAGTCCTTTTATTTCTGATTTATTTCTTGGTTCTAATCTGTGTCTGCCACAGACAGAGGAGAGACAAAGAAGAGAGAGAGAGTAAAAAGAAGTGATCACTTTTGCTCTTCTGATAGTTAAGGGCTAATCAAATCAATATGTTCCAGTCCTGGCAGTGACAGTACTCAATGATTATCTTATGTTCATGCATAACCCTTTAACTCATTCTTCCAACATGGCAGCAGGATGAGTCCCTTCTTCAAAGCTGGGTAAAATACATTCAGCAAGGAGGAGTCATCTCATCAGTGGGAGAATGATTCACTTATATTCTATCAAAGAACTTAGGATACATAATAAGGCCCCGTCAACGCTCCCTTAAGCTTTTCATTACCATCAGCAATGCCAATAACTTACAGGATTTCAGGTCAGCATCAAACGCTCCTTTTCAATTCAAATGCAAACTGCTAACCATTTCCTCTTCCGTATTATTCTTTGAATTTCTCTTCCTCTCTAGGGGCAGAGTGGCCACTCAGTTCACACCACAACTATTTCCTTCTGGGGATATTACAAAATATCTGCATTTATTATTTTCTTCTGCTCCAGTCTTTCGAATTTACATGACAGAATATTGTTTTCCAGTCAGACTATTAACTGTGTCTATTTCAATTATATTGCTTTGAGATTTTAAAAATATTTACCTTTTTTTGGGGCGCCTGGGTGGCTCAGTCGGTTAAGCGTCCGACTTTGGCCCAGGTCATGATCTCACGTCCGTGAGTTCAAGCCCCGCGTCGGGCTCTGTGCTGACAGTGCAGAGCCTGGAGCCTGTTTCAGATTCTGTGTCTCCCTCTCTCTCTCTGACCCTCCCGCATTCATGCTCTGTCTCTCTCTGTCTCAAAAATAAATAAACATTAAAAAAAATTAAAAAAAAAAATAAATAAAAATATTTACCTTTTTTACTTCATCTTCTAATCTATAATAGTTTGCACTACTCAGCATTATCAATTAACTAGTAATCAGTAATTGAGTGTCTGCCCTTTACCAGGTGCTTGAAATGCAGAGATGATCAAGACAGGGGCTCTCACGGAACTCAGAATCTAGACTCTTTCTGTCAAAAAACACTTAGGTCACTCTTTGTGATGTTCCACCTTTGGAAGTAATGGCTTTGCCATTTATTCAGTTAAATTAAGAATCTAGGAATCATCCCAGGTTCTTAAACATTCTTTATATATTAGTAGATCATCTCCACGTATTGAAGATCTAATATATCTGCTCACTCTTTCTGTATTGTTGTGGTAGGTGACCTTGTTCTGTCTTGCCCAGCTTCACACTGATATACTTTCCCTATTAGTTTTGCTATTTCCAGTCCATTTCCACCACTGCCAATGTAGCCATCATCCTCTCTACTTCCAGAGTTCTCTTTTGAAAACACCAATAGCATCCTTTACATTCTAGCCATCAATATCCCACATAGCCTAGACAAAAAGCCCAATTTTCTTTGCATATTCAAAAAAGATACTCTGTGATCCATCCTGCATATCTCTCCAGTTTCACTAAGCTACACATACTTCACTGAAAATATACTTCTGCTTCTATGCTATTTCTCTAGGCTTTAGGTGTAACATTTCTTCTATCAGCCGTTTCTTTGCCCTTATTTGACAGCTTGGCAAAATCGTATTTCTACTTCAAAGTCCATCTCAGCTCAGATGTCACATCCTCAGCAATGAGTTTCTCTGATTCCCATAGAAAGAGTTGCTTAAGCTCTCCATTGTGTTACCCCTACATTGTGTATTTACATACTCTAGGGACTCATGGTAATGATTTGTTCTGCTTCCAACTTCTCTATTAGACTAGAAGCTTGAACAATTTTACTTAGCATCTGCATTCAGAATAGGAATAACTTCTAGGATAACATTTTATGTGCAAGAAATTACATACTTGGTATGAGGTTTTATTGCTGTTGTTATTGTTCTTGATATAAAAAGCAAAAGGTATTTACCACTTCACTCAGTTGAATTTCCCCGAGGGTCATGTTATCCTTTCTAGGCAAGTGTGTTAAAGACCTAAAATGTCTGATCAGAATTGGGCTCAAAGGCTCATGTTAAATAATGAGAAGTAAGGCTCGTGTACAAAAAGAAAGCAAGGTGGTCTGTATGTCAGAAATCAGACATGGCATTCATGAGATCCAAAGGCTTATGTATGGACGACCAATTCTGTTAACTCTTGCTTCTTTCTATTTACGAAAACAAGAAGACAAGGCAAGAGTAAAATACAAAATAAGCTACATGGTATTTTCATTTCTTTCTTCTTCCAAGTAACTGCTATGCCGTTAGGAAAAGATCACTTAGAGAATCGTTCTTCTCCATTCAAAATAGTCTATTCTGCTTTTGTACATTTTCATGTACATAAACTTAGTTGACATCTTTCAGAACTAAAGAATATATTACCTGATTATCAGGTAGCTCTTCATTTAAATAGAAACTAGAACTGAAAAGTATCAGGAAATATGGAAAGATGGCTTTTCTACTTGATTTTTCTTGGTTTGCAATACATGCTTTACTATGAGGATGGATTGTTTTTTTATTTCAAGTGAATTTTCTTACATTCTACAATATATCACACTCAGACATAATCCAAATAAAAGAAATATGTTTTGTCAATATTGTCAGGGAAAGTTAAGGTTATCTAGGGATCTTGGTGGATATTTGTCAATACAAAATAACAAAGATGGCTATACATAGCACATACTAGTCATTTAGGCTTATTAACTAATTTTTTGGTTTTCAATGGAACTACATTATAGGTTAAAGACCTATGAGTAAAGCAAACTGTTCCCCTCCCTCCTTTAAAGATAAAAAAAAAAAAAAAAAAAACTATTTTGGAACCTGGAACTTCTCTCTTAAAGCGGGGAACAAAATAAAACAAGTGAAGGCACTTTTCTAAACAACAGAAACCTTGTCGGTCTGCATCACAAGTGATACCAATATCCTCCTCAAATAGGGTTTAGACACAAACATAGTAGATGAAGCACTAGCTGTATTAGAATTTAAGGAATTTGCCTTAATATACAAAGACTGAAGCACTCTTTTAAGGATATCTACCATCCCTAATGCTCCTTTCAGTTTTGTAAGCCTTTGGTATTCTGAGTATTTGGTAAATGTTAAATAATCAATATACCATTATAGGTCACGCTGCACTAATTACATTTAACAATTAAGGTTAGTCGTGCTAAATTTTTATTTTTGGTTAAACTACAGATTCCTGGGTAACAGGAGTTACGTAATATTTACCTTTAAGACTCAAGACACATTCTACAACTGGCCCACCCTCAGCAATGACTTTTAGCACACGGGGAATTTGGGCAGATATCATTTCTGTGGCAGAATCTCAGGAATTTTAATTAATTTCAAGCTCCTCTCCTTTATTAGTAATTCACAAACTAGTCTGACTAAACTCAAATAAATATTAACAATCCTCCATTTCCCTGTCCAGGCTCCATGTGGTAGACTGAGTGTTGGGGGGGAAAGTCACATTATGGGCAAAGTGGCTGAGACAGCAGGTGTGAAAGTCAAACTGTGCTAGCTGAGTGGCCTTGATAAATTAGCTACCTTCCTTGAGCAGGATGTTTCTCACCCACAAAGTAAAAGGAAAAGAACTGTATTTCCTTCATAGGATTCTTGAGAAGAATCAATTAGTATGGTATTATAAAGCCCTGACTCAACATGGTGCCCACTAATAAAGATTTAACAGTGTTTTTCAAATCCAGCCCCACCCCTTTAGAGCTGTTCAAATTACCATGCTATCTGACCTCTCTGACGCATAATCTTCTAGTCTGTGGAATGAGAAGAGTAATATATTCTGGACCAGATTATCATAGAAGAAAATGGAATGATGCTTATGAAGTGCTTAGCACACAAAACCTGACACAAGTAGGTTTTTGAAAACGCCATTCTCTTCTGTATTTCCCTTTTTCTTCTGTATTTATATAAATCTTACTCTAAGCAGGGCTGACCAGAGCCCTATTGGCATATTCTTCTCCATAATTAAAATGGTGTTTATTTTATGTTTCTAAGTTTCTCATTAAATTTAAAATAACAAAATACAAAAGCCTTGTCTACTAGGGACCTTTTTGGTGTTCTGAGAGGCAGAGAATACTCCAAGTAGTTTATTTGGGGGCTGAAGTCACAGACAAAATCACACTCACATTTCTAAAACTCTTGGCATACTTTAGTATATATTGCTTGTTGTTTGATGCTTTCTTTGCACCCATGTATTTTGATTTCTAAAATAAAAATAATATAGTAGTTTTCTGAAATTATAAATATAGATATGGAGATGATTTAGATTTAAACTTATTTTAAAGGTTCATACCCATATTGTATAAAAATAATTATATTCTACTTTTTTATACTTTATTACACCATTTATATATTACATAAATTTATTCCACTATACAGTAATATTCCACTTATCACTGTAGCATATCTTGGAAGAAAGAGGTTAGTGTTACTCTTAGAGCCCTAAGGAATAATAATTCAATCTGATCCCTACAAAAACCAGAGCAAACCTAGAGAATGACAGTAGACAGCTACGTAAGTAGTGGTTCCTATTCTATCTGCTATGCCAGATCCTATACCTCTGTGTGAGCAGATTAACACAACCTCTAGTACAATATATTTAGCCATAGTGATGTGTTCTTTTACAATCAGAACATTTTTTTTCTCATTTACTAGGAATAAGAAGTCATCATTCATTTTCAGTCATGTCTCAGGGCTATGTTAACTCTCCCATGTTCTGTCATAAAATAGTCCAGTGGGACCTGGACCATGCAGATGTTTTGTAGCATATTTCATTTGTCAATTGCATTAATACAATCATGTTAATCAGACAAGTTGAGTGTGAAATGGCAAACATATGGAGGGTTTTGGTAAAACACATATCCTTCAGCGGTGGCAGACAAATCCTATAAAGGTACAGTGGCCCATAACATCAGTGAAGTTTTTAGGGGCACATGGTTTGGAACATGGCAAGACAAGTCCTATAAATAGGAACAGATTATTGTATTTCATACGTCTAAGTACTGAGGAAGAAGCAAAGAAACACTAAGAAAACACTAAGAAAGAAGTGCCTATAATTGCTCATCATAAATTGGGCTTTCAGAAATGCATCAAGTCAAAAGGTCAGTTGGCACCATCATCAACGTGTAGCAAGATTAAAGATTAAACAACTGATATAAGGCACAAACATGACCAGAGGGCATAAGAGCAGCTAACCCCAACAACCATATTTCCACTGTTATATAGGTATCTTCCCCTCAACTCACACTTATGGCCAAGTGACTGAGGAGGAAAAAGACCAAGCTTTGTCAGTTTGGTATGTAGATATGTAGGTGTACTCAAAATAGATGACTATTATACCACAGCCTCAGTCAGATATAACCCTGAAAGAAGGCAGTGAGAGAACATTCCCCGGAAGGCAGAATGTTGAGTACACCAGGGCATCTACCTTATGTGAAAAGAAAAATGGAGCAAAGTAAGAATATACATATGGACTATGAGCAAAGTCAGATGGTTTGGCTGATTGACTATAGTTCTGGAGAGAGAGTGAAAGTTCAGGGTCAAGGAGGTTTGGAAAAGAGGGATGTGGGTGGGCCTATGAGAGTGAACACCAGATGCAAAGATTCTTGAATCTAAACACCAGATTATATCCTCCAAAAAAGAGGCACTAAACTATCAAATAGATGGAACAGTTCAGCCAGGTGGCATCAGCCAGGCTCTGGTGGTGGCACAAAAATATGTGAATGAAGAGGCTATAGTGGTCATGATGGAGTCTACACATTGCCCAATAGCATGGGCTCAAACTCAACAAAGCTGCTACTGCTTACCAGCAACTACTGCTACTGCCATATATGAAATATACAAGCAAGCAAGACAAATGCTGAGCACTCAATAAAACACCATTCTTTGATGAAACCAACTAGCCTATCGGTGACATATTGTTTATATTGAACTCCTTCTGCTCTGGAAGGGGCAGAAATTCATCTTGACTGGAGTATACACATGTTCTTCCTTTCCTGTTCTCGTTCTCAGGGCTTCAGCCTGCAGCACTATCTGAGAGCTCACCAAGTATCTGAGCCATCAACATGGGATTCTACATATCACTGTGAAAGATCAAAGAACTCATTTAATAGCAAAAGAGGTGTGGGATGAACATATGACCATAGAATCTCCTGATCCTCTCAAATACCAACCACTGAGAAGCTGCTGACTTGACTTATGACAAAGGTACAGCTTTTTGGAGGAGCAATTGAGGAAAGAAATGAGAGATGATATTCTAAGACGGGGTACCTTCCTCTAGGGTGCAGTGTATTCTCTAAACCGATGACCAGTATATGTTTCCATGTCCTCAACAGTAGAGTACATGGACACAAGAGATTGAAGTAGGTATGATCCTGCTTACTTACCATTACTCCCAGTCACCCAGTTGGAATATGTGTGTTTCTTATTCCTGCAATTCTAGACTCTATGGACTTAATAGTCCTAATCTCAGAGCAGACATCGTTGAACTTGAGGGATCATTGCTGCCTGGTCCTTTCAGGCTTCTTATGCCAAAATGCCAGTATGCAAGGCAAGAATTATTACCCAGGTCATCAGGAGGAGGAGGGAACAGGGAAGAATTATTGGCACTCAGGTGATCTACTGGAGGTGTCTCTTGGTAGTCTTTCCCCCAACTTTGATGGTAAGTGGACTAGTACAGTTTCTATGACCTGTGAAGGGATAGGGGTTTGAGTCTTCCCACATGATGAGCCACATGGACCAGCAGAGATGATAGCTGGGGGTGAGAGGAATACCTAATGGGTAGGAGGAGAGAAACAATACATACCAGTTGTAACCCTGAGACCAGTGCAGTTGCACTGGAGGGAGATTTAATTCACACCTCTAAACTTCCTGTTTTCTCCAGGGAAAGAGAGCAACTCATATTCTGAAATAGTTATTTCCAAAATTTTATTACATGAAGGAAATAGATCTGAGTGGTGCAAGGGAGGACCGCAGTAGATAGAGTGGTACACCATCCAGCTCTCTCAGGACTGCAACACTCATTCCTCCTGCTGGAGGGAGTGGTAGTGCCTGATGGCTCCCTACTGAAACCATCTCAGGTGATAGCCTTTAGCTAAAAAGAACACCACTCAAGGGCACACCCATTTCTGGGGATAGAAATGAGAGGACAGCCTGAGGAGATTTCCCAGTTTCAAAGCTTCTACAGGGATCATTTGAAGTCTTTGTTCTGACTGTATTGTAATTGTAATGCATTCCTTCAACCTGTGTATATGAATGTCATTTCATTATAGTTCTATCAATATTGATATTATCACCTAATAATTAAAAATTATACCTATATAATTTTAACTATTCAATTCTATATACCTCCTACTATCACATTGGTAAGTTAACATTTTCTAATAATAATATATAAGAAAGTATATATATAAGAAAGAAAAACCATACATATTTGCATGTGTGTGTATACATACTCCTGTTATCAAGGGGTGATTTACCTGTAAAATACAGAAGTATAACAAGCACATGATCATTTGAATTCCCCATAAAAATCAAGATTCTTATCTACTTCCTCCCTATAGAGGTAAGAAAAAAAAAAAAGATCTAGAATACCACTTTTTGGTGTGTTTACCACAAATGTATGATATGATCAATATTTATGAAGCTATCAAGTCTTCCATATTGTATGGATTTACAATTATCACTGGTATCAGGATACTTCACATTACCGCAGGACTCATTTCTAATTTCAAAGTCTGCCATACAGCCATATCCTCCTGATTAGCACTGAGCTAGCTTCCTACTTGAAGCACATGCTGAACCAAGGACAAGGTGAATGACAAGCCTTTATTTGCTGAGAAACCTCTGCCAACATAAAACTGGAATGAGAAGTCATTAAACTGATACTGCAAACCTTGCAGCAAACCTTTCCACTAGCAGTCATTTTGAAACAAACCTTTCCCCTTAACCTTGTCCACCGCGCTAAAAACCTAAACTCAAATGGATGTTGTTGTTGAAATATTTGTTTATTAATTCTTTTCTTGGAGGATGAAGAATGTGCCAGAAGAAAGCTGTCATTGTACCCACCCTATTAAATGTCTGCTATTTTTCTTGAGAACAAACAAACTAGCAGAAGACTAACATTTGGGTAACATTTGGGTAGCAATTTAGAGCCTACAAACCTCTTTTACATACCTTTATTGTAATAAATTTTTGAGATGATTATCTACTGCATTTTATAGCTGAGAAGATAAAGACTCCGAAAGGTTAGGCAACATTGTCTGTGATTCTGTCCATACATATATTCTATATTCCATCAGGTTTTAAATCTCTATAGGTAAACTAGAAAAAGATGTGGGGATGAAATGTAGACATATCTCATCTACTATATGAATGCTATATGATAAAAGATTAAATGATTGCTTTATTCCAATCTTAGGCCATCACTAAACCCCTCAGGAAAGTATTAGTTTGAGTGTCAATGCTCTAAGGAAAGGGTACTTTGAGGTAGAAAATAAAATAGCATGGACAACCATCTCTTATTTTATCTCTACCTTGGCAAGCAAAAATAACATTTCAGCAGATTGAACACATTCATGGCCATATATGCTGACACTGGAAGCTACCTTGAAAATTCTGGTTGTGTATCCTATTAGCTACAGTTAATTACCAAGGTTTATAAGGGAAAATGCTCATGGAAAACTTATGAGCTTATAATACCACAACATTGGTAATATGTTCCAAAAACGTTAAGTTAACTTTTATTTGTTCAGACTCAATGATGGAAAAATAAAGAGAATGTTTTAATGAGCATCTCACTTTGTAGGAGGAAACTGTCTAATGACTTAGTTTCTAGCTTGGATCCACAAACATGTTAGTCTAGTACATGGAATTGGCCCATCTAAATTATCTACAGAATTCTAGGAACAATTTGATCCCACACTAAATAAAACTGAGCATTTAAGTCATGGTAACCCTTGTCATATAAGAGACAAAAATTTAATTTAATTGACCACCAGTGACTGATATGAGACTGAGAAGTACTTCCTATTAGCTTTGGTTACATTGTTTTACATAGTTGCTTAAGTGCTATTACACTCACAAATTCTAACAGATTTTGAAGTGTTAAGACTAATTGTAAAATTATTCATTGCTTCATATAATACTACTGAATTTACTATGAAAGAGTCAATATTTAGTAAGAAACACTATAATTAGTTGCAGTTAATATACAATTATATGGATGAGCATCCAGATATTCCTCTTGTCTGTTTGGATTTCAAGGTATTCTTTTCACATCAATAGGGAATAAGTCACAAAAACAGATCCAAACAAAACAAAACAAAATAAAACAAAGCTTCTGATTTTATGCCTTAGTGATTATGACCAGACTTAAATACTTCTGCTAATTTTATGCTATATGATATACTGCCTTAATATTTTTGAAAATTCAATGTTATTTGTATCAGTAGACTTTTCCAAGAAAGGACAGGGAATTGATAAAAGCACACATTTTCCTAAATGCTTAACCAATATATTTTGCCTCCTACAGGGAGGGAATTCTATTTTGTTATAAGTGTTGGCAGAAAAAAAAAAAAAAAAAAAAAACAAAATAAACAAAACCAGCACTAGAAAACATTCAATATTAACATGGGACACATAGTCCATATTACTTTATGTAATACTTCCATATTACATGGAAGACATGATATGGTGCCTTTCCTAAACAAACCTATGCTTAGGGAATGTTTATAATGACATGCATTCATTTTGGCCATGTAGCTTTTTTTGTGTGTGCACATTAGAATATGAAGAATATATTACTTCTTCCCATGGCAACTTCATTCTATCTTTACCCATTTCTGCCATTAAATTAAAAATATTCCAGACTGCATATGGCCCAATCATCACTGCATTTATTCCCTGGCCCTCAACTCTCCTGGACAACAGTTATGTATTTTCAATGTCCTTCACTGCAGAACACTGCCAGGAAAATGAATGTCAACCAGCAGCTGGAAGAAGTATAATCAGCTTAGAGATAATGGATACCTTATATCTATCTTATCTTTCCAGCCTTGTTCTCTATCCTGCATCCCCTCAGCAAAAGAAAATTGCTAACTTTCCCACCCAGCTATCAAATAGTTTTATTAATTTAATTACTACCTGCCCACACTCCAATTTACTGGATAACTTGAGGGTAAGTAATTCATCAACATCAGCTATGCCAACTGGATCCTAATTTAACTGCTTACAGGTTTGCAAATCTGGCTACTGAAACCTTGTTCTTGTGACACCTAACACATTGATTCTTGATACTTTCTGGCTGGTGTGTTCACTGACTGGTGGCCTTGGAGCTATAGTTGGCCTCCTCCATTTGGAAAGGCAGCTTCTTAACCAATGTGCCCCGCCCCCCACCACATAAGTAAGCAAATAAATTAAAACAAACAACAATAAAACTTTTCCTTAGCTATTATAAGAGATAAAGAATACAAATAATATAAATCAGCAAAAGTATTTTAATTTCCATTCACCACCACTTACATAATATGGCTAAATCTTTCTGATGCATGTGTAAAATCTTAAGAAAGCAGAACATTTTCTGTGCTTTCATACATTATGTGAGTGTGCATGTGAGAGAGAGGGGGAGGCAGGGAGGCAGCAGTCTAGCACTGTGTATATGGCATTACAGTATTACATATATACTGTTATTGATAGGACTTCCTATAGTAAGATGACTTTTTTTTTTAATGCCTTTAATCCTCTTGACCTGTGTATATATTTCACCTGTTAGAGTACACACATCTCAATATTTTTCCCAAATTTATTTTCTGGAGAGCAAAACAAGTCATTAACTCAGTTTAATTTAGTAGATTATGTTTACTCTATTTCCTAAGTCACTAATTGCTAGAGTGGGAATAGCTAACTGTATATAAAAGACTATGTGGAAACTTCATTAGGCTTATGTAAATATCCATTAACAATGGACACTGGCTGGAATAGGCCATTGTGTGTGCTTCAGTGAGAAGCAGATTGTTATGGCTGCCAAGAGTAACTCTCAGTCGCAAGCTTGTGGACAGACCAGAGCTGAACAGCTGGCCATATGAGCCCAAAATGTGCCTCAAAATATATGGTAGCCATTTATTGTTGAAACTTAAACAGAGAGGGCTATGTTCTTCCCACCGTGGTCAGCCTCATTGCTGAATTTATATTTATAGCTGGCCTCTCCACCATCTGTGCATGTGGACTACACTGCATCTCCAAGGAGTTGGAGAAGCATTATATGAAGACCCGACTGAATAGCTGGGAAAAAGCAGTCCATCATTTATAAGGGTGTGTGTGTGTGTGTGTGTGTGTGTGTGTGTGTGTGTGTGTACAGCAGTCACAACAGTGTCCTGCCATGCTTTCAGATTTTTATCTTCATTTTCTTTTACTTTCTGTTCTAATCTGTTGCCAAATACATTAAACACTGACCAAGAGTGCAGAATCTACTGACAATACTTTACCATCTACATGGAAGAATGAATTATCCAGATTCACAGAGGCTCGTCCCAGTGAGGAGGGAAACGACTCACCTGCCTAGGGGAGGCTTGCTCTACGTGGTAACTTAGACCTAAACGAATCAGGGCCTGGATGGAATACAAGATGCTGGTAATAAATGGCTACCTGTTGAAGTCAGAGCTTGCTGGGATAAGTGAAGCTGGAGGCTTATAACTGGTTTATCGAATAAGCTGAACTGCTAGAATATTAAGAGGAAACAGTTTCATTTTAGTCTGTGGTCCACTTTCATACACACCTTGTCAGATCTATTTCCTATCCCTGATAGCAATTTGGGCCATTCCTCTGGTCCTGGGGTCAGCTTACAATATCTTAAAAGCCTTATCTTTAGGTAATAAAAACAACAAACAATAACCACACACACACACACACACACACACACACACACAGAGTAAGACAGTAAGATCTAAATCAAAACACCAATCTAATGTTCAATTTAAAGTTTCTTCCCACTTATCAGAGTAGACCTGAGACCAAAAGTGAGGAAGAGCTAGTGGGACTGTCAGTGGTTTTTACAGTCTCTTAGATCTATTGTTTTCTCCTCCATTTAGATCTATTATTTTTTCCTCCTCTATGTCTCCCCCTGTCTCCAGGGTCAGACATCCAGGAGAGGATGGATTTGCTCAAAATCCATTGAAATCCATGCTTTCCTCAAAAGAGGAAGGCATCCACAAGCCTCTTTTTTGTGAGGCAGCTCTGTGGGTTCTTGAGAGACTGCCACCCTTCCCTTAGGAATGCCCTCACTGGACTCTTTGCATGGTCTAGCTGGCCAATGCACCAGCTCCCCAGATCAGCTCCCTCTCAGGTGGTGTCTCTCTTCTGGTTTGGGTAGCCTCAGCAGGCAGGACCTCTCAGGCATAATCTTTTCAAAATGACTCCAGCCCTGCTATCTTCAAGTGCAACTCACATCTTTGTTCGTTCCCAAGCTGGAAATAGAGCTTCTCCCCACAGTCGCCTTCCCCTTTCTCTTTCCCAGCATTCTTGTGGACAGTTCCAGACAATTTCCAGCTTCTAGCTTGTGTAATTTTCCCATTTCTCACTTTTACAAGCAATTCCTAGTGAAAGATAGACATATACACACACTTGCGCACGCACGCACACACAACCTGTTCAAGAGGTTTTCTTGGTGTCTCCACAACTTGACTTGTGTGGAAGGGAAAGTGCCCTGATTATCTCTAATCCTATGAATTCTGGAACTTCAGAGAATCCTCCATTCCTATGGGCAATTGTAGGGAATGGTCACTGGGTGTGTTTGGTCAGTGTCAACAAGTTTTAGGACAAACTATTTCACGCCTCTTTTTAGAAATATAGAAATGCTTATCCAGCATTTTCCCCAGCTTTATGGCCATAGCTGAAAATCAAGTTTAACTAGAATTCTCTTATTCTGTGACTTGTGATAGCACCCATTACTAGCATAACTGTGGCCATACTGTCATTACTAATGAGATGGTGCACAGTTCTTAAAGCCTGGCTCACATTAGAGACTGATTTTAGATGTTTCTTTTCTCCTACTTATCCCTTACTATTTCAGCATAAGAGAATGTACTTTGTCACACAAATAATGTTACACTAACACTTAAAGCACATTAAATGGAGGGAAAATAAATAGTCCGTCAGTGAAATCGGCAATCTTGAATGAGAGTTAATTGTCCCTTTTAATTCCTAGATAATTCCTTTAGTTCCTTTACTCATCTGGGACTGTTGCTATATGGTTGTTTTTTTGGTTTCAATCAAGGAAGAAAGGGAAAGTCATCATCGAGCATTATTATGAGAGTCCAAGAGCCTTCAGATGATTGGTTAGGGATGCACAAAATATAAGGCCTTCCAAGACATATTTTAAATGATAGAGGCCAACGAAAGCCTTTGTCTCATACATTTGAGTTACTTTCTATTAAACTTACTGCAGGGAAAGAGTGAGACAAGAGTGGTGAGTCATGTCAAGAGGGAGGAAATTGGTCTTGAAGAGTTGAAAGCAACATAATCAACAGGTGGTATGAAAACTTCCATAGAAGATATTAATATTTTAAAGTATTTGGATCTATATAAACAAATTTTCCATTTCTGCTTTTTTAAACAAATGAATACTTTCGACTTTCTTTAGTGATAGAACATTTCAGAGCAGCTGACCGGTTTGTTTTTCTTTCTCTTTTCTTTTCTTTTTTCCTGACAGAATTTTTGTTGTTTGGGGGATAAGAAATATGTCTTATCATAGAGTTATGATAGTTTTGAATCCACCACCGCATTAAACTTTCAAAAGACTTTAGGACAAAATAAAATTAAAAAAAAAAAACTTTATAAATCATAGACAAAAGACATTTCATCAAAATCTATTTATAAAAAAATAGAAAAATCGTCAAGTGATTATTTCTACTATTTCCACTGGTTCAAGACCATATATATATATATATATACACACCATATATGGTGTGTATATATATATATACACACACACACACACACGGCATTTATATATATATATATATATGGTATTTATATATATATATATATATATGTATATATATATATATCGAGAGAGAGAAATATATATATATTATACATATATATATATCGAGAGAGAGAGAAGAATATATATAAATACACACATATATATCGAGAGAGAGAGAAGTGTATATATATATATATATATATATATATATATATATATACAGAGAGAAGTATTCTATATATAGAATATAGAGATACTATATTCTATATTCTATATATATATACATATATGTGTGTGTGTGTATTCTATATTTACCTGAAATATTAGAAGAAAGCAGGCCACAAGAGGGAATAAGGTAGTAATTTAGTGGTTATTATCTTGACAACCAGAGGCACATACTGTTCATGACTATCTCATTGGATGGAGATACATACCTAGTTTTCTAGAAAGAATATGCCATCAAAACATAAATACACACCTTGATAAACTAAATAATTAAATAATTTCCAAATGACTTTGAGAGATAGGGAAAACAATGTGGATTTTACAAGTGGACTATGCATAATGGCAGCTACCAGTCACAGAGCAAAGTTCCCCTCATCTTACCAGGCTTAGGGACAATGAGCTGCGCACTGGTCTGGGCATTTCCAGCCTCGTTTTCAGCTACACATTGATAGAAGCCTTCATCTGACTTTACCACTCCAAGGATTCGTAAGTTGCTTCCTCCCTAGGGAGAAGAAAGAAGCAGGTGAAATATTTTACAAAGCAAAAACAAACAAACAAACAAACAAACAAACAAAACTCAAAGAGACAAAATGAATATAAAATTTTAATAAAACTTCATAGGAGAAGCAACAAGGTAGGCCATGAGAGTTCTCAGCCTCATAGATATGTCTTATGCCACTTGGAAAATGTCACAGATTCCCAATACTCTGTCGAATCTATGTGTATCCATTTAAGCTAGTTCTGCAATAAAAACTATTCTCACAAAAATACACATCATCCTCAATATCTAAATTAGCAGCAGAGAGCTCTTTTATTAAATAGGCAAGAAAAAAGGTTAGCTCAAAAGAAATTTCATTTCTTCCCTTGTTATTGAAGGAAATTTGGGTTCAGCAGCTGCTGGGGAAAAAGAAAAGAAATCAAAACACTGATTTTTGCAGCTTCTAAAAGACAAGAAATCTAGGTGGGATATTTTCTGGAAGTGTTTACCGAGAAAATAAAAGTCCGAAAATCCTTTTAAAATTGTAATTGCTTTGACATGTGCCCTTTTGGGGGATTTGGAGTGGTGGTATGGTGGATATTTTATACCATGTCCTTCTTGTTATATGGCTGGAATGCTTCACCTTCAGAAATCCATAAATTAAACACAGCAATGTTAACTCCTATTTTATATAAATTGAGCCACCATCTTTTTCAAGGATGGATGATAAAATGATCTGGAAATAGCATTTAATTATACTAACTCAGTTTTTCTTCAATATTAGTGTAAGAATTAGTTCAGTAAGTGAGACGTGTTAAATCACTTCCCCTGAAGTCATTAAGAGATAAATATTACCTCATGGGGAATTCTTAATTGTTTTTAGTGTCTTGTAGTCAATTCTCTGCTGATGTAAAATTCTTAGATAAAGCTGACTAACTTCTAATTAACAATTCTCATATAAGTTACTATTTGCGCTAAATGTTACTTTGTGACAGACAATGGCTCTCAGATTTCTGCAGCTATTGGGGAAATATTTTTAAGCACAATTTAATGTGAACAGAGCTCACACTGTACATTTTCTTTTTACCTTAAGAAAAGAAACATTTAAATAGGTTGGCTGTAATGAGTCATTCTGGGAGAAAGATTATTCAAACTGTAGAAAAAAATAAATGTTGCATTTTATCATGTGTCCTTAAGGGCACTCAACAATTTCCTTTCTATGCAAGTAGCATATATTCTAGGCAGACACAACACATTTCAAGTTGCCCCATGGCAGGTCATTTTTAATTCAGTGGTATTACACTTAAAGGAAATAATGGATTGGTGTGGCACTGAAAAGTTACATTTTCTCTCTTTCTTACTCCATTCCCAACCAATTAAACAAATGCAACTAAAAGGGGAAAATACTAACTGGTGATAAAAGTAATAAAGATATGCTTTATGGATATATTCCCTAAGAACCCTCGTGGCGTGACAAAATGCATGCATAAAGAGGTTATGGAAGTTTCTGAAAGTCAACTGATCCAGCAACAAAGAGGTGGATCCACAAATGAGCACCAGTGCAAGGTCAAGTGGAGCACCTGCCTGGATTGGCAGGGCACCTGTGGTCTATTACCCTTCTGCCAGAAGACCTGGCTTAGACACTCTTCTTCGACAGGTCATATCTGCATCTCAACCTAAGAGAAGTAGGCCTAAACACTCCTTCTTTAGCTACAAAGTTATCTGATATTTGGAAAGTGCTTTTCATATTTCTCATATATTCATATCCTT
Source organism: Panthera pardus (assembly GCF_024362965.1). Classification (NCBI taxonomy): domain Eukaryota; kingdom Metazoa; phylum Chordata; class Mammalia; order Carnivora; family Felidae; genus Panthera; species Panthera pardus. Next base: position 66,661,847 of record NW_026526710.1, on the reverse strand, counting down.
GAATTCAGAACCTCCCAGGCCAACCTACACCTAAAGGAGAGCTTTCATAGAGAGTTTTTTTACATGAACAAAGAATTCTGCTGGTAACAGCAAAAGCAAAGCTAATAATGACAGGTATTGAGTGCTCACTGTGTACCAGGAAAACAACGTAGTCTATATAATACATCATCCCTATTATCCCCCAGAGGGGATAGAATGCACTAGAACTTAGAGAAACTATAAGAACTGTTATTCTCAGCTTCAATTCTTTCCAATGTTCAGAAGTGCAATGCCATGTGAACTCTGGATCTCCATGGCTTTGCTACCAAGGCAACTACCACTGTCATTGTTACTGTCACTACATCCTTTTCTACTGCTCTAGTAGGATCAGCTGTCCTATTTGGAATGGTAGCAAAAAAAAAATGCCTGTATTATGGAAGTAAGACTACAATAATCATAAGTTGAAACAAATAATCTTGTTGAAACTTTATTATAAAGGGTAAAAGTCAAAGAAGTAAGATATTCTTGGCTTCATATAGTTTAGGAGTAGGTTCTAAACTCTGTTCTCCTAAGAACCAGCAATGAGAATAGTTGGAAACATAGTCTCAGGTCCTCTGTATTTTCCATTGTTTGTTTATTTAAAACCTTGTCTGTAAAACAAGGGGGCTGGGCTGTTTGATCATTCTTTTTCAACTCAATTTTAAACTCTAGAAAATCATTTACTTTACTAGAAAAATTTTAACACATCATAAAAATTCCAAACAGGAACACTCTTCCCAGGAAAGAAAAATGACTGAAAAGATAGGAAACGATGAATGGGATTGTAAAGCTAATATGAAAAGAAGATAGTTACCACTATTTGAAAATAATCACTAGGAATGACCACATCTCCATTCTTCATCCAATTCACAGTGGGCACAGGCTTTCCAGAGACGGAACATTCAAACTCAATATCCATGCTTTCATAGGCATACAGGTTGGAAGGGTGATTTAAAAACCATGGCGGAACTGCAAAGACAGAAAACAAAAGTAAGCGGATGAGAATATGAACCAGCATGCTAAGGTCTTTGCCCAGTAAGATGCACTGGACAGGAATGGAGAATATTTGTAATTCAAATAATTCCCTGAAACCCTTAGTTTGTTATACAGAAACCACTGTAGAATGAATCTTCCCTCTTCCAAACACAGTTAAACAGTTGTAGTTAGTGGTGTTTTGCTGCAGGAAAGAACAACAACAACAAAAAAACGCTTTTGGAGAAAATATTATATAGGTAGTAAACATTCTGAATACCTAAGTATTTGTATCCAATTGACTTACATAAAGGATACTGAACAGTGCATAAAGCTATGGAAACAACCTGATAAAGTAAATAAAGGGAAGCTGATAAATCTGAGAAAACCCAGACCGCGAGAGAAGAAAGCCTGGTGTCTGTAATTCTAGAATTTCACTGGGATTTAGTTAATGTGATGGACTCATTCCCTGTTGAAACTGGCTGTGATGATAGGCACAAAGAAATGACTATCACCTTTACTGTGGACACATTCCTATTGTCTTAGCAATTATCTATTGTGGCACATAACTGCACTGCATTATTATTTTCCCAGCATGATACGTGATATAATAATTTAATTTAATGTCTTAATTGCCATAATACTAGTTACTCTATGATGGAAATTTGTAATTGAAAGAAATTACAAATAAAATATAACACACCTTTGCTAATGAATCTCTCAGGCTTGGTCCATCAAAACCCTGCCTAAGAGAGGTAAATTGTAAAAAGAAATGTTCATTCTCTTCCATTGGGAGTCTTAAAGTGATGTTAGATTTGAATATTCATATTGCCTTGAGACTCAGGTTAAATTCACAGTGAAATAGCAGCCTTGATCCTGTTTTCACATAAGACATGGACATGCATTTTTAGTAGCCATTTTTAAAGTTAGATTGCATTTCTATCATTGCTGTTGCTATGCTCAGTGAGTAAGGAGTGCCTAATTTTTGCTCATTTAACAGTATATTTTGCTCTCTCTGACTGCCATCAGCTCTTTCAAACCACCACTGACTTCACAGTCAACTTGCAAACATTGATGATGGTTCTGGAAAAATGGGAGAGCCAGTGGAAAGTGTCCCAGGTTCAAGTCCTAGTTTTTCTACTGAAGATCTTGGAAATCTCAGTCTCTCTCTCCCTCCTTTTCTCTCTCTCTCCCTTTCTCTCTCTCTCTTCCTCCTCCCTCTCTCTCTACCTTATTTTCCTGATTTTTAACTAAATATTTGGACCTCTAGTACTACACAACTTTAAAATTCTTTAATCTTTCACATGCGCAAATTGATTTGTATGACTCAGCTGGGATGCATTAATATTCACAGACTAAAGATATGGAAAAAATGTGTCAGAGCTTTTCTAAAAAGAACATATCCCCATTATATACAGAGCTGAAATTATTTATTTATAATTGATAATATTAGTAAGAGACTGTTTTTATCCCTTAACCAAACTCATTGACAATGAACCAAAAGGCATCAGAAACATTTATTGAATGACGCTCTAAGCAAATATGTCAGTTGTCTGTTGGATTCTGTTCTCAATTTTATTATAGATTTTGATCAACTATTTATTTACTTGCAAATAGCCAATATTTATTGTAGGCTGACTGTTTATAATTTATTAGGCTAAGAACTTTATATTTATTATATTCACCACACCTCTCTAAGGCTTTGTGATTCCCATTTTACAAAGATGCTGAGGTACAAGGAGTTGAACTAACTTTCTCCAAATCATGCTACTTGTAGACCACAGAGCCAGACAGGCTGACTCCCCTGCCTACATTATGAACTACTTTGTAATAATTGTCTCTTTTGCCACTTGAAAATGCAGGTGGAAGAATAACTCATTAACATTCCTGAAGCCTCAAAGATAATGGAGATAAATAATTAGAGCTACTAAAAAATATATAATACCATGTTGTCTATTCCTCTTCCCCCTTTAAGACCTTCTAACCTGGGGCCATGAAAACTTCCTGAATCCTCCCATTCTTAGTGTTCACTTTCATCAGAATTCCTGATATCACTTAGGCCTATTTCAGAGTTTTCAAACCGTGAGTGACATCCATTCGTGGAATGGCAAATTCATTTTTGGAGTTGAGACTAAAATTTAAATATATATGCATGTAAATATGTACATATACATAAACATATACAGATACATACATATATATCCAGTTACACTTCATTTTATTGTACTTCATTTAATTGAGCTCTATTGTGCTTCCCTGACCCCAGATTTTTTTACAAATTGAAGGTTTTGTGGCCACCCAGCATTGAGGAAGCCTATTGGCACCAGTTTTCAAACAACATCTACTCCCTGTCTTTGTGTCACGTTTTGGTAATTCTTGCAATATTTCAAATGTTTTCATTATTATTATGTTTGTTAATACAAATTGGTCATCTATGATCAGTGATCTCTGATGTTACTACTGTAATTATTTTGGGGTACCATGAACCACATGCATGTAAGATGGTGAAATTAATGAATAAATGTTGTATGCGTTTTGACTGTTCCACAGACCAGCCACCCCCCCTATATTTCTCCTTCCTCTTGGGCTTCTCTATTCCCTAAGACATAGAAGTATTGAAATTAGGTCAGTTAATAATCCTATAATGGCCTGTGAGTGTTCATGTGAAAGGAAGAGTCACACATGTCTCTTCCTTTAAATCAACAGCTAGCAGTGATTAAGCTTAACGAAGAAGGCATGCTGAAAGATGAGACAGCCTAAAAGCTAGGTCTCTTGTGTCAAACATTCAACTTGTGGATGCAAATCAAAAGTTCTCAATGGAAATTAACAGCTTTACTTCAGTGAACACACATTTGATAATAAAGTGATAAAGTCTTATCACTGATATAAAGTTTTAGAGATCTGGATAGAAGATCAAACCAGACACAGCATTCCCTTAAACCAAAGGCTAATATAGAGAAAGGCCCTAACTCTCTTCAGTTCTGTGAAGGCTGAGAGAGGTGATGAAGCTACAGAAGAAAACTTTGAAGCTAGCAGAGGTTGTTTCATGAGGTTTAAAGAAAGAAGCCATCTCCACAACATAAAGGTGCAAGGTGAAACAGCAGGTGGTGATGTAGAAGCTACAGCAAGTTATCCAGAATATCTAGCTAAAATCATTAATGAAGGTATCTACATTAAACAACAGATTTTCAATGTAGACAAAATGGCTTTATATTGGAAGATGCCACCTACAACTTTAATAGCTAGTGAGGAGAAGTCAATGCCTGGCTTCAAAGCTTCAAAAGACAGGCTGACTCTCTTTTTAGGGGCTGATGCAGCTGGTACCTTGAAGTTGAAGCCAGTGCTCATTGCCATTCTAAGAATCCTAGAACACTTAAGAATTATTCAATCTAATCTGCCTGTGCTCTATAAATAAATAGTCCGGATGACAGCACATCTGTTAACAACTTGGTTTACTGAATATTTTAAACCTTCTGTTGAGAGAAAAAAGATTTCTCTCAAAAAATCACTACTCTTTGACAATGCACCTGGTCACCCAAGAGCTCTGATGGAGATACACAATCAGATTAATGTTTTCAAGCCTGCTAATCTAATATCCATTCTGCAGTCCATGGATCAATGAGTAATTTTAACTTTCAAGTCTTATTTAAGAAATACATTTTGTAAGGCTATAACTACCATAGATAGTGCCTCCTCTGAAGGATCTGGGAAAAGTCAATTGAAACTCTTTTGGAAAGTATTCATCATTCTAGATTGCCATTAAGAAAATTTGTGCTTCATGGGAAAATGTCAAAATAACAAAACTAATAAGAGTGTGGAAGAATTTGATTCCAATCTTCATGGATGACTTGGAGGGGCTCAAGACCTTAGTGGAGAAAGTAACTGTAAATGTGGTGGAAACAGCAAGAGAAATAGAATTGGAAATGGAGCTTGAAAATGTGACTAACTGCACAATATTATGATAAAATTTGAGTGGAAGAGAAGTTGCTTCTTATGGATGAGCAAACAAAGTGGTTTCTTGAGATGGAATCTACTCCTATTGAGGATGCTATGAAGACTGTTGAAATGACAATACAGAGTTTAGAATATTACATGAACTTAGCTGACAAAGCAGCCTGAGGGTTTGAAGGGACTGACTCCAATTTTGAAAGAAGTTCCTCTGTGGGTAAAATGCTATCAATTAGCATCACATGCTACAGAGAAATTATGCGTGAAAGGAAAAATCAACTGTTGCAGCAAACTTTGTCATATTTGAAGAAATTTCCACAGCCACTGTAGCCTTCAGCAACCACCATCCCAATCACTAGGTAGCCATCAACATCAAGGCAAGACCCTCCACCAGCAAAAAGATTACAACCCACTGAAAGCTCAGGTGATGGTTACCATTAAAGATTAAGGTAGGTAGCACATCATTTTTTTTAGACTTAATGCTATTTTATACTTAATAAACTATAGCATTGTGTAAACAAACCTTTCACATGCAGTAGGAAACCAAAAGATTCATTTGACTCACTTTATGGCACTACCGATTTTATTATGGGACCTGGGAGAAAATATATACATACACAGAGAGATATGCATATGTATGTGTTTGTACACAGATATATTTATATACACACACAAATATTTGTATATATATGTATATGTTTGTATATATCTATCTAGGGAGTGGGGGTGGAAGGAAGAGTAGAATAGGAATCAAACAGTATAGAAGAAGAGAAAAGGAAGATAGGAGAATTTTAAATCTATACTCAACAAAAGCAAAGGAAAGAGAAGTTTCAAGAACCCACATGATGGGACCAGATCTTCCAAAGCGGATCATAGCGAATCTTCAAAACCTTCTGTTTTATTGATTAATAAAATACAGTGACTCTGATTAGTTAATGGAATAATTTGACTTAAGTATATAATTATAATTGTAAAACAATAAACACCAAGGATGCCTCAATGTTTTTTTCCTACTTCCAAATATGTACATGAGTCACGATCTATAATCTGTGATTTTCTCTTATTCCTTAGGCTTTCAGCATTACACTGGATACCTCATCCTCCCTGGCTGTCTTAATACCTTGATTTCTATACCAGGTTTTCCAACTTTCACCATATACCAGACAGTAAATGAGGAAGAAAAAGTAGCTGCCCTCATTTAGATGGGAAAGTTGAAACATGAAACAATACCACACCATCAGAAATGGGTCTAACTTTCACATTTTCTGAAAATATACTGTCTAACTTGGGCAGTGTTGCCAGTCATGAGTAATTTTGTGGTAAGAACAAGGGCTAATGATTTCTTTTCATATCTCAATGCCTGTCACAGAGCCTCATCCCCAGCACACACTCAGCAAAGATCTGCTGACGATGCTTATAAGAACTCAAACAATAAAATACACACTTTCCCTTTTGCTGTGGCAATATTGGTATAAGATGATGAGGAGGAGTTTTGACAATGTCATGGAAACTACATAACTAACAAAATATTATTTTATTGTGGAAAATAAAACATCAATGAATCATGAGAAAAAAATAAAGAACAAAGAATTGGCTAACTGGAGAAAGGACTAAGTATTTGTTATATTGGATACCTTTTCAAAATATTCCTAAAATTCTTCCTCGTTTGGGCAAAAGGAATTAAAATAAATATAGAATTCAGGAGACAGTTTTGAAAAGGTCTAAATAAAAAAGCCTAGGTTGGATTAGAAATTACATAAAAGTTTTTCAATCTTGCTTTAAATAATGCATAACCAAACTGCTACCTGTTTTCCTGAAGCTACTGTCCACATATCCCTTACAAAAATCCTCGGTTTTAATTTAACAATCCTATCTGGTCCTTTTCTAACCCGTCTTTGTTCATTCTGTTTTCTCTTCCTGAACTGTTTTTCATTTTGTCTTAGAGTGCAGACATCCTACCTATCCGTGAACCCACTTCTCCAAAAGCGTCACCTTAATTTTTCTTTTTGTAAAATTTTATCTCCTTTTAGAAACCCCAGTGGTATTTATTTTGGCTGATTTTATGGCACTTTGATATGGTTACTTAGCAACAGTTTGTAACTTGTTAGGGGAAGACGCTCTGTCATGCTAACATCAATTCAACCTATTGTTTAATATATTTTTGATGATGACACTATTCTGGGAGAGAGTGAACAAAAGAAGTTTACCCACTTTTTTCTCTTCTTATTTGATCCCTTTGTCTTTCTCTGTTGATGAACAAACTAGAATCTGCTGCCTGGAATTTAGGATCACAGCACTGGAGTTGTATATTCTCAACATAAAGTGCAACTGGGACGAAAGAAGGAATATGAATTATCAGTCGCTGTGGGTATGTGTCATCAGCATTTTCTGATCATGGATCCTTGCCTGGAATTACATTCCTCAGAGGATACGATTTCTGTTTATTCTCTAAAGGGCAACTCAAATACTCCTTTTCCCATGACATTTTGTCTTTTGTGAATCGGACAATGGATTTTCCTGCTTCTTGTAGTGCTCTCTCTCTGTGCCCAGTTTTTATACCACTTATTGTTTTAAGATATATTTCACATATATCATTATTTACCAACCACAAAATGGATTCTTAAAGATGTTATCTGAAGCATATGCTATCTCTTTTAATGTCAATATTACACAATAACCCCTCCCTTCCACCCTCGTGGAAGGAATAATTTTACTTTAAACTATTTGGTGGGTAGCAATTTCTTAATGATTAATAAAAATGGAGTACTGTGAATTTGCAAGTTTATCAAATAGTGCCATTTACATAGTACTAATCTATTAATCCATTAATTATTAATCCATTAATCCTGAGAATTGCATACAATGCTACAAGAATTTCAGGCAAGATACTGATTTTAGTTATACTGTCTTTGAGTAGAATAAAAATTCATGACCAGAAATAAATTACTCAAATTTCCCTCAGATGTTAGTTTCTCAGGATTTTCTAAAGTACTTACAGTACATATATAAAAAATTATTTTTATTAGGTGGCTGAGGGAATAAGGAATAATGACCCAAAGTGTCTAATAAGCAACAGAAATATGGAAAAAATATGATTTGTTCTTGAAAGTGTTTATCATACTTCGAAATGACTAATACTTGAGAAAATCCTCTATCCTGAAATCGTTAGAGTTGTATAACTAAATTTTATATTTTGAAAATGTTTTTGTTTATTTATTTTTGAAAGAGAGACAGAGTGTGAGCAGGGGAGGGGCAGAGAGAGACATAGATACAGAATCCAAAGCAGGCTTGGGGCTCCAAACCATCAGCACAGAGCCTGATGAGGGGCTCAAACACATGAACTGCGAGATCATCACCTGAGCCAAAGTTGGACGCTTAACTGACTGAACCACCCAGGAGACCCTATAAGTAGATCTTAAATTTGAGTAAAAGTTTTCTGTAAATTTACTTGGTTTCCTCCTAACAGTTTCTATGCTATGACTTGTCATTTAAATTTTGTAGAGGAAAATTTCTTTTATAGTATCAACCTCAAAGTCATCAGCAATAAACTAAACAGCATTTTGATTTTTATTTCATATAATAGATGCCTCATAAGTATTTTCAGGAATGTCCCATATCACTCCTTAATCTTTAGCCTTGGCTTCTAGTATTTTTATTTTTAGATAAGTTATTTGGCTATTCTTTTTCCGTTGTGTAGGTATGTAATAAAATTACCTTGATTTTGAGAAGATTCTCTACATTCTAAAGATTTACCATAACTCTGAAATTGCAGATAATGCATTTTCAAAGTTTGTTTTGAGAGAGAGAGAGACAGACAGACAGGCAGACAGAGAGGGGTTGAGCTGGGGAGAGGCAGAGGGAAAGAGAGAATCCCAAGTCAGCTCCATGCTGTCAGCACAGAGCCTCATCCCAGCAGGGCTCATCCCAGGAACTGTGAGATTATGAGCTGAGCTAAACTCAAGATTAGGACACTTAAATGACGGAGCCACCCAGGTGCCCCAAGAATGAATTTGTAAAGCCAGGCAGGTGGTTTAAACAAACACTACGCAGCACAAATTACTTTGGTGAATGACAAAAAATAATCGAGGAAAAAAACAGATCAGTGAGATTTTATTAGGAGGAAAATAAAAATGAGCATGATCCTTGAGTGGCTGCATTTCCACTCTGAGAACACTGGACAGTCAGCTAAGTTTCCCTGGAGCCAAACAGCTCTCTCCAGTGTTCCCAGGCCCTTTGAAGTTAGTTAATTTGTCCTTGAAATAGTGGGCATAACCCCTTCAGTCTTCTCTTAAATGCAAATATCTGAAGAGGCAGACCACACCAAATGTCTAACAACAAATCAGACTACTTCAGTATCCAAAACAAATAGGCTCTTTGAAGTGCCTATTACAATTGTATCAACAGATAATTTCACTTTAAGGACCCATACTTTCTTATGTAATTACATTCAGATTACTACAAAAGAGGTAGATTACTACAAAAGAGGCCAGATTGAATGCAGGTTTAGAGATAACATATCCTAGCAGGGGAGGGGAAATAATCTTTATCAATTCAGGCTTTCTTGTTAACCGTCCCTCAGAAAAATCCCAGTTTTATAGAATAATGTTTCTAAAAGGACTGCCCAATTTATAGATTAGAAATTGTTCTCCTATTCCATAGTTTTAATTCTTCTTGCACTAACTTTTGTTGCCAGTAACTTTCTTTCAGCTAACTTGATCTTTAAATGCATAATCCTCCTTCTCCTTTTTTAACAAGGAGCTATGTGATGTATCTCGGCCCAATTCAACACTTCTATCCAGGTCTTTTCTTATGTGACAAGAGACTTGAAATCTGCTGAATATTGCTCTCTAGTTTGCGTTTTCCTTCCTACACATCTGTCCTCCCCCGTAGGACTGGGTGTTGAGATTTGCATTTCATTTTCTATTTAAGTTGTGTCTCACACATACCTGTCTGTACTCTCCTAAAAAATTTAGGTTGGTTTCTAACCTTAAATGACTAGAATGTTTTCTGCATTGGAAACAAAAGCACACTTGAGCTTTAACTATTAATATTGACTGGGGTTCCCACTCTGGAAAAAAAGGGTTTTTAAGCTATGGATTTTCTTCTTAGCATTTTCCATTTTAAGAAATATTTCAATCTAGTGCATCAGTGTTCATTTCCACAGAGAGACAGAGAGAAAGGGTGGCAGGGAATGGAGAGATAGGTAGGCAGGTTTGGGTTCTTTTAACAACTGCTAGAATGAACATTACCTTTTTTATTTTTCTGACTAAGCCTAAGTGGTATATTTAATTATACATATGGTGTGTTTAATTATATATATATATATGTATGTATATATATATATATATATTTTATATATAATATATAAATATTATAAATATATATAAAATAAAAATATATATAATATATAATATATATTTATATAATATAAAATTATATAAAAAATATATAAAATCTATATATATAGATATATATAAATGATATATTTACTTATATTTACTTATATTTATATTTACTTATAAATATATACATATACATATATAAATATAGATGATATATTTACTTCTGTGTGACACTATATATGTATGTATATCTATATCTATATCTATATCTATATCTATATATATCTATATATATATCTATACACTAAACACTAAACACTAACTGACCAAAAACAACCAGCAGATGAAACAACAATTTCTTCCATTGTGGCATAAATCTGAATGTGAATCCACTAAGCTACTAGCTTCTTAAGAATGGGGACTGCGTTACCAACTCTGTGTCCTCAAGGACAAGCATGGGATAGGTGCAAATAAGCATTATTTAGGCTTGGGTGTGGCTCAGGCTTAATAGGACAACCCCCTGGCATTCATTCATTTTCTGGCTGCAACTGAGTAATAGCTATGAAAAATCTAGACATTTAAGACATGAGTATACTTTTCTTCAAAGTTTATTACAATAGGACATTAGAAGCACCAACTATAAGCTATTCTGCTGTAGCTGGCAAAGACACTATTTTCATCACCTTAGAGAAATGAAAACTTAGATCTTTTGCTTTCATTTTCTACACCATCAGTACTTCTCATTGTGAACACAATACACCAAAAAATTCCTCCTCCTACCTAAAAATTCTGGTCTGCGTGCTGTGGGGGATGAAGAACACCTTATCTTCAACCTTTACTTTAGAGTCCTTTATATATGCTTGGCAATTATTTTCTCTCTCTCCTCACAATTTTCTTTATCCAGACAAATAATCCCATTACCCTTCCTCCGTTCCAGCTCTTCCTGCAATCATGGTTCCTTCTCTATAAATCCAGACTGAGTTTTCCATTTCTTCTTTAGTTGTGGAGCCTACGACCAAATTGGTAGATGATGTTGTGAGGCTCAAACCAATGCTGAAAATAATACGAGGATTACCTCAAGGTCCCAATCTATATGCTTACTGATGTTACTGCCATGCCTTTGGAATGATTTGTGTGCTATCAATCAAGCCTTCAGTAGATACTGGCAACTCTCCAACAATTAAGTTTGCGTGCATAGACACACACACATAAAAACGTGTATGTGTATGTATATGTAAATATAAATATATATTTTAATATATGTATTTCTATATATTCGTATATATTTGTGTTCCCAGAAACTTCTACATAAACAATATCATCACAGAGAATACCATTTTAAAATGTCTTGTATATACATAAACGCATAAAATTATACATCTACATATATATAATTTATAAACATCCTTGTCAATTTTTAACTTTAGTTATGAAGGAAATGAAAACATGTTGACAAGATAAAATGTTAATTCACATGTGTTGTATGATGACAGAAGTAATAAATATATAAAATAGGTTATCCAGTTCCAACACTGCATCCTGACAGGAATTTTAGAGCTATCATTTTTCTCTCGGTTAAATGTTTTCTAGCTTTCTTGGTATTTGAGAGTAAAAGATGTAGGTATTTTAAAAGTCTAAAAAAATGTTTCTGACATGCATGAGAACTATTTCTATGTATTTTCAAATGTACTCTGAAGAGTTACAATAAATTACAGAAGAAAAATTATTTTTCAAGTTGCTTGTTAGTTGTAGATATTCAGTGAGGGAATCTTTCAACACCTTCAACTGAAAAAATGATGGATTCTGACACATAACTAATTTCTTGCCCCCAAAACCTAATGAAATAAGCTTAAGTCCCAGAGCATACTCGTGCACGTACATAAATATCAACAACAAATTAAAAAAAAAAGAAAGCATAGTTAAATGAAAAAAAAAATCAAAACAGACATTTCTGGAACAGAGCAGAAAGGCAGATTAGGATTGAATTCCTTATCTGTTTTTAAGCCCCAGAAACAACTCTGAAGTTTGGGGAAAAGCCTAAGAATTCTCAATAATACCTCCAAACCCTAATCAGTGCAAAACCTGTGAATACAGCCTTATGCTTCTCCTTTTCTGAGAGAGGAGGGTTGTCCTCCTGGAGGACAGCTGGAGGGCTGCTGAAGTGATACACAGGAGATGGAGGTGACTTAGGTGAAGACTCTTGGGATAACAGTGAGCTGAAGACTTGGCCGGAAACCTGAGGACCAGGCCTTCCACGTTGTAAGGGAACAGGAACAGCATCAGCCATAGTATGTTGCTTCAATTGCACTCACTCCCTAATCATTCCCCTTGGTTCTTAAAAAGAGCACAAAGCCTCAAATCTCCAGCCTTCAAACTGGAGTCCAGAGGGGTAAGGCAGGGTGGTAAATAAGTCTACATGTAATTTGTACTGTATTAGAGCAAATAGTTTCTGGACAGAGCTACCCATGTATGAGCTTGCACATAAGAAATATGGAAATGCTACAGCCAACAATAATGCGAGACAGACACAGAGACATAGACATAGACATAGACATAGACATAGACATAGACATAGAGATGGAGAGAAAGGCGGTTGGGTAAAAGGAGAGAGAAAAACAAAGCTCCCTATTGAGAAGAGAATATAAGGACAGGAAAGGAAGGAAATTGCTCAAGTTGCTTTATACAATGGCTTCATGGAATATGAAAATTAATTCAATATAACTAGAGGCCAAAGACTGGATGATAAAATGGCAGAACAAAACAAAAAGGGAGATAGTGGAACTAAAGAAACAAATCAAGGACCAAATAACATCATTAGAGACTGGTGCCAATACATACATTAAAAAGTACAAATAACATAATAAACACTACTAAAAATCAAGTTACCAACATACAGGAGATCTGAGATAATCACAGTGAATGTAGATGAAAAAAGCCAAGGGTCTAAAATAACACAAAGCTCATATAGAAAGAGGAGAAGCAGAAATGATCCAATAAGGTAACTGGAATTCTGATGTAGCAAGCCCAAAAATGTATACATTCAAAGCCCACAAAATATATATTTAAAGATAAAATAATAGAACATTTTCCTTGAAAAATAAATCTGAATTTTCAGATTCAAAGTCTTTACCATGTTCCTAGGAAATTAAATACATGATTCCTGATAGTGAGACATCTCATTTGGGCTATTGAATCTGGAGGATAAAGTAATATCTGAACATCCAGACAGAAAAATAAAAATCAAATCATTCTATATGAGGTAGGGGGGAATCAGACTCCCATATATCCAATGTAGCAGAAGACAACAGAGCAATATTACCCAAGAGTATTATACATGAGCCTTTCTATATAAAGCCACATTCTCAGTTATGAAGGTACTCAGAAAATATAGCACTTTCTAAAGTAAGTCTGACAACAAAATCCAGGCAATTAAAAGTACCATCAAAATAAAAAGTTAGACAACCATGATGAGTGTGATGAGTATTGACAACATCTCTATACAGAAATAAAATAGACACAATGAAAATATGGTTACTGACGAGAATTCAATTGTTATAACCTGAACAGGAGACAGCTAACACTGTAACAACCAAAATCAGAGGGTGGGGAATGAGATGGATGAGTGAGGATGCTAACCCCGCTGTGAAGAAGTGCTGTCTTGATGGCAGGAATTTAAACTGTTCGCACTGAAATAAAACATGAACTTACAAAGACTAAAAACAGTATCTACAGCTGCATCACACTGTCATAAATGTATTTCTACCTAGCAACTATTCCTGTACATAGAAGGATATATGGGATACTGAGAGTTAGGGAGATTTTTTAATTCAGATAGGTTATTTTCACAAAGTTTAAAAAGTGAATTTTTTTTCCAAAACAATTTTTTTTTAAAAGACTCTGGAAGAAAAATTTTAAGACATTACAGTGGTTATGGAGGTATGTATATATCTTCTTTCCTTGTTAAAAATTTCTCTTCCTTCCTTCCTTCCTTCCTTCCTTCCTTCCTTCCTTCCTTCCTTCTTTCCTTCCTTCATTTATTTCTTTTTTTAGTAGGTTTCAGCCCAGTGCAGAGTCCAATGTGGGGCTTGAACTCATGACCCTGAGATCAAGACATGAACTGAGATAAAAAGAGTCAGACACTTAACTGACTGACTCACCCAGGCACCTGTAATTGTTAAAAATTCCTAATGATTAAAAAAGGTGACTCAAAATCTATTTTCAGGAGGTGCCTAGGTGGCTCATGTCAGCTAAGCATCCAGTTCTTGATTTCAGCTCAGGTCATGAGCCTACCATCCTGGGATCAGCCCTGCATCAGGCTCTGCACTTGGGGTGAAGTCTGGTTGGGTCCTCTTTCTCTCCCTCTACCCCTGTCTGTCTTTCCCCCTCATGCATACTCTCTATCTTTCTCTCAAAATAAATAAATAAATAAGCATTAAAAACATTCTATCTTCAGAAGGACTCACTACTATCGCTTTAAATAGAAGAACCCACTGGCAATTCTCTTTTTCTTAAGTTTATTTTTATTTATTTTGAGAAAGATACAGAGGGAAAGTAGGGGAGGGGCAGAGAGAGAAGGAGAGAGAATCCTCCACAGTGCCAACAAAGAGCCCGATGCCAGGCTTGAACTCACGAACCGTGAGATCATGACAAAATCAAGAGTCAGTTGCTTAACCAACTGAGCCACCCAGGCACCCCCCATTGGAAATTCTAAGAGCTTTCATAAATAGTACACATGATAATCACATTTACTCTCTGTCTTTTTTTTTTTTTTTTTCTTTAAAGTCGTATTTCTCCACTGGGGCTTAGAAGAACTTCAGAGGAACTTGTTGCTGGTGACAAGACCACATCAACTAACTCTTGAGGAAATCATATGGAGGAAAGAGCAATGCAAAGTTTTCTACCACAAATTTGCTGAAGGGAGACTATTTACAGGATGACCCATGAAAACTGCTGTATGACAGCAAGAACAGTCAGGAACTCTGACTCCTGGCTCTGGTCCTACTGTAGGGACATATGGACACTCATCAATTAACTGAACTTTTGTTGACTTCAGTTTCTTAGTCTGAAAATTTAGAGGATTGAATGGAATCTCTATTTTCAAATTCTCTGAAATTCCTTCAAGTGTTACTGGGGAGGGGATGGTTGTGAAGTTACTCCCCACCCCTGTAATACCTTCAAGGAAAAGACCTCCATGTTGACCAACAGTAAATGTGGAGCTTCTGTATTGACTGAAAGCTGCATGAGAATATTCTCTGCTGCTAAAACAAAGTAAATTATCCCCAAGCTTTTCTTCCAGCCTTAAAATTTTGTGAGTCTAACATGAGAGTATATACGGCTAGTCCAATGCTGTTCAGCATGAACGGTTTATATAGAGTTGATTTAGCAAAGAAAGAACAAGGAAAATAAAGTTGTCAGTTTGCTTTTTATTCTGCCACTAAAATAATATTTGGCTAGCATTAATGCATTGCTTGAAACAATAAATACCAACCTAAGCGTCTCATAAAAATCACAGGAAGTGACTCAAAGGCAGGTCAAGGGTAATTAGTTCAATGCCTTGCTGCAAAATGACAGTATTCCTTTCATACTAACACTTAGAAATGACTTACTTTTAAGATTACTTGGTAAAAGAGTACTTCCAGCATTGATTATATTCTAATTTTGAGACTCTATCTGCTTTTTCATTCCTGCATTTTGGCCTCAAGAGACAGCTATCTCCCTACAGATAAGACCAAACTTCATGGTAATTTCATTTATAAAGATAAGCGTGGATATCAGAAACCATGGAAAAAGCGTGTGTGTGTGTGTGTGTGTGTGTGTGTGTGTGTGTGTGTGTGTGTTTTAAGATGTATAAAATCCTTCCACAGACAACCCATGTAAACTGGAATGCCTTCTTGCACAGTGAATGGAAATATTCTGTTTGAACATTTTGCCTGATACTTAAATAACAAAGAAGGAGTGCTTACTAAAGTCTGTGTACAATTCCTAGTGCTAAGTTGGATTTAAAAACTTGGATTTCATAAAATTCATCTTAGTTGGAAAGAACTGTTATCAAATATTAAAATACAATGTATTAAGGGCAAATGATAAAGGCATGCATTAGAATAAAAACAGCAAAATCTACTACATATTTAACAGCAGTTTATATTAAAGGGATCTAGGAATTTTGTTGACTGGCAAGAATTCTAATCTTAGGAACCCTGCCCTGGGTCTTAACACTTTATGCAAGTTACCCTGCATACTATAAACAAATACACATATGCATGTGCACATGTATGTGAATGTGCATGTTAAAGAATATTTACCAGCTTTGTCACTGGGATCTGGCAGTCAGTGCTGGCACAGAACAATTCATTACCCTAAACATCCTCTCCTGTGACTAATATTTTTCAAACCTCAGGAAAATACTTCTTCATTGCCTCCCCTCTGCTCACCAAATATAAGGGCCAAATGTAAGGCTAAGAAGTGCTGTGCTTCTACATTTTTGTCCTTGCATTTCATAGTAAAATCTTGTTGCACACAAAAGCTCACTGGGAAATGGCTGAAAAGCAAAGCTTGAGAAAATATTTTATGGTATTTTTCAAATATTACAGAATCCTTCCTATCTCTTCTCATTCCCAGAAGTATTTGCATTTCTTACTTACCATATGATTCATTAATTAAAAGCAAAATGGTTATTAGAAAGGTTATAATTCGGGGCGCCTGGGTGGCTCAGTCGGTTAAGCGTCCGACTTCAGCTCAGGTCACGATCTCGCGGTCCGTGAGTTCGAGCCCCGCGTCGGGCTCTGGGCTGACGGCTCAGAGCCTGGAGCCTGTTTCCGATTCTGTGTCTCCCTCTCTCTGCCCCTCCCCCGTTCATGCTCTGTCTCTCTCTGTCTCAAAAATAAATAAACGTTAAAAAAAATAAAAAAAAAAGATGTTATAATCCATCCATTGATTCTGATTACTATATATATATGTGTGTGTGTGTGTGTGTGTGTGTGTGTGCGCATGCACTTTTCAGAAGCTTTTAAAAAAAGTTCTTGGTATATTTTCATGGTTCTCATTTTATTTTTGTAAATACATTTAATTCCTGTTCATATGACAAACACAGAAAGTCATATAAATAAACACAAGCCTTTACTTCATGATTTTTTGTATATATGTGTATATATGTATAAACATAATAACATATATATAACGTATAAAATAACATATATCTCACATATATAGTAACACACACACACACACACACACACACACACACACACAACCAGCTACAAATGCCTATGTACTATAGCCAGATACATGGCCTTGAATGTTTTTACACTTATTGATATGCCTATAACAAAAGTACAACCTGAAATCTGAACATTCTGCTTTTATGTGCATATTTTTAAAAAGTGGATACAAAATCTCTGCATTGTGCTGAAAGCAAACATACCAAGTTACAAGTCAAGTTATAAGTTACATAGAAGGAGCCATTTTTTAATTTGCTTTTGCTTTTTCAATAAACCCAAACTTCAGATAGAGTAGAAATGTAGGCTATGAGTACCTTGAGAATAGAACTGCGCTTAATTATTTACTAATTTATATTCTAAAACTTAATGAGTTCTGAATAAATGCTGATTTAATTGATTGATTGACTGATTGATGGGAGCTATAAAGTATCTTAGAGATCTAATTCCAATTCCTTATATTTTACAGAGGAGAAATTAAGGATAAATGAAATTTCTATGGCATAACACAGCTCACGAGTACCAAAATCAATATTAGAACCCAAGCTTCCTCAGTTCTAACTAATGGCCTTTCCTTTTCCCAAACTACATCTAAAAATACATATGAATTGCTAACTCAATTTCATTGCTGGCAGTAAGTCTGTTCAAACTTTCTATTTCTTCCTGCTTCCGTTTTGGTAGGCAACATTTCTAGGAATTTATAGGTTATCCACTTTGTTGGCATGGCATGTGATTTTTATAATCTCATCATATTCTGTATTTCTGTGGTGACAGTTGTTATTTCTCCTCTTTCATTTGTGATTTTATTTGAGTCCTCTTTCTCTCTCTCTCTCTCTTTTTCTGTGTTTGGATGAGACTGGCTGGAGGTTTATCAATTTTTTTGATCTTTTCAAAGAACCAAGTCTGGGTTTCATTGAACTATTTTATTTTTTGTTTTTGGTTTCTATATCATTTATTTTTTTAAATTTGTTTTTAACATTTATTCATTTTTGAGAGACAGAGAGAGACAGAGAGTGAGTAGGAGTGGGGCAGAGAGAGAGGGAGACACAGGATCCAAGGTAGGTCCAGGCTCTGAGCTGTCAGCACAGAGCCCAATGCAGGGCTCGAACTCACTGATCATGAGATCATGACTTGAGCTGAAGTTGGATGCCTGAGCCATCCAGGCACCCCAGTTTCTATACCAGTTATTTCTGCTCTAATCTTTATTATGTCCTTTCTTCCTTCTGCTGGTTTTGGGTTTTGTTTGTCTTTTTTGTTTGTTTGTTTTTTGTCTAGCTCCTTTAGGTGTAAGGTTAGGTTGTTTATTTGACATTTTTCTTCCTTCTTGAGGTAGCTCTGTATTGCTATACACTTCCCTCTTAGAACTACTTTTGCTGCATCTCAGGGATTCTGTAGCCTTGTATTTTCATTTTCATTTGTCTCCATGTAATTTTTTTTCTTCTTTGCTGTTTTGGTTGTTCCATTCATTGTTTAACAGCATGTTATTTAACTTCCATGTAATTTTGGGTTTTTTTCCCCCAGATTTTTTCTTTTTTCTTCTTCTTCTTTTTTTTAACAATTTATTTATTTCTGAGAGAGAGCCAGAGCATGAGCAGGGGAGGGGCAGAGAGAGAGGGAGGCACAGAATCTGAATCACTTCAGGCTCCGAGCTATCAGCACAGAGCCTGATGCAGGGCTTGAACTCAGGAACTGTGAGATCATGACCTGAGCTGAAGTTGGACGCTCAACCGACTGAGCCACCCAGGTACCCCCCAGATTTTTGTCTTGTGATGAATTTCTAGTTTCATAGCTTTGGGGTCAGAAAAGATGTATGGTATGACACTGATCTTGAATTTGTTGAGACTTGTTTTGTGATACAATATGTGATCTATCCTGGAAAATGTTTCATAGGCACTTGAATAGAATGTGTAACCTTTTCTTTCAGAATTGAATGTTCTGAATATATTTGTTAAATCCATCTGATCTAGTATGTCAAAGTCTTTGTTTCCTGTTGGTTTTCTGTTTGGATGATCTGTCCATTGATGTGAGGTATTAAAGTCCCCTACTATTAGCTCCTTTAAGCTTTATTAGTTCCTGTTGTGCTTATTATTAACTGTGTTATGTATTTGGGTGTTCTCATGTTGCGTGCATAAATATTTGCAGTTGTGTCTTCTTGTTGGGTTGACCACATTATTATTAAATAGTACTCTTCCTTTTTTTTTTTTTTTGTTACAGTCTTTGTTTTAAAGTCTATTTTATCTGATATAAGTACTGCTACCCCTGTTTTCTTTTGACATCCATCTTCAATGATAAATGTTTCCCTATCCCTTCAGCTTCAGTCCAGATGTGTGTTTAGGTCTGACATGCATCTCTTGTAGATAGCATGATAAGTCTTATTTTTAAATCTATTTTGTAACCCTATGTCATCAAAAAAATCCCAACAAACAAAATCTAAAACCAGACTGCTTCACAGGTGAATTCTACCAAATGTTTAAAGAACAGTTAATACCCATTATTCTCAAACTGTTTCAAAAAATAGAAGATGAGGGAAAACTTCCAAATTCATTTTATGAGGGCAGCATTACACTGACACCAAAACTAGATAAAAGCACCACAAAAAAAAAAAAAAAAAAAAAAAAAAAAAGAGGACTACAGGCCAATATCTCTGATAAACATGTATATGAAAATACTTAACAAAACATTAGCAAAGCAAATCCAACAATACATTGAGAAATCATTGAACAGAATCAAGTGCGATTTATATCCAGGATGCAAGGGTGGTTCTATAGTTGCAAATCAATATTATACATCATCACATCAACAAGAGACAGGATAAAACCATATGATAATTTCAATAGATGCAGAAACAGCATAAGACAAAGACCAACATCCAATCATGATAAAAATCCTCAACAAAGTACTTTTAGAGAGAACATACCCCAACATAATAAAGGTCATATATGAAAAACTCACAGCTAACATCATCATTTTTTAATGTTTTTATTTATTTTTGAGACAGAGAGAGACAGAGCATGAGCAGGGGAGGGGCAGAGAGAGAGGGAGACACAGAATCCGAAGCAGGCTCCAGGCTCTGAGCTGTCAGCACAGAGCCTGACGTGGGGCTCGAACTCACGGACCGTGAGATCATGACCTGAGCCAAAGTCGGATGTTTAACTGACTGAGCCACCCAGGTGCCCCCTAACATCATCTTTAATGGGAAAAAACCAGAGAATTTTTCCCCTAAGGTCAGGAACAAGACAAGGATGTCTTACTCTCACCACTTTTATTCAGCATAGAACTGGAAGTCCTAGCTACAGCAATTAGCCAACAAAAATAAATAAAAGCCATCCAAGTAAGTAAGCAAAAAGTAAAACTTTCACTGTGTGCAGATGACATGAATGTGTGTGTGTGTGTGTGTGTGTGTGTGTGTGTGTGTGTATCTCCATCTCAAAAGACTCCACCAAAAAAAAAAAAAAAAAAAAAAAAAAAACCTACTAGAACTGATACATGGATTCAGTAAAGTCACAGGATACAAAAATAAATGTACAGAAATCTGTAGCATTTCTATACATTAATAATAAAGCAGCAGGAACAGAAATTAAGAAAACAATCCTATTTATAACTGCAACAAAAATAATAAAATATTTGGTAATAAACTTAACCAAAGAGTGAAAGACCTTTACTGTGAAAGCTGTAAGACATTGTTGAAAGAAATTAAAGATGACAGACAGAAATGGATTGAAGAACAAATATTAAAATGTCCATACTATCCAAAGCAATCTACACATTTAATGCAATCCCTACCAAAATACCAACAGCCTTTACCACAGAACTAGAACAAATAATCCTAAAATCTGTACGGAACCAAAAAATAAGCTGAATAGTCAAAGCAATCCTGTAAAAGAAAAACAAAACTGCAGGTATCACAATTCCAAACTTCAAGTTATATTACAAAGCTGTAGCAATCAAAACAGTATGGTACTGGCACAAAAATAAACACATAGAAAGTTGAACACAATAGAGAGCATAGAAATAAGCCCCCAATTATACAATCAATCTTTGATAAAGGAGGCAAGACTGTGCAATGGGAAAAAGATAATCTCTTCAACAATTAATGTTGAGGAAACTGGACAGTGGCATGCAATAGAATGAAAGTGAATCCCTTTTTACACCATATACAAAAATAAACTCAAAAATTAAGGACCTAAATGTGAGACCTGAAATAAAAATCCCAGAAGACAGGGAAGCTAGTAATTTCTCTGATATTGGCCAGAGCAATGTCTTTCTAGATATGTCTCTGGAGGCAAGTAAAACAAAATCAGAAATAAAGTATTGGGACTACATCAAAATAAAGAACTTCTGCAGAGCAGAAGAAACAAACAACAAAACTAAGAGAACCTACTGAGTGGAAGATGATATGGGAGATATATTTGCAAATGACATATTTGATAAAGGGTTAGTATCCAAAATATATAAAGAACTGATACAACTCAACACTCAAAAACCAAATAATCTCATTAAAAATGGGCAGAAGAGGGGCACCTAGCTGGCTCAGCCAGTTAAGTGTCCAACTTCATCTCAGGTCATGATCCTGCGGTTCATGGGTTTGAGCCCTGTGTTGGGCTCTGTGCTGACAGCTCAGAGCCTACTCTTTCAGATTCTGTGTCTCTCTGCCCCTACCCTGCTCATGCTCTATCTCTCTCTGTCTCAAAAATAAATAAACATTAAAAAAATTTAAAAATGGGCAGAATATATGAACAGACATTTCTCTAGAGACAAACAAATGGCTAACAGACACATGAAAAGATGCTCAACACCACTTATCATCAGGGAAATACAAATTAATACCACAATGAGATATCACCTCACACCTATCAGAATGGCTAAAATCAAAAACACAAGAAACAAGTGTTGGTAAGGATGTGGAGAAAAAGGAACCCCTTTACACACTGTTGGTGAGAAGTCAAACTGGTACAACCACTGTGGAAAACAGTATGGCAGGTCCTCAAAAATTTAAAAATAGAACTACCATATGATCCAGTAATTCCACTACTGGGTATTTACTCAAAGAATACAAAAACACTGATTTGGAAAAAAATATATATACACGTACTCCTATGTTATTGCAACATTACTCACAATAGCTAAATCATGGAAGCAAGCCCAAGTGTCCATTGATAGATGAATGGATACAGAAGATATGGTGTGTATACATATATATTATACACATATACATACATATGTACATATAAATACATACATATATATGTATACATATACACACATATACAATTAAATACTACTCAGCCATAAAAAAGAATAAAATCTTGCCATTTGCAACAATAGGAATGGAGCTACAGAGTGTAATGTCAAGTGAAACAAGTCAGTCAGAGAGAGACCAATGCCATATGATTTCACGTATATGTAGAATTTAAGAAGCAAAACAAATGAAGAAAAAAGAGACAAACTGAAAAACAGATTCTTAGCTATAGAGAACAAAGTGATGGTTATCAGAGGGAAGGGGAGGGCAAAATAGGTGAAAGAAGTGAAGGGAACTAAGAGTACAACTATTTTTATGAGCACTAACATAGAATTGTTGAATCATTATACTGTACATCTGAAACTGATATAACACTGTATGTTAATTATTCTGGAATTAAAATAAAATAAACTTAAAAATACATGTCAAATAAGCTATGAAAGTATTTCAATGGCCTATACAAACACTTCAGGTTTTCAGGACAGGGAAACTGTTCATTTTCCATTGTTTTCCTAAGAAACAGACTATCTTGCTTTGCCTTACACAGTAAGCAGACATGGAAGGCAAGGGATATCAAGTCCAAAATTCTCCACTGTCATGTTTTTAAGATACATGCTTCCAGCAATTTTACCTACTTTTGTTTCTTTGAAAGGATTCCCAACAATCTTACTTGTTATGTCTCTAGTTTTTGTTCTTAAATACAATTCCTTTTTTATTAATTCTTCAATATGTACTAACATGAATAGATGAGAACAACAATACTGAGCTCTTTATGCAACATATTTGAAGATGTCAGTACTATTCTCTATTCTGTTCAGAAAAACTTCAGAATTTGTTAGTTCAGTTCAAGTGTGTCCTGCCTTCAGCTAGGCAATCAGGAGCATAGGAGCTGCACTGTGATG
The DNA here is from genome assembly GCF_024362965.1 of Panthera pardus. NCBI lineage: Eukaryota > Metazoa > Chordata > Mammalia > Carnivora > Felidae > Panthera > Panthera pardus. The sequence continues at coordinate 66,638,212 of NW_026526710.1, read as the reverse complement.
GAGGGGTTAAATGGCATCATAGAATTGAGTAGATGAGGGTAATATAGAGGAATAGCAGGGGTAAAATCTTAGTTATCCACATTGATTGTTTACTAGAACTTGACAGTGCAAAATCATCTAGTATCAAGTTACATTAGGATAATGAAACTGTTAATGCACACAATTTGGGAATAAACCATCTAAAATGTAACTTTGTCATTCAGCGGTATATTCTTCTTAAGGAAAGTCAGCTTGAATGTTAAGTTAGGTACATTACTTTCAAAATTCTCCTTTGGCAAGGAAAACTCACAAAGTAATTCTGAAGTTTCTAGGCCATTCAAAAGTGTAATTTCACTGGTTATGTGAATAACTGGTTTGCTTATTGAGAGAACTATGCTTTAAAGAAGAACACGTCAGATGAAGACTAGTCTCCAAAGATTTGTTTCTGGTTTTCCTGCTTTTTAAATCTTTTCCTGGGCATTCTCACCTCCTGAACCTTTCTATTTTCATTGCTAAATAGACGACCACCATATTTAATCCTGGTTTATCTCATGAGTCCCACATTTACAACTAACTGGTTGCTGTTTCCAATTTGTGTTTCTGTCTGTTACCTTAAACATAATTATGGCCAGCATTACTAGTTCCCCTACTAGGTGCTCCCATAGCATTTTTCACAATGTTTTTTCATGATCTGTCTTCTTTTCCTCCCCTTCTCCTCCTCTTTCTCCCTTCCTCCCTCCCTCCCTCCGTCCCTTCCTCCCTCCCTTCTTTCTTCCTTCTTCCCTCACTTCCTCCCTCCCTCTCCCTCTCCACCTCTCTCTCTCTCTCTCGTTAGTTTAGTAGTTCCCAGAGGGAATTATGTTGTTTCTGTATCTGTAGAGTCTGGGCCAAGTTTTACATTATAGCAGCTACATAAATGTGTACCGAATTGAATAAAATACAATATTTGTAAAGCTTTAGCTGCCATAAGAATTGCTTGGTGTGCTTTTAAGCATGCGTGTTCCTTAGCTCCTTGACACTAACAGTGGCATGTGTGCAGTGAGATCCAGGAATATTTCTGAACAACTGCCTCTATATGATTTTTGATTTGGTGAGTTCTTAGATCACACTTCGGGAAGCTCTGGTTTCGTGAAATACAGAGGACTAGGCCTTCATTCAAATTCTGGCCTTACCAATTACTTAGCATTTTGATTGATTTCCTCATTAGCAAAACAGGCTTTTGCATCAAGATTTAGTGAGATAATACATGTAAGGCACTTAGCAGGGTGTCTAGCACATAGTAATTATTTAGTAAACTGTAGCTATTATATCTTATTAAATCTACTGGTGTGTTTGATCTTTGTCATCCAGCTTACCTATATTTTTTATACTTTTTTTCTTTCTTTCATACCTTACATTGAATCATTGTCAAGCTTTACCATTCCATCTCAGTAATATCTGCGTCTTTTTGCTGTTTCTATTGTTATTGTCATTACTTTGGCAATACAATTTAACTTACTTTAGCAAATGCTCCCTGAGCACCTACATGTTAGGAATTGTGTTAGGGACTGAGGATGCAAAGAGAACAGATATGCCCTCAAGGAATGGACAGTCCAGTGGAAAAGAGGAGGAATGTATTTTTAAAATCCACATGGTGTGATCATTGCTAGAACAGAAGAGTGGTACGTACTCTTGAACATTAAAAAAAAAAATGATCCATAGAATTCGACAATTTTGATGTTCGCCCATGATTAGGATTTGACATTCTCTGAGTTCCCACCAAGTAAGAGAAGACAGAATGACTGATAATCCATACCTAAGATAGGAAAATGTGGAGGTGAGACCAAAGGGGACACAGCAAAAAAAGCCTGCATTGTGGCATGGGTACAAGTGGGGTCAGAAAGACCCTTTCCAATCTTTACCACAATAAATAGTTTGGGAGCCCAGTCCAACTCCCAAAAAACAAAAATCACAAATATGAACTACATATCATCTCCACTCCCTCTAAAAAAATAATTCGTTGGGAAAGCACACTATGGATCTTCCTCTTGCCAATATTCCTTATTGAGTAACACAGCAAATTCAAAGATGGAGCCTTGTGATTCCTCTTTTGAAGCCATAAAAACTAGCAGAGTTTGAATAAATATTCCCATTTTTATGGAAAATTAGTAACTGGAGAATACATATGTGAGAACAAAATTTATAAGTTAATTCCTTAGAAACGCACAGTCTTGGTATTATCCAGAGACCTGAATGTTAAAATATGATACACTAGTAAAAGTATAAATGAAGAGTTTGATCAATGGACTTTGGAAGAAAAAAAAAAGTCCACATTTCTGGAAGCTACAGACATAGACATTCTGTAATAAATCTATCAAAAAGCCTATATGACTAATGGGATGCATGCAGGATGAAATGGATCAGTTACAATGGATCTGTTTTAGTGACCTCAACATTTCTTCAAGATATTTTTTTCCCTGAAGTGAAAGCTGATTGGGCGAGAAACAACTGTGTCCTCAGAAATGCCATATTTTCTAATACAAACTGTCCTTTTTATATGTTTGGATTTTTAAAAGTGTGTTTCTATTGATGCAAAAAATCGTCCTGCTTTCACCAATTGACCTCTGTCAACATCTCATCTGGATGATGTTGTGAATCTTACTTTAATGGTACTTCAAGGCACAGTATTGGATGGTTCAAAGAGGCCAAGCCGAGTAATCACGCAGGCAAATGTAGGTCAGAATTCTGCCCTGCCACTAGTGGCTATGGGACTTTGGGTCAATTAATTCACCTCTCTGAGTCTCAGCCCCTTTTTTTTTTTTTTTAAATTTTTTAATGTTTATTTAGTTTTTGAGAGAGATTGAGAGAGAGAGAGAGAGAGCGAGCACAAGTAGAGGAGTGGCAGGGAGAGAGGGAGATACAGAATTGGAAGCAGGCTCCAGGCTCTGAGCTGGCAGCACAGAGCCTGATACGGGGTTCAAACTCATGGATCGTGAGATCATGACCTGAGCTGAAACTGGACACTCAACAGACTGAGCCACACAGGTGCTCCTGAGTCTCAGCTTCTATCTGTAAAATGAGCGTACTAATAGCTATCTAATGGAAGTTATTTTGAGGGTAAGAGAAAATCCTATAAAACTTCTGCCCTAATTATAGTATATAGGTGTTATGCACTGAATGTTTTTGTACCTTCTCAAATTCATATTTTAGACGCCCTAACCCCCAAAGTGATGGTTCTTAAAGATGGGAACTTTGGGAGGTAATTACATTTATTTTATTTTTATTTTTTATTAAAAAAATTTAACATTTATTTATTTTTGAGAGACAGAGAGAGACAGAGCATAAATAGGAGAAGGGCAGAGAGAGAGAGAGAGAGAGAGAGAGAGAGAGAATCAGAAGCAGGCTCCAGGCCTTGAGCTGTCAGCACAGAGCCCAATGTGGGGCTTGAACCCATGAACTGTGAGATCATGACTGAGCCAAAGTTGGAAGCTTAACCAACTGAGCCACCCAGGTGCCCTGTAATTAGGTTTAGATTAGGTCCTGAGAATGAAATAGTCATGATGGGATTAGCAGCCTTCTAAGAAGAGGAAGACAGAGAGATCTTCTCTCCACACACACACACACACACACACACACACACACACACACACACACAAAAGGTCATTTGAACACACAGGAAGATGTGACCATCTGGAAGCTAGGAAGAGAGCTGCACCAAGAACCAAAACTGATGACACCTTGATCTTGAACCTTCTTAGCTTCCAAAACTATGAGAAATAAATGTTTACTATTTAATCCACTCATTCTATGGCATTTTGTTACAGTCTGTCAAGATAAGACAATAGGAATTATTATATACATATTATTAATACCAGTAATAATCAGAATCCTAAAATATCAAAAATGAAAGAGAACTATTTGATCACTTGTCCCAATTTCCTAACATTACAAATGAGAATATGGAGAACAAGGTCTTGTCTATTACCTTGTTTTATCCCTTGGAACCTAGCTCAGTGCCTTATATTCACTGAAATACTTATTGACAAGTAAATGAGTGCATGCACAAATCAAAATATAATAGTGCTAAATGTTGAGAATGATCTCTAATTTGTTTGTTTGTTTTTGCTTTGGGATTGCACCACCTGCCCATCTCTGGAGACAGATCTGTTTCCAGAGGTAGGATGCTGAGAATATATATTTTTAATTATTCATTGTTAGCCTCTATTTCTTACCCTAAGTGCCAAACATTATAGAATATTTGAACACAACTTTGTTTCATTTAATCTTTCAAAAAATCCTTCCAGTGTTCTTATCAATTCTAATCTACAGATGAAGAAAATAAGGCTCATGATGGCTGAATTATTTCCTCCATATTGTGAAGCCATAAGTGGGGAGCTGGGATGAGGCCCAGGTTTTGACTTCAAAGATCATGCTTTGAAATAGCACCAGGTGGTTTTCTTACTTTATCAGACATTACATTTGTTGCTACTTACTCTTTGTCGTTACTTACTCATTCTTTCTGAGTTGGTAAATTTTAGTTTAGCCTTTTAAGTAACACCTTCCTCTACTCTTCAACTCAAGGCATATGATAAAGACTCTTAAGAAACCAGGAGGGGAAGACACAAAGTAATAATAGAACAAGACTGTGTAAATACTGTTCATGATCAAAAAAACAAAGTCATCTCAGGTTTCATATTTTTCTGGCATCCTCATGCAGATATAGTGCTATATTAAAGGGCAGATCAAGGTCTGCTGGTTAAGTGGGCAATATTTGTTGTTTCTTTCTGTATTCAATGGAATCCCTGTCAGCTTTTTTCTTCAACTCAATGCCATTCCCTTATCCTCAAAATATTCCTCAGTGGACTTGCCAGGTACATCTGAATCTAAATAGGAGTGCAAATAGATCAAGCCTAAGGATGGCTGCACTTGGAGTTAAGCTCTAACTATAGCATGGGAATATTTAGACATCACTGATTGGGTTGGCAATGCTTCTTTGAGCAAAGGGTCTTTTCTGATGTCCCCCAAATCATGTACTCCATCTAAACAGAATGTCAGCTCTGTTGCTTAAAACTGGTAAAAATAACCCTGTTTGCTGAGTCTTGAAGGACTGATATGAACCCTGCTCTACTACCTGCTTGAAAAATACTCATGTTCCTGCTACCTTGAAAATGCATTCAAGTTTGGACTAATCTTTATCTTTCCAAGGAGCCGAAGGATTCAATTGTACCCAAGATGGGAAGCAATGCTTGAAAGAACTCATCTCCCAGACTCTAAAGCATATTTTTCAAATGGAGATATTCAGTTCTAATATTGCTTACACCAAATGCTCTGAACATTTCTTTTTCCATTTCAATTTCTGCTGTTTCAAGTTTTCCTTCTCCACGCACAATTAAGGAGCAGATAGGAGGCTAGGGACACATACTGAATAACAGATTCAACAATGTCTTCACCAGTGATCCAGAATGTTTCTAAAATAGAATACTACTTACGTAGGCTATTAACAAACACAAATAACACCAATGTAGATGTAACTTCTGATATATGTTGAATTTATATATAGTCAGTTTTGCTATAATGAGACATCTGTGCTCCTAAAAAATTGCCACTCTGTAATGAAGGGATAGAAGGAGCATTACCTGAAATCATATAGAAAAAATTATTTTAAGTTTATTTATCTATTTTGAGAGAGAGAGAAGGGGAGGAGCAGAAAGAGTGGGAAGAAGAGAAAATTGCAAGGAGGCTTTGCACTGTCAGCATGGAGCCCAATGTGGGCTCGAACTTACAAACTGTGAGATCATGACCTGAGCCAAAACCAAGAGCAGGACCCTCAACTGACTGAGCTATCCAGGTACCCCATGGATAGAAGGTTGTAAAATCAGACATGGGTAGATGTGGCTGATAACACATGTGGTGAACTAAGATAGGAGGAACTTGCTGAATTTTGCATTCCTGGATCAGATTGGTTCAGCTGGGCACAGTTTTCTCTATTTACCTATTGTCTTTTGCAGATGAAATCACATATGGGAAAACGAAAAATCTTTATACTCAGATTGCCTCCCAATATATCGACTACCTTGGATAAAGCTTACATTTTTGAAGTAAGCATTATAGCACAACTATGCCAGAAATTAGGTAGATATATTTCCTGATTGATTTGGGTAAAGACTTTTGGATTCTTCAATATCTTCTTAAAAACATGTTTTTCTTTTGTAAAGATAACATGAAGTGTTTGTAAGGTTGAAATGAAACAGACCCATTATATAATTCTGAAAGAAAGATACTTTGATACTATTTTCTTATAAGGTGATTTTGTAAGGTGTATAAAGAGTCCTTTTTAGGACTAGATATATGTGCATTCTCTTTCACTAAGTAATCCAGCATCTAGGAAGGTAGGCTATGGAAATAAGCAGAGTGGAGACAATGATTTATGAACATGTGTGTTCACTGAGGTATTATTTGTAACAGTGAAAAGCCTGTAAGTAAAGCATGACTAAACTAGGACAAAAAAAAAAAAAAAAAAAAGATTTACAGGAAAAAGTTCAGGCTAATGATATATTTTTTCTAAAAGCTTGGATACAATTGTGGCAAAATCTCTAGGAATGGATACCATGGAAGTGATTAAGTCAATGCAAGGAAAACTATGTATAGGAGTGTTCATTACTATCACTCATAGAGGTGTAACACTGAATCAAATATATGTTACAATGACTAGATTACTTAAATCAATTACAGATGAATATAAAGCCACTAAAAATTATAGTGTTGTCTATAAAGGCTGCCTAATATCCCATTATACAAATGTACCAAAGAATGGAGGCAGCCCCACTGTTGTTCATTTATGTTGTTTCCAGCTTCCCCTATATTATCAGAATGTTTCTCTTTGAGAAAGAATACAAGCATATTTAAGAGACAAATCTTGAGCTTTTGATATCCCTAAATTATAACTATACTGAATTTTGAATTATAAGATATGTTTCATTCCATTTTCCATATAGTATTGGAAAGTCTAATTATATCAATATTGACCAGATAACACTGCAGAAAGTGCAATCAAGAATCTTCAGAGCAGATCTTAATGCTTTGCTCTCATCACTGTTCTAGCTACTGGAGATGCAACAGAAAACAAAATAACAGGGGCGCCTGGGTGGCTCAGTTGGTTAAATGTCCGACTTCCGCTCAGGTAATGATTTCGCGGTCTGTGAGTTCAAGCCCTGCGTCCAGCTCTGTGCTGACAACTCAGAGCCCTGAGCCTGTTTCAGATTCTGTGTCTCTCTCTCTCTCTCTCTCTGACCCTCCCCCGTTCATGCTCTGTCTCTCTCTGTCTCAAAAATAAATAAACATTAAGAAAAAAGAAAAAAAGAAAAAAATAACAAAGTTCCTGTCAGGAAGCTTACATTCTACTTCAGTGAGATAGAAAATAAAATGAATGATGGTTAAGTTTTACAAAACAAAACAGAATAGTATGTAAATAAGGAAAGGAAGTTTGGAGAGTCTTGTGGGAGAATGGGAAAGACTAGCTAGTTTAGCGAGAAGGGGGTTTTTACAGGGTATAACGCTTGACATAAAGGGAACAGCAAAGACTGAGCACAGGCATGTGCTTGACAGTGAAGGTGGCCAGTGTGACTGGAACAGCATGAGCAAGGGGGAGGAGAACAGGAGATGAGCTCACAGAGATGAGATCTCTCAGGCCTTGCTGAGTATTTTAAGAACTTTGGCTTCCACTGATAGACTGAGAAAAGTATCAAAGAAGTTCAAGCAGAGGAGTAACCAAATATGTCTTAGAAATTACAACAATTTCTGAGTTAGGAATGGAATGTAAAGGACTAGGGGTAAAAATAAGAAAGCCAGTTAGGAGCTGATGCAGCAGACCAGGTAGGCACAGTGGCAGTGGTGGCTCTAGATTGTGACTACATTTCCAAGTTAGCGGTAACAGGATTTGTGGATAAATTGGAGGGAAGACACACAAAACCAATATTGCAAGTGACTGTGGTTTTTTGGCCGATACAACTGGAGTGATACATTTGCTATAAACAGAGATGGGAAGATTTCCAGATAGGCAGGCTGTGGGGAGAAGTGAGAAATGTGGTCAACATGTTACCTACAAGATGTCTGTTACATATGTAAGGGGAGTATGTGTAAGTCTGAAGCTTAGGGAAGAGTTCTGGGACAGAAATAAACATTTAAAAAGCTATCGATACCTAGATAGTATCTAAAGCCAAGAGACTGGCAGATATCATCCAGGTAGCAAAAAAAGAGAAGAGGAGTGATAACAGAGAGGTGGAAAAATTCATCATTTGGCATCAGGGAGATGAGCTGAAACTAAGATTGAAAGGGAGTGGCCGGTGAGGTGTCCCAAAAGAGATATGGAGATTGAGTTTTAGGAAGGAGTGTGTATCAGCCATGTTTTATGGTAAAACAAAGCAACAGAGGAATGTGGTGATACCTGAAGGTAATGTGGGTTCACTGAGTTTTTTGTTTTTGTTTTTTTTTTTTTTAAGGTAGAGAAACTTACAGAATATTTACGTGTTAGAAATATTGTTGGAAATGATCTAGCAGAGAGGGTACAAAATAGATGATGCAGAAAAGAGGGAGGACAATTGCTGAAGCAATCCCTTAGGTACCCAAGAAGGGATGGAGCCAATGCATGGATGGAAAGGTGAGTGTTAGGTCTGCTCATATAGAAGGAACGCCAAGGATGGAGTATAAATGCTGGGCTGATAAATATAGAATGCATGGATGCTCTCTTCTGGTCACTTCTGTTTTATTAGTGAAATGGAAAGCAACATCATTAAATGAGATTGAGGATGGGGAAGAGATAGTGGATGAATAAGGATAAAGGCTGCATTATGAAATAGTTTTACAGACACATTGGAGATCAAATGTAGGCAGATTGCCAAGCACCATTAAAGTCCACTTGAAGTTGGCAGTCACCTTAATTAAGACGGATGAGTCAACAAGGTCCTGTGTTTTTCCCCAGTCATGTTTGGCTTCAGGAATTTAGAGTGTTTTGGTAAAAATCAGGTTTAACTGGGGTTGTTTTGCCAGTTAAGCTCCTTCACCATGCTGCACTTGGAGCTTTCCCCACCCATCATCTTTTTATTTCTATAAGGCATTAAATTCCCTTCTGGGTAACAGTTTGGGAATCTTCACTTTCTTGCTACAGAATGAGTCCTAACTTTCATGGAGACTCTCTTTTATAACTGGTATATAAGACATACTAAAGGAGAGAGTTCTCAACTCATTAAGAGGCCTTGTGTGAAGAGCTGGGTATGCCACTATACATTTTAAGATTTTTATGTGGGTTGCCAAAAAAAAAAATCAGACTTAGAGCCAGAGGAAGTTTTCTGGAAGAGTCACCATTTCCTCCTCAATTCTGACTTGAACTGCAAGTTTGCTTTGTTATTATTAACTTCCTTCCCCAGCATTCAGCTTCAATACTCAAAATTCTGCTCAGAAAAGAATCCTGTATGTTCTGTGCACTCTGTACCCTGAAGCTCCTTCAGCAGCCCATGGAACACTAGATCTTAGTCTGTAAAGGGTGACTATGAGCACATTTTTCTGACCTATTTTTCCATATGAATGCAAAAGTATTATATGTGGGAGCTTGAGATTTCCCTATTTCCATCAATATAAAATAGGACTATAGATTCCTAACTCCTAGAAATATTTTTGCATCAAAGACAATGTACCTATAAATTCAACTATTCTTCAAAATGAATTCATGCCATGCATGCAAAATGTTTCTCAAAACACAAATAACCCCCTACATCATGAGCAAAAGGTTAGATCAATAAGCACCTGTATCACATCCAAAAAACTGACAACAGGGAAATCAAATGGGAAAAATATACACTTGGTCTAACTATTGGCCAGGAAATTATGTCTCTTAAGTAAAAGGGCTTCTAATATATTTTCTTTTCTTTCTATTCCTCCTGAAAAGGAATTTATACAAAAAAAATCAAAAGCAATTATGTCTTTCTATTTCTTTCTCTCTCTGGCTCTTTTCTTTTTAATATCATTTCTCTATGATAATATTTTCTTCTGGTATCCAAACAATAGGAAAGTCTGTGGCTGATCTCCAGAGCAGGATGTATGTATTTTACAAAATACCACTGTATGCCATCAGTTTGTATATTTAGTAGAATACCACATTCTTATATCCCCAAAGCAGTTCCACAAAGAACATTGAATTGTCCTTTTTTGAAAAAACAGCTTAACAGAAAATTAAAATTAGTTAAATCTTCACACCTATATACTGATTTACACACACACCTATATACTGATTTACAATTTTCAACAGAAGTAAAACACATACTCTGAACAGTCTAAGACCCTTTAAGAGTCCTTTTCAGGAAAATATTTCCAGAATAATTTAACCTATTGAAAAACTCAAATTCTTTAAAAGTAATTTTAGTTTGATACCCAGAGCACATAATTTTGGCAAATCTCAACTTTGTCTTATTTTACCCTAAAACTCTGTTTTAAATACTTATTCTATAAATCTTATCTTTTTCTTAATTCAAACTTTATTATGTATGCAAAATGTGAACAAGCCAAATGCTTGGGGGTCTAAAGATATACAGCAAATCAGTCGTCACTTTTACAACATTAACAAAATGGAACTTCATCTCTAATACTCTAGAGATTTGCACTTTTAAAACTTTTGACTCCCCAAGTAATGACATTTCAGGGTGAAACAAAACTACTTTAATCATAAAATTTGGGAAACCCTAATATAATATACCACACAAAAATACGTTCACAGTGTTTCTAGCCTAGGAAATAATTCTATCAAGATTCTAAAAGATAACATGTCAGAAGGGATTTCAAGAGAGACCCATGATCCAATACATGGGTCATGTAGCTTAATTTGTGGATGTGATACCATTGCTCAAGGGGGTGATAGATTAAATCCAGGTCACCTGGTTTCTAGTATGCTAATACATGTATCCTACTTCATACATTTCAACAGAGTTGCTATTGGTAGGTTCAATGGAGAGATGGAATGGAGCAATAATATTGGGCTTTGCTACAAAATATCCTTTCCATTCCTATAGTGACTAAAAGTCCCACAGGAATATTTTTTCCTTGAGTTACAATGTAACTTCATCCAGAAAGAAAATACATATATTAATTTGAGGACAGTTATTATAAAATAGTCTCTGGCTATTACTACGAGAGGGTAGGGGCCCATAAAATTGGTCCAAGCATTGCTAAGTTTTGACATGATTAAGAGAATAATATTCCCAGGTCAAAAAAAAAAAAAAAAAAAAAAAGAAGAGTGCTTCCTGTCAACTATACATGATATTAATCCTGACTATACAGAATATTAAAATGGAAATGAAAATGGAAGTGCCCTTGTTCTTTACATCAAAAAGAGTCCCATTCATTTACTCAGCCATGCAACATTCTTTATTGAGTATCTATTATGTAGAAGAATCTTCTTTGTACTAGAGACACTAATATGGTTAGGAAATATATTGAGATATCAGTGTGTGCTTATTTCTCTTCTATTTTTGTCTGTCCTCCCCTAGAAGGCAGCCAGAACTTTGTGGTCACTGCTTCAATGAAGGTAGAGAGGGGGCATAATTACTGGCTGAAAGTATAAATGTTCTAAAGACTACCTCTTTTCTTGTCTTCTGTTTTAAAACCTAAACCTGACTGAATTGTCCTAGACATTCTAAGAGGATTGAGGAAGAAGGATTTAAGATTCATTAATATCAGAAAGTCCTTCCTCTGTTCTGGGAAGATGGAAATATCTGAGAAGTGAATGGCTGCATAAAATAATTAGATACGCTATATTCTAGATGTCAGGTTTCCCAACTTCAGAAAATATTCCAGTATGAAATTTAGCACAAAATCAAAGGGGGCACACACCTTTAAGAGTCTAGGCAATCATAAGCCACAGTGATCAGGATGGGGCAAATAATGGGACTCTGTCTAAATATTCAGTCTTACCAAGTTCCTTGGAGCTGTTGAGTCACCCTGGAAGAGGGAAGGAGGCCCATTAATGGCATAGATTAAACATCTCCTCCTCAATCTAACAGAAGAGGGTTTTAAAGTTAATTTTACTTGAGCAAAATAAATATCATATTTGTTGTACCTTTGACTTTGTGTAGGTACACAAAGATGAAGAAGACACAGACATACTACCTGCCTTCAAATTATTCACAATCTAATGACAGTAACTGATTAGAGATAGATAATTCCCACTGAGTATGATACAGGCTACAAATTAGGCATTTCCAGGCTGCTCTAGGTTAATGGAGGAGGTATGATACACTCTGTCCAATGATTATTCCTATGGCAAGTGTACCTAGAAAAAGTCTCAGCTAAATTCTTTACGTATGACAGACAAATAATAAATATTTATTTTGTGCCATTGTGTTAAATTAAGGCAAGTTTCAGGATCTTATTGACAGGTGACTATTATAACAAAGCATCAGCAGAAGCTTATTTTATGCTTACTCCATCCAGGAAATTTTCTATTACACACAAATCCATATCTGCATCTCTTTCCTCAACCAAGTACTAATATCTGCTAATTATTTACAGCTATCTAAAAGTCCACATTTGGGGGAATTTTGGTATATTTCTTTTTATTTTAATATTTATTTATTTTGAGAGGGAGAGTGAGTGTGAGTGGAAGAGGGGTGGAGAGAGTGTGAGAGAGAGAATTCCAAGCAGGCTCCATGCTGTCAGTGTAGAGCCCTATATGGGCTCAGTCCCATGAACCATGAGATCATGATCTTAGCCAAGATCAAGAGTCAGACACTTAACCAACTGAGCCACCCAGGTGCTCCAGTTTATTTCTTTATAAATTAATTGAAAAAGATACAGTGTGGCTCATATACATTTCCCCTTCCTAGTACTCAACTGAGTTATAACCCAAATGATAGAGAGCAAAAATATGTGAAACTCTTTCCAGGATAAGTTATTTTTTCTAATTCCAAAAATTCCACACTAAATGGCTCAATAGAATGTGGTATAATGAGAGCCATTTTGGGATTTAATTGCAGGGTAGTAATTGTTTTCATCATTGCTACACACTGCAATCACAACAGTAGGAATGCAGGCACAGTGGGTCACCAGGGGCACTTTGATATCACAGAACCTCCCTTGGAATTATTTTCTGTTGTTTAATATGGAGACCTAGCACTGTTGGGAGTTTTCATATGTAACTGCAATGAGAAGGGTTAAAAATCAACTTTATACGTGATTAATAAAAGAACTTGTAGGCTTAGAGGTTATGGAAGATTTAAGTCAGCCTAAATTGGAATAATCGTTTAAGGATTTTGAGTATTAACCACTACCTTACATGATTGATAACAGTACAGCTATATTGTTTCTGGCAAAGGTCTTTGAATATTATGCATGCATAGAATAATTTTATAATAATAGTAGTAGTGAAATAATAATAGTGAAAAAGCTATTTGTATGATTTTGTTCTACTTTTACCAATTAAGTAAGGAAAAGAGCCAAGGGCATTTAGTTGGGGGACAGGGGTATCATTAACTGACTAGCAGAAAAATGTGGTTATTAGATATTTTTTAATGCAAGACTAATCTTAATAAAAATAATGTAAATTCTAAAGTTGAGAAAGCAAAATAACAAAACAAAACAAAGCAAAAAGTGCTGTTGTTAATTGTACATCAGGCATACTACTATTTGGCTGATAACATTTCCAATGATCATTTATAGCATTATTTGTCGGAGCTGAACTTGGCTGTGTAGACAACATGGGCAATGCATTTTATGTAATGTTATTACTTGGGCACAATGTATTTCAGACTGGCTACCTGGGACTTTGATAAAAATGTCCATTTCCCTTACTTACCGTTACTAAGAGATTATCTTTAAATGTTCCTTCATATATCTTTATCAGTATTCTTAAGTATACCACTATGCTGCTCTCCATGGTTTCCCTTGATAATGTTAAACTCTGTCTTCACCTCAACTCTAAGACCACCTTACTCTCTCATACAAAGCCAATGATTCCTCACTTTATAACGCTTGCTATCTCCTTGACCAGATTCCTGTAGGAGACTGAATGGAAAAATACAAACTGCTTTTGCCATGAGTCAAAGCTATATGCAGTTTAATGCTAACATCAGTAAGAAAGAAAGAAGTACAGTTATATAAAAAAAATTAGAGACTGGAACTGAAGGAGAGAAAAAAAGGAGGGGAGTGGGGAGAAGAAAAGTTGACAGAAGAGAAGAGGAAAGAATGAAAAAGGCTCTTATGTGGGACTCCCTTGGATGTCCCCAAATATCTATAACCCTTAAACTTTTGCAGAACATTGATTTTTCCTGTGTTTTCTTTCCTAATGTTCTTGAAGCCTCATTTCCTCTAAGGTCCTCTTGGTATGCAGCCATTTCCAGTAGATAGGCATCTACTGTGCCTGTTCAGTGCTGGTCCTCCATTCTCTGGACATTACTCCTTTCTTACTATAAACCTCCTGCCTTCAAAAGGAAATTACCACCTGTCTACAGACCAAATCATGCAAATTTCTCCTTCAAAGTGTAGTTGAGTATCTCACTAGTACTGAGCAAAGATCACTTTATTTCAGATGTCATCACATTTAAGTTTTAAATGTTACTTTGGGATATACAGTGATATCTTGGGTTTGGGGTATGCTGTGTGTGTGTGTAAGGACTAAAAGTAAGAGAACATTCTATATAAACTACATTCTTGAAATGTTTTCTCAGAGAACATGCCATGTAAAATTCTACAATATCAACATCAGAACAAACATCTCAATCGAAATTCCTTATAAGAGTCAATGTGAAACACTCCTACAAGTAAGGAATTATAATGAAAGTGCAGAAGAATAGTACTTTGTAACATTAATTGATTTCCCTCACCCCCCCCCCCCATCCATTATCTTTTGATCCTCTCCAAGTTTGCCTAGCTAGAGAGTAAAACATTCATTATTTCAGGGAAGGGATGTTTCAAGAAAAGCAAAGAAAAGGCTTTGGAGTTTCAACAGACGAGAAACTCATGGGATTCTGAACAGAGGAAACACACACGCAGACACACACACAGACACACACACACACACACACACACACACACACACAACCATGATGAGTCTCTTTCTCACACTGACTACTGGATAATGACTCTCCATTCGGGTGGGAAGAAAAGAAAGTTAGAGGGCAAGTGAGGTTATCTTCCATCCTCGTCTACCTGTCCTAAGTACATTGGTCAAGGCTGCATAGTCACTAGACCTGAAGAGGCCATTAGGATATTAAAGAAGGATAACGCAGCAGTTGCCTTTAGAGATCACAGTCAGACAAACAGCTAGAAACAAGGCAATTTCTGTGAATGTTGGAACACAGAGAAGACAACACCGAGATGATTATCCCACCTTCTAACCCTGGCCTTGGCATTACATAAACCTTTCCGTGTTTCCACCCCCAGGGTGAAGAGAGATTACATGTCCGTATTCAATAAGATGAAGCTTATTTCAAAAGAGTAATTGAGGTCAGAAATAAGAAAGCAAGCTTCATTTTTGTAAACCTGTGGTTGCAGAGTGAGCTTTGCACACAGTACTTTGTAATGATTAAAATTAATAAGTTAATAATTAAAATTAATAATTTGTGTGGCATGTGTAATTTGTGTGGCACATGGCATCTCTATGAGATGAAAACTATTACTACTTTACCAATGTGATTGGGAACATTGGGGAGTTATAACAACAATATTTCTGGGTTCATGGAGAAATGGTAAGTGTCTTTATGAATAAGAAGGTAAGGAGAATGAACAGAGGAAAAGATCCATTTTGAAAATCCTGAGAGCTCAGCCCAAACACTGGGTTCCAATGCAATGTTTTGACTGGGGTGTAATTTAGAATATAGAGCTTGCTTAAAGCAAACATTGCACATGAAAATCTGTGTCCAAAAGAATGATAAAAATGTGTCTTTATTTTGCAGAAAGATTTATGGTATAAATATGTTAAATAACATGACAGTCTAGCAAATTTAAACCATCTAATATTTTGAAAAGGATTAATCTGCCTATAACTTTCTGGATTAAAATTTATCATACAAAGAGACCTATACCTGTATTCAAGCTAAGACCAAGCATTATTAAATAGTTCTGATACGTGGTATTATAATAAAATAGTTATAATATTTAATTAGTAATCAGTGATTTTATCCCAGGATTTAAAGCCTGGGTCTATCACTGCCCATTGGAGATGTTCAGTTGTTCCCATGATCATACACTGTCCATTAGCATTGATATGTAAAATGTGGATGGTCTTACTATTAGGCAGAGTCATGAGGTTAAAATTAAATTATAAACTTACAAGTACTTGAGGAAAAAAAAAAAAGGTGTTTTATCAGCCAGAGTATTACTATGTTGTAATTATAGATCTACTTTCTGTTTGACAATATTTACTCATCCAGGCTACACAATTTGCTTACCTTGGGGCTAATTATAAAGTCTCCAGGATTTAGCACATTGTCATTTTCCCTTTGCTAGAAGAACAGACTCATCAGCTTTCTCTATATTTTTATTTTGCAGTCATCACTATGATTAGGGGAGGAAGTAGAATATTGGAGGCCTAGCAGCCAGAAACAGTGTAGCAACAGAAAACACACAAAAAGTATCAATTCATTTTGAACATTTGCTAACTAGGTGTGAATAACTTTGTGCAGGATCATTCTCCCAATGAATGTTTTTTGTAGGATGGGGAAAATCATGGTATTTTCTTTTTTTCCTAAATACCTAGGGAAATGCTGGCTTCAAAGATGCTGAATCAATTTCCTTTTTCTTTACAACAAAACCATCAAAGCTTATCTCTCAAGAACTGGTTTAAAATACGTCAAGACAAATCACAAGGAATCAGAAAGTTTAACAAATCCATTTAGGTGCTGTGTAGATAAACATCGACTATGTACCTGAAATGACAGAACCACAAAAAACTTTGTTAATAATTGTAGAGTGCCTATGATGTGTTGAACGCTTTGATGCATTACTTACTCATCCCAAAGAGGTGTCACTAATATTGCCAGTATATGGATGAAAAAGCTGCATTTGTATAACTTGCAAAGGTCACTTAGGCCACGCGTGGGAGACACCAGAGTCAGACCCCCTGAACATAATCCCAGAACTAATCTCATAAATGCTATGCCATACTGCCTCAGTTTTCTTCCCACTTTCCAGAATGAGAGGAAATCCTGTTACAGAGATCTTGCAGAGTGATGGGTGTATCTTTGGGTGTGGAGGGGGTGACAAGGAATGTTAGAATAGCACCAACTATACAGTTCAGGATTCAACAAATGGTAATTTTATCAGGGGGCATAGGTTAACTATCATGGAATTAGAAGTTATTCTTGGCATGCAGAAATAACTAATTGCTCACAAGAGATACTTTTTAATTTAAGAAAAAACAGAAAGACAAAGAACAAATAAGAGAGAGGTGATGCTACACTAATTACTTTTTGTCTCTGTCTCTCTTATCATGATTATCTGATTCTAAATAAGACTACAACCATTTATAAAGACTACTCCACATTGTTGCCATATTTAGAGTATACATATGGGTTTTACAACACTGAATAATCTCTTATTTCAAAGAAAATAAATCTTATACTGCAGCTTAGAAAGAGAGGAGACTCAAAATAGTATTATAAGAGAAAGCCTATAAAAAACAAAAAAGATGGGGGCACCTGGGTGGCTCAGTCAGTTGAGTGTCCGACTACAGCTCAGGTCATGATCTCACAGTCTGTGAGTTCGAGCCCTGTGTCAGGCTCTGTGCTGACAGCTCAGAGCCTGGAGCCTGTTTAGGATTCTGTGTCTCCTCCTCTCTCTCTGCCCCTCCCCTAGGCATGCTCGGTCTTTCTTGCTCTCAAAAAAAAAAAAAAAGAAAAAAAAATTAAAAAACAAAAAAGAAATATTAGTTTGGGGAAAATGAGACACAATGAGGAAATCATGATGCATCTAAATATTTGAAGGGAGGATAGCGTCTGGATGACCACAAAATGCAGAATAAATTCAGTCCCTAGAAGACATGAAAGTAAGCCTTTATTTTGTCAACTTAAAGAATTTCCTAAAGTTAGTGCCACTTCAAAAACTTAAACAAAGATAAAAATATACAGGATACATTCTAGGGATATAATTTAATTTGATCATAAAAAAAATACCTGGAGATTAAAATTCACTCTCCTAAACAAACATTGTATTCAAGATTATCGAAGATATAATTATGTATATTAGAGTTTAAATACAGTCAGAATAACACATCTCAAAATGTATGGAAATCTATCAGAGTTGCACTTAGAAAAAAGCATTCATAGTTTCAAATGTCTACCTTTTATAGGAAAGCATAAAGATAAATTAACCATCTTTAAGTTTAATTCAAGTTAAAAATAACCATCAAGAGGACTGAAGGAAACCGTGAAGAAACATGACAGTTGTAGAAAAATTAATTAACTAGACTATAAGAAAAAAAAAAATAAGGAGGCACACCTGGGTGCTCATTCAGTTAAGCATCTTACTCTTGATTTTGGCTCAAGTCATGATCTCATGGTTTGTGGGTTCCAGTCCCGCATGAGGCTCTGCACTGAGAGTGTAGAGACTGCTTGGGATTCTCTCACTCTCTCTCTCTCTCTCTCTCTCTCTCTGTCCCTCCCCCATTTGCATGCTGTTTCTCTCTCTCCCTCAATATAAATAAATAAACATTAAAAAAAAAAGGAAAGAAACTGAAGAATGAATAGTTGAATCAAGAGAGAGAACATGGAATATAGAAGCACATTGGATGAGGCATGAGGGAATAAATAATGCTGCTAAAACATTTTTAGAACTCTCTACAAAATTTGTGTTTAGACACAAAAATATAAATCATAAAACTGCCGTAAGAAGTGCAAAACTAAAGAAATTGAGAAAATTATCAATGTTTACCTACAAAATGCCACTTAGTCCAACCATCACTATCTCTACAAGTGACTTACTTTCAATTTTCATGAAACAGTTTTCATATAAAAATTGTTCTAGGGTAAGAAAAAAATGGAAATCTTCCTAATTTATCTAATTAAAGCATAAACTTGAAATTAAAATGGAAAGACAATGATAAAAATGATGAAATTAAAATTATGTATGAAAACCAAAATACAAGGATGGTTTCTTATTAAGAAAAAAGCATATGACCATTTCAGAAGATATAAAAATGTATTTTAAGTAATTTCTAAGGAATTAAAAACTATCATGATTGAAAAAAAAAATTTTTTCTTAAGCGAATAGACAAAATTCTTTAAAGAGAGAATATTAGAAGCAACCTCATTCAAATCACACAAAGGGAAAAAACCACAGATAGTTTGTTTGTTCCCAGTCTAATCAATACCATAAAGCATTAACCAGAGCTAAGGTGCTTGGTTGCTGTCAAAGACTGGAGGGATTTAAGCATAGACCTGGGAGTCTAGCTGTTGGAAAACTCAGTATCAGATTGGTGTGGAGGAGGAGAATGGCATCAAACATAAAGAGAAAATGTGATCTGGCATAAAGTGATGTGGTTTTCTGCCCCAAGTTTACAGCTGTGTGACTTCAGGCAGAACACTGATACTCTCTGAACCCCAGCTTTCCTGTCCAGAAATTTGTTTATACATTATACACAATGTCAGAGTGGTTTTGAAAATAACATTACTTAATACACTTAGAGCTTTTTACAAACAATAATGGACTATATCATTGTCTTTTGATGCTAATGTTGTTATTGAACTAGATGGGTCTTTACAATATTTCTCATCAGTATGGATTCTCTGAGGCCTATTCATGGCTGAGCTGTGACAGTCTTCCACATCCATTATATACAGTGGATTCATTCCAGTGTCCTTACACTTACTCCAGGTAAGTTCATTACAGTTTATTGACTTCTGTATGTGGTTTGCTAGAAAAAGAAGCTGTATGTGGTTTGCTAGAAAAAGGGGAGAACCTAATCACCCTGGAGGACAGTATGTTTTTCTAGGCTGTTATGTTCAAGAACAAGATACAGACGAAAGACAAACAGCACTCTATTAGCTTAGAAATGCCAAGATAAGCATGATTTGTTGTTGATTTTTTTTCAGTGAGTAATACAGGATTTGGATAATTACAATCTTTTAGATAAGCTCTGGTGACTGAAAGAGATAAGAACAATTCTTTCAAGGATGGGATGTCATTAGAAAGAGAAAAAACCTTACACATTTTTATAAGACTTCTTCAAAATTTGTCTTTAAGAAAGAGTGGGCTAGGGTAGAATGGAATGAAGATTGCCCAGATGTAAGTTAGAAATCCAGACTACATTTTATAAAATTAAAGGGGATTTTATTAAGATATAACCAAGTGTTGAATTGTAGGACTGGGGGGAAAATTGATTCCCAGCAAAGAGATGAAAAGTTGATCATGTTTCTTTTGTTTTATATACCATACAGTTTTTAAGTGATGTCTAAGAAGACTGCATCCTTAAAGGGAACATGGATGAAATATAAAAGACTAAACAAGTGCCTTTATACATTATAAAAATAAAATGCAATAAAATAAAATAGTATTGGTGTTACTGGGCTATTTTTTTTCTCTTCTTTCTTCTCCAATTTTCTCACTTATGTTTAAGAGTCCATCTTAAAATAAAGATAATTAGTCAATAACTTCATCCACCTTTTATAATAATTTAATGTATGTCCTCCATAGGCTGTGGGTGGAGGGTGACTTCAGGGTTTCAAAATCCCTGGGTATTATTCAATTAACCCATATGAATCTTATGGCCAATCACTCTGAAAAGTTATCTTCCAAAGCTGAGCTGGATCTCGTGTGATGAGAAAATTGTTCCCTAATAAGAGAACTATTTTAGTTCTGAAAGTTATAAAGATTTTTTTCCTTATATTAAGCAAACAAATAAGCTATTTATATCCTATACTCAGTCTTAATTTATTTCACCAAGAAGGATATATTTTATAGTTTAATACTCTTCAATATAGAAGTTCTTTATATATAAGATACCTTTTCCCTACTTAATCTCCAATTCTCCAATCTAAACATCCTTAATTATTTCCCTCAAACCAAAAGCATGGTTTTGGTTTATATCCACTATCATAGGCAAAACATCCTAAATATATTATGGAGTAAAACATCCTAAAGTTTGGCATCAGAGTCAAATATTTGAACCTTATTTTGGAATAGAAATGCCATAAATAAGGATTGGCTTTCCCCCACTACTGGGAACTATACTTCCTTTACCACCAGTTCAGTCTCATGTGTAGTAGTTGACTGCTGCCTAAGTGACATCATACCAGCCATTAACAAATGTGTTAAACAGAGAAGGGCCAAGATAAGAGCTCTGAAGCAAACAATGATTTCATTTGATATCAATTCATCACTCTTCCCTTTCAGGTTATAGTGATGTATTATTAAATGTTCACCATATTAGCCCATTGTCTTCATTTTTTCCTAAACGATAGCATGAGGAATTTTGGAGGGCTGGGAGTTAGGGGGCGATTTCTAAAGAATCTTCTAGATCTTCTAGCCTAGTGATATCATTTTAAAAATGACAGAAGACTAGTTTTAAATAGCTTGTTTTTCATGAAACTTCATCTGCTCCAGATGATCCCTTAGTAAATTTTCACACATTATTTGTTGATTATGTCTTTCCAAAAGTGCTAACCGGACTAAAGCCAAACTCATAGGTCACAGATTGAAGCTCTTTTTAGAGAAATCAAGACATTTTTAAGAATGTCTTAAGACCTTCTCTGTAATGTTTATTTTTTTACTACAAGTTGAATATGTCCACATATTATATAAATAAAAACACACTTAAAGGGAGAAAAAAACCATAATGATAATTTTTCCTTACTTCTATGAAGATGGTGGATAAAAGGAAGGAGATAAGAGTGTCTAGTGGTTTATTTTTGCATTGTAAACTACAGCAAGTTGTGTTATTAACCACAAAAGACACACCAAGCTTCTATCTATTAAGAAACAGCAACTGCAGTCCCTTTACACATCGCTGATAAAAATTTAACATTTAACACTTACATATTTCACAAGGCTTAGGAGTTTTAAATTAGACTGGTAGTGACAGTGGTGTTATTACTCAAAAGCTAATCAAAGGACTAGAAACCCATTGGAGACCAGCTGTAATGGAATAGTTCTTGGTTTAGCTGCCAGGGACTCCTGGGTTTCCTTTGCTGAATTCCTCATTATTCAGTAGATGATACTTCTGCTTATCTTCCTCCTTTATTTCTTTGATGAGCTCTTTGGCTCATGGACAATTTCCCTTGGCTAATGTAGGTGAAAAGCATTTGAAAGGTGCTAAGAGCTATGCAAATGCAGTATATTAACAGTGACTTCACAGATTATCCTTATAAGACAAGTCTTTGGAATTTCAGAATGGAAATGCACTTTCAAGATTATGAAGGAGGTCCAGATTGGTGAAGTGGCCTGCACAAAGTTGTGCCCCAACAGATCCATTTCTCCTAATTCCTAAGAGTTTTCTTACTATTATGTGATCCTCATCTTTTATATATCTTTTATAAAACTCTTTGGAGTTAAATCTTTTAAGAAAAAAAAAATAGCCTGTTTCTTTATTAAAAATATTTAAACATGATGGGCTCAAGGCACAAATGATGAATTTTACTCACAGAAATCTTTTCTGAGGGTCTATCGTGTCCAACCTCAGTATGTTTTCACTCAATTCCCTACCTTCTCCCCAATCAGCTTATGGAAGTTTTGATTTCACCTATTTAATAATCAAAACAACCTTTTAAATGTATTCATCTGAACTATAACTGATACATAACATAAAATACACACTACTGACTGAATTTACAGGTTAGCAGATGTAAAATAATTCCATTAACTAGATGATCAAGTGGAATTTGGGGCATTTGTAGTCAGAATAGTAAATGTTGACCCAGCCATGTACAACCCTGCGTTTTCTATTATATAGCTGTTGGCAAATCAATCTACAAATAAGTGAGGCTTTTGAAGTGCCAGTCTCTGTGCTAAACTCTACAGGTATTATTGCCTTAATGTCTCATAAGCTCTATATTGTTATTACACATCCAATGTAAACACAAAAATATCAGAAAGGACTAAAAGTTGGTGAAAGTCACTCAGCTGGTCAATGCAAATCACACTTCAAAAAGAGTTTTGAGGAGCACCTGGGTGGCTCCGTCAGTTGAGCGTCTGGCTTCGGCTCAGGTCATAATCTCACAATTTGTGGGTTCGAGCCCCACATTGGGCTCTGTGCTGACAGCTCAGAGCCTGGAGCCTGCTTCTGATCGGGCAACTCCCTCTCTCTCTGTCCCTTCCCCGCTTGCACTCTGTCTCTCTCTCTCTCTCAAAAAAAAAAATATTAACACAATTTTTTTATAAAATAAAAAAAAAGAGAGTTTTGACTAGCTCCAGGTTCCAAATTTTTAACTTTGGAAACATATTGCCAAAGTCTGGAATGCATTAGCAGAATCCTATAAACTTTTCTTTAGAAACAATCTACTATAAAAGATCAACTTAAGACTGTAAATTTTTTGAAAAATCCTGAAATTATTTTCCCAAAGGTTTTCTTTTTGTGGTTATGTCGACAGCTTTCTCATTAACCAGTAAAAACTTCTGTATTGTGTTGTAGTAATTAATACAGTGCATTAATTATTTAAAAAACTAGAACAAAGGATAAAAACAGAGTGGGATTCAACCAGACTCTTCAAGTGTGAGGAATGTGTTGATAAAGTTGAGGTATGTTGATAAAATGTATAATGACTAGCTCTCAAAAATAACCCAGATGGATAACATTAGCCAATTTATGTTATATAAATACTCCCCTCATTGCCTACTTTAAATTTTTGGGGCGATGCCATTGAACATGGACTTTGGAAGAGAGGTGCAAATTCAGCTCTCATGTGCTGGAACAGCCAATTATGTAAAATTTTCATCATTTGAATTGTTTATGAAAAACTAAGAGGAGATTTTAGTGAAACTATTATAAAAATAATAAATATAAAAATTCTTTTAACTCGATTGTGTTTTCATAGCAGAAGAAGTATTATTTTCTTTTGATTGTTGTAATGATTTCTTCCTACAAAATATGTTTGCTTTCACTCTGTTTTATTGATTTAACAAATTCTTGAATTTTTTAAATATATTTTTTAAAGGGGCACCTGGGTGGCTCAGTCGGTTAAGTGTCTGACTTCAGCTCAGGTCATGATCTCACAGTTCATGTGTTCAAGCCCCACGTTGGGCTCTGTGCTGACAGCTCAGAGCCTGGAGCCTGCTTTGGATTCTGTGTCTCCTCCTCTCTCTGCCCCTCTCATGCTCTGTCTCTGTTTCTCAATAATAAATAAACGTTAAAAAATATAACGTTTTTTATATTATTATATATATTTTTCATATATTTTTTAATGTTTATTTATTTATTTTGAGAGAGAGAGAGTGAGAGCAGGGGAGGGACAGAGAGAGGGTGAGAGAGAGAAAATCCCAAGCAGTCTCCACATTATCAGTGCAGAGCGCCATGCAGAGCTCAAACTCACAAACCACGAGATCATGACCTGAGCCAAAATCAAGAATAAGATGAATAACCACCTGAGCCACTGAGGCACCCCTTTCTTGAACTTTTTAAAATAAAAGGCAGGTCTCTGAAAGTTAGCACGCTGCAGTCATTGGTATGCAATTTCATGGGATGCACCTCTAAGAATATCTGTCTTTCATATCTGCTCTCAAAATTATATAATAACTGAACTATTCATAATTTTTCTTGGCGTGGGCAAAGATAAACAATGAATCTGAGAATTTAAAATATACTTATCTTTTATTATTTTTTTTCTTATATAAAATTTTAACACTTTTTAGGTAGAATAAATATTGTTCTTGCAACAAGTTGTTTGAAAGGTAGATGGTGATTTCCTTTAAACCCTCTTTGCTGAACTTTGATATAGGACATTACAATCCAATATACATTTAAAATAATTTACTCTTTGGGGCACCTGGGTGGCTTAGTTGGTTAAGCATTAGACTCTTGATTTCAGCTCAGGTCATGATCTTGCAGTTTGTGGGTTTGAGCCCTGTGTCAGGCTCCAGGCTGACAGTGCAGAGCCTGCTTGGGATTCTCTCTCTCCCTCTCTCTCTGTCCTTCCCCTGCTCTCTCTCTCTCTCTCTCTCTCTCAAAATAAATAAATGAACTTTAAAATATTAGGAAACATTTACTCTTTAATATTTAACTTAGGTAGTCTTTATTAATATAAAGTTTGTCCAGTTAAATTTAAATATTGGGACAAGTAATTTATGTTTTTGAGTTTTGAAAAAAGAATTAAATTTATTATTGGGTTTTCTTTTCCATGCTCAGGATTTCCTATAGTTCTCAAATTTGAATTTTACAAATTCAGCACACCAGAAAAGACTTATCAATAAATATTCAGCTTACTAACAATTTTTACAAATCTCTAATAATAGAGTTGGATGGTTCTACCAACAGTGCAAAGAAACCAAACAAAACTAAAAACCAAAGTAATCTGCATCCTAGTGACACTTCCTCATATTTTCACTCATATCACTATAATACTTTTTAAATAAATTTATAGTTCCCGGTTTTCACAATTGTGTTATTGTCCCTTCCTCGTGAACATATAATCGTGGCTAAGATTTACTGAATGAATGTTCCCTATGTTCCAGGCACTGTTCTAAGCACTTAGTAATTATTAACAGCAATCTCAGGAGAGAGGTAGTATTATCAGCTTCATTTTACAGATAAGAAAAGTGAGACAAGTTCGTAGAACTAATAAGTGGCAGATCAGGGATCAAGCCTAGATATTGTGACTCTAAAGCTATGTTCTTAACCCATCTTTTAATAAGAATATCCAATTTTAGGTTAACCCTTTTCAAAAACTATTATTATAAATTTATATTCATGCCAAATCCTTTATATTTGGGTTTATTTTCCTTAAAAGATATTCTTAAATGTATGTATTACAATAAATAAAAAGAGATTTTGAACAAAAACAGCATTCAGATAAATTGATATGCTGGAATGCACTAATGCACATAAAAGAAGACCAAAATATCATTCATATTAATATAACCTGGAAACAACTGGAAAAAAATATAGCTTTCCCACTATTTCAATTGCAGCTTAATTACCAAAACCAATTTTGAGAATTTTAGCCAAATATTCCATGTACTTATCTGTAGGTTAGGCCAGGGCTGTTAACTAAAATCCCGATAAAGCCAAACGTAGCCAAATGCTTGCTTTTCCCAAAACACTAATTAAGGTTTTCCAGAATTGTGCAACATCCATCAAGTCATCCAAGTTTATTTTCCTTATCAAGCCAGCCTACAACTAGAAGTAATGGTGAAGTGCTTTATTTCCCTGGATTATAGTAACACCTGCAACAACATGGTCTGATTAAAGCAATCAACTGAACTTCAAAATTAGTCAGTTGAGTTCGGCAATGGGGAATGCTCCAATATATAACCACACAACTTCTTATGCTACTCTCCATGGAAATCCTTCCTTCAAAGCATACACATGTAAGCTCATTTAGAATAGCAATTGTCTGCTCAATACTTCCCCACAGAGGATGCTAGAAGAGGTACGGCATTTCAGTTTTCACTGTGTCTGTCACCCTCATTTGACTTCTCAGCTCGCCAGACACATAATAGAACAAGATATAATAATAGTCATTAACAGACACATTTGATGCTCTCTGTACAAGTATTCACTCACAGCTCATTCACTTCAATTGCTTTATAGAAACCTCCAATTCATGTTCTACGTTACTATGTTTTCAGCTTTAGAAGACTTAACAATTTTCAAAGGTTAGAGAGAACACCATGCAACAAGAAAGGAAGACCACTGAGCTGAGTATCCTTCTTTGCCCCTCATGGCCAATCTTAGCCTTCTTCACTCTAATCTGTATTGCAGGTGGCTGACCTTTATGGACTGTATCTATAGGCTGCCTTGCCATCAGGCTTCCAGTGAGTTCAGCAATGGGAAGAACAAGAGGGAGGCGGAAGTAAGGAATGTTTTTCTCCCTGTTCCCTGGCGTCTAAGCCACAGCTGGTTGGTTATGCCCCTCAACCAAAATCTCTCATTAGGTAGACAGAGAACTACATGGTCCTCCTACCTCCACTGCCTTAGAGGTGGTAATGAACTAAGTCCATGGCCTCTTTCTCTCTCATACCCCAAACAACTTCCCATTTTTTTAAAACAGCCCCTTTATTAAATTTCACTCAATTCCCAGCTAAAAGTGTTAGGATCTTGACTTATCTCTAGATATCTCTTACCCTCTAGATCTCATATCCTTCTAAATGGAAATTTTGTTGTCCTGAAAAGTTAAAAAAAATGTTTAATGTTTACTTAATTTTGAGAGACAGAGAGAGAGAGAGCGAGCTTGCAAGCAGCGGAGGGGCAGAGAGAGAGGGAGACATGGAATCCAAAGCAGGCTCTAGGCTGTGAGCTGTCAGCACAGAGCCCCACATGGGGCCCAAGCTCACAGCTGTGAGATCATGACCTGAGCCAAAGTCGGATGATTAACCAACTGAACCACCCAGGTACCCCATGTTGTCCTGAAAAGTTTTTTTAAAGCAAAGATGCAAGACACAATTAAGGTATTTGTTACAGTTTTCTCTTTGCCTCAATAGATATTGGCAGGTGTTCACCCAGGGCTAATTAGATTTCATTAACATTTACACTGAGGGTTAAGAACTAATAAGGTGTGGGGAGCATACCACATTGATTAGGAATAGTATGTGACCTTTCTCTTTTTGATTATTGCTGGTTCTAAATAACTTTTTGTGTAGGTTTCAATTTTGACGAAAACCCTCATAACCTTGATCAATAACACTTCTATTAGTTTATAAACATGTTAAATTAAGTGTTGGAAATTCTATTATAAATTTTTAAGGGTGATTCATAAAAATATTTATAATTCACTAATATCTCACTGGTGCTGTAATATAGTTCAATCTTAGATTTATAGGGGAAAATTTGAATTTTTTAAAGCTGTGATTACAACTGATGATCTATAGCCAAATTCAAGTTTTATCATGTTTTTCACACAAATTGTCCTAAAATATTTACTCAGGTTATTTTGTTTTATTTTATTTTATTTTATTTTATTTTATTTTATTTTATTTTATTTTATTTTAAGTTTTCACATAAGAATATAAATGTCTGGTATCTCTTGAAAAATTAGGTTTGGTGATACATGGTCCACAACCCAGTAGGGCAAATTGATGTGGGGCTGGGATAGCTGCATTTCTTTCTTTCTTTCTTTCTTTTTTAAATGTTATTTATGTATTTATTTGTTTTTGAAAGAGAGAGCATGAGAGGGAGAGGGGCAGACATAGAGGGAGACAGAGAATCCCAAGCAGGCTCCATGCTGTCAGCACAGATGTCAGCAGGGCTTAAACTGATGACCCATGAGATTATGACCTAAGCCAAAATCAAGAGACAGATGCTCAACCGACTGAGTCATCCAGGCTCCCCAGAGGTTGCATTTCTTAAGCAAAGTGTGCACCTAACAATTTCCAAGTCTCTATCATTGTCCGTTACTTACAAGTCTGATTCACTTTTAGTTTACCTGCATGCAGCCACAGTTTTTGTAGTTTGTGACTCCTAGGACCCAGGAAATTTTATTCTAATATGTTATAGAAAACTGCACTTAATATTTCCCTGTGTCCAAACTAGGGATCAGTAAAGGCTCTTTTCTGTAAAGGGCCAGATAGTAAATATTTTAAGCTTTGTAAGCCATAAGGTTTCTGCTTTGCTATTGTAGCACAAAAGCAGCCATAGATAATATGTAAACAAATGGGCATGGCTGAAATCCAATAACACTTATTTTACAAAATGAGTGGTGGGCTAAATTTGATCCATAGTCATAGTTTGCCAACCCCTCATGTAAGGAATCAGATAATCTGTAGTATATCATGGCACCAGGTATTATAATGTGTCCTAGGAATTTCATCTGGGGATCTGATGTTTTATTAACATCAGGGGAAGGAGGCTTAAGGATAAAGGAAGTGGCAGATGCCGGGATAAGGCTAGTAGGAGTAATTATTAAGAGTATATAGATCCCAAGAACAAAGAAATGACAGATTAGAAGCACAGATACATACAACTGTAACTGTTCTAGAGATTACAACTCAGGGAAGGTGGTTCATAACAAAGTCACCAGCTTCTCTTGAATTTTTAAAATATAAACTTTCCTATCCCAGGACTTACTCTCAAATCACAAAGCTAATTCCAACATTTTCTGCAAAATTAGGAGGTATTGAATTTTTTTAATTTAGTTTATTTTTTCATTTACATCCAAGTTAGTTAGCATACAGTGCAACAATGATTTCAGGAGTAGATTCCTTCACACCCCTTACCCATTTAGTCCATCCCCCCTCCCACAACCCCTCCAGTAACTCTGTTTGTCCTCCATATTTAAGAGTCTCTTATGTTTTGTCCCTCTCCCTGTTTTTATATTATTTTTGCTTCCCTTCCCTTATGTTCATCTGTTTTGTATCTTAAAGTGCTCATATGAGTGGAGTCATATATTTGTCTTTCTCTACTTTTACTTAGCATAATACCCTCTAGTTCCATCCACGTGGTTTCAAATGGCAAGATTTCATTCTTTTTGATTGCCGAGTAATAATCCATTGTATATATATATACCACATCTTCTTTATGTATTCGTCCATCGATGGACATTTGGGCTCTTTCCATACTTTGGCTATTGTCGATAGTGCTGCTATAAACATTGCGGTGCATGTGTCCTTTTGAAACAGCTTACCTGTATCCCTTGGATAAATACTTAGTAGTGCAATTGCTGGGTCATAAGGTAGTTTTATTTTTAATTTTTTGAGGAACCTCCATACTGTTTTCCAGAGTGGCTGCACCAGTGTGCATTCCCACCAGAAGTGCAAAAGAGATCCTCTTTCTCCGCATCCTCGCCAACATCCGTTGTTGCCTGAGTTAATGTTAGCCATTCTGATAAGTGTGAGGTGATACCTCATTATAGTTTTGATTTGTATTTCCCTGATGATGAGTGATGTTCAGCATTTTTTCATGTGTTGGTTGGCCATCTGGATGTCTTCTTTGGAGAAGTGTCTATTCATGTCTTTTGCTCATTTCTTCACTGGATTATTTTTTTTGGAGGGGGGTGTTGAGTTTGGTAAGTTCTTTATAGATTTTGGATACTAACCCTTTATCTGATATGTCATTTGCAAATATCTTCTCCCGTTCCATTGGTTGCCTTTTAGTTTTGCTGATTGTTCCCTTCGCTATGCAGAAGCTTTTTATTTTGATGAGGTCCCAATAGTTCATTTTTGCTTTTGTTTCCCTTGCTTCTGGAGATGTGCTGAGTAAGAAGTTGCTGCAACCAAGGTCAAAGACGTTTTTTCCTGCTTTTTCCTCTAGGATTTTAATGGCTTTCTTTCCTACATTTAGGTCTTTCATCCATTTTGAGTTTATTTTCGTGTATGGTGTAAGAAAGTGGTCCAAGTTCATTTTTCTGCATGTTGCTGTCCAGTTTTCCTAGCACCACTTGCTGAAGAGATGGTCTTTATTCCATTGGATATTCTTTCCTGCTTTGTCAAAGATTAGTTGACCATAGATCTGTGGGTCCATTTCTGGGTTTTATATCCCATTCCATTGATCTCAGTGTCTGTTTTTGTGCCAAGGATGTATTGAATTTTTAAAAAATTATTTATTTAAATTCAAGTTAGCTTCAGGAGTAGAACCCACTGATTCATCTCTTACATATGACACCCAGCGCTCATCCCAACAAGTACTCTCCTTAATGCCCATCATCCATTTAGCCCATTCCCCCATCCTCCTCCCCTCTAGCAACTCTCAGTTTGTTCTCTGTATTTAAGAGTCTCTCATGGTTTGTCTCCCTCTCTTTTTTATCTTCTTTTTCCTTCCCTTCTCCTATGTTCATTTGTTTTGTTTCTTAAATTCCACACGAGTGAAATCATGATATTTGTCTTTCTCTGACTGACTTATTTTGCTTAGCATAATATTGTAAGTATTGACAATTTAAATGGCAATGAGCCATACAGGCAAAAAAAGAGAAATTTAGCCTTGATACCAGTTATAGGAGCTATAGATTCAGATAGGTGTCAAAGAGTTAATGACTTACGGGAAAAGATCCTGAATTTTGAAGTCTGTTCTTGGATTATTGAAAGATTTCAACTATCTTATTTGTAAAAATTAAACTATTTGGAAGATTTGTTCTAGATAGTGTAAGATATACTTAAGGCCAAGAACAGTGCTTTTTAATACACTGATTACAGTAAGTTACTAGTTTTCACATAGAAAAATTCAGGCATCAGGTTCTTTGTTGGTTCAAATCAACTTGAGATTCTTCATGAGTCTGAATTCTAGTCTTAAATGTTTGTAAGAAGGAAGGAGATTAAATAAAGAAAATAAATTGAAAGACACTGTATAAAAATATACAACTATGATTTGGTAGAATATAACATGACTTATAACATGACTTGTAACTAATTGGACAAAAGTCCAAATTCAATTATTTCAGTTTTTGACGTGAACATCTCTAAAATCAAAAGTGAAAGACATTATTCACTTATCAAGCAAGTATATTTTGAATATACACTATGGTATAGGTATTCATTCATTCATTCATTCATTCATTCATTCACCCACACATACATACACATAATGTTCAGCAACATTTAATGAGCCCACAAAATATTCTAGGCATCATACTACTCTGTTCTCTTGAATTTCATGGGAACAATGAATTTCATGCTATGATAAAAAAAGGACGTGTTCAGAAAAAGTGACTCTGAGGAATAAATGTTTATGTTGAGGTAGCAAGGATAAATTGAAGCAAGTCACACAAAATTATGGTTGGCAAGATATGAGTGTTCCTTATGGAGAGAATAGAACATGTAAACACCCTGGAAAAAATAAATTGAGAAGGCAAAGAAGTTAGTGAAAAATGCTTATCCCTTAAAGCCAGGTTAGGAACAACTAAGTTAATTCTTGTATCCAGAGGTTGGGTAAGGCCAATGTAGTTGAAAGCTTGATGCTGTGGTGTACTCAACACTGTAATGTCAATATTTATTTGTGTGTATGTGTTCTTTAGCCAAGAGTTGGTATCATTGCGTTTAGGTAGGATAATATAATGATACCTTTCAATCCCTTGGATACTCTTAAACAATTTTATTGAGACCTAAAAGTCAGATTTAACATTAAAGATCAAGACAGGAATATGCACACATAAGAGGAATACAGATTGTGTCTCTGGGTGCATAAATGCATGTTGCAACTCAAATATGCTAAACACAGGATTAAGAACAGGTAAAGCCAACAGACTGAAACACTGCCGTGCAGGCATTAACATGAGGTAACTCAAGCAACATGAAACTAAAAAAGTCCTGTAAGTGCATTACGAACAACTTTGGGGAACCTATAGTATTGGAAAAAATATTACAATTGGTTTTGTTGCACACTAAGAGTCCATGGTATTACATCTAACAGCAATGGATGAATTTATGTTAAACGATTATATTAACTATTATATTAAGCTTTATTTTTAATGTATATATACGCATGTGTATATTTTTGCTGGGATGGGGTGGTGATGAGCCTAGTTTTATCAGTTCCCTATAAGTTTATGAACCATTGCTCTTAATACACCTTGAATATATCATCAATGGAGGTACTAATTTTAGGTTGTTAACTGTACCCAGTATCTGGAGATTGAGTATTTACTCTGGATATCGAAGTAATTCTAAAACTTCTAAGGTTGGATTTATCTATTCCTAAACTATACTGAGTTATAATGACAATTAGATAACTGGAGACAAAACCACTGGAAAAAATTACACTTTAATAAATATTGAAATAAAGAGTTAGGCTTCCTGCTTAAATCTTTTAGAATGGCTAATGGCATTATTAATTTGAATTTTTATTGGAAGCAGTTGATGCATAACATTATATATAAGTAAAATATATTTGCATGCTATGAACTCTAATAGTAAAGCGAACATTTGTAAACTTCCCACTAATCTTAAAAAAATGAACATTTAACACCATAGTGTTGAATGCCACATTGCCTTTCGTAAAACTAAAGTAAGAACTGCTATAAAGCTCTTTTCAAAGGAATCCACTGCACACTGACATAAAAAATACCTTTGGCTGAAGAGGGCTAACTACTTTTTAGCCTCTTGTACAGGAAGTCCTTATCAACCAGCAAACATACTTCAGTAAAACCCAGTTTACCATAAATACTTGACTCAATTTTTTAGTTGCTGATAAGCTCCAAATATTAAAGAGCACACATGTGAAAAATAGTTGGAAAACAAACATTCTTTGCTCATTGCTTCTATAATTTGACGCAGTTGCAAAACTGACTTTACAGCATTTTCCCATATAATATTTCTCTGGTCTCAATAAGCCAAATACTCTGACTCCTTTATGCAATTAAGCAAATGGAAGAATTAAGTTTTCACTATATATTTGCCCCATTTTGCCAGGTCATGACTTTTATGTGAGGCCACATATTTTATTCCATTACTTCTCATGGGTAATACAATGGAAATTTATATAACAAATGGTTGCCGTTTTTGTTCTTATTTAAAATCTGACCACAATTATTAAAATTACATAACTTTTAAAGATATAGACAAAGCAAAGGCAACAATTTTCTTTTTTTAAATAAAAAAATTTTTAATCTTTTAATCTTTTTAATCTTTAATCTTTTCTATTGTAATTTTTTAATATTTATTTTTGAGAGAGAGAGAGAGACAGAGAGACAGAGTGTAAACTGGGGAAGGGGCAGAGAGAGGGAGACACAGAATCGAAAGCAGGTTCCAGGCTCTGAGCCACCAGCATAGAGCCCAACGCACGGCTTGAACTTACAAGGTGCAAGACCATGACCTGAGCTGAAGTCAGGACACCCAACTGACTGAGCCACCCAGGTGCTCCACGGGAACAATTTTCAAATGCATTTTCTAGCTATAATAGAAGATCTACTTTTTCAAAAACATATTCTATTGTTTTTTTTTTTTTTTATGTTTCAAAAGTTTTTATTTAAATTATAGTTAGTTCATCTATAGTGTAATATTAGTTTTGGGAGTAGAATTTAGTGATTCATCACTTACATATAATATCCAATGCTCATCACAAGGGCCCTCCTTCATACCTATCACCCATTTAGCCCACTTCCCATCCATAAACCCTCAATTTGTTCTCTATAGTTCAGAGTCTCTTATGGTTTGCCTCCCTTCCTTTTTTTTTTCTTTCCCCTGTGTTCATCTGTTCTGTTTCTTGAATTCCATACATTAGTGAAAACACATAGTATTTATCTTTCTCTGATTGACATATTTCACTTAGCATAATACATTCTAGCTCCATCCATGCCATCTCAAATAGCAAGATTTCACTCTTTTTGATGGCTGAGTAATATTCCATCGTGTGTGTGTGTGTGTGTGTGTGTGTGTGTGTGTGACCTCTTCTTTATCCATTCATCAGTCAATGGATATTTGGGCTCTTTCCATAATTTGGCTATTATTGATAGTGCTGCTATAAACATCAGGGTGCATGTGCCCCTTCGAATCAGCATTTTTGTATCCTTTGGGTAAATATGTAGTAGTTAAATTGCTGGGTCATAGAGTAGTTCTATTTTTAACTTTTTGAGGAACCTCCATATTTTTTTCCAGAATGGCTGTACCAGTTTGCATTCCCACCAACAGTGAAAGAGGGTTCCCCTTTCTCCGCATCCTTGCCAACATCTGTTTTTTCTTGTGTTTTTAACTTTAGACATTCTGACAGGGATGAGGTGGTATCTCATTGTGGTTTTGATTTGTATTTGCCTGATGATGAGTGATGTTGAGCATCTTTGTATGTGTCTGTTAGCCATCTGGATGTCTTCTTTGGAAAAATGACTATTCATATCTTCTGCCCATTTGTTCATTGGATTATTTGTTTTTTGGGTGTTGAGTTTGATATGCTCTTTATAGATTTTGGGTACTAACCCTTTATCTTACATGTCATTTGCAAATATCTTCTCCAATTCTGAAGGCTTCCTTTTAGTTTTGTTGATTGTTTCTTTCCCCATGCAGAAGCTTTTTATCTTGATGAAGTCCCAGTTTTTGCTTTTGTTTCCCTTGCTTCCAGAGACATGTCTAGTAAGAAGTTGCTACAACCAATGTCAATGAGGTTACTGCCTATATTCTCCTCTAGGATTTTGATAGTTTCTTGTCTCATATTTAGGTCTTTCAATCATTTTGAATTTATTTTTGTGTATGGTATAAAAAAGTGGTCCAGGTTCATTCTTCTGCATGTTGATGTCCAATTTTCCCAACACCATTTGTTGAAGAGACTGTCTTTTTTCCATTCGATATTCTTTCCTGCTTTGTCAAAGATTAGTTGGCCATAGAGTTGTGGGTCCACTTCTGGGTTTTGTATTCCATTCCATTGACTATGTATCTGTTTTTGTGCCTGTATCATACTGTCTTGATCACTACAGCTTTGTAATTTAGCTTAAAGTAGAGAATTGTGATTTTTTTTCTTTTGCTGCTTTTCTTTTTCAAGATTGTTTTGGCTATTTGGATCTGTTGTGGTCCAATATAAATTTTAGGATTATTTGTTCTAGCTCTATGAAAAAATTCTATTGGAATTTTCATACAGATTGCATTAAATGTGTAGATTGCTTTGGGTAGTGTATACATTTTAATGATACTTGTTTTCTAATCTATGAGCATGGAATGTTTTTCCATTTCTTTATGTCCTCTTCAATTTCTTTCATAAGTCTTCTATACTTTTCAGAGTATAGATCTTTTACATCTTTGGTTAGGTTATTCCTAGGATGATTTTTGGTGCAATTATAAATGGGATCAATTCCTTGATAACTTTATGCTGCTTCATTATTGATATAGATAAATGCAAGTGATTTCTTTACATTAATTTTGTATCCTGCGACTTGACTGAATTCATGCATCAGTTCTAGCAATTTTTTGGTGGAGTCTTCTGGGTTTCCTACATAGAGTATCATGTTATCTGCAAATATAGTAGTCCTATTTTGCTTTGTAGGGGTGCAGCATCTTTATCAATGTTTTCACTGAGAAATGTTTGCCTCTCTGGTTGAATAGTTTTAAACACTGAATTGAAATCTGAACAAGATCTGAATTAAGAACTTATTTGCAACTACACAAAAGGAGTAGTTTGACCTCAAATTCTCACTCACCTCCATATATTCTCTCCTTTAATGGAGCTTGAGAAGATGAAAAAAAGATAAGGAGAAATTGAATTGACTTTTTTTTTTGAAGAGATATTCTTACGAGTGACAATTTTTTTGGTTCAATTATTTCCACTATCCAAACATAGACTGAAATTAAACAGTGATAAATTTGATTCTGTGGATCCCCATACTCAACTAATTCTACAAGTTTTAGACAATTATGCCCCATACATTTTCATGTGTTTTGGTGAAGGAGACATGCCTCAGTAAGTTTTTAAAACATATGCTAATGAATGAAATAACTTTATCTATAGAGTATAATGGAACTTTCTTCATCTGTGACTATGTCTAGGTTTGTGTAAAGTGAAGTTCTTAAACTTGTGATACCTTCACAAGTAATAATTTTAGGTTGTGTCTGTCATATGATAGAGTAAGTTTCTGTATCTCCATTAATGGTACTGTTTAAAAAAATAAATATTTTCTTAAAAAAACACTGTAAACACAATGCTTGTAT
The DNA here is from genome assembly GCF_024362965.1 of Panthera pardus. NCBI lineage: Eukaryota > Metazoa > Chordata > Mammalia > Carnivora > Felidae > Panthera > Panthera pardus. Next base: position 66,601,576 of record NW_026526710.1, on the reverse strand, counting down.
AAGTATATAATCTCTTCTCTTTTGCAGGGAAAAAATAGGTCTATCTAAGGTAGCTGATAAAACATTACAAACCTCCTCCCTTCACATGCATGCACACACCCTAAATATGACTCTGACATAAGAGACACCTAAATCCATCCAACAGCAACTCAGCACAACCAAATAAGTAAGGTCAATTGGCAGAGAAAAAATGTCAATAAGTTTGGGTTAGAGAAAATCTGAAATTGTGTTTGTACTTAAAAGAGCCTAAGATTAATCACATTTATCCAAGTTGAATGTTGTTTGATTCAGCTAAACAAATGAAGTTTATGTTCGTCCTAAAACTCTATGTTCTCAGGTTTGGCTAGCTGACAGATCAGAAAGTTTCCAGTTCTTTCCACATTTGCGGTTCACTGTACATGATTTTATAAATGAATTTAAAAATTTAAAAATTTAAAAATGAATTAAAAAAATTTGTAGGGGCGCCTGGGTGGCTCAGTCAGTTAAGCTCCGACTTCAGCTGAGGTCATGATCTCACGGTTTGTGAGTTCAAGCCCCGCATCAGGCCCTGTGTTGATAGCTCAGTGCTTGGAGCTTGCTTAAGATTGTATGTCTTCCTCTCTCTCTGCCCCTCCCCTGCTTGCACTCTCTCTCTCTCTCTCTCTCTCTCTGCCTCTCAAAAATAAATAAATGTTAAAAAGAATTTTAAACTCACTTTGTTAAATTTATCATCAATCATTATCCCGGAATTCAGGAAAATTACAGAGAGAAGAAATCTAGCGATACTCTAGAATCTGAGTGTAATTGTTGACATTCCTTCTCTTCATTCAAACTTCCAAGGGAATTGAAAGAATGATAATTTTACATATGAGTTTTCCTTCCCTTAGAAGAGGATTTGTTACATTCTAACTTAATTATTTTGGGGAAAAACAATTTAAATAAGATCTATAAGGTAACTTTTTTTTTATATTCCCTGGGGAATTTAATTAAATGGAGAAATCCATTCCTTCACAATTCTGCATCATACAGATTTCACCAGAAAGTACTTTCTGGGCCACCTTCACTTTGATCTTCCAAGTATTTCCTCTTTCCAACCTCATATGCTTATGCAGCACCTCAGCAGTTCTTTTTAAGATCTCCTTTGGTAATTTCAAATTCAAATCCAATGATCTTTTCTCCAAAATCTGAGAATATATTACCCATTTTATATGTGCCTTCTTGCATCTTCCATTTATATCCTATAATGCTAATCTACTTCATTTAAAAATAAACATTCTACTTAATGCATCTGTATCTATATCTTAAAGTATGTAGAGCATAAAAAATCATCTACATTTCCTAAATAACTGGTTAAACTTCAAATGTATGCTTCAGAAATTGCAATAGTTGACCTGGTAATAAGCAATGAGATCCATCTCATTCCTTACAATGGTCCAAACGTAGAGTGACTCACAAAGGACCGGCTATTTTGGTCATATAATCATCACACTTAGGATATCCAGTATAAAAATAATGCATTGTTCAGGATAGGTTCACTAAACTCACTGTGCCCAGGTTTGAGGTACAGAACTAGGGCTCACTAAGATTAAGCAGCAGTACCCTTTTCATCAATCGTCCTATGAGGGATAGTGAAATGGTACATGTTAGATACTTGGCACAGTCTTGGCATATACAAGTATGTATCTATGATTATTGTTCTAGTCATTAACACTTGTACCATTTTTCAAATACAATAACTCAGTTATAGAGGTAAGTAATTTCTGACTTACAGACTGTTCCCTTTTCCCCCTATGATATTGGTGGATTTTTGAGCTTTGATTAAGGGCATGGTGTGACAAAAACAATTCTTAAAAAAGCTATGGATAAGGGTTTGGTAGAAAACAAGGGTAGTCAGGCTGAAGAGGACTTAAATTCAGATTTTAAGGCCTTTATGTATTTTTGTTTTAATCTAATCAATGCTAGTGGAAACATCCTAAGTTCTTCTATATAGCAATAATCAATAGCACCATGTTTCTTTTCTTTCTTAAGGTATAGTTTACATTTGGTAAAATGTACAGAACTTAACTGTATAGCTTGATCAATATTTATGTGTGCACAAATATATTTACATGTGCATATATTTATATTTATACTCTAGCAAAATTAAGATATAAAACATTTCCTTTTACCAAAACTTCTGTTGGACTCCTTTTTAATCAAAATCTGCCCTCCAGAGATAACTTCTACTCTGACTTCTATCATGATCAAGAAGTTTGCCTTTTCTTGAATTTCATTTGAAGAAACTCATACACTATATGCTTTTTAAATTTCTTTTTCTCAAAATAATGGATTTGAGATTTATCCACATTGTTGTGTGTAACAGTTTGTACATTATTTTTTAATGCTGTTCAATATTCTGCTATTGGACTCTAAAACAAGTATTTGTTTATTTTCCTTTTTATGCACACTTGGGTTGTTTCTAGTTTTGTGCTACTATGAATAAAGCTTCTATGGATACTCTTTTGTGAATCATTTTGTGAGCATATAAATTCATATCTCTTGGATATATAACAGGAAGTGGAATTGCTGGACCATAACAAAGGCATATGTTTGTTAGAAATTGCCAAACGATTTTCCATATTGTTAGTTCCATGTTTGTTTTTCCACCAACAATGGGTGAGTATATCAGTTGTTCCACATCCTTGCCAACACTTTGTATTGTCAGTCTTTTTAATTTAAGCATTCTGGTGTGGATGGAAGGGGATTTCATTGTTGTTTAATTTGCATTTCCATGACTAATGATGTTGAACAGTTTTCCATATTTTTTTTTCCATAGCATCAAGAGTCCACATTATTTTTTAAACTTTAAAAAATAGTTATTATACATATTTATATTTATCCTAATAGGAATATATGACATTGTCAAGGAGAGAGTAAATCTGTGTATATAAGTTAATGTGCAAAATATGTGAAAGTTGGAATATCTCAGAAAAAAGTCAAGGTAGTCTCCATGAGCTTAATTAGTAGGAAAGGAGGGTTTCATCCATTCCTACTAAGCTGCAGAATGCCTTTAATTCAAATTAATCTAAATTTTGTCCTAAACATATGTAATTAGGAAATGTATTTATTCATCAAAAATGCTTTTCCATAGAAATTTTATCTCATTATTACAAGTTTTTCTATTCATGTAATTTATTATGAATAAAATTTTCATTAAAAGCATTTAACGGGACTGATTTTTAACAGTCTTTAGTCATGCAAGGCTTGTTTTTGAGCTGAAGATATAACCTGCTTTGCAAAATTAAAAATATACATATATCCTTGGGAAATAAAATTAAAATACTGAATTTAGATATCAAAGGAGGAAAATATAGTCAAAGCCGAAAACATATGGAGAATAGATTATGTTTTTAGAAAAGGAGTATTTTAAGCATTGAAATACATGACAAAAATGTGCAAAATTAATTTAAAACAGAATCGTTTTTAAATATAATGTTTATAAAGAGTTTTCATGAGATGCAAGCATCTCTGAGTATCATAATACCAGCTTCTTTTGATTATATGCAAACAATCAAAGCAATCTATTAAAATGTTTTAGTATCAACAACGGACATATTGAGGAACTATTATTTATATACTCTTACATACGCTTTCAGTCAGAGTACTAGCAAAATGAGGTTGGGGATATTTTTTTAAAGCATAGTTTCATCAGCATATTAATATGTAGCGTGAATTTAATATTACTACGAGTCTTCTAATTAAATTTAGACTTTTAATGTAAGTGCAACTATTTAATATCAGATTTGAACATACGCAAAGTAATAATCAGGCCAATTTTCTTTGAAGACAGTAGAGCTACATTCTAATGTTGCTTAATGGACTTTGCCTTTTTAGTTTCATTACTAAATCATTTCATTAACAAATCTAATGTGACTTACTCGCTTAAAAAAACCACCTCTTTTAATTCTAATTTCTGTGTTGTCTGTTTCTAAAAATAATGTTTGCCATATGCTAGAAGACAGAAATTCTGATTTGCACAATGTATCACTAAGAGAAAAATTCTGAGGAAATTATTCATGGTTTTCTAAAACCTTCACTCTTCCTATTTTTTATTAATATAAAGGATAATTTGAGGTTTAAAACTTCTAGGTGCATGTCTACCTATGAATATATCTCTCTTTCTCTGAATACTGAATCTGATTTTTTTCCTAGAAATATTTATAATAAATATCCCATTATCCCATTGCTAATTTTACTTGCAAATTTTATGAATTATTTATATAAGCAATTGTAATGAAGACTTAATACACAACTCCTTTCTCCTGTTTGCAGTCTTACACTCTAAAATAATTTTGATGAAATGTGAACATTCCTTTTTTTATTTCTAAAAATTAGTCATGAGCTATAATAACCATTAACATATTCAAAATAAAGTGGCCATTTACAAATTTGGCTACCTGAGATGTGTATTTATTTTTTGTCTGTTGTCTCATTATAATGTTCAGTATACAGTGTGCTTATTTGCTTATCTAGAATATAATAGATAATATTATAAGTATTATAAATAATTATTTAGGGTATATATATATATACATATATATATATATATACCCTAAATATATCATTATATACATTGTATTATTTAAGATCATGCGTTAAATGTATTATATACACATTATATTACCTAACCCTAATTATATCTATTAGGCTTCATATTATAAATATATAGATACATACAATAGGCTAAATATAAATAAGTATATAACTACAAATTATATAGTGTTAGTTATTATCATATATCATACTTTAAGCATTGTTAAAAATAATTCTTGGGAGTAATACTATTTAGCAAGTGATGGATCGTATTTGACAAAGAAGTCTGGCTCAGTTTAAAGTCTGAATATGCAAATAAACATTGGGTGTTTCAAACTTGGTAAAATTAATTCTCTTGACTAATGACAGAGATAAGAAAGAAAAACAATGCATTATGTTCTATTAGGATATCTAATAGCCAAAGCAATTTTAGATTAGATTAATTAGAAAAGCGTGGGCATCTTAATTATATCAATGTAGAAACAAAGCAATATCAGCCTACTATTTTCAGTCATGACAACAGATCAAATTAGACAGGGTATTTTGTTTCAGAAGATTTACACAAACAGATCATAGCATGAAAGAAGCTTGGGGATGAATTAGATTTTTGCAAAGATTAATTGCAGCATTAAGTAAACTAAACAAAATCAGTGTGAGGCAAGATCACACAAGTGGGTCTAATCAATTTTGAGTGAATTTAAAGTAGTAATATTTGATGGATTTGATTTTTAGAACATCTGTCACATATATTTCCCAGAGTTACTCTTGCTGCTTCATTGCCTCTACCTAGAGAAGCCACTCTGGGTGTTCAACAATAAAGTTTAAGACATGATTAGACCAGTGACAGTGCCATTGACTCTGAGAGCCAACAGGGCAGATGATTTCAAATGGGTTAGCCTTGTTACCAGTACATGTGAAGAACTTACTCCACCATCCAAGAACTATACGATGGAGAAATATTCAGAGGTACAAATCTTTAACATATGATCTAAAAATTAGTCACCTAATTGCCAAATCTGAATTCAGAGTTTTTAAAGATTTATTATATTGATTTCCACTCTTTTTTGCCTTTTACCCTACCTATGGAATCACCAGCACCACTTCCCTAACCACACAATCAACATAATGAATATACTGTTTTGGTGTCTTATATATCCTACCATATACATAGCAGATCCCAAAGCCTCCAATGGTAATGTCAAGGACAATTTAATATAGTGACCAAGGACTGGATTTGAGGAATATCCTGAATTTTTTTTTTTATTATATCACCACCATCTTTTACTTAAAACAATGGGTTTAAACAATCACACAATAAGGGTGCCTTGGGTGGCTTGGTCAGTTAAGCATCCAACTCTTGATTTCAGCTCATGTCATGATCTTGTGATTCATGAGTTACAGCCCCACAGCAGGTTCTGTACTGACAGTGCAGAGCCTGCTTGGGATTCTCTCTCTCCCTCTCCCTCTGTCCCATCCCACTCACACACTCTCTTTCTCTCTCTCTCAAAATAAATAAATAAACTTAAAAAGAAAAAGAATCACAGAGTAATATCTTGTACCTTGTATTTTATTTTCTGGCTCAGTTCTAAATAAATAAGAATGCTTCAGTAAATGGGCTCAAAAATATGGTCAGTTCAGATATAAATAATTTCTCTTAGTACCTACAAATTATATGAGATGATAAGAATCCAGACTGGCAAAAGGATTATTAGGGGACTCCAGCATTCTACTTCTACTACCCTAACCTATATGTTATGATCTAATCTATTCAGGTCTGTTAAAATTCCTTCAATGTAATTCTGAATTTGAGGGTTAGGAATATGAGATGTGAGTTCTAATATACACCACTTATTATAATCATTACTTCTGGTATTACTGGTGCAAGTAAAGATTCATTTGTAACCTGTTCATTTAAGAGTTACCAGTGTTATTTGAAATTGCTTTCGCCTTTGCCCATATCAAAGTCAATGCTTTGTCTTCAGTACTAATAGTGTTTATTGAAAAATTTCTTCTAAACTTATACTTTACAATTTTTGTTAATAATAGCTGTAAGTATAATATATTCATCCATTCATCCATTTACTTATAAATATTTATTGAGTAATAATAGCACATTCCAGAAATGTAGACAATGGTAGTAAAATGGCTAATTTAGAAAAAAATGTGACATAGCTTAAAATATGTTACAATTATGCAATGAGTTTATTACCAATTTAATTAATATGGATATATTTCAAATCCCGAGAACTCAGAACTAAATTAAAGTTTTGTATTCCAAGTACTCATTAGGTTGAATAGGAAAGAATTCTAATTATTCTTCCTATAGAACATATTCTCTTTTGAAAATAGATAAATAGTATCAGACAGAAGCATATCCTAGAGCAATAGAAATAGTTAAAGGCTTCAGTTTCCAAATACTTCCTTGGAAGCAAATTAAGTAGAAATTACTGAGATATCAACAGAAGTATAATTAAGCAGAATAGATACTAATGATCAATGGTAAAAATGGCCCACGAGTCAGCCAAAAAAACCAAGCAAAGTGAAGTGCTAGCTATCAATAAACATAAAAGTGTGATCTAAGTTAATTGAGTGAAATGTGTTAGTCAAGCAACTTTAACCAAGAAATTCAATGCACGTTGCTAAAATGTTAATATTATCACCTGAATTCTTAGGTGAGAACTCAAAACCGCTTCTACATATGTGATTCGGATGTATTTTAAATAGTATTCTGCACAAAGTCTGGGGCTACTTCATATTTTCAATCTTGGAATAGTAAAATCCATCATCTTAACATAATATATCTTTAAGTAAATTTGGTTGAGGTAATTACTTAATAGTCTCAGAATGAGTTCCCACATCTGGAGTTATACTGGTCAAAATTACCAGCATTTGAATTGGTCAAAAAGGTATCTAAATCAGAAAACCGAATGGAAATGACTTTAAATAAGTCACGAGCTCCCTAGTTGGTCATGGTCCCTAAAATTCACTACTAATGACATTGGGCACTTTATGTTAATATGCATGTTAATTTCCTGGTCCTATGAGTACTTTAATTTACAACTTCTAGAGTTAAATTTTGCCATACAGGGAACCAATAATTACCTTACTTTGTGTATGTGTGTATAAAATATTATATATGCATATGTATATATTAAGAAAAAATAATATGATGCGAGATGTGAGATGCAGTTTCTACTTTCAAGCCTCTAACTTGCCTTTGACTTTCAGCATATTTTACTTAAAACTTAATAGTTGATGTTGATTCCAAATTAGGTTTATTTTCCCTATAACACAGTTGCTACCTCAGCTCTTGTTTAGTTCCAGACAATATATTTTGACGGATTTCTTCTATAAGTTGTCTGTTTTTGCCAAGTAATAGGGCTCTCCATGGAGTTGGCAGTTCAAAGGAAAGTAATTTTATTTGGATTCTGATTGCTCATTTAATTGGCTAACACCCACATCCAAACTTTCCATAAATTTATTATGAAATCTATCATTGTCAACTTGGGTTTCTCCACAAGTAACCACAACTCTCTAAATTATCACAGCCATTATAATTCAACCTCAGTGAATTTTTCAACTGAGGCTAGACAGTTAAGTTCTATAATGCCAGATGTACCTAATTTTGTTCTAACTATGAAGCTTGGAACACATACAAACAACTTAATCAGTTGCTTCACCTCGGCTAGAGATTTTTGTTTTTGTTTTGTTTTTGTTTCTAAATCTCCTTGGCATTCCTACAGACCTGGGTGTATCATCTGCTTCAAATCAGCCTAAAGTGATTAACAAGTTCCAGTCGAATACACCATTCTGATGGTAACATCACATGTTGTAAAGCTATCTCTTTGGAATCCATGGACATCACTGTCTGTAGGAAGAGTAGACTGCAAAACATCATGACCTTGTAATGCCCTGTTGGAAGTGGATCAGCTGCCAGATATTTATTGACAGGCCTCAAGACTTAAGTGCTCTACTCACCAGAATTGACAAGGTCAGAACAGCTCACAGGTAATAATGAAACTAATTTAAACAGCTGTGCTTACATGATGGTTTGACATCTGTTTCTGCCTCCTGCCTGGCTTATATGCATGACCAACCTCTATACAGGCCCAGATGAACAATGTACCATGGCACAGTTTCATTTTATCAGACTACTATATTGATATCAGCATACAGCCTACATCCATCTGGTATTCTTGAATTCAACATCTCTGTCTTGAAGGTAGAGCCTATGTTTTCCTGTGAAATATCTTTATCATGTCCAATATCTATAGGACACCCAGGTGGCTCAGTTGGTTGAGTGTTCAGCTCTTGACTTGGCTCAGGTCATGATCTCATGGTTCATGGGTTCGAGGCCCAAGTCGGGCTCTGCACTAACAGCATGGAGCTTGCTTGATATTCTCTCTCCCTCTCTCTCTGCCCCTACCCCCCCTCTCTCATAAATAAATAAATAAATAAATAAATAAATAAATAAATAAATAAATAAATAGTATTTTTAAAAAATGTGTTTCTATGACATCATCCAGATGGCAATATAGGCCACTCTTCCTTTCAGTTCCCTTAACAACAAGACCAATTACCAACTATCCATAGATAAAACACCATTGCGAAAATCCCAGAAACCTGTGGTGAGGCTGAAGAACCCCTTGGACCACAGAGAATGAGGAGGTAATGCTTTAGAAAGGTAAGAGAAGCGACCACATTCTGACCATATTGCCCCTTCCTCAGGCCAACATAGTGCCACACTGAAAGGGCTCCTGGGTCTATAGTTTCCCCAGGGAGGGAAAAAGAAGCCCAAGGTGAATATCCAGTTCCCTTGTCATTAGCATGTTTTCTGGGAAGCCCAGTTGGGTCTCACCTCACAGAAATCACTGGAGGAATCTGTGGGACTCAAACACAAGGCATTATGTAGAGATGTAGAAGGGGACTAGGCTAATAGAAACCAACACTCAGATCTTAGAAGACTGCATTTATGCTTTCAGGATTACCCACTCTGAGATCCCGGCCAGTGAATATGCCCATCTGCAGAGCTGAGTCAGTGGCCCCATGTGGCCAGGAAATTCAGCTGGCAGTTCTAATTTGAGTCCCCAGCCAAGGAACCTTACTGACTATGGAGCCTGTTCTATAGCCTGACGTAGGCAGGGAAGGTCATTCCAGCCCTAACAAATTGCTGAATATAGCCTCTGGTCCCACCCAACCTAGAAGCCTACCCAGAGAACCCTGGAAGCCATAGAACCCATCCTATAGACCTGCTAGACAAACTAGAAGCCCTGCCCAAATGTTCAGTATAACCTCTGACCCCACGTAACCAGAAAGCCTAAACAGAGCCCCTGGATAGCCTAGGAACCCAGCCTACAGGCCTGCTCAACTGCGAACACAGCTGTGGCTTTACCCAGGCATGAAACCCAGGTAGGACTCCTCCTAATCACAGAGCATACCCTGTGGTCCTACCTGATAAAGAAACCCTAATAGCAACCCTGCCTGACCACATACTGACCCCCGTCAACTGTAGGATATAATTGAAGGATGCTCCCAATGAGACAGTCTGACCAGTGTCCTTGCCTACTCTGAGTATAGCCTATAGTCTTGCCAGCTCAGAGAGCACAGACAGAGGCCACATCAGACCACAAAGCTCTGCCTGTGCCCCCACCTGAATATGGAATGCAGCCAGTGGCACTATCCCGCTGGGGAGCCTGACACCCCACCCAACCAGAAGTAATTGTGGAGCCCAGGCTGCAGCCTTGCTCAGTCATGGAGTCCAACCAGTGGCACCACACTGCCAAGAAACACAGCCTATGACTTTGCCTGACCAGAGGTTATTGCAAAGTCCAACTCAACACCAAAAATAATAATGATAATAATAATAAATGATTCAATTAAAAATAGACAAATCAACAAAAAATGAATAGCCATTTTTTACAAGGAAGATATTCAAATAGACAACAGTTACATGAAAAGGGGGCTTAACATCACTAATCATCAGTGAAATGCAAATCAAAACCACAGGAGGTATTGCTTCATACCTGTTAGAGTGGCTACTATCAAAATAAGAAGAGATAACAAATGCTGGTGTGGACATAGCAAAAATGGAATCCTTGTGCACTGCTGATGGGAATGTAAGCTGGTACAGCTATTACTGAAAACAGTATGGAGGTTACTCAAAAACTAAAGATAGAACTGCCATATTATCCAGCAATTCTACTTCTGGAAATGAAATCACAATTTTGAAGAGATATCTGCACCCCATGTTTATGGTAACGTGTGTGTGTGTGTGTGTGCGTGTGTGTGTGTGTAATGAAATACTATTCAGCCATAAAAAGAAGGAAACTGACATTTCTGGCAACATGAATGAACCTTGAGAGTACAATGCTAAGTGAAATAAGCCAGATAGAGAAAGACATACACTGTATGATCTTACTTATATGTAGATTCTAAAAACAACAACAATAAAAAAGCAAATTAGTGGTTGCCAGGGATTGGGTAGGGGAGCAAGAGCAGAAAAACTGAGTGAAGGTGGTAAAAATGGAAACAAACTTTCCATTTTAAGATGTATAAACACTGGGGATATAATATGCTACATAGGGACTATAGTTAACAGTACTGTACTTTATATTTGAAAACTGCTAAGAAAAGAGATCTTAAATGTTCTCATAAGAAATAATAAGAAGAAAGGTAACTATCCAGTGATGGATGTGCTAACCAACCTTATTGTGATAATCATTTGTAATAGACACACATATCAAATCATTACAGGATCCACCTTAAATTTACATAATGTTATATGCAAATTATATCTTAACAAAGCTGGAAAAAAATAAAAATTATATATGTATATGTGTCTATGTATACACACAAACACACACACCCAAAGTCATTCTTATTTTGCTGGTCCATCCATTTCTGCCATCGCTTTTCATTTTCCTAGATAGCATTTTCACTGGTTAAAATGTATACCCTTGCTTCCTAGTTAACATCAACTCAGAGGACAGGGATAGATTTGAGATAAGCATCGCCATGCCTAATAAGAATTACTCTTTTTTAAAAAGTGTTTATTTATGAGACAGTGAGAGAGAGTATGTGTGAGACAGGGTAGGGGCAGAGAGAGAGGGAGACAGAGGATCTGAAGCTTATGCACTGATAGCAGAAAGCCCAACGTGAACCTCAAATTCACAAACCACGAGATCATGACCTGAGCCCAAGTCAGATGCTTAACCGAGCCACCCAAGCATCCCTAAAAATTACTCTTTAATGATCAACTTACACAGAAGACACCTGATTGAACACTTTAAATCTGGTTTATTTATACCATTTACAAATCTCATTTTAGAAAGTTGAAAAGACAACTCTACTTGTTTATCATGAGACACGTAGCCAGTTTGGATTTTCATTGCTTTTTGCATCAGCAAAAGTATTTTTGGATGTCCACATAAGAACACAAAGAAAATGGGCATAAAAATGCTATGGCTATTCTTTTTGCATAATGACTGAAGGTATATACATGTGGGCTGATAAAACGCCAAAACTACAACCAGAGATAAGCTTTTCTGAGTGGTCTTCCTTGATTTCATTATTGTTTCATCCAGCATACAGGACTCATCCTTAATAAACTGCCACTAGAGAGGAAGATGCCATGGAATTCACTGATCTAGTTCTATGTTCCAGCAAAAAGATGCACCGGGCTTTGTTAGTAAGGGTTGACCCTAGAAAGTGAAGCAAAGGTATGAAGTGTTGTGTGTGTATTAATATGCACCAGACCTAAATGGTGATTGGGGTGGCTGACCAAAAAGCAATTATAACACACAGAGGTAAAGGTACTTTATAAGCAGTCAGCTTCCAAACACATCCTTTATTACTCATAATTATAAGCTCAATCAGAGAGGCATCCATGTAGGAAAATTTGGAGACAACTGATTTACTTACCTATAGTATAATTAAAGTTAAAAGTTGAGAAGGTGGGGATGAATCATTCCTTAAAAAAAAAAAATCCCAGTATCAACAGAATCATATTCTTCAATTAAATAGATAAGTGTTGCAATTATTTGTTAGTGGACATACTGTGAAATATTAATCTCTCTAATGCACTTTCTCCCTAATTTGCTACAAAAAGGAGCAAGCAGATCATGCACATACAGGCATCTGTTGGCACCAGTATAGGGAACTACCTTTTAGGGAAGGAACACATTAAACAGACCTCAGGGGATAATTTGAAAAGTCAGACTATACAAGTTCATATGCAATACAGACTACTTCACCTTACAAATTTCTAAATTACGAGGTGGTTAACTGAAGAGTGCACCATGTTCTGCCATAAAACTTCTAAACTCGGTTGCATTTTTAAAAATCTTTCATACTACAAAAGAAATATACATTTAAAAAATGAATCTGCCACCCAAAGAAGTGGCTTGAATAGAGTGTGACAAGCTGAGCTACCTCATAAATGCCCCCCCCCAAACCAATTTTGGAGACACACACACACACACACACACACACACACACAGGTTAATTCATTTAAAGAGAATAATGGATTACCTAACTGAATGTGTATTATATTCCAGTGCTAACTAATATGTGAAAGATCTTCTGAAAATATGATAAAAGCTTCATATAAAATGTACTTTGGACATGCATATCATACATATATTTTCAGAGGCTTCACCAACCTCCTAAACCACAGGATAGATCCTTGAAAATAGCACTTAAAATGAGTCAAAGACATTTTAAAATACTTTGTCAAGTCATTTCATTTTTATACGACACAATGTATGATTAGTTCCATTTTATGAGGAAACTGAGGCTGAAGTTAAGTGATTAACTGATGAAATTAAGTGACATTTCTAAGTAGTAAGTAACTAAGACAAACATTGATTCAGTGCTGACACCATAGTCCTAGTCTCAATCACCATACTCTGCTATGTCCCCAAGAGTCTGCCCTTCAAATCCCATTAAAATAACTTTAATGTGTAATCGTTAACATTCTATATTTCTAATATTTAGATATAGATCAGTAATATTTGATATATCATTTTTGGTGTGTGCAGAAAAAAAAAGGAAGGAAGAAAGGAAAAGAAGTAAGGGAGGGGAGAGGAAGACAGGAAGGAAGGAAGAAAAGGCAAAGGACAATTTCTATATATATATATTTAAGTGAAATGTGTATGTATCTATAAATATACATATCAGTTATATAAAATATATGTATTACCATGTTTATATAGAAGAATTAAAGCTGAGACAAATATACTTTTAGAGCTTTGATACAAACATTGGAGTGAAGCCGACATTGAACGGATTTAATATGGACACTAATAACTCATAAATTACTAATAGGAGGTAAATATCAGAAGTGTGTGTGTGTGTGTGTGTGTGTGTGTGTGTGTGTGTGTTCTTACAGGTGACTTTTGTGATTCTTTTCTTATAGCTTTTTAAAGCCATTCATGAAAAAAATTACCTCCCCCCATGCCTTGGACTATCACTATTAATTGGAGCCTGAAGTCCAATGTCTACAACAAGCAGAGTTAGAGACAGAAATTCTTAGTGATGGCTACTCTCTTCTTTCTCTTTCTGAGAAAATGAAGAATAGTGTGTCCATGATTTCCCAGTGCTTTACAGCTTGCATAACTAATAATACCTAGAACCTATGAACAGCACTGAGCGATCCTAAAGAGAGCATGTACATCACAAGAGAGATAGCATTTGATCTATTTTATTGTACCCACAGAGTTCTCCCGTCACATACACATGAGCTCTACCACTGAGCCCCGGGGTGTATTATTGGAATCAATGTGTATTACAGATCTGAGAGGAAGAGATCTCTTAGTTTACCAGCATTTTCAATCATGTATTCAATGTTTTGTCGTCAATAATCAATTATTTAATTAACGAATAATGACTTCTTCCAGCATTTTAATTAGTTATCTGAGGTCTGACCATCAAGACACAAAGTTGCTGAGGAAACAGGAAAGGAAAACACAGTGGGGAGCATGCTGCCATATCAGCTCTCACACCTGCACCTTTGACAGCATTCCCTATACTTAAATCTAGTCACGGTCTGGTTATACAGCTTTGTTTCCAGCCTATGCCAATTTTCTTGTCCCTAAGGCTATGTACCTTTTTTCTCCTGTAAAACACAAGATGTATCCGAAGGGCAGAGTTTCATTTCTCTGCCAAGAGGGCTTGACACACAGCCTTTCTATATGTTGGTGCCATACAAAGAAAGAAAAACAAAGGAAAGTTGACCACTTCCATTCCTAGTTTTTATAAAGACTATGTGCTAACATAGTTCTTCACTGGACAGTCTTCAGTTTTGTTTGTGAATACATCAGGGGCAAATGTATCCTTCTATCCTCCCAGTCCCTCCCATTGTATTTTCAAGGGTAACACCACTTCAAAAATAAATGCTTTTTAAACATCTATCATGTTATCAAGTTCTGAGAAAAACAACAAGAAAGGTATGTAATTAAAGAAATAATGAGCAGATGTGTGGTGTTTCATTAGAAATAAGTTGATTTTGAATCTCACCAAAAGCCAAAAGTAATCATTGGTCTATTGTGATTTATGTACTCATCCCTGATTGCCTGGTCTCTGCCTACAACAAGCAAAAGCAATAGAGTGATGCCATCTTGACCACAAAAGAAGGCAAGCTGGATGATCTAAAGAGTAAATCCATAATTCTTGGCAATGTCAATTGAATGTGAGCAAAAGTATTTCATTTTAAAATGTAATATTTCATCATGATAATGATATGACTTACGTCCCCGACACTGCCGTTTGTCTATCATGCAGAAGAAGCATTCATTCATGTTTCATGAAAACACTCTGTTATATCGGGTACTACAGAAGGCTTGAGTACAGGAATAGTGTCAAAATGTGTATGAGCTGGGCAACTAAACATTTACACAGGAATAGATGAGCAAAATTAGCTGTGGCATCGATAGTTCTGCCAACTCTGGACTTTAGGCATTAATAAGAAAATAACTGCACCTCAGAAAATCTGCTCATCTGCTTTTCTCTTTGGATGGCACCATGAAAATAAAAGAAGTATATTTTCAAAAACTGCTTCTCATTGGATAAAAGCTATATATATATATATATATATATATATATATATATATATATACACACACACACACACACACACACACACACACATAAATATACACATATTTATGATGACTCTGGTAAGTTTTTCAGATTGTGATACACAATTGTTGGACACTACAGGTTAATGAAATTACAGAAAAACAATTTGGAAAGAGCTGCACTAGGTGACCAGGGTGAATTTTTTTTTTATCATGTGGTCACATTCATGGACAATCCCAGGAAAAATAACTAAAGAAAACTTAAAATTAAAGGAGGACTTCCCCCAGATCTTGCCCAGATAAGGGGAGTGGAAGACACTAAAAAAAAAAATAACAAAACAAAATATAAAAAAAAACAAGCATATAGTCTATTTCAAATAACCTAGAGAAATTTATCAGTGTAACATAATGAATCAAGAAATAATCTCTTGTAGGTTAGAGATAGTATTGAAAGTTTTTAGAAAGGTCACCCAAGAAAAAAGGGTCATATTTCAAAGGTAAAGTGTGATTCATTGTTTTCATAAGTTGCTACTCAATCATGCAAAATCTGGGATCCAGAATGGAAAAAGTCTTCAGAACGTTATAAACATTTTTATTCTTATCTCTTAGGAGAACACGTGGTCATGATAAGTCATAAGAAAGATGGTGGCGTCTCATTCCCTGAAAAATTTGTAATTGGAAAACTGACAAATCCTTTATATTCATAAAGGTCATGTCTAAACTAAATGCACTGTTGTCAAATCTTCTGTGAACTGTCTTATTTAAAAAAGGCCCTATTCATCTTTTGGGATGAGCACTGGGTGTTGTATGGAAACCAATTTGACAATAAATTCCATATATTTAAAAAAAAAGGCCCTATTTAACCTTTTTCAAGGTCCCTCTCTTATAGTTTAGCTCAAATTTCTTATATAATGTCCAAAGTAATAAAAACTCCAGAGATATAAGAAATGGACATCCAGGCAATTCTGAACCAGTGGCAATCTGGTAAATATTATTCACTACCTTGGTTTGGGGTTGGGAAGGTGAAAGCTCCCATCAGTAGCATTTGCCAATTTCCTTGGTGATGTCCTACTATGATTAATTTCAATTTACCAACTTTGTGACACATGGAATTAGGAAGAGATATACAGGAACACATCTTATATGTCTATCATAGAGATTTAATATTTGTAAGTAACCTTAAGAACATAAGTAATAGCACAATATAGCAAAAATAATTAGAAAATAATGAGTTGTAAGTATTTATTTCCCTGATTTTAAGATAATGAATTGAGGTGTAAGTTTATGTAATTTAATTTTATAATGGCTGTGTTTAACTACCAGCTTGCAAAAATCCTGAAAATTTACCAGTTGGCTTTCACGAGCTGTTATCAGATGGCTGTGGCACGATGCTGGCTCTGACTGAGTTCCTGTGCCTCAGCTATTGGTCTGGTGGATTCTAGATGTTAAAATCGATTCAGGCAGCTTACCACCAACAAGATGAGTGTTTCTGGATCTGCAGTGTTAAAAGAGAGGATGGTTCCTAGTTCTTAGACTCTCCTTGGAGAGTCTGATAAAAACTATTGAACTTCAGCCCCAGAAACTTGTACATATGAAAATATTTACCAAATTTTGCTTAATGTTTGGAAGGAATTGTTGCCCTCCCCTCTCCTACTCCCACTGTGTTTCGAGCAGGCAAGTGATGAAATGGCTGACACAGCCATCAGAGGAAAAAGGGGGAAGGGGGAGCCTCATCAAAGGACATTGCTACATGATCTTACAAAATTTACAAGATTAGTTCCACTCAATTAGTTTTTCAGTATCTGACTGACTGGCTAATCCATTTGGATGTGGAATTAGTTTCCTAGGGCTGCCAACAGATAGTACCACAAATTGGATGGTTCAAAACAATAGGAATGCATTTCTCAAAGTTCTGAAGGAAAGTCTTAAATGAAGGTGGATGACAGGGTCATGCTCCTTCTGAGACTCTTGGTAGAATCCTTCCTGGCCTCTCCCTAGCTCCTGCTGATGGCCATTGATCCTCAGCATTTCCTGGCTTAAAGCTTCATCACTTTAATCAGTCTCTGTCTCTGTCATCATGGCATTCTCCTTATATGTCTGTTTGTCCTCTTAACTAGATACAAGTTAGGCTGGATTAGGAGCTCCTCTTACTGCAGTATGACCTCATTTTAACTAAAATCACATCTGCAATAACCCTATTTTCAAACAAGGTCACATTCTGACATACTGGGCATTAGGCTTCCACCTAATGGTGGAATTTTTTGGATGACACAATTTATACCTTAACAGATGTTAAAGTTAATAGTTTAATAAATTATGGATGATAATGATTGCTCCTACATTTGAGGCCTTTTTCCCCAAAAGAATTTTTAGGTCAATGTCACCATTTCGTTGTTTTGAAAGGGAAGAGATTTTTATTCCCATATAAGACAGAAAGAAACCGACTTAATGATAGAAGAAAAAAATGCCCCAAATTATTCAGCGTAGCAATAGAAGAGGCTAGCATTTTGCTAGATTTAAAGCTACGATTCTTTTTAAAGCCCACGTTCACTTTCTTCCTCACTGAAGCCCTTTGTTCAATTCCATTCTTGGTATGTTCTCTTAGCGCAGAAGCCCCTTCTAAATACAAGAAAGTACATACATCCCCTAACAAATGAGGTGAAATGTTCTTACCCTAAAGATCACTTAACCTCATGCATAAAAAAGTTCACTTTGCCTGATGCCTTCAGTGACACAAATAGTTTTAATCTACAAAACATCCACTGTTTCTCAGTTAACTTTTTAAGATTTTAAGCCTATTTTATAGTTAGAAGCATGCTATTTTTGAAGCCAAAAAAATAAAAATGCAAAAAAAAAAAAAAAAATTGCTGCTGCTCCAAAAAAGGAAACAAGTTTTTTTAAATGGATCAATTAATCGGTAGGGCTTTCACCCCCCACATCCTAATGGGCTTGAAAACTCAGACCAGTTACACTCTCATCACACGGAATAGCTATTGAGCATCCCCTATGTGCAAGGTCCCCAAATGCAGCTGAGTTCAAATATTTGGAAAATTCAAATGACTTGTCTGTCCCCCGTCCACTTTTAGCCAATGATGCAGAAGTCTGACATGATACTGTTTTCTCAATTATCCTTTGTATCGCAGTTAGTGTTTGTGACAAACATTTAATTCCTAATTCAGATTTCCTTAAAACAAGAAAAGCTAGGAAAATTTTAGAGCTACGTTAGTTTAGTAGTAAACACTGTCATAGGAAAAGGGAATGTGTTCCTTTAGTTTACTCTAAATCAGGGATCATTGCTGACAGTCAGGGACTGCAGTGTGACAGGTAATCAAAGTTTCTGAAGAGTTTCACAAAACTTTCTCAAAATGTTGTTCGTGACAATGACTGAAACTCAATTATTCTCTTCTGGTGACAATTCCCACCCCTCAAAGCAAGAATCTGTTGTACTGGAGTCCTGAAAAATAATCACCAGTTTTATTGGAATGACTTTTGGGCCTGAGCTAAATGTCTAACAAGGAAGCCTATTTCATTTTCCAATAGGTTTGTGGAGAGAAAGCTGCTTTTCAATCTGAACTCAAATCTGCCTCCACGATACCTCCATATATTAGAAATCCTATCCTTCTGTCTTGAGCAATACAAACTCAGTCTGATTCCATTTTCCACATTAGCACACCCACTATTTCTCAGTTCAGTTGAATTCAGTAGTTTGCTAGTGGATATCTTCCATGTACCAAATACCACCCCACATGATAAGGATATAGAGATCAGGGAGAGAAAGTCTCTTCTAAGGAATTCAGTCTAGCAAGGTCCTGCCCAATAGAATTTTCTACAATAATGGAAAAGTTCCATACCTGCACTGGCTAATATAGCTACCTCTAGCTACACGTGGCCACTGAACATGTGAGATGTGATAGGACAACTGGGAAACTGAATTTTTAATTTTTTGTAATCTTATTTAATTTAAATTGCCACATATGGCAATGGCTACTGTACTGGACAGTGCAAGTTTGATAAAATAGCCAGATTCAGACATGAACTATTCCTGGCAGAAAACAGCTGAACTGAGAGACCAGGTGGTATCCAAGTTAGTTATCCTGAGGAGCTGATATCTGAGCTGTCTTGTGTGTGTTGGTGCTGAAATTAGCCAAGTGATGAATGGAAGAAAGAGTTCAAGAAAAAAAGCAAACAAAACATCATGACACACAAGCACAGAGGAACCTCCTGAGAACAAAGAATTCAAATACCAGTTTGTACACAAAATCTGGCTGTTTGGCATTGGGTATAAAATCCATTTTCCTCATGGCCTTCATAAAATTAGTTTTTAAAGCACACTGTGTACACAATTTGTTTTGATCTGTAGAAAAAAATGTGAGACTATTTCTTTCCTTATTTGAATACTATACTTCAAAATGTGCCTCTGAAATTCCTACGGACATTCTTGGCAGAAAAAAAAAAAATGGCTGAATTTAAGTTTACATCTAACTAAAAGAATTCTATAAATACTCAGCCTAACTGCTAACAAGTCAAGCTTCTCCTATAGTAATTGGAAATGTGAGTTTCTGAACTGAGATGTAGGATTTTATGTGCCTATTACAGTTTGTCTAGATAATAATAACAAAAAGCCACATAGTTTAGCCTTCTAAGATTTTTTCAAATGTTGTGTAAGTCTTTGGATGAACTCTTTGGATTAAATTTTCTATCCAACTCTGTGTTGTATTCACATATTTGAAGTATGCAAAACTGTCCACATCAGTGTTAACAGACAAAAATATAATTAGGATGGGAAAGGGCTGGAGCCCTGCTGAGAGCTGTCAGAGATGGCTGAATATCAAGGTGAATATCACGGTGAGTCGTCAAGACAAAGATTCCTGGGCTTCCTTCTCAAGTATACAGATTTGGTCTGTGTCTTCCTTACATACTCAATGAGCACACTGTGTATTTGTTTTAGTTCAGCAGAACACATATTTCCTGATGCTTTTTCTTTTGGTTTGGCTTTTGGCTTCTCTATTTTTTAACCAGGTGCTACCACAGGCTCTGGGATACAGAAGTGTAAAGATGAGACTTTCATCTTCTGAACAGCCTAAGAGACTGGTATACATGGACAAATGGACAGCCTCGTTCATAGTTGAATGCTACGTGTCTTCCTCAAAATTTGTTGTCTAGAGGGTGCCTGGGTGGCTCAGGTGGTTTTAGCATTTGACTCTTGATTTCCGCTCAGGTCATGATCTCATGGTTTGTGAGATAGAGCCCTGCGTCGGGCTCTGCTCTGACAGTGTGGAGCCTGCTTGGGACACTCTCTCTCCCACTTTCTCTGCCCCCACCCCTCTCTCTCTTCTCTGAATAAATAAATAAATAAATAAATAAATGATAAAACATTTGTTTTCTACTGACATGTTCACAGCTTAGAACACCATGAGACAAATAAATTTTGATTTCAGAAGAATGGAGAGATATACAAGGAAAAAGAAGGGTGTGTGTGTGTGTGTGTGTGTGTGTGTGTGTGTGTGTGTGTGTGTGTTTCTAACTTCAGAGAGTCAAAACAAGAAAAAGGTGATTGTATTTGAAAAGAAAATAAAGTGGAGAATGTGGCAGATGGTGATGGGACAGGACTTACCTTTTCAAAATATGAAATTATTGGCAAGATTTTATTTTGTTTCCTAAATATTTGACTCTGACAGTATTTAATCAACTTATATATGGTTCTTTTAGCAACTATTAGTGCCCGCATTAGTATCTTCATGAAATAACATGAAGGTGTCAAGAAAAATAATGGAAGATTATTAAATTTTAAGTATTAAAATTTTCTCGAATTTGAATTATCAGTTAAGAATAACTGCTTGCATACAATTTCTCAAACATACATAATGGAGGTACCTGGTTGGCTCAGTCAGTTGAATATCCAACTTTGACTCACGTCATGATCTTGGGATTCATGAGTTCAAACCGCATCAGGCTTGCTGCTATCAGCACAGAGCCTGCTTCAGATACTCTGTCCCCATCTCTCTCTGCCCCTCCCCCACTTGTGCTCTCTCAAAAATAAACAAGCATCTATAAAAAAAATATTTAATGAACATGAAGTTAAGTTGGGTTGATAAATATCCCCAAAAAAGTCATCTAAACAATTGTCAGCTTACTTCAAAACCCCAGTTTCCTTAAACCAAAATGTAAACCCCCAAAAGTTCATGAAGCCTTTCTTCGAACATGCAATTTATGGCAAGTGCTGCCAGAATCATTCTTTTAAATAAAAATGTGACTAAAATATAATTATGGAAAACAATCCAGTTATTAATTACAATAAAATTTCTTAAAGTACAGATTTAAAATACTGAGGTCTTTTAATGGTGTTGTATGGAACATGTGTTTTGTGAGTTTTAAGTGGAGACACATGGCTATACAGTAGTAACTTGTGTTCCCCTAACAATACAATCTCTCTGACTATTCCTCTGCCCAACTAGCTTCCATTTGACATGGGGACAAAAATGACATGGAAAATATTTTTGGGCAGTGTAATCAAAGTTAGACACTAGTTAAAGTGCTATGTACAAACTCTACCCAGTAATAACTATTGCAATAAGGAAGAGGGTCCAGTGTGAAATCAACTCAACTTCATTAAAAAAAAACATTAAAAGACTGGGATATGCTTGGGGAAAGACAGTGGAGGACAAAAGGCAATTTGGTCCCTGTGGCTAGGCCATTTGGATTTGTTAACCAAAGTTAAGCTCCCATCCTCCCACACGGACTGGGAGACAGGGGACCTATCTTCGCCTGTTGACTGCAATAGACAGGTTCTGGACCTTGAGCTGTCAGAGACTATGCTAGTGTTTAAGGTTCTTAGTACAAGAATCTGGACAAAGTCATTATACTCCAAGTGTTCTTTTGTAGTCCTCAGTGGAAGAATGAATATATATATATATAGATATATAGATACAGATATAGATATATGTATATATGTATATATCTATATCTATATATCTATATATATATTCATCTATATATCTATATCTATATCTATATCTATATCTATATCTATATCTATATATCTATCTATATGTATATATCTATATATCTATATCTATATCTATATCTATCTATATCTATATCTATATATCTATATATGGCAGCAGAGGAAGAACGGTATAGCTTAAGTAGTGGATGTGAATTCTCTAGAAGCTGATCAGTCTCTATAGAGAAGGGTTCAGAGCTAAGTGGACAGAGAAACTGGGCTCTGCTTGTCCAAATTGTCTTCTGATCTTCACTAGGTGATAAGGAGAGGAAGTTGAAGGGGAAGGCAATAGAGAGAGAATATTAACTGAACAAAGTGAGCACTGTGTTAGAAGCTTTGCAAAAACAAGTTCTCAGCAACTATGCAAAGTAGATATTACTTTCAACACATTATGGAAGAAGAAATGGAAATGCAACAAAGTTAAATTTCTTCTGAAGATTAAGCTGTTAGTAGTTTAAGCTGAGATAAAAGTCAGGTCCAAGGTTACTACCTCTTGCTACTTTCTCTAACCCTCCTATCTTGACTTTTGGTTAAGAAAGAGCCTGAAGTGTGCCATAAAAGACCAAGGAGTTCTCTACCATATATTCACTTAAGGAGTTCTGGGTCCACATTAGATGCTGAGTAACCAATAGCTGACAATGGAGGTGTTTGTCTTCTTAAACAATATTTTCATAGATAGCTAATTAAATTCATATTAATTCTATTTCTACTTAAAAGCCATTTTGTTTATAGGAGGCCAATGTCTCAATATGTTACCATTTTAAAATACATTTGGGAACCAGGTTTAGGACATGGATATTTGCTATGGGAATATCTATTATAATTTTCTGTTAGTGTGACTATTAATGAAAAAATGACAAGGCCTGGGACCCTCCCAAAAAAATCTCAAAACCTTTTTCAACTAGTCCCAATTCTAGAAAGAACTCATTTGCCAATGAATGATAGAAACAAAACAAACAAACAAATAAAGGCCTGCATGGAGTAATTAGGTTTGCAATGAGAAATCTGATCCGTTGAAACCTTTCTTAAAATAAATTTGGTACCCTGCCTACCAGAAGTGTGCTGGTTCTTAAATTACAGAATAGCGAAAAAGGTTTCTAATTAAAACATTTAATTACAATTATTTTTCCAACTAAATCTAATTTCTTTTATGTAAAGCAAAAGCTATATCTACCATCAATTTTATATTAATTGCCACTAAGGTCATGCTTATGTAATGCAACTTTGAGTATCATGAGTTCATGCCTCACCAGAAAGCTAAGCATAAAATATATAGTATGCCCAGGATATTCCAATTTTTTTAATGTATGGATTCTTTTTTCTTCTTCATTCAAAAAATAATTTTAAAAAGGACATTTTAATCTCGAGGGAAGCAAGTAATTGAAGTAAAAACTACCTTTCCTCTCCCCCTTCCCTCATATCTGTGGAAATTTTGAGAATGATTTGCCAAGAATCCACTATTTTATTCATTTTTTTCAAAGATAGTCTTAAAAGAAGAATATTCTGTCAATAAATCCAAGTAAGAAGAAGAAAGCAATGAAACCACATGGTTGCATTTTATAGAAAATCTGATGGGCAATGTTACTTTTAGCATTTTGAAAGACATGGGAGCGGTATGACTACTCCTGGTACATACTGGCTACATGCGCCCAGGTTAAGATTTCTTTTTCGTTTACACACGAAGCTGACTAGTTTTGCCAGTGTGGAGAACTGTCAACTTGGCCACCTGTGTGACAATACATTTTTCATGTTGCAATTCCTGTTCAAAGAAAAGTAAGTGAAGGTCTTTAAAAACTTCACCTGTTTCAACAAGGCAAACTCCTCATTTATCCTAATTCAAACATTACACAAACTGGAAGGAATGTCCCTCTGACAGGCAGCATGGAAAATGGTAGGAAATTCTCAGAACTTATAACAATGAGAGCTACCACTTACTTGTTTCTGCAAGGTAGTGATTTTAATTTTGTCACTGTAACAACAGAAAAATGCACCCAGGAAAATGGTACTGTAGACCCTCAATCCATATTATTTCTTGGGTACCCTGAGAACTCACCTAATCTATCCCTTTATCTCTTCACATTTGACCTTGAAACTTGCCAGATTGTAGCCTTTTCCATCCCAAATTCCTTAGAAAATTCAGTCACTTATATTAAGATTCATTACTACATGAGACAATGATAGAACCTCGGATTCTTATTCAAATTTGACATTAAGAGACAGTATATTAACATTACAGGTTGCCACTGTTTTTATGAAAGAGAATACTCCTATTCCATCATATTCAGGAGTTAGAATATTCTAGACTTACACTGTGCTCCTCTTTTACTTCTTCCATTGCTAAGCATATTCTTGCACATGTGCCAAATGTTCTTATACATTGGAGTCAGAACCTACTTAAAACTCCTTATAGAAAATGAAATCAGTGAAGAACTTTTCATATCCTTCTTGCCTCTGACAAGGCCTTCTTGCCTCATATCCATCAAGCCTCACAGCAACTCTTCAAAGTTTTATGGGTCTCGTTAGATATTATAAAATAATTGTCCTTTTCTGCCAGGGATGTTTTCTAATTTTAGCTTTATTTAACTTACCTTTATGGAAACTGGCATAATCATTAGGAAAAAAGACACTGATTTCCAGGTTCAATCCTCTAACAAGATACTGCACCATGCCAAGGATGGTAATGAACTCATTTCACTCAAGATGTCCTAAATTAAGTTGTCAGAGGGAGGGTTCAAGAACATCATGTACTCTGAGTTGTATTGATTGATGATGAGTTTGCACAATTGTCTTAAATAGCAATTCTTTTTCTCTTGAGATTAGTGGCTGAGGGAAGAGGTATTAGGCATCTTTTTAAAAAAAGACAAAACAAATCTCAGTCTATAGAGGCAGAGGCATTAGATTAAGAAATAAACCATAGAAATGCAGAGTTGGAAGGAATCTTAGAAGTCACATATTCAAGTACCTTACCATATGCATAAATCCTGTCCACCTTCCCTAAAAGGGTTCATCCAGAACCTAGTTAAGACTTCTACAGAGGAGGCAATCCATTCTACTTCTTGATGAGGTAGTTGAAAATTCTCATGTAAAACAAACTGTAATCTGTCCTCAGTTTCAACACACTGAATTTAATTTTGTTTCTAAAATAACAAACCCTGGGGGAGGGGAACTCATATGCACCAGCCTGTACGGAGTATTGTAGTGGTATTCAAAAACATATGAAACATGTCTTCTCCTTCTTTCATGTTGTGGAGGAGTAAAGGGAGCACCCAGGAAACAGAGAATCCCTGAGAGGTAGGTGAGTGTCATGTTTCTACCATTCACTGAGGAAGTGTTACATACTCTATATTTAGTCCTCCCAAATTGTGTTGAAATCCTAATCCTCAGGGCAAGGGTATTACGAAGGAGGGCTTTTGGGAGGTGATTAGGTCATGAGGGTGGGGCCCTCACAAATGGGATTCATGCCCTTATAAAAGGTGTTCCAGAGGCTCCGTCCTCCCTTTCACCAGGTGAGGATCCAACAAGCAGGTCTTATCAGATACCAAATCCGCTGGCATCTCTATCTTGGGCTTCTCAGCCTCCAGAACTGTGAGCAAATTGTGGGATTTAAACAAAGGTAAATGGTGATTGTTATGAATCTCTATGCAGATTTCTAGGGCAAAACATCTCACCCTGGGCTATAACAATCACCTTATTTACCTGCTGTTTATGCAGGAAATGGTGACATATTTCCCCTTTTGTTCTGAACATTTACTATAGTTCCTGGTATATAGTATTTGGTAAATTAATCCAAATGAATACTACTGTGGGACCTTACAAATTGTGATACTAGTAAACAGCACAGGTAGTTTAGAAGCAGGAATGCTTTACTTTAAAGATAAATAATGGGGGTGCCTGGGTGGCTCAGTCAGTTAAGCGTCCGACTTCGGCTCAGGTCATGATCTCACGGTTCGTGAGTTCGAGCCCCGTGTCGGGCTCTGTGCTGACAGCTCAGAGCTTGGAGCCTGCTTCACATTCTGTGTCTCCCTCTCTCTCTGCCCCTTCCCTGCTCATGCTCTGTCTCTCTCTGTCTCAAAAATAAATAAACATTAAAAAAAAGATAAATAATGAATTCACTTTCCATATTATAAGTTTAAGTATTAATCATCCTGCAGAAGTGATCTAAAGGTAAATGAAAAGACAGGGCTGGATGTAAAGTTTTGGAAGTCTCCACAAAGAAAGAATGGGTGAAATGTAGGGAAAGAAACAAGAGGCGTCCTTTAGAGAGAAAAGAGAAGTTCAACTTAAAACCTGGGGCAACGCTAAGGGTTGGCATTGGCAGAAGAAACATCTAGAAAGCCCTAACAAGTACAACCTTATTTAACTGGATCTGTTATTACTTGAACTTTACTCTCCTAAAATGCCCTTCAAACAATCAATAGGTATGTGGTAACATCTACTGTCTGTCCAATGTAACTTGGTATTTTTACGATGTATAGAAGAAAAAAGTAAACAAAATCCATATTTTTAAAAATAAATCCATATTCTTAAAGAAGTTTTTAGGGACGCCTGGGTGGCTCAGTGGGTTGAGCGACCGACTTCACGATCAGGTCACGATCTCACAGTTTGTGGGTTTGAGCCCCATGTTGGACTCTGTGCTGACAGCTCGGAGCCTGGAGCCTGCTTTGGATTCTGTGTCTCCCTCTCTCTCTGCCCCTCCCCCACTCATGCTATGTCTCTCTCTCTCTGTCTCAGATATAAATAAACATTTAAAAAAAAGAAGTTTTTAGTTTCCTGAATAAACAACACTTGGTTAAAACAAGAAACAAAGAATATAGGAGACAAGGATAAGTAAGCCACATGATTGTATGTTTAAACTCTGCTACTATATGCCACAGGCTCTGGAATTGCAATTGAAACAATAGAACAGTGTAGAACTAAGAAATCAAGAAAGATTTATGGATAAGATGGGTCTACAATGGAGCCATAGATAGATAAGCTTTGACATGTAAATTTCACCTTTACAAATGTTAATCACTGAATCCTGTTTCCTCCTCTTGGGGGCAACATAACTGGTCTAGGCATCAAAACCTTCATCAATACACTAGGAGAGATAACAATACCTATGAAAGAGCTGTTATAAGAATTAGTTGAATTAAATATGAATGCTTAAAGGAGCACATGGTATGTTAAACTGTGTAATGATGATAGTTATGCTTATTAGTATTCTCCTATTGGCTTCAAATAATTGTTTTGCTATGAATCAGGCATATTTTGGCCTGTTTCATATTTACTCCATGTGAGTTTCTAAAAGAACTCTCTCGTATACATAATTTAACACAAATAAATAAGCAGTTTTTCTAATTATGGCCTTCAAATAGCACCATGTGTATGGGTAGATAAGATAGACATTGGGCATCACATGTAGGTGGGAAAATAAAAACAATAATATTTTTATTATTAACATAATCTCTTTGATAATTTTTGTAGTTGAGGACACAAGAGGAGTTTTTTGGATTCTAAATGCACTAATTTGTTCTGCAATTTTATTTTAATTACCACATAGGGGATGAGGTGGTGTTGAGAAAAGATTGATAGACTAAGAATTAGGATCTCTGGATGTTACTCAGGTCTCCACAATTAACTTGCTGTGAGACTTTGGACAAATAGATAAAATTCTCAGCTTTAATTTTCTAACCATAAAATGAGGGATTGTAGTTTCTTTTCTTCTTATCCAAGCAACTTGTATTATGGATCCAATGATGATTCACTGTTACAAAGTGTAAGTATTGGTCAATGTCTAGGCAATATCTTTCAATATTTCAGGTGTTATATGATCATAGACAACTGGCTACAGACTTGTCTCTACCTGTAGGATGAATGGGCACTTGGGCTCTGGTGCTGTGAACACAGCCTACATCTCTGATCCTTATGTGTCTCCGATAGTCTGACATTTTTCTGCTACTCCCCAGTCATGGTAATAGTCATGAAAAGGTTTCCATCATTGAATTTAATAATTTGTGGAGAATACAAACCACCTCATTGTAGTTTTATCATTCCTGTTACTCTTTATGCCAGGGATGGGAGAAGAGATACTCATCCAAATCACATCAGAAAAACCATTTTGTTGGTCATAATTTTTAACAAATAAAATTAAGGTCAAAATTCTGAAGATTAAAACAATATATTTCAATCAAAAGTATAATAATTTTGAGAGAGAGAAATTATATGAATGAAACTCTTCTCTATGTCTCTGGACCCACTCTAATTCAAGAAAAATATTTCTAAAATTTAGGACCACATTATTTTAAGAGAATCCTGAAAGAGGGGCACCCGGTTGGCTCAGTTCATTAAGCATCTGACTCAGTTTAGTTTCAAGTCATGATCTCACAGTGTCATGTGTTCAAGCCTGGCGTCAGGCTCTGCACTGGCAGCATGGAGCCTGCTTGGGATTCTCTCTCTCCCTCTCTCTCTGCCCCTTCCCAACTCATGTTGTCTCTGTCTCTCAAAATACATAAATAAACTTTAAAAAATAAAAAAAAGAGGTCCCAAAAAGAATGTTCTTTTTTGTGTGGTCTCTTAAAAAAGTCAATTTTCTAGGTAGTCAACATTATATAACCCTATGAATGATAAAGGGATGCCTGCTTGAATTTTTTAAAATAGTCATGTGAAAACAAAAAAAACACCACTACCACCACCAATAAAAAACTCATGTTTTGTCATTTATAAGTAAACTCAAACCTAACAGTGAATAGTAAGTTGCTATGAGGATAGAACATGACCCACACAAGTGTGTATGTACGTATGTGTATAGAAGAACTCATAGAAATATTATTGGGAATTTCTTCACATGCAACTCATATGTATCTTCTTCCTAACAGAAAGATTAAACTTTTACATGCACAATATGTAAGTAGGAATAACAATTTTTAAGCTAATAAAAACATAAACATTTGAGTACAAAATGCTTTATCATCTCCAATGTTTATATCATGTTTTGTTTTATTTTTTTTGTAAGACAGAGAGTGTGAGAGCACTAATAGGGGAGGGCCAAAGGGAGAGAGAGAACTTAAGCAAGCTCCACGCTCAATGTGGAGCCAGAGGGAGGGGATCAATCTCATGACCCTGAGCTGAAATCAAGAGTCGGATGCTTTTCTGACTGAGCCACCCACGTGCCCCATATCATGTTTTGTTTTTTTAAATAAGAATCTTAATTTCTTATAGACTTTCAGTTGAATGTGTAATAATCAAAGACTGAATAAAAACGAGACTAAGATAATTTCATTTATAGTTTTCATTTAATTTCAAGTTTTTCATTTTTTTAAGTATGTGTGTATTTTTCTCATAGGACGTCTCTCACATGATTTTAGTTATGTCTACAGAGGAGCAATCCTTTCATAAATAGAATAAAAAATGTCGATCATCTGAATGTTTCAAGTATAAACTAGATAGACCTACAGTATAGAAACTTTCTGTTTTATCTGTCTTTAATTGTATAAGAAAAAGGAAGGATTGATTTTTTTAAAGTAATACCCAGAACTTTAAAACATGTATAACATTATATAAACCTCCAGGGTTTACCTATTTGGTAAACTAATTTTGGTCAAATTTGCTTTCATTATACAGTGCTCAGATTCTAATTCTTTACATTTTAATGCTGCAATGTGCAAGACACTTCAAATTATTTTTGGAATGAGGTAAAGTATAAATAAATAAAACCCTGAGCACAATATTCATTAAGTAACCAGTAAACACTAAAAAACAAATTACCTAAATTCCTCTACTGACTTAAAAGGTTGTAAATATTGGCAGTTTGGCTGGTTAAATAGCCTGAGCTTTCTTGCTGCACAATATTGATAAGAAGGGAAAACTATTATATCGGCAGAAAGAAATGCATTAGTGTAAGTAATAATTATATGAAATGCATTTGTTCACACAGTTTAGAAATATTTTGCATGCTATGTACATGGAGACAGAATGTGGTAAGTCAAGGAATTTGGAATGAACAGTGGGGAAAATGGAAACACCAATGAGGACTGCACTGTCTAGATGAGTGTGAACCCAGGAGTGTGGTGGGCTTGGAGTTAACCAACTGGAATGCAGAACTATTAAAACTGGATCATTTGGGCCCCAATGCCCATTTCCTCAGGTTTATACCCCACTGTGCTTTACATTAACAGTGTTACAATGAGAAACCTACATGGAAATGGATGAAACTAATTAAGAACCAAGAAACAAACGTTTCCTAAGTTACACCTTGTTTGAGGTAGAGTTTGGCCGCAATTATGCAGTCAACAAATTATGCAGACAGCACTCCTTGATGGTCTGGAACCTCTACATTGTTTTGCCATTTTGCCTTAAGTATTCTATCTGGTAGCCACTGCGCATAGACAAATGCACCAGAACTGAAAACCATAGAGGTCACTCTCTGCGGGAAATCCTGATTGCCTGCACTGCTTCTTAATTGGAGGGTCAGCATAGATGGAAAGGAGGGTGAACAGTCCTTGGACTTTGTTTTTACCTTGAAAATATTGCTTCTGGTACAAAATACCAGAATTAAGATTTTTTTTTTATTGCCTTCCAAAAATCCTACTGAAATTAGAGGAGATAAATCAAAACATAATAAACCCACAGAAGCACTGAAAAAAAAAAGGTTAAGGAGATGGTTGGGTTTAAATGGAGCAGCTTTTTTGGATAAATATCTGGAAGAGATAAAATGAGTAAGATGATATTGATGTTTTAAACAAAACAAGTGAAACGAAGACTTGAAACATTTATAAGACAAACCCTACAAGGATGTGGGAGCTATTTTTTTTTTAATGTTTATTTTTGAGAGAGAGAGAGAGACAGAGAATGAGCAGGGGAGGGGCAGAGAGAGGGAGACAAAATCTGAAGCAGGCTCTGCGCTGTCAGCACATAGCCCCATATGGGGCTCGAACTCACAGACTGTGAGATCATGACCTGAGATGAAGTCAGACGCTTAACCGACTGAGCCACCCAGGCGCCCCGTGGGAGCTATTTTTTTTATAAAAAAGACTCAAATACACAGAGTAAGTATAGAAAGTGGGGCAAGAAAATGAGGCAAGTGTGTCTAAGGAATATCTATGCCATTTGCCACCTACCACTGTCTGGTATCTGCTGAAGGACCATTAGCAGTAAAATGTCCTCGAATTTCTAAAATTATAAGACTAATCTCTAAAGAAATTTAATGATTTTCATAATTAGGGTTGAGGCTTAAACCATTCTCATTTTGTGAGCTTTCTAACATCTCTTTCTGTTAGCTCTCCTTCCAATCTGTAGTGACACAAGCCAGGTCATTACCCGACTTGGTCAGCCCTACTTTGGAGGGGACAGACCTTTGAGGATCAAAATTTATGTAATGATAGAAACATTACTCAACATCCATTCATATATCTTTTATAAATATGAATGAACAATCAATGATTAGCAAATATATTGAGAAAACTAACAACACAATGTAAAAGATCCAAAATGAGCCAAGGTAACAGCTGACCTTACAAAGCAATGAATTAATGCAAGGAACAGAAAAGAACTTTACTATATTCCTATCAATACTTTGAGACACTGTTACATCTATAAATTAGAACAAAGTGATATGAAAAAGAAATCCAAGAGTAGAGAGTTCTTAAAACATTAGAAATCTGTAAATTGGGAAATCTCATTTTTGCACTGAGCAAAAAAGTGAATAAATGGAAACTATTAGAAAAAAAAGAAAGAGACATAAAGACATAGAGAATTAACCCAGCATGCCTACATCCATCTAATAACAATTTTAAGAGAAGGCATAGAAAGTGGAAGGACTGAAAACAATAGGGGGAAAAACCATCAGAAGTGCAAAACTACAACACTCTTCAAAATAAAGTGGTTGTTATGTGGTTAAGTGCCCAGCAAGACCCACACCTATTCAATGAAATGTCAAGTCTCCAAAGATTCAGAGGTTATAAAAGCCTTCAGAAGCAAAAGCTGCCCATCTACAAGGGAATGGAGATCAAATTGGCATTATATTTCTCATCAGCAATGCTGAATGTTGTAAGACAATAAAGGAATGTTTTCAAAATTCTGAGGAAAAATAATTATGAACTTCAAAATCTACTTTCAGCCATACTATTATATAAAACTACACTTATGATGGCAAACTAATGACATGTCATATATACAAGGACTTAAAACATTCACTTTCCAAATCCCTTCTAAAACACTGCTTATGGATATCCAAAAGAAAGAAAGGCAACAAACTGAAAAGGGAACCCAAACATGGAAGGGACAAACATACATCAAAGCATAACAGGCATAACCAGACAACAAAGGAGTAGGTGTTAAAGGGGAAAAAAAATCCTGAGAGAACAGTTATGGGGTAGAACTAAAAGAAATATCAATACAAATTAGAATAGTGATCCAGATAGTTTCAAGGGGGGAAAAATGGTGTCCTTAAGAAAAATGTCTTTTCTACTTTAAGAATAGTACATGATTAATGAGTGATCTTAGCAACAAGATGGAAGCATGCTATTATTTTTTTAAAGACTACAAAGTGTCATTTTAAAATTTCAGGAAAAGGAAAAAGGAAATTTATAGTCAAAATAGAAGGCAAATGAAGAAGAGTTGCTGGCTAAAAGTAGAGCATTCATTTGACTTCCATGCTTGAGAGACACATGCTCGGGGACAAAGAATTACATTTCCTTTTTATGGGTCCAGTTACATTATTTAGCTCATAAGCATAATACAATACTGTGTCATTTATTGGTTTCCAATTTTATAATTAATACATAATCTGTAATTAAACCAAAATTATAATTATGGTTTAAAAAGAGAATATAAGAATGTAAAAATACATGTGCAGTTGATGGAAAATACCATAAAATTGATGAAGGTTTAAGGAAATGTGTGAATATGCTTAATTACAGCAATTTTCTGAAAATTATTGACAATAAATCACTTTTAAAAAGCCATTATAACATGACTTTTAAGTACAGGTTGTTTTCCTTTATGAGAACTGCATGCTTAAACTCATTTTCTACGAATGAGTCAAACGTATGACGAGCGTGGGAAAAAAAAATTAACTGGGCATTTTCTGAAGGGGACTGCTAAACAGAGGTACATCTTCAAGGTTGAAAACCTGGGTCCTCCCACTGTTCAGACAGACTTTCACACTGATCACAAGACAAAAAGTTCTCATGGAGAAAAATTCTATAAATTTCTATAAAACTTATTAACAACATATCAAATTATAGTACTTAACAAATCAATTATAGTTGTCAATATTCTGAGTTATATCCCACACTTTAAAACATTTCCTATGTAGTTTATTGAGATGTTATTTATATTTACAGATATCTGAAATATTTTTTTATAGACATCACCATATAAACTGGCACACACACACCCACGTCTGTTTGAGTATTTGCATATTACTCCACGATGTGAAGATATTTCAATGCAAAGGAAACTCTGAAATGGTAAACATTTTGACTGGAAAAACTGTCTTTGCAGAACAAGCCTAACTCAGCTCGCTGCCATATGAAAAAAAAAATTAAGTGCAGGAGGCAGTGAAAAACGACCAGCCATTTCTTTTCTCCCAGCCGATACATATCTTATTTATTCTTCCTTGTAATGTGTGAATACTGCACCATACCCTATTTTGTCTTCTGCCTCAATTAAAATGTAAATTTCTGCAGCCCATCTCTATAATTCCAAACTGCTCTAGGCAGGGGAATTTAAACTGCTTTTAATAAAACCAACTACAGATGCTGAAATAAGATTTCTTCCCAAGTCTTTGAAATCTATATGTGTCATGTATGCTGGATCCTCTGTAGTTATGTCTCAGCTACAAACATTCAGAAGAAAGAAAGAAAGAAAGAAAGAAAGAAAGAAAGAAAGAAAAGAAAGAAGGAAAAGGTGATGGGTGCATTATCATCACATACACAAACCCACAGCAAGGAGACTGACCCTCCACTCCTTTTGGACAATTCCTAGCAATCAATCCTTTTTTCTTTCCTAAAAGATAAATGTTTGTTACATTTAGAATTTATAGCCTCAAAATGCCACTGCCCACTTTTTTGGATAGGATAACAGTTTGGTAGGTAGATGCAAAATGGAAGTGAAGTCTGCAAAGTGAAATTTGGATTTTCATATTAGCCTGTTGGTCTAACTCTTCAATTGATCCAGGTCAGTGGATCAACCCTATAAAACTTACTGTTGCCTCTGCCTCGTAAGCCTCTTTGCTCCTTTTCCTGGTTCATTCCTAATGCCCTTTCAAGCCTTAACTTCAGTGCCTTCTCCAGGAGACATTACCTGGAGCAGCCAGAGGGTCCATTTGCCTCTTTGCCTCCCCTACCCTCAGTGGCCCCTGCTTGCTCCTTCACAGTTCTAGTAACTTCTATATTAGGATGACCATATAATTTACCATCCAAAAAACAAAACAGCTGTAAAGCCAGACTCTTTCAGGAAAACCAGGACATACAGTCAATCCATTAGTTACTTGGACAGCTTGACGTTATTGTTGTATGGTGGGAGAAGAGGGTACGTTGGGATATGCTAGTGGGGAAGCCATATCAAACTACATGGCTGACATTTGTGGTTCTCAGACGCCTCCGGTCCACACAAAACCCACAGCCTGGTAATGTTGGCAAAGGGATAAAGTTTCTTTTCCTGCCACAGATGCTTATCATTTAACAATATAATCTGTGTTTCTCTAAACCTGTGGTTCCCAATAGGGGGTGATTTTGTCCCCTGGGGGATGTCTCGCAATGTCTGGAGATGATTTTGGTTGTTATAATTAGGGAAGGCAAGAGAGGATGCTATTGGCATCTATCTAGTGGGTAGAGGCCAGGGATAGGACACCCTCTCAGAACAAAGAGTCAACCAAGCCCAAATGTGAATAGTGCCAATGCTGAGAAATCATTGCCCCAAGCAAGTGATGCAATGAGCAGGCAAGAGGGCAAAGAACAAAGGCAGCAGAGACGTGAAGCATTTAGACTTACAGTGTCAACCATGCAGCCCCGTGTGGAGAAGCAAGGCTTTGGTAAGGAAAGCAGAATTTCACAGTCATCCTCGATTTGGTGTCTCATGAGCATGCTGCTCTCATGAGTACTTGTTATTGAATAAATGGCTACAAATGAGGTATGACTCTATGTCTACACCATTTTACTGTAGAATAAGCAAAAATAAGCAAATACTCTGAATGGAATTTCCCAATTCCTTCCGTTTTTTTTACATCCTTCTTGCCAAGTTAATTCATTTCACTTCATTACACTGCCCTGCTCAAACACCTCCAGCATCTAAGTGTTGAGACCTTCTGAAGCTGTCTTGGAAAGTTCTTTCTAGGAGCACCTCACTTTAGCCATATTGTTCTAATTTCTTTCTTCCAAATATAATTCCCCGCCTCTAACTCTTTGGTGGGTCCTGCCTGGAAGAACCTTCCTGATTCCATTTTGTCTATCCCATTCCTACTTTTCTTCCATGTCCTTGCTTAAAGTTCAGTTTCATCAAAAGCATCTCTCTTGTACCCTCATGCTATCTGTTGACTTCATTATTCATTTACTCGCATTGATCATTATATTTTGATCTGCATAATCCTAATCTTCTAATCGATATAGAAAATGCTTAAGGACAAATATGAATTTACATTTTACAAAGTATCTTCTTATAGTAAACTAACTTGTGGTAAGTTATTCACAAAGATGTTCAAAAAATATTATTCACTGCTCACCTAGAACAGTAATTGTGCCACCCCACTCACATTAACTGATATTTAATAAATGCATGTTGTGGATAACACACACAGAGACTTATCTGTGACTAAATAAGCTCCTAATGAGATCAGTTTTCAAAGGAGACACTTTCTCCCCCCAGTATGAATTGGAGGAAAAAAAAAGAAAAGAGGCTCAACAACCCCTTGGGGAAAGAATTTCAGAAGATATTCATTTTTGTTGCCAACCCTTTCATTATTGTTCAGATCCTACAAGGCTGGGGAAAGTTTGGGAGCAGGATTCAGACTTCATTAGATATAAAGCTCAGAGAAAGTTGGCGATTTAACACATATATGAAAAAGAAAATCCTTAGAAAGTTTCAAGTTTTGGTTAAATAGTGATTCAGGTAGTGTTTTTCAAACTGAGTCTGCAGGCATAAACTTGAAGGGCCACAGGGTTTTATGTTTTATGGTTGCTTTGTTTTTTTTAGTTTTCATTGCAATTGGAATCCAAAATGAATTTTACCATTATAAAGATAAATGTTATATTTTGCTATGATTCTTTGCAGTTAAAACA
Organism: Panthera pardus; assembly: GCF_024362965.1. Taxonomy (NCBI): domain Eukaryota; kingdom Metazoa; phylum Chordata; class Mammalia; order Carnivora; family Felidae; genus Panthera; species Panthera pardus. The sequence goes on along the minus strand of NW_026526710.1, from coordinate 66,564,689 downwards.
TATTTTCATGGACTAACGCTTAGACTCCTTAGCCAACATTTCTTAAAACTGTGAGAGCACATGTTACTGAGGATCTGAGAAGTTATTTTAAGAGGTTGGTTCTATATAGCCTCAAATTGGGGAACACTGGCATATGATACATCTTCATGACAATTACTGGTCTATCTTAACCAAAAATATTAGCAGGTATTTGAACTCTGAAACAATTAGAATGTCTACTGACTTGTTAATGCTAAAACCAGCTTAGCCCAGCTTTCTTCAGTTGATGGTATTTCATATGTCCTATTCATTCTTTTTCTTCACTTCCAGTTACCTGTCATATGACATGGAAAGGCAATTGTCTTAACCAACCAACCAGTTTTGATTAGCTTAGTCAAGAGAAGTTTAACCACTGATCGACTCATTTCTTGCCAAGGGTGTGCATTCATTACTCTGAGAAAACACAAAAGTTTACAAATTTTAAAAGACTTATTTTGCTTTATAACAATTTTTGCAATTTTAACCTCACTGATTTTTTTAATTGCGTTGTTTCATTGGAATCATTGTTAAAATAAAATCAACACAGTTGGGCAAATGGCAAATTCTTTTTCTCCTCTTTCTCAACTTCTGGTAGAGATTCGAATGTAAATAGTCCCTTGGAGTGGGTAAACAGGAAGACAGACAAGACAAAAACAGGAAGAAAAGAAAATCGCAAGACCTAATTATAGCTCCACCTGGATAACTAGATTCTGGACATTCTAGAACTGAATCGGATTCTGCGGTTGTTTTCATACCCAGAAACATGACGTTTTTATGTGTAGTTGAAATACGCCATCTTTTTTAAAAAGACAACTGGCTGAATCCAATCTAAAAAAAAAAAAAAAATCAATTCATTGCATAGACCTGGTCATCTTCCTGCTTCAGGCAGCTGGAGCCCCATGACAACTTCCCAGAAGAAGCAGCTGGGTGAGTAAGAGCTCATCCTTTATTGAATTCCCTAATAAAGAATGCACATCTTTTGGGACTTACAGAAGCATCAAGCATCACTCTCTTCCCAACCTTCCTTGTAAGGCAGACAGTTGGGGGTGGCGGGGGCAGATAATTGAATTAAATACAGTGATTGAACACGAAAGCTGTGCCTATGTCTCCGGGGACATGTGCTTTCTGGAGAACTGACATCCCCTTTCCTTTTCGAGTTAGATTGACAGTGACTGGGCTGCCCGTGCAAAGTCGTTGCAGTTGCCCTTTGCAACCACTCTGCCTGTTCAGTGAGAGGGGGAGAAAGACTGCGTTTGGGATTTCATTTGAAGACATCCTTTCTCCAAGGTTCTTTCTGCTTAAGTTTGAAACATTATTAATTCAGTCCACATCCTTTCCACAGGCAGGCCGATCACTGCCAATCTAACTGGATGTGTTACCCGTTGGTACTCCTCTAATTCAGTTCACTGTGAGGTAGCAGTAAAGTGCAAATCATTCTCAGACTCCTTGGGTCACTCCAGAGAGAAGCAACACAAGATCCTCTCCTTTGCTATTCTTTGATTGAGAGGTATTTTTTGTTTGGTATTGCCTTTCCTCTGCACTGAGAAGAGGAAATATTAACTGAGTTCAATAATAAAACTTGAAGAATGTGCTGACTGAGAAAGATGGCTCTGTGCTGAGTGGGTGAGTTAGCAACATGGATGCCCATCAAGAAGACAGAGCACGGCAATGTATACAGTCAAAGGGCTGGCACCCACTCTGAGCAGACCCCTACTTCTTGTTCCTTGGGTGTCAAATGACAGTGGTCCTTGAGTAAATACTCCTTCACCACTTTCCTGCCCTTACGTGGTATTACTTCTCACACCCTCTCCTCTCTTCCTCTCTCATAGGAAGAGATAGTTTGTAGCGATTCTTTCCCTCATAGTATTCTGTTCCTCTGTCCACCTTCACCTTCATGTGAAACTTCATTATTTATCTTCTATATCTCTGTCTTTTCCATTTTTCTTGGCTATTTCTTAACAGAACATAAGGAAATCCCACTTCTCCCATCTTTCAATACAATCATTCTTTTACACTAAGTCACCCTCAGGTATTACCTTTTCGTGTGCCTTCCTTCATACATGAGGAATTTAAAAAGCACGTATTTCCTTACCCCTAACTCTCTCTTCCATCCCCACAGTGTGAGATCCACACCATTTACCGAACGTTGATCTTGCCAATCTCACTGCCAAGGTTCTAATGGATACTGTGCGGTCCTCACTCTTCCTTCTACCACCAGTTGAGCAGGGTCATTCAGAGCTTGACTTCTGGAATCAGACTGCTCAGATTCGCACCCTCACAGTGCTATTTATTAACTGTGTGGTCTTTGGCAAAATACTACGTGCACTTTGCGTTCCTCATCTAGAAAATGAGGTGATAATAATACCTACCTCCCAGAATTATTAGGAGGATGAAGTGAATCAACACACACAAAGCAAACAGAAAACTGGCACCCAAAGCATGTAGCCATTATGACTCAGCTGCTCTGCTGAGTTTGACCCTGCTGATCACCTCCTCCTTGTTGAAATTCTCTTCTTGTTCAACCTCCAGGATATCACTTAGCTCAAGATTGTGCTTACCTTTTTGCTTTTGATGTCTATTTCTTATTTCCCCCCCCTATACCTCTCTAGAACTAGGGATTTGTCCATGCCTTCCTCCTGAACTACACATTCTCTGGAAGCAATTTCATCCATCTTCTTTGTTTCCAATATGACTACAACACCACATTTTTTCTCTGTAGCTTAAACCTCTTTCCCCAAGGGTCTGACTATACTAAATAACTTTTCTTGAATGCCTTACAAGCTCAGCAGGTTTTAAAATCATTACCCAGATCTGCCCCTCCTATCTTCTTCTGCCATTTCTTTTTTTTTTGTCAACAAAGTTTCATCAAACCACCCATTTGCCAAAATTGAAGGCAGAGATCACTTTATTTGTCATAAATTCTATCAATTCTTTCAAAATTTCTCTTAATACAAATTCAATCTTTCTGTCTCCATCCTGCCACTATAGTTTAGGCTCTCATCATTTCTTCTCTGGATTGCTGTAATGGCCCTCTGATTTTTTACTGTCTTGCCTTTTGCCAATTTCCATACATTTCTCTCCACTTGTTTTCTCTTCTGATCTTTCTAAATCACTGACCTTTTTAGTTCTATCCACTGCTTGATATTTTCTCAATGACAAAACGTCACTTTCAAGGCAAACTTATTAGCAAACTGGACAAGGTCCTCTCTACCTGTCCAGTTTAATATTATTTCACTTTCTCTGTGGTCTCCACACTTAAACTACATTTAAACAACTTGAATTTACACAAAATTAATTCAATCTGAGAGCAGAGGTTTGGTCACAGAAGCATCAACAGCCCTTCCATATGCAAATGCTGAGGAATATAAATAACTTTCCCAACTTATTCCAGAGCATAATTGTAGATTTGGGCAGAAAAATCTGAGAATCCATGGAGATATAACATTTTACATCAGTGAGGAGTCTTAGCAATCATCTAGTTCAGATGACTACACATAAGAATCACTTGGAGATATTTTTAAACGTATCAATGGTCAGGAGCCATTACAGACCAAATAGATAAAAATCTCTGGGGTCCATATTTTTTAACTCCCTGGGCAATTATAATGGATAGACAAGGTTGAAAACCATTGATCTAGTCTAACCCATCATTTTACACATGAACATATTATAAGACTATTGAAATTATTTTCTCCTCAGTATTTTTGCCTCAGGAAAAATGACTGAGGTTAGCAATGAGTGCTAAGCAAAAAGATGGCATAAAGCATGAACCATGGGCAAACAGAAAAGTTTATTCTGTCTGAGAAAGAATGACCATGCATTTAATTATCCAGTCGAGGGTACTTTGAGCTTCTTCAGGGGACAAATTTTGCTCTCCATTGTCATGCTAATATCTAGATTAGAAATTGACACATAGTAAGTATTTATTTAAAATGTATCAGAATGAATTAATAAATCAAAGTTTACTAAACCTCCAAGGGTAACCTCCAAGAACACCTAACAGTAATATGAAAAATTGTATCTCTTTGTATAGCTTTCATATGAAGAACTTTATAATATAGATTCAGAGGTGAACTTACATTTGGGGGTCCTAGGTGGCTCAAGGTTATCATGCATCTGACTCTTGTTTTTCTTCGGCTCAGGTCATGATCTCACAGGTTCCTGAGTTTCAGCCCCACATCTGAGCTCACACTATACTATCAGTGTGGAGCCTGCTTGGGATTCTCTCTCCCTTTCTCTCTGTCCCTCCCCTGCTTGCACTCTCTCTGTCTCTCTCAGAATTAAGTAAATAAACAAAAAAAAATTTAAAAAAAGAGGTGAACTTACATTTAAAATTTGAATACCACAATAGGATTCCCTCAGGAAAAAATATAATAAATTCTCTTGTGTTATGTTTTATTTTTCAATTAGAGTCAGATTAAAAAAGAAAATGTGGAAAATACCTTCAGTCACTGAACTAAGAGATTTTCAGGAGAGTGAGGATTGTAACTGAAATATAAAGTTTTTTTATAAGCTGGATTGTGTCCCTCTCCCCTCCCCAATTCACACACTGAAGTCCTAATTCAGTGTGACTGTACTTGGAGACAAGATATTTAAGGAAGTAACTAAAGTTACATGATGTCAGAAGTCATATAAAGTTATATGGGCATTCTTAGAGGATGAGACACGGGGACACCAGGACACCAGAATCCCTCCTCCCCACTCTCCCCCAAACTCCACACACAACAAGACCAGCCAACACCTTAATATTAGACTGCAACCTCAAGAACTATGAGAAAATAAATGTCTGTGGGTGCTGGGTGGCTCAGTCGGTTAAGCCTCTGACTTCAGCTTAGGTCATAATCCTGCTGTTCATGGGTTCAAGCCCCATGTCAGAATCTGTGCTCTGTTTATATATTCTGTTATGGCAACCTTAGCAGACTAATATAAAGGTGAACTTTTGTTTTGTTTTGTTTTGTTTTTAAGGTCAACAGTGAGACAGCATGAAGGAAGCAGAGAATTCCAAACAATTCCCAAGACTCTTCCTCTGCTTCCAACAGAGACTGTTCCAGAGGCAGAATATGACCTAGGTTAGAAATATGTTAAAAGGAATTACCTGGAAATAAAACCCAACAAACTTTTCACACACCCGTGGTAAACACCTGGAGTATTGTGTAGTGATCTCGCTCACAGCAAAATATCACTTAACATAAAATTACTGCAATTCAATTATCCTTTTTAAAGTTAAAGACGAGATGCCACACTGTGATCCCCTCCCAACAGCCGTGGGCCCTTCTCCTGCAGCCATCACTTCTGAGTTTGGTTTTAAAATGAAAACTGAAAAATAAAAATTAGCTGTCTCCATTGCAAGTGGAAAATGACAGGGGAACATATTGGATCATTTGGATTCTCCTTACAACGTAGGCTCAGATAACACCATGCGTGTTGATTCTCATATATTCTCCAAGCCTCCCTGCATTAGATTCTACAGGACACCCTGTGGCTTTTCAAGTAAAATAATCATTCTTTTTCTCATAAATTCATTTTAGCAGCACTTGGGTTTTGATTTGCCACAAGTCCTCTGGCACTTATTAACATTCAGAGTGGTTCCGGGCAGCCTCATGCAAATGTAGCTCCTTCAAAAAACAAAACGTACATTTTCTGTTTGACAATCAACATTTCATTAATAGCTTGTTAAACCTGGAATAGACCTTAATGACCACCTATTTTGCACCCCCCATCTCCTACCCAGTTAGCGTTAGCAACAGATAAAAGACCTGGGTGTCTTGATTTTCAAGACATCATGCTACTACCGAAATGAACAAAATTAGAAGATGCTTTCTTCATGTCCAAATCTGCACACTGCCAGATTCTACTAAGGATTTCTAAGTGGACCAGAATCTCAAGCTGCATTAAAATTCGCATCAGACTTGTCCTTAATTGAATACATCTTAGTATCTCAAATGTTTACTTTATTATTGAAATAAAAATAAAACCCTTTCTATATACGTAAATATCCCTTAGAATGTAGCATATTTTTTAATGTAAAAATATTTTCATAGGCATAAAACGTTTTAGCACACTAAAGTTAGTATTTCTCTATCTTCTGTATCGATTATAAAGGGTCATCTGCTGTTATTTAAAGTACACATGACAGCACATGAATGCACGGACACTTAAACCAGGAGAAGACACTCAACAAGTTTTTGAACCACTGAATGAATTTTTAAACACTTGGTTTTGTCACTTACAGAAGTGAAAAACAAAGAGGGCTTAAAACACATGTGTTGTTAAAATAATAATTACAGTGATAAAAGTCCTGAAATTCCAGCTTCCTCTCCTTTCCACTCCTAGGAGCTTCTGAATCCCACACATTTTCTCTCTAGGCCTCCTAAGGATTTCTTCTATAAACTAGTGAAAATCATACCTTCCTCACTACTGTTCTCAAGCCACACTACAGATTGCAACATCTGTTGGGACAGTAGGAGGTGTCTCTCTGTGAACTCAGAGAACACAATACATGTGAGAAGAAAGGAAATCCTACATTCGCCTAACCAGAGATGAGCACAGAGTTGGAGCTCTGGAAAGGAAAGGTACAGAGAGGTAACTTTTTTATTTAGAGAAAACAAAGATGGGAGAGGAAGAACAAAGGCCTACTTTCTGAGGCCACGTGTAAATGGAGAAGCAGGATAGAGAGTCTGTATTTTTGCATGCCGTAATTTGGAAAAAATATATAAAATGTAGATACTATTATGTAATCCAAATTTAATATGCTTCAATAGTGACTTAAAAATTCACACTATTGAGGAGGGCACCAGTTGGGATGAGCACTGAGTATTCTATGGAAACCAATTTGACAATAAATTATATCTAATATAAAAAAATCACACATTAGTGTGTGTTAAAAAGCTAAAAAAAAACTTTACCTTTTATTAACTTGAAGATTTTGTTACTCCTTTAACTGAAAGTGTTAAGCATTTGCAATTAAGAAAAATGTCTGTTGCATACCCTCTATCCTATGTAGACCACATTATATTGAAGATCCAGGTAAAGAAATACCCAACTGAGGACACATAATTCATCTACTCATCACTCATTGACCCACTCAACATTTATTGAACATCTACTAGGTTCCAGCACTGTGTCAGCATGAAGATTCCGGCAAAGTGGCCAAGCAACACATGGATGTTAAACCTGCCCTGTTTCGTTGGCACCAAGCCTATTTCTTTGGCTGGGTTCTAGTTGGAGTGCAGTGGCCCCATGCTGCACAGCCCAGTGCACCCACATAAAGATGATGTAGAGCAGAGAACCATTCAAAACTCCATTCAGTGATGTGTCTGAGGGTAATGCAGCAGCGGATACCAAGCAAGCCTAACCCTGAGCACCAAGTACGTAGTATGTCTGCTCTCCAACATCATCAAGTACTACTGAGAAAAGACGGCAGCTGGCCCACCATGTACCCTCAAACAGAAGGCACATTTGTGCTAACAGAGCACTGAAGGGTGTGGAAAACACATACAGGGCAGACCTTCTTTCTTAGGGTTGGAATTCCAGTTTTTTTGGCCCAGTATTTACATACGTGTATAGGCTAATGTATCAATATGCATTGCATGGCACAGTCATGGCCATCTTGATGTGTACATGAAATGAAATCTATCACAGGATTGCTTTTAAAGGAAACACAGGGACGTCTTCATGTGCACATACGTATGTATCCCATAATTCAGTAATACGTTTAAAACTGCTGATGAAACGTTCACTTCTTGATTTGGGGGATGTGGGACTTATCTGCCTATAGGTCTGTTTTATCCTAAAATGGAGCAGCGATTTAAGGCAAGTAAGAGTTTTAGCCTCTTTATGTTTACTTAATTGTATTTTAATTAGCGCCATGTTACAAGCATCCACCCAAGGAAACTTATTTGTGAAGGCACAACTGAATAGCTTAATTTAGAAATATAACTTATTTATTATAAATAAATTATAAATGCTGTTTATAAATATTATATATATTTATATATATGTAATATATATATACTCTTGATTTTGGCTCAGGTCATGATCCCAGGGTCATGAGATTGAATCCCACATTGGACTCCATGCTGAGCATGGAGACTGCTTAAGATTCTCTCTCTCTCTCTCTCTCTCTCTCTCTCTCTCTCTCTTTCTGTCTCTCTCTGCCCTCCCCCTCCTCTCTTTCTAAAATAAAAAATTAAAACTATATCCATATCATTTAACATTGTTTTAAATGTTTATTTACTTTTGAGAGAGAGACACATAGAGCATGAACGGAGGAGGACAGAGAGAAAGAGAGACACAGAACCCGAAGCAGCCTCCAGGCTCTGAGCTGTCAGCAGAGCCCCACACGGGTCTCAAACCCATGAACCATGAGATCATGACCTGTGCCAAAGTCAGATGCTTAACCGACTGAGCCACCCAGGTGCCCCTCCACAATACTTTGAGGGAGGTCACATATTAACTTCAAATTAGCCATCAGTACCTTAATGTGAATTACTTTCTGAGCTCACCTTCTATCCACGTACAGAGGGCAATGGGTTTCTGACATTGTTGGGGAGATGCAGGCATTTTTAGAAACTTGTGCAGGACACTAAAGTTTGTGGATATGGGGATTGCATACCTGGAAAAGGTACTACAGGGATAAAAGAGGAGACAAACGTTTCATCTGCAACTGATCAACTGATCATGACTGCCAAGTGTCAGTTCTCAGGATCACCTGACTTCTCTCTGCCTAAGGAGCTTTTCGTAAGAGTGAGATCTGAGGGTATGACCCCTAATCCCTCCAGTAAGTAAGCTCCCTTGCTATTGGTCTGGAAGAGTGTGTGTTTCCCTGCATCTTGTGATAGTACTGTAAACTTTGGGAAGACGTTCAGACTCCTTTCTGAAGTCATTACATTCCTATCACTCTGATGCCAATTCTACTAACTAGAGTCCTAGGGAATTAGACATCCATTGCTAAACAGGTCACAATCCCAATGGTGCTGAGCAAGCTGATTTTCTGGGCCCAGTTAATAATGTTCAATTGGTAGCAAGGGAGCTACAAAGTGGTAAGCTCTGATATGATGACTAATCAATCAGAAAGTGAGAGCTCCTGTTCAGAGAATTCTGGGAAAATTCAGCGAGAATTTAGACTCTCTGCCAAAGAAGAAAAAGGCCAAGGAAAAAGCTGTGTTTTCTTTCTCCCCTGGGCTTGAACAGCTGTCATCTGTCTCAGAGTGGGAATGCTTTTTCTAAGTAAAAATCTCATTTACATACTATAGAAAGTGGTGGGAAATCAGTGAATAAACAAATTTAGCATCAATTCCTAGCTAATAATTATGACCCTTTCTTATTCCCTGGAGTCTCAATTCAAAAGAACTGAAGCTTCACAACATTAGTTTTAGAAGCCAGACTTTTAAAGATGCTACTTAGAGGAAATGCCCTGATCTTTCTCTGCACAGCAGTGCACTGCTATTGTAATTTTGCCTAATAATACCCCAAGCTCCACTTGTTACTAACTAAATAGAAATAATTCTACAGAGGCTTCCAATGGAAGTGTGTTATCCAACATGAATTCCACCAGTGCTTAGGCTACTGCATGCCAAAAGGAATTCACTTATTAATGGCAAGTAATCCTTCCTAGTCCATTTACAATTTCTTTTCATTCACACACATTATCTTGAAGGTTATCTTAAATTTGCCACACGTGTTTAGAGATATCAATGCTTTGAGCAGTCCCGAAACTTTACAAGAGGCATTTATTTCCATCATACTCTAAATAAAATGTTTTTGGCTTACCACTGGGTAAAATATATATATTAGTTAAAATCATTGAGAATAATATTGACATATGTACTTTAGAAATTAATTTATGTATTGTATGGTATCTTTGAGTTTGGGGGACACCGAATGAACACCTTAGTCTGAAAACAGGTTTCTCTGTTTTCTCATAAATAAAAATAATTATCACAGATAAATAAAATGTACAGTCCTCTAAACTGTGGGTAGGATGATGTAACAAAAGTTTCATTAAGCTCCACAAAATCAGAGTGTGGTTTGTATGCCAATCTATTTTAAATGTTATAAAAGTGGTGATTAATTATTCAGATGACCAAACAATCAGAATGTCAATGTTTCTTGACTACCAAATAGTAAAGCAGGTTCGATGTATTTAATATTTATTTAAACATATGCCTTCTTAGGGACATTAAATGCTTATATGTGTTTAAATATTTATATGTATAGACATTCATACATATATGAATAGACATTCATAACACAAAATCCTGATTCCCTATTGTATAATTTTTTGAAATACCATGTGTCATATAAAGTCCCTCAAATGTAAAAAATACCTCATTAGTGCACACTGAATATTCTCTTCCCTGACAATATTAGAAACAGATTTCACTCTGAAAATTCTATCATTTTCTCATTCAGACAATAAACACATTGGATGGTTACTACACACTAGTCATGAAGCAATGGAGAAGCCAGACCATATGTGTTCTTTATCCCTCAGAGCTAAGACTTAAAAGAGGTTGGGAGGGGTCAGAATCTGGAGAGTATGGTCCAGATTTAAAGTCTCAAGCCTATGTTCTTACAGAACATAGTAAGTCACTGAAGAACATTAGGCAATAAAAATACATTCAAATTTGAAGTTTTAGAGATATCAGGTGAGTTTAGGTAGGTGTGTGTGTGTGTGTGTGCGTGTGCGTGTGCGTGTGTGTGTGTGTGTGTACACATAAAACAGGGGTTTGCACTGTAGGCTACTCTAATATTCTGGTTGACCAGGAAGTAAACTAGGAAGGTTCCAGGATCTTACACAAGATGGTGCAAATTAAGCTTTGTTAAGGAAAACTATAATGAGTCATTGTTGGCAATGGAAGTGGGAGGGAAGAGAGAGTCTAGAACGATACCCAGATTTCTCCTTTGGAATTGGGTTGGTGGGGGTGCCCTTTGTTGTCATGAAGCATTCATGGAAGAAGCAGTTCGGGGATAAAGGTGACATGCTTACTTTGGGTTTGTGGAGTTTAGATGCCTTTAGGATATCCACAAGAAAATGGCCAGTAGGTATACAGATCTAAAAGTCAAAGAAGAGGTCTTGGCTGAGTCTCTTGGCAGAGACTAGGAATCATAGGTGTATGGTAATTAACACCAAGAAAGGACGCCAGATTGCCTAGGAAAATTGTGTTGGAATAAAGGAAGGACAAAGAATAGAGCCCTAGGTAATGATAACAATTCAGGAAGAGTAGTGGACAGATCAGACAAGCATCACAGATAGATATGGGGAACTATGAACCAAGGAAAGAGAGGGTTGAGTGGCTCACAGTCTCATCTGCACAGAGGGAAATTTTAAGGTTGCCAGATTTAGTTAAGTTAAAATATAGGACTCCCAGCTAAACTGGAATTTCAGATAAACAGCAAATAATTTTAGCATATCTCAAATAGTACACTGAATGTGGTTACACTAAAAAAATTATATCAATTTTTATCTGAAATTTAAATTGTACTAATTAAAGTTAAATTAACTAATTAAAGTACAGGGTATCCTGTACTTTGTCTGGCAACCCTAGTCAAAATACATGAGAACTGTACAGATTTCATTGCCTCTGGCAAGATCAACCTTCATTAACATATTTACAAAATAATTTTGTTGGATTTTTAAAATCTAGTTGCTATGGGATGAGCAGTGGATGGGTGAAGAGTAAATAATTGAATCCTAAATTCAAAATATTCTTTTGAAGTCTTTGCTGTGATGGGAAGGGGGAAATTATTGGGCAACACCTAGAGTAGGACCCAGAGCCTCTTTAGGGAATACAAGAGGGAAAGAGGGAAAGGGTAGAACCAATGGAACAGGAAATGGTAGGGTGCTGAGTGAGGAACACAACTGCTCCTACCTACCCACAGCCAAGCCCTGGCAAGTCTCTTTGCTGTCTGTATGTCTTCTTAAGCTTGGGCCCCTTTACAATGTAACTCTTTCCCTTCATCACTGATGAGCTGCCATTCATCCTTCCTCACCCACATCATTTGTAGGAAACACACCTGTCAGTCTTCATCATTTTGTCACTCTAACTTCTATGATGCTTTCAACTTCATGTGATTATTTTATATGGTAATTATATATTGTATATATTGTAATTATTTTAGATATCTCTGACTCCTCAGGGGGCCGAGAGAGGACAGGATCCTGCTGTATCAAACTTTATAATCCTGAAGCCTAACCCAATTCTTGGACCAGTGTGGATGCTTAATAAATGATAGATGAATAATGTATCCCCCACAAGCTTCCTTTATTTTATTTATGCTGGCCACCATAACCACACATAGAAGAACATCAGGAATCTAATGCCTACTAGACAAAATAAATTTAAGATCTATTCAAACCCCAAGTACAAACACATTAAATAGCTATACAAACATATAGACATATATTGTATCAGACATCATTCATAATTGACATTGCCTAGTTTTTACTTTCATAAAAGATAGGGAATAGTACCTCAGTTATATTGCTGAAAACTCCAGTCTCCTGTATTTCCCTTTTGTTGTTGTTACTTATGGGATACACCTTCACAAATACACCAGGTGAATTTTTTGAAGTTGTCAGGGGGTGAACATATGGAATGAAAAGATTGTTTAAAGGAATATCTAATATATAAGAAGAGGGGAATGCAGCAGAAAATTAAGGTGGTAAATGTAGGAGAAATTATAGATCCACTAGAACTTGAAGAGAGAGGCCTTGTAGAAAGAGATATACAATATGAAGAGGATGTTTTTTTAAGGCAAAACCTTGGAATGGTATGAATTCTTTTCACTGCAAGAATTATTTATTATCAAGAGGACTGAAAAACAATCACAAATTGAGTCAAAGTCCTGTTTAAAACTTTACTGTGAATATTCCACACTTAGTTGCCTTGGCAAAAACCTGCCAACATTTGAGTAATCACATTGTCATCAAGAAAACCACTTGCAAATCAAATAAGCAACACTGAAAGCAGGGCTAACTGTGTTCAGGGAAGATGTGTAGAGCAGTTTGGGTTGGGTTTTCTCCCTAGAAAAAGAATGAGGCCATGAAAGGAGACAATAGGATTGATGTTAAAAGGATTAAAATATGGCCAGGGTTGCCCACCTGCTCTCTATCCTGGCGACTCTGGTCTTCTGGTCTAAACAGCCAAATTAATAAATTATGCTATTTCCACACCGCCTGTGCTATTATTCTATTCACCAGATCTTAAAACCATAGAAATGTGGGATCCTGGACTAGGGAAAAAACAGTGACTCAACTAATCTCAGAGAGATTTTGTGATCCTCTCCCTGCCCACCATCACTGCAAGCTGAGCCAGTCAGAGACCAGAGTAGACTCGTAACAGAGCACAGGTGGGCTATAAAGATGTTCAGATGGCAACTGAGTTTCCCTGCATGCAGAGGGAAAAATGCTCATCAATGACTTAGGTTTATTAGAAACAAAACACAATTAAGGTGATTTAAAAGTAAAGGTTTAATAAAGAGACTAATTACAGATGTGAGGGCTGCATCAAGGGACATACCTGGAGATTAGAAACAGAGCAGTCATAAAACTGTTAAGCTTGAAGGAACAAAGGGAGGAAAAGTAGTTCCCATCTTGAGACCACCAAGAGCAATAACAAAGTCTCTCTTTAATCAAACTTTAGTCAGGGGCCTCTGAACTCACTTCTCAACGAGGCCCTGATTTTGGGGCTCCCAACTTAGTCTCAGCAGTGTAAAAATAGGAAGAATCCAGTTTAGCCAGAATCCTCACTCTCCATATCTGATTAGGTTCCTCATCCTCCACCAGCTCCCAGGTGAGCTGTCTTACCACGAAGCCTGTGAAGGCAGGTTAGCCAGAATTCCCTCACCACTTTTGTTCCCATTCATAATTTTCTAACTGCTTGGGCCTGACTCTGCTCCTTGGCTATAAAATCCTCACTTTTCCTTGTTGCATTCAAAGTTAAGACTGATCTCTCCCCCTTAATACAAGCTCCATTGTAGCAGCCCCTACCCCCTTTAATAAAGTCTTTATGATTTTTAACAAGTGTCAGAATGAATCATTACTTCTTTCACAGTGAGAGACATGAGGATTGGGTCTTGGAACAGCTGTACTCATGGAGGGTACAGCCCAATAGGAAGTGCAAAAGAAAAGCTCCAACAATCTTTCCATCTAGCTCCCTGCTTATTTTTCCTACCGTTGCCTCTCATTGGACAAACACACGAGAAGCTAGCTGACAAGAGCACCTGTTTGATGCAGTTCCAAGGGGTCAACCTCCTGGGACATGCTGCATGGCAGAGATGAACAAAGAATGGCTTTGAGGTGGGGTAGACAGACAATAAATTGAGATTGTTCAGGATATTAGCCAGTTCTCGAAAGTGTATGGAATGCCTGAGCAATTCAAAAACAGTACAAAAACTAGTTTTTGCTCTCTTGGGTGTTTTAAAGCATAAATAAATAAATGCTCTCCTTCTGCTCCTCACTTTTGGAAAGTAAATCGTTCAAGTTGTCAGAGTATATAAGCAATGTCTCTTTATTCGTGGCCATGGAATAACCCCCTGCTTAAACAACTTTTTGCTTTAGGGCAAATTTTAGCTTCATAATAGCAAGGGAAACAAGTTAGATAGGCTTCCTTGTTTACTATGGGAAATGATCTGTGGATTTTTTTTTTTTTTTTGGAAAGAATTCCTAACAGTCTATCTCGGGTATTTTGAAGTTCTTTAGCAATGGAAAGAAGCACTTCTGTATGACGAGCATGATCTTCCTTTATGACTCCCCACAGATCTGAGCCCATCAATATATTTTATTGAATGTACTAAAAAATGCTCCTAGCTCACAGATTAACTGGTTTATGAAAGGAAGAGACTCATGGGTAGTTTGCACGTTGCAGTAAGATCTAAACTCAAATGCAAATCACTGAGCTAATAGATTTAGTGGAAAGAGAACTGAATTAGAAGACAGGAAACCTGGGTTTGGTAAACAAGGTTTGGGTCTACCACTAAACTAGTAATATGATCTCAGGCTAGAAACATAAATCCTTTGTAACACACTGTTTTTTTTTCTGTAAAAGTCTGCGTTCATTTATTTCCAATGTCCTTCTCAAAATAACTTTTAAAAATTAGATCTAAATTCAAAAGGTATTCACTGAAACAATCAGATACCCTTCTGAAGAATAAGCAATGAAGGACGAACAAATAAATAAAATAAATAAAATAATTACCTTTCTCTGGCTATGTGTTTTTTCTGGCCATAGTTTGAAATCTGACTTTGGAAGTCACAGCTATATGGCCATAACCATTAAATACATAAAGTGTACAGAGAGCATCAGCTAAAGAAAAACAGTGGAGCTTTGGTCCTGTCAATGCTATTGGACTTTTCCTCTGACACATTTGTATAGTGTGGATTTTTTTATTTGAGAGGGAGATCTTCCTTTTAGCCTTTTGTAGTGGTTTCCTGTTTCTCTTTCTTTAAACATTCAAGCATTTTCTGTCTAATCGTTTTTGTTTCTTCTTTCTCAATCTATAACTATTGGGTCTGTCTGGGAAACTTTTTCCTTATAAAGATCTTCTACAAGGTAATATCCACAGATTACAGTAGAGTATAAACATTACCTTTTGTGACAGGCTGAATAATGGCTTCCCCCAAAGATATTCACCTTCTAATCCCTGGAACCGCTGACTATGTGAATGAAATTTTGCATATGTTTAAGCTAAGGATTTTTTTTTTTAATTTTTTTTAACGTTTATTTATTTTTGAGACAGAGAGAGACAGAGTATGAATGGGAGAGGGTCAGAGAGAGGGAGACACAGAATCTGAAACAGGCTCCGGGTCTGAGCTGTCAGCACAGGGGCCCGATGCGGGGCTCGAACTCACGGACCGCGAGATCGTGACCTGAGCCGAAGTCGGCGCTCAACCGACTGAGCCACCCAGGCGCCCCAAAGCTAAGGATTTTGAGATGGAGAGGTTAGCCTGAATTCCCCAGGTGGGAAAATGTAACCACAATGATTTTTATAAGGATACAGGAGGATCCCAGCCAGAGAAAGAGATGATGTAGAGACGGAAGCAGAGGTCAGAGAACAGAGAAGATGTACACTGTTGCCTTTCAAGGTGGAGGAGAAGACCATTAGCAAAGGAATATAGGCAGCCTCTAGAAGCTGGAACAGTCAATTAAGATTCTCTTTTAGAGTCTCCAAAAAGAAGGCAATCCTGCTGATACCTTAATTTTAGTCCAGTGAAACTTGCTTCTGACTTCTGTTCTCTAGAACTATAAAATAATACAATTACTTTGTCTCAAGACATTAATTTTATGGCAGTTTGTTTACAGCAGTAGTAGTGAGTAGAAATTCTAAGAGTATTTTAAATAGGGTCTTCTGGAAAGACCTAAAAATCTTCATTAACCAAAGTAATAAACATATAATTATGTAATACTGCTCTGATAATTTCATATCCTATCATAGCAAGTTGTGAAGTGTTTAGATAGGAAATCATATTCACAGTCCCCCACATATTACTAAGTCATCTGTTCATTGACTTGTAAAGTAGTAAGCACAACAATATGATTTTTTTAAAACTCTGAGATTAAAAAAATCATAGTCTCAAACAGACAGGCAAAACAATATACAGAGGTTTCTATCACCATCTGCAGATACCCTGTTGAATTAATAAGAATGCCGTACTCTTTCTGTTGAATTTTGTATCATTCCATTTTTTTCTATTAACAAATATCAGTGGACAAGGCAGAAATTAATTTTTAGATTCAATATCATTAACTGTCTTTGTTGTTGTTGCTAACTATGATATTGATAAACCATTTCTGACTTTCCCCCTTTTTTGGACATCCTTCCTGAATTGAAGTACGCTCATGATAGATTAGAAGGCATTCTTGTCCCTCTTTCCAATTCTCCTTAAGTTGGCTCCTAAAAAAGTAATGTGGAATCTGCTATTGATGAAAATGACTATTTCCTCTATGCTCTGTAGTTTCTAAATAGACATCTTTCTCTAATTTGTACTTGCCATATTATATTATAATTATCTACTTACAGGGCTATTTCTGTACATTAGAGCCTACTTAGACTATGAGTTTTTTAAGGTTGGGAATCATTTTATCCCTTTTTATCTCCCAAGACTTATGCCAGGTAAGCACTGAATACATGTTTTTAGAATTAATAAATCTTTGCATAGGCTAAGATTATAATGTAACTGAGAGTACTCAGGGAATCTTAAAAAAAAATTAAAAAACTAAAGACAATCAGACATAGCTGTCATTATGCACTAGATAAGCAATGGTTCCAAGGCAAAAATATCATGATTGAAATTAGAGACGTTTACGTTGGCTCACTGGGTTAAGTGTTGAGCATCTTCCCTCGTGCATTTCCACATTGCCCCTTTCAACCTGCCTTCACAAGATCCTCCTACTCGAGAGGTGCCCTAATGCCCTCATTCTGCTCCATTATTTCCTGGGACACATTCCCTGTATACCTAGGCCTGCCTTCTTCAGACTGCTCTGCTTTTTTGGGCAGTTCCACCTCTCTTTCGTTCATCAGATTGTACTTCAAGTGCAAGGCTTTGTTCCACAGTCTTGCATTCTTCTTGTATATTTTAAAGAAATCTATGCTGACTTGTTAATACTTGTGTCAACTTGAGGTCATTCTCCTAGGGAACATCTTTCACACTGAGGCTTTCTTAAGAAATAACTTCTTTGCACACAACAAAATTTCATATGCATGTTAGTGTGCTCTCACACTTTATTTTAGCAGATTTTTTAAGTGTCCTTGATTAATATAAACATATGTTTATGCGTAGCATTGTTTCTCACTGTAGGAATTCATGAAATTTCACTGTTCTCTGTGGAGGGTCGTCAAATTCAGCTTTTGTCCTACTTTAGTCTTACCACTAAAATATGACTTTTATAAAATATTATCACTGTGAGACAAAAATACTTTTAAGCCTGTCATTCACTTACTTCCAACATCAGTCAATCAATACATGCTTGATTTTGAACAACCCCTTAGAGTTCCCGAAACGTGAATTGACTTGTCTTGCAAGAGTAACTGTGTTGGAGGGATAAAACGGGGTAAGTAAAGAAGCCACAATACAAAATTCACTTTGTCAATAAAGACACTTAAGAGTATTAGATAATGTCATAAAGCTGGGTATACTTCAATCCTCTATGAGTGTTTTCCAAGGGTGGCTGAAACGTGATATCATTTACACTGGACATGCCATTTTGATTTTGGAGTAGCTGGATAATGAACTGTGCTACACCATGGTGAGTTTGTTGAAAGAGGATTGAAGAAAAACAGATGAGCTTCTCAAGTGGATAAAAGAAAAAAGAAAAATTAAAGTATGCCGATTAGTAAAGAGGAGACAAGAAAGCCTAAAGCACCATTAAAAATGTAGAAGTTAAAATATGGGACAGACCTAGAAGTTGGAAGCTGTAAAACTCTAAACCTATTTCTGCTGGCAATATATAAAGTGTGATGATTTATGTAATTTATTACAAATGTTAAAAATTGTTAATTACAGAAAAAGGCTTCAGGGATATTCATTTGATAAAAGTTTTCCCTCCTTAATTGGCCATTCTGTAGCACTATGGGAGAAATGTTATATGCAAAAACTAGAGACATTCAGGAGTACCTGGCTGGCTCAGTCAGAAGAGCATGTGACTCTTGACCTTTGGGTCATGAGTTTGAGCCCCATGTTGGGTATAGAGATTACTTAAATGTATATATCTATATCTATATCTATATCTATATCTATATCTGTATCTGTATCTATATCTATCTATATACATATATATAGATATAGATAGATATATAGTTTAAAACACCCTAGAAACACTCAAAGATCTATGGGTGTAGGAGCACTTACATTATGTATAAGGACATGGTAAATAAAGATTGAGTTGAGGATGTGGATGTGGAAAAAAGAGGTAGATTAGGATTGGACAACACAGCTAGTCTCTAACTATGCATTGTTTGAAACATCTGCTGAGTCTTGAATCATCAAATAGGGAAAACTCCCTTGAATGACTGATGTCTTCTCATCAATATTACACTTTACCCATACATCCTGGCCTGAGTAAAGTCCTTGATAGCAGAGGAAATGCCTTCCATTTGGTTGTTTTTGGTAACTTCTTCAGAGTTAAGCCTGAAGTCAGTGAGACCAGGTAAGGCTCAATAATCTGTGCACATAAAACTCGAAGTTTCAGAGAAGGTATATAGCTGCAGCCAGGATTGAGAATCACCACCCAAGCAGCTTAGCTAAACTTTTTCATCACTCAACAAATGCCAATGATGTTCTGAACCCATGCTAATCTTCTAATAGCATATTAATTTCCTTAGTAAACCAGATGCTTAGAGAAGCCAACAGACATATCCTGTTCTGCTTGGCAGTTATTTTATCATTAGTACTATTATTAATAACAGCATTTATTTTGTACCTCCCATGTGATAGGCATTATGAAAAATAAATTATAATAAGTGCTTGCAAATAGTTACACACATAATTTTATTTTCTACATTTAAAAGCTAAAAACACTTAAGTTTAGAGTGCTCAATATCCCATCCAGGAGCACAGAGCTAGTGAATTTATTAGTTTAAGTGACTTTCAATCTCCTGTGAAGTTGGGTTAAAACAAGGCATTTTTATGGGGATGGCTTAACCATGAGTGTTCAGAAAAGCAAACCAGCTTCTACCTACTTACTTCTCCATGATTTGTCAGATCAAATACAGTCAACCAAACTCCTTTAACACTCTGTTTTTACTTTAATTCTTAGTATTCCATTCTCAACCCTCTCAGCAACATAGTCTTTTCCAGGCAAATAATATTTATTCTTATGAATTAAACAAAACTGAAGACCTCTAACCCCTTATTTCTAATTTTTTTTAACGTTTATTTATTTTTGAGACAGAGAGAGACAGAGCATGAACGGGGGAGGGTCAGAGAGAGGGAGACACAGAATCTGAAACAGGCTCCAGGCTCTGAGCTGTCAGCACAGAGCCCGTCGCGGGGCTTGAACTCACGGACCGTGAGATCATGACCTGAGCCGAAGTCGGCCGCTTAACTGACTGAGCAACCCAGGCGCCCCTAAACCCTTATTTCTACCTTCATCCTCTTTCTGAAACTCTGAAGCTAATACTGAGTGTGAACAAATGAACTTGTTACTGTCTGTTCATGCCCATGTATCTCTCCTCCTTCTGTTCTCCAGCTGATTGCATCACTCCTGTTCTGTCACGTAAGTGCATCATCTGTAAATCTTCATCCTCATTCATCCTGAAGGCCTATGGTCACCATATCCTGTTAATTATGTCTTTGATATGTTTCTTTTTCTCCATTTTTTATCATCACTGCCCAGTTTAGGTCATCAGTTATAGATTCCTAGATGGAATTTCCCCTAACTTCTCCTCCCTTCTGCATCCTAATAACCAACCTGTATCTTAGCCATTCTTCAAAGCTGTCTTTTGAAAATATGTTAATTATTAAAACTATTATTGATTCTTTTTTACCTTTATGGTCCTGCCCTCACTACAGAGGTCTCTCTCACAATGCCTGCCCAAGTACATATTTCCAAGTTACACAGTTCACAAATGAATAATGTTAATTTAAAAAACTTACATGTATTGAATGTATTTCTACATTCCAACACAGAGGATGTACCTAACAATAAAGAAAAGCCATGGTTCCAACCCAGTAGGTATCTTCCTGATAATATAGTAAATTCTGCTGATGCAGAGAGGTCATGTCAAATGCTTACTGCTTCCAGCTGTTGAACATACATAACGCTATTAGATAAAATATATCTGCAGGAATGAATACATATATGCATATGCTTCGAAAAAAATATCAGGTACTAGAAAGAAAAGAAATCTGAATAATAGTATAGTTGTTAGCAAGGTGCCAGAGAAGAAGTGGGCAATCTGTCCTAAGATTTTTAACTTGGCAAATATATTCGGAAAAAACATTGTATTTGTGAAATACAAAAATCAGAAACTGAGAAATTAATATAAAATTATTCACAGCCCATTGAATCCCTAGGGCCTATAAAATAAAACACCACTCTCTATGAAACTTTCACAACTTAGGACATAGGACATTACCACAGAAAAAAATATTTCCCATTGAAGACGACCTCACTATTAAGGAACATTATAAGAGTGTTAACAAACTCAACAAACCGGAGAGTAGCACCATAAAAACTGCAGGACATAGAAAACCTAAAAGACCCTGTAAAATAAAGAAGGGCTAAATAACAAAAGGATAAAAGAAATATAAACTATAATTTTAAAAGACAACAAAACAACAGTAACAAAAAGAACAAGCTGATTTGACAAAGAATTAAACCAAGCTTTCTGACACTAGATCCTGTGCTTCTAAAAATCACACTTTTTCCTGCCTGCCTTTGTACCAAACTCAATTTCCCACACCGCTATTCTGATTCAAAAAATCATGACATCTTGAATCAAGGCAACAGCCTTATTGGCGTCCATGCTCCCATCTGCGCTTGTCTTGTCTCTTCTCCCAATCTGCGCTTCATTATAAAGTAAGTGTCCTCATGTTAAATGCTCATCTGAGCACATTACTTCCTTGATATAACTATCCCGAAGCATCCTGTTGTTTTTAATGTAGTTTGCAAGGCTCTGCGTGGTGCCCCATCTTGCCTGTTCAGCCTCATTTCCTATCATTTATCCCCTTCACATTCTATTGAGCCCCTAGCTTCTGGAACACATAGCGCTCTCCACACCTCCTGGCCTTTGCTCTTCTTGTTCCCACAGACATTAGCCTGGAAACCAATTTCCAATTTCTCAGAGGGTCCTGCAAGCCCACATTAAAATGAGATAGCTTTCCTCTGTGCACAATTACTTCTATGCTCTTCTTTTATAATCACATTTGCCATATTTAATTGTGAAGGGTGAGATCACTAGATAATACCTCTATAAAATCTGAGATAGTATGAACCTGTTAATTATATAAGTGATATTTAGCAGATGTTCCATAAATATTTGTTGAGAACATTAAACTATCACCTTGCATCTCCTTAGCTTCTTCACTCTGCTGATAAAAAACCTTGGTCATATTGTAAGGGTGAGCTGTCACATGACCACTTTTATTTTTTTTTGAAATACCAACTATTCTGGCTCCAGTGTTCTCACATTATCTTAAATTATAAATGGCTATCTCTCCAGCAAAGTCATAATCTACTACATTGGTGACATGTAATAAGTTCTTAATACATGTCTAATGACTAGATATATGATCCAATGACTATAAACAACCAAATGACTGATATTAGGTCCTTGCTAGGATGCCCAAAAAGAAGATCCTTAGAAAAAAACCCTACATTTTCCCAATTTTATTGCAGAAATAAACCTTTACATTTCGATTTGAATAACATATCCTCTTATAAATCTTCACCACTGTATTGTTCTTTTTCTCTTTTCTCCATGCTTACATCAACACCTTTACAAACTACATCTCAAAAGAAAAAAAAAATAGTATACTCCTCTGTTGAGAAACTTATCTGCATCCAGGAATGATTCCAACAATCCTTGGGCACTGAAGTCACAAGAGATTCAAAAGCATATGGCTGTTTTCGCCTTGTTAAAGATAAGCTGAATTCAACTGGGAAAACCAACATATTACAGTCCACTAACACCTATTTCTTTCATTGAAGTCCATTCTAATTCTGATCATTTTATAATCAAATTTAAGTTTTATAGAGGAAACATCACCTATTAACTAAAACATAACTTTATAAATAAATATTTTATGCATGAAATTATAATTTAAAATATGGTAAAAGATATCAAGCAAGAACTAAATAAGTAGAGAGATATCCCATGGTCATGGATAAAAGAGTCAATATTGTCAAGATGTAAGTTTGTCCCAACTTGATCTCTAGATTCAACACAATCCAAAACAAAATCTCAGCAAGTTATTTTGCAGATATTGACAAAGTGATTCTAAAGTTTATATCAAGAGACAAAAGACCCAGATTAGCAAACTCAGTATTGAAGAACAGAGTTGGAATATTGACAACTACCTGAATTTAAGACATACTACAAAATTACATTAATGAAGACAGTGCGGTATTGGTGAAAGAACAAATAGATCAGTGGAACAGAATGGAGTCCAAAAATAAACCCACAAAAATATAGTCAACTGATCTTTGCAAAGGTACAAAGGTAATATATTGGAGTAAAGACAATCTTTTCAACAAATGGTGCTGAAGAAACTGGGCATGTAAAGAAAAAAAAAAAAAAGGAAGAATCTAGATGTAGCTCTTAGAACCGTCACAAGAATTGACTCAAATGCAATCATTGACTTTAATGTAAAACACAAAACTATGAAACTCTTCCGAGATAACATGTGATAAAATCTAGATGATCTTGGTTATAGCAATGACTTCTTTGATATAACACCAAGGGCATAATCCATAAAAGAAATAATTAATATGCGGGACTACATTAAAATTAAAAACTGTTCTATGAAAGACAGTATCAAGAAAATGAGAAAGACAGGTCATAGATTGAGAGAAATCATAAGCAAAAGACACTTAAGATAAAATAATTTTATATACACAATAGGTCTAGAACCTTAACAATAAGAAAATGAATAACTTGATTTGAAAATGGGCAAAAGACTTAAGACACCTCACCCAAAAATGATATACAGACAGCAAGCAAGCATATGAAAAGATGTTCAACATGCTATGTCATTAGGAATTTGCAAGCTAAAACCACAAGATACCACTACATCTATTTGAACAGCCAAAATCCAAAACGTTGACAACGCCAAATGCTAGTGGGGATGTGGAATAACATGAATAATCATCCACTGCTGATGGGAATGCAAAGTGGCACAGACACTTTGGACGACAGCTCGACAGTTTCTTAGAAAAATGAACTTACTATTACCATGTGATCCAGCAATTGTGTTCCTTGATATTTACCCACAGGAACTGAAAACTTGTCCACACAAAACCCTGCAGAAGGATATTTAAAGCAGATCTATTCACAATTACCCAAACTCGGAAGCAACAAATCTGTCCTTCAGTAGGCGAATGGATAAATAAACTGTGGTACATTTAGACAATGGAATATTAATTATCACTTAAAGGAAATGAGCCATCCAGCCAAGAAAAGACATGGAGGAAATTTAAATACATATTATTAAGTGAAAGAATACAATGTGAAAAGATTGCACACTGTGTGACTCCAACTATAGGACATTCTACAAAAGGCAAAACTATGGAGACAGTAAAAAGATGAGTGGTTACCAGGAGTCAGAGAGGACAGACGGATGGATATGCAGAGCACAGAGGAATTTCAGGGCCTTGAAATTTTTCTGTATAATACTATAATGATGGCTACAAATCATCGTACATTTTTTTTAAATTCACAGAATGTACAACACCAAGAATGATATTAATATATACCATGGACCTTGATGATTTTGATGTTATCACTGTATGTTCGTCAGCTATAACAAATGCATCACCCTGGTAGAAGATGTCCATAATGAGAACGTTATGTGCATGTGTGGGGCCGGGGGTCAATGAAAACCCTCTGTGCTTTGTGCTCAACTTTTCTGTGAACCTAAAACTGCTCCAAGACATGAAGTGTATTAATTGAAAACAATGTAGTTAAAACATGCAGGCTTAACTTAAGTGGCTCTTCAGTTATAGCTTAGAGAAATTGCAATTAAAATATTTATACAGCTCTTCTCTGTACATAATGAATAAACTACAATAGATTTATAGAAGATTAAGAAAAAAACAAACTCCATTTGCTGCTTTTATACTGTTATTAAAGTAATGTAGCTTTAAAGATTGTTTCTTGAGTGATCAGATATATAAAATTTGGCAATAGTCCCTTGGAAAAAATTGGGCCATTATTCTGCCTTGTAGATTGCAAAATCCATGAGAGAACATCAGACCTTCCTCAAATATGTCCCCACTTTTCTCTGAGAGTGTCCCCAGACCCACCTGCAAGATAAAGGTTAATTACCTGAATACAGTTTTAAATGTTTGAAAATTGTTTTACTTATTTAATTTCTTCCCCAAAAGACTACTGACAGAATGAAAGAAGTCAGAGTAAATTAAACTACATGTGTAGGAAAAAGTGAAATGACAAGTTACATAAAGCAAGTAACTGCTTTATGTAATTTGTGTAACATACCATTACAACCAGTATGATGATCTTATCTCTAAAAGATACTAACAAAATAACTAGTGATATGATATTTTTTCAGCATATCAGAATTGTGATATCTTCTTGAATGAGCAGTTTTTGCTACATTTATTAGGTTTACAGCCCTAGATGTAGGAGGTTCTTGTGGCATTGAGCTGTGAAGATTTTTGTTGCAAGCCTAATGTTAAATTATGAAAATACTGTGAATGCAGTATGACAAAAAAAAGTGATTCCCATTTTACAGAAAGAGAAGTTAAATACAGAAACATGCAAGATGGACGTGATATTAAAGCTGAAAATAAGAATTCAAGGACCACTGTATACCTTCATTTTGCTCAGGGTTTATAATCCCATTTTTGCTGTGTAATTTAAGCACTTATGACATCTCCAGATTGCTGCTAACACCACCATTGTGTTTTGGCCTAAACACGCCAACACTCACGGAAGTTCCTAATTGCTCTTGCGAACCCAGCATGCTGCTGCTGGTGGGGGGGGGGGGGGGCAGTGGCAATAGCACAATTTCTCTGAGAAACAACGTTTTGCTGGTGCTCATTGTGGAGTCATGCAGATCCTTATATAGTCTGATACACCTGCATCTCTTTCCTAGTGTTGGAGCCCTTTAGATCAATCAGCTCACATTTCTGCTTCTAACACATTGGAATGTTTGGTTAAGCTGACAAATTTGTGTAGTAAATATAACTGCCTGGCAAGAAGCTTTCTGTCTGCTTCAGTCAATGCTTTGAAATAAGTCCAGCCAGAAACATTTGTTTAGGCAGCTTTGAAAGTCAGTGACACAAATGGATAAGCTAGATGTCCTGTCTTCAGTGCTATACCAGAATGGCTCAGTGGGCACAGAGAGGCCACTGCTCTGGAAAGGCCAAAGGACTCCGCTAGCAAATGCAACTGCCAGATAGAGGCTGAACACAACAGGGATCACTCAGCATATTATGTGTGAGAATTTGGGCCCGGTCACAGAGGCAGCAAACTCAGAGGAGGTGGTCAGTCGATGCTGTGCCCCAATGTCCCACTCTGACTGTTCTAGCACAAGCAGTGGCAACTGGTAGGGTGGGCTAAGAAGATGTATAGACAACTTCAGCTCCTGTCATTAAGGCTTGTCATCTAAGTGATGAGAATGAATAGCCATATTATTAAAACTTAAGTATTGGGGGCACCTAGGTGGCTCAGTTGGTTGAGCATCTCAGGTCATGATCTCATGGTTCAGGAATTTGAGCCCCGCATCGGGCTTGCTGCTGTCAGCAGGGAATGTGCCTCATATCCTCTGCCTCCCCGACCCTCCCCCACCGCCCCTGCCCTGCTCGTGCTCTCTCTCTCTCTCTCAAAAATAAATAAACATTTACAAAAAACTTAAGTATTTGACGAGCATATTGTCTTTGAAAAGAATGTTGGGAGCTGCTGGACGTGTGTCAAACCAGAGATCTAAATAAGTGAGAAATTACTTCCAGTTGATTAAAAGTGATTGTTAATATACAGGGTACATTGGCTCAGTTTATGAGGATGAAAGAGACTAAGCTCAACAAAGGTTAAAGCTTTACAGAGTAAAAGGGCTATGTGAGCTGAGGATGGTTTTTATACAATGAATGCAGTAACATTTGTATGGATTTTTTACTTCCCCATCAATTTTATATACCCATTTTATGTGATTATCACAACAGACAGGGCACAATTGTGTAGGGGGGAAATTATAACCAATTTTACAACTAAAAACTGACTTTCCTGGAGATATCTAATGATGGTATTAAGGAAAATGATATTTTGAACTAGGGTCTTCCTTCAGGTACAACAGGGGCTTTTTCCTAATCATGCAGTCTCTAGAAAAGATTGTTAAAGATGTGAGAAACTTGTGAGGGTGTTTGTCTCTAGCCAGTGGGAACAGGACATTATTAGAGGGAACGAATTTACACTTCACTTTACATAGTGATGAAATATTTGAAGTTTTTTTTTTTTTTTTTTTTTTTTTAGTGATTATATACTACTTTTCTAATTAAAAACAACTAAGAGAAACTATCCAGGGGGGAAAAGGCATAAAATAGGGAAAATAAGGACATAGACAATTTAAGATATAGAGAAAAGGAAAAGGTATATTCCCTCTGGAATATAAAAGGACTACATTATATGAAAAATTATCTCAGGTTCAGGGAGACATGATGAAGAAATCACTTGATTAGAATACATAGGTTTGATCTACTTCAAAGGTAAATCACCCTCAATGCAGAATTGAATAACCCTCCAAATAATATTCATCTAAATCTACAGTCCAAGCAAATACGCATATACTCATGGAAAATTCTACCCTATATCATGTGCACTAGCTGGGTATACTTAACCAATTCACTGAAAATTCCCCCACTTGGATATTTTCTCTTTATCATGGGAATAAGCACATGTGCCTCTCTGCACATATTAGTAATATTAAGACTAATTAATATTAGTGATAATATTAATATAATTATTAGTAATTAGAATAACCTATTAGTGTAATAATTACAAAAGTTATTATTACAACTATGAGTAGTAATACAGTGTAATAACACAAATTGTAATAGTATTTTCCAATTTAAGTAAAATGATATAACATTGAACATAATACTATGGAAATGTAATGACATGTTTGGACAATAATAAAACATTTTAATAACTATGTTCAAAACTAGTAATTAGTAATAATAACAAATTGTAAAATATTTTGCAATTTAAGTAAAATGATGTAACATTGAGCAATGGAAACACTACTATGGAAATGCAATGACACATTTGGAGAATAATGAAGCATTTTAATCAACGTATTCAAAATTCTCAGAGTTATCTTCAACTTGAATGATAGTTTCCCCTCTGGAGTCTACATACTGCTGTGAAAATATAGATTTATTTTCATACAACTTGTAAAGTAAATATGCCCTATGGAGGCAGCTTAGTATGCAAGCAAGTCTCGGGCTGGCCCTCTGAAAACAGAGGTTCCCATCTTGGTGGCAGACCCACCCACTGCGATTGAGGACCAACTACTTAACCCCTCTAAGTCCATGCACGTTCACCTGCAGCAATGATGCACACTGTCCTCTAGTTCACTGGCAATGGAGGCATGAGCAACAAACAAGGTAATAGTTTGACATAAAAAACTGAAATTTTAAGCAAAAAAAGCTAGTTATCCATTTCAAGGTAGCCATAGCTACGGGAATGGATTTGATCTTGATATGCCAATATCCACAGAGTGAAACAGAAGTTTTTAAGTAACTGATGTAAACTTTCTCCACTTTGTGGATTCAGTGTCATGACCACACATTTTGCCTTAAACATCTTTGGGTATAAGTTATGTAAGCTATATATCTCTTAGCCAAAAGGAACTTGATTAGAGCCTTCTGCAATTAAATTATATTTGGTGGTCAGAAAGCTGATACTGAGATATTACATTGTGGCAACTGTTTTCAAAGAGTTGATTTATTAAAAGGAAAGATCAGTTAGCCCAGGTGTATGACATGGGCCAGGACAACAGAAAGACTATTATTTGTAAGCTTATGCAGACATAGCCAGAGTGTAACGCCAGAAACAAGATAATTTGTTTGCAAATAAAAGAGTATTTGACAGCATGAATAAAGCTTGAGTAGATCATAGTAAGGGAAATAGGCCAGCCACAGAAAGACAAATACTGCACAATTCCATTTACTTGAGTCATCTAAAATAGTTAAATTCATGGAATGAAAGGATGGAATGGTGACCGGCAGGGGCTGGGGGGAGGGGTTAGAATGGGGAGTTAATACTCAATGAGCATAAAGTTTCAGCAAGATGAGTAGGCACTAGAGATCCGCTGGATAACATTGTACCTATAGGCAACAATAATACATTGTACACTTGAACATTTGTGAAGAGGACAGATCTCATGTTAAGTGTTTTGACCATAATAAGTTTTTTTTTTTAAATATAATACAAAGAGAGTAGGAAATTCAACTTCCTGTGAAATTTCCCTTAAAGCCTGTAATTCAGGCGATAACTTGATGGAACAGGATGGGTGAAGTGAGAAATGCAAAATGATTGATGGGGGAAAATATCAAGTATTGTGTAGATTAATGTGAAGATAACTATTTGCCTCTGAACAATACAAGGTAAGCCAGCAAACTGAAGATTTCAAGGACAGAAACCAGCAAATTGTTCCCCCAATACTTGGCAGAGTATCTATGCTAGTCGTTTTGCAAGAAATACCTATCAAATGGAGGAAATGTCCGTAACTATTACTGATGGGGCTTTAGACTTCTATATCTTGTTTCTATCAGAAGAAATAAGTCTAAATTGAGACTAAGGAGACAGGAGGAGAAGGAGTTTGAAAAAGCAAAGCCAGAAATATCTGTATATGTTTGTGTATCTGAAAGTTCTGAAATCATTAAATGAAGCATTTTGGAATAAGAAAGGCAAAATCTATTACTACCAAGATGTTATAGAATCTTAGATTCTTGCCTCCTTAACATACACGTTGCCACCGACTACTCAGCAGGCAGGTTCAATAAACCTTGGGCCAGCACTGTGCTGAAAACCACCATGAAGGCAGAGGAAAGCTGTCATCTGAACTTTGGTGTTAGCCACTGGTATTACTTGCTTCCTTTTCACTCTAAGAAACAACATATTTAGGAGGAAAATGGAAAAAACATAAACTAAAACATATAATAGGAAACATATTAGTGAGGAATAATTTCCTGAATATCCTATCTGTTCTTCTTCAGAACCTTCTTAATTATATTTTGGGCTGACTCTGCCCCTAAGAAGAGCAGGAAAGAGGCACCTTTGCTCACTTCTAAGAAATGCCCTTGACTCCTCTCTTTTTAGAACAGCTTATGTTCATTTGCTTTCTGTCCAGGTCCTGAAAAGCTTCAGAGTCAAGGAGTTCTTCTAGGCTTGTGTGAAATACAACACACATCATTAATGGAAGTTTCAGTCTCTCAGGTTGCTAGAAGTATCGGAGCAGTAACTTGCAGTTAGAATGTGGCCCTCGCACACAGCAGAGCTATGACTTATATGGGGCAGGGAACTATTCATCATAGTTTCATAGATGAAGAAACAGGACTGGACAATAGCCACATCTGGTATAGAAACCTGAGGTCTGTGACTCTTAAGTAATCTAGTGGTTTTCCCACTGTGGAAATGTTTTTCCCATCACAGTGGAAGCGTGGTGTGATACGAGTCTGTTTTGCATAATGATTAACAGCAGGACCTCAAAGGTGGACTGATGTGGATTTGAAACTTGGTTCAGCCATTTCCTGGACATGTGCCGAAGGTGATTTACTTAAGCTCTCAGACCTTAGTTTTCATCCTGTACAATGGGGGCAACGATAATACCTCATCTCATGTGAGGATTAGAGGAGATAGGTTTCTGTTAAATACAGGTCTAGTATCAATCATCCCTCAATGGACATAGTTTGTTAGTTTGCTGATAAGAGGAGAGCTGCTCAGCATCTGGACAGACTCATGAGGCTGAACGCAGTGGCAGGAAGGTCTGTCCTGTATGGGCTTCACGTGGGGGAGAGGAAAGACCATGGATGTGCATTCTGATTTGGCCAGCTATTAGCTATGTGGGCAGGCCACTTAGTCTTTCCTCAACTTCAGCTTGCTCATTTGTAAAATAAGGATAAGGATGCATACTTTATTGAGTTGTAGTCAAGAGAAGCATGAATTCGTGTGAGATACACAGCACGATGCCTGGTGTGCAGAAGGTGCTTGATAAAGGGCAGCTACCACTCAATATCAGTCACAATTGTAGAAATGCTCTCCCAAGTCATTCCATGTCCTAATTGCTCAGAATGTTATGCACGCACACACACACACGATAGAAGAATTAAAGGGTGAGAAACTAACCTAAGACTTTGTTAAATACAATGGTTTTGGTGAAAGATATGGATCAGGAATGATTTCTAAGGAGATTTTTCTAAGTTATTGTGCACTAAAACAGAACAGTCATGATAGCACATAAAATCACAGCACAGCAAAAACATTTTGTATATCCTGAATCAATAATAATATTAATCATAATCTATTAGAACTTACTCTCCTCCTTTTAAAGACTTTCTTGCTAGCAATATTATTTTACTTAATTTAGCTAGAATATCTACAGATATAGAGTTCTATGTCTGCTCCTTAATAATCATTTAAAAAAGAAAATTAGATGCTTTTCTACTTGCAAGAAATTGGAATTGCTGACTCTTATTTTACAGGTCTTACCTTTATCAATCCCTTTTAAATATGTCCCAATTATCTCCTTACAACCATTACCACAATATACTCTGAATTTGAAATGTAGTAGGAATACTTTACAGATTTGTGAACAGTGACTTCAGCCAAAATGTTGTCCCAAACTGGACATGGGATTCCTGGGACCCAGGTAACCAGACATACCATGACAGCATAGCATTGGATGGCCTCTTCCAAAAGATAAATTCCGTAAGTATCCTCCCATAAGCAGGCCTGAGCTCAGTTTCCAACTCCAGGTTGAAAGGTAATAAAACGTTTGAAGACTCATATTAGATAATTGTTATTTTTTTATTTGTCTCCCTCACCTGAGGGACAAATATCTGTGGTTGTACCTCCACTTAATGAGGTCAGTTACATTCTGAAAAGCTTAATAAAAAATCCCTAAGTGGACCATAAAATTGTTATTGTATTAGCTCTCTTATTACTCCCATAACCTCCAAAAATGGAGGGTTTTCAGTTGCTTGTATCATTCTGCAGTCTGATGCCAAGGTGCTCCTGATTAGACAACCCAATTCAAGATTTGGACAGTATAAGGAGTTAACTAATATAAACTTGCAGACATGTTGCATTATTTAATAGCAAAGCATGTTGTTCTACTAAACTAATATAAAAGGTTTCTGATGGAATTTGTTATTTTACATAATTTTCTTTCCAATTAAAGATGTTTTATGTTAAAAGCTACTTGCCCTAAATTCTCCTTTTCTGGGGATAAGTTTTATATCTATCTATCTATCTATCTATCTATCTATCTATCTAATCTATCTATCTCCTAGAGACTTGAATTTCTCATATATTTCAATACAAATATTCATGCCTATGAAGACAGCCAACAGACAAGCAACAGTCAGATAACTGCTGCCAAGGTGAGTGTTTTTGATGGGCTCAATGGTGGGAATAAGATCCAATGGGACCTGGACCAAGGTGAGGCAAGTGAGGTAAGGCATGCAAATGTGACATACTGTCTTTTCCTAATATTTTGCTATTTTGTTTATCATAGATTTTTGCATTAACTTGATCCCTTAAAATATAGTATTATATTATTATTTATTTTGATTATTGAATTTTTTGGCTTCCCCTTAAATTTTATACCCGAGCAAGTGCCTCATTTGCCTGATCCTAATTTTGGCCCTGGGTTGGATTATTGGCTGCAATTCTTCACATGCCCAGATCAACATTTCTGCTATTTCAAGTTGAGCAAAAGGTATTTGGCACCCCTGGACTTTGGGCTCAGCCACGGGACTTGCTTTGGCCAACATGGATGTTAGCAGACAGGATGTAAGCAGAGGTTAAAATTGTAGGACAGGGCTTTCTTTCTTGCATTTCTGCCATCATCATCAGACATCAACAGAGAATGTCTTATGTAGCTGCAACCCATGATACCTACACCCAAAATATGTGGAGCAAACTTGAACCCAACCTGCAATTTGAATCCACCAACCTATAGGCCTATGATTTTAAGGCATTATTACTATTGTTTTAAACCAGTGAGGTTTTCAGGTAGTTTGCTATATAGCATTACTGTAGCAACCCTGAGTAGTAGAGAGGGAGGGTAGGAAATATGCTTTACTACCTCTCATACTTCTTAATAACTAATAATCCATTTGATTTATTAACAAACATTCATTATGCAACTACAATGTGATAGGCACTGGAATTACAGAGATGGATTAAGATGCTGGTTCTTCAGAAGTTTACTGTCTACTAGGAAAAAGACTATGAACAGGTAAGTGCAATTACTTGCTAAAAATTCTGAAAGTGTAATTACTTGCTAAAAATTCTGAGCCTGGCTGCCTCAGCTGGCTGATCATCTGACTCTTGGTTTCAGCTTGGGTCATGTTTCCAGGGTCATGGGATCAAGCCTTGCATCAGGTTCTGTGCTGAGCATGGAGGTGCTTAAGATTCTCTCTCTTTCTCTCTCTGCCCCTTTCCCTAGCTCATGTTCTCTCTCTTTCAAATTAAAAAAAAAATGCTAAAAGGCAAATACGCATTTGGTACAGTAGGCAAAGAGTTACATAAATTATCAAGCCTACTAAGAGAGAAAAGATTTAATGGAAGAGCTAATCATTACATGGAATTAAACCCAGATGCTCACCCAGCAGTACTACTACCGACCACATGTTACCTACAAAGACAGAAGTGCCTTAGCTCTAGCTAATTGTTATTAGGGAAAAAAATGGAAGCTCAATGTATCCCTGTCTTCAAGCTATCAAGAGAAATCTAGATTATTCTAAAAAAATCTTATAATTCAAAAATAGCGGCCATTAATTCAAGCTGTTCCTACCTACTACACAGCTAAAGAAGTCCCCGGCTGTTCCTATACAGGCAAAGAAGCCCCTGAACCAAAGAAATAATCAGACCATAGGCTATATTTAAACCTTGGATGCCTAGTTTGAGGTGGACTGAGCAGGTGGGTATTAGGAGACTGCCAGCTTGGACACAGGCACAGCTTGGACACAGGAGGAGGGACGGGCAGGGCTGAGATTTTGCTTTCAGCTCAGCTCTCCAAGCCAATGCTCTTGGCATTCTGGCTGCAGCTAGGAGGAATAGGCACTATTTTTCTTTCCTCTTTCTTCCCTTTTTGTTTTTTGTTTGTTTGTTTGTTTTGTTTTTCAATTTGCTCAAAGTCACTGAAGGGCACTGTTTCTTCATCAATTTCTGTCTCTTAACAACAACAAAGTAATAATAGACATAATGAAAACATCTAAAGTTATAGAAAATGCACTATTAATTATCTGCAATTTGAAACATTATCTCTCTCTAATATGCCAGATAGCACGTCTCCCTTACCAACTATGCACATTTCAGTCTAGGAATAATAACAACTCATAATATTTTTTTAGGAAAGCAGATTATGTTCATATATTTTCACTCTAAAATCTGGGTAATAGAGGAAAAATATTTTAAAACTACAACAGAAGTACTGTTGTATAAAAATCATCTATCTTCAGTATTATTTGTATAAATCTTAGAAAGGTATTTTTTTTCTTGTCAAAATCTAAATTCCTATTTATAGATAATAGCATCAACAGAGGAAGGTGGTTTGGGGGTTAGGAGGATAAATGTCAAATTTAGCAGGATTGTGTAAGTCATCTTCATTTATAAATAATACATTACAATATGGTAACATGATATTTATCTAGCATTGCAGAGAAATTTTGTATTCTAGGAACACAAATGTTTTTGATAGCTGGAGGTTACAACTTCAAATGCCCCTAAGAAAAGTTGATGAGAAGCTATCTAAGATCTATTACATAATTTATCTGCCTTCTTAAACAGACTAGACTAAAATAAACAGACAAGCAAAGTAAAACCTTGAATTCTTTAAGTTTATCCTCATGAATAGCATATTTTACTATATTGCAATGCTGCTTTCCATGTCTAGGGTAGGAGATGGGGCTGTTGAGCCATATATGAAATGGCCCATATTCTAGTCTGCAAGCCAGTAATTCTCCAATATCAGAATCACCCATGGGAACACAGATTATTGGTTTCCTTCCTGTACAGTTTCTTTTTAAGTAGGTTTGGACTGGAGAACAAGATTTTGAATTTCTAACATACTCCCAGGTGATGTTGCTGTTGATGGCCCAGAATTCATATTTTAATTAGCACTGCTACAGGCCTTTTCTCCTTCCTTCCTAGCTGCCTGCCATTCATCCATCCATCCATCCATCCATCCATTCATCCATCTATTTTTTATAATGGTGTTCCTAACTCCCACTCCTTCACCTATGACTTATCAATGTTTTCCATGTGCTCTTACTTATAAAACTCTCACAGAAAAAAACAAGTCTTTGTCTCTCTCTCTCTCTCTCTCTCAAAATGAACATTAAAACATAAATAAAAATAAAAAAAATAAAACCCAGCCTTGATGTCAAACTTTGATATTCTCTAACCGTCACATCCTAGTCCTTTAAAAAAATTACCAATAACAATGTAGACAAAGTCCCCTGTTTTGCTGAATGCTAAGAAAATAAAAACAAATAAGAAACATTCATTTCTTTTCTCAAATAATTTAAATTTTAACTATAAATATATATGGGTAATTTGTGTAAGTGACACAGAAATATATGGGTATATTGTGTAAGTGACACAGAAAATGCTTTCACACATCAATTAAAAGATCATGATGATATAAACATAGATTACTAACGTTTTTATTAATTGTACCCTGAACTTTCAGCCACACTTCCCATGTATTTCACTACACATCAGTCATTGCCTTCACATGTCACTTCTGTGTCTGCCACTGAACAATTAAAACACTTACATGGATATAGTTAAATATGCACAATTATTATAGCAGATAGGATTAAAAATCAAAGGCAAATGTCCAAAACAATTTTAGATACATAAAGTTTATGTGGCACCAAAATACCAGTATCAATCAGATCCAAAGGGGGAAAGAGGCAATAAAGGTGATGGCTTTCTAAATTCCCCCTCAGACATTCATATTTTGGAAGTCTAGATTAATATAACTATTTTTTATCAATTTAGTCAATCGCCTGTAAAATGTGCAATGTTTCTACCTTCTGAATCACTACAAAAATTAAATCAAACCACAAATCTACACAGCAGAATATATAAGCAAAGAAAACACCAAAATGGCATTAAAATGAAAGTCAGAGGTATAAAATAAGACAGAGGAGATAATCATAACAGTAATAATTAAATGCTTACTCTGTGCCAGGAATTATACTGTTTTAAATCTACTATCTAATTCAGTATTCATACAATTTTGTAATATAGCTAGCAAACAATGCCAATATTCAAATTCAGATTGTATTTGTTTCAATTATCTCATGATGATAATTTAAATTGTGTGTAATATGAATAAATGAAACCCTCTTTGGAAAAAGCAAAATATTTCAAACTGGGTAGATATGAACAAACACAGGAGACACCCCCATGACATTAAAAGACACACCTAAAAAGCTCTATATACTAAAGAGAATAGTATTAAAACACATAAAATATATTAGAAATAAAATGGGTTATTAATGGAAATAATGTAGAATTAGAAAACTATTTAATTTCATGAGTGTAATAAACTTGAATACTAAAACCAAATTTAACAAGAAAACAAAAAGTTCATATTCTAAATTCCTTTTGCATATAAAGCAAAAATTCTACACACTGGTCAACTGAATTTCGCAGAATATTAGTATTTTCACGTCTACATAGTGGCAAATCCTACAGTCAGTAAATACAGTAAAAATCAGAAAAAACAACCCAAAAAAGTATAAACCTACATAGAGAATTAGAACAGTAAAATATTAATAGTAGTTATCTATGGATAATAAAGTTATGTTGGGATTTTTGTCTACTATTCTGTATTTTCAAATATACCTGTAATTAATATGTACCTGTGTCTTTCATAATGACCAGATTTTATTTTAAAAGAAAGCAAGTATAAATGCATTCATGTGTATGTATATATGTGTGCATGAGTGTATTTGCATATATACATACACATATACACATATGCTAAAGAATATTTTAAAACTATAATACTGTAGCAGTCATCTATTCCTGGACTTTGTTTCATGAGGTTGGATAATGCCTTTTTTAAACATCAAGGAGATATCCTAAATAATCTAGGAGTTTCCTTCTTATAAACCACTTTGAATCTCATCTTCCATAAATATTAATTTGTGTTTGTTATTATCTTTCCAGTTTGTGAACTCTTTTGTGGGGAACAACACCAATAAATTTACCACCAGGGTATATAATTTTTATTTCTTTATACCTAAATCCTATACTTCCTTTTTTTTTCTTTTTTGTCCTAAAATTACCTTCAAGCTTCAAGAGAGTTCTCCTAGGCATAGTATTCTTGAATTTGTCGAATATGTCCACGTTCCACTTAGTAATATCCTTCATGGATATGAATTTGATTGTGTCCCTTTTCACCCATAATTTTTCTGAACAGAAAATTTCCCATCCAGTCTTGCTATTTCATTCCTTTGATCATTGCCATTAACCTTTCAGGCTTTTCTAACTGTTTTATGGCCTTAATGGGATACACTGAATCAAACTATGAACTCTACTCCAAGTACAAAAATATTATTAGTTCTGTTCAAAGACTTAACAAAATTATATAGTACTGTTTTTTTTTTTTCAATTTTATCATGGTTATCTATGGCATTTGGTTGAACTTTTGAACTGCTACTCTATACTGGACTGTTTTCAAGAAATAGTTGACATAGATTCAGTTATTGTTTTTTCTAGACACAATAGAGAGAGAGTAATCCATTTTATCAACATCGCTTGGATTATACTTCCCCAAATATATTACCTTTTACCTTCCACACCTGAAGATCGTCCACTATTATTTTGCCTATTCACACAGCATTACAAAATGATCTGGCAGGGCCCATCCCTGCAAGCTGTTCACCAGTTTTGAACAGCTTCATAATCATCTGCAAACTTACAGATCCGTCTCAGTACAGTCATACAGCCCACCTTTCTCCTCAGGCCCACATTCTTCCAGTCTATATAACTGGAGCCATTTTTACTTGACTGTTGGTTTAGTCCAACCTCATGTGCCGATACTAGTCCTGTATACCAGTGGGGAATTTCAAGAACTTGAACAAATGCTATGGGTGAGAAGATCATGTTTACCTGGATGCTTTCTAATCCCAGTTGTACTTCCCATCCTGTTCCCTACCTTGACTGTTCTTCCTTATGGCCAAGCCCCTCCATTATATTCCACTTATAATAATAGGTCTCTGTATGCAGCCTGCTCACCCTACTTTTGTTTGGTCTGGTTTTTAAATAGGATGTCTTGCCTTACTCTTGTTAATATCCTGCTTCCTTTGCTAACTGCCAGGTCAGTCTTCCTTCTCCAAAAACAGTGCTTAAGAATCACCTGGAAGGCTTATCAGGCTACAGCTTCCAGGCTGCAACCCTAGCAGTTCTGATTCAGTAGACCATGGCAAGGCCAAAAATCTGCATTTCTAACATGCTTACAGATGATGCCAATAACTGCTGGCCTGGAGATTACACTTGGAGAATCACACAACTTCCATGATTTCCATCTGTTTTTTGTCTGCCAGGAGCATCCCTCGATGATCCATCCCATTAGATAGCTCATTTGGATTGTCCTGAGGGGCTTTCCTACGTCAAAGGGCGCTGTTCCTTCCTCTGACCATGTATTAGGAAGGTAAACAATACCAATTCTATATTTCTGCTTCCTGAAATGACGATGCCAGCGAGGATGATGGCAACGACAATGGCAATGAAAATGAGCCTGCATTTCCTCATCTTTAAGGTGGAGATAAAAATAGTAGCTCCTTTATAGATTTCTGAAACTGTTAAATGAGAAAGCACAGCACTTTGCATGGTGCTTGGCATGTAATAGGTCCCCCATAAATGTGGGTTATGAAGCCATCGACGTAGATGATGATGGCAACATGTCATTAACTCAAGAGATTGACCGATTGATTAGTTTGGGGGAACATAACAGTGAACAAAACAGGTAAGGATTCTGCTCTGGTGGAGACAGAAACAGTGAATGAGCACACAGATAACAACAGATTACAATAAGTACTACAAAGAAAAGAGAAAAAGAAACAGAATAACTTGGAGAGGTTGATTTTGTCAGAATGCACAAGGGCAAACCCCATAAGAAGATAGCATTTGCAATACGATCTAAGTGAGGAGTGGCTATGTGAAGAGCTAAAAGAAGAGAACTGCAGACATGAGTAACTACCTAAGCAAATGTTTTGAGACAGGAAATTGTTCGGTTTGTTCAATGAAAAGGCCAGAGGCCACATTGGTGGAACCTAATAAACAGAGGTAGAATGTGCTGAAGTCAGAAGAGAAATAAACACAAGCTAAATCCCACAGAGGTTGGTAGGATGTGGTAGGGAGTTTTTAGTTTAGTCTAAGAAAAACAGAAAGACTCTGAAGGTTTTAATTTCTAAGAAGGGCACCCTATGTTCTGATTACATGTTAACAAGATCATCCGGGTAAGAATGGGTTGCAGTAAGGCAAAACTGCAAGAGAGATGGTTAGGAGGTTCTAGGTCTGGTCCAGGTAACAGGTAAGAGGGGTTGGACTTAGAGTGAGGGAGGTCAGCATGGACAGAAGTTGGTAAGTTTTCTGGAGGTTGAACTGCTATGAATTTAATGCAAGGTATAAGGAAAACAGGGCTCAAAGCTAATGAATGGGTTTGATATATCACAACACTAAGACTATATTCAGTAAATCAAAATCTCTCTACTTATTTTGACAGTTTTAAAAAAAATTTTTAATTACATTTCTTTATTTTTGAGAGGTAGAGAGGGACAGAGCATGAATGGGGTAGGGGCAGAGAGAGGGAGACACAGAATCCAAAGCAGGCTCCAGGCTCTGAGCTGTCAGCACAGAGCCTGACGTGGGGCTCGAACTCACAAACTGTGAGATCATGACCTGAGCCGAAGTCGGACGCTTAACCGACTGAGCCACCCAGGCGCCCCTGACAGTTTTAATTTGTATTGTATATGTAAATGATAAATATTCATTCTTATCTGAAGCCAATCTAATTATGAATACTTATTTTCTGCATGATTTTCCTAATAACTTACGTTGTTGACATTTTTTCATAGTCTTTGGTAAAATGTAAATAATGGTAGCATACTTCTTAAGCTTTCTCCAGAAACCTTGTAATATTTTTAGCTCAACTTATCTTTTTAAATAATAATAGCTAATATTTATTTAATGCTTCATATGTACCAGACCCTGGTTCATGCCCAAATCATTAGACTTTGCAGCCCACCCAAACCAACAAAACTTACTCCTCTTCTCTTGCTGATATCTCTCAAAGTCCCACTTCTACAACTTCCATTCCGTGCTCCTATGTGTTATGATAAATTGTCCTGCTTTAAGTTCTACTATTCTCAGAGTCAACTCTAGTGTGCCTCTTTAACAGTTTCTTTCTCCTTGAGCTTCTCTGAAATGTCAGGAGATGGTAAGAACTGTCAAACTTACAATGTAAGATCTTAATGAGACTTACTGGTCTGAGTTTGAGTAATCATGGAGATTGCATGTTAACATACAGACACCTGTTAATAACAGTAACAATGACAATGCCACTTACCAAGGGTCTGCTATGTTCCAGACACTGTCCCGGAGCTGCATAGAACATGCATCATTTTTGCTTAGTCTAATTTCTAACAACTCTTCAGGCTAGATGCCACTGACCCATTGCACAGACAATGCTTAGAGGTGGAGTGATGTGTTCATAACCACTCCCCCAGTGGTGTCCTCAAGCCTAGACTGGAGCAGGTTGGAGGAGCAGAAAGGGGAACAAAATGGTAGAAGGAAGAGGTGTGTATAAAAGGAAAGATGATGGGAATGCAAGCTGGTGCAGCCATCTGGAAAACAGTATGGAGGTTCCTCAAAAAACTAAAGATAGAACTACCCTATGACCCAGAAATTGAACTAGTAGGCATTTATCCAAGGGATACAGGTGTGCTGTTTCGAAGGCACACATGCACCCCCATGTTTATAGCAGCGCTATCAACAATAGCCAAAGTATGGAAAGAGCCCACATGTCGATTGATGGATGAATGGATAAAGAAGATGTGGTATGTGTGTGTGTATATATATATATATATATATATATGTATATATATATATATGTGTGTGTGTGTGTGTGTATATATGTGTATATGTATATATGTGTGTTTATATGTATATGTATATATATGTGTATATGTATATATGTGTGTGTTTGTATGTATATGTATATATGTGTGTATATATGTATATGTATATATGTGTGTGTATATATATAGATATATATATATACATACATACACACACACACAATGGAGTATCACTTGGCAATCAAAAAGAATGAAATCTTGCCATTTGCAACTATGTGGATAGAACTGGAGGGTATTATGCTAAGTGCAATTAATCAGAGAAAGACAAAAATCATATGACTTCACTCATATGAGGACTTTAAGAGACAAAACAGATGAACATAAGGGAAGGGAAGCAAAATAATATAAAAACGGGAAGGGGGACAAAAACATAAGAGGCTCTTAAATATGGAGAACAAACAGAGGGTTGATGGAGGGGTTGTGGGAGGGGGGATGGGATAAATGGGTAAGGGGCATTAAGGAATCTACTCCTGAAATCATGGTTGCACTATATGCTAACTAATTTGGGTGTAAATTTAAAAAAAATAAAAATAAAACACGTTAAAAAAAAAGGAAAGATAAGAGTCATAATCACACAAATGCCCCTGCTTTTAGGGCAGGTGCTATAAATTGTCTATACAATGTTCATCCAAAAAGAAGAAAAATGCAGTTTGCAGTGGAAGTGAAAAATGAGAACTAATTTGCTCCTTTGTTTACATGGAAGAGAGTAAAGAGGTGATGAGGAGAAAAACTCGCTCACTGATATCTTCTTCTGAGGCCAGAATTTCATTTATTATTTTATTATTGTCTTAAAAATCAAACAAGGAAAATGTCCCTGCTGACACTTTTCCTTCCTACATATATCTACATAATGACCCTGTGTCGTCTTAGTTCCCTAGATATTTTGCAAGCTAAATTATCATTCCAAAGGAGAAACAGTATTATGTGCACAATCCCCACATCTATCTGGCTAACCACCATTTAAGAATCAATCTCTCTCTCTCTCTCTCTCTCTCTCTCTCTCTCTCTCACACACACACACACACACACACACACACACACACACACACCACAATCCCCCAGCTCATTTAAAATTTCTTTTGTTTTCATGCACTGTAAATTGGTGATAAAGTGTTATTACTGAGCATTTGGCAGTTGGATTCACTAACTACTTTTTGAATGTCAGTAAGAACATACCAAGGGAAAATTGAATTATATAATGTAATCACTTGGGCTAATTATTTTCTTTGCTGGTCCTTTAAAGAAGCAGTGGATGCAAACTCACTAATATCACATTTATTTTTCTTAGCAGGAGAGAAGCATTGGCTGTGATTAAAGTGGCATCATCATGTTGCTTTTTACAGAATGTGTAATGGGTCTGAACTGCAAGAATAAAAAATCAGGTACACCCATTAATCATGGTAAAAATCCTCTTATAATAGGGTAGGCAGTCTCCATAAAAATGTATACAGTAAGTGGCCACTACCTATAGGCCAAAGTGGAATAGCTTTTCTGCTGATAGCAGGACATTCTTCACCTGAAGCTCTCTTTCAGTCTCCAAATACAGGGGGAAAAAAAAACAACTTTCAACCTTACACTCCTTCCTAATTGCACATAGTATTTCTCAAAAATTAGCCTGTTAGAGATTCTGACAAGTCCTGAAGTATATACCTATTTAATTCAACTCTGTTTGAGCCAACACTTTCCAAACTCAGGTAATCACAGATGATTTTTTTTTTGTTTC
This sequence comes from Panthera pardus, assembly GCF_024362965.1. Lineage (NCBI taxonomy): Eukaryota > Metazoa > Chordata > Mammalia > Carnivora > Felidae > Panthera > Panthera pardus. The sequence continues at coordinate 66,521,882 of NW_026526710.1, read as the reverse complement.
ATCTTATTTTGCTTATTTTTTTCGTTTTTATTAGGAATACCTAACAATAATACACATACGGCTCTGGGAATGTTGGTGAACAGGACTTTTTAGCCTTCATCTGTATTAGATGCCTCACTTAACTGTATCGTTGCTGCAACTTTAACTTTGTCCATTTTATTCATTCTGAACTTGTACCCAAAATGTGTTTCACAGGGATTAAATACTGACATATTGCTATTGCTGTTTAGAAAAGCAAAATTTTTATTACTATTGCATAGCAACAGCTTTTCTGAACAACAAGAATATAGATAAAATGAGAAAGAACACCTGCAGTCTGAGCATTGTGTACAAAGATTTTCTTTTTTGGTCACAAGAAGAACTAAATGAATGAGAATTGTTTGTTTGCTTTTTTTTCCCCACATACTGAAGTTCGACATTCAGGATGAAAATCCAGATTCAATTCTAGAAGAAACAAAATGTACATTTCTTACATATTCTTAAATGTTTAATTCATGCCAACTAATATGTAAGGCATTGGGGACATGACAATGGCTAAGATACAACCCTTCTCCCTTGAGAAACTGCCTAACCAGTGTGTTGTATGGTAACAGTGGAATTAACAGGAAAATATGGAAGCACAGGGAAGGGAGAAGGGTCGCTGCATGGGTGCACATGATCCAAAGATCAAAAAGCATTGTGCATACGTGATACAGCATCAGTTTAAAAGAACAACAAAACACACACACACAAAATTAGTCTTTCTGAACTCAAATGTTTTCACCCAGATAGCTGGTGACTTCATGTTGCCCTCAGCACTTTCTCTGTGTGGCATTCCATTTAGCCTGTTCCTATGATAGTGGTATACCTCACCCCACACACATATGCCCAGAAAGAAGCCATTATAACTCAATAATAAAAAGACAAACAACCCAATCTAAAATGGGCAAAGGTGGGGGCACCTGGGTGGCTCAGCCGGCTAAGCCTCCGACTCTTGGTTTCAGCTCAGGTCATGATTTCATGGTTCATGGGATGGAGCCCCAGGTTGGGCTCTGCACTGATAGTGCAGCGGCTGCTTGGAATTCTCTTCCTCTCTCTCTCTCTCTCTCTGCCCCTCCCCCAGGTGTGCGTGCACTCTCCCTCTCTCTCATAAATAAACTTAAAAAAATAAAATGGACAAAGGATCTGAAAAGGCATTTCTTTAAGAAAGATATATAAATGGCCAATAAATCCATGAAAAGATACTCAACATCAGGGGAATGCAAATCATACCCACAATGAGATACCACTTGACACTCATGAGGCCAGCTAGAATTAAAAAAAAAAAAGAAAGAAAAGTTAGCTAATAACAAGTATTGATGAGGATGTAGAGAAATAGAAATGTTCATGCATTGCTAGTAGGAATGCAAAATGGTATAGTCTCTTTGGAAAACATCAGCAGTTCCTCAAATGATTAAGCATGGAGTTACCATATGACACAGTGGTTCCACTCCTAGGTATATACTCAAGAGAAATGAAACCATCGGTCCACACAAAAACTTTCTGTTTATACAGAATTATTAACAATGATCCTAATGCCCATCAACTAATGAGTAAATAAAACATGGTATATCTACACACACACACACACACACACAATGGAATATCATTTGGCCATAAGAAGGAATGAACTATTCATACACACTATAACAAAGTTGACCCTTGAAAATGTTTTACTGAGTTAAAGAAACAAGTCACTAAACGCAATATATTCTATGATTCCATTATTGTAAAATTTCCAAAATAGAGAAATCTACAGAGATGGAAAGTAGACTTATGGTTGCTTAAGGGTGTTGGTAAGGTAGAGGGAAAAGAGAGAACAGGAGGATGGGGGATGACAGAGTACCGTGTTTCTTTCTGAGGTGATGAAGGTGTTCTAAAATTCACTGTGGTCAGACAGGGTCGTAAACATCTATAATTATGTTGAAACCATTAAATTGTAGACTTTAAATGTGAAGTTGTCTAGTATGCGAGTTACAATGAATGGTATCTCTATAAAGCTGTTTTAAAGCATTAGGCAAGAAACTTATCACACTTTAAATACATGTATGTTGAACAAGTGGATAAATAAGTCAACAAATGTATAGATAGAACTCCAAATGTTTTACTTTAATAGAGTCTACCGTTTAAAGACATGTTTTCAAGTTGGTGCATTTTGCCTTTAGGCACACTCACTGCCACCAAGTGGTAGTAGAAGTTGGAAGTACAGAAAGAAATGTCTTTTGCTCTCCAGCCTTTCAAAATTGGCAGGCACGACTGATGCTAACTCTTGCTAACTTTAGTGAAAGCACTCCTGTCTTAATGCAGTTTGAGTCCTATCACAGTCCAACCCTTTCTGGAATAATCTGTACATGTGGTACCTCAGGACAACTTTGGCATGGAATGCCCTTTGGGCAGCTTTTTGCCACTATTAGCAGCCCTCCCTCTGAATCACAGATGGTCAATTCACCTTGCTTAGACTGTTAGGGCTAATTAGAATCATAGCCTTAGACTGCCTTTTTAATGCTCTGAATTACTACATCACCTTAGCCTTTCTCCTGGAGCCTCTACTAACTTCCTCCTTTTTCTAAGAAAGAAAAAAAATTAGATTCATAGCCATCTCAAGGATAAATGCAAAAAACTGTTCAAATTGTTTTTCCAGTGAAAGAGGGAAGGAAGTAGAGATCACATAGTAGGTCTTTAAACAAATATCGGCATGATGAAAAATAAATCCTGTCACAAATGCAACCGGTATTTCCACAGATGGTAGAACTGCAATTTAAATACCGAATCACTTTACACTAACAGCCTGAACATACCATGTTTCTTCTAATACATTCAACAGGATCTCCTAAACACTATTTTGGATAGAATTTTTGCACACTCATAATGGCTATGATTTCAGGTTAACAAAAGTAACTATAATAAGAAATCAACATAGTATAGGAAGAAACAGCAAATAGATTATTTTGATTTTTTTTAATTTAATTCTTCCTTATGTTATGCATTTTTATCATGTACATTTGGGATCATATCCCTACATGAAAAAGAAAAAAAAGCCTCTTAACTAATTTCATTAGGATCCATTTGGCAATTACCCTATGAAAGATAATCAATAGAAACTTACCTAAGACACTGCTTTTATGACTATAACCATTAAATGCATATGGGTGAGGGGGTCACTGCTCATAAAGGCCAATTATAGATAGACATGAAATTTAAGCACTGCTACTTGGGAAGAAGCAGTGATGTTCTAAATTCAGAAGAACTCCATTCAAACAAAGAGTTATACACTATAATAGAGGGGTAAATATTATCTTTATTAATATATTCTATAACTACTTTCTGTTTATAGCTAAGAACATAAGCCCAAAACCCAACATTGGTGATCCAACAGCAAGTTTAGAAAGGCAGCAACTGAACACGTGACTGGAGGTGGATGTCCCAGTTACTCTCCAAACAAAGGAATGGGTCAGTTCTCTCTTTGACCAATTGTACGTGCTCATAAAGTAGCAACACATCACGTTTGTTTCAGTAAAAAATTATAAAACTAAAGCATAAGCAAAAAAATAAAAGGACACAGCTTCATATCCATTTTTAATTACGATATTTCCTTCCATTACCAGACATATCTGAGAGTTGATGGAGTGTGAACATCTGCATGCTTGCTGTAGCAAATTGAATTTATAGAGCATATCTAAGAATTGAGTTAAAAAAGAGAAAACAGAGTTTCTTCATAGTTAGTGATGTATTTGTTATTAAAATTGGGACATATCATTCGAAATTATAGGATCTAAAATGTTAGTAATACCTTATGTTTATAAATTACTAAATAAAAAGATGATGATACTAAAGAAAAAATAAGCCAGGGGATATTTAGGTCTTTGAACTATACATAACCTAGTATATAAACAGAGAAATAGCTTTTGATTCATTGCTCTTTTTTCACACTCTTGGAAATTTAAGATCCTTGGTATTAACAGTATATAAGTGTTGGTAATATACTTCTTTGTTGTAGTTTATGCTTCTACAAAACTAATCAAGAATCTTTTTAGCAGTATAATGCACAGTACAACTACTCTTTCTGTGGTTATATTCACCCGCTGTGGCTGCTATAACAAAATATCACCACAGACTGGGTGGCTTAGACAACATAAACTTATTTTTTCACAGTTCTGAAGTCTAGGAGTTTAAGATCAAGGTGGCAGCAGGGTTGATTTCTGGTGAGACATCACTCCTTGGCTTGGAGATGGTACCCACTCTGTGTCCCCACATGCCCCATTTTCTGTGTGTTTGCACTGGGAGAGAGAGAGAGAGCTCTGATGCCTCATGTTCTTATAAAGATGTCATTCCTATTGGATTAGGGCTCCATTCTTAGGACTCCATTTAACCTTAATTACCTGCTTAATAAAAGGTCTATCTCCAAATACAGTCACATTGGTGATTAAGGCTTCAACCTATGGATTTGGGGGAAAAGAATTCAGTCTATAGCAATGTCCTATAAAAGCACATGAGTCGCCATAAAGAGCTTAAAAAATATTTTCATAGAAAGTTATATAACTTATATACAACGCATATATAATTATATTCCTTATGTTTATGTTTAAAGCTCAGATGGGTCAGAGAACAAACCAAGGTTTTGAGTGGCCAAGATGAACAAGACACAGTGTCTGTTTATTCTCACAATATAGCTGGGAAGAAAGCATGGATAGTAGGCTGTAGGGACACAGAGGAAGCTAAAAAAGATAAAATGCTTTACAGATTTGGATACCGTCCTTGTGCCACAAGGAAACTCCAGGATTCATGAGAATTATATAGGGACCCGTTGTTGCTTTGTACATTTTTGTAGGTGAGGAAAAATTGGTATAGAGGGTTGCATAAGATGTTTTAATATTTGTGGCATTTCGTTTTTGTTTTGTTTTGTTTTTGTTTAATTTTTGCAACTATGATTTAGGATTCTGCTGAGGGCTGGAAGAACATCTTATTTTTCTTTTATTTCCCACAGCTCCCCAAACCATGCCTCCTATTCCAGAATCCTTCTCTCTCAAATTTCATACTTAAGCAATCATTAAGCCCTACAAGGAAATAATTATCATCCTTTATAAATGAAGGAATTGAGGATTAGGGAATTAAATAATGGCCAATATGAAATAACCAATAAGGCACAACCCAAAAATCAATTTGTGTCTTTCCACTGCCCTCAAGATAAAAACCTAACCACAGGAGCAAACCATTCACTATCTATACCACTTTCCCCTTCCACTATCAGACTCCCTTTGGACCCACAATTTTCAGTCATATTAGATGACTTCCTCTTCCCCATCCCTGGTTTATCTCCATACCTTTGCTGGCTTACTTCCTCTGCTCAGAATCTCTCCCCTCATCCTTCCTCCCAACCCCCAACTCCCTTCCTTCATTGTTGTTGAACTGTTTTTTGAGGTCCCTTACCTCCCTCTTTTCCAACTTTTCTTTGGTTTTTCTGGTAATTGCCTACTTCTTGTCTGTTTACCTAACTAGTCTTTGAGGCCAGGACTGGTGTCATATGCATGTTTCTATGCCCAAAGAGTGCCTGACAGAGCACGAAAGATGCACTCAACTGTCAGTGGCCATGTCACTATGGATGCCGTGGTTTAGTTGTATATCTGGGCCTATTAGTCATGCTTGGTTCGGTCACTATACACCTAGCCATCGTTTTTATTATTCTTAAGCATTTTCAGAAGAAAGCGAGCTACTGTTGGCATTTTCCTGTCCCACCATGTTACAAAATGATAGTTTTTAAGAAGGGTTTTTAACTTCTACTGGAAATATTAATCTGCTGTCTTCTTAACTCACTTTTAAGATGACTTTTCTAAACCTTTCTGAGTAGATTGGTCTATTATCTATTTGCAGAATCAGTACATTATGTAATGGTTGAGATAATCATATGCATTTGAAAGAATATGGGAAGGGATTTTGAAGAAAAATTTTCTTAGAAATAGGAAATATATATGTATTATTTATGTATATTGCATGTCTATATATGCATATACACATGTATATGTATGTACAAGGTAAATGTATGTATATGTACTATATACATTAAAATATAATTTAATATGTTTAATCCAGTGCCATTGAGCTTAAAGGAATTATCTGTGTGACATTCTTCTCGCGTGCACATGGAACATTCTCCACATGGGTCACAAATCAGCCCTCAACAAGTACACAAAGATGAAGATCATACCTTGCATATTTTCAGACCACAACACTATGAAACCCAAAGTCAACCACAGGAAGAAAATTGGAAAGACCATAAATACTTGGAGACTAAAGAATGAATGGGTTAACCAAGAAATTAAAGACAAAATTAAAAAGTCAACGGAAGCCAATGAAAATGAAAATATGACAGGCCCAAATCTCTGGGATGCAGCAAAGGCAGTCATAAGAGGGAAGTATACAGCAATCCAGGCCTTCATAAAGAAGGAAGAAAGGTCTCAAGTACACCACCTAACTTTATACCTAAAAGAGCTGGAAGAAGAACAGCAAAAAAGCCCAAAACCAGCAGAGGAAGGGAAATAATGATTAGAGCAGAAATCAATGATATCAAAATTAAAACAAAACAAAACAAAAAACAGTAGAATAGATCAATGAAACCAGGAGCTGATTCTTTAAATGAATTAACAAAACTAATAAGCCCCTAGCCAGATTAATCAAAAAGGAAAAGAAAAGGACCCAAATAAATAAAATCATGAAGGAAAGAGGAGAGATCACAACCAACACCACTGAAATACAAACAGTAATCAGAGAATATTATGAGCAATTATATGTCAACAAATTTGGCAATCTGAAAGAAATGGACAAATTCCTAGAAACATATAAACTACCAAAACAGAAACAGGAAGAAATAGAAAATTTAAACAGATCCATAACTAGTAAATAAATTGAATCAGCAATCAAAAATCTTCTAACAAACAAAAGTCCAGACCCTGATGGCTTTCCAAGGGAAGTCTACCAAACTTTTAAAGAAGAGTTAATACCTATTCTTTTGAAGCTGTTCCAAAAAATAGAAATGGAAGGAAAACTGCCAAACTCATTCTACCATGCCAGCATTTCCTTGATTCCAAAACCAAAGACCCCAATAAAAAAGAGAACTACAGACCAATTTCCAATATTACTCAGTGATCAAAAGAATGAAATCTTGCCATTTGCAACAATGTGGATAGAACTAGAGTATATTATGCTAAGTGCAATAAGTCAGTCAAATAAGACAAATATCTTATGATTTCACTCATATGTGGAACTTAAGAAACAAAACATAAACATAAGGGAAAGGAAGCAAAAATAATATAAAAGCAGAGAGGAAGACAAACCATAAGAGACTCTGAATACAGGCAACAAACTGAGGGTTGGGGTAGAGGGATGGAGTAAATGGGCAAGGGGCATTAAGGAGGACACTTGTTGGGATGAGCACTGGGTTTTGTAACCAATAAATCACTAAATTTTATTCCTGAAATCATTATTACACTATATGTTAATTAACTTGGATTTAAATTAAAAAAAATACAAAAAAATGAAGGAAAAAAAAGAAAAAAGAAAATAAATGGTATAAAGCAAAAAAATTGTGAAGGTCAGGGGCCCCTGGGTGGCTCAGTTAGTTACACATATGACTTTGGCTCAGGTCATAATCTCACAGTTTGTGAGTTTGAGCCCCACGTCGGGCTGTGCTGACAGCTCAGAGCCTGGAGCCTGCTTCAGATTCTGTCTCCCTCTCTCTGCCCCTCCCCCACTCACACTCTGTCTCTCTGTCTCTCAAAAATGAATAAACGTTAAAAATATTTTTTTAATTCTAAAGGTCATAAAAATTGTTTATTTCATTTCAGTAGCCCATAATTTCTTACCAATGACTATTATTTAATGTCTGATCAATATAAATATACAAAACATTATGACTTATGTAATTTAGGGAATAAAAATGTGAATGCCTTTATAATGATACTGTAGAATAACTTTTTGTTCATCAGCTTTTTGACTATAGGATACTAATAAATTTATTATCATCATGGCATTTAAAAAAAAGTACAGGGGTGTCTGGGTGACTCAGTCAGTTGAGCATCCGACTTCAGCTCAGGTCATGGTCTCACGGTTCGTGGGTTCGAGCCCCATGTCTGGGGATTTGTGCTGACAACTCAGAGCCTGGATCTACTTCAGATTTTGTATCTCCTCCTCTCTATGTCCCTCCCCTGCTCACAGTCTGTCTGTCCGTCTCTCTCTCAAAAATAAATAAACATTTAAAAAAATTTTTAAAAAAGAACATATCTGTGTGAGCTTAGCATGCTGTATGTCAGTAGAGAACCATTCTGAACACATTCCTAGAGGATGAACCCATAGGTTTCTGTCTCCAAAGCAAAAGTCTTAGGCAGGCAAAACACCTGCCCCAAAGGATTTCTTTTCAGAGGTGTTTTCTTGGGAGAAGTATAAAGTCAAGCACCACATGGAGTGATATGTATTACTTACAGTGGCAGGGAAGAGGATATGAGAACTCTTAGATCTGGTTACAGGTTATCAATTATGTGCAAAGGACTGACCTAACAGACTTTTTTGTGTTCTACAAAGCCAGATTATGCTAATTCTAACCAACATTTCTCTAGAAAGTTGATAAGGCAAATAATTGAGAAAACCTGTACACAAAGGTCAACTTTTAATAGTGTATATTGTTTATATTGCTGCAAACAGCTTTAAAAAGAATTCTAGAATCCTTTTGAGAAAGCTCAAGACTGTTTTCATTTTGTCACCAATGTTAGATCCCATGGCTTCTCCTCAAGAGTGAATTTTCTACCCATCTCCTTCTGCATGTATATGGACAATGCACAGGGTTTGTCCAAGGCCAGACACTTCATTGGTTAAAGATCCCATATCTTTTTAAAGTATGCATTTCTGCATTGATTCAGACATTGAATCAATCTAGACATAAGGTAAAGCTTAGAAAATAAATCAGGCAAATCTCCTGAATGTTTATTAAAGGTGATTATAATTCTTGAGCCAGAAAGCTAGTTATCTGGGAAATAATAATGGAAAGAATACCATTCTTTAGTTCTTTTCTGAAAAACAAAGTTCAAAAAAATAATTATAGCACTAGTGCTTTAAACAGAATATAACACTGTTCAGAATTCCTCCCTCTGCAATCTCCTTTTTAAGACTTTGCCTGCCACCACTTACTCAGGTTCTGTCTTTTATGAGAGCAAAGACTATCAACTCTTCATATCTTCACAGATTCCATGTAAACATACAAAATTGAGGGAAAAAAAACATACTCAAAAGGCAGGCAATTCACTGGGGGCAATTAGGGCAATTAATTGTATGAATTTGTAATTACACTACAAACCTAATGAAGCCAGACCTCAAACCTTTTGTAGGTTTCCCAGAACCTAGTGCAGTCCATGTACTCAAAATGCATCCACCAATGCTAATTGATGAATATTCTAATAGATCATAAGCATTAACATAAATGGTTATTATTAGGAATTTATTTATTTATTTATCTGTTTGTTTGTTTATTTATTTATTTAATTTATTCATATGCACTTCAAATAAGTTGTCCTTAATCCTGTCTAATACAGACTTCCCCAAGAGGTTTAACTATTATGGAACTCTTTAAAAAATGTTTATTTTTTATTTTTGAGAGAGAGAGAGAGAGAGAGAGAGAGATGGAGAGTGCACAAGCCAGGGAGGGGCAGAGAGAGAGAGAGAGGGAAACAGAGAATCCAAAGCAGGTTCTATGCTTTCAGTGCAGAGCCTGATGCAGGGCTCAAACCCCCAAACTGTGAGATCATGACCTGAGCTGAAGTCCAAGACTTAACTGACTGAGCCACCCAGGCCCCCCTATTATGGAACTTTTAATATCCACTTTATAGTGTAAATTCTTTAAATATATTTAATGTTTATTAACTCTGAAACTCTTGAGGAAGACCACAGAGTTTCTCTTGTTGTGTACAAAATGATATCATACTTAAATAGTCTTAGTTCAAGCAGGTTCACATTCAAAGCCAGTCTAAGTGCAAAAAAGAACCATGATTTGAAAGGCAAAACAAAAGCCTGATAAAATGCATTATTAAAGCTTATAAGCACAAGCTTGGATTTCTTGCGGGATTTTATCCTGTGAATAATTTACATTATGGTTAAATTCTTAAAACTGATGAAAACTATTTGGATAACACTGATAATGAAGTTCATTTCTTTTCATCTTTTACTTAAAAAAGGAAAGTAATAAATTACATTTTCTATATAAACTTAGTCCTGCAGGATGAGCTTAACTTTGTATCAGAATAGTCAATGACTATATCAAAGGTTTTATTATATCAACATTTATTTTTAGCCTGGGTAGATGAGTTAAATAGAATTATGATTATCTCCTGAATTAAGGCATGCCTTCTATAATAGTTATAGATCATACTAGGTCTGTGGGAGATCTTTAAAATTTATACCCTGGGGCATCTGGATGGCTCATTGGTTAAGCGTCTGACTCTTGATTTTATCTCAGGTCATAATCTCAAGGTTCATGAGATTAAGCCCCATGTTGTGCTCTGACAGTGTGGATGCTTGGGATTCTCTCTCTCCCCCACTCTCTGCCCTTTCTCCATTCACGTTCTCTCTCTTTCAGAATAAATAAACATTTAAAATGAATGCCCATTACCAAGAAAATTAAAAAAAAATTCCCAAGACATAAACACAACTGCATTTTTTAAATTAATAATGCTTCTAATTTATAGATTCAACATGTAATCTATAATGTGATTTTTGGAACTAGAGTGATTTATTTAGAATAAAAATTTGAGTCTAATAGCAACAAAGCCAGCATCCATAAAGAAAACTATGTGATACCCTATACAAAATGTAAAATAAAAACAAAAAAAAACAGAAACAACAAAATATATACACAAAGAGACTACACAGCACAGTTACTCTTCTTCCTATATAAAGAGTTCCTGCAAATAAACAAAATAAAGATGAATATTTTAATAAATATATGAAGGTCAAAAAGATTGATAGGTAACTCACAAAATGCAAAATGCAAATGTCCAGTAAAACTATAAAAAGAAACAAATTTAATACGGATGCAAATTAGAACAAAGAGACTCCATTTTATAAAGTTGTTAGGCAAATATTGGGGCATGGAGAGAAATGTATTCTTTCAGAGACAGGCAATTCTTGCACTGCTGGTGTGGGTATGAACATTTTTTGTGATAATTTTCCTTAGGATATAAGCAAATAACTGACAAAGATACAGAAGAATAATCATCAAAGTGTTTTTGGTGTTGGTGTGTGTGTGTGTGTGTGTGTGTGTGTGTGTGTGTGTGTGTGTGTGTCTGTGTGTGTCTGTGTGTGTCTGTGTGTCTACGGGTGTTTAAATAGAACATGGAAACAAGATAATGCTCAACAATATAGAACTGGAGAACATACACATATACATAGGAACACACAAAAGAAGAAGCTATGAATGTCAGTGTGTGTGTATATATGTATGACCCTACATATATTCTTTGGCTAATTTCTCACAAATCCTAATTTATATGCATTTGGCTTAGATATCAATATGAAGCATCATGTGTCTAAATACTGTGTATTAATTTGATATAAAATCTGATCTCATATATTTGCAATTATAAATTTACCTATAATCGTTATAAATTCTATGACTGCATTTGCCTTATGATCAGCAGTATATGTTACAATATAATTTCTATATAGCCATCATGTGTTGCTATACTTTGATGTTACAAATGTAAAAGTTCTTTGTTTCACCAAAAAACTTCCACATGAAATGACTACATTAAATTGCTACCATTTTAAAGACAAGCTGATATTTCAGTTAGAATAATGCTATCTCTAAAACCAAAGAATTAAAGTCCTTTGCTTATTCTTAGTTTAATATTTACAGTTTGATCAAAGAACAAACAACTCCATTGTCTCACTCTCACATACATCATTACCCTATCTGAAGATGAAAGCACTTTCTGAATAAACTTTAAAGCCAAAAAGTAAAATGGATAGAATAATATTATGATGCAGGTTAGCAGATGCACTAGGCATACCATATCTTTTCATTTCTACTGAATAACTTTTAAAAAGTCTGTGATTTTTCCTAGGCTTTTTACAAGGCAAAAAGATTTATTCCAGAGGCAAAAATCCAAAGACTGGTAAACAATTTTTGCTGTTGTTGTTACAGGAAAAAGCATTGGAATTCCAATGGTAAAGCACTTTCTCCAAATTACATGATTCAAATGAAACTGACTAAAAACAATCTGGGGTAGATAATAAAAGAGGTGTTTGAGTACGTACCCTATATAACAATTATTAATTTGCAATGGTATGACGTAACCCTATCTTTCTGAATAATATGTAACATCCGTGCCTCTTAAATTTCTTTAAAGATTCTTTCTATGCAAATTTTCCTTAGATGCATTTGATTTTAATGGTTCACTTTCAACATCACATCTACAGTATTTCCATATTAACAAAACAATCTTACCAAGACATTTGAATTTAATATCAGGGACCCTGTCATCTCAAGTGATATCTGACTTTTCCACTCCAGTGCATATTGTTTATACAATTTCTCTCATTCATCCCTTCATTTACTTTCCCCAGATAAAATATTTGGGAATCTCCCCTTTTATATTTAACTCCTTTGTTGCTTAGGACATTTGTTTATTAATAATTTTCCATAGGTTTCAGTTGTATCATTGGAATAATTGGACTAAAGAGTGATGCATCTGGATTTTAGTCAATGAGCAAGTATTCAAACACTGCATTTAATCCCTATGCAATTAATCAAAGTAGAGAAAGGACATGTGTGAAACACTGGGACTTCATAATTTCATACTAATAAGCACAAGAGGTAATTCAGGAATAAGCATTTAAAGTGTCACAGTGATGCATTTTGAAAAGGGCAGTGTAAATGAATCGTGAGCCATTGACTTACCCAAGACCGTGAGCTCTGCAGAGGCACTAATATTCTCATTTTTATATGTAACAACACAGGTGTAAGTTCCACTATCATCATCTGTCACATTGGAGATAAGCAGATTGCTTCCACCCAGTAAAGAATACTTTTTGGACCTGAAAGACATAGGCATATAAAATTAGAGAGCAGATTAATGTAGGGATATATAGGTGTATACCAGGCAATGTACTCAGAGGTTTAAATAAACTCCACAAAAGATCAAATTATCAAATTAGAAAGAGAGTCTATTTTATGAGGCTTTGATAACATCACATTTATTGATCAAAAATTGATTCAAGGTAAACCAATCCCACTGGAAGGCAGTGATCAAAGAAATTAAACAGATTAAACTTGGAACCAAGCTTAATACTGAAAAGAAATTTACAGATAATCTGGCCCAATTCTCTTATTTTGGATTTGAGGACCACAAGTACCAGAAAAGTGATTCCCCACAGTGGAAGGCAATGTGCTGTGTCCTGACATCCAATTCAGTAATCTTTGTACAAAGCCACATTTCATTGTGTACCAGGAATATCTGGCTACATTCAGAGAACACATTTGACATACTAAAGCTACAAACAGATTTCTCACATGCTTTCATATTCTCAGAAGTATAGTGACACCACACCATACAGTGTTGTTATAATATAGGTGGGAGGTGAAAGTTACGGTCTATGAACCTCTCTCATCATAGAAAACAGAAGTGTTAAAAAGGAGTACACCATACCTCCAAATCAATAAAATTAATTTCTTAAGTGAAATCCATTTAATCAAAACGTTTCAGACTAAGCGCTCCATTCTATTAAGAGTTTACTTTCTAACTACGCTTTAATATGAACGTCTACTAATTCAAGGCCAGCCATGTTCTCCTTTTGTTTTATTTTAAATATTTGTTACATCTGGAATATGAAAGGTATAACTGGACCTGAAAAAAATTTCACAGACCCTATAATGACATGCTATATATTTCAAATCAGAAAATTTTAATTTCTTAATAAATATTTCACTATACCACTTCCTTAGGATGAGATTCTCCAAGGTATCTTTGCTGAATATTTTTTGGACAGTGTTATTTTAACAGCAACACTGGCTTTCTGAACTTCTTTCTGAATTGATCTCATGGATTTTGACTCTGTCCTCCATCTCTTTATCCCAGTGGATAAAAATCTTCCGTATATTGTATAATGTCAAGGAATGTGGGAGGAAATCAATTATCATTAAAAACCCTAGTATTTCTAGGTACCTTTAGCAAATGAGAAAGATAAACAGTGACATATACTTCACAGAAGTCTTCAATGTGTAATACCTGAGTTGGACGACTTCCTCTCCTCGTAACCAGGTAAAACTCGGGGGAGGATAGCCAGAAACACAACACTCCAGGATGGCATCTTTTCCTTCAATGGCTACTACATTGGATGGTCTTTGCAAAAAATACAGCTGCCTATGTAGTCCTGGATCTGTGGAAAGAAAACACAGGATCACATCTTTTTATGAAAAGCACTGTAAAGATAAATGATGTAGCTTGAACCAATTTTTTTCCTAATAAACACTCTGATAGGGAGGAAGAAAAGAAAACAATGAAAAGATGTGAATGAAACTTATAAACTAGAATCTTAAAAGGCTTTTCCATCCCCAGTTTCTAGGATCATGCTAGTAGAATATTCTTAGCAGTTGATGACATCACAGTATAAGGCAAAAGGCAAAAGCTTGAGATTACCAGTCAGTCGTGTGGGCTGCAGAATTTCTGTTTCTCATTAGAGAACAAGACTATATTACCAGTAACTTTTCTAAATGTTATCACTTGAAACTTTCTGATATGTTCAGTTTGTCTGCCACTAATATCTATTCCACTTCTGCTTTGTCCATTGCTTCCGTGGCTGTCAGGATGATGTTAAATAACACACAAGCATTAAGAAGATAGAATGTAGAAGGTACTAAAAAAAAATCTGCTGTCTTCAAAACAGAGCTTACATTAAATTTTGTTTTGTATAACAATAAGTTTGGCTGTTTCTAAGCCTTCTGCTTATTTTTAATTTCTAACAACATCCCCAAGCATTTGTCCCTAGAGCTGAGACTCTGCATAGAGTTCTTTATGTTTCTACCTAGCTCAAAGCATTTTCTAGCTCTATATATCCAACGTTATCCATTTGTTCTAGCAGGTAACTAAAAAAAGTATCTATTCAACCTACAAACTCATTCCACTCACCTTAGAACTCATTTGTTCCAAAGTTGCTAACATTATGTCAGATGGAATAAGAAAAAAAATTACAAAATCCTAAGC
The DNA here is from genome assembly GCF_024362965.1 of Panthera pardus. Classification (NCBI taxonomy): domain Eukaryota; kingdom Metazoa; phylum Chordata; class Mammalia; order Carnivora; family Felidae; genus Panthera; species Panthera pardus. The sequence continues at coordinate 66,506,625 of NW_026526710.1, read as the reverse complement.
ACAAGGTTCAACGCAGTTAAGAGAAAACTCTGAGAGTTAACAGCTTCTCTTCCATCTCCCCTCATATTCCACTCCTAATCCCCGGGACACACCAACAGCAGCCTATGGTTAGGTGAGCTTAGAGGAAATCCTCCTTGCCATGGTGATACATCCTCTGACCTGACCTGCTGACTAAATTTCTATCACTCAAAGTTTATTTAAAATAAGATGTATTTCCACATCACTATTAAAATCCACATCCCCCTATGGAGATTTGGTTTAGGCTATTTTCAACTACTAATGCATTAAATTGAATTAGCATGTAATCTGTCATTTTTCAAACTCAAAGCACAGTCTTGAAGCAAAGAAAATGAGGCCATGAAATCTTAAAAACTAGGATTGGGGCAGATGGAGAATTGCCAGGGGAGATTAGAACCAACTGTGTCATAGTGTGAGCCATGGAGGAGCAGAGGGGAAGTGAGGTAGGAGGAGACCTGGGGAACATTTTAACATCACTGTTAGTCTTCCTTGGCCTGACCCAACTCCATGCAGCTTGATCACAGGTTAATAAAAGAATATCAACTCTGTAGTTAAAGGTTGGAATAGTAATTGTCATCTAAAGTACTGTGTGTGAAGAAAGAGAAACACTATCTGTCTTCTCACATCAGTTTCTGGTTGTTACAGCAACAAAAATAAATACTCTCACAATGAAAATATTGAAAGAATTTTTGAAATGTGTTAATCCTTATTAAATCAATATTGTAGAAAAAATGTCTCAAAACTTTAAAAAGATTGCTGGTGGGATATGTCATTTCCATTTTTGAAAATGACTTTTCAAATCAAATGAAAATAGTTGGAAGGATAATGTTGCTTAACAATAGATTTCCTGAAATAGAAGTTTCCTAAAATGTATATTATAAATAGCTATCTTAATAATGGAGTCCTATCTATCAAATGCTTTACTTCTATCACCTGTACCTCAGTAGAAATGTTTCAGCTGCATATACTGTATAATACTATATACTGTTATGCACACACACACACACACACACACACACACACACACACACACCAATGTTATAATACTATAGCATCAAGTAAGATCTACTTAATTTGATCTTATAGCTAAAAGAAAAATTTAGTTAGAGCCTATGTGCAATACTATTTATACATTAAAGAACCAAAATTCAACTCAGCTATTATACTTTATTTTATTAGAAAACAAAATCACTCAATACAAAATGTTTTTATTTATTTTAATTTATTAAAAAAATGGAATAGTAGGGAGTTTCCATATACCAGTTCCCCATTCCCAATAGTCGCCCCTATAATTAACAACTTGCATGAAGATGGTACATTTATTATAACTAATTAAGTGGTATTGGTATATTATTATAAACTAAAGTCAATAATACACCTTAGGCTGACTCTTTTTGTTGTATAGTTGTATGGGTTTTGACAAATGTGCAATGTCAGTATTCAGCATTACAGTATCATATAACTTCACCACCCTAAAAATCCCCTAACCTTCATGTATTCATTCATTTCCCACCACCCCTATTTCAAATCCCAGGAAATCACTGGATTTTCTACTATTTCTCCAGTTTTATCTTTTCCAGAGTATCCTGTAGTTGGAACTCTATAGTATATAGATTTCTCACATTGATTTCTTTCACTTAGTAATATCCACTTAGGGTTTCTCTATGTCTTTTGAGTGCTCAATAGTTCATTTACTCTTCTTGCTGCATAATATTCCATTATATGGATCTACCACAGTTTGTTCATCCATTCACCTATTGAAGGAAAACTTGATTGCTTGGTGATTATGAACATATCTGCCATAAATGTGTATTTGCAGATTTTTTCTGGCCATAACTTTTCAACTTAATTGGGTAAATGGCTTGAAGAGTGATTGTTATAGTGTAAGGTAAAACAATGTTTATCTTTGTAAGAGACTCCCAAACTGTCTTCCAAAGTGGCTCTGCAATTTTGCATTCCCACTGGCAATGAATGAAAGTTCCTATTGCTCCTATCCTCAAAAGCATTTGGTGTGGCCATTTTTTTTTTCATTTTAACAGGTGCCTAGTATTATAACTGTTCCAACTTGCAATTCCCCGATGACACATAATATCGAACATATTGCATGTGCTTGGTCTCCATCTTTTAGTTCCTCTTCGGAAGGTGTCTGCCTATTTTTAAAATTGATTTGTTTGTTTTCTTATCATTGAGTTTCCACTGCTTGTATATTTCAGACACGAGTCATTTTATCAAATTGTGTTTTGCATATATTTTCTGTATGTGGCTTGTTTCTACTTTCTCTTAACATTGTATTTTGCAGAGCAGAAATGATTAATATCATAACTTGTCAATCTTTCCTTTCATGGGTCATTTTATAGGTCTAAAAATTCATTGTTGAACCTAAGTTCACCTAGATTTTCTCCTATGTTGTCTCCTAGAAGTTTTTATAATTTTGCACTTTACATGTAGGTCTATGATCTGTTTTGAGTTAATTTTTTGCAAAAATGTATAATAAGGTCTGGGCCTGGAGGTTTTGTTTTATTTTGTTTTGCATATGAATATCCAATTGTTCCAGAACCATTTGTTGAAAAGACTATCCTTTCTCCGTTGGCTTGATTTTGTACCTTTGTGAAAGATCAGTTGACTTTATGTGGGTCTATTTCTGGGTGCTCTGTTTTGTTCTATTGATCTGTTTGCCTGTTATTTGGCCAATATCACACCATCTTGACTATTGTACCTTTACAATGAGTCTGATGTCAAACAGTGTGCATCCTCAGACTTTCTTCTTCAGTATTGTTGTCACTATTCTATGTCTCCTGTCTTTCCATAAAAACTTTTGAATCAATTTATTGAGATACACAAAATAACTTTAACTCACTGCGATTTTGTCTTTATCCTAAAATATCAATAGTTCAGGCATCACTGGGCTCATATTGCCACAAAATAACTGCTATTACCTTTTTAGACAGAGCTTGTATATTCCAGATGACTTCAATCTCTGCCTGCCCCATTTCAATTATGTTTATTATCTTTGTAGCTTCATTGGAGACATTAGTGTTTGTGACCTGATGATAGGTATAAAAATGTCAGCTATTGCCTGATAAATTTGGTTTTATTTTTTTCATTCTCTATAAATGTAAAACCCAATAAAGTCTAAGATTATGGAAGTTTCCAAAAAAAGCAAGTAGAATTTTTTTAATTTTTTTTTAATGTTTGTTTATTTTTGAGACAGAGAGAGAGAGAGAAAAAAAAGCATGGGTAGGGGAGGGACAGAGAGAGAGGGAGACACAGAATCTGAAGCAGGCTCCAGGCTCTGAGCTGTCAGCACAAAGCTGGACGCGGGGCTCAAATCCACAAGCAGCGAGATCATGACCTGAGCCAAAGTTGGACACTTAACCGACTGAGCCACCCAGGCGCCTCAGCAAAGAGAAATTTTTTAATAGTAAATAGCTTCCTATGTTTCCCAACATTGTGATGAATTAAATATGATCACCAATTTTTTTTAGTTCCTTCAATCCAGAATGGAGGGTCTAGTTCCCTATAGTTTAATTCTGGCCTGGCCCTATGTTGTGCTTTGATCCAAAGATTATAAACCCATAGATTATGTCATACTATATGAACTCTGGAGCTAAGGCCTCAAGAGGTATTACAGTTTCTTCCATGACTCTTTCTGAGACTGGCATCTTAGTCTAGCCACCTGAAGAAGACACATGACAGATAACTGAGTTAAGTTCCCCCAAGTCAAAAATGAGTACCAACTGACAGATGTTTGAGTTAGGCCAACTTGAATCTTCCACTTCTGCCAAATGTACACAAGGGAGCCAAAGTGAAACCAGCAGAGGAACTGCTGAGATATACCACAGGATTATACAAGAAAATAAATTGTTTCAAGTCACTAAATTTTAGACTGGCTTCTTATGTAGCAACAGATATTTGCCTTATTTTTTTCTCTAAAATTTGATTTTTTTTAAAAAAGGGTGTCAAGAAAGTAGATTTACATTTTTAAATTAGGGAGGATAGGGGCACTGGGGTGGCTTAGTCGGTTAAGCATCTGACTTCAGCTCAGGTCATGATCTACGGTTCATGGGTTTGAGCCCCACATCGAGCTCCGTGTTGACAGTGCGGAGCCTGCTTGGGATTCTCTCTCTCCCTCTCTCTCTGTCCCTCCCTCACTCATGCTGTCTCTGTCTTTCTCAAAATAAATAAACTTAAATAAATAAAAGAATGTTTAAAATAAAATAAAATAAAATAAAATAAAATAAAATAAAATAAAATAGGGATGATGGGACACCTGTATGCTTCAGTTGGTTAAACCTCTGATTCTTGCTTCAGCTCAGGTCATGATCTCATGGTTTGTGAGATCAAGCCCCATGTCAGGCTCCATCCTCTTAGCATGGAGCCTGCTTGGGATTCTTTCTCTCCCTCTCTCTCTCTGTTCCTCTCCAACTTGTGCATGCACATGGGCTCTCTGTGTCTCTTTCCTTCTCAAAGTAAATAAACTTGAAATGAAATGAAATGAAATGAAATGAAATGAAATGAAATGAAATGAAATGAAATGAAAGAGGATAGAGGTACAATTGTCAATACTATTTTTGTGTGATAGAATCATAGGTGATTTTTATTTATATCTTTGGATTTCCAAAGCTTTTCATAAGAACATATGTTAGTTTGAGTGTACACAGTTATGTTAAATTCTGTTGTTGTAAGGTGGATGACAATTACACGAGGAACAAAGAAATTATAAAAGTAAATGATTAAGACACAAGGCACATATTTAAGAGCAGATGAAAGTTTTCTCTCTAGGCTCTACAATAGTATGGATAGAAAAGCCCTGGAAAGAATAAACTTGAAATTCTAGGTCATGACTTTAGTTGACTAAATTGATTTTAAGGGGCTATGATAGAATTCAGAACTATTCATAAAAATCATTTTTGTTCTTGCTATATGGGCACTGACTATTCATACCCAAATGGAATTATTCAGCTAATAGAACATGGCAAATTTTTCCAGTTAATTAATGAGCATGATTTAATCACATGAAATGGAATCAGAATTCCAGTTTGTAATACTATATTTAATTAACTGGGTGATGGGTACACAAATGGTCATTTTATTTTTATTCTTTAAACTGCACAAATGTTTCATATGCTTCTATATATGTGCTATATGTTTTAAAATGAAAAAGAGAGGAGAATGCAAGGGTAGAGACAAGAAAACATATTTGGCAATAGCTTTAAAATCAAACCAGCAAAAATTGATTTTTTCTGTCAATTTATATATTAAAAATAAACAAACAAAAAAAAGAAGCAGACCGCTTTAATATGATGTTCATGGAAGTTAATGCAAAAAAAAATTATGCAGCCATTTTTCTAAATTGATTATAAGCAGTCTGATTTGCTTAGACTAAAACCCACTTTAACTTTTTCCTGTTGGTAAGGGGGTGGGAAATGTTCGCCTGATTCTCAAACCTGATCTTATTCTCATCCTGGTGGCAATAAAGCTAATCCTCTTCAGAGGGCCAGAGGGTAGTATGTAACTAAAGGGAGAAGAATCGTGACAGTGATACTGCTCTCTGACATACACATTTAGATTGCATTTAAAGTGTAACATCTTAGCGTAACATGCTGCTTTTGCTTATGCTTCCTTCCTTCCTGCCTGCCTGCCTTCCTGCCTGCCGGCCTGCCTACCTTCCGGCCTTCCTGCCTGCCTGTCTGCCTGCCTGCTTTCCTGCCTACCTCTCTGCCTTCCTGCCTGCCTGCCTGCCTTCCTGCCTGCCTGCCTACCTTCCGGCCTTCCTGCCTACCTGCCTGCCTGCCTGCCTGCCTACCTACCTACCTGCCTGCCTGCCTGCCTGCCTTCCTGTCTGCCTACCTGCCTGCCTGCCTGCCTGCCTTCCTGCCTGCCTGTCTGCCTTCCTGCCTGCCTGCCTTCCCGCCTGCCTGTCTGCCTTCCTGCCTGTCTTCCTGCCTGCCTGCCTTCCTGCCTACCTCTCTGCCTTCCTGCCTGCCTTCCTGCCTGCCTGCCTACCTACCTGCCTACCTGCCTGCCTTCCTGCCTTCCTGTCTGCCTTCCCTCCTGTCTGCCTACCTACCTACCTGCTTGCCTGCCTGCCTGCCTACCTACCTGCCTACCTGCATGCCTGCCTGCCTATCTGCCTACCTACCTACCTTCCTGCCTGCCTGCCTGCCTGCCTACCTGCTTGCCTGTCTGCCTATCTACCTGACTGCCTGCCTGCCTTTCCCACCTTTCTAACTTTTTAAATGAAAAATCTGGCCGATATATTTGGCTTAAACTGTTATCTGAGTTGGAGAGGACTGATCCATAATCATTAGGAAAATGAATAATTATGTAGACAGTGGATCTCACAACTATGTGGTTTTGGGAACCACTGTACTCTTAAAAACTACTGAGGACCCCAAGGAGATTTTATTTATGTAGGTTATAGCCATAAATATTTACCATATTGAAAGTCAAAATTGAGAGACTTTAAAAAAATATGTATTCATTGAATATTTATTCACAATTTACCATAATATATGTATTTTTAACTGTATTAACTGTATTTTGTTTTTCCAAAACAAAAAAATATTAGTAAGAAGATGGGTAGTACTTTACATTTTTCTAAAATTTTTAATGAGTAGTTTAATAGAGAATAACTAGACTGTTATGTTGAATAATGCATTTGCTTTGTTCTGGTATGTTTATCTGGTTGAATTACATGAAAATAACTAACCTCCAACAGATATGTAGTTGGAAAAGGAAAGGTATGTTTTAACTGCCTTTTCAAATAATTGTAGATTTTATCCTTTAACACTACTCCAGTAAGTAGTTTCTTGAAAGTTACTTGTAACATGGAATCCGATGCCATATTAATAAACATTCTCCACTGCTATATAAAAATCCATTGCTCTGTCTTGGACTGTGAATAGATCTTTTTTACCCATGAGGGATTCTTGTCACATCAAGCTGTGGTCATTCCGGATGGCACAGTGAATTAGACAGATCTTCCCACTGTTGACACATTTCATTACACAGTATCAAAAATCCCCATTTGTTACTATTGCCACCAATCCCATCAGAAAGGCCTTTTAATGTTGTGATGCTGTCATGCTCAAGTGGCAGATACAAGTTTTCCAAATTTCTAATTTTAACTTAAAAGCTTGAATTTCATCCTTGGCAGCAGATACTATTTTCCTTAAACTGACTGGCTCACTTTTCTCATTTCTGAGAAAATGTCTAACCAGTACCCAAGTCTGAATAGCTATAGTTTTTCCGTTGATTGCCCTTTCAAGCGAAAATGGTGTTCTATAAAAAAAAAAAAAGCTAATTCAGCTTGAAACTCAAATGATCGTGAAAATAAAAAAAAAAAAATCAATGTACTTAGACATCCTTCATATGCATTTCCTCTTTTTATATGCTGAATATTAAAAATATATGCACTTAAGGATTAAGAATTAATAAACTTAATAATTTTTACCGCATCATGAAAGGTATTCTTAGTCAACATAGGGAAACAATACAAAAAGACCCCCAAAACTGTATGATCATTAAAATAGGTTTGACCCTGCAGATTCCCTAAAAGTGTCTCGAGAAACAGTAAGAGTCCATGGAACATACTTTGAGAACCAGTGTAGACACAGCTTCAACAAATTAGCTCATCTTCTGAGAAGAAGCCCATTTCCTTTCAACACGGGAATAGTTTTGCATCCTTGAAGTAGAAACTGATAAGAGTAATGATTACTCTTCCTCTTCCTTATTATTATTGTTATTACTATTATTTCTGTTATTATCATTATTATTTATTTGCATTTGTGAGGGCGGTAAAAATCTTAACTATTTCCAATCACTGTCTGTCAGCAGTCGATTAAAAATCAACAGGACAAATGGGTGGCTCAGTTGGTTAAGGGTCTGAATTTGGCTCAGGTCATGATGTCACAGTTGATAGATTCGAGCCCTGCATTGGGCTCTGTGCTGACAGCTCAGAGCCTGGAGCCTGCTTCGGATTCTGTGTTTCCCTCTCTCTCTGCCCTTCCCCTGCTTGTGTTCTGTCTCTCTCTCTCTTTCAAAAATTAAATAAACATTTAAAAAATTTAAAAAATTAAATTAAAAAAAATAAAAATCAAGAAGCATCTTGGACCATATAACCTGACACATTTACCTACATTTCACATATTTGGAAATAAAAACTCCACTGTCTTCAGAGCTCATTACCCAAAGAGACATGGGGAGGCACACTAGTGAAAGTAGGGAGAGTATTTTCTATTTAAGGGCATTTCAATAAAAAAAAATTCTATCAGACACTAACGTGGCCAAATTGAGTCTCTGAGGCCAGCTAGAAGCTAAATTGGACTCTGCATTTGCAGGCCCAAATGTGTCAGGGCCACATGATTTTGTCTTACCTCATGATAGAAAACTGGACTGATTACATATGTCATCCAATGCTGGATACATTTTATAGTGAAAGGTGACTCTCTTTATTACTATTCTAGGACATTTGATGTAACCAATGAGTGGAATGCATGCTCACCCTGCGATGACAATGACTTTCTTTTAATGGGGCCATTTTCCTCAATTATTGTTTATGGATCTCAACACTAAACCTGCATAGCTGAATCTCAAGAATAACTGAGGCAGAGAGAAATTTAATTATGGACTGTTGGTGTCTGGGCCACCAGACAAAAATACCGGTGTTCACAATTTAATAACTATCTTCCTCAAAATAACCAGCGCTTGCTTTTAATTTTGATGCTTCCTGAATACAGAATCTTTCCCCCTGCCCTTATTGTATACTCTTTGGTTTTCTTTATTAAATGACTGACTCAATGGAATATCAAACACTTTTCCAATTGGAAATGAAAGGACACTGCAGGCGACAGTGGGGTATTGTCTTTGATTTCTTCCCAGGCATAAGAGTTACAAATTAATTTAACTTCACAGAGCTGGTTTCCCAACTACATCCTCAATTTCAAGCTAACATACTGTTTACCTGCTGGATCCGTAGCCATCCCCCATCTAGTTCTGTTTCAGGAAATTCAGCAGGTACCGTGTGCCTTCAAACCAAAGCAGATATAATAATATGTGCTCTGAGTGAAAAATTCCATGGAACTCCTTCTAACTCTGTGTTTAGAGTGTATTTTATTAAAAACTGGCTTAATCCAAGGTGATCACAGGAAAATCAAAATTTATTTAATAAAAAAAGAAAAGAAAACTCCATCTGGCTGAAAGCCAAAGAGCTTTGAACAGGGTAGGAGAAAGAAACCATTTCTCAGGAGCTAGTATTCATCCCTCTATGATTCTATTACTTCCCTTCCTCATTTACACCAATTCAGTACTAAAAATGACATTCCCTCTCTGTAAATATTCCTACATCTGTTCATATTTCCTCTTTCTTTCTCCATGTACACACACATACTGCTATTTGTAGATAGAGTTTGGAAGAAGAAAGCAGAGTGTCTATTCTTACCATTGGCATATGGCTGTATCCCTGTGTCTCACGGGCAAATTTTGAGTCTATCAGTTTCATTTTGTAGCAGGGTTGAAGGAAGTGGTTTTATATTTATAGAATGATTTTTTTTTGTAGTTTTACAGCTGATGGTAGAGTCCCAGAAAACAAATGTTGCCATTATGATGTGTCAAAGTTAGTTTAGGGAACCCAGAAATCTTCATAATTTATATACATGCGTAAAGCAGAATTTAAAATTTTCTAGAAAAGTAATGGATTATTTACTCCAACTTTTGTTTTTGATAAAGAACCAAAAAAGTACTTGTGTTATTTCCTATTTGGTCAATGTTGAATAATAAAGGTATGCTCATTAACTCATGACTAAATATGTGTTTTTTATGCTCCAGGAATAAACTGATATCAAGCAGGACCAGAAAAGGGAGCTCCACCCATCCTTTCACTGATTTTTTGTGACTTTTACACTAATAGGATATAGGTTGGGCTTCCACATATGCTCAGAAAAAGTGTCTTGTTTATGAGTCAAGGCAGACTGCTGCTCTCTTCAGTCAACTACCCTAGGGAGGATAAGTGTCATAATCCTAGTAAATGCAGAGCTGACTATATATCAGCCCCAAAAGACTCTTGGGAAAGAAATACTCTCTCTTTGTCAAGAAATCTTCATTCCTCCTTACAGAGAACAATCTCAAGTATATCATTTTTGCTTTTGACCTTGTATGAAATAGCAACACATCAGGGGATGGAAGTTTAGAGGAGATCATATAAATAGTATCTAATATCACTCAAGGTCCAGAATGAAAATCGAAAAATTAGTGGATCTAGTGAGGGAGAGATCACTAGTAACATTAGAATGACAGACATGGCAAGAAAAAATGTAACCAATCCCCCAGTATTTCAAGTACTTTTAACTTGGAGTCCTGGAGTAGGTTGATATCCCCAAAACAGCACTGAGGGATGAAGACTTTTTTTTTTAACAAGTTCAAGAATCAAACACATATTGTCTACTTATCCACTGTAAGTCACCTTAGGCTTACTAACATATAAACTTTAGGCTTACTAGCATATAAACGTGGTTGCATCTAAATGGAATTTCATCAACTCTTTAGGAAATACTGATTATCTCTACTGTCTTACATTTGTTAAAAGACCTGACCTACAAAACTAATTCTAATATAGCATGACTATCCACTGGTTTCCATGCTCTGTTCAGCCCCTGTTCTCAAAGAGGGCAAGCCAAAGCTATTATGGTTGGGGGTAAAGGAGTAGAGCACATCATGATATGCAACTTGGTCATTTCACTGTATGGTCAGTGGTATACAATAGAAGTTATCTTATTTTCCTTTGGTGTGCTTTTTATGACAATATAAACCACCTCAAAACCATTGTTTTTTAAATTAATTTAAAAGTAAGACAGTCTCATAGTTTATGAGATTGATTTTTGACCATTATTATTGTGTTTTAGCATGGCCTCATAGTTTTTAACAATTAGAGTCTGTCTAGAAAACTTGAACTTTTAAACACTGTGATTGCAATGGCAGAGTTGGAGATGAATGTGGGATGAAATAATAAATGAGAGTCTTGGTAGTGAGAAAATTTGGAAAGACTGCTCTAGACCAACCTCTTCTCTTAAAAGACAAGGAAAATAAGGATTTTATAAGATTCAGTGAATTGGTAATACCTAATAAAGATCAAATACCAGAAGTCTTATTTATCTTCTAACTCATTCCTAAGCCAGTGCCTCTTGCAATATTTTAGATAGTAAACAAAATAATGTTGACAGCAAGGTGGGGTGAAAATCATGTAGCAATGTATTACTAAAGAAACAGTTGAATTATAGTCTGCCTTTTAATAGACATGAAAAGCAAATGCAGAAACAGATGATACTATGGATAAATAGCGTTAAGTATGTGTAATTAACTACCACCAAACAAATGAACACTTAGATATCCAGAATCAAAATCAGGTAATTTACAATCAGATAAATAATATTGACATGAGAATCAAACTGCTTAAGACTGGAATTTCTAAAATGCCAAAGTAATTACAATAGTTAATAAGGACTTAGCAATTACAGGCATTGTATTTGGCCTCTTAAGTTAAAACCTCAGAACCACTCTAATAAATAAGTAACATTACTCTCTACATTTTGCAAAATAAACAAAGATTTAGATAAGTAACCTGTGCTAAATTGCACCACTAGTAAGTGATAGGACTGAGATTAGTACTTAGTCTGGTGTCATACTCTATGCTCTTAGCAATTTATTATAATAATATTTCAATTGATTGATAGTAACTCAATATGAAGTAGATCGCGGTAATCCACATGCTGACTCCTTCATGCAATCTGAATTAAATCTGATTTACTATTTAGGAAACATGGTTCAAATATAATATAGTCATATTTCATTCTTTTCTAAGTACATGTAAGAGAGAAGCAGAAAAATCCATTTTATCCAACTTAGATCTATGAAAGGCGAATAGCATTCTGTTTATAGCACAGCATAAGAAATAGTTTTATTCAAAACTAACCTAAATAAAAAGTCAGACTATGGGAAAATCCTTTAGTGCAATGAAAAACATTAAGTATGGTACAAAAATACCAGGTTATAAGTTAATTCAATTTGCTCTTCACTTTCTTATTCCTACTTTTCTGTGAGTGTACTTATATCATGATACATATTACTGAAAAACCTTCAAGGATGCCAACCATGAATAAAGTGAATAGAATCAAGTCTAAATTTCTAGACTTGATTTCTAGACACGGGATTCAATGTTCTCCGTAAAAGAAATTCAACTTCTCATTCCAGATTTATCATCTGCTATCATTCTACAAATGGTTATCATCTGAATATCTAGAAAAGGAATAATCTCTACAAACAGTCTGCAAATTTTCCACCTAAAATTGACTTATCCCTTGTCTGTGCTGATTTGGAACTAGATATGTTTACCTGAATTTACAACTCCTTCCCTTATGTTAGTAATATAGTTACATGAATTAACTGTCTGGCTCAATGGTAAATTTAAAAAACAAAGATGGGGCGCCTGGGTGGCTCAGTCGGTTGAGTGTCCGACTTGGGCTCAGGTCATGATCTCGCGGTCTGTGAGTTTGAGCCCTGCGTCAGGCTCTGTGCTGACAGCTCAGAGCCTGGAGCCTGCTTCGGATTCTGTGTCTCCCTCTCTCTCTGCCCCTCCCCCGCTCATGCTCTGTCTCTCTCTCTCTCTGTCTCTGTCAAAAATAAATAAACATTAAAAAAATTAAAAAAAAACAAAGAATGTGTCTTCTTTGTTTTCTCTTATAGACTACTATTCTGGGAAATTATAAAAACTAATGGTAGCAAAAGGTAATTAATTTTGAAATACAAGCAATATTCAGTCAAACCAAAAAGTTTTATGTATCCATCAGTAATAGATTCTTGGTGATAAACACAGTTCTGAAACTATTTTGTTTTAAAACTATATATATATATATATATATATATATATATATATATATATATATATGTATGTATGTATATATTTTCCTTTAAATAATATGAATTTTGAAACGGTTTTTGTTAAAATGCATTTCAATGAAAATAAATATTAGAGAGAAAAATCATTCAAAATATACTTTAGTCCAATGTATTCCATTAAAAGCCAATGCTTCTAATTGTATAGATATTTAGAGTTCAGGTCTTTCCAAGACCCAGAGTCATTTAATTGCAGCTAAACGAATGAACAATAGATTGGATTACCAATTGATCAATTCAATTAGGCCATTAAGAAAACTGAAATAAGAGCTCCAATGTATGGGCCAGTTATTTCACTCAACCTAGTACCCAAAGCAGATTTATAATTCATCAATTCAATCTACTGCTTGGCACTCAGATGTCATGAGAACTAAATAAACTGAACCTGACAATCCCAGTGGCCCCTCAATACCTCATATATTCTCCATCACGAAATGCTTTAAACCATCGCAACCTTATTCAGTACTGTATTGTCAGTATTTCAAAACAAAACCCCTTTACAACAATTTAATACTAATTTACTCTGTTACATTAGTCTGTTAAAAATGTACAAGTCCTCACAAGCAAGAATTCAATTTCTGCCTTAAAACATTAGTCAACACATTAGTTACCAATTTCCCTAACTTTGAATGAAATAAGTAATTATTCATTTAATCTGGAAAGTGTAAAATGTTACGGGGAAATCTCATTTAAAAGTTTATAATTTTTCTTGAACACAATAGCACCAATTCCATTGCCAATCTCACAGAAAAGTGTGACTATCTAGATTTTACTGAGCCCAGACTCCATTCTCTCCCTCATAATCGGTATGTTTCTAAGACCTCACCTTAATTAAGATCTCCTCTCTCATCTTCATTTCTCAATCCTGCCTGATAGCCTTTTAGTAGCCACTGTTGGTCAATTCTCTCCAGGTTAATGCCCCACATTCTACCTTAACTTCATTCGTCCAGTTTATCTTCCTTACTTCCAGTTTGTCCCCTCCAACACATCTGTGCCCTATGATCCAGTTAAAACAACTAAGTGCAGGTCCCCTGAAAAGCTATTACATCTCCTTTCTCTATGCTGTGCTGATGCTATACTTTTGTCCTGGTGTACACTTCTTTGCTCTTCATAACTGGCACCTGGTGTTTCTCTCTATGTAAGGGAATACCACTGTTACGTCCTTCACAGCACAATCCACTTTCATTGTCTATTTTCCCCACTACACTATTGCTGTCTTAGGGCACAGTCTCCCAAGTTTGTATTCCTAGCAACCAGCATGATAGCAGGTCTATAAAATTCACTGGAGAGTTTGTTGAATAAGGTACTCATTTAGTTAGTTAGTGAATAAACTGAAATTGCTCGTTGAAAGGCAACATTTCAAAACAACTCTTTGATTCTTAAAATCTGAATTTAATAGAACTCAGTTAACTTGGTGATATCGGGCATCTGATATATAAAAGGGGTGACTTTTATTTTATATAAACTTGAATAAGAACATCAAATTATATATGAATTAGTACTAGATAACTTTCTACACACATTAGTGTTTATGTTTAAAGCTAATCCAAAAATAAATAACTTCATCAGTCAAGATGGTACTTAAATGACCACGAAGAATATATTATTTTAAAGAGTGGTGACCATTCAGAAACCACTTTAATGCTTCTAAGTCATGGTAATACTTTGATGGTTTTCTATTTTAATTGACTCCATCTTACCTGATTAAATAAGCATTAGAAGAGAGAGTGGGTCATCTATGTATCTAATTTATTACTTCCTCAGATTGGTACTTATAGAAAACAGAAATTCATTCAGAAGGGATTAGCATGATTTTAAAAATGAGAAAACCATAAGCGGCAATTAAAAGAGGCTGGGATTGACCATTCATTCATTCATTCATTCATTCTCTCATTCAATTTTGCACTCACAGTGGATTTGTGTATTTGACCTCTAAAGCAACTTGCAAACTCAGGGATAAGTGAAACAAACATATGCTCCTTCAGCAGAGCCTTTATGTGGTCAATAGCATGCGAGACAGGCTTAACCAAGTATGAAAACTGTGTGTGTGTGTGTGTGTGTGTGTGTGTGTGTGTGTATTACCTCAGGTCATAAATCCTTTTGGAAGCTTATATTTGAAATGATAGAACTCGGAGAAAATTTCTCATTGTATGTAATGATTTTTAAAAAATACAATTTCCATTCACACAAAAAATGCCCATACACCTCCAAAGTATACCAACATATTCTTGATTTTCACCAAATTAACAAGATGAAATTTGGCTTTAAATAAATCTCCATGGATTAGAATGCAAATGTGTTTTACAAGGTGAATAAATAAATGTAAAGGGTGATCTGATGCTTATGTCTCTGTGTCTTTCAAAACTTTCCAGTTCAGATTTAATATTTAATTAGTCCAACTTTATCCCTTAATACCACTGGAAAACAGACTTTTCACTCATATTAAGATAGCCTAACATAGTCTTGCCAATTTTCTGTGTGACTTACCTAGGCTTCCCATCTGATTGACTTAGATGCATTATTAAGGACATATGAATATAAATATTTAAAATTTTTGTGTATCTAATGGATGCCTAAATAAATGCATGTATGTGTTGGGAATAAATGCTACATTAGCATCTGTCACTGCCTAGCGGATGAAAGGAAGCAGTGGTGCTGATGGTTATTGACATGTATAAGTCAGTATCCCTGTGACTGATGGAGGAGAGAATACACAAAAGAATTAGAAGAGGTTTCAGAGATGTCCTTATCGTAGTACCTAGATATGTTCAAATTGCCAGTTTGCTTTTGAAGTGGACTTAGGAATATTACCCTCTCTGTAGCTGAAGGACTTGTGATAACTGCACACAGCATGTGGAGACAAAAGCCAACATCAGTGCTTTGATAGGAAGTCTGTCACAATTACTCAAGTGTGTGTCTTCTTTGTGATTCTCACAAGTAAGTATCTGTAAACCCTATAGTGTGATTAAATGGGAAAGTAGATACTACATAGATAGAAGATAGTAGCAGTTATTGGAAGAGAGAGATGTTAGAAAATATCCAGTCTAACCTCTGGTTATGTAGGAGAAGAAAAGGAGCCCAAAGTCTTAGATGTGCCAGATGAGAGAAAGGAAGATAAGAGGTAGAGACAAACAACTTCCTTTATCATAAAATCAGTTACACTTTATTGTAATGACCTACATGTCCATATTCATCCAGCACTC
Organism: Panthera pardus; assembly: GCF_024362965.1. NCBI lineage: Eukaryota > Metazoa > Chordata > Mammalia > Carnivora > Felidae > Panthera > Panthera pardus. Next base: position 66,490,456 of record NW_026526710.1, on the reverse strand, counting down.
TAATAAGCAAGACTCTGTGTCAGTCTTAATCATTGCCATATCCCTGCACTTAGTCCAATGTTTCTCAGAAATGAGTATATGAATTGATGAGCAAATGAATGTTCAGTATTAACCTGGGGAAGGTTCTTGCTGAACCTCACTCTCATCCTCTGAAAATGGGGATAATAATAACTACCTCTTAGAATGTTATCACAGGAAAATAAAATAATACATTAAAAGTGCTTAGCAGTGGGATTACCTGGGTGACTCAGGCAGTTAAGCATCCAACTCTTGATTTTGGCTCAGGTCATGATCTCAGGGTTCAAGGGGTGAAATCCATGTTGGACTCTGTGCTCACAGCTCAGAGCCTAGAACCTACTTCAGATTCTCTCTCTCTCTCTCTCTCTCTCTCTCTCTCTGCCCCTCCCCTACTTGTGCACATTCATTCATTCATTCATTCTCTCTCTCTCTCAAAAATAAATAAATAAACTTTTAAAAATGCTTAGCAGTGAACTTTATGCAAAGATTTGTATATTAATAGGATGAGTGAATACATACGAAAATGAAGCCAAATATAAGGAAAATACCTGTTTCTCCACAAACTTCAACACAACACTGGGAAGAATAAGGAATGCTTTTGACTTACCCTCATCTAATGACTCACTTAGAAAGAAAGAAAGGAATATGAAACAAAACTCCCGAACAGTACAGAACTTAAAAAACAAAGTATTTGTTAAAGGGAAAATCGTTGTTCAAACTACTTCAAAGAATATAATTCTGCTCTTTATTGAGCACAGCAGTACCTGACAAAATCCTGACTTCTGCTTCGTTTCCTGTTCTTGAGCTGGCTGGATTCCGGGCTAAGCATCGATAGATTCCAGTGTCCCCAGGTTGAAGTCTGCTGATCTGCAAGGCTCCAGAGGGCAACACCACCACTCGGGAATCACCTGGGATGGGAATCAGGTCTTGTTGGTTTTTTTGCCAATGTATTGTTGGCATAGGCTCCCCAATAACCTCACACTTGAGTAGCACTGTGTCTCCCATAAAGGCCGTGACAGATTCTGTCTGCGATAGGAACCTCAGTGGTCCTAGGGGAAAAACAAAGAAGGAAGGACAAATCTTTCAGATAAGGTACAATAATCACTAATAAAAATAATCACACCTGTACTCTTTGTAGAAAATTGTATTTTATATTTTGTCCAATTTCATCTCCTTTGCTCTTTATATTTTATGCATCCGACATTACAATAGTTTCTGTGGCTAAAGAATTGATAAAGATGTTGCCATTAATCTCTAGAAGCTTACTATTTTGTTATTATTCATTCATAAAACAGTCTTGTAAAATAAACACAGCAGACAAGGTCATCTTAACTTTAGACATGAGGGAACTGAGGTTCAGAGACATAAAATTCCACAATTCTGCAAATAAGACCTGGTTTTTTTGAATCCCGGTCCTTTGTGCTTCCTAGTACATGGCTTTGGACAAAGGACTATGAAGTTATGGGGATTCATGAAGGACTGGCCATCCTGCTTAGCCTAGAGCAATTTCAAGAAAGATGGGGGACATTAACCACCAATTGCAGTAACAGAAAACACTCTCATAGGAGTTGACTGCTTAAGGTAAATGATCATCAGTATTTTCAAGTTATGGTTGTGTTATACTGAGAAAATGAATTAGACTAGTTTGTGTTTCTAGCTTGGCTGGGCCACCTACTCTGTACGAGTTCTTTGGTAACTTGTTTCATTTCTATGGGCTATAATATGGGATAAGAGCCAACTCAACTCACACAACCACTGTGATGTCCATATTCAATAACAGGTGAAAAAGATGCAATCATATGGATGATTAAGCAAATGTAGGGGAAAAAAGAAATGACAAAAGTAAAATTAATTAATCATTACTGAGCATGAACGCAGTGAAAGGAGCCTCCTCCATCATGATGTACATGAGAAGGGTAGGAAATATTTTGATTCTGCCCTCTTGAATCCCCTTCTTGTGAACAGATGGATATTTATGACCACAGTGCTTTGACCATGAAAACTTTTAAAAAATGATTACAAACACATTTGAATGAATTATGCCATCACTGATATAACATTGGAGATTTTATTTTGCAGTTAATTTCATTAAATAATTTTAAATTCTTTGACTCAGGTTTCGTTCATTACAGTTATATTCTAATATTTTTATTTTCCTTTTAATCTTACTGGAATTGTTTTCATTGTGTGTGTATTTCACAATAAAATTTAACTCATTCATCATTTACCTCAAGTTTTTCTGATCATATTTTATGTTACCATGATTTTTGTAATTTTATAGATTTGTTTTAACCAAGTCAAAATTTTCTAGGTCCAGGTCCAAATTTTAACAATAAATTTTCCATCAATATGTAGTCAGTAGCCAATTCTACTTGTGCTCAGTTTGAACTATTAGTTTTATTTTTTGGTCTATTAATTCTTACAAACTAACTTTCCCTACAATATGATAAAATTTTTGTTTCAGTCAAAAGGGGAAAGGCAAGATGACTTACTTAAAACATCATAATTTAATATGGGAAACAATCAGAAAGGCTGTAGAGAAGTCACCTTCCCTAGGTGACAGTGGAATTTCATATTTCTTTCAGGGATTAGAATATTTGAACTGCCAGATAACTGAATCTAGGAAATAGGAAATTACATCAATATTGCATGTGGAATAGGTAGAAGCTGCCAAAGGTGGTTTATCACTCATTATATCTCCACTCACATTAACAGGCCTGCAGATCTATAGAGGAAATATTAAGTTTGTTCTTTAGTAAGAATGATTAATCCTAGACCATACAGAACCATTCATACTTGTGGAAATATTAATTTATCAGTCAAAATGTATCCCACACATAAGGTACTAAAATTACTCATCTGGATCCCCAGTTAGGGCTCTGAAATCTGGATGCCTGGATTTAGTTACCTCAACACTACAAATATATCTACAGGGGGTGCCAGCTGCATGCATAATTCTATTTTTATTTAGTATTCAGAATTAATCTAGAACTATGCTGGATTAACCGCTGAGTAAAGAGACCAAAAGGATTCTGCTAACTTGTGTCCTGGCTAAAGAAATTGTTCAAAGTCCAATTTCTATACTCCTTGTAGTGTAGTGTCTAAAGTCTATTCAAAAGACGTACATTAACCTATAACCAATTGGCTAAAATGTAGATTTAAAGCATGTAATTAAACAGAGAATGGCTTGTATACACTACACAAGGCAAAACTGCAATGAATAGTTAGCCAGATGTTGTGAGGGTTTTTTTTTTTTTTTTTAATTTAATCATTTTCTTCTTGGCCTCTACTTCTAGTATTTTGTTTTGTAGTTAAGGAAATATGGTTGGGAATAATTTATCTACACATACAAATTATATTATTTATGCAACACAGGTAAGAATAAAATATTTTGAATAAGTTGATAAAAATATCTGGATACTTATGTATATTCAACTATATGGTCTTGTGTAAGTTATATACATTAGATAAAATTCGCAATACTTATTTTACATCTAAATGTCTGTAGTGATCCAAAAACCCATTTACTAAATTCTCAAGTATAGAATAAAATATTAAATGAAAGGGCATAAGCATACCTTAGGGATATGGTGGGTTCAATTCTAGAACACCATAATAAAGTGAATATTGCAATAAAGTAAGTAAAATGAACTTTTTGTTTTGCTGGCTCATATAAAAGCTATGTTTACACTATACTGTAATCTATTTAGTGTGCAATATTATTATGTAAGATGCTTTAATTGAAAAGTACTTTATTGATAAAAAAAAATGCTAAGCATCAACTGGCCTTTCACCAAGTTGAAATCTTTTTCCAGTAGGAGGGTCTTGCCTCGATGTTGATGGATGCTGACTGATCAAGGTGGTGGCTGCTGAAAGCTGGGGTGGCCGTGGCAATTTCTTAAAATAAAACAGCAATGAAGTTCGTTGCATTGATCAATTGTTAGTTTCACAAACAATTTCTCTGTAGCATGTGACGCTGTTTGATAGCATTTTACCCAGAGTAGAACTTCTTTCAAAATTGGAGTCTGCCCTCTCAAATTTTGCTGCTACTTTTTCAACTAAGTTTATGTAATATCCCAAATCCTTGATTTTCATTTCAACAATCTTCATAGCAGTGAAGACCAGGAGTAGAATGCATCTCAAGAAACTACTTTCTTTACTCATCCATAAGAAGCAACTCCTCATCTGTTGAGTTTTATCATCAGATTGAAGCAATTCAGTCATATCTTCTGGCTCCACTTCCAAATCTTGTTCTCTTGCTATTTCCATCAACATCTACAGTTACTTCCTCCACTGAAGTCTTGAACCCCTCCAAGTCATCCATGAGGGTTGGAATCAACTTCTTCCAAACTCCTATTAATGTTAGTATTTTGACTTCTCCCCATGAATCATAAATGTGCTTAGTGGCATCTAGAATGGTGAATCTCTTGTAGAAGAGATTGACTCTGCCCTATTGTATCAGAGGAGTCACTATCTATGGCAGATTTGGCCTTACAAAATGTATTTCTTAAATAATAAGACTGGGAGGTCAAAATTACTCTTGATCCATGAGTTGCAGAATGGATGTTGCGCTAGCAGGCATGAAAACATTAATCATATTGTGGATCTCCACCAGGGCTGTTAGGTGACCAAGTGCATTGTCAAAGGGTAGTAATATTTTGAAAGGAGTTTTTTTTTTTTTTCTGTGCAGAATGTCTCAACAATAGGCTTAAAATATTTAGTAAACCATGTTGCAAACAGATATGCTGTTATCTAGGCTTTGTTGTTGCATTTACAGAGCATAGGCAAACTAGATTTAGCACGATTCTTAAGAGCCCTATGATTTTCAGAATGGCAAATGAGCACTGGCTTCAACTTAAAGTCACCAGTTACATTAGTCCCTAACAAGAGAGTTAGCCTGTCCTTTGAAGCTTTGACTTCCCCTCTCTAGCCATGGAAGTCCTAGATGGCATCTTCTTTCAATAGAAGGATTTTTTTTTGTCTACATTGAAAATCTGTTGTCTGTTGTAGCCTTCATTAATTATCTTAGCTAGACCTTTTGGATAACTTGCTGCAGCTCCTGTATCATCATTTGCTGTTTCTCCTCGCATTTTGATATCATAAGAAAGGATTCTTTCCTTAAACTTCATCAACCAACCACTGCTAGCTCCAAACATTCCTTCTGCAGCTTCTTCACCTCTCTCAGTCTTCACAGAATTGAAGAGACTTAGGGTCTTGCTCTGGATTAGGCTTTGACTGAAGAGAATGTTGTGGCTGGTTTGACCTTCTATCCAACTGCTAAAACTTTCTCCCTGTTGGCAGTCAGGCTGTTTCACTTTCTTATCATTTGTGTATTAACTAAAGAAGTACTTTCAGTTTCCTTTAAGAACTTTTCCTCTACATTCACAATCTGGCTGATTGTTTGGGGCAAGAAGCCTTGCTTTTGGCCTGTCTTAGATTTTGATATACCTAACTTACTAAACTTAGTAACTTCTAGCTTTGGTTTTAAAATGAGACATGAATGACTTTCCCTTTAACTTCAACACTTAGAGGCCACTAGAGGGTTATTCATCATCTAATTTCAATATCTTTGTGTCTCAGGGAAAAGGGAAGCCCAAGGAGAGGGAGAGGATGTGGGAATGGCCTGATGGTGCAGCAGTCAGAACACACAGCATATTTATAGATCAATGTTTGATGAGCGTGGTTCATGGCACCCCAAAATAATTACAATAGTAACATCAAAGATCACTGATCACAGATAAGCATAACAAATATAATGATAATGAAAAAAGTTTGTAACATTGTAAAATTACCAAAATGTGACACAGAGACACAAAGTGACCAAATGCTGTTGGGAAAATAGGGCCAAAAGACGTGGGTGACACAGGATTGCCACAAACCTTCAATTTGTAAAAAAAATATACAGTATCTATAAAGCCCAATAAAGCAAATTACAATAAAACAAGGTATGCCTGTACTCAAACTTATACTCAACAACAGGTTCCTTTATGTAAACTTCAACTAGCTGGAAGAATCATACACAGGACATAAAATTGTATGTTAATATAATTAGACTTAATGAAATTGGCTAATATTCCACATGTTTTTTCAGTATGCACTCTATGATGATTTCAGATTTTAATAAACAAGGTCAGAATCGCATCCGATTTAAAATTTAATGATGTAATAATGTTTGAAACTTTCAAATAGTTGATTATTTGACACAGTGAGAAATTATAAACCTAATTTGTGGCTTTTTCTTTTTGTCTCTGCAAAGCAAACCCAGCACATCAAAAAGCAATTGTAAGTTTACAAGGCTCTCTATGGCTTAAACTAATGCTCCCAATATTGTACCGAATTCTAGCACTCACATCTCTTGGTGCTGTAACAACCCAGCAACAGTATTAAGAGAAGAAGTTATAGGCCATCACCTCAGTACTATATTTTCAAGGCATGAGTATGAGCACGTAGTAATGAACATTAAACTCACTGTAACTCGTAAGAATGAAATACAGTATTTTTGGAAGAGCCATTTAATGCTCTAAGGCAATACAAATGATTCCCATGTTTCATTCATAGAGAGATACAAGTATAATTTTAACTACATTCTCATGAAAAATAGCTACCTGATCCACAAGAGCCTTTTTTTGAAAAAAAAAAAAAAGTTTCGCTTAGACACATCTGATCCACTGTAATCAAAGCACAAGTGGTCTTCTTACCTCTACTCTTTTCTTGTCTTAATACATTCCAAACATAGTAAAAAGTCAGTGTTCTCACATCACCAAAGTTTTTGCTTTACTTAAGAAACTCCAATCTCCTCCAAATTTTCCAGTATATTCTTATACCCCAGAAGCTGGTACCCAAGAATATAGCACAAGGCACCTTTTGGGCTCAACTTCCACAACTCCTATAAAACAATTCCTGATCTATTGAACTGGTCTACTCCCTAAAGCTGGCTTCCTTTTAATTGTGTTTCTCATATCTCCTCTAAAAACCAAAACCAAAACCAAACCAAAACAAAACAAAAACCTCTATCCTTACATCCACCTATCAAAATTGTGGTTATTCTTAAGGTACTGATTCAAGGAGCACCTGGGTGGCTCATTCCGCTAAGCATCCAACTCTTGGTTTCGGCTCAAGTCACAATTTCACGGATCATGAGACTGAGCCCCCCTTTGGGCTCTGCACTGTTGGCATAGTTGGAGCATGATTGGGACTCTCTCTCTCTCTCTTTCTCTCTCTCTCTCTGCCCTTCCTCTACTCATCTGAGTGCACTCTCTGTCTTTCTAAATAAATAAATAAATATTTAAAAAGTTAAAAAGCACTGACTAAAAAATTTTCCTTTTCTCTAGTCTTGCTTACGGGAAATCATCTCACAAATCTTTGGAATTTTTACAGCACTGATAACTTACAGATAATATGACAATATCAGTTGTACCAATAAAAGCCCAAAAAGTGTTTACATATTTGTATATGTGAGGGTTTTCTTTGAGGGAGGATATTTTATTTTACATCTCCAGAGTATGTCAAATATCTACAAAATACACAAATATTTGTTGAGGTTCTATGTGACTCTAAATGTTTAAAAAGAGCATTGCAGACATCCAGATGTTGATAACTGCATTTGAGTGTTGGTTCTATCACAATCTAACATACTCAGTGGCAGTCTGGGATGGTAAAGAACACACATGGGTGCCAGATTACCTAGGGTCACTTTATGCTTCACCATTTAACCAGCTCACCATTTAACCTGACTTCTGACAAGGTGCCAGCGTTACCATTTGCACTATCATAAATCACCTTACCTAATCCTCACAATAGCCCTATAACTGTGTCCCTACTTTACAGACAGAAGTAGAATAGGAGCAAAACTCATTCAAATGTTTACATTATGTACATTAATTTTTAGTATTGAATTATTATACTTCTTAACACACCTTATTTTCCCAACCCATGGTAATGTCTCAAGGGGAGTTTCTTCTATAGATCAGTACCCCTGCACTCCTCAACCCCCAAAGAGCCACGTAGTGCTGGGTAAACTCTGTTGTTTAGTAAGTACATTCTACCCTGGGTTGAATTCTCAGAGACCAACTTTGGCCTGAAATACTACACTATTAAAAATAGCATACAAACTTTTTTCAAAAAAACAAACGTATTTTTGGTACTTTCATGGAAGGCTTCCACTGCTAGCCTTGGTTCTGGGAAAGGCTGTTTCCAAGAATGAATTGCACTCAAGCTTTCAACCTTCCTACTTAGTCTGGCCCAGGATGCTTCAGCAGTTTTAAATCATCTAGCCACACTGGACTCGCTGGAAGTGTTCTCTACCAGTGAACTTGCAGGTTCACATAATATCTGTACCTATGTGCATTAACAACGGCCACCACTTATTCCGGAGGGATTCATTTGGGAACTATTAAAAGGAGAGAACATACTGCTTTGAATTTGGAAAAGTCAGACACGTATGGGAGCTTCATTTTATCCCCTGTCCTAGAAATGAGAAATACAGCACTTATAATTCAAATTTTATCAGTTCCTAATAGTCAGCAAAAGTGGCTGGGCTTCAGTATCGGAAATTTTACTGATGTCAACTACCCTAATTATAGTTGTACAGTAAGCCTTAAGTGTTGTTAGCAAGAGATACACAACCACTATGCAAGAACCGTGGTGAGATGGATTTCACCCTGTTTATTGTGGTTTTTGTACAAGATCCTTCAGTTTTCCTTTAGTACGAATTTTAACACTAAAAGGATTCATTAGGGGTTCACTTATATATGTTACTTTGTAATGTTGCTCAAGGCCTTTAAACAGCCATAACTACAATTCTTTTCTAAAATGTTTACTACCTACCCATGCAAGGAGTGAAGGTTTTACTCTTTTAAGCCCTTCAGTAACACAGCACTTGAATACCTGGGTTTTAACAATGCCAGTTCAGTACCAGAATTCTCAGTTCCTCAGAGAGGCCTCCCCCAAGCCTAGATAGACCCAATCATCTCTAGATGACTTTTTTGCACCATTTACTTCAATTGTAATTAATTAACTATGGAATTGATGTAATAACCATCTTCCCGGCTAATCCATAAATTCTACAAAAGCAGGGCTAGGCCTATTATATTGTGCACTCTGAGCACTTAGCACAGTGCATCGCATATGGTTGTCCATCAAATATTTCTGAATGAAAGAAAGATGCATTATCCACAAAATAATTTGTTTAGGCAAATATCATAGGGTCTAACCATTGGGAAGTCTAGGAAGGACATCAATGGCTAAGGAGGCATAAAGAGAAGGAGAAAGTATCTCTTCAGGGGGCATGATAAAGAGGAAAGTCTTATAAACATACATGAAGCCAAACCATAAAGGCTTTCATTTGAAAAGGGATTATGTTTGGGCAGCGGCAGGGGGCGGGTGGAGAGAAAAGAAGCTATGCCTAGTTCATCCATGAACTTTTTTACCTAGCCTCATAAGTTTAAACTGCAGACCAATGATATACATTTTAAATGAGATTTCCCCATCATCCTTCCTTCCAAATCAGTGTCCTTGGGAACAACGTTATCAGTGGTCCCCGGGCCAGCCCCTACCCAGCTGGGACAGCCTGGGCTATGGCTGCCGCCATCAATCAGATTCCAGCCAATACCTATTTCCTCAGGAGCTAGGCCCACCAGTAACTGCTGGCTGTCACTGAGGCAGTAGAAATGTTAATAGCAAAAGCAGCAAACATTTTTCATTTAGGCTTTTCCTTTGTGATGCTAAAAAAATGAGGTAAAATATCACCATGGCAATGAATGAAAAGCTGCTAAATCTGCAGGGACATCAAAAGTGTTAGGCTCCCAGAATTAAAATAATGAGAACAATAGTCTCTCTGGACCCTTCCACCCATGCATACACACACCACACAGGCTAGGAGAAATCTTTCCATCGGATCCAGTCAGAAAGTTTGAATATCTTAGACATGCACTTTCATTCACTGAATTCTAAACTACTTTGGTTTTTAAGCAAAAGTAGAAATAAAGCATTTCACAGTCCAGGTTTATGCCAAGACTCTCTGCCTCTAGGGAGGCCTCCCTCCACCCGCACACCCCTAGACTGGGCCTATTCCTTTTTAAAAATTCTAATCTGAAAATGGCACATTCTTCTGATTTGCCCTCTAGCCTCTTTGGCAGACTATCAGGATCCCCATCTCCTCCTATGGAAGGTCTAATTATTAAGTAATTAAAATTCATTTAATAAAAAGAGACTTATCAATTGGGGGACAGACTTTGGGGTTGGAAACATGCCTCGCTTTTAAATATTCAGCAATGTGGTGATATTCTACACCTGCCAGAGAGCTGCTATAAATGCTTTGTTTGCTCCAAATTAAAGCCTCAAGGCTGTGTCCCTTCAAAGCCAGGACCTTGTTTGCCCTAGTTTAATTCGCAAATTAGCTGAGGGGAAGAAAATAGAGGTAATCCAAAGAGAAGTTCTCTAAATTTGGTCCTTCTGAGAAGCCCAGAGACCAAGAAAGGATTCTTAGAATTTGTTAAAAGCATATTTCTCCTGGTATGTCCCTCTGAGAGCTATCATTTTCCTTCCTCATTTTTGTCCCAGATTTTTGTTTCAGCTTCATTTTCATTGGCAGCATTACAGACTTCTAGGTAGTTGGCTAAAGAGCAGTTGGATACATGTGGCATTGCAACACAAACCTAGTGAATATGTCTGGTGAGTGCCAGTCATACTCACCCAGTGTGTGATCTTATAAGAAATATCCATGTGGCTAATTAGTTGAACCTCAGAAGGTTGTTACAGAAGAAATATGAAAGGAAAAGGAAAATCATATAGGTGAATTACACAGTCAGTTTATCTGTCCAGGTCTGCAAGATCAGCACACAATAAACTCATCCTCTAGGTAAAAAATAGTTAAGGAGAAATGTCATAAAGTAAGTGTTTCTCAGAATCAGCTTTGAAGTCTGTCCACCATAAATGCTCTGAAGGATTGGTACTCTCCCTATCCTTGAAGACTAATTACACATAAGGCTTGGAAATAGATGGTCATTTTGGGTGTCCTGTAATCAAGAGCCAGTTTGAATGATGATCTATGATAATCTCACCAAGAGGCCCTGCTGGACTCTTGGCCTTCAAATCCATGGAGTATTTCAGGATTCTCCAAACCATGCTTCCTATTAACATCCCTAGGGCCTCTGGTAGCCTACATGGTGCCTTTATAAGAACCGGGAAAGTGTGATTTTTGAAGGAATTATGTTTAAAAATGTATTCCGTAGGATCAGCCAACAATCCAGAGCTGGATTTCAGCTCCACACCCCAACTTTTCTCTAGAGACTGTTCTCAGCTATGAATTACACCCATGTACCCTCCGCCCTGCTCTTCCTGATCTCATTATCAGCAATCAATACATGTATGATTCAGCCCCTATATGTCTTTTGTTAACTTCAGGGTCAACAGCGGTAGATTTGGGAAGCATTTGTCTAGGTAGCATTTAATAGCTTTTCTTTCATCCACCTGAGTTATTATATAATATCTATTTCTCAGTACAAGGTTAAATAATGAAGAAAGCTTTACCACCTTTCCTCAAACTTGCATGTTATTGTCTTCTTGGATATAGATCCTTCATAAAATCTAATCAAATTATATTGAATATCAATGTCATTATTCCACATGAAGATTAGAAATAATCCATTTTTATAGAAAGAGCTATAGAGCAACCCCTGTATAGTAGTGGCTACTTTTCCTCTTAGCTGTACTGTCGTATCTTTGATGACTGAAACTGGTCTTTTATACATTATATATATATATATATATATATACACACACACACACACATATATATATATATATACATACAATTATATACATACAATTATATACAATATATATATACATACAATTATATACATATATATGTATATATACATATATGTATAGTACATGTATATATATGTATATATACAATTATACATTTATATGTATATACATTTACATGGATATACAATTATATACTATATACATACATACAATTATATACACATATATGTATATATACACATATGTATATGTATATGTATGTGTATATATACCTACAATTATATACATACAATTATATACAATACAATATATATATACATACAATATATATACATATTATATATGTATATTATGTATATTGTATATACATAATATACATATTATATACATATGTATGTATACATACATATGTGTGTATATATATAAATATTATAGCACTTTAATCCATTAATCTTGTAAAGATTTCAAAGTGACAACTAACAATCCTTCTGAGAGTATGAATTACCTTTTTTTTTTTTTTTAATATATGAAATTTATTGTCAAATTGGTTTCCATATGACACCCAGTGCTCATCCCAAAAGGTGCCCTCCTCAATACCCATCACCCACCCTGCCCTCCCTCCCACCCCCCATCAACCCTCAGTTTGTTCTCAGTTTTTTTTTTTTTTTTTTTTTTTTTTTAAATTTTTTTTTCAACGTTTTTTATTTATTTTTGGGACAGAGAGAGACAGAGCATGAATGGGGGAGGGGCAGAGAGAGAGGGAGGCACAGAATCGGAAACAGGCTCCAGGCTCCGAGCCATCAGCCCAGAGCCTGACGCGGGGCTCAAACTCACGGACCGCGAGATCGTGACCTGGCTGAAGTCGGACGCTTAACCGACTGCGCCACCCAGGCGCCCCTTGTTCTCAGTTTTTAACAGTCTCTTATGCTTTGGCTCTCTCCCACTCTAACCTCTTTTTTTTTTTTTTTTTTTCTTCCCCTCCCCCATGGGTTTCTGTTAAGTTTCTCAGGATCCACATAAGAGTGAAACCATATGGTATCTGTCTTTCTCTGTATGGCTTATTTCACTTAGCATCACACTCTCCAGTTCCATCCACATTGCTACAAAAGGCCATATTTCATTTTTTCTCATTGCCACGTAGTATTCCATTGTGTATATTAATTACCTTTGAACAGTAATATGGTTTTGTGCATCATAACAATTTAATCCAAGAACTCTGCTTCTAGGAATCTATCCATAAATATATGAAGGAAAAAGTTAGTTATGTAAAATGATTCAGTATATCATTATTTAAATGGTGAAGGATAGAAAATGGGCTAATTGTACAACTAATAATTGCTTAAGCAAATTATTGCGTATCCACTGTTCTTAAAATTATACAACCATGTAAAATTATATTAATACACATTTTTAAAGGTGAGAGAAAATTATTTTTCTTTTTTCCTAAAATAAGCATATCTTAAATATACAAAACAAAATTTTGCTAATGATTCTAATGCTCTCTTCAGTGTATTATATTCAATTGCAAGCTACTATTCAAAAACATATTTCATGAAGAAATGTTTCCCTCCACAGGCATTGACAATAACTTTATTTTCATTCTCTACTTTGTAGATAAAATTCTTATTATAAAACCTGAGATTGGTTTATAATCAATAGTGAAAAATGAATAATTTTACAAAATTCAGGCTTAGGCTTCCCATCAAGCTTAAATCTCATTATGCATGGTTAATGAACGGTTACAACATTCATGAAAGTCGATTATGAATGTGGCTGATATTCGTTGTAACTACTTATAAATTGTACTTAATTGAAAGTAGGCAAATCATTCAAATAACAAAAAAAGCTCTAAAAGTTGTATAGTTTGTTTCATATCATGTCATTGTCATCATCCCTTTCTCTACTTTATTTAGATTCCCCTGATAACCCTGCCATGAACCCCTTCTACCACTGATTATATCACCTTATGGAGATTTCCAAATTATTCATTCATGCAGTCAATGTGATGACTAATTTTATATATGAACTTGGCTGGGCCACGGGATGCCAGCGTATTTGGTTAAAAAATACTCTGGGTGTATATCTGAGGATGTTCCTTGGGATGGGTTAACACTTGAATTGGTAGACTGAGTAAAACAGATTGGCCTCCCCAATGTGAGTTGGCCTCAACCAATCCACTGAAGCCCTAGATAGAACCAAAAGGTAGAGTAAGAGAGAATTCACTCTCTGCCTGTCTTCAAGCTGAACGTTAGTCTCCTCATGCCTTCAAACTGAGACTCAGACTGGAACTTACTCCATCTGCTCTTTTGGTTCTCAGATTTTTGGACTCAAATTCAACCTACACCATTTGCTCTCCACGGTCTCTAGGTTGCCAAGTGTGGGTTCCTGGACTTCTTAGCCTCCTTAATCACATGAGTCAATCCTTTACAATAAGGAAACAGATAATCCTTGAAGAACATGGGGGTTAGGGGCACCAACTCCCTGCATAATCAAAACTTCATTTATAACTTTTGACTCCCCCAAAACATAATTACTAGTAACCTACTGTTGACCAGAAACCTTACTGATAACATAAACAGTTAATGAACATATATTTTACATCTTATACGTATTATATACCATAGTCTTAAAATCAAGTAAGGTGTAGAAAAGAAAATGTTACCAAGATAATTATAAGGAAGAGAAAATACATTTACAGTACTGCACTTCATTTATATATAAAAAAACAATCTGTGCATAAATGGATCCACAGAGTTCAAACTTACGATGTTCAAAAGTCATATATTCTACTGGTTCTGTTTCTCTGGAAAACTCAGACTAATATAATCTGTTCACATTCACTGGACACCTAATGTGTAGCAGGCATCATCCTACTCGCCTAAAGCATGAAATGACAAAATGAACATTAATACTAGCTTTTTCCTCAAACAGCTCATAGTCTGGTAAGGAGAGCAAACACATAAGAACAATCAATACTATATAAGTACACTGCACTGTGGAAGCAGAGATGAAGTAAGTCTTAGTAATGCCTGTTAGAAAAGGAATACTAAGAAAAGAGATCCAGAAATGGTGGAATATGAGCTGGGTCTTGAATAATGAATGACTTTTCAACAGGTACCCAAGATCCAAAAGGACATTCTCAACAGAGAAACAATATGGGGGAAAACAAAACAAAACAAAACAAAACAAAACAAAACACAGTGAATCTGAAGATGACAATATTTTTTAGAGATGGTAGGTAATTCAGTAAATAATGGAAAAGCGCTAACGCATCTCTCTAACTGGTTTTTTCTAACGTATAGAAGAGACTAGTATTAGAGCTTCTTTAATTTTATCATAGGTCATGTGTATTTGACTACAAAAGTACTATAAGCTCCATGAGAGCGGAATCAGTAACTCCTATGTCTGGTATTACTCCCCTGGTACACAGTGGCACTCAATAAATATTGATTTATCTCCATATTAATGAACAAAAAATAACAGTGGTGTTATATTAACACGTTATGTTATATAATAAATTATACTATTTTATATTTATGTTAACATACAGTCACTCCTCTGGATTATGGAAATTTAGAGAAGTATGAGATTCACATTCAGCATACCTCATGAGTGAAACATGACAAAGCCCCAGTAAGAGTGAATAAGTAGAAAAGCTTAGGAAAAGATGATCTTATCAGTTTCAAAGGTTATTGAAACAAGAGTCTATCTGGTTATGAGTGTTTCAAACTTTCAGTTGAGCATATTATACAGGGGATTAAATAACCTTTTACTTGTCAATCTAGTAACTCACTTACTGTTGTTAGCACCAGTAGCATTTACAGAGTGTTTACTAGATACTGTATTAGTCATAGTAATATAAAATAGAGCCTTCGCATGGCTGTAAAGGGCCCTATGGAAGTTCCCTGACAATCTAGTTTTACTTGCTTGCTTGGACTTGGTAGGACCACCTTCCTCTCAGTAAAAATGATTTTTTTTCCTGTCAAAAATATGCAGCTGAGTCCTATATTCAGAACTTGTAGATACAGACCAAAAAAAAGGAGAAACCAAAATGAAATAAGTTTTCAATTCAAATAGGCAGCAGAGAGAGTAATGTTGCTTGATACCTTTATTTCAGTACATAACTGATTAAAATTAACTTGATAATAGCTAAGATTCACATCAAATATATCAAAATGATTCCCTTTTTTTCTCTCATAATTTAATAACTTTGTTTTTCCTCTCCACAAAATCTATCAGTAACATGAGAATCAAGAAACCCCAGCAAAAATAATAATTTAGATTAAAGGCTTCTGATAAATTTATGTAATTTTTATTTTGATTTGGAAGTACCTCCTGGGAGAAAATTGGAGCTAATGAAATACCTGTGCATGCCAGACATTTGCACAATGAAATATAAAGCCAAAGTATTTCAACTTAACTGCTGAATTTGTGTGAATTTCTACCTTCTCTACTGAGACCCTGAGCAAATAAAAACTTTTTAAAGAACAATCAAATTTTTGGTGGCTTAGCCCAGAGTAACCAAATATATCTGATACAATGAGTCATTCAAAAGGGAAAAAAAATGGAATATTTGACACCTACATTCATAGTTTGGGATATATCTCAGATTCATCTAAATCAAAGTCCACTACAAGTGTCTGAAATAATCATTTATTCAGACTTAACTGTTTTGCACTTATTCCCCAGTAATCATTTGGCTGTGAGAGAATTTCAGTAAATGAGAGAATGTTAAATCATCCTTCCTGAAAATCTTTCGGTTGTGGACTCATTCTCCTGGCCCCACATGTGTCATATTACTTGGACTAAGGAGTAAGATGAAAAAAGGGGCATGCATGAGTAGTCACAGGCACATTTTCCTCCTGATTCTAAGGGGCCCAGAGGTGGGGTCCAGGTGTATGTGGTAGGAAGTAAAATGTTCCTTCAGAATAGCTTTAAGCCTCGGACGCCTGGGCAGCTTAGTCGGTTAAGCGACCTACCAACTCTTGACTTCAGCTCAGGTTACGATCTCACTATATGTGAATTCAAGTCCCGCATCTGGCTTTGCACTGACAATACAAAGCCTACGTGGGATTCTCTCTTTCCCTCTCTCTCTGCCCTTCCCCTGATCTCTTTCTCTCTCTCAAAAATAAATAAATGTTAAAAAAAAAGAATAGCTTTAAGCTTCAAGTATTAGCATACTTGCACAATTTTTATAGAATCAGCAATGATACTACTTCTAAGCTTGTGTATTGATCTTGCCAGATCTTAGGAACTATGAATGTAAAAAGAAGCATTAAAGTACTAAAAATATTTGTAAGAAACCAAACCAAAACCAAAACAACAACAACAAAAACATGGCTCTTTAATAGAGCATGATTTTGAAGAATGCTAGGCAAGAAGGAGCCTAGCAAAAGATTAGACTGGAGATGTAGGCAGGGGTAGATAATTCAGCTGTCTTATACCATCTCAGTAAGTTTGGACTTTATTTCAATGACATTCAGAAATTATTAAGAGATTCTGAACAAGGAAAATGCATGATTGCATATACATTTTTTTGAAGATCATTCTGGCTGTTCAGAGAATGTTAGTAGGTGTAGGGTATTAGAGAAGGAAAAAGTAGAATCTGGAATCTTAGATAGAAATGTAATAGTAGGGGCATCTGGGTGGCTCAGTTGGTTAAGCACCCAATTCTTGATTTCAGCTCAGGTCATGATTGCCCAGATCATGGAATCCAGCCCCACCCAGGTTCTGCATTGACAGTGTGAAGCCCACTTGGGATTCTCTCTCTCCCTCTCTCTCTGCCACTCTCCAGTTCATGCTCTCTCTCAAAATAAACAAACATTAAAAAAAAGAGAAAGAAAAGAAATGCAACAGTCGTCTATGTGAAAGAAAATACGACTTGTGTTGGGAAAGGCAGAGCCCAGCATGCAGTCTCTTGACCCCACCAGGCTACATGAGAATGGGCCTAGGACCTTGAACACTTCCTTACCAAGAGATAAAGAGCCCATACAATTTGTGCTGAGTTTACAGCCTAGAATGAGAATAGTTTTCCCTTTTTCAGGCGCAAGGAATACTCCTTTGTTCTGCTTAAGTGTGTATGTAAGTGGCCTTCAGACACACTCGCAGCTCTGAATATCTAAGACTCCACAGACAAGGGATTAGCTTGCTGTGCAAGAGGGGTGTGAGTAGGCCAACTTCCCTGCATCAGCTGCCAGGGGACCCACAGGCCATGGGGTCTGACACCCAGGACTGGAGCTGAAATCCGTGTCTTCTCTATGTGACCACAGCATTGTTCTAACCACTGCTTGACTGTGTTGTGATTTCCTTGGCATCTCTGATACCAAGATGCAGTTGGCAGAGTATCTGGAGTCCTCCCCTGGGATTGATGACCAGTGCACAGTGTTCTGCTCCACAGCTTGGGCAAATGAGGTAGCAGTGGGAATGGAGAAAAAGAAAGAGCAGGTATATTTTGAGTCATGATTAAAAGGGCCTGTTGAAGCCGGAGTGTGGTTTATAAGGGAAAGGGATAAGTCAAAATGAGCTCAGGTCTCATAAAACATTTAGGTTGTGATGGGAGGAATTTTGCTTGGGTTAAAGTGAGTCAACTGTGGTGGTTTGGAAGAAAGTAACAACAACAACAAAAAGATACTTGAATAAGAGATGCTGTACTAAAAACTGAACTAAAGTAAGAGATAAGCTCAGTTACTGAACATAAATCTTGGAATCTCAAGAATGAAAAATCTAGAAAATGTGATCATCAAAGTTCCTTGCATTTATAAATTTATATAACTTTGTGATTTTATATTTAAACAACCTAATATCTAGTCAGACCTTACATTCATGCACCAACATTTAACAGAATTAATCTAATAGACACACTAGACACCGTTAAACATTAAAGATACAGAGGCAAAATAAGACATTTCTCATCATTGTCCAAATGGAGCTGCCAATCTAGTAACAGACGCAACACTCATGGTGTTTACCATGAATGTTTACCATGAATAGTCATAATAGAGGGCCTAAAAATAAGTTTGGAGATTTATGGTTGAGATGAGACAATAAAATTTGTCCAAAGTTATAAAAAGCAACCAACTCAAGTTAATTTGAACTATAATAACAAGTAAACTATCTTATAATATATTGAGCTTTTTCATTAATTTAGATCACTTACCCTAATTTATTTTGACCTTGTAGACAGAACTCTTGTTCTTACTGGCTATCTAAAATACCACTATCTTAAAGTCATACAGCTTTCAACAGAAAGAAGATCAAAAGTATAAGTTTAAAACCGCTAGATTTGTTCTAAATGTTGCCAAGTTCTTTCAGTTCACTTTGAATTTTACTTTGTTTTGCCTGGGTGGCTCGGTCGGTTAAGTGAATTTTACTTTGTTTGAAGTAAACCCATTTTATGTATTTTACTCTGCCCTTGGCCTCAGCATTTGAGAATTTGAGACAGTCTTTAGAGTGATTTACAGATACTCCTACATCAGAATGGTGTCTAAGACACATATTGACATTTTACAGTAATCTCCATTTGTCCCTTCCAGAAATATGCTATTGAACTGAGTCTTAGATCTGGAGCCATCTAGGAAGATGCCATGAAGTCCATCAATCTGATGTCATCATCTGATGACTGATGTGTGAGGTACATCTTTAAGACAATGTCTCACCTGTAAATTTACCAAGGATTAACCTGATAAAACTTAAATTGGGGGAATCTCAGAGCATAGGTTATTTCCAAAATTTCTTATCAGATACGTACACAGGGAATATATTTTTCTTGGGTTTATGATATCATTTACTCTCATTTTAAGTCTGATCATATTGGTGAATGATTATTTTTGTTTTGTCCATTTAGGTAAAGAGCCATCAATTATCTTTATCTCCTATAACTTTCCTTTAATAACTATGTGTTATATTCTAAATGGTCTTCCCACTGAGCTCCTGAATATGGCTTTGTACTTTCGATCTACCTCCTCAGTTTTGTCACTCTCTGCTCTCCCCCTTCTTGTCTTATTTCTTTACATTTTTACACCTCATGAGGGCTGAGCCTTGGCTGTATTTGTTTACTGTTGTATTCTCAGTGTCTGGTACTTAGGCACCCAAATATTTGCTGAATGTTCAAGTAAAATATCTGAACCTAACTCAACTTTCTATATCCAAAACAAAACCATTTTTCCCTTTTCTCTTCTGATATCTCATTGATTTATTCTCAGTGGCACTCATTTCAACTACTTATGGGTATTGTTATTATATTTTTATGCATCCCTTTTTTTTAACTTTTTTTAATCTTTATTTATTTTTGTGAAAGAGAGAAAGAACATGCAAGCAGGGGAGGGGCAGAGAGAGAGGGAGACACAAAATCCGAAGCAGGCTCCAGGCTCTGGGCTGGCAGCACAGAGACCGATGTGGGGCTCGAACCCATGAAACACGAGTTCATGACCTGAGCCGAAGTCAGATGCTCAACCAACTGAGCCATCTAAGCACCCCTATGCATTCCTTCTTATATCCAATTAAATTTTAGATTGCTCAAGAATAGATATATTGCACTATTTTTTGTGAACATTCATGGCACAGTGTGTTACATACTGAAGACACTGAATAGTACTCTCCTTTCAAGTCTGATCATATTAAGAAGTGATTATTTTTGTTTTTCCCATTTAGGTAAAGAGCCATCAATTAAGGAAATTCTAAAACAGCTGGCTTCAAAAAATAATAAAATAAAATAAAATAAAATAAAATAAAATAAAATAAAATAAAAAGTAAGCTTCAGTTGATTCATTTCATCTTAAAGTTATGATGACTGGTCCTTTTCATTGCTGTGTATTTTAGTGGTGACTTCCATTTATGGGAAATTCTTATTATTATAGTGTAAAATTTATAACTTGTAATAATTTAGACCCTAAAGAATTATATTATCTATCTATCTACCTATCTACCTACTTATTTATCTATAAAACCTAAAAGAATTGGGTTATCTTTGAAAGAGCTATCAAGAAAAAGTTATGTGAGCAAATTAATTGTGTACACCAGATTTATAGTAATGTCTACCTTTTTTTAAAGTAACCATTCCTGATTCAGAAATGTAGAAATTGGTTATGCATTTCTAACCTACTTAATAATCCCTGCTCTATACTGATGGCTTTGATGTCAATGGCTTTTTACTCTACAAATATTCTACAAGATTCTTGAAAGTAAAAATAAAACTTCAATTCCTTTGTATTCTCGTCTACCCAGCACAGTACCTTTGTAGTAGGTAGTCAATGGCTATTGGTTGATTGAATATTGAAAAACTGATCTTTCATCTGTATTACTTCTACAGAATTTCTATCTTCCAATAATCATCTACCATCATTTCCAGAATTTTTAAGTGGTTTTAGGAAAGGGAGTAAGAAGATAAATCTTAGATTCATCACTTAAAGGTGGAAGAGGTTTTAGAACCCAAATAAATCCAATTATTTCATTTTATGGAAAAATATGCAAATATAAGCAATTATACAAAATTAATATTTTTTACACAAATATATAAAATTAATAGTTATACCCCATCCCCAATTTTCCCCCAATTTTTATCTATGAGAGTTTCTCTACATCTGAATGCGTGTCTATATCTGATATATTGACATATGTATATATGCGTATTTATTTGCATGCTTAATAAATGTGCATGTTTGTGTACGTATGTGTCTATATATGTATGTTGCATAGATACAGATACAGATATATAGAGAGGTGTGTGTGCATACCTATATACACACAACTATATTCAAATATACACATAGTCCCCCTATATTTCATGTGATTTTATGCCTACATATGCACACTTACTTTATATTATATTCATGCAAAAATGTAAGTTAATCATTGAAATGAGCAGAGAATTAATTAGGCAAAGCAATCATATTATAATAGTACATTGTTCTTAGTTGTTACAAATCAATTCTATCTTACATAACTGAAATGATTAATAGCTATTTCACTATTAATATATCTATGTATGTGCCCTTTAAAAAACATAACACTTTCCCTAAGTGTTCCTTTCCACTAGCATTTTGTTATCAGAACTAAAATCTAAAAAATAAGCTTACTCCAATAATATCATTTAGAGATATGGCAATAATCTTATAAATCATGAACTTGTCTATAATACAGATTTTTTAATATGATTCAAACTCATGAGAGAAGATGACTTATTATTCACACTAAGCTGAACTGCTAATTTTCAGAGACAAATGCACCTGTGGAAAAAGAAATCATATCTTTAAATTGTATTATCCACTGACAAGACCACATACTGTTTTGTCCTTGTTGTTAATGCAGAAGTCAGAGGGTGTAAATCTCTTCATCTTCCTGTCAGCACTTCTGGCCAGGGTGTTAATGGCCTGCAGCCAGGAAGTTGTATAGGCTTCCAGCCAATCAGCAACGAAACCATTTAATAGGCTTTCCAAACAGGAAGCACAAGTTGGGGAGGTGGGGGAGCTCATTGCTAATGCATTTAGATGAAAACATATTTTAAATCTGCAATTAAAACAAGGGACAAGAAATCTTCATCCTTTTTTGACATAAAGTGGATAGAAAATGCTTCATTTAAGCGAAAGGCTAATTTTACACTGAAAACACATTATCAGCATCTTAACAGATTTCTTTTCAAAGGCTAAACCAAGTCTTCCCCTACCAAGATGAAAGGACTCTCCTTTCTCCAGAAGGAAGCATCAGAAAGTTCTCCTGCTTGCAAAAACCAACACATCTAAGGGCAGATGGTTTGGTCTAGTACAGAGGCTGTAAACTGTCTAATTCTGAGATAAATTGCATTGAACAGTCATGACCACATTAATAATGGCCAGTAACAGTTGGAGGAACTATACAATGAGGTTGTGGAAATGCATCTTTTGACATTCTTGGAGAAAAAAAATCAGAAAGTTGAGACAAAGAATTGCCTAAAATGTCTTGGCAGAGACATTCTCTGGTATCCACAAGGGTTGTATTATAAAAGCACTGGAGATTATATAAGTTTTCAGTAATTTATTTTAACATTTGTCAATGATGAGAGAAGAAATGATCATTGTGGGCAAGATATAAAAATAAACGTTTACACAACTAGTGTCTTTACATCTTAATTGCACAGTATTAAACTCTGAACATCTTTTCTTTGCCTTTTGATGGAACTATCTTCACAGTTAAAATGACCCAGGTTGAAAAAATACAATCTAAAGCCGTACACAACACAAAAGGTAGAAAATAACATGCTTGACTTTCCATTTCCACAAATAGATATTAATGCTAACTTTAAAATGTTAGCAGGGGGGTGCCTGGGTGGTTCAGTCAGGAAAGAGTCCAACTCTTGATTTCAGCTCAAGTCATGATCTCATGGTTCAGGAGATTGAGCCCAGCATTGGGCTCTGCTCTGACAGAGTGGAGCCTGCTTGTTATCTTCTCTTTCTCTTTCTCTCTCTACCATTCCCCCCACTCACACTCTCTCTTTCTCTATCAAAATAAATAAATAAACATTTTAAAAATTAGTAAAAAAAATACTAGAGGAAAAGGTAACACAAGGGTAGGTGAGCCTGCATTGATTAGACCTACAAGTTCCAGAGTAAGAACAGGATTTAGATAAAAGCACAGAGAATCTATAAAGGGTTAACTAAATTTTAAACTCAGAGTTGGTTTTGGGGCATCTGGGTGGTTCAGTCAGTTCAGGGTCCAACTTTGGCTCAGGTCACGATGCTTCATAAGTTCAAGCTCCGTGTAGGGCTCTGTGCTGACAGCTCAGAGCCTGGAGCCTGCTTTGGATTCTGTGTTTCTCCCTCTCTCTGCCCTTCCCCCATTCACTCTCTGTCTCTCTGTCTCTTTCTCTCTCTAAAGTAAATAAATATTAAAGAATATTTTAACTAGAGTCAGTTTTGCAATGCCTGTTGCAAATTGCTGTCTGACTCATAATCTTGGTTTTTTGTTTTTTTTTTTTTCATTTAACATGGGTGTGGCCTCACATACATTTACCATGGTCCCTCCTCTCCAATCTAGTCCCACTCAGATTGTGCTAGAATAGCCTAGGAGTATATCTTGAAACAGAAAGTTTCTGGCAGGGGTCAGCAAACTATACCCTGCAAGCCAAATCTGGCCAACCATCTGTTTTTGTGAAGCCCTCACGATAAGAATGATTGAACAAAATAGTAAGGGAATATTTTCTGACATGTGAAAATTACATGAAATTCAAATATCCGTATCCATAAAACAAAGTTTAATTGGAACATAGCCATGGCCATTTGTGTACCTATTGTCTACGACTTCTTTTAAGCTACAGTGAGAGTTGAGTAATTGTAGCAGTGACTGGATGGCCTGCAAATCCAGAAATATTTACTATTTGGTCTTTTAGAAAAAAAGTTTGATTCCTATCTATGGTAATGTTGGCTCAGGAGTGCTAAATGAATTAGTCAATTTCATGTACAGTTGGTCAATGTGGTTGGGGAGGATAATCCACCGATATGGAACAGTTAATGTGTGTGATCAATTGCACAAAAATGATCACTTAATACCTTAACATTCCATGTAGACACAGCCACAGAGGGCACCTGCTCATTTTAAATGCAACTTTTATGAAGACAATAAAAAAGGTAGAAGGAAAAGGGAGAAAACTTTGTGAAACAGCTTTCTTGCACTTTCTTTTAGGTCCAATTTGATTTCTACAGATACTTAGCTGGCAACAAGTAATATAGTATTTATGTCAGGGATCGTAGAATTTTGTAGAACCTGATATTAGAGAAGTGTAAAGTAAGGGAGCCCTTTTCAGGACCTTTCCCTCAAAATTTCAGCAGCTTTTCCTCCTAAGTCTTCCGTGTGACATAAATGCAAGATAGGATTCTAACGTGATGAGTTTGTGCCTTGGTGGGTGTTATAAGTTCTATAGCTAAAATTGTTTGTCTCTACTTACATTCCCATATATCCACTTCCTTTTGAAGTGCTTTCAGATGTTCCAGTACATTAATTTATGTATCTAACCAGTATTTATCTACTGGTAAATGTATCACATCTACTATGTGTTAGATATTGCTCTAGGCCCCAAGAAAAGAGTAATAAACAAAAGAGATAAAAATATCCTTAGTAAAAGTTATACATTTATGAAGGGAATCAGATAATAAACAAATAAAAAATAAAACTTAAGTATACGAGAAGGTAAAGACTATAATAGGAAAAAATAAATCGGGAAAAGGAGTAAAGTGAGTGGAAGCTAGGAGCCCTGGTGATTGTATATAGGGAGTTCAGGAAAAGCCTGATGGAGAAAAGACCTCAAAGAGGTGAGGGGCTAGGTCATGAGGCTTTGTAGGACAAAACACAGTAAGCAAAGGCTCTGAGGTGGGGCACCTGGGGGACTGCACATGAACAGTCCTATAGAGGATATAACACTGAATCAGCCCCAATGCCTACTCTAAAGGTCTTTTCAGGTGAGGAAGAGGGATAAAGTCAACTGAGGTTTCTAATCCAAGGAAGAAAGTATGTTGTGCTGTATGAGAGAGAGACACAGATAGCAAAGTGCCAGACAAGAAAGTGATTCTTTCAGGTTCAGGAAACAGAAAGGGTTTTGTGACAGGTGGATTATACAGATTGCTTGAAATGGTGGCTATGAGACAGGTGGAAGGAGGCATGAGGAAAGCTTGTAATCAGAAAATGCTGTGCAACACCATAACCAGTGAGGGGTACAAGTCTGTGTGCATTGAAAAATGAAGGGAATGAGAGAGAAACATTAGGGAACAGAACGGAAAATCAAAGGGGAGAGGGAGGAGTGAGCTGGTGGAATCACGGAACTTGGGGGAGAGAGTGTGAGTTTAATCTCATAGACACTTGGCACAGATGTATATTCCATGGCTGTAAAACTGGGGTAAAATACTCAGGAAACAGAATAATTAACATTATGATTAATATGTCTTTTAAATGTTAAAATGGTGTGTGTGTTGGGGTGACAGGGCATGAGAAAACAGATTTATAAGTAAATATAAAACAATATTTGCCTCTAAATTTTTCAGTAATCTCATAATTTTTATTGACTTTACCTTGGAAAATCCTGCTATATGTC
Source organism: Panthera pardus (assembly GCF_024362965.1). Lineage (NCBI taxonomy): Eukaryota > Metazoa > Chordata > Mammalia > Carnivora > Felidae > Panthera > Panthera pardus. The sequence continues at coordinate 66,464,613 of NW_026526710.1, read as the reverse complement.
AGTCATATTGGACTATAAAGATGACCAAAACTTTCCTGGAATTTAATGTTTTGGCCAGAAACACATACACACAGATCTACACACGCACACACACACACACACAATCACTTCCTCTAGACCAGTGGATCTTACCTGAGGGTGATTTTGCTCCCCTGGGAGACACTGGAAATATCTGCAGACATCTCCCCACCTCACTCCCAGTTGTGACAAGCATGTACTGCTTGTGACATTTAGTGGGTGGAAGCCAAGAATGCTGCTAAATCTCCTACCATACACAAGGCTCCCATCCCCCACCCCCCCACACAACACAGAATTATCTGGCCCCAAAGTCAATAGTACTGGGGTTGATCTAGACCAATCCACATCAAGGCATTAGTTTTAAGGGTAAATTTACCAGATAAAATACATCCAGTTAACTTTGCGGTTAAATAAACAATAAGTGTTTCGTAGACTTATGTCCAACACAGTATTTGGGATGTTCTTATGTTAAAACATTATTCATTGTTTACCTGAAATTAAAATTTAACTGAACATCCTGGATTGTTGTTGTAGTTTAGTTTAGTTTTGTTTTGTTTTATCTGGCAATGCTGCTCCAGGGAGATGGAGAGTCTGAAGCAAGCGACAATAAACAGGCAGGTGAGTATTTTAGGGGACAGTCAAAAAGCAAAAGTAAGAAGCAGTTTTAGGGGAGATGCAAGGAAGGCCAGAATTTCTAAGGTAGCTCCTGAGAATTATGCATTTTGTCTCAGTACATTCCTGTTTTGTAGAATACTGCAGATTGACTCTCAAACCTCACCCCAGAATACTGGATCAGAATCTACATTTACAAAGATCCCCAAGGGATTCATAAGCACATTAAAATCTGAGAAGCAATGATCCAGAGGGTTCTTTCTGTTAGCCATTAAAATGCAGAATTAACCCTAGCAATTAAGGCCTATGATATGGAAATTGCTACCATAAAACTCAGTTCTACAGTTTGAAGAAATACACCTAAATGTTCTTTATAAACTCTGGCATCTCAGATAAATATAAGGCTTTCTTAATAAAATATAGTTCAATAATGTAGTCATTGAGTAAAAAATTATGCTTTTGTAGGCCAAATTTGTTAAAAAAAACTATTATTATAAATAATCCTAGCAGTAAAAAAAGATGATAATAGTCCTAGTAAATTAGTAATGCAACTCTAAATAACACTTAACACAGAGAAAAGGAGTGTAGACCAGTGCCAAAATGGATCTGAGAAAAGCTACCAGGAATATCAGATCAATAAACTATATGGATCATTAGTTTCATCAGGACACATACCAAGTCAGTAGAAAGAAATGTAAGAAAGGATGAAACGACTTTCTTTTCATTTTAATTTGTGCTTCATTTCACCCACATGGTCTAAAGTATTTCAAATAAGCCATTATGGGTTATGATTTCCTCATCCCTTGGCAGGTGTTCCAACAGAGCAAACTGATGAAAATGAGAGATTTTCCTTGCTTTTAGCTTCAATTTGGAGAGGAAAGTCTTCAGAAGACACTGCAGTCATCTCTGACAAGGCATAGCTGTATCTCCTTGAAAAACTGATAGCAATGGCAACAGAATCACAAGCCTGAAATATGCAGAAGCCTCCCCAGGTTTTTCAGGGCTGAGCAGCACAGCACTGTTAGGGACACCTTGCTACCAATTCCACATAAATCAGTGGTCCTTCGGCACCAGTAACGACATGAATATTTTATAGAATAGCATCTCTGACTGAGAGTTTAGCTTTTATCAACAGCTGAGATGATACCTGAGATCACAATTCACTTTGATTCCCTACTATTATATTTTCTGCATGTGTTTCTTGGTGTTTTAGGAGTGTACAGAGAACATTATATTCTATGTTTGCATTTCACATCTCTGTCTATCCAGAGGAAGACAGGCAGGTTGTAATGTTACCACATTTTCTTTAGTAAAAACTAAAACAAGCTACATTCAGCGCTGCTTGGATAGCTAGGTTGAAGTCATGAACTGCAGAGAACTTTTAAATACCTTGAAAAGAAATGTTTATTGGTTCTAGCAAAGAATAATAGCAAGTACCTTTTTTTTTCAGGGAAAAAATAGTTTCAAAGTCCAAAACAAAACTTTCTGTTTTTGTTGTTAAGAATTAAATATGTGTGTAGCAGCAACAGGAGCCCATAAAGGAGACAGAATATAGATAGATCTATATTAAATTTGAAAATTTCTGCTTGAAGGAAATTCACCATTTCCTAAGCATGGTTAGTTTGGTGTAAAGGATGACAACCCACCAATGACTGATCGATCATAAGCTCAAAAACAGTTTTACCTTTGTATTTAAATACCTATATAATATGCCAATGTTAACGCTGGTCAATTTTGATTATAAGGAAGTTCCTGTGATTATTTTGCAGTGCTAGAATCCAGCTGTTCTGAAAATCATTTTAAGTAAGTTAAATGGGCCTTCATGATTATTTTAAACCATAAACACAGTTCTTATTTGATTAATAGTAATTGGCTTATAAGTTAAGAAGATACAATGTGATTCATCTCTTTGAATATTGCTAATTCTTAATAATGTCTTGGGTTTTAAGCTACAGGAGCATATTTGAATCCCGATCCACTGGAAAAATTGTAACCGGTTCATTTAAGTTGATGATATATGCTTAATCCCAGAGATATCTATAAGGACCTCATCTCCATCTCTCAATCAATGAAACAGGAGTTTCTGTCTGACACAGAAAGAAAATACAAGCAGTATACTCATTAATTCTGGTCATGGGAACAAAAACAAAGAAGCCTGGATAAGAGAGAGGGAAATAAATGAAAGTAATTTTAGATCAAATCCTTACATGAATCTTCATGAGTCACCTCAGTGTCGGTTAAGTGACCGAGTCCACATTTTGGCTCAGGTCATAATCTCATGATTCATGGGATCGAGCTCCACATCAGGCTCTGCAGTGATAGTATGGAGTCTGCTTGGGATCCTCACTCTCCCTCTTTCTGTGCCCTTCCCCCACACTCACTCACTCTCTCTCACTTTCTCTCAAACAATAAACATTAAAAAAAATTCAAATCCTTACACTGAACCTTCTTTTCCAAACCCTACATAGAAAAATGCTTCATCTCACCAACTTGATATCATAGGATTTTGAACTGAAGGACTACTCAATAGCAGATATTCATATTCTACTCATGGAACTGTCCCCTTTCCTTTCCTCCTCTAAACGTATGTTGCTCACATCAATATCATCCATCTGGCAAGTACAAATTTACTTATGCATCTACTATGTTCTTAACTTTGATTGACATACACCCATGAGGCAGCAATGCAGTTTAGAAAGAACAAGCCATTACCTATTCGGCATGTTGACTGGTCTATTACCCCTTGATAAATCAAAGGGCTTTCATAGACATGGCATATCTTAATTTTGGTAAAGCATTCAATAAATGATAGCATCTTACATCCATGAGTTTACTCACCCATTCAGGACTACACTTTTGGCAAGGCCAGAAGGTTTTAAGTGCTAAAGCTTTAATCCAGATTGAGTGGGGAAGTGGAAAAATACCCTAAAATAGGCCAGGTCATTGTACGCTCCTTCGGGAAGAGCTGGTCTACATGTCTGCTGATTGATATTTCTGTGTTTTCTGCATCTTGGCTCTATTTTCAAGACTAAGATAACCACCATGAATCCATGCATATCGCTGGGATTCAACAGCTTTATGGTGAATGAATGAAATGCTTTGTCTTGTCCTTCTACTATTAACTGTGCTGTGGAGAGCAGAGCAGATTTATTAAATGTTGAAGGAGGAAGTCCTAAGGGAAACTTGACTCTTGAAGACCAAGAGAATTATCTAATTGCTTCTGTTCACATTAAAATTGTGTGCTTATTTGAGGATGGATTTGGGTGAGACTTGTGAGAAGATGGAAATATTTTTGTAGGAATTTAAAAATCAGCGTGGCACTGATTCCAATGAACATCACAGTATTAATATGTTACAAGTAGGCTATCAATAGGATTAACACAGTTGATTTTGGATAAACTGAAATTTTCCAAAGACCTTCTTTCATCAGTCCTTCTTTAAATGTATAATAATTTACTTCTTTTTTGTAGTCCTGAGCTGAAGTCACCAGAGGAGCCCAAACAACTAATAAATAGTAGTGGAGAATTTTTTTTTAAGTGTCATACAATCAATGAGCTCTCACAACTGAGCAAAGCCCTCTCTGTAAGAGCAGCAACTCCTGTTATAGCCATATATAATCACTAGATCAGTGCATTAATATTGCTTTATTTATCTCATAAATTGTCAGTATGACCAAAGTCTGCCTCAGAGGTTTTTACTTTATGACATTTCCCAGACATATTCAACTTTTTCAGTTATGTCTATCACAGGCCATGTAAAACAGCAAAGACCAGGATGGACCACCTGTTCCTTCTGTGAAGTGGTTAAGTATTTGACCAGTATCCAACTAGTTCTTAACAAAGGGTCAAACTCTCACACCAACCAGTTCTGTGATCTTGGGAACAACCACATCCCCACTATGGGATATTTTTGATGTCTCTAAATTGTGTAAAATAATATTGTTATTTCCCAGACTATGTTACTAGTTTGCTATGATGATTAATCACAATAATGCATAGGGATGCTCTTTTGAGAAAGGAAAGGGAGATACTTTAATTATGAGAAGTTTCTAGCTCTTGACCTTTGGCTTTCCAAAACCGCTATGAGTGATACAAGCAAACACTCCTGCCCTATTCCACTATCTAAGAGGCCTCTCCACAGTGACCCCCCATTTTTTAGTGTCTGGAGCTCTCGTCTGCCACGATATGCACTTCCACAAAAGCCTCCTGGGAGGGCTCACTTCCTCTACCTTCACTGTTTTTCCTTTCAGTTTGACTGCCCTTTCCAGAAGGGTTTTCCAAATGGCTATTAACCTCCAACTTGACTTCTAAACTGTCTGGTCTCAAGCCTCAGATAGGTCAGGTTTCAGAGGGTTAATGAACTTACAGACCTCAAAGGGCCTGAAGAAGCCAAAAAAAAAAAAAAAAAAAAAAAAAAAAAGTTGCCTAGGAACCCTGGCAGAATTGTGAGCCTTTAATAAGTAATAAGTCACCTCATTACGGGTAGATCTGAGCACCCCAACAACAACCACATACACATATGCGTCTCTGTATTTTGAGTTATGAGCTCATAGGCCGAGTACTACTAGGGTTATTAAAATGGTTTCTCCTCCAAATTTTGCCACCATCACTGTTGCAACTGCCAGTGATGCTTATAATGGTCCATATATTGGACTTGGGAGCTGGCATTCCTGAACTCTAATTCCAATTCAAGAATTCATTTAAATCTTGAGCAAGCCATACTCCATTCTTCCATCTATGAAATGGGTATAGTAGCCTGCCTCCCACAGGGCCATCTTCAGAAAGACTGGAAGTGACGTTTTGAGCAGCAACCATCAGGTACTTCTTGAATAGACAACATATTGCTACCTAGACTACATAGAAAAGAACAATGATTGTCTTGACTAGAAAATCAGAAATAGATTCCAACAATGTACATGTTTATGAAAACAAGCCAAAGTCATTTTTAATTCCCTCTTTCCAGTAAGCTCTTTGGCATCAATTTACATATATTCTCTTAACCAAATAATAAAATGATTTTTCTTCCTTTGAAAAACTCATGGCCAATGTTTCGTCTAAAAAAGGAAGTTCTAATTACGAGGAGATTATTATTTTCTCATTTGCACAGATTTGGCTCATTAGAGCTATAATCCTTTTCCCCCAGCCTACAGACTGAAAGTAACCTTTTTCTATGATTCTGAGAGTAAAATTGACTATTTTAACAAAAGTTCAAATCCCTGTGACTGAAAGACCTGACCAGTGTGACCCTTAATAACAGCAGTGACCAGAGAAGAGATCAATTCTCAAATTCCAGTCGAGGGACTTCTTAGTAATTGTTCATGGAAGTCTCTGGGCTTAATCTTGGTGGCCTCATAAAAATATGATTTTAAATTCGAATTATGCTATCTAACATCATGGTGTCTAGCCAGCCAAATTCAAATGACATTTAGTTTATACTTCTCTAATCTCTCCAAGTGCTTCAGTAGGTCATTTATAGAATTGAGTCTTAATGGTTAGAAATTAAATTAGAAAGGAAATATGCATCATGCTTCTACTGTCTAAAATGAAAACTTTTTTTTTTCCCAGTTAAGTGGACCATCTTTCTCTTTTGGATATTTAACAAGAAAAAAGAACTAATTTAATGGAGTGAGCTCATTAATGCTACTCTAGCCCATCCATTAGCATGTGTCTTTAGAGCAAAGATAGCAAGATGTTACTCAAACACATCTACAGCCTGAATTTACTAAAAGCACTTCCTCACAGATTCACCTCATTAGGCGTTTACTTAGTATTTGTTTTTGGCAGAGCATCCAATCTGTTTAAGAAGGAATATACATGATATCAATTTTTTTAACCTTTTTCTCCCCCAAATCCACGTGCAATGTTGATGGATCAGTTAAATAAGAAAATACTGTGATGCAGGAAAATTAAAAGAAGAGGATGTGAATCAGCTTAAACATGTGGAATGCAACCCACTGACTTATAGTTAAGATCCTAGTTAAGACCAGAATTTAATTTAATCCATACATAGTTTGTTGTATAGCAGTTATTCATAATCTGTATGCCAAGGAACTCTGGGGTAAGTGTGGTGCATGCTTTTCGGTTATGGAAAGGAGCCCATGAACTGACATACATATTGATCATTATCTCAAAGCTACTAAAATCACTTTCAAAGTAGATTCGGAACTATTTTATAAGAATGCAAAGATACTATTATTACTAATAAAGCAAAATTTTATTTAGACTTTTTACCAAGTTCATAATAATGGATATTGCCACTTTGTTTTGCTTCTTAAATTTATGGCTAGCAAAAGAATAATTCTGTTATCTTAAGTTCCATAAAAATCTTAAAAAGAAGACTTTGTAAACAGAAAAAATCAAGTTATATATATATTTATATATATACATATACATACACATGCATACACATATGTATTTAAATTAACTGCTTAAGGCATCCAACTGATTTTGTAAAGTTGGCTCAACTATCTTAAACACTTTTGTGGCCCTGAGTTGAGTGATCATAAACATTTTAACACATTGTTAAAGCATGCTTCCTAGGAATTTAGACTCTAATGTCCTTAGTCCCCATCTTCATGACCATGAGGCCCTTTGACAATAACACCTTACTGAGGGCTTCTATATGCTTTCTCCAATCACAATAGCAATGCCATGACATACCAGGGATTATTCCCATTTTTACAGATAAGAAAACTGAGGTGTAGAGAGGTTCATGAGTCTTTGCCTTAGTCCATAACACAAAATTCCTGGTAGAACTGGAACTAAACCTGCCATTATTGATTCCAAAGTTTGTGTGTAATCTTTGTACCACATCCTGGACACATCCTTAATGACAAAGTAAGTCACTGAGAAGGTCATTGATTAAAATACTATTTCAAAACTTTATACAGTTATACACAAATACAGGGCAATATTACTCTGCTTACTATTATATCTGTGAATGTAGAAATTATAGGGAGGAAAGAAGTAATAACAAAAATATATATATACTCTTTTACTCTAAGTCTTGATCCTCATTCAGATCAAATTATTGGAACTGCCATTCATGTCAAGGATGCTCTGAGTGAAGATGAAAAGTTGGGATATGGAGGAAAGATAAACAGAACCTGGAAATGGCCTAGGGAGAGAGACTGGGGAGCAGGAGAGCACTAGCAGCTGGGAGAGAAGAGTTGAGAGCAGAATGGGATGGCTGGGCTACTTCACAGAGAAGAGTTCCATGCAGAGTGCAAAGGGAAACCCATAGACAGCCCCGAGCATGACCCTCCATGGTTTGCCTGATTTCCAGGCGGCAGATCACATCCTTGTGCAAACTACCTTTTCATTCCACTATCAGCATGAGTTGGGAGGCTGCCTGGATTGCAGGTCTGACCTGGGAAGCCATTTCTGACAGTTTCACTTAAGAAACCCAGGTCATGGCTTTCATTCCTGTGGGGGCCAATTATCTCTGCTCTGACAAACAGAAACGCAGCTAGTCCTTGGGAGGCCTCTCAAAAAGCATACCCATTGTTAATGAGTCGGTGGAAACACCTTTGGATACTAAGACACCAAAGATTTCTCTTCCAGAGTTACACATAGCCCCAAACCCTGCTGGTGGCCTTTATGTGAAGGATAACTAATAAACAGCTTTGATAAAAGTGAGGGTTGTGAGTATGATTCTGTGTTCTCAAGCTGATACTGTTAAAAACTGCAGAGAATTAATAGGTGCCTGTAGTATGTCGACCATGCTTGTGAGCCTAGCAGGTAAATCAACTGCTTTAGATGCAAGATGTCTAGTTTATGATGAAGTAATAGCATTTGACTCTAATTCGACTTACTTTCAATTATTTATTTATTTTTACTCTAAAAGTGAAGCATGAAAAGAGAATTCCACAAAATCTTAATGGTGGATTAAGATAGGTTTAGTCTTGATTTTAATTTTTAATAGGCTGAGAAATATTAATCCTCTACCTTCAGCTTTCTCACTCTACCTCACAGACACACCCATCCAAATATCACACCAGTCACTCCAAGAGTTTGAGAGGTATTTCAGAAACTGTCTCAGGTCACTGGATACAGATCTATGAGCACAGAATAAATAAGTAGTTGGAATTTGTCCTTATGATGCAAAACAGGATCAAAAGAAGTCAAACCAGCCTGTCTATTTAGAGTATTAACCATACTTTCCACTGGGATGTGAAATTAGAGGCAGTGAACACATAAAACAGCTTTGTGTCTACTTATAAAACCTATTAAAATTATTTTTGCCGTACAACCTAATGTTCAGCATTGCTACTTTACAGATGAGAAATCCAGTAAACTAAGGTCAAGGAATGCTATTTGCCCAAAACTGGACACCTAATGATTTGTGTATTGGGAACTGAGATCCAAACTCATTGCTGCTAGTGCTTTTTTACTATAATAACTCTTCCGTTTGCTCATTTACCAAAACAAAACAAAACAACAAAAACAAAAAACAACAACAAAACATGAAAACAAACAAACAAACAAAACAAACCTAAAGACTGGGACTCTTGCCCCTAAGTTCATCAGGCAGGCTGCATCTGTGGGTCTCCAACTTGCTCATAAACTGCAATGTTCAACTATGATCATTTTTGCATGTTAGCCCATCCCTATCTTGCCTGCTCATAAGACCTATGGCCTTGGTCTCTCACCCAGGAGCAGAGAGAGCCTGACATATTAAAATATTAGAATCTCTGCTTCCAGGCTCTGGAAATCAGGCAATCTACTACCGTTTCCTGTGTTGACCTGCTAAGTTTCTGAAGGTAAATGAAGCCCTGAGGAACAGTGATAGCCTCACTCCCAACCTATTCTCTACTATCCACTAAATCCATCCATTTGGCTTTCCTGCTGAAATGTGGAAATCCAGTTTCCCTGCTAGTTACACACACAGAAGGTGTACTCTTTCATAAAAAGGTTGTATAATTTACTGCAGTGTAATATGAAAAGTTTCTCAGTACAGTACTTGGTATGCAATAACTAGTGAGAAATTAATGCTGCTTGATCTTGATTTCCAACTATTTTGAGACCCGATGGTCTTAGATGAATTTCTTTTGCTCATTCACTTAGTCATTTGAAATGCTTACAGAGGATGAATTCCTTGCTCAGCTCTCTGTTAGGCACCAAACTTCTGAACCTGAGCATGGGCTGCCTGGTCTGCAAAAGCAACATGAAATTCCCAAACCTCTGGGTGTATCAGCAGTTGCCCCAGTCCTGCTTAACTCCGGAGTCTCCTCCCTATGGATTTTGTCATTACTTTTGCCTATGCCCAAACTCCTTGTCACTATGTCACTATGTCTCAATCCCACAGCCTTGCCATTTGATCTTAGGAGAGGAATTGAAAAAGTGATATAAAATCAAGTTGAAGCGTACAATAAAATGAAGAATGCAAAGCCAGAAACTTTGGGGAAGAAATGAATGGAATATTTCAAAAGGTAGAATTTTTAAGTCTAGAAGAACCATCACTGTAAATTTTGACTCATTTTTATAATCACTTGCCAAATGAGATAACAAATATATAATTTCCATAGTAAGTATTCAATAAATGTTGACTTTTCAATCATAGCAACTATTATCCGTTGTAACTTATCTAAGTGTACATATGCTTGTTATTTATGTGACTTTCAAGAAAAGAACAAAAGCTTAAAAATTTTAAAGGAGTAGACATCTAAGCACTGAAACTGAATAAAAATAAAAGCTCAGTGCCACTTGAGTTATTGGTTTAAAATAAATTTATATGTACCTCAAGGGTCTATTTGACATTAGTGGAACAACTGAGTTTGATATACTATCAACATTTGTAGAAATAAAGAAAATATGTTCACTTTATATTGATTTGCCTGTTTTCAAAGAACATTAGAAAATCATCCTACATAAAGTATACTAGGTGCCCAGAGATTTTGTTTTGTTTTGTTTTTGTTTTTAGGATTCCGAAATCTTGTAATTTTTGACTTGTTGAGCAAATATAATTAAAAAAACAGATGGATAAAAGATAAAAAGCAATCATCTCATATTTTTAAAGCCTACCTTTAAAAATTAATATGGAAAGGTAAAGATTATTGCTAGAGAGTACCTTGAAGCAATATGATTATATAAAAAGTACTACCAATCCTGAGTATTAAAAAAATAATCGTTTTGATTTCTTTTCTTGTATGTCTGTAAGCCTAGAGAGTTTTGACATTAGTTTTTATACTTTAGCCTTTTTTTTTTTTTTTGATAAAGGAGGACAATTTTTAGTTAAAACGTATTTCAATGGTGCTGACTGCTGTTGATATATGAAAAAAATGAAATCAATGCTATTTTGAATATAATGGCCAAAGAAGGGTATATGTTTGTGTGGTATGTATATTTTGCATTAAAAAAAAGCTATATTCGGGGCGCCTGCGTGGCTTGGTCGGTTAAGCGTCCAACTTCAGCTCAGGTCATGATCTCACGGTTCGTGAGTTCAAGCCCGGCATCGGGCTCTGTGCCGACTGCTCAGAGCCTGGAGCCTGCTTCTGATTCTGTGTCTCCCTCTCTCTCTGACCCTCCCCCATTCATGCTCTGTCTCTCTCTTTCTCAAAAATAAATAAACGTTAAAAAAAAAAAAGCTATATTCAATGTTTCAATTATTCTTATAGCATAGCATATAAGACAACCATGTGGTGTCTGGTTTAAACCTATTTATAAGGTTATAATTATAGTAAAGTATGTTGTTTAATGAATACTTCTATTATCATTGTCCATTTTTGATTATCTACGTTTCTTCCGATATCCAGAAGTTAGAGTAAGTGCTAGCAGAGAGAAGGTGCTCACTAAGTACATGTTGAATGGATGAATGTTGAAACTTCTGCTATTATTCCAACATATCCGTTTAGAATCAACTGACCTTCAGCATATTAGACTTGACATTGCCCATTTTCAGGTTCTCTCAACTCAATTTGCTATTTATTTGGAAAAGAGAAATAGGCTAGGTGGATTTAGGAAATTTTGGCTTATAGGAAATGGTAATTAGAATAACTCAAAGTGGAAAAAAAAACAAAAAAAAACCCTACAAAACTTATGACTAAATTTTTAACCAAACATCTTTCTGTGCTTCAGGGTTACAAACTCCATATAAAATGAAAGGAATAATCGAGATTGTTCCACCTGGAGTGGAAACAATCCACTGCCAGACAGAAGTGAGTGGGCTACTTGGAACTCTATGGCCCTGGAAGTTCTACTTTACGCAAAATATGATACTTTTGGGGGTGCCTGGGTTGCTCATCTGGCTGAGCATCTGACTCTGATTTCAGCTTGGGTTGTGATCCAGAGTCATGGGATTGAGCCCTGTGTCAGGCTCTGTGCTGAGCATGGAGCCTGCTTGGGATTCTCTCTCTCTCTCTCTCTCTCTCTCTCTCTCTGTCTCTCTCCCTCACTCTCCTTCTCAAATAAAACAAAACAAAATAAAATAATAAAATAAAAATAAACATAATTTCTGGACTGAATTTTAAATATCTTAAGAAAATGTATACAGTATTTAATAAACCTGGGTAAAATTATATAAATTTCAAGGATAATCTATTAACAAAGTATATAAAAATGGGAAAAATACAAAAACATAGTTTTAAAGGGCTAGGTATATTGTAATAACTTTACGTTCCATTCTTTTTTTTTTTAATTTTTTTTAACGTTTATTTATTTTTGAGACAGAGAGAGACAGAGCATGAACAGGGGAGGGGCAGAGAGAGAGAGGGAGACACAGAATCAGAAGCAGGCTCCTGGCTCTGAGCCATCAGCCCAGAGCCCGACGCGGGGCTCAAACTCACGGACCGTGAGATCATGACCTGAGCTGAAGTCAGATGCTTAACCAACTGAGCCACCCAGGCGCCCCTACGTTCCATTCTTAACCCACTGTGATAGACACTGGGGGAAGGGTCACCTCACTTTGAATAAAAAGACAGTACAGACTTTGAACTGACAGATTATAAATATATCACTAGTTGTAATAATCTACCTGTGGGCTTTCCCTTCTTAGTAGTTTTAAAATAATAAGAATAAAAATCCTGTTTAATTCCCTGTTCATTCACTACTAGAAGCATAAGAGATTTTAAAAAAAGAAAGAAAGAGAGGAAGAGAGATAATATTGAATCTATGAAACACTATGACTATGTTAATGTAGAAAAGACAAAGAGGCAAATGAAAGACATCTGTGGCAGCCATTAATTTATCTGGCGAAAACTGGCTAAACAGCCATCTGGATGTAGACTGTGTTCAATATCACAAAATGAAACCTGACCCTAGAAATTACTCTACATTTTCTAACTTGGGGGAAACAATAGTACTCAAAATTTATACTTATGATGACATATGTATACATATACAAAATTATACATATGATTTAAATTCCATTTCCTGAAAAACTTTTATTCAAGCTCTTTTGCCAAAATCATCACAACAGTGTGTGAGTGAAGATAAGACTCCAGTTAGAGAACAGGCAGAGAAAGTGTTTTCTAAGGGATGGTTGAAAAAAAAAAAAAAACTTTCAAGGAAGCACTATTAATCCTTTTCTATTCAAGATGCTAAACAGTGTCATCCACACATCCTAGTTATACATTCATTAGAGCAAACAATAAGTTACAACCGATAATGTAGGTAAAGCAGAGCTTTACTGTACAGGCAGAGCCAATAATGGATTGTTCCCTCCACAACAACATCAACCAATGAGACAGCACATTTAACAACCAGCTGTAATATGCCAGTTAAAAATATGGTTATAAGGAAGAGGGGTAAGATTTTAATGCCTATTTTTGAGAAACGTTTCTGAAAAGTTAAAGCTAATTGCTGAACTAATTGCACTTCTCTTGAATTTCTTACACACAAATGATGTGCTTCCAGATTAATTAACTTTACTTCCGAAGAACTGGGAGTGATTCCAAATTTTAACTGTCTGATTACTCCACTTCCTTGGAAAATATTCCTTATAGCTCTGCCCTTGGGCACATGATGTGAGAGGTATTTCATGGGGTGTAAGTAAAAATGCAGAAATAATTCTCTGACTTAGCAGCTGATCTTCCATACTTTAGAATGGTAAATATATATATTTCTGACCGTCCAAATTGAAGATTCAGAAAACCAATAAACCCAAACAACTATCTAAATACTGTAATTTCTAGTCCTATTTTCTTCCAGTTCTATCCTACCCAAGAACAATAATGTTCTTTCATGACCTGGGTGTTGTGTTGTTTAGAAGACTTTATTCCTGGGCTTGGATATTTTTCTATTTTACCTCTCAAAACATATAAAGTTGAAAAGTCCATGTGGTCTCTCTGCTAAACCTTCTAAATATGAATGAAATCAAAAGTTCATTTCACTGATTGATACATAAGAAATCTATGTCTCTTTGGCTCCTTCTTCCGTTACAAAATTCTTTTTTAGATTTTCTGCCCTTAAAAAATGGAAAAAAAAATGGAAAAACATACTAATAAATAATCAAGTTATAAAAGCTAGTTTTTGCGAGTTTTGCTGCTTGGGGACATATTTGGTTGCCAATGATGCTTTATTTAAAAAAAAATCTTGAGATTCCATTTTGGTAGTAAGTACAAATGATGCTACATTGCCTGTGAATTTTTGTGCCTTGATCTTTACAATGTTCTCCCCCTACACCAAGTTCATAGTTACTAGATTTAATTTCAGCTGCTCAGCTAAGGGCATTATTCCTATTCTTGATTTTAAGTAAAGTTTTCCCTGCAGAGTTAGAGAAAGAAAAAACAAACAAACAAACAAACAAACAAAAACGGCCAGTTCTATCCATTGTTGGCAGGTTTTGTAAAATTGGGACCAGCAGGGAATCAATCTTTGTTTTAAACAGGAAAGTCACTCTAGCTTATTTTCAAGAGGGAAGAGCAACACATAATTAACTGAGGCAGGCCTGACTTAGGGCAGATGGCAACAGTAGACCAGCAGAGAGCATACCTTCTAGAACAAAGGTTCCTGCTGGGCAGTACCAACCCACAGAATTAGGAGGGAAAGCTTTCTCAAAAACTACATGAGTTTCAACTACCATAATTTGTCTAAAAACATCCTGGAAAACACACACACACACACACACACACACACACACACACACACTGCATTGGAACTGAGTGCAAAATACAAATGAAATTCAGCAGCAGGAAGAAAACACAATAATGCTATGATTCAGTAATAACAGCAAATATTTTTGACAGTTTAGAATGGGCCAGATATTATGCTAACTTCTTTGAAGCATTATTCAACTCTGGATTTGCAACATCTCCGAGGTACACAGTATCATTGCTCCCCTTTAACAATAACTTTTAAAAAATCATTAAGAAGTTGTCAAATGTGCCTGACATTGTAAGTTGCCACACAAAGTATTTGGGTGTGTATATAAACACAGAAAATGGGACAGAATCGAAAGTCCAAAATTCACTTAACATAAATGGGAAAATATGTGTAATCTCAAACCATCAGGAAAAGATGGATAATTACATAAATGTTCTTGGGACAACTGGGTAGCCATCTGGAAAAATATTCATGAAATCAGAGCCTGACCGTAACTAATGAAACAGGATAAATTCCAATGGATAACATATATAAATGCAATTATAGATAAATACATTGCACAAGTACTAGATTAAACCGGGAATTTTTGTATAATCTTGGAATGGAGAATGCCACTGCAACTATTACACAAAAATCTGAAGCCATTAAAGACAACATTTATAAATCAAATTAAATGAAAAATTTTAAAACTGTTTACCATAAATTACCTGCTTTACCATGTCCAGGTAATTGATAGGATAGGGTAATCAGCAGGCACTAGTTAGTGTTAATTCACACAGTCAGATTCAAAATATCAAAACTGGAACAATCTTAGAGATTACCACCTCCTAGTCATGTCTTATGGATGAGAAAAAGTGGCAAGTGGCCTACTCAAAGTTACAGATCTAATTGATGCTTGCATCATTCAAAGGGGTATTTCTGGAGTTACGAGATTGCCTCACACTAGCAAAGCAAAGCAGAAGAAACAATTTTATGGTTGGGGTAATAAACCTTGCTCTAATGGTGAAACTGGGAAAATAATAATTATTAATAATGCCTGTTTCAAGCTTTCTCTACAAACCAGATCATTGTATATACTTTATATACATCAACCTACTAAATAAAGGGCTGTCATTATAATCCTATGTGAAAATGAAGACACTTATTCAAGGTCACAGCTAATATGGTGGATAAGCAGGTTCTGAACTCAAGAAGTCTTATCCCCACCCACTCCCTCTCTTGTTGTTACTCTCTTTTCAAAGATTGAACTAATAGATAAAGATTAGGTTCACCACTGGGAATTGCACCTGTTCCTTCTAATTTACCATTAACCCAGCATTTTTAGATTCACCTGAAGAATCTGTGCTTGGGAGTATATGTATGGGGGGGGGGGGGAGGGAGTGGCACAAAGATGGATTGATGACAGCCTCTTTATATATTCACAGAATTGTCATTTAGTGAGTAATTTGATGCTCAGTTTGATGGCTTTATCATTTCCATCTGAAAAAGCTAAATTTCATGCATCATTATGACTATACTATTTGCTAAAATACTGAAATATATCTGTTCTGATAATCAAATGGTTTCTCGTCTGAGCCCTCAAGTGCTATGATGCCCACACACCCTAGGCCCTCCATGGGCCACCTCAATATACAGAAGCCAATAAGTCAAGACCATTTGAGTAGCGAGTTTCCAGATTCTGATTTAGCAATATGGTTGACATTAATTCTGACTGGTCAGTGCTTGTACTTCACAGAATGTCCAACACTGGACCATTCTTCCAAGTATATAAATTTCAAAGATAAGTCTAAAACATAGACATCAAGGCAGAAAGAATATGGAAAGGTAGCAAAACTTTCAAACCAAGTCTACATTAAGAACAAAACATTTCTGGATGTATTACAGTATTTCATATGCAGAATAGATGGAAAGAAAAATAATGATGAAAACATGTTCCAGAGTGAAAGCCCATCTCAGCTGAAAGTGTTCTATGGTAAAAAAAAAATAATAATAAAATAAAATAAAATAAAATAAAATAAAATGGATACATTTTACCTATAATGTCAGGGCTCTATAACATAACACTCATTTGCTAAAGAGGTATAGATCTCCATCACATACACTTTTTTAATTGTTTTTTTTATATTTTTTTAATCTTTATTTATTTTTGAGAGAGAAAGAGAGAGCACACGCAGGGAAGGGGCAGAGAGAGAGGGAAACACAGAATCCAAAGCAGGCTCCAGGCTCTAAGCTGTCAGCACAGAGCCCAACACGGGGCTTGAACTCACGAACCACGAGATCATGACCTGAGCTGAAGTCTGATGCTTAACCCACTGAGCCTCCCAGGTGCCCTCCATCACATACACTCTCAATCTCAATGATTGTTTAATTCTCACTGGAGGCCTCCCTCCCCCACTGCTTATTTTAATTGAAGCTCAACCATTAGCATTTTCCTACCTCTAGCTTTCCACAATAGGGTCAAAGTATACCACTTCTAAAAGCTCTGCATGTGAGACTAAAAGAAGCATCCATCATTGTATATGTGTTGGAAAGAGGTGGACAGTTAAAGCTTAATTCTTTGAAGCTCAGAGCCTCTTCATTAAACCCTTTCTTTCCATTATAGTCCATAAAGAAATCTAGTGGTACCTTTTCTTCAATGCATGCTTCCGGAGACAGAAGTGAGCCACATGGAGTAGTTTATTATCTGCTGGAAAATAATCACCTTCCTAAAAAAGATGACTGAAATGAATGCTATAACTTATGCCATTTGCCATTGCTTCTGTTGAAGGTTATATTTTGTTGGGTCTATACTATGACCTATGAGGAGGACTAGCATTTTACACTGACCCTGAGGATTTTAACTGAGACCTCCCTGTGTTGTCAAGAAATTGTGCCTTACCTGATACAGGAGCCAGGCTTGCAGCCTCTAATTATTTACTCCAGAGTTTTGCGGGGTCTTTTTCCTGGGAGACCAGGGATGGACCCCTGTTGGAATCACAATACAATTTCAGTGGGACCATCGCTGCATTCGGTCCATTGCTACTTTGCATTATGATGGCTCTCTCTACTCTGTCAAAGAGAATTGCTGAGATCATCTATAGTGATTGTTACTTTTTACTATTCTTCACACTTAAAAGAAGTGTCAACACAAGGCTCTCTTTCAGAGTGCCTACAGGTCACAGGGAGGGGCTCAGTGAAGAAATGTAAGCTGACTGGGCAGCTCGGTCTACTTTAAGATGTATTGTCTTTTCCTGGTAACACATGAGAAATATTGTTGCAAATTGCTCTCAGTCCTCTCCTAAGGTCTGCTTTCAAGCTTATTCCCGTGTCCTCTCTGTCTTTCTTTCCCCAAGGGAGCTGGGATGCATCTCAGTGAGTTCATTTTTCACTGACATCTTCTCAAGAAGGAGGTCAGATGTTAGCACAGATGAATACTTCTTGGACAGATCTTTTCATTATGTTAGGCAGAAAACTGACTTTCTTTAATGGCAAATTCTTCTTTCCTTCACCAAAGATTTTTTTTTGTAGTTACTTCATGGACTATACTGCCTATAAAGCACAAATCCTGAACTATTCATACAGAACTTCTTATTCAGAGACTTCTAATGACCAAAACCAGATCACCTTCTCTCACAGACATCACTGAGAGACAGGCATCAAGAAGACTTACCTTTCTCTGAGTTCACAAGGATGACACATGAATAAAAGAACCAACATAATATGTCTTCGGAGATGAATTCTAGTTTTAACTCTACATGGACCTGCTCTTTGTCCTTGAATTTGTTCATATTTATTTGTTCCACTTCTTCTATTTTGTGATACAGTGATATTAATACTGATCTAAATCCTCCAGCATGGTTCTTGGCAAATGGTATAACCTCAATACATATCAAATGAAGGAATCAATGAATAAAATGGTGAGTTAATATGAGGAAATGATTACAAACTGCTTTGTAATGTGCTACACAATAATGTGGGAGTTAGGGAGCAAACTATTATGTGTGCATGTAGAAAAAAATGTGAGGGGACTGTGTATTAGCTAGAGAAAACTAAATCTATTTAAATCTTAAAGAGGATGACTCCCACATTGAGAGACTACGTGGTACCTTGGTTTAGTCCCAACCAGTAACCAAAAGGTTCTCAGGACTCATAGATCTCTCATCCACTTCTTCTCCCGAACACACACACTGAATGGGGAGACTAGAAAGAAGGACTGAATGGCATGTGTAAGATCAAATAACAATGTATACCAAAAATAAAACAAACAGAAAACACCCCATCAATCTTTACCCCTTACCCAATACATATCCTACATAGCATATTGCATGTTTATTTGTTAATGTGTTGATTTCTCTATAATGACAAAGTTCTAGTGCCATCAGATGGGTGATTTTTGTTTTTCCTACTACTGTATCACCTAGATTAGGGAATAGTATATATTCACATACTCAATAAATATGTGCTAAATAAATAGATGAACGAATGTAAACTAACAGAAGCCCAAAATGTACATTTCCTACTCACGAACCTACAGTTCATCTCAGTATACCACATTGACTCTCTGTAAAGCTAGTTTGCCATTTTATGCTTTGGCATGAAATATTACAAAACAAAGTCATAACATCAATCTTGGGTAAGCAATAATTTCTAGTTCTACTCTACCTGGTTAAGGAAAATGTAGCTTCTTGACTCACTTCTTTCTACCATTTCAGTAGAAGCAGAAATCACATTATTCTAATTAGAAAATGATAAAGATAAAAAGGTGAACATAGCTTGAGTGCTTGTTAAAAAAGATTATGACAAAATTTCCTTTACTCAAACAAAAAGCACTATATTATTCCACATCAATTAATAGCATACAAAGTCTTAACAGAAGTTTGTCTTTCTTAGCAGGCAGACAGACACCTGCTCATCTAATGATACATTTGACTAACTAGGCATTCTTGTAGCTCAGAGACTGTGGGCAACGGGTATGAAGTTAAGGATGTTACTGAGGACTCCTATATTCCAAGCAATGTCCTAAGTGCCTTACAACTGTTATACTGTTTAATCCTCATGATAGCCCTATGAGGTTGTCACTTTATAGACAAGAAAATTGAGCAAAGAGATCAATTCCCTTGTCCAGGGTCATAGAGGTGTTGGATCTAAGTTATTACACCTGACTTCAGAACCTATGCTTGTAAGCACCATGTTATATCATGCTAATGTTGTTCTAAAAAAGACTCAAGTTGCCTACAAAACAATCACTCCAGGAAGATGAGTCAGTCAGGAATGGTCCCTACGTTTCCAGCTCTGCCTTACCTGCACTAGTCCTAAAATAGTAGAATAATACTTGAAATCTGTTCCATCAATCTGCTTCTGACAACTAGGTTAAAGTTTACATCATAAGCAATTCACACAATGGAGACTAGCATGTGTGCAATGTAAGTGGTGTTTTAATAGCCACTGTGTAATGAAAAATCCTGGATATGACGTATAAATTAAAAAAAACAAAAAACAAAAAACAAAACAAAACAAAAAAAAAAAAAACCCATGAGATTTACTTTACATTACCAAACTCATGACTAAAGGAAAAATCAGAAATGATGTTAGAAAGTAAGTAATGATGTTTAAGGTATTCACAGATTTATATGCACACTTAAATTTAACTATTAATAAAAAATATAAAATATATATATTTTAATAAAAATAAAAAATATAAATATTCTTTGCAATGAAGCACTTTCCTTATAATCATTGAAACAGTGTCATCCTTGTACATGTTTGTGCAAAAACTGCCATTTCCAGGATGTCCCCCAGCTTCAATCTTTGTGTTTCTCTGCCTCACATTTCACATATGGATGCATGAATCAGACTTGCCTTCATGATATCTCACCAAGTTCTGCTTTTCTGACATCAAAATGTGTGTGTGTGTGTGTGTGTGTGTGTGTGTGTGTGTGTATGTGTGTGGTCTTCCATAAGAAGCCCTCTCCACCTAGCAGGTGATAAAATTTCTTACACATCCTTAAAGCCAAATCGACTTTGGATTCTTTAATTAGTAATTAGCAACCACTGTCAAATCCTTTGCATATACACATTATAGATAGCCATATTCTTAATATCTTTAGCTATTATTCTATATTTTTTTTCTGAAACTAATGTGATTATTTTACATAATCTTGGACAAAGAAGGCACATAGACCTATTGAGTATAATTTTCGATACATGCAAACATTAGAGGTTCTTGCTACCCTCTTTTCTTATGTCTCTAGGATGTATTCGTAGGTCTCATTATCCATATAGTGAAAACTCTGAAATTCAAGATCCCAGTCCTGACTTTACACACGAATTCTGGACTTGTATATTGATTACCTACCTGATACTACCTGATATTCCACTTGAATGTCTCATAAGCACCTCATTCTTAACTAAGTGCAAAGTAGAATGCTTGATTTCTCCAATCTTCCTCCCCTGCAAGTCTTTCTCAACTTAGCTAATCAAACTATAAGTCCGCTAGGACTCACAAACCTAGGACTCATTCTCATTTTCCTTCATTCTTTGCATTTGGTTGCATTTCCCAGTAATGGAACCTGAAAAGAAATTTCTGTTCAAGTGATTTACTGAGGGACTGTTTTATTGCAGTAGTTCTCAACCTGAGAATGCATCAGAATCAAAATACACAATACTGGCGGACGCGTGGGTGGCTCAGACAGTTAAGCTATCGACTCTTTGATTTCATCTCAGCTCATGATCTCACAGTTCAGGTTCGTGAGTTAGAGCCCCGCATCAGGCTCTGCACTGACAGCGTGGAGCCTGCTTGTGATTCTGTCTCCCTCTCTCTTTCTGCCCTTCCTCTGCTCTCTACTCCTCCCCTACGTACTCCCTCTCTCTCTCAAAGTAAATAAAAATAAACTTAACACACACAATACTGGACTCTATCTCTAGAATTTCTAAGTAGGTCTAGGGTGGAATCTGAGAAGTTATAGTTCTAACACGTTACCAGGTGGTATTGATACTACTTTTCCCAAGATCATACTTTAAAAAACACTGCTGTAGGGAGAAGGGATGAGAGAAGTTGAATGGAGGGTGGGGAAAACAAAAATGTGGTCTTAGATAGAACTGAGTGATTGACAGGCATCTCGGCTGCCCACACTCCCAAAAGCTAGAGGATGATTCACCACCTATCAAAGGGTATCTGGAAAAGCCACAAATCACATCTACTCTACCCCCTAAATCCATTTGAATAAGCTTTTTCCAGATTCACCTCCAGAATAGGTACTGAATTTACCACTTCTCACTATATCCGCTGTTAAAACTCCAGTTCACTGTCATTTCTCAGCAGATGACAATTCCTTTCCCAGCCAGAATGGCTTTTACATTTCTTTTCTTTTTACAATGTTTTATATAGAGCAAGAGCCAAATTCCTGGTATGGTCAATCTAAGATCTTTGGAGACACAAAACTTAGAAACCTTTTAATTAAAGAATCTGCTGGTACAAGGTCAATGTTTGAAACAAAGCTCTGATGGAATCACCACTTAACCAGTCTTGTATTATTCTCCTACAATGAATTTTCCATGCATCAGATTTAATTTTTTTAATACAAAGCAGACACTGCCACCTCTCCATGATTCTCCAGTGTACGTGAAAAGAAAATCAAACTCTCTTCCATAGCAACAAGGCCTCAGTTTTTTTTCAAAGTATTTGCAACTTTCTGTTACATCTTCCTAAAGTTCTCCCTTCACCATCACTCCAAACCTCATTATTACCTTACCACACAGAGGTAAAGATGGATGGCTGCTTTGTATCAGGCAGGGCTCAGCCCAAGCCCATCTTCTCAGAAAGACTTGCACAGATCTTTCTATCTAAAATACTTCCCACCACCCAGTCTCTATATCATGTTATCCTGCTTTAATTAGTTCACATCTAAGCTATCTAAAGTTATCTGACTCATTAATCTATTTCCTTGTTTATTGTGTCTCTCCTCATGAGAATATGAGTTCT
The DNA here is from genome assembly GCF_024362965.1 of Panthera pardus. Classification (NCBI taxonomy): domain Eukaryota; kingdom Metazoa; phylum Chordata; class Mammalia; order Carnivora; family Felidae; genus Panthera; species Panthera pardus. The sequence continues at coordinate 66,441,984 of NW_026526710.1, read as the reverse complement.
ATGAATGCAGACTTTGTTCTTCAGTTCACTGATGTGTTCCTAGCACACTGAAGAGTGTTTGGCACATAGTAGGTGTTAAATAAAATATTTTTGAATACACATATGGATGGTGTACATAGTTTGAATGAAGGTGATATTTTACTTCTTCGTCTTCAATTTCTAGACTGGCTGTAGGCTGGGTGTTCAGTTATTTTCTTTAAGACCAGACATGGCCATTTTGGATTAGAAAGATCCTGAGAATCAATCTTATCATGGCTAATCAACATAATTCATATCTAAGATAGTTTCTTTAGGGGAATAAATATATCTGGGTTTTGACAGCTGGACCATCCATCAAAAAGACAGACTGAGCTGATTAGTTTGACCAAAGTTACATTTAGAATGGTTCTACAGATATTGGTACCACTGAGAATTTAGGCATAGTGTAATCACATCAGTGCCTGGATAAGAGAAAATCAGAAAATCAATCTAAGAAAACAAAATGGGTAGAATTTTTTTAGTTAAAAAATTGCCTGTTGACTTCATGGAGAGGAAGACCATGAGGCATGGCTAGAAAATCAAAGCAAAGCAGGAAATAAAATATTATTCGGGTACAAGAGCAAAACTGCCCAGAAAGATGTCAGAATCGTGTCGGACTGGAACCCAGGAAAGCTTCCAGAGGAACATCCAGACACTGAACATCTGGACAATAGAATGCAGCCACCAAAAAAAGTCACTCCTTCAGGCATAATTTCTTTTATAGTTTTTTTTTCTTCTTTTAGGGCAGTGGTTCTTGGTCTCCAGACCAGCAACATCACCATCAACATCAGCATTACCTGGTAACTTTTTCGAACTGCAAATAAATCAGGGCCCACCCCAGACCTACTAAAAGAGAAATTCCTGAGTATAGACCCCAGTGCTCTGTGTTTTAACATGTCCTGCAAGTGATTCTGATGCTGGCTCAAGTTTGAGAACCCATTTCCCAGGGCAAGATTCAACTACCTGGTCGTGGAAAAAAGTGAACATTATTTTAGTTCAAGGTACCTGCAATTGAAAGTACATGGTTTGAAATAAAGTCTGAGTCTGGAATTCTGCTCTTAATTGACCAGGCAATCATCACTGAAGTGCTTTGCCCAACTATTAATGCATTTTCCGTGTATAAACAAAATGTGAAGCTTGCCCCTCAACATCACACACAGTGTTGCACAAAATGAAGGTGGAAAGCACTCCAGAAGAGTGCAGTGTTCTCAGAATGATGAGTATTATTACAATTCAGAGAGATATGTTAGATTTTGCTCTCAGCATAAATTTCTGAGCAATCATAACCTGTTTGCCAAGTGAAGACGCTTTACCTGAATTGCCTTAAATACATATTTGATAGTATTCGGCAATGTTGTCAAAAGGAGGCTGGTGGGGAGGAGCTCAGTTTCTGAGGAAACACCAATCAGCTCATCAATCTGCCTAGCTGTGCAGTCATTTCCTCTAATGAGAGGTCTGTAATTGTCACTCAGGATGACTTAGCATGTCACTGTTGATTAGCACAGGAGACGAAAATGTCTCAGGAGCAAAGTGAGACAAAGCTCACCTTACCCAGTCTTTGCTCTCCTCATGCCTAATTGGCTGGGTAGTTGCAAACTTTATTGTGATAAATGACAACTCCAAACTCACATGCAAACACATGTGCTTGAGCATACATGGATAGATGGATACACATACAATTTATCACTTTATTTAACAGGGAGAGAACTTTTGCATCAATTAAAAATTAGACATTCTATTTTCATATATTGTTGGGTAGGTCATTCATTTGTATATTTTTAAAATTTTTGTTTATGTTTATTTATTTTATTTTGAGAGAGACAGAGTGTGAGCAGGGGAGGGGCAGAAATAGAGGGGGAGAGAGAATCCCAAGCAGGCTCTGCACTGTCAGCAAAGAGCCCAATGTGGGGTCCAGAGACCCATGTGGGGCTCAAGCTCACAAAACCATGAGATCATGACCTGAGCTGAAACTGAGAATCAGACGCTTAATCAACTGAGCCACCCAGGTGCCCCTGTATATTTTCTCAGAGTAAATAAAAAGGTTTTTTTATAGGATCTAGTATATGGTTAAGGGCATTTCCAAGTTCTTTTGCCTTTTAACTAACCCCAAAAATGTAGCTTAATTCTACATAGCCAATATGTATATATTTTTTCTATGATTCTTCTATATGTCCTTTAATCAAGGCAAGATAATTTTGTCATTTTCTGACAAAATTATATATAAAGTTCATTTACATCTTTACTCAGGTTATTTCCTTTCATAGAACCCTCTTACCCATTCCTTGAATTTCCCCAAATTTGATCTACCTGCTAGGATTCTCTTCAAATTTGAACTCAAGTCCCACATTCTGATTTAAGTTTGTCTTTCCACATTTCTGAACTCTTATATAACTCAACCATCTTCCTGGCTTATTTGTCATTGATAAGATATGTTGCTTAGAATTATTATCTAATGTTTCCATATGATCAAAACACTAAGATTCTTTAGGTTAGGAACTATGTTTTATGTTTCATTCTTGTGTTCCAAATAACATCTGCTTCATAGTAGGAATTCAATAAATATTTGTTCAATCATTGTATTTGAGGCTTTAAATGAAACAATTGGTAGGATAATAATGATAATTTATCTCTTACCATAATAGTTAAGATGTTACCACTTTTCTCTGGAATCATCCACGAGAAAGACACAGCCAACACAATCACTGGCATGTACAATTAGAAGACTTGTTTTTCCCCCCTTTCTTACTAATACATGCTAGTAGTGTCTTGAACAACTCTACAAATCCACTGATCACCAGAAAGGGATTCAAATAAGATCAGTAAATCTCACTCTCTAAGAAGTAGAACCATATTTTAAAATTATTTCAACAAAAATATCAAAGTGAAAATATTCTTGACGGATCAGAAGAAAATGCTCGATATCAAAATACAGTATCCCCTAAAACCTCAAATAAGAAAAAAAACAAAAAACAAAAACATATGATTTATAAATCCAAAACCAGGTGAACAATGTCCAAAACAAAGAAATGCAAACTTAGTGGCTCAGTCAGTTAAGCGTCTAACTCTGACATGTCATGATCTCATGGTTCTGTGAGTTCAAGCCCAAACTGGGCTCTGTGCCGACAACACGGAGCCTGCTTGGGATTCTGCCTCCCCATCTCTCTGTCCCTCTCCCATTGTCTGTCTGTCTCTCTCTCAAAAATAAATAAATAAACATTTTAAAAAAATGTAAACTTTATTTTACTTTTCCCATGGTGCCTGTCTAAATCCTCTTTGAAAAACCAAGACAAAAATATATATTTTTAATAAGAATCATATTGTAAAGATGTTTAACTTGAGTCACTAAAATGTGACTTTGAAAGAAGATCCATTTAAAGAGTCAGTTTTGAATGCGTTTAATTTTAAGGAATATATACATATGGTATGTATGGCAAAGGGTAATTTTTGAATAAACTTACTTTAAAATATTTCAATATGTTAAAGTGAAGATAAGTTTTTCTTTGAAGCTAATTATGGGTTGAATGCTTGTGTGCCCCCCAAGTTCATATGCTGAAATGCTAACTCCCATAGTGATGGGGTTAGGAGATGGGGCCTTTGGGACGTGATTTGGTCATGAGGATGGAACACATATGAATGGAGTAGGTACACTCATAAAAGAGATCCCAGAGAGCTCTCTTGTCCCTTCTTCCATGTAAGGACACAGCAAAAAGACAGCCATCTATGACCTAGGAGCAGACCCTTGCCAGACATTGAATCTGTCAATACCTTGATTTTTGGAGGTTTCCAAGCCTCCAGAACCGTGAGGAATAAGTTTCTGTTGTTTATAAGTTTCCCAGTCTAAGAAATTTTGTTACAGCAGCATGAACTAACTGGCAAAGCCATAATTTTAGTTTCAGGGTCAAAATTACAGACTTGGAATAGGATCTTATGATATCATAACCAAAATCAAAACAAAATCTGTCACCCTGAAATATTCAGTCACACGATATCACCTGATACATTTCCAATGAAGTGAAATCAGCAGTAATTTATTATAACTTGTGATTGTAACAAATGTCTCTCAGCCACATTTTCCATACTTAAAAATCCACATTTGAAATTAAAAGAAAACAAGTTTGGAAAGCAGGGAAAAACTAGAAGGTAAATCATTTTGAAATACCATGGCATCCTCTGTGGTGCTTTAAAATTGAGTTATTCTTCTGTTTTAGCAACAAAAGAGACTGTAATATAAATTTTGTTTCTTTCATAATTTATGAAAACAACCAGTCAGTTCTTCCTGGCCATACATGATACTGTATTAAATAACCCACTATTCCAACTTTGTTGATTATAAAATATCCATAGAATGTTAAATAACCTGAATTCAGTCATCTATGTCAGTGAATCAATTCTCAATATGTTTAAAAGGCTGTTTCCCCATTAGGAAAATTAAACATCAAAATTTCAGAAACACAATGCAAATTATTCAGCTTCATAGAATTTACAAAGGACAAAATGTTTTAGCACTGGGCAGTCACACAAAAGGAACATGGAATTATATGTATGCATGTATGATATGTATGTATAGCTGTATATTATAGATAAACATATACATACACACATATATACTGTAAATGTGAGGGGTGTGTTTGTATGTATATATGTAATTGTATTATTACATATATATTAATAACTGTTATTTTAATTATAATTAAATTACATAATTTAATTAATTACATAATTATATATAATTGTATTAGTCAGGTTTTCCTAGTAAAAACATTTTGTTCTTTTTCTTTCTAAAATCTATTAAATGCAAAATGAAATAAAATAAAATCTATTAAGTGCAAAATGAAATAAAATATATTAAATGCACAAACGATAATTCGGTATCTTATCTAACCATAGTAAAGAACATGGAGAAGAAGAGATGAAACACGGTGTCTTTCAGAAGCATATTTATTTTGCAATTTCTCAAATAACAATTTTGGTGGTTTGGTTCAAAGCACTAAATTACTTTGTAAAAGTCATATAAATACTACACCAAACCTATTTTTCACAAATGTTTTGGTGTAGAAAGGATTCATCAGCTTGGGTGTTTGGTAAAATGTTATGAATAAAGACATTTGGCCACACCCTTGATGAGATCTTTGGACAATTCTTATGCATACAAAAATTTCAGAAACACTACCTGAGACCAAAGGTCCTCAACCTTCAGTGAGCGTTAGACTCACCCTGAGGACTTGTGAAAACACAAATAGCTAGGTTCCACCCCAAAAGTTTCTGATTCAGTAAGCCCAGAATGGAGCTTCTAGCAAGTTCCCAAGTAATTCTTATGCCTCTTGTCTATGCCTACACTGTAAGAACCACTGCTGCAATCTTACTTAAATATCATATTTTTAAACAAGAATATCAGGTAAACCAGACTTTAAACTATTGTAAAACCTCACTTCCTATGAAGGGGTCAGGAGTCCATGTCTGGTAATGCTGACTGAGAGTGGATCTGTAAGCTATAAACAGAAGAGAACATGGGGGCTAAGCTCCCACCAAGAAGATTGCAAAGCCAACGTATTCCCACCGGTGTGAATCTTGGCCCTCGTCCACAGTTGTGAGCTACAGGTGAGATGCCTGTTTTCTCCAGAATCTGCTTTGTATCCACTTAAGTACATGGACTTTGAGACTTCTATGCTGGAGCTTGGCAGACCTGACCGTGGTGTTCTTCTTGGTGTATAAATGTCTTCAATGGCATTGGACAAGTGTGTGCTCACCATTCATGATAAACCTCACAATCACTTACCCACAGAAGGATTTGAGTTTAGAACCCTCTATAAAGTGTGGCAGAAATGTTTGGGTTTGGAATTTTCAAAACACCTGGCTACAAATCATCCCTTAAGGTTCTAAAAGAGCCTTATTAGCCCTCCAGTGGATCTTTGGATTTGAGGTCCATGGCATATCAGTGTAATAACCAGGAATAATTTGTTTTGAAAATGTGTTCCAAGTACCCAGAGAGACGGACTTGCTATATGAAGGTAATTAATGTAGATTAGGGGGATGTAAAAGCCATGCAACAATGAGTTTCATCTTAGTTTAATTAAAACTTAGGCACACTTTCTAGCAGCAGTTAGATTCCAGAATGTTCTATGTGTCTCATCCCTTGCCTAATTTTTTGATGGCAAAATTATATCATTATTAAACAAGAGACCATTCTCTTTTTGCTATGGCAGAAGGCTATGTATCTGGTTAATCTAAGAGTAGTTTCATATCATTAATGTAATGTTGAAAAAATTAGGAAAGAAATATAGCCTTGCTTAGAAATGTTTGGAATTACCATCTGTCTTTCAGGGGACCAATCCAGTTAGTCCTGCTTACTATGTTGGTAATGAAAGATTTTATAAGCACACAAACCCAGGAAACTAAATTACACATGAGCCACTCGGCCTGAGCTAGCTTCTGTTTACAAAGTCAATGGCCAATAAAAGGGCAATGAAGTTGCAAATAACTTTTAATTATTCTTGGCGAGTTTCTCCATGAAGTGATTATAACAATGATAATAGTGGAATAACTGTATCTTATATCTATTTGCTACTCATGCTAAATATTATAGAGAGTACCAAGCTTAAAATCAATTAATACAGAAGCTGACAGGATTTTGAAAGAAAATTTGTTAATCTAGTAAGACTTTTTTTTGACTTAGTAGAGAAAAGGTTCTAGAACAACAGTCCATAGACGACTCCCCAAAGTTTGACTAAAATTGTGCATAAACATTTGGGGGTACATAGTTTTGGTTTTTGTTTGAGAGCACACAGGTAGATGCAGATTTCTTGGTAAGTTGTCTTTGTAATCCTAAGGAAAGTTTGACTCCAAAAGTAAGAGTCCTCAAATAGAATTTTCATCTATGAGATTTGCACAGACTAAGGTGGACCATCCCACGGCACATATGCCACACTTCTCCTGTTTTGCTCCCCTGGCAGAACTTACTATGTCATCATGGGGCTTCTTTCTCCATGAAACCCATGTCTAGCCTCCATATTTTCTGTAGCACTGAATTCCACATGGTTACCACCAAGTGACTGGAATTGTCATGTAAAGTGAGATTTTTTTTGAAAGTACACTTTGAATACATTAAAAAAGATCATGCTACAAGGGTAATTAAGGGGCAATTTCAATCTCAAATGAGTTTAAATTATTTAAATAATAAACCTTGACTGATATTCCAGAAGTTATTCCCTTTCCTTCCTTCTTTCCTTCCTTCCTTCCTTCCTTCCTTCCTTCCTTCCTTCCTTCCTCCCTCCCTCCCTCTCCCTCTCCCTCTCCCTCTCTTTCCCACTCCCTCTCCCTCTCGCTCTCCCTCTCCCTATCTTTCCCAAATCATTTAATGGCAATTTGTAGGGCTCAGTCATTGGCTTTCTCCTTTGTTCTAGCTTCAGACACTCCTTTGGAAACCTCATGCTGTCTCATGGCTTCCACACCACTCTAAGCTGATGACACTCATTTATATCTTTAGTATAGATCCTCCTTCCTACTTAGGACTTGTAGACTAACTGCCTACATAAACATCTCCACTTAGATGTCCAAGAGTATCCTGACCCAAGTAAGACAACTGGTATTCCCATATGTTCTTCTGTTAGAACCTCCCATATCTTTGCTGGTAGCAACTCCCCACCTAGTCTCTTAGGCCACAAAATGGCCTAAGAGATATTCTAAAGATGGCCTAAAGATAAGATATTCTCTTATCTTTGTCTCAGACCCCACCTCCAGTATGTTAGCTAATCTTGTTGAATCTACCTTCAAACTATAACCAGAATACGACCACTTCTTACTGCCTCTCCTGTCACCATCCTCATCTCAGCCTTCACCATCTCTGACCTGCACTGTTGTTAACAGCTCCTTACCTGGCTTCTCTACTTTCATGACTGCCTTTCTGTGTCCTCATAGAGCACAACAAGCCAGAATGATATGTGTAAGTCAGATCATACTTCTTCTGCTCTTGACATCCCATTTCATGCAAAGCAAAATTCAAACTCTCTACAAGAGCTTTCAAGCAATTACATGATCTGGCTTTCACATCTACTCATAGCTTAAACCCTACTAATTCTCTACTGCTTACTCTGCTCTAGACATGTTGATCTGCTGGCTATATTTTGAAGATGGCAGTCATGTTTCTACCTTGGAGCTTTTATACTGCCTGTGCCTTGTCAGGGCTTGTTTCCTCTGCCTGAAATCTTCTTTCAGAAATCCCCAGGACTAACTTTCTGACCTCTTCCAAGTGTTGCTTAAATTTCATTTTATTTTCTTCCTTTAAAGATGTTACTTTTTAAGTAATTTCTATACCCAATGGGGGGCTCGAACTCACAACCCTGAGATCAAGAGTCACACAGTCTACCAAATGGGCCAGTCAGGTGCCCCAAATTTCATTTTGTAAATATTCAGAATATCTGATTAATACCAAGACTTGACCTATCCCCTTAGTTAGGTCTATAGTTTTATTTTATTTTTTTCAATTTCACTCATAATAATCTAATAGGCTTGATCAATTATTTATTGTGTCCATTAATTTTTACATTATTTTTCTGTTTTCTCCATTCTAAAATGCAACTCTATGAAGGCAGGGATGTTAGCCTCTTTTGTTCACTGATGTATCCCATGTATTAGGAATAGTTCCTGGTACAAAGTAGGTTTTCTTTTTTTTTTTTTTTAATTTTTAAAAAAAAAATTTTTTTTAACGTTTATTTATTTTTGAGACAGAGAGAGACACAGCATGAACGGGGGAGGGGCAGAGAGAGAGGGAGACACAGAATCGGAAGCAAGCTCCAGGCTCTGAGCCATCAGCCCAGAGCCCGACGCGGGGCTCGAACTCGTGGACCGCGAGATGGTGACCTGAGCTGAAGTCGGACGCTTAACCGACTGAGCCACCCAGGCGCCCAAAGTAGGTTTTCAATACACCCTTGTCTGATTGAATTGGATTGTCCTGGGTTTATGAAGGTAGGGGAAATAGGCATCTCAGGTCATATGTACTTTAACAAGCAAAATCATATAACTTCAATCTCGAGCAACAACTGCAGCATTCTGTACCAGTCAACAATCATAATACAGCTATAAATGAGTGAATTCCATACTAGAATACCAGGATACGGGTAATGTAGGGTTTTATCTGCAATGGAGCCAGTCCACACGAAAAGATAGTATCTGACTGTGAAATATCATCCAATCACCTCCTAACATGTCTGCTGCTTCTGCTCTTGCTTAGACTGTTCTTAACCCAGTGGCCACAGGAATTCTATTAAATAGCAAGTCACCTGATGTTGTTGCTCACTCAGAATAAAAGCTGAACACCTCAAACTAGCCAACAAAATTTTACAGGGTTTGGTTTCCCATGATGTCTCGTTCTCATCCTCCTCTGACACAAACCACCCTAAAGCTGGTTTATTTGCTGTTTCTCAAACACAGCCCATGAGCTTCTGACTCCAGGTCTTTGTACTTCCTGTCCACTCTGCCTGGGGTACCCTTTCTCATGTATCTTTATGGCTTGCATCTTACTTCCTACAGATCTGTGCCATCTTCTCAGTCGGCACTTCTCTGGACACAATGTTTAAAGTAAAATTTTCCTTCCCTAGATCCCCACATGCAGTTGCTGCTTAACTTTTTGCTATAGATTTAATATAATATTATCACTTCATTATCTTATGCAGCACACAGTGTATTTTACCTCCTTATCTTGTTTGTTATCTGTCTTCTACCTCACTCACCCAGAATTTAAGCCCATAAAGGTAATTATTTGTCTGTAGTGCTCCCTACTGGAACCCCAACATCTACAACAGTATATGGCAACACTACATACATAATACTTTTTGACGAATGAATGACTAGATGTGTAGATATTCAGATACATACACATGTGAGCACAATTCCTTGTGCTTTTGTTAAGTATCATTTTAAGTGCTACCAAGTACTTCTTAAGATCTGTGTAGTGTCACTCCTTCAAACTATGGAGCCATAATAGAAAAATTATCATTTCTTTTTTAAATTTCTGAGCTTAGGCCTTCCACTTGCCAAGTAAATCAATAATATAAATCATTTATACTGTCCCATCTCTCTGGAGGCATTTCACAAATTTACAGATGTCTACAATGTTGGAGATTACAGAGACTTCAGTGAGGAGCCATGATATCTCCTTCACCTTAGAAATGATGGGTAAATAATAGATGTAAAGACAATTATCAAGTTATTCCAACACTGCAAACAGAACTAAGATGTTTCCTACCAGTGCAGTAATCTTACTGTAAACTCAGTCTTAAATCTGTTACTGCATGATATGAAACCTCAGAAAACACACTGGGTAACAGACTTCTCTAATGCATACAGCTTTCTGTGAGAAAAAAAAAAAATTGGCCCAAATGTAAAGTAATGTTTCTTGGCTTATGAGGAGTTCACTCTCATATTTCTGAGGAAATGATCATTCAGATAAAATTGGGAAGTAGCTAAATTATCCAAATATTTTTAAAAATGTAATTAATCAGACTACAGCTCTTCTGACTAGTATTTAATTCAACATAATTGTTTTATTCATTAGATGAGCAAACTAATCCATATTTCATCACCTAACCATAAAGATGGCCAAGACAAAAAGTGACATCATCATACTTGGAAAAGTTTTACTTTTCTTAAAACTTACCATGGTGAACTTAGTACAAGAGTAAATAATTGTTTAATTCTGGGCACCTGGCTGGCTCAATCATAAGAACACGTGACTCTTGATCTCAGGGTCAAGAGTTTGAGCCCTATGTTGGGTTTAGAGATTACTTAAAATAAATAAATAAAATTTAAATAATAAATATAATTATTTAATTTGGAAATAGCTTATTAAAAGTGGTTTTGCATCTCTACATTTCATGTAACTTCCTCACTTGAGAATATCTTCTCTCACACAACCAAAGGACACTGAACACTAACCAAAGGAACTGGGTACCAGGAGGCTCCAACCAAGATGGACTTCATTGCCAAGGTAGACATAAACACAAGATTTTTAGTATTAACATTAAATAATTACAGTTCTGAGATGAATTTTAATAGATACAGTTTTAGGAACAGGGCCCTTCTTTAGCAGCAATCTCCATCACAACTGTAGTAATTTTACATCCCAATTCTCAATTATAAGAACTATCAAAGTATCTTTTGGCAAGAAGAAAAAAGATCATGCCCTTGCTACTGGAATTAGAGACATTAAATACCTTTAAACCAATCACGGTGATTCGATCACATTTATTGAAACTATTATTCCTCATATTTAAGAAAAATGTTCCCTACTAGGATACTGCCATCTCTTTATAAGACTGGATTACAAGTGTCTGTTGGTGTCATGCAATGAAGAGGGACACTGCTGGATGACACAATTGGAACATAATAAGGATCTCAATAACCTGGAACCATGGAACAAATCTCCAATGATCATGCTTAACTAGAATCAGTGCAACATCTTCTATTTGTTTCCATCAATAATTTCAAAAATCCAGCATGATGGAGACGTAGGTACATAGTAGAAAAAAAGATCTGAGTTGCATTTGGTGGTAAATAGAATATGAACTGAAGAGTAATGTGGCTGCTGAAATGCAGATGACATATATTCAGGCTACATTAGTTACAGAGTGTATAGGCAATGAATTGTTTGTACAACTGATCACACTAGAGCTGGGACACGGGACTGTCTACATAATTTGTGTGCCCTGCTGCAAAATGGAAATACAGGGGTTCTTATTCAAAAACCATTACAAATTTCAAGTCTGTGACATTAGAGCATTAAACTAGGCAGAGGGCCCTTCTAAGGATGTGAGGGTCCTGTGGGATTGCACAGGTTAGTTACATGCCCATGAAGTCATCCCTACTGGGACCTCTGTTGAGTCTGAACACTCACTACACTTCCTGGAAAATATCAGAGGTAAATTCAGAGAAAGGCAAAGAAAATGTGCAGATTTTAAACCAAGTCACATAAAGAAATGCTCAAAGAACTAGGATATTTTCTAAATAAGAAATACCCTGTCATGACATACAACAGGTGAAGAGCCCCCAAGTAATAGAATTTATCCCAATGGATAAAGAGGCATATTTTCATTTAATATTGGTATCTTTGATTCAGGCAAGCCTATTCAAAAGAATATGAAGGACTTAGGCAAGTAATAATTTTGTAGTCACTGTAAGTATTCAAACATACTTTGGGTTATTAGTTAGACATGGCTCTAGGGAAGTTGCTTAGAAATTTTCTAGGGATATATTTCCCAAATTCAAACTCAAAAATTAATGCTAGATGTGCTACATTAAAATCACATGAAGCAGCTTGAAATGCTATTTCCTGCCCCTATACCCAAAGATGGGGCTCAGGAATGTGTGGGTTACTAAAAATTTTCACTAGGAGATTCCAGTAACCCACAATATTTAGGAACCTCTGATCAAGAAGGAATTTAAATACCAAAACACTATTTGAGATGGATGAACCTATAGGACCTATATAAATTCAAGATGTCTTCTCAGCCTGACATTGACTAGCTTCTTCCTCCAGGCTCTGATTGCATGTGTTAAACTGACCACTGGCATGCGCACACACACACACACACACACACACACACACACACACACCACTGGTGTATTTTTAAAATCCATGCTGCATCTCACACATGAAAACTCATTCTGGCTTTTTCAGAAACCATCATCTTGGAATGATTAGCTTGATTATGTTGCCATGTGAATATATGGTTAACCACAAAAGAAGGTTAAATTCATTACATTATGGAATTACCTCATTTTCTAAAGTGAAAACCATATTGCTCAACATGATGATAACATACATGCAATGGACTATTTTTGAAGAAGATTCCTTGAAAGGGAGATGACTTACTCCCATAAAAAGAATTGAAAAAAAACAGAAACAAAAAACACAGATTCTGAATGTTCCCTTTCCAATCACCCAAGATAAGATTCCAAAATGTTTCAAGCTATGATTAGTCCCTAAGACAAAATTATATGCCTTTCCACAATGAATGACACTTCCCCAAACTGGCATTTCTTGACTTAAAATTCTTATACATTTTGTGAAGATAGCTTTGACTCACACACAGAAAAATCTCAGTATATGTTTTTCACATTTCTTAGAGATGCAAGGCTAATCATTTTCTACAACTAACATGCTAATTGTGTTTTGTGGCTTCACTTTCTACTTTTCTGACTTTTCTTAGTCTACGTATTGAAAACAGGTGGAAGGCCAGACACAAACACCGACATCTAAGACAGGAAAGACCAGTCAGTATCCCAGCTGAAATCACCTAGCCAAGATGCTAGTATGAGTTTGGATTTGAGGGTGTTTTACATGAGAAGAATAAAGCGTGTTATTGGATGGAAAGTAGGAGGGTGTTCCAGATATAAGAGCCATCTAGCAGCAGAAAAAACCTACATTTTCTCCTTGGGGGAAATGTAGGACCTATGTTCCTTGGGGTAGGCTCCCAAGAACCTATTTATACCCTTTTGCCTTTACTGCTCTTATAATACCTACCTGACACCATTTTCACATGACAAATGACATTTCAGTCCTTTTGGCAGAGAAATAGATGATCCATGCCAAAATGAAGGGGAAAAATTCTATTTGCTATTGTGTTGCACAACTGAATACCGATCATCTACAAACTAGTGGTAAATTTTTTGAAATAATAACTTACAATAGTCCCTTTAGTAAATGTTTTGAGTATAGTGGCAAGGAAAAAATAGAGCAATATCAACACATTTTATTATCTAAGTGCTCTTTAAAATCAAAAAGGAAAATTCAAGGACAAAAAAGAGTTGGGAGAAAGAGTAATTTGAAACTGTGGTTCAGTTTGTGGATTGTCTCTAACAATATTTATTATCATTATTATTGTTGTTGTTGTTTGTTGTAGAGGCAAATCTTCCAAACTCTAACTCATCACAACTTTCTCAGTATTTGAGCATACTGGGTTTGCATTTTTGACTATCCATATGTCAAATTGGAGGAATGTAAACATGGTACAATTTTGGTCTGAGATATATAAGAAAATTCTTGAAAGAAACATTGATTTTCACTCATAGGTGTGTGGGGCAGCACGACAGTTTACAGCTTGTTCACAATTCTCTTAAAACATACATTGGTTTTAAAAATATCAATTATGCGTCTGCAACTTAGCTGTTGAAAGTTTATCAGAAATTTCAAGAGCAGAGATACTTCTTCAGAGTACTATACTGTGCTGTTTCCACCCATTTTTACTAAATTAAAAAAAAATAACACAGGGGCGCCTGGGTGGCTCAGACGATTGAGCGTCCGACTTCGGCTCAGGTCATGATCTCACGGTCTGTGAGTTAGAGCCCCGCGTCGGGCTCTGGGCTGACAGCTCGAAGCCTGGAGCCTGTTTCAGATTCTGTGTCTCCTTCTCTCTCTGACCCTCCCCCATTCATGCTCTGTCTCTCTCTGTCCCAAAAATAAATAAACTTAAAAAAAATAACACATAGGTAATCTCCATTACACATTATATCCTGTAAATTATAATTATGAATATAATGTATAAATTATACAACATAACTTTATAAAATTAAGAGCATAACAACAATAAAAAAATAAGGCTCAAGCTGTTCCTTTCAATCTCCACAAGTCAGATGCAAGTTTATATGAACTATAAATTTAGGATTATGAATTGTTTAATTTTACTTCATAAGAACAATATTATAGCTGCTCTCCTCTAGCAGACACTGCACTATCACAGGCATATTTTTTTAGTGGGTTCCCACAGAGCTTTGATTCGGGAAACTGCAATTTGAATTTCATGAAATATTTTTTTTCAAACATTTCAAAATGTGAAAACAATTCTTACTGCAGGGCTGTGCAAAAACAGACAAGGGCAGAACCCAGATGAGGATGATAAGCTCTGCTTTTTAGTCCAGTGGGTCTTCCAAGCATCAAGAACACTTGCAGCACCAGGCACTTTCCTCCAAGTGGGGAAAGAGGGTGAAGAAGGAGAGACACTCAGAGACATGCCTGAATGATATCACCACTGTCATGCAGCTGGACACTGTGAGCCCCCGATATGACAGATGCCACAGAGGCAAAGACTGATGGGGGTGCACAGGGCTAGGAGACCATGGGAGGCCACAGAAGGGCACTGGGGCCATGGGGCATCCATGGAGCCCTAGGCTGCATATTTTAATTCTGTCTTTAGAAGAACCTTTTTAGTTAGGTGAAGTTGTGTCCATTTTAATAAGGAGGAAGCAAGAGAGAGATTAAGTTGATCAATATCTCCCAGGTGGACAGTTAAACTGTGATCCTAGGATGGTCTGCATCCATTCTGATTACTATACCATGCTCCCTTTCCAAAGATTAATCCTTAGAATATTTTAATGTAAATTTACCACAACAAATTGCTTATTCAAAAATCTCAACTCTAGGGGTGCCTGGGTCATCCAGTCAGTTGAGCGTCCAACTCTTGATTTCGGCTCAGGTCATGATCCCAGGGTCATGGGAAGGAACCCCTTGTCGGGCTCTGTGCTGAGTGTGGAGCTTGCTTGAGAGACTCTCTCCCTCTGCCCCTTCCCCCACTGGTCCTCTCTCTCTGCCTTTCTCTCACTCTCTAAAATAAAAAAGTAAAAGCCCCAAATCTTAACTTTAAAATACCATCTATCTAAGGGGTGAATGGAAAAATAGAGTTTCAAGTTTGATTTCCTTTCCCTAATTCTCCATCTTGCTCGTCTTCAGTTTTCAGTAGTCAGACCTTCAGTATGTCAGCAGTGAGAGATTACTGGTCTTAAAGTCAAGACACTGAGGAATGACTCAGCCACTAACTAGCTGGGTGCCACAGGCAAGTCTTCTAATATTCTGAGTCTTCCGTTGCTTACAGCTGAGATGGCGGGTTATATTATTTCTAAAATTACAGCTGCTCTACCAGGCTGAGCTAGTCTTCCTTCGTTCTTCCTTCAATGCTCAAGCATCAGAAAATCTATTTATTTTTTTCTTCAAGACTAATAATTTTGAAGTTCAACCACACACAAGAGACTAGCTATGAATACAGTTTTAAAGCAATCAAGAGAACATGCCCTGTAACTTCCTGTGGGAATGGAACCTGCCAGCCTCCCATGATGAACAGCCAGAGTGCATAGGTGAGACAGCTCTTGCAGGAC
This sequence comes from Panthera pardus, assembly GCF_024362965.1. Lineage (NCBI taxonomy): Eukaryota > Metazoa > Chordata > Mammalia > Carnivora > Felidae > Panthera > Panthera pardus. Next base: position 66,425,826 of record NW_026526710.1, on the reverse strand, counting down.
ATTTCTCGTGAATGGGCAGAATAAACGGACCACTCCATGTTTGTTAACCTCTGTTTATCTTCCTTCACAATTTTGAAATAGATCTGTCATCACTCACAAGGCATGAGGGAAGTAAAAGAAACAAAATCACTTTCTAGTTCTTTTAGAGAGTCTAGTGGAACTAAAGTTGAGAAATGACTTTGTCACTTTTCCCTTTATTGAAAACCCATGGTGTATTTCTCATCAAGATGTGGACGTGACCCACTTTTCCAGAGCGCCAAAATCTTGAGAATAAATCAAGCCAGCCAGAGAGATGATCTTAGATGGAGAGATCCCAAGTAGCCACGGAGTTGCAATTTCCCCTTTGTGAGAGAATGATCTCGCTATTTTCTGCTGACTTCCATTCTCAGGTTTAGCAAGAATGGCTCCTTATGGCATTTTGTTTCATGCTTCTCACTCACTGTCCAGATAGTGCGGGCTGTATAAATAACCCACAGGCATCCCACCTTTACCAGTACTACCCCCTCTATTGCTCTGTCACACCTGTTGCTCCCACCACTGCAACATTTCATGTTGCCTTTTCCCTCTCATTCTGGTGCCCTTTTATTCCTCCCTAGGCAGGATACCCCTTGAAAGTGCTTACGTAGGGCTTTCCTTGTTGTCAGGCCCATTCTCAGTAAACACATACCACCTATGAAAATCTTGCAGTCATCAACTACAATCAAAACGATCATTCTGACTCTTGAATTTTCTGATTAACATAATAAAAAGATTATTTTTATTTGAGTCTTGTTTTTAAAAAAAAGTCCTTGTGAAATGTATGAGTTTACTGCATATCCTGCCTTAGTATGTAAAACAGAAGGTAGCCTCAAGACAGAATATTTCTTTCACTTTCTTTTTTTAATTTTTTTCCAACATTTATTTATTTTTGAGACAGAGAGAGACAGAGCATGAACAGGGAGGAGCAGAGAGAGAGGGAGACACAGAATCTGAAACAGGCTCCAGGCTCTGAAACAGGCTCAGCACAGAGCCCGACGCGGGGCTAGAACTCACGGACCGTGAGATCGCGACCTGAGCTGAAGTCGGATGCTTAACCGACCAAGCCACTCAGGCACCCCTATTTCTTTCACTTTCAAAGGACTCTGCAATCCTGGAAAATCTTTGTTTTTCAAACATAACTGCCCAGGAAGCAGAGGAAATTGGGCTACCTATCTCTGATCATAATCCACACTATAAATACATTGCTTAACAATATATTCTTAATATATCTTTTCAATACACGAAGCAAAACACCCTAAGAATAAAGACTATGGCACCTACTTATAAATTCACCCTAATTTGGCAGAGTCTATAAGTTTTCAATAAATATTAATTCAATGTCATTAAAAGCAAATGGGGAGAGGGGAGCCTGGGTGGTTCAGCTGGTTAAGTGTCCAACTTTGGCTCAGGTCATGATCTTGTGGTTTGTGACTTCAAGCCCCACGTCAGGCTCTGTGCTGACAGCTTGGAGCCTGGAGCCTGCATCGGATTCCGTGTCTCCCTCTCTCTCTGCCCCTCCCTGCTCATGCTATGTGTTTCTCTCTCAAAACTAAATAAACACTAAAATTAAAAAAAATGGGGAGAAGAACTAAACACACACACACACACACACACACACACACACACACACACAAATATGATTACAAGCTCCAGTTATTTGAACTCATTTCATTCCCGTTCTGACATATTTTCTTGGGTAAAAAAAACAAAACAAAACAAACACTTCTTCAACATCTCAACAATCTTCCCATAATGGCCTCAATGGTTCATTAATGCCAGAAAAAATCCTATACTTAGGCATCGATAAACATATATCTTAAAATTTTTTTAGTGTTTATTTATTTTTGAGACAGAGCATGAACGGGGGGGGGGGGGGGTCGTCAGAGAGACAGGGAGACACAGAATCCGAAGCAGGCTCCAGGCTCTGAGCTGTCAGCACAGAGCCCGACGCGGGGCTTGAACTCACAAACTGTGAGATCATGACCTGAGCCGAAGTCGGAGGCTCAACCGACTGAGCCACCCAGGCGCCCCAATAAACATATATCTTAAACTCCTTGTAGCTCAATTCTTCAGACAAAACAACTCAAGAAAACCTCCAAGATCTCCCATCCACTTCACAGCTTTACCACTAAAGGCTAGCATTTTTATCTGCAGGGAAAAAAAAGTGCCATGTGGCTGCAGTGATTTCACTAAAACCCACTGATCCCACAAATCTCTCCCCACAGTCTCCACCCGAGGAAGTCTCTGACAGTCCTGAATGAACAGTTGATTTGAATGCATGTTCTCAATGCTCTGTTGCCTTTTTGTTCAGAGGAAAGCAACAGGGATGGGACGGGGGACACTTATTATTTCCATATATTAATTATACGCTAGATTGTGTTCTGAGAGGAAAATAATTAAAAAAAAAAACCAGAAAAAGTCCTTTTGGCTCAGCTATCACTTTACTCTGAGCTATAAAAAGACCTCTAGGCTGCAGCCTAGACCCAGGTGGATTATTTAGGTCAATAGCTGGACGGAGACCTTTGGAATAAACTGGGGACAGCAGGACATGGCGATGGTAATTGGCTATTTTGCACATTCTACTTGTTGACACTTATCCCAGCGTGGAGAGGGGCTACTGCATCTCAGAAGTGTTGCCTGTGGAATGAACACAAAAATATAGGGCTTACCCATTTTTAGCCATAGTTCTACAAAAGCAGCTGAGATTTAATCTTGTTTTCATGGGCTACTAACCCAGATTAATGGCTTCTTTGAATATGTTTATTTATCCTGAGTCAATTGAAAAGAGCCCATGCTAAGCTGTGTAGTTTAGTGGACATATTGGACGGATTCATTTTAAATGGAAATAAAGCTCAATTTTCAATTTAAACTAAGAGCCTGTTCTGTTGCTAGGGAAAAAAATAGCAGTGAGAATTCTGACTCTCCAAATCCTGGTTTTAGGTTTAAACTCTATGAATTCATGTGCCTGTTACTCCAATCCTGTGACTGCTTTAAAAATTGGTAAATGACTTAGTATTTGAGCACCTAGTATATGCCAGGTACTGTTCTGGACACTGGGGATACAACAGTCCCTAATCCCGGGGATACAACAGTCCCTAATCCCAGGGATACAACAAGATGATCAAGGACCAAGACCAATGTGCTTGCTCTTATATTGCAGTAATAAGGAAAGGCAATAAACAAGCACACAGGGTCAAATACAAATATTTAAATGCATTCCAGTAGAGAGAGAGTAATCAACTGGGTAGAAGTTTTCCAAGAAGTTGAGTAAAATGAGGACAGAGACAGACCTTTGAATTTGGTAAGATGTAGGTCATTGATGACTTTCAAGAGAATGGTCCCAATGGAGGGATGAGAGAAAAACCTCACTGAATGGAGTTGATGCCAGAATAAATAATAAAGAAGGGAGACAATGAGGAAATTGAGACAATACTATAGGAAACACTGTCAACAAAGTTTTCTGTAATGAGAAGTATAGGTATGGGGCAATACCTGGGGGGAAATATGCTGCCAATAGATTTTTTAATGGAAGCAACTACAACATACTTTGGGGCTGCTGAGATGATCCCATGCCTGGTAAAATCAATGGTGCATGAGGAAGAGAAGGGGATGCACCTAGGGAGGTAAGAGGGGAAAGGAGGTAGAGCATACATGGAAATGTTGGTTAGACAGAAGTGAGGATGGGTCACCCAAGTAATGATGGGAAATAGAGTACAGCAGCAGTGGCATGGATGCACGTAGGTTGATAAGTCTGGTGGTGAGAGAATAAGAGCATTCTTTCTGTATTGTTTTCCTTTTCTTGACAATTAAGAAGAGAATACAGCAGGTAATAATGAAGAATGAAGAAAGAGTATTGGAGTCTAGAGAGAAGCAGTTGTGAAGTAATCTCACAGAACCAGAAAGCAACTTTGCCAGGGAAACAGAGTGGGATTGCTTCTCTTAGTGTTGCCTATAGATCCAGGTCCCAGGTTTTGTGATTCTTCTTCAGGTAAGTTCAGCTCTTCAGATGCTAGCACAGACAAAGAAGGAGGTGGGGTGGGGGGTGGTTATTTACGAAAGGATTTTGCCATGGAGGTTCCAGACTCTTAAGTTTTTCTTTCCCTTCCTCCTCTGAACTGTTAACTTGCTGGGTGCATGGGTGGCTCAGTCAGTTAAGTGTCCACTCTTGATTTTGGCTCAGGTCATGATCTCACTATTTGTGAGATCAAGCCCTACATCGGGCTTTGCACTGACAGCACAGAGTCTGCTTGGGATTCTCTCTCTCCCTCTCTCTCTACTGCTCCCCCCACTGGTGTTCTCTCTTCCTGTCGGTCTGTCTGTCTGTCTGTCTCTATCCTTCCTTCTTTCAAAATAAATAAATAAACTTAAAGAAAAAAGAAAGAACTGAATTGCTAACTTGCAATCATTAGTACTCTGGTTCCAGACCAGAACAATGGCAATTGCTGACTGCTTTATGCCTTGGCTGAGGCACTCATAAAGGACTTTCTTCCTCCTTCTATATGCTATGCCTCTTCTGCTGTGGCTCCTGATCCCATGTGAATTTAACACTGCATTAGGAAATCAGAATTTCTGGCCAGCCCCAGCTTGGGCACATCATGTCGCTGCCTCATTCCTCCTGTTAGATCTTACAGTCCATCTGAATGGGCTCAATCATACTGTAGAATTCAGTATACCTTTGGAACAACTCATGGGCTTTAGAGATTTTGAGAAAACATATGAAAAATGTGGCTTGCTTGCAAAAATACTGAAAATATTTTATATTTCTGATTTAGGATCTTCCTAATTAAAGAAAAACTATTTCACATTTAAATTTTCTAAAAATACAATACCAGGGAAGTGTGTGTGGGTGTTTGCATTTGTGTGTGCATGTACATACACATTAGGCAAAGACATTTTAATCCTATTTTTAGTTCTGTGGAAAAGTATCATCATCATTGCTCATTTAAGGTGCTTCTGACTTATACATCCTTGGAGTTTGGAAACTATGACCACAAGTATTTAGTCTTCTAATCTGATTGTTATACCTTCACCAATATCCAGCTTATGGGATAAACTGCTGTATCTAAGTATCTTTTCACAGTGGAATGTCACATGGGGTGAAGAGAACTAAATGTCTATATACACAGCAGGGGATGCTTTACCAATATCCATCATCCCTCCCACAATGGCAACATAGTATGAAAGCTCCCAAGTCAATCTTTTTCTAAAAAAGGAAAATTAGGTTTACTCAGAAACATCCTGGGTGAGACAAGGTACCTCATTTATAACTGGCAGCTGGATCACTGGAGTAAGAGACAGGTTTTTCCATGGACATCGTGGGTTAACTTCACTAGCACTGTCGTCACTTTTATGCTTGTTTAGGTGTGAGGCCCCAGGAGGCACTATGTTCTTTGTAGACATCAGAAGATACATATATAATACAATTAAAATAATCTGATATACAATTTTGGGCTAACTCATGTAACATCTTGTATTTGATACTAATTTTGACCTGAAATCCCAGATACCAACACTTCAAGAAAAAATTGGGGCACAGATTTTAAAACTGAGAAAATGTTGTCAATTAATTTTTTTTGAAAACTAATATATACATATACATATATATATATATATATATATATATATATATATATATATATATCTGTATATATACATATATGTATACACACATACATACACATATCTGTGTGTGTGTGTGTGTGTGTGTGTGTGTGTATACACTGCTGCTGGGTTTTATCAGCAAGACCATATTTTGGGATCTAAGGAGGCAAACAGATTTGAGAGGAGTAGAGTTATTAACGCTCTCGTAATCTTTTTTTTGTTGTTGTTGTTTCTGTGCTTCAATTTTGATACTGTAATTCACAAGGACCTTTCTACAGCTTTTATTGTATACACCAAAGTGCTTCATTGTACTATATTCATTTAGAAGATATTTCTGTATAAAGACTGTAAACTTCTCTGGGGGCAAGAGTTCTATCTCCCTGTCTCTTTGTACCTCTTCCATATTGGAATGTACACTTAACCAACTACTTCCCTAGTGTGACACTGGGAAGTCACAAGCCTCCAATTCTCACATGATACATCTTGGAATAATGTGAAGCACTGAGTAATGTGAATTCTAGATATAATTAGTCAAATGTTTCAAATCTCTACCCATCCTTTTGTATCTATTCTCAAAACAGGCACTGCTATGGAGGTGGCACTCTTTTATCATACCAGCTGGCTTTGGCATCCATTACCCTTTAAAGTCAGCTGTGTCATGCATTTCCTGGCAGGCTGTGCCCTGCTTGTCCTGGCAGCCAAGTATGTGGTTTGTACATGAAGAGTGGGGATACATAGTCTATTGTTAAGATGGTAAACAATAGGATCTCAGATACTAGCTAAATAAAATACTGGGTACATCACTGACCTAATGATCTTTCTCTACCACTTATTTTAGGCTCCTTGTCTCTTTTAGTTCTTTATCTTTTAGTATCTCAGAGCATCCATTCATATCCAAAAACTCAATGAGCAACATAAAGTTATCAATGACATTCACCACTTTTATACCTGGCTCTTCACTGTCAAAATGCCACATACTGGAAATAAGTACTTTCCACCCTCTTTTTCTTTTTCTTTATTTTTTCTATCTGTTGGAATAAATAACAACTCTAATTTCCTCCAGGAACATAAAATTGGACTGGGTCGAGAAACTATCATCACAGCCTTTTGAAAACAATGACATGTAGCATTTCATGCTTGCCTGTGACATTTAAAAACCATCAATAGCATAACAACCCATTTAGCATGGTATGCAAAGTACTTCACAAAGTGGCTTTAATGTGATTCCCTTCTTCCTCTCCCCAGCTGCCCCATTCTCCACTCGATTCTATTTTGGGACAAAGATACTGAAACATTCCAGGTGAGATTTATGACAGCAATTCAGGAAGGTTTGGTTATTGTATCAGATCTATTGAGCTGCTGTTCATACTTCCATGATAGTATCTGGGCAGAATTAATTTCTGAATAGCTGGGCTTCAGGGAAATGAAGATTTAATTCTTATGTATTAAGCATACTATGTGCTATAATGCTTTGCTTTAGCGTGGGCTGAGGTGTTTACAATTGGAACATGAGAACCAGTGACTCCAGTCCTTAAGGAGCCTTTAGTTTAGATAAAAATATGAATGGCTATGATACAACATGAAGTTGGCAATGGTGATTTAAACAATGCAAACAAGGGGCGCCTGGGTGGCTCAGTCAGTTAAGCCTCTCACTTCAGCTCAGGTCATGATCTCACAGCTCATGAGTTTGAGCCTGCTTCAGATTCTGTCTCTGTCTCTCTCTCAAAAATAAATAAAGATTAAAAATAAATAAATACACAATGCAGACAAAAAGCAAAAACTGACAAGTTCTGCCTGGTTATAAGAAAGCAGTGTTCCTTGAGAAGGGCTTCAAGTAATATAATTTTTTCTTTTTTCAGGGATACCAGAGTTTTCAGGCAACTGAAATAATCTGAAAAAGGCATGTAATAAAATTACATGTTATGTCTGAGGAAGAAGAAGTAGCACACTGTAGCCAGATTTTTCTAAAAACTAACACACAGGTATAGAAAGGAAAAAATCAGGCTGTTAAAAATATGAGTCACTACAGCTGATTATAAAACCAAGAACCAAAATCAACAGTATAAAAACATTGCTAAAACAAAGCAAAAAACTAGAGCCCATATGGCCATGCTAATTATTAGAAAGAATTCAGTTTAAAAAGTTGTTTCCAGGGGTGCCTGGGTGGCTCAGTAGGTCAAGCATCTGACTTCATCTCAGGTCATGATCTTGTGGTTTGTGGGTTCCAGCCCTGAGTCGGGCTCTGTGCTGACAGCTCAGAGTCTGGAGCTTGTTTCAGATTCTGTGTCTCCTCTCTCTGCCCCTCCCCCACTCACACTCTGTCTGTCTCTCTCAAAAATAAATAAACATTACCAACAAAAAAATTTTTAAGTTGTTTCCATAAATTGAATTTGGGAGAATAAATTATTAAAAATCCCTTGACAAGAGACTTAACCAAATTAAAAAATAAACATAAATATATCTGTGTGCACATATATGTGTATGTGCATGTGTGGATATGTGCATATGTGTGGAGAGGTTTAACATTTTAGTTTTCAAATACTCTTCAAGACAGAAATCTCACCTCTAAAAGTTTTCCTTAGAAAGTAACTTAAAATACAGGAGAAAGAAATATTGGCAAAGATTTTGCAAAGATATTGCAAAATATTTGCAAAGATTCTAATCACCAAATCATTTATAATTAATTTAATATTGTTCTATATAGATGGATACTAAAGGATTGGCAAAATGAAGCAAGATAATAATGGAATACCATGTAGTTATTAAAATCATGTCCACAAAAGTAAAAAATAAAATCATGTCCACAGTTTATGAGTATCTATAAAATGTGGATGTTATCAATGCTAATAAAGGAAAGCAGGAGATACAAAAATTAATGTAGCATTACATGCAACCAATATAAAAATAAATTTTCATAGAAAATAAGTCAAAAGACATATTAATACAAAAATGGATTGATTCTGATCAGGAATACTAAAGAATTTATATCATTATCCTTTTTTTTTTTGCATTATAACATTACATAATAAGGACACTGTTTTTTTAATATAAAAAGTAATTTCTTTAACAATTAATGTCATCTTATGGGATAATTATAAAAATACAGTATTTGGATCCAGGGAGATAAGGGTCCAATGCGATACAACATCTGGATTGTTATTTCTAATTTTAGCTAATACAAGTGTAGCTAAACTAGAGAATTCAGGGAAGGACAACAAGGATGAAGTGGCTGTTGCAGTGGCCCCTGGACACCCATATTATGCATGACCAACCCACATGCTTTGAGTTACACGGTGCCTTCTTTTGTGTTTCAACCTTTCAGCTTCCCATTCTCCATCTGTAAAATGGGAATGCTTAACACATACTGGTGAGAATGGATAAGAAAATGGTAGAAAATACTCAGCCAGAAGGAAGCATAGCAGGGGTTCAAGGAAAGTTGGCTGTAAAATAGAAAAATGAACAAAAGTACAGAAGTTACAGATGGAGATCGGAGCTCAGCATCCTGAGGAATTCTGAAACACTGGGTGTGTTGCCACCTTGAAAAGAGCTCCTCTTATTTCCCTTACGGCTGTGTGACTGGGAACAAGTTGTGGATACTCACTGTGTCTCAGTTTTCTCATCTGTAAAGTGGGATTAATAACAGTACCTGCTTGGGGGTGACTGGGTGGCTCAGTCAGTTAAGTGTCTGACTCTTTGATTTCAGGTTGATCTCACAGTTCATGAGTTCGAGCCCCCATGTCCGGCTCTGCACTGTGTCAGCGCAGGGCCAGCTTGGAATTCTCTTTCCCTGTCCATCCCTACCCCACTCATATATTTTCTCTCACCCCCTCTCTCTCAAAATAAATAAATAAACTTTTTAAAAAATGTAAAAAAAATAAGTTATTTTTGTATTTGTATTTTGTATTTGCGTTTTGTATTTGTATCTGCACAACCCTAATAACTGCTTAATAGGGTTGTACAAAGATCATTTAAATGAATATATATGAGGTGCTCAGAAAACACCTGCCACAATGAAAGTGTTTAGCTGTTAGTCTCTATTATCAATATTATTATTCACTAATTGGTTGGTGTATCTTCATTTTGCTATCAGTACTCTAACAAAGTGGTTCTTGCTTGTAAATTGTGCAAACACCGGTGGCCTTTGGATACATCTACATTTCTATATAATTCTGAAGCAAAAAATGTCAAAGGCAAATCTGACTTAAGTTTTCAATGTCTTTTCCAAGATATTTACATTCAAGTACACTTGGAGATACAGCATAATTATCTAATAATGAATTACTGTTATTACTTTTGCTTCTCTGATGCTTACCTTCTTGTTTTGTGCCTTGAGTAACAGTAATTAGGCAGAGGAAAACATAATTGTTTTATTTTCTAAGCATGAAAATTACTGTGCTAGTTAGTTTAGGCTGCCATAACAAAATACCACAGAGGAAGTGGCTTAACGGAAATTTATCTTCTCACAGTTCTAGAGGCTCGAACGCATAAGGTCAAGCACCAGCTGATTCAGTGTCTAGCGAGAGTGCTCTTCCTTGCTTGCAGACTGCTGACTTTTCACTGTGTCTTCACATAGTGGAGAGAGACAGAGCTCTAGGGTCTCTTTCTGTCCTTATAAGGGCACTAGCACTAATGTATAAGGGACTCACCCTTATGACCTCATTTAACTATTATCACCGTATACGCCCTTTCTCCAAGACAGTCACATTGGAGATTAGGGTTTCAACATATGAATTTGGGGAGGGCGACGCAATTCAGCCTATAGCAATTACCTAATCTACACTCAGTCTTAGCCAAATGCTAACCAGTCCCAAGTTTTGTTATAAGTATTAAGCCTGTATTTAGTTTTATTTGGATGTCACTCTCTCATCAAAGTCACTCATCTTCTATAGCCCACAGCAGATACCCCCATGTGATGTCCATAAGTGAAATCATATTTTCTTTTACTCTTTCCATTTTGAAGTTATCTTTATACTTTCTCCTTCATCATCCGTTTACAGTAAGTCACCTCGTTTTATTCACCTATCCTTTGAAGCAACTCTCAGCATCATCCCCTCACTTTTATTAACCCTGTCACCTCCTCATTCCAGGGCCCTAATCACTTGATGGATCATTGTGACAGCATCCCAACCAATTTCCAACTGTGTTCTCATCCCTCTAGAGAACATGTATAATTTCTCTTTCTAATGTAACCCTATTTTGATATTATTACTGACTGAAAAGTCTGCAATCCACACTGCCCATCATATTGAGTTAAAGAAAGTCTCCTTGGCATTCCAAAGCCTTTAAATTCGAATTAGTTTATATCTCCAACTACCTTTCAACACAAATCTTCCATAAACTAAAATTCAGAAGAATGCTATTAGAAATCTGGAGCAAGAATGTGTTCTTAACCTACTATTATTTACTAATCTTTATTTTTTATCCTGACTTCTTGAATGCAGCAACTCCCCAATAAGACTGAAATTTTCACAGTATCATTATTGTAAAGACCATCCAGCAATGTGTGATTCAAGGATCAAGACAGCACACAGAGGCCCTAATGCTCACTCCCTGTTATGCTCACTCTGACTGGGACCAAAGGTCCCATTATCTCAGAAGGCAGGTTGTACCCAAGCTCACCTGTCTGTGGCTTCTTCCCCACAAAAGAGGGGTTGGAAACTTCCTATGGGTTCCAAGGTCTCCAGGAACTGAGCTGCTAACATACCAGAAAAATTATATATACAAGTCCTAACCAGCCAAGAGATTTGTTTGTCCTTCCACTGATAAGACTATCCTCACACTTGGCTCATGGGGCTAGGATAGGTGTGGCAGGCAGGATTCCTGCACTGAAATACAAACCCAGGGATGCCTGGGTGGCTCAATGGGTTAAGCTTCTGACTCTTGACTTCAGCTCAGGTCCTGATCTCAGCTTGTGAGTTTGAGCCCTGCGTCAGGCTCCACACTGTGTGGAGCCTGCTTGGGATTCTCTTCCTCTCTCTCTCTCTGCCCCACCCCTGTTTGCATGTGTTCGCTCCCTTCCTCTCTCTCTGTCTCTCCCTCATTCTTTCTCAAAATAAATAAACTAAAACAAAAAAAGAAATACAAACCCATGATGCTCTTACTGTAGCATACTTCCAGTATGCACACACACAGAACACACACACACACACTCACACACACACACACTCTCTCTCTCTCTTTCTCTCTCTCTCTCTTTCTTTCTATAAGGAATGGGCTTATGTGATTAAGGAGGCTGAGAAGTACCAAGATCTACAGCTGGCAAGCTGGAGACCCAGGGAAGCTGATGTGTAGTTGCAATCCAAAAGCTGCCTGCCTCTGGATCCAAGAAGAACAAATATTTCAGTCTGAATCCAAAGACCAGCAAAGATCAATGGCTCAGCCAAATCAATCAAGCAAGCAGAGTTCTCTTACTCATCCTTTTTGTTCTATTCAGATCATCAATTGATTGAATGGGGACCACCCATAGTTAGGAAGGGAAATCTGCTTTATTCAGTCTACTGATTCAAACGTTAATCTCACCAAGAAACATCCTCACAGATGCACCCAGAATAATATTTGGCCAAATAGCTGGGCACCCTGTGGCCCAGTTAAATTGACACATAAAAGTAACCATCACACTGCACCTTCTTTTCTCTTTACTGACCCTGTTAAAGTATATCCCTTAATCCATGCCATGTGATGCTGGGGATCCATTCTGATCCCCCGTTTCTGACAGTTGGTGGCCCAGTTGGACCCATCTTGCACAGCGGATGCCCATTATACATTGCCTCTCTTCCTTGCTAACCATCATCTTTTTGCCCTTCATGCACCTTACTATATTTACATTTCAACTGATGTTTTCACAGCAGTTGCTGACCTGCTTCTTCTGAAGTTTCAGTAACTGTTCCATGATTAATGGCTTTTAAAACAGTGTTATGTCTTAAAATATACAACAAACATTTTCATAGAATTAGTAAGACACTTTATATCACCTACACTGAACACTTAATTCCTATCCCTTTCTTTGTCTCAGTATCCGTATTAAATCTCTCATCTTGCTCTGCTATAAATCTGTTTGGCTCCAGGACTCAAATAGAATCTCCATGATGCCTCTTTGGTTTGGCAACTAATACATAGCACCTAGGATTTGTGGTCACAGAAAAACTACGGATTTTATATGATAGATACCAGAAAAATCTTCTCTGGATATGACTGTCTACTAGATATTCAACTTGTAAAGTTCAATTTTATCCAAACTCTCAAAGGTCAGTTTCCTCAGCTTTGAAAAACAAATGGTATGTAGAGTATTATTCCTTGCAATGAAATGCATTCACCTTTAATAACTTGTTAATTGGCAGCACTGCTTTTTGTTTACTTGGTGCTTACAGGCAGTAAGTGTTTTTATTTAAAAGAAGAAAAAAAAAGTCTTGGTGCACCTGGGTGGCTCAGTCAACTTCAACTCAGGTCATGACCTTGCAATTCATGGGTTTGAGCCCCACATCAGGCTCTGTGCTGACAGCTCAGAGCCTGGAGCCTGCTTCAGATTCTGTGTCTCCCTCTCTCTCTGCCCCTCTGTCTCTCAAAAAATATATATAGTAAAAAATATTGTTAGAAAAAGTCTCTGTCATTCTGCCATTTTATAAAATATTTTCAGATAATACCCTCCAATTTATTGTCTCTCAAACATATCTTTTGTCCAGAGATATTTTATATTTCACTGTGAGTGAACACTTTATTTCCTGATGTATTTTCATCAAGAATTTTCTAGATTATATGATTTTTGCTGTTGGGAAAACCATAAACATACCTAAAACATCTGTGAGTGCTACCAAATTCCTTCCAGGATATAAGCATTCATATTTATGTGGCATGAAACATTTTTTAAGATTAAGCAATTGATGGGTTTCAGAACATGGTACCCCCAAAATGGCATATTGTCATATTAAATACTTTAAGTTAAAGGAATTTGAGGAAATAGCAGAAGCAGGAAGATCAACTTTTATCTCTCCCCTTCTCCCTTCTTCCCTGAAACAGGTCATAAAACTCCCATATGAAAGGTGCATTCCCTGGACCAAGGGGAGGGAAGACATTCTTATTACCAGAGATGGGCAACGTGGGAAAAAGAAATCTGTACCAAACTTGTTAAACTCTTCCTTATCTTCTTAGTGACTTCATCATTCATTACCTCCAGCCCAAGCACCTTTGTCCCCTTAATTCTTCACAAATTTTTTTTTTCTTTGTCTAAAATGTACAAAAGCTTCCTGCCCTAGTCACTTCTTTTGGTCTTCATTCTCTTGTGAGGGCTCTCCTGTACATAAAAATTCAATAGAATTTGATTGCTTTCCTCCTGTTAATCTGCCCTTATCAGTTTAATTTTCAGACCTCACCAGGAACACTAACAGGGTTCAGGGAAAATTTTTCCTCCCCTACACAAGCTAATGTCTGCTGAAGGGTAACAGCAACCAAGATTAGACACCAGTGCCTAGTCACGTTAGGAAACGTTAGGATTAAGAAGCAATATTATCCTGGAATCATTAGGTCTTACAGGGAAAATCTTTAGAAGTCATTAAGTTCAACTTCATCACAGGGAACCAAGGAAAGCTTACATTAGTTTCTTTAAAACATACATATCTTGGGATACCTGGGTAGGTCAGTCTGTTAAACATCTGACTCTTGGTTTCAGCTCAGGTTATGATCTCACAGTTCATGAGTTTGACCCCACACTGCGCTCTGTGCTGACAGTGCAGAGCCTGCTTGGGATACTCTTTCTCTCTCCTTCCTCTCTGCCTCTCCCATGCTCGCTCTCACTCTCTCTCTCTCTCAAAATATATAAATAAACTTTTAAAAAAAAGTTGCTTGGGGCACCTGGGTGGCTCAGACGGTGGAGGATCCAACTTCTGCTCAGGTCATGATCTCAAGGTTTGTGCGTTCTAGCCCCATGACAGATTCTGTGCTGACAGCTCAGAGCCTGGAGCCTGTGCTTCAGATTCTGTGTCTCCCTCTCTCTCTGCCCCTCCCCAGCTCAAAAATAAATAAATAAAACGTTTTTTTAAAGTTGCTTTTAAAAAAAACATACTTATCTTAAGCCCATGTATTGTCTTCACTGAAGTCTCCTAAGTTATATATTTTTGTTTTCTACAAAAACCCACTGGAGCAGCAGCTCAGTGAAGACCCATCCTGCTGTGTAATTTCAGGAGACTAGAGTTTCCGCCTGCTGATTGCTGGTGATCACTGCTAACACCCACAGAATTCTGGCCCGTCTTTACCCAGAGGCTGAAGTTCCTGACCTGACACACTATCAAACTCTGAGCCCAAGAGTGTTCAGCAGTTGTTAAGATCTGTTGAATTTTAATGGAGTTTTGCCTTCGAGCACCAGAACAGCAAGTATGCAGCACAAGACCGCTCAGACCTAGACCAAGATTATCTGCATCCACTTTAATTAAATGGAAACTCTTAAGCACTATTTAAGCCTCTGAGTTTTTTTGGAAATGCATGTCCTTAGGCTTTGAAAATAAACATGATCTTGGGTCCTTCTGAGGTTTTGACCATCCAACTAAATCGTTATTTTTTAAGATGAAAGAACTGCATTTGGGTGATACTTTTTTGCTAGTTTCTCTCTTCTCTGGGATTTAAGACCTTAGGTGAGTACACTGTATGAATTTCCGTCTTTCTGGTGTACTTCTTATCATCTCCTTGGACACAAATGTTAATAAAATGACTTATTAGTTGTACTAGAGGTAGTTGTCTTCCCTCTTGCCTGAAATAACAATTAACTTGTCAACCTCAATTTATAGACATAAGTGTGTGTGTGTGTATACATATATATATTTAACGTACTGCATACACATTGATCATTGGGAAGGCAAACTAATTTTCCAAGGAAAAAGATATATTAAGAAAAATTTAAGTGAAATACATGTAAAATATATAATAAAAATAATATCAGGAAGGGTATCTGAGATGAGTTACAAACACCCTATTTTGTAATCCTATGTATTGAAAAGAAAAAAAAATGCTCTAAACTGAATTCAATCATTATCAGTCAATCTCTAAAATATTAAGTGATTTTCTCCTAACACAGCAAGCCCTCTACTTATGATAACCAGATTATTTTTCCTCTCAAACCACCTTCATAGATCTCATTGGTGCTGAGTCCTAATCCAATTTACTAGTGGCAAATTCTTAAAAGTTGCTGTTTGAAAGAATTCCAGTTTTGCTGATTTCCCAAAATACAAAAATATAAATTAAGATTTCAGAAAGAACACTCAGATGGCATAATTTGGAATTCTGGTTGGCATGCAGGTTTTTTTTCCCCTTTTCTCAGATTCACCAAATGTCTTTTGTGGATAAGATAAAGATGATAGAAAGTATGATTGATGTAAATCACATAAAAGAGGTAGAGCTAGGATTGAAGCAAAAGCATGTTTTAAAAAGAAAATCTGTCTATTCAGATCTTAGATAAAAATAATGAAAAGCTATGAAGAAACATGTTCTCTTGTTGTAATTTACCATATTGATTCTTGTTCTTTTATGTTTAATAAGAGTATGATTATGCTGTAGTGCTAGAATTATTTACTTTTCTAATATATAAAAAAAAAGAATTCCAATAGCTACACAATTTAATGTATGAAAATGAATTTATCTGTAACCTAGAGGAAAACATTTGTTTTCATAGCAGTTTTAGTAAGTTATCAGCACCTCCCCAATATAAAGGGATTTCATTTTCCAACATTGATTTCTAGAAGAAAGGTCACTTACCCAATTTTATTCCTTTTAACCAAACCAATGATGTTGGCATGGACATTTTCTCTTAAATTACTTCATGATAGTTTCTTTTAAAATTAATTAGCTCATCCATGTGGTTAAAATTAATTAGCTCATCCATTGGTAATGGATATCACCAATAAAACCTGATCTGGTATTTATCAGCTCTTCAATACAATCAAAAGTGGTAAGAAAAGAGTCACGTGAATCTAGATAATATGTAGAAATAATCTTATGTCACATGATTCAAAAGTCATCATTTTTATTCAGAAAATGTGCATAAAACTACAGAGGATAATTTGTCAGTTTACAGATTCATCTGTATGGTATATGCTAATCCTTTGTGGGGACTGGTGGTGGTGGTATTGTTTTCTAGCAACACATGCCTTTTTTTTAAATGAAGTTCACACTCTGAATTCTATGACTTTTCACGTTTTTCAGTTGATCAATTACTTGTGTGTTGCCTCCTCCTCAGTACCCACCACTGTACTGCCACTTGGGATTAGAGAGAGCCCCTGCCGATTGGTCTTTACATACACTCATCCACCTGCTGATTCAGATGCTGAAACAACATGCCTCTCCAGGCACCATCCACAAGATTCAGCACCCATTCACAGAACAGTCTCCCATCTGCCAGCTGGTCTTGATTCCCTTTCTACTCTAGACCTTTTTATCTACATCTCACACCCACCCTCTCATTTCTCCTTTTTCTTCAGAAGCTTTCTGAAGAAATTTTTTTTAAAAAAATTGGTAATTTTTGGTAAACTAAATGCATCCAATTTGTTTCATTTTAATTTAAGTGAATATCTTTTTTTTTGAGAATATATTTCTTTTACCTCTTTTGGTTTTTAAAAAGCCCTTTTTAAATGAAATAATGATGACAACATGTGGCAACTTTGATTCATTTTATGTAACTGTATTTTAGGGTCTTTCCTTGGCAAAATTTTTTAAAATGGTAGCCATAATCATAATCATTTTTATTAATAATTATTGTTTTTACTACAATAGTGCCACTTTTACTACAAAGTGCCAAACTTTGAATGTTTCAGAAATCCCCTCAGACTCCTAGCTGTCATTTTCGGCAGCTCTTTTTGGATCCTGCTGCACCTGAACCAGTGGGATAGGAGGTAACTGGCCAATAATGCCAAGAGAAATACAATTATTGATTGTTTAACATGTGGTATCCACTAGAAATGAGGATTTTGCAGGCATAAGGTTTTGTGGACACAAATCTAGAGCTGAAAGAAGCGGATACATTTTTACTTAATATCATCATGCCAAACCTACAGCTCAAAATACTCTCATTGGTCAGTGAGTCAAGTGAAAAGCTCTAAACTCCCGTGGGTCCAGACCATCTAGAAAAACATTTAGAAAATTAAAGGGAACAAAGAAGAACAAAGGAAACTCTCGATCAAAAGAAAGAGGAGGTAAGTAAAAACAGGGATGCATTTAAGTATACCCTCACTGGGTTGATGGGGGGTGGGAGGGAGGGGAGGGTAGGTGATGGGTATTGAAGAGGGCATCTTTTGGGATGAGCACTGGGTGTTGTATGGAAACCAATTTGACAATAAATTAAAAAAAAAAAAAGTACACGCTCACTTAACCAGCTGAATCCTCCTAAGAGCTTTCACAGTGTAGTTCAGCAAGGTCTCCACACAACAAAGCCAACCACCAGCAGGTGGTAGTAGACACTCTCTTGGTGATAATTACTTTGATTTATGGATTTGGGGATGGGTGTTCTTCCTTGTCCCTTCCAAAATAGGGAACGATCTTCCAGGCCTTTCTCTGACCATGCTGGTTCTATTTTTCCTTTTTAAAATAATGATATGAAGGATCATTATTTTTATTTTTGGATATGATATGAAATAATTTATGAAATCATTTTCTATTTCCTATTTAATAATGATATATTCATGAAATTATTCCCTATTTTGCATTTTGTGATTCTTGACAAATGTTATAGTTCAATCTAGGCTTCTCAAACATTTGGGGGGGGGGTGCAAAAAACACCACATCTTCTTAAGTGAGTCTGTCACTGTCAGAATTATAAACTGTCCACTAAAACGTTACATATGAAACTTCCCAGCAGCTTAGGTAAATGCCAAATGGCACCATTTGGTAAAAGTCTGACATGAAGAGACAAAATTAACATCAAACTAATATTCTGATTAAAAAATCCAGAATAAAACCTTCAGATACAGCAATACATTCCAGTGAATAGTGACTAAAACCCAAGGTTCCTGACGCGTTGTGTGTTTCTACCAGTTCTCATTCAGGCATCTAAGCTTCTGAAATCTCATACATAAAGGGAAGCTTGCTAGGGAATAACTGTGAAATGACAGCATCAGAATTGAAGTGTGGGGGTTTTAGCAACACAAAGCATTAGTGGTCATAGCAACAGTGGAGCCAAGCCCCCTAGCCATTTAAGGTGGCAACAGTCAGAATTAACACATGAAAGGGGACTGGGATTGTCCCTGACCAAACCACCATTGAATGAAATATTTCCCAAACGTTCCCTGGGAAGACTGAGAAAGGAGGTGTGTAATTGGATATTCCTCATTCATAATAGGAAAACACAAAATCACGTTAAACTCCTAAATCTGCACCTATGTTAAAACAGCATTTTGCAAGAAGGATAAACACCTGTTTACAGTAGAGTGGGTAAAAATACCAAGCGTTATAAGATTATTATGGATCTTGTAAAAACCAGTCCAGGGGCAAAAAAAGAAGAATATGATGGAATTGATTTATTTCAGGCTGATATTTAATGAAAAGCCAGATCCTGAGGACAAAGTTGTAATAATGTTTCTCCTTCCTTTAAAGCCTCCAGCATCCTCTTTCTGTGACCTGTTAGGAAACTAATAGCTGTGCTTTGGATATTGCTGTCATTTTTTAAAACAATCAAGTATGTATGTGTGTATTTATATATTTGGCTTTCTCTTTGACAAAATGTATAAAACAAATGAATGTATTAATATTATCACAGCCAAGTCAGTTTACCTGTCTGTGAAATTTTATACCTGGTCATCAGCAACCTAGCCAGACATACCCTGAGGCATCTCACCATGCAACAGAGCAGGTGTCTCAGTGGACCACGTGATGTGAACGAAGTTTGCAGTTTAAAAATAAGGGAGATTCACCAAGAGTGAACTCTAATGTAAACTAGGGACTTAGGCTGATAATGATGTGTCAGTACAGGTTGAACACTCAAACGTACCATTCGGATGGAGGATACGGATAGTAGAGGAGGCTGGGAGAAGCGAGGAGGGAGAAGGATCAGGGATTTATGTGAACTCTCTGCTCAATTGTGCAGTAAATTTAAAACTTTATTTAAAAGTATTTATTAAATACTTCTAATAATACTTATAAATAAAAGTATCAAAAATTTAAAACTTTATAAAAAATAAAGTATATTGAAGAATTAAAGGAGTCAGAAATGAAGTCTTCATTACTTCCTTCTATGTCACAACACTTCAAGGGTATGTTTCAAATATGCCTAAAACTGATTATTAACCTGCATCGTGATGTCTTCAGTTTGTCCCTTCTAAATGTATCTAAACCATGCTGAAATTGGAACCATCTTTTGGTACTAACTTTTTTTCAAGTTTATTTACATTTGAGAGAGAGAGAGCGCTTGCAGGAGGGAAGGGTAGAGAGACAGGGAAAGAGAGAATCCCAAGCAGGCTCCGGCTGTCAGCACAGAGCTGACACAGGGCAGGATCTCACAAAATGTGAGATCGTGACCTGAGCCAAAATCAAAAGTCAGATGTTCAAAGGACTGAGCCACCAGGCACCCCTGGTCCACTGACTTTAAGTGGGTTTTCAGTTAACTGCATAGCCCATGTGCCCCCTGAGACTGCCTGTCTCCTGAGAACACCCCAAAATTGTGTTGGATCCTCAGGATCCCAGATTTCTGAGGATGCCAAGATGTCTTATATAATTAGGGTCTCTTCTATTTCCAACCATGCATTTTTGCTCTTCTGCGTAGTAATCCAGATGGGACATAAAACATGCTTGCAAGTATGGAAGGCTTTACTGAAATTTGATTGTTTCGTAGAATCTTAATCCAATCAATGAAAAGGATTTTAAATTGAACAACAGGCTTCCCATTTTAAATTTTTTTTTTTTCAACGTTTTTTATTTTATTTTTGGGACAGAGAGAGACAGAGCATGAACGGGGGAGGGGCAGAGAGAGAGGGAGACACAGAATCGGAAACAGGCTCCAGGCTCCGAGCCATCAGCCCAGAGCCTGACGCGGGGCTCGAACTCACAGACCGCGAGATCGTGACCTGGCTGAAGTCGGACGCTTAACCGACTGCGCCACCCGGGCGCCCGTCCATTTTAAAAATGTCCTTGTAGAACCTTCCAGGGGAGAATATTCCCTATCTGCTCAGCTCATGTGTCCTTACTTCACCCTGGTTCTCTATTCTTCCCTCTCCTCCCCACCTTCTCCATCTTTCTCTTCTCTCCTCCCATTTTGGGAACAAAACATAAATTCTTATAATTTTCTTATCCAGAAAAATCTAACCTTTTTATAGCTAGGTTTCCTGCTGATATCTATGCCCTCCAAATCACACCTTGCACAAATGCTTATTAAGATATTTTGACAAAGTTCCCTTCCTAACACAAATTTTGGTGCCAGCTGTTAATACATCTTTTACTGGGTTGTATGAGTTGCATCTGTATCTGTCCTGAAACTACCCGATTTGAGTTGAAAGGAACGCATAAAGGAAAGCAAGAGTTCAAAAATTGAGTGCGTACAATATGTCAGGTATTTGGCTAGATCTGTTTGCTGATGATTTAATGTAAATCATGCCTATACTGTTATACTTTACTTAGAAATAAAGAAGAACACAGACTCAGAGAGGTTAAGTAATTTGCTTAAGTTATACAACGGTTTAGTAGCAAAAGCTAGATTTGAAAAATCCTATGCTGAAAAAATACAACATTTGTGTATTGCATCCATTGTCATAATAAAGAAATATGGCAATTTAAAAAAAGGACTTAAAAAATGTCAGGTTTGAGCTAACAAACATAGCTATGTGACCTTGAGGAAAATAACCAAACCTCTCTGATTCTCATCTTTACTGTTTAGTCTCTGATTCTTCTGATACAGCTGAGTTGTTGTACGGATTAGATGAGTTAATTTATAGAAAAGTATTTTGTAAATGGGAGAGTTTTGTTCAATGAAGAAGAACACGGATTTGGGCATGGATGGCCTGGGATTAAGTCATGGCCCATCTATCAGTTACAAATGATGTGACCTTGATCAAGTGCCACACCTCTCTAAACCTCCGCTCTGTTTTTAAGAAGAATAGTAAGTACTAATTTCCAAAGCTTTGGGCACTAAAAGAGATAAAGAATACAGGGTATTTAACATGCTCTGGTGAGATGTGAATAACACTTGATGGGATGTAAATAAATGTAATGATCGGTATTGTTAAGTTGTTACCTTTTGTAAGTGTTGGGGGTAACAGCTGCTCACCTCTCTGCAATCAAAGTTGCCATGTAGGAAGATGCAGGGCGTGCCTACATGTCATTTGCATAATCTCAGACAGGAATATGCCACTTGGGTTTGTGACATTCTGTAGTGCTGCCTTCACCAGGGTCCTTCAGAATCATGAATGAAAACACCAGCTAGGAATGGCTGAGTTATTGGGGAATTCAGGAGCAGTGCTAACTCCCATCCTAAGCTTCCACCTTGAAATTCTCTCCTCTCCCCTACCCCTTAGGGAAAACTTGGTTTGGAAAATAGATTTTGGGTTTTCAGTCATTTACATGGTGTCATTTATGTGGCCAGATGGAGAGTAAGAGGCATCTGCAGGTCCTTTTTTGTTTCTCCTACAGCTTAATCTCTCTTATAAGATGGGAAGATAAGCAGGTGCGACACCTACTTTCATTAGCTTTAAAGTATATGAACTATAAATGATTTCACTTTTATCATTATCCATGGTTTTCATAAAGGTGTAGTGCCTATCTCCCAATGTGTGCTGCTTTGTAGATCCGATTCCTGATCACTTGATCTGTCCTGAGACAATCACTGTGGTTCCTCACCTGTACTTCTTGAAGAAACACGATGACCTTCTAGAGAAACATTATAACAGCACTCACCAACCTTTAACTTGGCCACACTCAGGTGTTCTCCTAATCAACGATCTAAGACTTTAAAAGCATTCATTTATTAAAAAATTAAAAAAAGTAAAATTGTTTGCTTGTAGAAATGCAGAATAAGTGTAAATGAACAAACGTGTCTTTTTAATCATTTCTCTAATGCTTAAAAAACAGAACAGAGATTCTAGCACATAGTATAAAGCTCCTAAACTGTGCGTGAATGATAAACAATTTGGAAACAGAGGATAATTTAGGAGAATGCAATGTAATTACGTTGTTGGGGAAGGACATCAGTCTCAATGAATTAACTCTGGTTCTTCAGGAAACAAACCGAGCACTTCATTAGGTTCCTTGGCTCATCAGGTTCTTTTGTTTATCTACATCCTCTGGAATAACCAAAAAGGAATATTTCCTCCCACATTTCTAAGAAAAGCTGCTGATTTATGTAGAGTGGAAAGGTGTTGGCCCTAATTATACTCTTTTTTTTTTCATTTATTTATTTTATCTTGAGAGAGAGAGAGGAAAGAGGGTGAGAACCCCAAGTAGGCTCTGTACTGTCAGTGCAGAGCCCAATGTGGGGCTCAAACCCTCAAACTGTGAGGCCATGACCTGAACTGAACTCAAGAGTTGGATGCTCAAGCGACTGTGCAACCCAGGTGCCTCAAACCGAGATTATACTCTGATTATGACTCTACCATCTTGAGAAACAGAATTTTCTATCCTTGAGCTATTAATGGATTACCTGAGTCCATGAAGGTGAAGAGAACTATTAACTATCTTTAAATTCTAATTGTATAGATGACTGCTTAGAAATTGGCCTCATATACATCTCTTGCCAATCGAGTGCATAAATATATATAAATACAAATAGATATATCCTATTTCATTCATACATTCATTTAGTGAACATGTACTGAATTCCAATAAAATGTTAAATAGGAATCGAGATGAGTAGATATAAGTCTCTGAACTCAAATAGGATAGATGAAAGTTAAAAATAATCGGTGTTAGGCTTAGTGATGACATAAGAGGGAGGTAATACAGATGCATATATGAGTGTATCAGTGCTTAACAACAGTGTGGCCTACTCAGCCCATGGACACAATTGTGGTCACTCCTATGTGAGTAGCCACCACTCCTCACATGCGGTCCAGGTGCCTGTGTGTGTGTTGGGTCACTTCCCAAAGATTTCTGGGAGTCCCAGAACCTGCCTGTGCTGCCCACACACCTCTACCTGTGGCTGTTGTTGTTGCTCAAGTTTTATTCAAATTCCACTGAATTTCCAACTCCACTTCACCTCCAGGCTGAAGTACTGAGAGATGCACACTTTTCTCTGAATTAAGAAGTTTAAGCTTTTCTCTTAGGGTTAGACTTAACTGGGGTTCTCTCTCAGCAGATGTCCCAGCTTTCCAAGTTTTGTAGGAGTTCCTTCTGGTCATATGCCCAGTGTTAAAATTGTGTGTGTGTGTGTGTGTGTGTGTGTGTGTGTGTGCGCACGTGTGTGTGTTAATCTCTGGATGGCTGGGTCAAAATGGGCTCAAGTTCAAGGACCCCTTCCATTCCTCTCAGCCACAAACCTCTTCCATGTACCCATATGCCAATCTCTCTTGCCAAAGGGATTCGGGCCCAGGAAAGCAGACTGTACAAACATGTTTGAAATGGTCACCTAAGTCCCATGCCCACCTGGGACTCTGACTACTCCATCCATCGTATATACTCAGGTAGTTCAGCACTGCATGATGAACATGCTGTATATTGCTCTTTATTATCCTGCACACTCCTTAAATTCCAGGTTCTTTAGTTAAACAGACTTGGTTTCAAATCCCATCTCCCTCTTACTCCCTGTGTGACTATGACTAATTTATATTCTTTCTAATCTCCTAGTTTTTAACTATAAAAATGAGGATAGAAGTACCTATTTTGGGGTTGTTTTGAAGATTAAGTAAAATATTGACATTTACTTAGTCATTATGTATTCTTTAATAAAATCCCAATGAGTATGTGAGTTGAATAAATGTGGTGGGTCTCTCTACACACACACACACACACACACACACACACACACACACACACACAAGCACACTATTTTTGTTTGTTTGTTTGTTTTTAATGGAGATTTGGATGCTAAGATCTAACCTCCTCTACCCAGATATTTAAATTCCCATATATAGCCTAATCTTGATTCCAGAACTCCCCTCCTCAAGGCTGTTACTCTGGCAAAAGGTGAGAGATAACTTTCCCCAAGCTACTGCCTCATCTGTATGGCTGTGGAGGTGGGGGGTGGGGGTGGGGGGTTAGGTCTTTCTCGTTTGACTTCTTGAAGCTAATGATTCAGAAGCAGTTTGACACAGGTATAATTTTCCCTCAATATCTCACTGCCATGCTATACCACTATTTGCCAACTGTCAGCTCAGTTAATGCTGCTACTGCTCAGGGGGATGTCGATAAAAAAAAGAAGAGGCGTGCTTTAAAAGAAGGAGGCAGAGGAAGGGGAAGGAGAAGGTGATAGAACACTAACAAGCAAATAAACTCAGATCAAAAACCTAGAGGTGATTCAGAGATCTAACTGACTTAAGTTTTATAGGTCTATAGGATCTAAGTTTTTTATACCGACAAGCAGACTGAGGACGAAAAATAAGGTATTTTGCATACATCTTTATACTCTCAGTAACAGAACTACATTGACTGTAAATTCAGGGTGATTTGGCTCCCAGTTTCAAGCCTAAGTACAGTATTACATAATTTTCCAAACTGGATTCCACAGGATGCCACTGTCTTGTAACATGTTAATAGATATTCCATAAAAAGAAGAGTTCCTAAATTCCACATTTAGAAATGTGGCTTATAATTCCCCCAACCATAAGATTCACAATACATATTATTACATTCAAAACTTTGAGAAGTCTTACAGGATGGATGGATGGATGGATGGATGGATGGATGGAAAGATCCTTCTTCATTGTTTAACTTTGCATTTCCCAAATTTATCTGGCCAGAGAAATCTTGTTTTGGAGGACTTTTACATCTCGTAAAATAGTTAACTCCTCTGTGACAAAGTTTTCTTATCGATGAAGAAAAAGTAGCATCCATCTAAATTGTTACTGTAAAAATTGATTGAGTGAATCCCGGGAACACACTTAGCACAGCGCCTGGCACGCAGAGAGTCCTCCATTGCTATTGTTGTGGTTATGATTATCATCAAAAGACATTAACGTCTTGAGGAGGATGGTGTGAGAACTGCAATATTAGCTGTCATAAATTGCAAAATCCACCACAGTCCCTCCTTCTCATCAAAGAGAGGGGTTTATTTCTCTACTTCCTGAATCTCACCTGGTTTTATGATGGATTTTGACCAATAGGATGTGACAGAAGCTGTGCTGTGAGTTCCAGCCTAGGGCTCAAGAGACAGACCAT
Source organism: Panthera pardus (assembly GCF_024362965.1). Lineage (NCBI taxonomy): Eukaryota > Metazoa > Chordata > Mammalia > Carnivora > Felidae > Panthera > Panthera pardus. Next base: position 66,399,939 of record NW_026526710.1, on the reverse strand, counting down.
ATACTCTTGGACTCTCAACTCTTGGAACCCTGTGATCTCCATGGGTCCTTCACGTGGACATCTCCAAGCTATCCTACTCAGGGATAAAATCACTTGGAGAGGAGTGCCTGTCTTTCCAGCCAAGCCTATCATAAACAAGCCACTCCCTCCGATATACTAGCAGATCACAGGTGCATGAGTGAGACCAGTCCAGCTGACCCAGACCAAGACCACCCAGCTGATCTAATGAATCACAAATTAAATAAACAGTTGTTTTCAGCCACTGATTTCTGAGATGGTTTGCTATACAGCAAAAGCTAACTGACACATTAGGGAAAAAAATAAAAACAAACAAAAAACCAACTTTGGTGCCTTATTCTGCTTTCAGTCTCTCAAGGGCAAAATGCACTTCTGAATACAATATGATATGTTAATAAAATGTATGTTTTCCTATTTATGAGCAATCACTGATCTGTAGAAGTATGAAACATCTGTTTGCAGATGAAAATGCTATCACACAAAGATTTTTTCAAACTTGCTTATACATGCATCTAATCACACCATCAACACATTTTTCAACTGAGAAAGACAGAAATTTATTTACCTACCATATTGTCATTTCATATTCACCTATATACTTTAAGAACAATACTTTGAGTCAAGCAATAAAAGATACATTGCAAAGATAAGACGCTGCTCAAACAATGCTGGAGATGTCTTTTTTGTAGAGCATCTCCTAATATTTCTCATTTTAAAAAAAACCCTACATTTTACCCTATCATTGTCCTTAAAAACTGAACAGAAAAGTCAAAATATTGGAATATATTGTTTCATGATTCATTTAAAATATCACATGCCATATTGCATAACTGCAGGCATTTGGATCACAGTATTAGCTAGGGAACACTTAGAATTTCATAACAAATTTTGCTAAAGGTACATATTGAGTAGGACCATGGATGCCTTTTCTCATCAGGAGCTGCAACACTAATTTTGTTAATTCACTGAACACTACATAAAAATGAATAATATTAGCATATATTATAATAAAAGCATAATCCAGGAATATTTTTTAAAGTAATTCAACAAATGTTCATTGACATATATCATGTCTTAGAGCATTGATAGCCATTAATGATTCCAAATGAAGAACATTACCTGTGCCCTCAAAGAGCTCCCAGTCAAGTGGAAAAAGAAAATTATTTACCTGAGGAACAATCAGAATCAAAAATATCCATACCTGACAACAAGTTTAACCTTGTAATTAGCCATGCTAGCCATTAATTCTATCACTGATTCAATGATAATAATAGGCATTATTTGTCATATCACTAGTTATTAACTAAGACAAAACAAAGCAACAGTGATTAAGTTGTATTGATAACCTGGAGATTTTTTTCTATCCACTGTTAAGAAATGAATATGATGCTATGATCCTTGCAATAGCCATCCTAGTACATGGAAACCAGGGCATTTAAAATAGTTTCTCAAAAGTTGACCAGTGGGTACCAGGTGGTTTCCATAGGAGTATTTCTAAGTGTATTTTTATTTATTTTTGAGAGAGAGAGAGAAAGAGAGAGAGAAAGAGAGACAGAAAGAGAGAGAGCACTTGTGGGGGAGGGGCAGAAAGAGAGGAAGAGAGAGAATCCCAAGCAGGCTCTGTGCTATCAGTGCAGAGCCCGATGCAGGGTTCAAACTCACCAACCATGAGATCACAAACTGAGCCGAAATCAAGAGTTAGATGTGTAACTGACAGAGCCACCCAGGTGCCCTTCCATAGGAGTATTTTGAAAGTGGAGTTAACTTTAGGTATTTGGATAAAATTGCTGAGGTCACTGGATTATAACCTACCATGGTTATAAATAAACATGTGCCTTGACATGAGACTGACCTAGGTTCAAATTCTGACTTTTTCCCAATGTACTACATAGATCATAGGAAGAATGAGGACTTGTGCTTTGCTGAATGTTTGCAAATTAATTAAAGTACCAAGTAGCCATGGAGTAGCTAGCTGGCTTCTGATTTCAAGATCTTTAAAAATACCTATATATTTATCCAGCTTCAAAACACAAAAATATTTTATGTTAATTTGTAATAGCAGTTCCTGAACATTAAGAAGGAAGGAAGGAAGGAAGGAAGGAAGGAAGGAAGGAAGGAAGGAAGGAAGAAAAAAGAAAACTTCATATCAGTGGTTTTTGACTTTCATTATTAGTCTTTCCTTCTCACTTCCTCCTCCTTTATCTCTTCCCCCTTCTTACTCAACTTCATTTCTTCCCCCATTATAAAAAAGGCTCAAGGACACACATGCACACAAATCCTTGATCAATTATAATAGCTTCCTCCCAACTCAGAAGGCATTTGGAGTTTCTGCAAAGGACAGAACCATTAATTGTACTTAGGAAGTTTTTCTGAGGTCTCTGAACTAGCCAAAGCCTAGTCAGCTACTTTCTCTAGCCAGGATAAAGACATTTACCAAGTCTTTGCCATAGTCTGATACACAGTCACTTTAACAACAACAACAACAACAACAACAAAAAACAAAAAACAAAAAACAAAAAACAAAAAACAAAGAAACCCCAAAAAAACTGTATTGCCCTATAAGGCAAAGTGAAATGGAACTTTTAAGGAATTTCAATAAAGTCCCATATTTGGAAAGGTTGGGCATGAGGACTCTAGTTAAATGACTATTTACCAAATGCCTGGCGGCAAGGTTTGTATCAAGAACATCTTTTGGAACACTACATTGCCTTTTACAGAAAATACAATAAAATGCACTCAGCATTATAATGCATACAAGTTAATTTTTAGAAGGATTCAGAAAGAATTATAGGATCTTGTCAGGCCTCAAGTCACATTATTAACATTACTCTTTATCATACATGCCTGAGGATACCAACACTAAAACTAGGCTGCCCTGTGAGAAGTCACAGAATTTTTATGCACTTTGATTTTTCTTTGTGTGATAAAAGTAGAAGCAGAGTGAAAATAAATTATTTTGGGCTCTGGATAAACATATGCTTATGGTGCTCAAAGAGTTTAAATAGATGTTAAAACCACCTTCCAGAGCAGCTCTTTCAAAAGGAACAAATAGGGATGCCCAACTCCGTCAAAATGACAGACTATATAAACTGAATTTCCTGCATGATTTTCATTCTTCACTTAAATGCAAAACAGAGTTTAAAGCTATGCTTATTTTCTGAAAGTGTCTGTAGTGCAGGTCTGTTTTTCATCATGACATGCAACATATTTTTAGAAACATCTGCACACTGGGAATCAGTATGGTCTCCTGTTTTCAGCTTCCCTGAATCTCACAGGGCACCATCTGTCCAAAGACATTTAAGCCTTTCACCAGTGTTATGTGATCTAATAAAATAGTGATGATTTACCTTCCTGGGCAAGTCTGGCACCTAATTCTTCTAGGTAAGTGTCAGGTTTTCAAACTGAAATGTTTATAAGAGGAGCATAATGAGGAATAAATTCCCCTCAACTATTCTGAAATTTACTTCTCTCTTAACAGAGTATCAGGGATAAAATCAAAACTTTGCAAATGTTTGTTTATTTTGCAAGTGATTTAGAGGGGAGCAAAGGAGGATCAAATAAAGCCATGACGGAGAGAGCCAGTAGTCCAGGGTCTAGGAAGTCACATTCATAAGAGGTCAGATCCAGAGGTCAGTAAGCCAGAAAGCTGCAGCAGAGAGGAACACATGGAAAGAGGCCAAGAATCCAGGGTTCTGTGTATTTGAGATTAAAGTGTGGGGACAAAACAAGGGTGAGGGAGTAGTTCCAGAAGTAGGATCAAAGTAGGGCTTAAGAATAGACATAGGGCACTAGAGTGTCCAACATCAGAAGCTATCTTGGGGAAGGGCTGAGATGAGGAATACAGCAGACCAGAGGAACTTGAAGGAACAAGATATAAAAACTCAAATTTCCTCTCCTGACTTCTAAATACCATAAGCTCCTCTCTCAGAATCACGAAAGGTTACTTCAAAGCAGGATGCTATGTACCTGTGTTACCTGTGGTCAAAGCAGGATGCTATGCTTTACCAAACTTTCATGATAAAACTAAACGCCAGGTTCTAGAGATAGTATCCTTACTTTCCAAGCCTTTAAAATGCATTGCATTTGAAGGAGACTGTTGAACTAAATAGGGGTCCTTTGAAAAGATTCTCTCTAAAGTGCACCCTCATTCGGAAAGGTCCCTTTGTTTAGAAAGCATCTTTGTGCTTAGTTCTGGAAATGCATTAACTGAAGAGGCCTTTTACTTTCCTACTTCTACTCAATTGTATTTTACCTTGACTGTCTTTACGGAAAATGGTCCTTTTCATCATTCAGAAATTATTTTCTTTAAAAAAAAAAACACACATTGTTTCTTAGTGCTAAAGTCTCTCCTTGTATATTCAATCCGTAATGAAAAAAGTCATTCTCTTCAACTATCAATTCTTTAAAGGACAAAGTAATGTAAGCTTTCTTTACTCTTTTCACATATAAATAGATTTTCACAACGTCCATCTCAAATTGATGAGGACTTTGTAAAAAATTATTATCTTTCCATGACACTCCTTCCATCCCTCCTGCTACAATGTGAGCTTCTTGAAAGGAGGTGCCTCTTCAGTGTGGTTATTATGATACTTTCGTAAAACAGGTATTCACTATATTAACTATAAAATTCAGTTCTCTACAATGATTTGCATTCATCCAGAACAGATAGCACAGTTTGGTGGACCCCAACCTTTCTATCACCTAGGACTTATTTCCTTGTATTTCTCTCTATAGACTATGTTTTTTGAAAGATATTTTCTAACAAACAACCTGCACTAATATTTTTCAAGATGGCCATGAATTTTATTAATTTTCAAACTGTAATGTCCAAAATAATGTCGAGGTAAACAACTGAAATGAAAAAGAATTGAGCTAGGTTTTTGGATTCTTGATCGACCTACCTACCTCATCTATCTATCTTATCAATCTATTGAATCCTATGCTAAAAAAAAAAAAGAATAAAATTTAAAATGCTATTTAAAGTATCAGCAATAATAAACATGAGGTACTAGGAATGTATCTATAAAATATATGAAAGACATCTATGATTAAAGAGACTTCAAAATAGAATTTGAAAGACCAAAATGAAAAAAGAAAGAAATCATATTCAAGATTAGAAATCCCAGAACTATAAAGATGTAAACTGTAGAGATGATCCCTCTTCCCCCTCCCAAATTACACTTCAGTACATTCTAATCAAAATCTCAACTTGCATCTTGGGGGAAACTTTGAAAGTCAACTAAAATTTCATGCAAATGTGAAGAGCCAACAAAAGCCAAAATACACTTTAATAAACAACAAAACAGGAAGATAGGCTTCCAGATTCATTTTTAGTGCTATAGTAATCAAAATGACACATGGATACAAGGATAGAAATATAGAACACTGACAGAGAACATAGAGCTACAAACACAGCCTACATTAATGGACTCTTGATATTTAACAGGATGCTATGTAGCGCTGCACAGCCACCGGGAGAAAAGGTGCATCCTGCCAATACACAGGCAGAAGACAACCAATGAGGGAAAAATTGAAAGGGATATTGATAATAATGAACTTTAAAGCCTACATCCCACCATATCCAACAGTCAGGCCTATTCAGTGGCTAAGTGTAGAAAGTAAAATGATAAAACTTTTATAAAATAACAAAACAGTATCTTGACAATCTTGGGGCGGGGTAGGATTTGTTAAGCAAGATAGGAAAAAGCAACACTAAAAAGGAAAGAAGGAAGGAAGGAAGGAAGGAAGGAAGGAAGGAAGGAAGGAAGGAAGGAAAGAAATGGAAAGGAACAAAGGTAGGAAGGATGGAAAACTTTTTAAAAAGAAGAAGAAAGAAACAGGTAAAACTAGGTCATTGCTCAAATTGTGGTTCTTGGAATTGTCCCAAGTCTTCCAATTTTTTTACCAGTATGCCACATGGCATGTCACATTGAGAGGAAATTTTTAGAGACTTACATAGACATTTGATGTATGTCTATTGGGCCTAATTAAAAAACAAACAAACAAACAATGTCTGTATATAAAATGTCTTTATTTTTATTTATTTTATATTATTTCATTTCATTGTATTTTACTAAAGTAGTAGCTAATGTCTAGGGAAAAAAATGATCTGCAGAGTTTGAGAAGGGGTGAAACAGTAATGAAATTAACTTAAAATTAATTTAAAAACACTAATTCTATTCATGAAAAGATGCTCCATGATTCATTAAAAGACACTTTCAAACCACAAAATGCAAGAAAATGTTATAGGTTCTTTCATTGTTTCTTTGATGCATTAAATGTATATGTTTAAACACCTAAGAAAAGGCCTTAATATTAAATGCAATAGTCTCATTCCATAACAAACTTTAAAACAACCCTGCTTGTAGCTTCTTTCATATCTCTACATGGTGTGTTTGTTTCTTGATCTATCAACTTGAGACATTATTTATTGACTTCTCACAATGATAGATGCAGATTTAGCCCCCACCCCCTTTCCAGTATATCTCTATTGAAATTATACATATTGGTTATCATTGAAACAGCTGTCCTTATAAAAGAAAGGAAGAGAGGATTTTTGAGACAGACATATGAAGAAGACCCCCAACTAAGGAGGAGGCGGGACCACCATGGATTCAGGAAGTGGACTGATACAACCACAAGCCAAGCAATGAATGGCTGAAGCAGGAAAAGGCAAATAAGAGATTCTACCCTAGAGCCTCCGGAGGGAAGACTAGTCTGCTGACACCTTGATTCAAACTTCTGGCCTCCAAAACCATAAGAGAATAAATGTCTGTTAACATAAGCTACCCAGTTTATGGTACTTTCCTACAGCAGCCTCAGGAAACACACCAGTCAAGGCCAAGACTGATGAGGTTAGTGAGGCAGGTGCCTTAGGTACAAAATTTAATGGGGCACCAAAAAACTCAATTTGAAGATAAAATTATGTTTTAAATGCATTTTTTATTATTTGATTTTATTTTTTAATGTTTCTTTATTTTTGAAAGAGAGAGACAGAGACAGAGACAGGGAGAGATGGAAACAGAATCTGAAGTAGGCTCCAGGCTCTGAGCCGTCAGCACCGAGTCCTATGTGGGATTCAAACTCAATGAACCACAAGATCATGACTCGAGCTGAAGTCAGACACTTAATCAACTGAGACATGCAGGTGCCCCTAAATTCATTTTTAAATTAAATGAATGCAGGGCGCCAGGATGGCTTTAGTTGAGTATCCGACTTTGGCTCAGGTCGTGATCTCACAGTTCGTGAGCTTGAGTACCACATTGGTGAGTTTGAGCCCTGCATCTGGTGGGCATGAATCCCGCTTCAGGTGACCCTGCTTTCTCTCCCTCTTTCTCTCTCTGCCCCTCCTGGATTCTCTCTCTGTCCCTAGCTCACTTATACCCTTCTCTAAATAAATAAATGTATACATACATAAATATTGGAATGCAAAAACCCAGGATGAAAAAAACTATCAATATTTTTTAAAGCAGGAGAATCTGAGCCTGAACTCGTAGGGCACATTTTGGAACTCACCCTAGTTCAGCTGTGCTACAAGTCAACTACTTTTTAGTTCTTGGCTCCCTCGGTTACAAGTACCTTTGTAGGAAAGGTATGTGATATGTAATTTTTGAGCCCTTGAGTATCGAATAACTTCTTTATTTTATTCTTACATCTGATCAACAGTCTGTATGTTTCAGGATTCCTAGGTTGAAAAAAATTTGCCCAAAGAAATAAGAAACTTTGCTTTGGTGTCTTCTTGCATCCAGTTTGCTGAGTCAGGTGGTAACTTGCTTGAGGAGGGTATGTCTCTTTGTGTGTGTGTCTGTGTGTGTGTGTGTGTGTGTGTCTGTATGTGTGTGTGTCTGTGTGTGTGTCTGTATGTGTGTGTGTGTGTGTGTGTGTGTGTGTGTGTGTGTGTGTCTTTCTCTTTGGAGACTTTCTCAAACTGTATAACAGATTAACTATAAGCCTTTTTCTTTCATCTAAGTCAACACTTGACAGGCCTTTTCAATTAGAAGACATATCAGGGAAACTATTTTATATATTTTATAAAATATATACAATTTTATCTCTTCTCTCTGGTATTCCTATTAGCCAGATATTAGAAATCATGACCAGATATTAGAAATGGTTTTACCTTTGCTTTCCCTCCAGCTTTCTTTTGAAGAGAACAAATCTCAGAGATTCTCTCTTCCATCTTCCAACACTTTTATTGATTTAATTTTTTCTATTGAAATATATACATTTAATTTTAAGAGATTGGTTTTCTTCTCCAATTGTTTCTTTTTTAGCGTTACTGTTATTAGTTTATGAATACATTATTTTTTCTTAAGTTTCTCTAAGATTATGCATTAGTAGATGCTTAAAACCCCTTTGTTTCCCTGCATTAACTTGAAATTATTTTTCTAATTTTTAAAATTTATTCATCATTGCCTTTGTCATGTTGCAAGAATTCATAAAATGGCTGGTGACCTTTTTTGTGAATTTATATTTAAGTGTGAACCAAAAGAAACATTTCCTTGGGTCTCTATAAGTGGGTGAGACTATGAGAGTGAAAATACTTTATTGTGAGTGACTGAGGAGCTCCCCATTGTGCTGGGAAAATCTACTGCCAAAATGCAGGGTTCTTTGCTGTCCTTGATCTCCCCAGAAAGTACACTCATATTTCCCGAGAAGATCCTTCCTGTTTGACTGAAAGTAGTGACTATTTGTTAGGTATTCTGCACAAATAGGGAAGGCAGAAGATAGCCATTGAACATTGTGTTAATATCTCCTTCCCCCTCTCCCCTCTTTCTCCTTTTTTCCCCTCTCTCTTACGTTGGAGATTTCCTTGGCACTCAAAGTTCTGCCAGGCAGTGATTAACATTATTTTTAGCTATAATCCACCTGGGGCACTCTGGACCAGTGGTTACAAACTGAAGGTGCATTAGAAGGCTTGTTAAAATACAGATCCCTAGGCATCATCCAGAGCCTCTGTCAATAGGTCTGAAGTAGGGCTCATAATCTTAATTTCTAACAAGCTCCCACGTGATGCTTATGATGCTGATCGGGACAACTTGGTGAACCACTGCTCAAAGCTCACCTAACTTGCCTGAACATACAAATATCTGGGGTTCTCATTTCAGAACTGCTCTCCAGGTCCCACATCACTTTATTTCAAATTAGTACACTTACCCCTGGAGATGATCATCAGGGAAATTTGGTTGGCTGCAGCCTCTTCAGCCTTGTTTTATCTCTCTCCTCCTGCATCTGACTTTTGCTTTCTACAGATTGTTGCAATCTGTTGTGTACATATGCCCCACATTTTTTCCTTTATTAATTTGGGGTTAAACCTTTCAATTCTTTTTGTTAAGAGATAGAGAGAACAAGCAGGGGAGAGCGGCCGAGGGAGAAGGACAGAGAGAATCTTGAGCAAGCTCCAAGCTCAGCATGGAACCTGATGCAGGGCTCAATCTCACAACTGTGAGGATGTGACCTGAGCCTAAATCAAAAGTTGGTCCCTTAACCAACTGAGCCACCTAGGCACCTCTCCCACATTTATTTTGTAACTTTCAATTCTTATAAACTTTTTCTATTAGTGCCTCAAGTGTTGTTGGGAAGAGAAATCAACTTATTTGGTAAGTAAGTCATCTTTAAACAGAACTCATAGCTAAAGATACAAAATATAAAAATGACCCCTTCCCTTCAGCTACTAACTTAACTGACAGATCATGAAGTTGCTAGAATATGGTCCTCAGGTAAGAGGAAAGATCTTCAATATTAGGCACTGAAAGCCCAACATCCTAGTTTTAGAGGTCTAACTGAAAGCTTAAACCCTAATACAAAAGTTGTCAGTTTCTGGCATCTAATAATTTAAATCCAGGCTCTTACATTGAAATGATTTATTTTTGCAAAGGCTTTCCCAGTTACTATCATTCTTTCCAGCAGCCCCCAGAGGATTTAGTAGGGTCGCTACCCCTATTAAAAGTATGAGAAGTTCTAAGTACCATGACATGATATCCATAGCCATATAGTCAATCCACCTTTGAGGAATCACACGTAAAACACTCTGAATACCAGTCAACTGACCAATTCAAAAAGTTTGTTTTCCTGGCCATGAAAATATTTGTATAAACTTGGATATGTATTAAAGCAGTAAATCTCCAGGAGAAGCAAGACAGAGACAGATCTGTATTATAATATAATGACTTTACTTTAAAGGCAAGACATTAGAGATATAATGCTACATCATTCCTTGAAGAGTTTTTGCTTCGACCATCTTTATCATGAAACAACTCTCCCACTCCAAAAATAAAATTAAATTAAAACACTGTGTTGGATCATATGCTCGACTGGACTAAACCTCCTTGAAGGGAGGGCATTATCCAATCTGAGCTCTTATGTCTTTGGAGAATACAGCCAGCTCTGATATTGACCCTAGAGACTTCTTCTACTCTTTGGATGACAGCTGCTTCTTAGTCCACTTCTGCGGTATTTTCTCTGATGAAGTGCCTTAGACAGTAACTATCAGCCAAAGGGAAGAGAATGAAAGCAGAATAAATTTTCAACTCTAAACTTGTTAAACCATTAACACAAATCATCGCATCACTTCTGCCATAAACCATGGCAATCCACAGAGATGCATTTAATCAGGCTCTCTCAAAAATAAACTGCTGGTGCCCACAATGCACACTTACAAACCTCTTGCTATCATTCTCCTGATATTCATGGTTTACTGACTGTTTTTAATCACAGTACAATGGGATATTCTTGAAAGAATAACTATTAACATGAAGTTCCTTAACCAAGAAGTGTTCAGCATGAATTGATAAAATTACCATCTCCCCATTATTTGTCATTACAATACCATTTAATAAAGGGGATATGATAATTAATAGCTTCAAATAATCAAATCAAATAAGATTCAGCTATAATAAGTAAAAAGAAGATACTACAGAATAAATAACTACATTAATAAATAAAAGGGTGGGGTATCATAGACGAACAAGGCATGGTGACATTTTGCATAAACTTGAAATAATATACACATTACACTTCGGTATATATCAGAGTCACCTGGGGAGCTAATAAAGAAAACAGCCTCATTGAGGAATGACAAGACCTCGACCTGGTATTTTTACCAAGTTCCTTGAAAAGTACTGCATTTAGGAATTAATTAAAATATGGGAGAGGTAAGGAGAAGGGCAATGGGTGGGGAAAAAAGAGATCAATATTACAGGAGGCTTTTGATATTGAAGAAACTCACACCTCCCATTTTAAATAAATAAAACTTCCTAGCTATCTATCTGATATAACATCTCCAACTACATCCCCATGTTTGTGAGAAAATAATGCTCTAAAATGTCTTTGGGTCTGGACACTGACTCACTAGTGTTTCTATGCATTGGAAGTTTCCAGCCTCTCCGTCCACCTCTGGTGTACAAGGTAGAAAAGGGAGACTACACCCATCATCTGGAAAAAGCCTAGTGGCTGTCAAACAGAGAAAGTACTAGAGAAATCAGCAATGCCAGCTAACAAGGGGCTTGTGGACATTCTTTTTTGATTTGAATAAATTATTTTCAAAATTGAACAGAACTGAAAAATAGTTATCAATTTTATCCATTTAGTTTAAACACTGAATTCTTTTTTGTGAATAAGAATTTTTCTTTACTGAAAACAAAATAAAACAAAGGAAAACATAGATTCTCCATCTCATACCTTCTTGAAGGTTTGTGTGTGAGGTCTGTTGCTCATGAACCAGCTTTGATGTTGGCCATCCCAGGGCTCAATTCTTCCCAGACAACACTGAATAAAAGGCCTACTGAGGCTTGAAAGTAACCTGGGAAACATTTGAAAACTGCTTTCTGAAAGGAAAAGCAGTTATTCCTTAAGAATAGAAAAGATGAAAGCCCCAAGTTTCCTGAAGGCCTGAAGGGAGGAAAGGCCAAGAACACTTACTGTCCTATCCTTCTTGGCATGTTAGAGACAATCTAAAGAAACCAAAATGATCTCTGGACTATGGGGCCCTGAAGGATGTGAAAGGAAGATGAACTGTGAATACTTTAATGCTCTCAGTTTATGACCATTAACAAATATTTTGACTACTACATGAAGACTTTGATCTTTTCCCAATTCAAGATCCTGTGGTTCTCTGCATCCCCATTCTCTGGGTTGTTTCTATATACCGCTAATAAAATCTTCTGACTCATGATGTGTTACTTGGCTCCCAGATAAACAGAGAAATCCTGGGATCCAAGAATTAGGGCCTTAACCCTCAGTTCCCTGGCTCTGCAGTTCCCACCCTTTGCTGATGATTCACATTTGGTTATTGCCCACAACCCTGGTTGGACACTAAGACACTGTAATATAGTGCCCACTGTGAATACATCAGCAAAGATAACAGACATGGTTCCCCCTGCACTCAGGAAGCTTCCATTTTAGTGTGGTAGGCAGATGCTAAAGAAATAATAATACAATTATAATCAGCAATCATTATGAAGGAGACTTGAGGCATGGTGCTCTGATAACAGTTAGTAGTGAGCCCTAAAAAAAAAAAAAAAAAAAAAAAAAAAAAAAGACAACATATATCCCAGAAAAAGTGACATGAAAACAGAACTCTGAAGAATGAAAAGGAATGAGCTTAAGCAAGAGGAACTGAAAAAGGGGTCTCCAGGAGATTACTCTGTATTCTAAGTCTCAGTGTGAGAGGAAACATGGCTTACTCAAAGAACTGAAAAAGATTCTAATGGTTAGAGCAAAGCATGGAAACTAGTGAGAATGAAGCTGGTTGTGGAGGAAGGAGAGGGAAATGGGGGGAAAGGATGTAAGGAGGAGGGCTTTTAGGTCATTACGGAGTTTAGAGTTGATCCTAGAAATGGAAATGATTGAACAACTTCAAATGTTTTTAAAAGACAACTTTAGCCTCTGTGTATAAAATAGATTGCCATGTAATTAACAGTCAGTTGTAGGAGAAGCAGTCAGGGATGATGGTGGCTTCTGTTCAGATGGTGCCAGCACACATAGAAATAAATAAACACAACAAGAAATAAACAGTTGTAAATAAGCAGTCAACTAATCTCTGCCAAAGGAGCAAAGGCAAAATTATGGAGAGAAGATAGTCTTTTCAACAAATGATGCTGTAACAGCTACATGAAAAATAAGGAATCTACGCACACCTTACACTGTTTACCAAAAAAGAAAAAGTACTCAGAATAGATCATATACCTAAATGTCAAACAAAAAATCATAAAAATCCTAAAGGTAACATGGGAGAATACATAAATGAGTTTCGATATGGTGGTGACTTTTCAGACACAACACCAAAAGTATAATCCATGAAAAAAAATGATAAACTAGACTTTGTTGAAATAAAAAGCTTCTACTCTACAAAGGACACTGTCAAGAGAATGAAGACAGAACACAGACTGAGACAAAATATTTACAGAAAACATAGCTGATAAAGCACTGTCATCCCAAACATAAAAGAACTTTTAAAACAAACAATATGAAAATGAGCAACTCAATTAAAAAATGAGCAAAAGAGCTGAACAGACACCTCACCAAAGGAGATCTAACGATGGCAACTGAGCATATAAAAAGATGCCGCACATCTTATGTCATCAGAAAAATGCAAATTAAAACGAGATACCACTACATGCCTATTAGCATGCCAAAATCCACAACACTGACAACACCAAATGCTGGCAAGCATGTGGAGCAACAGGAACTCTCATTCATTGCTGGTGGGAATGCAAAATGGTACAGCCACTCTGGAAGACATTTTTCACTTCCTTATAAAACTAAAAATACCTTTACCATACAATCTAATAATCCCATTCCTTGGTATTCACCCAAATGAACCAAAACATGTCCACACAAAACCTTCACATGAATGTTCATAGCAGCTTTATTCAGTTACCAAAACTTAGAGGTAACCAAGAGGTCCTTTGATAGGTGAAGGGATAAATGAACACAGAATGGCATATCATTCAGCACTAAAAATAAATAAGCTATTAAGCCATCAAAAGACATGGAAGGATATTAAATGGATATTGTTAAGTAAAAGAAGCCATCTGAAAAGAATACATACTATATGCTTCCAACTATATGACATTCTGAACAAAGCAAAATTAAGAAGACAGTAAAAAAAGATCAGTGGTTGCCAATGCTTATACATTTCTTTATATATTTGTCAAAAACGGTAGAATATGCAACACCAAGGGTGAACCCTGAGGTAAACTATGGACTTGGAGTGATACTTATGCATCAGTGTAGTCTCATCAATTATAATAAAGTACTACTCTCATGTGGAATGTTAGTAATGGGGGAGGCTGTGTATATGTGGGAAATGGGAAATATGGGAACTCTCTGTCTCTTCTGCTCAATTTTGCTATGAAGTTAACATTGCTCTAAAAAATTAAGTCTATTTAAAAGGGGAAAAAAAGGGGGGCACATGGGTGGCTCAGTCAGTTAAGCATCCAACTTCTTCTGGTACCGGCTCAGATCGTGGTCTCATAGTTCACGGGTTTGAGCGCTATGTTGGGCTCTGTGCTGACAGTGCAGCGCCTGCTTGGCTTAGTTGGGATTCTCTCTCTCTCTCTCTCTCTCTCTCTCTCTCTCTCTCTCTCCTTCTCTCTCTGCTTCTCCACTCTCTCTCTCTCTGTCTCAAAAAAAAAAAAAAGGAAAAATAACATTTCTTAGAAAAACCACACATGGCTTGCTATTTGATTAGAATGTTGCTGGTGTGTGAGAGAAAACTAAATTTCACAGATTTCTGTCTTGAACAACTCAATAGGTGGGATGTCATTCACTGCAGTGGGACTTAAAGGAAAGAAAGAGGAAGAGGGAAGAAAGAGAAGACAATGAGGTGAGAGAAATTGAAAACAGAATTAGATTCCTAGTTGAAGCTAATTCAAGTCCTGGAGCGCCTGGGTGGCTCAGTTGGTTAGGAGGTGATCTCATCATTCCCAAGTTCGAGCCCCATGTCAGGCTCTGTGCTGACAGCTCAGAGCCTGGAGTCTGTTTCAGATTCTGTGCCTCCCTCTATCTCTCTGCCCCTCCCCTGCTCATGCTCTATCTCTCTCTAAAATAAATAAATAAATAGATAGATAGATAAATAAAATCAAACTAATTCAAGTCTTTTCGTCCTTAACCCCCACTCTCACTTATTATTATTTTTTAATCTGGAGTCTAGCCTGATTACCCTAATAGGTTTCACTGGAAAATGTCAGCCACTTATGAGTTAGGCATAGCTTGATTCCGATAAAAAAAATGCAAACAGAAACAGATGTCCAGGTACACAGTAAGAAAAGTACGGTGGCTTAGAGGAAAGAGTGTGATTTTGAGGTCTAAAAGACCTGGGTTTCAAACTTGCTTTGCATATTCATTAGTTGTGGGGTAAATTATTTAAATTGTCCTTCAGTCTTCTCCTAAGGGATATGGCTTGAGGGTGGTTTTGAGGGACATAAATTATGTTGCTGTTTTTTAGGTGAAGTGTCACAAAATTGGTCTTTACACCATAAAAGCAAGTGTTGGGATTATACACTGGGTGTTTCTCACATTTTAACATAAATCTGACAGCTGTATAAAAATACAATGCAAATAGGTGGGAGTGAAATCAGGATGAATACACAGGAAGAAAGGGTGGTTTCTTGGAACTCTCCTGAACAACCTACAACTGAAGACTTGATACCACACTTTTTTTAAAAAAATGTTTATTTATTTTTGAGAGTGTGGGGAGGGGGGAGTAGGGGAGGGGTAGAGAGAGAGAGACAGAGAGTCCGAAGCAGGCTCCGAGCTGTCGGCGCAGAGCCTGACATGGGGTTCGAACCCACGAGCCGTGAGATCATGATTTGAGCCAAAGTCAGATGCTCAACCAACTGAGCCACCCAGGCACCACAATACCTCACCTTTTATTGAAGATACTCTATTCTCTTCTAGGGAGCTTATGTTTGTTCTTTTGTGGAAGCCATAGGAGGTTCTCAGGACATTTTGAAGCCCCATTCCAAACAGCAACATGTAGATTTCTCTTCCATTGCTTCCTTGTTCTTTCCTTCACCAAAAGTAATTCTTTCAAAGATTTAACTGTAGACATTCCAAAGTATAGAAAGAGTGCTTCGATTATTCAATAATTAAATAATATAGACTCAGTACCTACTGAGTGCTAAATATGATAGAGAGGAAAGCAAACTAAAAAACACAACCACAAAGAAGACTTAACAACAACCAACAAGATTTGAAAAAATGAAGTAAAGCTTTAGGGAAAAGGTCTTATGCCATCCACAGAATAATAAAAATGTGGAAATAAACATACTGGGGACTAAGAATTCCCCAATCAATCTGGGTCTCCTCGGCAGGGATCTGGCATAGCATGCCCCTGGGTAGCACAGTTTAGTCTAAAATGTTGAGGGCTGTGTAGTAGAGCTCTTTCTGCGACAGAGCAACTAGGACAGGCAGAGAAACTAGTATGCCCATGAGTCTTCATAACGAAAATCAGCATCCCTGACCTGTGTTGACCACATTTGTAGCATTTTTCCCCCTCCATTGGGTGACCTACCACATGTAAGCCTTCTTTCTGCCTCTAATTTCTGAGGCCCAGCAGCCATGCGAAAAAGTATGAAAAGGTGACTCATTATAAACTGAAAAAAGGATAAACTCATAATTTTTCAAACATGTGAAATACACGTTCCCCAGGTAAGACCTTGCACTCCAAATGTCAGGCCAGAGTGAATTCTTAAAGCTGAGTTATAAAGCTCTGAAAATGGAGTTTATAATGAAAATGTTGACAGGCTCTTGGAGTCACTGTAGTATAGAAAATTTAATATGTCACCTTGTTTTACAAGATTTTACTGGCAGAGAAGAAAATTAAAACATTTAGCATCTTTCACTTCACCAAATTGCTTTCCTCCTCCAAAGTGTGGTGCCATTTGTAGCACTATTTCATTCATAAACATCCTTTTTATTGTCACAGGCCTAGCATGGGCGTGTTCAGCTCTGTATTCAATGTTTCCTTTCCAAAGCACTGAAATGCTTATTGGGGCAGCATTACCTTGTAATTGCATTCACATTTTCTGAGGGTATGTTAAGTTGTAAGAGTTCTGGTGGAGAAAGGATGGAATTATTTACATAGCTGCATAGGCAACATGAATAATGCTGATCACTGAAATATTTTCCAAGAGCCTTTCAAAAGGCCTTTTTAAAAAAAGAAACATTTGTACTGTAGATACTTAGGCAAATCCAAGGGGAAAAAAGAAAGGATAGCTTAGTGTTGGAGGAAACGAATTTAAACTCTCTGGCAAAATAGGATGACCGCCTGCATTTCTGAACACAAGTAGACAATGAACATCAAAATGAGGGATGGTGCACCCAGCTGGCTCGGTCAGGACAGTGTGCAGCTTTTGATCTCAGGGTGAGGTGGAGCCCTACACTGGGTGTAAAGATTACTTAAATAAGTAAATAAACTTCAAAAAATGAGGGATCATTTTCTAAGTCAGTGAAAATCAAGATTCATATGAAAACACAGCTGTTAATCCAAGTCAGATAGTCCATGTGAATCTCCTCTAACCACGCAATATTTTGATATCCCTAATGACCATTTACTTTCATTATATGTCAAATACCAACTGGGGTAACAGGCCAATTTCCAATTCACATGCTTTCCCAGAAGGAGAAGGAAGAGTCCCCACATTTGCTAGACTACAGAAAGCTCTTCAAAGCCATGGCAAGCTTTACTTCAGACCACTGATACATGAGCATTAATGGGTGTTGCATTTCAATATCATGAAAGAATGAAGTCAAAACCTGAATACTGCCCAAGTACTTTCTAGTGCAGTCATTATTTTATTAACCACGATTACTCAGGAAGATGTACTGATCCCACAGCATCGGTGCTAACAGTTTTAAAGGGGCACATATAACCTTACATGTTTGCACTGGGCCTGTGTAGATAGGGAAAGACAAGCTCTGCCTGGGAAACAGGCCAGATAGTTGAGAATGCAGGACATATACATAGGTGTCCCCATAGAGGAGAAGAAGGCTTCTTCACAAGGCTTCTCTATTCCCATCTGTTGCAGCCTACTTAGGGAATTTTCAGTAACACCCCAGTTTTGTTGTTCATAAAGCTTCATTTATCGAGTCCTTATGAAGTCCCAGGCCCACTACTGAGCATCACTTGGTCATTGTCACAGCAACCTTATTATGCTAGGCCCATTTTGTAGATACAGAACTAACCCCAGAATATTTCCATAGGTGGCCAAGTTTACAGAACTAGTGAAGCAGTAGAGACAGGATCCAAAGTCTTGGCTGGCTGTCTCCAAAGCCCAATGCTCCTAACCACCAGGCTATGCCATAAAACTAACCAGGTTCTAAAGAGTCTGTTCACCCAGGGAAGTTAAGATATAATACGATCTGCATCTTCACAAAGTCACTGACCAGTAAAGGAATTGGGGTATATATGTATATTGTAAATATACGGTATGGCATGTTCCATTCTATGACAAGAAGCAACCCAGGTCACTGTGAGCTCACAGAAGATGGGCCTCTCCTAGTCTAAGGGGCTAGTTAGAGATTCCTAAAGATAGGCTGCATGAACTGAGTCTTGTAAAAAAGAAAACAAAACAAAACAAAACAAAACAAAACAAAACAAAACAAGAGTTAGCACAGTGGATGAGAAAGACATACGGAATAAAGTGTGCAAAGCCATAAGCACCAGAATATGCACATTGAAGAAGCTGCTATAAAAACTGAAGAAAAGAGTGTGGATGGCGTTTTACCTGGAACTAGAGAAGCAAGCAGGGGCCAGAATCTAAAGGGTCTTTAGGACACTAGAGAGAATTCCCATTCTTCTATGGTGTGTGGATATGACCAAATGCCATTTTGACAGTACATATAAAAGCTTAGGAAATACTGTTTCCTAAGGGTGACCTCAATCCCAAGTCATGGAATGACACCTACTAGAACACAGGAAAAACATGTATCGCGAAAATCTTAGGACACAGGTGAGATGCATTCTCCCAAGTTGCTCTACATAAGTTCTCTCTGTTTCTCTCTCTTTTTTTTTCTTTTTAAGTGAGGCAAACATTGGTGTCTGTTTCTTAATGGTGTCATCACCACGCATGATAGAGTAAGCAGTAGATTTCAGTGATATTTAAAAGTTAAGAAGAAACCAGCTCTATTTGTTCAATGGCAGTAAAGCAAACAATGACCGTAAAGCAAACAATGACCTGTGAAGTTTTAGGTCCAGGCTAACAAAGGGAATCTACTAGTATCTATTAACATGCAGGTACCCTTTGACTTAGCAATTGTATTGCTAAAAGTGGGTCTTAAGAGACTTGCAAAATATATGCACAAAAGAGTATCTCCTGGATACATTATTAACAAAACTAAAAAATTAGAAATATACCAACATCAATATATGGATGGAAACTATAAAATATTATGAGGAATTTAATATTGTGACTCCTCTATTAGAGTAAATACAGAAAAAATGTTAAACTGTATCTCTATACCAAAGACAAATTACAGAATATTTACAGGATAATCAGATAATCTCATTTATGTTAAAAACAGACAATAAAGAGATTAAGGCATACATCTGTTGTGATGAGCACTGGGTGATCATGGAAGAGTTAAATCACTATACCAGAAACTAACATAACACTGCATGTTAACTACATTGGAATTAAAAAGAAAAAAAGACAATAAAGTTAGAAAGTAGATTCATGGTTGCCAGGGCAGGAGGGGAGGAATGAAGATGTTCCAGAGTTAGAAAGTGAAGATGATTGCACAGCTTTATGAATATATTAATAATGTGTGTATCATCTGCTCTCAAAGGTAAAATGTTATGGTTTGTGAACTATTCCATAATAAAAACAAACAGACCCCAGATAGACGCAAAGTGCATGTGTTGTGGGGGTTGTGGAGTACTTAAAGGAGACATTTACTTTATCTACAACTACATCCTCCCAACTTAGGTACGTACCTCCAGGGCTGAGACTCAACTGGAAATAACCTGAGAGAAATAGCCACAGTGTTAGCTCATGAAGTGTCCAATGCCTTACAGGATGGACCCAAAGGATGTCCTGGAAGCAATGCTTAGATCAAAGAAATACGGATTTTTTAATGTCATGTTTCAGCCTTTGGAGATGAATTCTTCTTGTAAGAGGGGCCACAAAACTCCAGTCCAATAAAATCAACGAGCACTGAAACAGAGTGTTGAAACTATATATACACTTTATTAATCTTTAACACACTTTCTTAAATAGACTCCTAGTTGCTGAAATGTTCCAAGTGAAATTTCAGCAAATGAAATCGCATGAGCAGCCCTTTTTTATTTTTAACTTTTTAATGTTTTTTTGAAATTTATTATTGAGAGAGAGAGAGAGACACAGAGAGAGAGAGACAGAGAGAATGAGCGGGGGAGGGGCAGAGAGAGAAGGAGACAGAATCCAATGCAGGCTCCAGGCTCTGAGCTGTCAGCACAAAGCCTGACGGGGCAAGAACCCATAAGCCTTGAGATCATGACTTAAGTTGAAGTCAGAGGCTTAACAGACTGAGACACCCAGGTGCCCCATGAACAGCCCGTTTTTTAAAGGTGGTAGAGTTTCAGGGTTACAATGAAAATGACTTTTATTTTTTTGGTAAAATACTATTTTTAACAATGTGCATAATGGAACAACAAAAGTAGAGGGGTTATAAATCAAACAGTAGGTTTTATGACTATGGTGTTCATCAATAGATTCAAAACACAGAGGCTTAGATAGGAAGAGTCATCTAAATGGAAAGATGTGAGAGTGTGATGTGGAGAACAAAGGTAAAAGTAATATAGAAAAAAAGTTAAATTTCCTTCACAGACCATTGACAAGTACTGAGACAGGCAGATGACCTTCCTCAAGTAGCTTAGCTGTCTCAATGTAAATACTTTGCTAGAGGCAAAAGGCAACCTTAGCTTGACATTAGCCAGACCTCCAAGATCCTGTAAAAATCCCTTTGGAAACTTCCTTTATCTCTCCCCACCCCCACCCCCTCCTCCCAGCAAGATATATGTTAGCAATCATCCTCCAAACGTATGGCCCACTGATATACATCTAAAGGGTCTCATGACTAAGGTTTTACTCGACAGTAGTAAATGACCTTATCCTAATAATATGTAGCAAGGTCCTCAAGGTCCTAGAAACCCTGCTTACAAATCCCTTAGAAACTTAAGCTATCCCTAAGCCCCTCCCAACTTAAAAGTATATAATCAGCTACTCCTCACAACCCCAGTGCAGCTCCTTCTGCCTAAATGTCCCATCCCAGTGATTTAAATAAAACCACCTTTTCTGCATCAAAGATGTTTCTTCAAGAATTCTTTCTTGACCATTTGCTCCTGAACCCCAACATTTCACATTAAGTGTATACATATGTTGTCTCTATGTTCTCTATGTCTAAATATCTCTGGATGGAGGTGCCTGGGTGGCTCAGCTGGTTAAGCTTCCCACTCCAGCTCAAGTCATGATTCCACGGTTCATAGGTTCAAGCCCCACCTCAGTCTCTGTGCTGACATCTCAAAGCCTGGAGCCTGCTTCAGATTCTGTCTCTGTCTCTCTGTGCCCCTCCCCCACTCCCCACTCATGCTCTGTCCCTGTCCTTCAAAAATAAATAAACATTAAAAAATTATAAATAAATAAATTAATTAATAAATAAATAAATCTATCTGGATGACCTAGGTTAGAATATAGATAGAATATAGAATCTACATAGATAGACAGAATATATAGATAGAATATAGAATCTATATATAGAATATAGATTAAACCTAACTGTTTAAAAATCATAATGGAGGGGTGCCTGTGTGGCTCAGCCGGTTGAGCTTCCAACTTCGGCTCAGGTCATGGTCTCAGGGTTTGCAAGTTTGAGCCTACATCAAGCTCTGTGCTGACAGCTCAGAGCCTGGAGCCTGTTTTGGATTCTGTGTCTCCCTTTCTCTTTGCCCCTCCCCTGTGCATGCTCTGTCTCTTTCTCTCTCAAAAATAAACATTAAAAAAAAATTAAAGAGCATAATGGAAAACATGTAGACAATACAATACAGATTCTCTCTCTCACACTCATATCCCTCACCAGCACTGATATTTATCAAACTATTTACAGCAATTTTTGACCTCTGCTCACTAGAATCTGAATGAGTCATACTCCCCGGGGGCTTCACTGCCATAAAGAAATTAAAGTCCTTATTTTGGGTTCTTGAACACTATTTCAAAGTGTAGAGGAGGTTTTCCTATGGTACCAACAATTCTCTGGAAAACAGCTGGGTGTTCTTGCAATTCAACTCCGTTTTGACGTCTATCTACCAGGAGACAGATCTGATTCACAGGTTAAGGGTTCATTCCTACTGCCCCCCACTCTCCACTTCAGTTATTACCTGTGCTTCTGACCTACTGGCTATAGTCTGCAGGTTCCAACCACCTCCTCCTCAGGTTAGATCAATTTACGAGACAGCTCACAGACCTCAGAGAAATATTTTACTTACTAGATCACGGGTTTATCATTAACGGATATAACTCAGGGACAGGCAGAAAGAAGAGCTACAAGGACAAGGTGTGGGGAAATGGCTGGGAGCTTCCGTGCCCTTCCCAGGTGTCATTCTCTCAGCAACTCTGCATGTTCACCAAATGAGAAATTCTGAGAACCTTCTCCTTTGGATTTTTATGGAGGATTCAATATATAGGCATGATTGATTAAATCACTGACCATTAGCTACTGATTTGACCTCCAGCCCCTCTTCTCTCCTAGAAGGTCAAGGGGGTGGGACTGAAAGTTCCAACCCTCTAATCACAGGGTTCTTTCTCCTGCTAACCAGGTGCTAACCAGGTCCCATCCTTGAGTGGGGTCCTATTGTCAACCTCATTAACATAGCAAAAGACATTAATAGCTCTCTGGAGTAAGGACATTCCCAGGGTTTTAGGAGCTTAGTGCCAGAAACTGGATGAAGGCCACATATATATATTTCTCATTATCAATCATGATATCACAGCCCCCACAGCTCTATATGGTCCAGTGAAAGCAGGTACATCCATACCTGAGTGGAATTTAGAGACAAGCTCTCGTTAAGAACTTGTAATGAATTGTGTGGACAAAAAGGCAGCTTCTCAAATGCTTTCAGAGGGTTTCCAACCTGCCTTCCCGTGGAAAACACTGAAATCTGGGGATAAGGCAATAGCTTTTGTCTTATAATAGAAAGCCTCTAAAGAAAGAACTTACCACTGTAGCACTGGGAGCGGCAGTTTTAAATATATTAATCCTATATTATATACTTATTGTGTGTGTGTGTGTGTGTGTGTGTGTGTGTGTGTGTGTGTATTTGCAGTGTATTGTGAAATGAGAAGACAGATTTGGGACTTACCCTGTTATTTATTTGCTATCAAAAATATCTGTCATTGTTTTATTGTTGTTGTTGTTTTAATTTTTTTTTAACATTTATTTATTTTTGAGACAGAGAGATACAGAGCATGGTCACGGAGAGAGGGAGACACAGAATCTGAAACAGGCTCCAGGATCTGAGCTGTCAGCACAGAGCCTGACGCGGGGCTCAAACTCAGGGACCTCGAGACCATGACCTGAACGAAGTTGGACGCTTAACCAACTGAGCCACCCAGGTGCCCCATTGTTGTTTTATGCTAAACTCAGGATTCAAGGTCCAAAACAATTTATTTGCTGCATCAAGAATGTGTGGTTCCTTCATGTATTCCAGTGGCTTCCTACTACCTAGGAATCAACTTTTCTGATTTATTCTATTTCTTACAACTACCAAATAAATAGGCTTTTCAACAATTATGGGAGAAATCGCCAATGTGTTAGAATGCGTATTACAGAATATATATAGATTATAAGTGTAAAATTAGACTATTAAAAAACAATAATTTCACAAGGGAGATAAGTAAGTGCTTTCACTAACGGTACTTTACATCCTAACAGGAAAATTTTAAAATGATTTAGTGACCACATACACTGAGATTTTCCATGATTTCTTTTAGCTATCATAGTTTCCAGAACATCCCCTAAGTTTAAATGTTTCCTTACCTTGTAGAAAAACTTTGTATCTAATAGAAACATCTCAATTCAAAGGTCTTTATATAAATTACATTTAAATAATAAATTTTACCATGGACATAAAAAAATATAATAGAAAAAGAAAGCCAGTACCAGCAATAGGTTTATAAAAGTAAAAATGCTTTATTAAGTTTATTACCGGTTATAATTTCATCAGAAATTTACAAGGATGCCACCTGAGCTATCTACTTACTCTGATTTAAGTCTTTGTTAGCCTGACATTTGTCAAAAAAAAAAAAAATCAATCTTTTGTATTCCAAATGGGTCTTTTAGAATGCAAGAGTGTTTTCCCTTACTATCACTGAGTTATTTTAAATATCACTCCTTCATTTTTATTATAGTACCAGCAAATATCACACTGTAGGTAGTTTAAGGTCTGATTTTTTTTTAAAGTGCTCTTAAGATAATGATTTTTAAAATGAATAATTAGCTCTTTCCATTGTCATATGAATTAGAATTCATAAGAAAGGAAATGAAAGGACGATTTTTAAAATTTATTTTGTTGATGTTTCTATTATAAAAAGCCCTGTCAAGTTCTCTGTTGTAATTTTTATAATGTAGAAGATGTCTTTCCACTGTGCATGTTTTTCAGGAATATATTTCTATTTTAATTTTATTGCAGAGTTAATTGACTTAGTAAGGAGGTAACTAAAAACCTATTCTTTAACATGCAATTATTTGAGTTGAGGGTGTGGGAGTGTGCGGGTAAGGAGGCATTGGGGCAACATTGGTGATTATCCCAGTTTTATTTAGCAATAAAATTAAAAGAAAAGAAAATTATAAGACTAGCACACATACAATGATTACTTACAACACCACATTTCTTCCTTAGATATATATTTTTTCTTTCTCTCCTGTTTTAACCACAAAACAATAAAAACATTTAGCTATGTATATATAAAATAGAGACCATTAAGACCATAAAGAATTATGGAGTCTGAACAGTTTACTTTCCTACTTATTGTTTTAAAATAAACACTATTCCTATTGGTTAAAAAAAAAACAAAACAAATAAACAAAACAAAACAAAACAAAAAATTCTTTGCTCTGTTACTGAACCTTCCCAAAATAGAATTTTGAGAGTATTCAAGGGCCTTGGGATACATTTCCCAAACTGCCTGACCAGATGAACTTGACCTTCCAGGCAAGATTCTTATATTTGTTCCTGCAGAGAAAAGGAATATGAGCATTTTTCTTGCTGGTTCCCTTATATAACATTTGAGTGACCTGAGGCAATATAGTTTATTCTCCCTTCTCTTAAGACAAGCTCCTTTTTCTGTTGCCTTTTAAGTAAAAACGTAAAGGTCAGATTATCATTTCACAAAATGCTCCATTCTGCTGAGACCATTCTAGCTTCTCTCACCATAATATGTGTTCACTAATTATTTCATAACTCATTTAAATGGGAGGCATTCTGGAAGGGAATTCACCGCAACAACTCCTCAAGTAACTAATTATTTTTTTTTAAACACAGGGGAATTTTAATTATAATGCCTGTGTTATTTAAAAGCAGTGTGTGACAATTTGCATCTTGAAACATCTATTGTAATAGGGAAGAAAAAAAATATATGCTCCTGAATGAAATAACAATTCAAGTACAGGCAATTTAGTTGCCCTTTTATTTCCTTGATTTTCAAGAAACGGGGAAAAAAAAAAAAAGCAAACTGAGCCTGAATTATAAAACCGCTTACAAAGATGAAAAGATAACAAAAATCTTGCCCCTAGAAAGAATATATACAAGCTTATTTTTAAAGTTACATGTTCTATCTCAGGAGAGATTTATCATGTGTCATCATTTAATGTATAGCTATGGTAGCAAAATCTCTCATTTTAGAAGAAAACATCCAAATCACAGTGTTTTCCCACAGGGAGTTGATATTTTTAAGAGATTAAATGGATAAATAAAACCTATTATTATTATGTTATTATTATTATGACAATGACTACTACTTTCCCTCAGTTTATATTTTGGAGAGTTTTATTGGTTAACAATAAATGACTAGGTGGGTAACTAGTCACAGTTTCCTTACATCTAGTCCTTAGATTGAGAAGCAAAGTGATAAGGGACTAGGTATGCACTAGAGAATCTGGGTTCCAGACTCTGACTGTAGAAAGTTACTACTTTTTTTTTTTTTTTTAAACCCATTTTGTTCTCTATCAGTTTGCATATCTGTTATCACAGAGCCTTTTTGAGCTTTATGAGGTAATGGGCATTATGCCTATGAATACGTGTGCAAAGAGCAAAGTATTATAAAAAATAGGTCAGTGGTTTTAATAGTCAAGATGTAAGTACTTAAAAATTAACAAAGGAAGAATCTACCTGGATACAAATTCTCTATAATGTATCTTGCTGTTAGTGTCCCTTCAGCTGAGGAGGAGGGGCTGATCCCACTGCATCCCTAAGAGTGTTTACAAGCAGAGGTGACATGTAGGTTCCAACTGTGATCCTCCTAGCCCTGCAAGAGAAGTGGGTGGGCAAGGGGCTTCGTGGTTGGGGGAGTGTTTGGGGTGCCGAGGTGTGGTGGTGGTGTCAGGGAAAATAAACAAGACGTTACTTCACGATTATTCAGAGAAGCTCTGCAGTGATAAGGTTTTCTTACACATTGGCATAGACTTCACCCGACAATGGCTGCACCCTGCACCCCCCCCACCCCCCCAGAGGGGAGAGGGTTATGTTAAACTCTCAGTCTAGGCCAACTAACTCCTATGAACTCAGCTTCAGTGAATCTTTTTTCAGTTGGAAGGACATGATAGAGGCTCCGTGGAGTAGATTGGCCACCATCTTTTCTCTATAATGGTAACAGCAGTTGCATGATCTAGAACTCCTGGTCTGACCAGCACAAATTATATTGGCTTCATTGACAGAATACTAGATCAAGTTGTGAAAAATGAATCTTGTAGTCAAACAGATTTTGGCACAGCTTGCCAACAAACTGCATAGATTCAACTTTTTTTGAAAACTCAATTCAGGCTTGCCAATTTGTGCTTGTAGATTGCAAAAGCAGATATCTGATCCAAGATGACAATATTTATAGCTCAGGATTTGTAGCCTATATTTCTTCCTCCCCCAAACCTCTCCAAAAAAATGTTTTATATCATCACAGGAGAAAACTCAAAGTTGTCATTTCCTAATAATAATAACTGTAATAACATAATAATATCCATCTTTACACAAGAATCTACTCTGCACTAGGCCTTTACATGCTAAATGTTATTGAAAAGCCACCACAGCCTTAGGAGTTAGGTTGTTATTATGTTGATTTTACAGAAGACAATCCAGAGTCTCAGATAGCTGGCAATAAATGGAGTAGGGAAGATGTGCTTGGCCTAATGCAAGCTCATATTGATGTTATGGGTTTCAGAAGGAATGAGGGATTGGCATGTGCCTTTTATTTTCAAAGCAGCATATGGTATTCCAGTACAGTCTACCTTCTAATTCCATAGTCCTCAATAGTTTAGGAATTTATAGACAAGTAAGATATAAATCAGATTATCCCATTCTGTCCATCAAGGAGGTAAGTTTAATCTCATCAAGAAAAAAAAAAAAAAAGTGGAGGAGGAGAAGGAAAACAAAGGTGACAATGATGGTGGAGGGTCCAAGCGCAGGCTGCTCCATGATGGACCATTATGGCTCAAGAGAAACTTCTGACCCTCCCTTAATTGTATAGAAGAATCTAAATTGGAAGTCCTTCCCAGAACAAGGATTATTAGCAGAAACAAATTTTATCTGAAAAATTTTGCCATTTGTATGGGAGGCCAAACCTCTAGTTACCAAACATCTGTTCTTCTTATTGCCCTGTGAAGCGCATTCTTTTCCTCTGAAATCCCAGACCCCTACCCCCTTCTCTTTAGTTCAGAATGACATATATGACTCATTTTGTCTGTCTTTGGAATCTCCATGTCTGTGTGGATTCCCTGTATGCACTCAATTAAATTCTATTTTCTCCTAGTAATCCATCTTATGTTAATATGATTCTTCAGCCAGCTGGATGGACCTGTGAAGAAGACAGGAATTCTTGCTCCCTGACAATGGAAACCTCTCTCTGTATGGCATAAAGCTCCCTGTCTTCACTGGCAAAACAAAGGCTTAATGAATAATTACTAAACATGCCTGACACTGTGACAGGTATAGAGTGGTAAGCGAAGCTCTGCAGATGAAGTTGGGCTCTGCTTCTCTCTTCACAAGTCTCAATCTAAGGGCTCCTGGGTGGCTAAGTCTTTTAAGCATTCGACTTCAGCTCAGGTCATGATCTCATGTTTTGTGGGTTCCAGCCTCATGTCAGGCTCTGCACTGCCAGAGCCTGGGATTCTCTCTCTCTTCCTTTCTCTCTGCCCCTCCCACATTCATTCTCTCTCTCTCTCTCTCTCTCTCTCTCTCTCTCTCTCTCTCTCTCATAAATAAACTTAAAAAAAAAAAGTCTCAATCTAGAAGTCTGAACAGGAGTATCCATGACAGAGAAGTCCTGCACCATTTTAGACTAGAGCTAACTGAGTATAAACAAAATTCCTAAGTTTCACCAGGACTGGCCAAGTTACTTTCAAATAGAGCAATAGCCCTTCCTGATAGAACTCACAATTACAGGATATGCCAATGGTCAGTAGCTTGTTACACAGAGATTTTTTAAAAAGTGTTTTAATGTTCATTTATTTTTGAGAGAGCGAGGGAGAGAGACGGAGCATGAGTGGGGGAGGGGCAGAGAGAGGGAGACCCAGAATCTGAAGCAGGTTCCAGGCTCTGAGCTGTCAGCACAGAGCTGGTCGTGGGGCTTGAACTCACAAATCACGAGATCATGACCTGAGCCAAAGTCAGATGCTTAACCAACTGAGCCACCCAGGCACCCAATGCACTGAGACTTCTAATAAAATGTTGGATGGGACGGTAGCCCTTGGTTTATCTTTCCAACTCCCCTCCCCTCTTCAGCTAAGTGTGTACTTAGGTTGAAGAGTATGTGAGAAGTTCCTAGAAAATAGGATGAATGGTATGTGGCAAGACCATTGCATAAAATGTGCTGATTGGTTAAAGACAGATTTCATTTGCCACATTTCTTTTTACCAAAAGGTACTTTGAGAAAGCAAAAATGGAAGAGGGACAGTATTATTTTAAATGGACTCTACACCACACCTGAGAGTGCAAAACAGGTTTTTTGTTCCTTTCTTTCTTTTTCCTTTTTTTTTTTTTTTTTAACTGAAGCAAAGCTGACTCTTACTTTTTAGTGGTGACTGGTTTATTGACTGCTAATGCTTTAAAAATGAGATTAAATCAGGCCCATGGTCTTTATTACAAGGAAGATATATGCCCCTCGTGCATTCCAGTGGTTTGGCAATCTGAACCTCGACAGACATAACATTGATGTATGCTGTGTTGCCCAACAGCATGGTAAGTGTTTAAAATGCTGTGAACAGCCTTATTGCCTTGAAATGATACAATCTAATATTAGATTGTAACTCAGTGACTGAATCTGCCAGCTCAACCTTCTACAGAATCCCAAAGTTGAAGCCACTTTAATATCTCATAGGGAAGGAATCATTCTTCATTTCCCCATTGAAACACAGCACGTAAAAGTGAATCTAGATTGCAGGAAAGCTGAAACCACAACAAATCAGGCCATTTTCATTAACAGCACATATGCACCTGCCTTCTGGAATAGGGTGTTGAAACACCAGCCTAGCTCATTCAAATTGGCAGAACTACCTTAGCACCATGGGCAATTGACGGGTGGGATCTGAGTGTCCAGAAATTCTTAAGCTAGAGAAAATCAAACCATACCCTCTCCACTTTGTTTGAACATTCTGGGAAAGCAGTTTTTACCTTAATCCTCAGCACTTCTTCCACTTGTTCCTTTTGATCAATCATAATTAACATAGACTTTCAATCCTCTCTACACTTCATGCTCATCAATCAAATTTCAGACACCCATCAGTCAAAGGAGCCAGAGGGTTGAGAGCCTTGGTTTGCATGATCGGAATGCCACCTCACGTGTTTCCTGAGTTAAGGGGACTTTCTGAAACCATGCTTCAGTCTGTCAGTGTTAAAGCAGGTGGGTTCTCAGGACACAGTACTTTCGAATGCTAAAACCAGGTCAGTCCTGGTTAAAGCAGGATGGTTGACCACTTTATCTCTAGGTGAGGCCAGGGCTCACCAGGACATCTTTGCTCAGGCACAATCTGGTTTGTGATACTCTTTTGTGGCATGACACTGGATTTAAACAGATTGCATATCAATAAAATCTAACTTTTATATCATCACCTGACCAGAACATCTCTTGGAGATTTTAACTTCCTCACTGCCTCAGTAGAAGTCCTGCCCAACTGTCCTAGTAAATGTTATTGCTGAAAATGAATCTTCATTCTCATCAGTATTCTGGATTTAGACTGAATGGGACCTGGGAAAAGAAGCCCATACCAAATGGCTAAATGATGGCCTACTAGCTTAATTTTATACTGAGACCTAAAGATTAAGTTTGAAAGTAGCCCTTCCAACCTGTTTACCCATTTGAAAGCCTAAACTTATTTCATGTTGGATCCATGTGCCTTGTACTGTACCTCATGTCAAAATTAAAAGAAAAAAAAAATCAAAGCCTAATTTGTAGCCAAGTCATCATAGAAACAAGTAAAATTTTTATTCTTCCCCTTGCATGTCCAACATTTCAGAGGCCAGAAATTAATAATGATTATTAGCTGCCCTCTAACTAAATTAAGTGGATCAGAGAGAACAATGTCCATGGATTCCAGAACATCTAATACTATTTTTTTCAGGGTCTCTACCACCTGAAAATATTCAGATGGAAAGGAAAAACTATTCATCTTATTACTTAATTATTGAGTCAACATATTACCAAGCATATTTGGAAGCACGACTGCAATTGCAAACTTTTATTTCTCATTTGAAAGCTATATGTTGCGATCAAGCCATTATAATCAAAATAAAATTTATGACTCTGAAGGCAAAAGAAAAAAAATAGCTCTGCAAAATTTCAGCATTAGTGATTCTGTAAAATGGAATTAATCAGGAAATCATTTTTCTAGTATTTTTCTACCAATGAAGAGTCCTCCCTCAGACATAAGCAGTAGATCAATTTGAGGCAGTCTTTGTAAAAATCTCACAATACTATGTTAGTCCTTGAGATCCTACTACTGTTTTTCAAGCAATCAAGGAGAAAAGTCAGTGAAAACTATGAGGGGGTACACATACAGCTTTTTTTTCCGTTGGTCCTTTATCTTAAAAATGGATACTGTTTCTGCGGAGATGATTTTCTTATTCTCAAAAAAGGAATAAGAAGGATGGAGAAGGAAAAGGAGAAAAAGGAAGATTCCATCCACTTACCCGCTACTGCAACTTTCGCCGTCCGGCTAATAATTGACCCAGAATCTCCCAAAGATGCCTCGCATTGGTAAAGTCCCTCATCTGGCTTATGGTGCCTGGAGTGGAGTATGTTTTGTATCAACAGAGAGCCGTTTGGAAGTTGCTGCTTCCTTTCGTCCATTCCCAAGGCCAGGTGGACGCCATCTTTCTTCCACTTGATAACCGGGACGCCTCGGTCAGACTCAGCAGAGCAGTTCAGGAGGACATTTCCTCCCCGCATCGTGACAGCATCGGAAGGCTCTGACAGGAAGCGCAGGGATGTGAAAGCCTTAATCTGGAAACCTGCGCCAAGGAAACACAGGGAAATAAGTATGTTTACTGATTCAAAGAAATCACAGGCTCCAATCCCCTGCTTTTTCTTTATAAAACTTTTTAAAAAATGCTGGGGTCTTTGGAAAGCATCCAAGAATAAATGATATTGTGTTAAAGAAGCAAAAAAAAAAAAAAAAAAGTGTCCAATTGGGCTAACCAAATTAAGGAAACAATTGACCCAAAAAGTAATAATTGAGAAATTAAAAAATCATACAAATCTAGGCATGGTCATCATCACTTATAGTATAAGTCAATCTTTAAAAATTGAGAGAGAAAAAATATTTTCCAAATAAAACTAGATATATTTTTTAAACTTTTATTTGTGTGTGTGTGTGTGTGTGTGTGTGTGTGTGTGTGAGAGAGAGAGAGAGAGAGAGAGAGAGAGAGAGCGAGCATGAGCAGGGGAGGGGTAGAGGGAGATGGAGAGAGGGAACCCCAGAAAGGCTCTGCACTCTCTGGGTAGAGCCTGATGTGGGGCTTGCTGGCACTCATGAACCACGAGATCATGACCTGAGTTGAAGTCAGATGTTTAATAGACTGAGCCACCCAGGGACTCCAATAAAACTACATATTTTATTTTGAAAACAGTTACTTTTTAAAAAATTTTTTCAATTACAGACAGACACACACATAGAGGGTGAGTGGGGGAGGGGGAGAAAGAGAGGGAGATACAGAATCCAAAGCACACTCCAGGCTCTGCACTGTCAGCACAGAACCTGATGTGGGGCTTGAACCCCAAACCACGAGATCATGACCTGAGCTGAAGTCAGACGCTTAACCATCTGAGCCACCCAGATGCCCCTAAAACTAGATATTTTAAAGTAACAGTAATTAGTAGTGGGGCAGTAGTCATAGTGCCCCTAAGATTTGGGAGACTTTTTCTATCTCTGCATTTTGATTATAGTATCCATTAAATTAAAAAAAAAAAAATCTACTCAGACATGTTGTTTCATCATCAACAACAACAACAAAAATCAGCAAAAATCAAATGTGGGGGAGTTATTTAGAACAAAGCTCAGGTGAATTTTAAAATAGGTAAGAAATCCCACTTGCAGAAGCAAGTCAATAATGCTACTACCTAAAATCACAAATCCCTGAAGTGTCTTCATTTCCATCCAAATGTTGCTCCTGAGCCAGGAAATCTAAGTGAATATTATATTTGGTCTCTCTTTTTTCTATAAACATAAATGAACATAAGAAATCAACAGGAGGAAGAGAAAGTCATTTAAGGATCCTGAGGGGGTGAAACCGGTATAATTAGTTAAAGTATATTATATTCAGAGCTACCAGCACAGCATTTAGCAGAGTGCTTGACTGTTGAGTCACAGACTATACCAAGGTCTTTAGGAGGTCAACGGGTGCACCTTTTCTCAAACAGGTGTGCACCTAAAGCATTCGAGTCAAATTACTTTTAATTTCATTTTTAACCATCTCTGGGGGTAGGGATTCTATAATGCCTCTTGGTATCTTGTTTTTAACATTTAATCATTCTTCAAGTATAACTGAATTTTCTAGCTTCTATTTAACCTCCTATTTTTTTCTTGAATTGCTTTGTGTGAACAAAGGGAGGAGATGGACATTTCTTTGTAAGAACCCTTTATTCTTTTGAAGCAGCATTTAATTTCTTTACAAATACCCCCTAAATTATGTTTTAGCCTTCATGTGTTTTAGGATAATGACCCCAATTTCATTAGCTTCCTTAATTTTCCGTAGTGGAAACTTTTGTTTGTTTGTTTTTTGTTTTTACTTTTGTAAACTTTCTAGCTTTCTATCATTTAAAAGTCAGGCATCTAAATTGTTTATCATCAATATTCTCATAAAGGATTGATCCAGACTAGGTCCAATGGATAGAATTTTTCTCAACTTTGTATATACCCTGCTTTCCAGTAAAGATAAAAGCTGGATAGCTTTTCACTGTTTCTCTGTAATGTTACCTGTCATACCCAATTTTTCTAAGCCTTCTGTTTGAAGTCTGTTACTTTTGCAACTCCGTTGAACTTTGCCCAGTGAACTGTATCATTCATTGTCATACACTCATTTCATCCAATGAGACCACTCACCCAAAGAAAGCAGCCAGAACTTTGCTCAAATTAATATATATTATAAAATAGCGGTGAGAATTTAAGTCTACCATAAGTGATATTGGTAAAAATCTCAAAAGATGCAGCTGGGCCCTCTCACTGCCCAGTAAGCTCCCTCCTACCCCTGGATCATTTTAGTGTAGCCAACTTAATTATTACTTCTCATTCTTACATTAAATCGGGAGTCTGGATATTTAGCTCTTCGTCCTGGCTTTATGACTTAAAGATCAATGACTCAAACAAGTCTTTCAAGTCCTCAGAACCTCAGGTCCTCCATCTGTAAAGTGAGGGCACTGACCCAAACAATGTCTAAGTTCAACATTTAGTTTGGATACTTTTAGAATTAGTATGGGTTGAAGGCATCCATCAAGTGGATCCTGCTCTAAGCTTACTGAGATATAGACTGATTTTGCTATAAGTGTCTCCCCCATGTGTACATGATATCCTCCTTTACAAGAAAAGAAACACATGCCAATGAACACTTAGCTCAAGATACCAAGGATGGGAAAGCACAGAGAAGTTCCTATGTCCTTGAATGTCAAGATATGTCACTAGAGTAACACTGGCAATTTCCATACAAGTGGCATTAATAAGGTAGAAATAAATTTAGAATTCAAGACCAGGCAACTATATGAAACAGCATTTATTGCTTTTTGGTTCTTCCTGCAGCCCATATTTTAAACAACAATCTCATGTTGAACACCTTATTTATGTCACAGAACACATAATACACCGAATGCAGCTGTTTATGACAGCATGTTAATGAGCATATGTGCCCATTATCACAAATAAATAATCCACTTAATCTGAAACAAGGAGTTTATGACAGTTTTCAGTGCTGTGAGTACATAATGTAGGAAAGTTAAATAAAGATTAACTTTTATTCAATACGATTACCCTTGCATTTTGCTGGCAGTTTGAGCTTCTGTGCTCCCGATACCAATTACATTTTGAATATATGGCTGTGGAATACAGGTACCTCACTGCTTTAAGTAACTTGCATTAGTTACTTAGTGTTTCGAAAAGATGTACGCGAGCCAATAGAATCTATGGAGGATTAATAGATATGTCTCCAGTGTGCCTCATTTCAAAGTTCCAAGTCTATGTTAGGCACAAGCTGCTTGCACTCCCTTGGGAGATATTTCACAAAGGCATAAGAAATGTCCCACTAACACAGTATACTGACTTCAATTTAGGTTGTCCCCCTCCCTCTTCTCTTAGAATGCTAGTTGCCTTGGGAGGGATTTCACCTACCAGTACACCATATTTTAATACGAAATAATTTTTATCAACTACACTGATTTATGTTTGTACAGAGAAAGAGAGATGATAAGGCTGAAGAAGACAAAGAAGTAGAAATAGCCTTTGGAGCCTGTAGTTCAAAAATTTGTGGCTAGCATTTGGGCAGGCAGTTTGATGGGGGATAGAACACCTGGGAAATGAGTAAAAGAAATAATGAGAAAGCAAAAGAAGAATGCTTTTCAAAAGTCAACACGAAACTACCTACTTTACAATTTTACAAAGGATTTTACACTGGAATGACTATTGTGGGGATTTCACCCAGAAGAAAGCCATTTGGAGAAGTTTTTGTTTGTTTTGTTTTGGTTTTATTTTTTAGATGCCAGTGATTATTCTGTTGAACCCCTCAATAGTAGCATTTCTCAGTCTTGCTTCATAAAAGAGGTGGTCTTTTGGCCTGCTGTAAAATTACATACATTAATTAAATATATTTTGAAGAAACATATTTGAAAATACCTGAATCCCATCCACTAACGAAATGAATGGCTGAGTCTGATAGCAGAGTTCATGATTAGAACGAGTGAGCCTCCCGGCATCTTCTCCCTCTACATATTGGCTTGTGAAGATCTCTAGATCTTTTCCGGGTAGGATTTAGGCACAGAGCCATAGGTGCATTTAACAAATTGGTCTTTTCTTATCTGTGTTTATCCGAGAAAAAGTAATAAAGTGTCATATTGTTCTTGGATGTTATTCTTAATTTTCATCTTCTTCTGAGAGACCATAATTTATAAGCAGATAAAAACACTGCAAAATCCTTAATGTTGTCCCCATACAGGTAGAGAGGAGGCCTTACTCTTGAGGGTGACCCAAAGAAGAAATATTAACATCTATTTGCTTTGGTTTTGTCAGACATAAATATGTACCAGAGATAACACTTCCAGGGATATTCTAAGTTTATATTAATTGGGTATCTAGTAACTAATGTATTTTAGAAACTCACCAAAATAATCAAACAAATAGTAAAAATCTTTCCATGAGTTTAAGTCCCTTTGTGCATGACCTCCTCATATCCTTGTCAATTTCAAAGACCAGTCAGTCACAGAGGCAAACAACTTAGAATGGGGTTTTTGAGGTATGACACTGTATCTACAATATCAAACACTGTTAAGTGTGAAAACTGATTCTTCATAGAGTCAGATATTCCTTCCAAGTTCAAAATGTAAAAGCTTCTAGTGAAGCAATAAAAGCTAAAAAAAAGAAGAAGAAAAAGAAAAAAGAAAATTATGAAAAGTAGCATAAAAGTAAAAAGCAGCTCCTGAAAATATTTTAAGATTAGAAAATGTCATACAAGTCCCCACAGAACTTGCTATGCATAATTTTATCTCTTTCAAAGCACAAAAACTTTCACTTTGGGATGCTTGGAGATTCAGATGATCCCCAAATTCTTGTAATCAACCCAGAAAACTCTGCCATCGTTATCTCTTCTTAGAAATATATGCTACTGCATCTGCTTCTCTTGTGTTAAGAAAAGGAGATAGAGCCCCACTGAAGAAAGTAAAATTATTTTATGAATGATGGAATACTTTTTAAGTCATCAAACACCAATCAATTACAGGTGCATTGTAACTCTGGACTTCAGTCCAAAAAAAAGTTTATAATGCTTGTGAGCCTTTGGGATGGAAAGGGGGATTTAAGAAGCAAAGCAAAGCAAAGCAACGCAAAGCAAAACAAAAAAACGCGAATGAAAAGAACCCCTAACTATATGTGAACTTTACTGGGTTTAGGATATCAGAATATAAATTCTGAAACAGTGGTTCTCAAACCATGGTTCCCAGACTAGCAACAGCCACACTGGGAACTTGTTAGAAATGCAAAATCTCAGACCCTGCCCCAGACCTACCCAAGCAGCAACTTTGGGGGATAGAGTCCCACAGGATTTAATTAGCTTTCCAGGGGGTTTGCACATTCACCAAATCTTGACAGTCACTTCTCCAAAACATCTGGTGGCCTGGACTAGTGCACAGAGGTCCTTGTGTTCTTTGGAGTGTCCTTGTTATACTTTTCTGTATTTTGGAAATGTGCATAATTTGGGTCAATTATTTTTTCTAAGCAGGGATATGAAGTTATGGGGATGATTCAGGAAGGCACATAACTGAACAGATTATCAACACATATTTCATTAATATTTGCAGCATATTTCTCTTTGAAAGGTTAAAAATAGAGAAAAGGCTAAGAAAGAGGGCTATTGTTGCCAATACCTCATCCTTCTACTTTGCAACCAGCAATCTGTTTGGGCCCCAAATGGCCATACTCCATCAAACAAAATTTAAATTCCAGTTGACTGAACAGTTAGAATGCTCCTTGGAATATCATTGGTTCTTCCTACAAGGAGCTGTCAAAAGATTTCTTTCGATCAACTTCAACGGCCACAATCCTCTCCTGAAAGAAGTTTTGGTAAATATAGTATTCTTTATCAGATTCTTTATTTTGAAATTTTGAAATAAATTTTTCAAAATTTATTTGAAAGAATAAATTTTCTTTATTCTTTTGAATATTTTGAAAGCGAAAGGTATTTTGAAAGAGAGAGTGAGCAGGAGACGGGGACAGAGAAAGGGAGGGAGGGAATCCTAAATAGGTTCCATGCTGTCAGCACAGAGCCCAATGTGGGGCTCAATCCCAGGACCCTGAGATCATGACCTGAGGCAAAATCAAGAGTCATTCTCTTAACCTACTGAGTCACCCAGGCACCATGCCTTTTAAAATATTGGAATTCTAGACACTTGCTTGGCTGACCTACTCCTCACTTCAGTTTAGTATCTAGATGAGCAAAACTTAACAGCACTCACTCAGAGTCCCACGATGATCTCTGTGCTGACAGCATGGAGCCTGCTTGGGATTCTCTCTCTGCCCCTCCCCCACTCTTGTGCGTGTACAGGTGCACACGTGCACTCTCTCTCTCATTCTCTTTCTCAAAATAAATAAAAATAGCCTGGGGATGTCCTTTATGCTCCATCCTAATGTATGACTTAAACTTCAGACAGCCCAGAGCAAGACAGTGTATCTCACCAACAGAACAGAACCAATGACCACAGGGGTTTCTGTGGAGTATCTGTGCTTTTTTTTCTACTTTGATAAGAGACAAAGTAAAAATAATTGTCAGAAAATGTGGTTGTATCTTTAAAAGACTGTATGCATTCCAGTCATTGTTAGAGACTAACATATTTTAAAGCTGTTCAACTTCAACACAAGTTTTTATCACTAACAAATGGAAATTAGAAATGAATTAGATTATGCAGAATTTATTCCTTAATTTAAATAATGCAAAGGAAGACTTACCAGGAAGAAATGCAGGTACATTTTACTATGGGGATTTATTAAGTATCATTAAAATGTAGGGAAATGATGGATGAAAATTTAAATTAAAAATTTTTAAAGGACACTTCAAGTTCCTCCCTCATTATAATTGCCAGATTTAGCAAGTAAAAATGTAAAGATATCAGTTATATTTGAATTTTAGATAAAAAACAAATAATATTTTAGTATAAATATGTCCTAAATACTTATATTAAATAAACGCTACATAGGGCATAGTTATACTAAAACATTATTTGTTGCTTACCCAAAATCCACATTTAACTGGGCATCCTGTATTTTCTCTAGCAGTCACATCCCCATGAATTCACTTCCTTGAAATCATGGCAAAAGTAAGCAAATAGTGTATGAATTCATATTACTCCACTCAGTTCTCACATGTCTGAAGAGAAGACTGAACTCTTGGAAAGCTACCATGATTGAATCAGGAAAAGTGATTTTTAGTGGCAGGACATTTGCTGACCTAGTCCAACACCACCAAATATCCATGTAGAAAGGTTGTTGAACTCGATTTGTTCTTGATACAGTGATTCTTCTTTTCTCTTCCCTTTACAAGACAGGGAGCAAAAATCAGAAATATAAATACAGGATATGAAGTTCAAGAAGCAACTGTCCCAGCAGAAATTGCTTAGTGAGCCCACACAGAGGCTCCACATCAGACATGCTGAGCACATGGCATCTTCCACGAGGCAGAGGAAGCTTTACTGAGATCTGAGGTTTTTATAGGGTGAGAAGAGTGTGCCCCAGGCAACTGTCTGAGTGTCCTCTGGCTAAATCCGATAGTAAAGAAAAAGGATAAGGGCCAAGATAGAGTGGGAAAGTAGCTTCAAGAGCTAAATCTCTAAACTAGAGCTTGATTTTGCTGTGTGATACTGGGCAAATTGTAATGGGATTTTTTCAGCTCAACAGGTAACACAGTCTGACATCTAGGTTATCATTCCCTAGGCCTTCTGCAAAATTAACATTTAAAAGAGAAACTTTGATGTGCTGCTTAATCTGCCCTGGGTTTGAACCTTTAACTCCCCTCATTTTGGTTAAATGTAAACTGGCTTTCTCTTCCCCTTGTGTTTTTCATCAGTCTTGCTCAAAGTAGAAGGATGGTCAGCTTTTTATGAAGGCACAACTGTCAAATAGAATAATAAGGAAGATAATTCAGAGTATTTAGAAAAAGCAGCAGTTAATGGGTACCCAGCACATAGGAATATCTCCATGTGGATAGCAGTGAAGTGTGGACAAGCTTTGGAGACACTGCCAATTTTGAGGGCACTGACTTTTAATCAAGTTACTTATATTTACTGTACACAAATAAAAAAATGTGGATATAAAATCAAATATAATAATTGCCTATAATCCTGCTCACCTGGTAACAACCACTATTAAAATTTGTGTGCATTTCCTTCCAAGAAATTATTTATTTTTGATTCATAGTGATTTGCTTTATTATTCACAGAATTGCAATAATATGTGAGAAAAGAAGAGACAGAAAGAGAGAGATAGAGACAGGGAGACAGAGTGCTCTCATACACAAAAGCGTGCACGCATTCTGGTCTCTCCCCTATAAGGCTCTCATCATAGGGTCTCCACCCTTATGATCTCATATAAACACAATTATCTCTCAAAGGTACACACTCTAAATACACACAGGGGGTTAGGGCTTCAATATATGAATTTTGGGGAAACACAAACATTCAGTCCATAACAGATATAGAGCAGGAACCTAGGGGAAGAACTCTGGATGGAGAGTGAAGAGTGAGCGCTAAGGTCCTGAGGTGGGATTGTGACTGCATTTTCCCAGGAACGGTAGAGAGATCTACAAGACAGGATTGATTAGACTGAGGGAGAAGGAGAGTTCAAGGGGATTAGATTGAAAGGCCATTGGGAGGTTGAAAGGCCACTGGGAGGTTGAAAGGCCACTGGGATGCACATAGGACCTTGTAGGCAAGCAAAATAACTTTGCTTTAATTTTCACAAAGATGGAAACCTAGTGGAGTTTGTTTTCATTTTTATTTTATTTTTAATTTATTTATACTTTTAAATGTTTATTCCTGAGAGAGAGGGACAGACAGAGACAGAGAGAGATAGAGAGCAAGTGGGGGAGGGGCAGAGACAGAGGGAGACAGAGAATCTGAAGCAGGCTCTAGGCTCCGAACTGTCGAGGCAGAGCCTGATGTAGGGCTCAAACCCATGAACTGTGAGATCATGACCTGAGACAAAGTGGGACACTTAACCAGTTAAGCCACCCAGGCATCCTGTGGAGGTTTTGTTTTTTTTTTAATGTTTATTTACTTATTTTGAGAGAGAGAGAGAGAGAGAGAGAGAGAGAGAATGAGCAGGAGAGGTACAGAAAGAGAGGGAGAGAGAAAATCCCAAACAGGCTCCATGCCTGACATGGGGCTCCACCTCACGAACTGTGATCATGACCTGAGCCCAAACCAAGAGTCAGATGCTTAACTGACTGAGCCACCCAGGAGGGTTTTGACCAAAAAGTGAAAAGGTCCAACTCATATTTTAAAGCAGCAATTTTCAACAGGGAAAGATTTTGCCAAGTAGACATCTGGAAAATGTCCGGAGACATTTTTGGTTGTCACAACTGGGAGGGTGCTACTGGCATCTAGTGGGGAGAGGCCAGGGATGCTGTTACGGAGGCTATAGTGCACAGAACAGCCCCACAAAGAGAATTCTCCAGTCCCAAACATCGCTATGTTAACGATGACAAACCCTATTGTAAAAGGTCACCCTGGTTGCCGTGTTAAGAACAGGAGTCATTAGAAGAAGTTGGGAAACCGGTTAGCAAGTTACTTCCATCATCCAAATGAGAAATGATGGAATTTGGATGAAAGCCTGCAGTGGAAGTGATAAGAAATTGTCAGATTCGGGATCCATATTAAAGGTAGAGCCATGGTGTTGTTGAGGAATTAAACGTGGGTTGCTCAAAAAAAGAAGAGTCCCAGATGACTCCAAGTAGATCAATAGAACAATTTATGTAATTTATATGCAAAAAAGGCATACTGTCTGTTGCAAAGGAAACCTCTCAGCAAAAGGGGTCAGGAGACCTGAGTTCTTTGTCTAATTCTTTCACTCACCAAGAATGGGCCATGCCACTGGGAATCAACATACTGACCAATAAAACAAGGACGTTTGATTAGCTAACTTCTAGGTATATTTGGCTCTAATGTAAACAGTATATGAGTTCATACCTATTAACTTTGCTACTTACAAAAATTTACTCTTGGGGCGCCTGGGTGGCGCAGTCGGTTAAGCGTCCGACTTCAGCCAGGTCACGATCTCGCGGTCCGTGAGTTCGAGCCCCGCGTCAGGCTCTGTGCTGACGGCTCGGAGCCTGGAGCCTGTTTCCGATTCTGTGTCTCCCTCTCTCTCTGCCCCTCCCCCGTTCATGCTCTGTCTCTCTCTGTCCCAAAAATAAATAAAAAAAAAAAACGTTGAAAAAAAAAAAAATTAAAAAAAAAATTTACTCTTAAATTTAGGAGGAAATTTGTTATACGAAGAGATTTGCTATAATCACCCTGTGATCAGTTTATCACAGACTTATATGAGTCCACAAAGAGGTGCAGTTACTGAAGGTGTCAAGAGACCAACAACCCACCTCATTATCCATAAAATAGAGGGAGACTCTAATCTTTTCTCTTGAAGATAAAAGACTGCACAGGTCACTCTGCCAACAAAGCACAGCAGCTTTATTATGATTCATGAGAAATGAAGTATTCATCTTGTGGAAACTGCTGTTGCAAATATAAAGGATTAATTCCATAAAGGTCTGACAGGTCCAGAGAAAGCCTTAAAAATTCAGCAAACCTCATGGTTGACATTGTGCTGTAAAGTCTGATGTGGGACCCATATTGATAAAACATTTGTGTTATAATGAGTTCCATTTTCTCAAAATGGAGGCCAAGCAGTGGTTTTCATTAAAATGCTGTCATTCATTTTGTCGTGATATTTACTGTATCTTGTCTCAGCAGAAAAGTGATATTTCCCTGCTTAGTTCATGAATGACATCAAGAAGGAAAAGCTATAATGATAAGAGAAATATCAACTTTGGAAGAGAGAGCCAATGAGCTTTAAACTGTCCAGGTCAGTGTTCATTAAACGACATGTGTTATTAAATGGTGATTTAGGTTCAATGGGAGATGACTTGGAGAAGAAAGATGAAGTCTCTTTAGGAGATCAGAACCATAAGAGGATTTCTGAACCCTAAATTTGCAACATATGCATGATCTATGTGAACTTCAAGGATGAAGGAATTATTCACGTGTCCTTTCACTTAAAGGAACTAAAAGATGAAGAGATAAGTGTGTTTCTTACCTAAAAAAGACTTATTATGTGAATGAATCAGTTGCTGCAATTTCTTGAAATATTCTTTTTAAAGAATATTTGTTTATTTTGAGAGAGAGAGAGAGAGAGAGAGAGAGAGAGAGAGAAAACACATTTGCAAGAAGGGTAGGGGCAGAGAGAGAGAGAATACCAAGGAGGCTCCCTCCTATCAGTGCAGAGGTTGACGCAGGCTCAGTCCCATGAACCATGAGATCATGACCTGAGCCAAAGTCAAGAGTTGGAAACTCAGCCAACTGAGCTACCCAGGTGCCCCAATTTCTTAAAATGTTCTAATTAGAGCCTTCCCTAGAATCCAGCGGCTATTGCCTTGAACCTGCCCTACTACCAGGAGGGGGCCAGTTTTGAAAGTTCTGTGTGCCTGAACAGTGGTTCAGGGTTGAACATGGGGACCAAGGAATGATTGGTCCTTCCATATCAATATTTTAAAAATGTATTATTCAAATGTATAAAATCGAGTTAAGACCTGAATGTCTAGAACACGACTACTGGATAGAATCTTGAAAATACTCTAGACTGAATCTTTCATAAATTCTTTGCTGGCCAAATCCTACTAAAGACACCAAAGAAAGCATATGACAAAGACTTCTCTAGGAGCTATATTCATTACATTACAAGTGACTCTCAGTTCACTTGATTGCCAATACGGTGTGTCTTCCAATAGTATCTTAGAACTAGTTATACATCTTAAGCAATTAAGTAATAAACATTAATTCTCATTAGGTTCCCATCTTACAAAATGGAAAAGTTAGATACAGGCCTGTGTAGAGATGGAAAGTCTCACTGAACAGCAGTAACAGTCCCAGTTCTCAGAAGAGATGGTACTTTATTCTGCCTCTCTTGAAGCGCTATTCATTCTATCACATACCATATTTATAAGAATTTCATCCTTATTATACTGAAAGCTTCAAGTGAGCAGAAATGAACTGTTTGTTTCTCTAGCTCACATAACTCTTGGTAGTCTTTACCTATCTCAGAGGTATTTAATAAATATTTATTCAATAAACTTGTATAAACAAAAATATGACTAATTTAGGAAAATTACTTAAATCGGTAAAAGAAAATCATAACATACATAGCCTAATTCTCCTAGGTT
Organism: Panthera pardus; assembly: GCF_024362965.1. Classification (NCBI taxonomy): domain Eukaryota; kingdom Metazoa; phylum Chordata; class Mammalia; order Carnivora; family Felidae; genus Panthera; species Panthera pardus. The sequence goes on along the minus strand of NW_026526710.1, from coordinate 66,356,066 downwards.
AGCTGTGAATGACAGAGATTACTTGATATTACTGTCAAAACCAAAAACCATCAATATCCATACTGATAACATTTCCTTGCATATTCTGAGGCAGAGTTGGACAACTTTTTCTATCTAGAGGCAGATGGGTAAATGCTTTTCAGCTTCCTGAGCCAGGAGGCACCCTTGAGGATATTATACAGATAATTATATGATGATTTAAAAGGTAACTAAAAATGTGTAGAGGAGCTTAAGTGACTCAGTTCGTCGAGTGTCCAACTCGATTTCGGCTGAGGTCACAATCCCAGGGTCATGGGATCGAGCCCCACGTTGAGCTCCATGCTTAGTGTGGGGCCGGCTTGAGATTCTCCCTTCCTCTTGTCTCTCTCTCTCTCTTTCCCCCTCTGCCCCTCTCCCCTGCTTACTCTGTCTAAAAAAAACAAAACAAAAAACAATAAAAATGAAAATAAAAAATAAATTAAAAAATAAAAATGTATAAACCATTATTGAAAACAAAGAAACAAACAAACAAAATAAGCAGAGGGCCAAGTCTGGTCCTCTCTCTCAGGGGGGTAGTCTTTGATCCCTGTTCTGGGAAGATGCCTCTGCTGATTCACAGTTACAAGGGATTCAAGCTTGGAGCTGCCACCTTATGCTAAACTCAGAACCTTCAACACTGCATTCCTCTTGGTAATGGATTTGCCATTTACAAGAGCTTTAACAAGAATATTTGGTCTGGAGCCTGTGCACACAAATGAACTTTTTCATTATAGTAATTTATTCATTTACACATATTATTAAATATCTATTAAATGCCTATATAGCTCCCCAGCTACCTCATTCCTTCCAACAGCCCTCCAGTTCTGGGACACAGACCATGTGTCCATCCCCTCTCTTCTTGTCCCTCCCCCTGCTGCCTTTGTGCATTCCCTGGCCTGTCTAACATCCCTGTTGCCCGCTGTACTTATTCCAGGAGCTTAACAGACAGAGCAGTTGGGGAATTCTATGGAAAATATATTTTTCTAATTGCTGACAATTTATAAAACACATGCTATTATCATTTCATCATTTACTAAAAAGCCTCAGAGAAAGGCAAAACAGTCTTGTTAGCTTTTTTCATCTTGCATTAATAAATATTCAAGGTGAAGGGAAAACTGCGTTTTTTGTGTTTGTTTTCTTATCGCAATTAAGCTGGTAGAGTCTAGCCTACTGTCGCAGTACAGTTGAGTTTTTTTTATTAGCTTTAAAAAGGCTACAAAATTTCAATTATACTTGACGAGTAAATCCTAGAGATCTGTTGAATACCACAGTGCCTACATTGTGCCTACAGTTAACAATACTGGATTGTATACCTAAGCATTTGCTAAGAGGGCATTTCTAATGTTAAGTGTTTTTAATATACCCCCCCCCCCAAGTAAAAATAATAAAGAAGCAGCAACAACAACAACAAAAAGAGGGTAACAGGAAATTGTGGGAGGTGATGGATACGCTTATGGCATTGATTGTGGGGATGGCTTCATAGGTTTATGGTTATCTCCAAAATCATCTAGTATATATTAACATGTACAGCTTTTTGTATATCAAGTCTGCCTCACTAAAGTGGCTTAAAACAATAAATTCTGTCTAGGTAACTCAGAGCTAGGGAATCGTCACAGTATCGCCAACAGTGCCTTGTGGCTTCCTGTGGTTGTTTATCTGCTTTTTATCATTCCTGAATAAGCTTCTGTCCAGATGGTTTTCATGTATTTATCTTATTTGGCCTTTAACAAATAAGAAACATCTTATTTGACAAATATGAAATGCCTTTCATATTGTCTCTAACTAAAAAAAAAATCATAAGAATCAAAGCAACGATTGTCTGTGCTACCATTTAGGGAGTGTAAAAGCCTAAAATTTTTCTAAGTAATAAACAACAGGTTCCCTTGAATGATAGAAACTGCAATTCCATCAAAGAATCCAAGGGTTATCATAAAACACTCAGAAGTAAACTTATACACAATTCTCAGCTGACAAGCAAAATTTGGCTGAGTTTACAGAGTGAGTGTAGCATACAGGTCTCTATCTCCGATGTGGGCCTCCCCATAATTTATCAGCTGTAGACACTTGCCCCCCAATACCCACTATCCCAGACAAACACAGTTGGTTCCTCTCTTATTCTGCCCCACACACAGGGTTCTCTCCTAATGCCCTCAGCTCTTTTATCCTCAGTTTACCTCCAGCTCAGAAAAGCCCGGGACTTAATAGATGTCACTGGAACATTAAAAGGTCTTTGTTACGTAACATTTTGATTTTTATGCTATATACCAGGACTGTAATTTTAAAAGCCATAATTATTGCACATGGTACATCATATTGCCAAACATGTTACTATTTTTTAACATAATTAAATGAAATCTCTCTCACCTTTCCAATCCTTTTTCTTTCCACTTAAAAAATACATATGTAAATGTATGAAAAATATGTTGTTGCCATTGTGTAGCCAGAGGAATAAGTAATAGAGACGTGAGAAGAAACGGTAACCATCAACATCACTTGTATACAGCCATATCCATTCTTTTGTGCATAGGGTGGTCTGGGAGTTGGGGCTGGGCTTATTTACCATTTTAGTCATGGGTCAGTGTTGCATGAAGACTTGTTGAAGGTTTATATTGCAGTTTACAAACAATGTTTTCTTTATGTTTATTTTTTCTTATATTTCTAGTAACTTACATAGAGTTTACCTGGCAGCCTCATTTGATCCTGTTGAGCAGGAAGAAATTGTTAACTTTATTTTGTAGGTAGGAAAAAAAAAGCCTCAGAGAGGTTAACTGTCTTGGACAAGGTCACATGGCTCAAAAACATCTAGTGTCTTGTCTTAATTCTATCTAGGATTCATTCTTCCTGCTTTCTATCTAAGTCCTTCCTTTTTCTCGAATTATATAAAAGTAGAATAAACAGCCAAGTTGGGCCAAACAAGCTCAGTGGTGGAATAGAAAAAAACACATGGTATCAATTGAAATATTTGATACAGACTGTGCCTAAGCTACTCTGATTCTAGAAAATCCAGGGCGCCTGGGTGGCTCAGTCGGTTAAGTGGCCGGCTTCGGCTCAGGTCATGATCTCGCGGTCCATGAGTTCGAGCCCCGCGTCAGGCTCTGTGCTGACAGCTCAGAGCCTGGAGCCTGTTTCAGATTCTGTGTCTCCCTCTCTCTGACCCTGCTGTCTCTCCCTGTCTCAAAAAGAAATAAATGTTAAAAAAAAATTAAAAAAAAAAAGAAAATCCATCAAGAGGATTTAGGTACTGAAACCTTTTGTCCATATGACTATGTAATATGGAAGAGGGATACAGTCAATGATTCTGATATCCAAAATCACTTGGTATAAAACAGCTTCTCAAAGTATAGACTTTGTCACCCAGTTCAGTCCTAGAAGGAGGAGCCTAGGATTAACACAGTGAACATTGGCAGGATAAGGGTAAGGGTCTGGGATTGCCTGGGAAGGGTCTATTGGCATGCAGTCACTCTGCATTTCTAGCAACAAGCAGAAGAACCTGAGTGTCACATGGTGGTGGTGGGAAAGTAGGCTACTGTAGCAATACCAAATTAGAAAAGCTTTGTCTATTTTCTCTTTGAGGTTGTCCCTTAATCACACACACACACACAAAGCCTGGATTTGTCCCACATAACTATATCTATGAAGAACCAATGCATTTGATCATTAGAGTTTATTAATATCAGATTTCTCAAATTTTGATACTGTTCAGAAAATCGTATTGATCTGCCACATATATTAACACCCGATTTACGACCTCCAAAATCAAGAACTAAGCCTAAAATCTTGTTCGAATCTTCTTTCCCATTTGCATTTACCACTGATGAAAACACAATAGAACACACACACACACACACACACACACACACACACCACAAAACAAAACAAAACAAAACAAAACAAACAAAACAAAACAAAAACCATGAAAAAACACTGAATGATATTGGTCACAGGGAAGAAGAATCTCTTGCCACTTTGACATGAACCAAAGAGGAATGAAGGAAAATGAATGAATATCTTGAGCCTCCTTTAGTAATTACTCTCTGCTAGGTCTAAAGTATAGTTCACTGGCTGCAGGCCTCAACTGTGGTTTCTCACTTATGAGCAAGCAGGACCCGAAGAAGCTCCTAACCAGGTCCATACATTAAAGACATCTCCAAAATATAGAGATAGGAACCCAGCTGGTGAGGGTTTTAAAAGGAGCTTTTAAATGGGACTGATACTGAACCATCAGTGTGTCAATTATTTTTACCTTCAATGTAAAATAAAGTAAAATCTCACCAAAAAATGTATATCATATATGGACAGGCTAATTACTGACATTGTGCCTTTTGCTCTGGGCCAATTTCAAACTAAATCACTAGCGCGATGACTCAGATAATCACATAAGACAACTCTGAGACTGAAAGGAGACTCAATTTATAATTATTCCAGGACAACATATATAAATTAGGATTATTTTAGGCAATCTGTGATGTGTGGTCTTCAACCTATCACTGCTTTAAAGATGATACAGATGTTCATACTGGCACTCTTTTTCAAAATCCATATTTTTATCTGATAGTGAGAAATCCTGTCAGGCACTAGAAGCACTCAGAATTAACTGTATTCAAAATTTAGTGTATAGACTTCTATTTCTGAAATGCATAATATACTGTCATGCTTTGGAGATTTAGCTAAATTTGGGATGAAAGAGAATTATCGCCCCATTCTCCTCTAAATGTTGGTTACTTATTAATGGAAACTTCTTTCGGTGGGTATAAAAGGCCAATATGTATTGGAATACTTCCTGGTGGTAACTGGAAAGGGATGGCTATCGGCTCATCAAACTGGCATGTAGCTGGAAATAAACTGAAAACAAATGATTAAAAATGTGATAAATCTGAGTGAAGAGGACTGTGAACCAAGAGGTATCACACCTCTCTGTCCGTCTGCAAAGTGACTGTGAAAAATGACATATGAGTCACGGTAGAAGGAACTGTGCCATTTAGATACTGTTAACTCCACTGGCTTTGACCATGAAGAATAAAGGCAGAATGAAACATGAAAGTTGGGATCAGAGGGGAGAGCCCTGCTCCATCACATTCAATGACTCACAACTCTATGCCTTTTTGCTTAATAGTGGTGGGTTCAGTGCTTTGACATGGATAAATATGTTCAGAAAACCTTTCTAGTCAATGCTGACATCAGCAACTAACAGTTTAGCAGGACCATAGCTAAAAGCAGAGGAAAGTTACAGAAGATTGAGTTGGTATTTTTGGTTGCATTAATTATTCATTCATAGACAATACTTTTTTTTTTTTTAATTTAGGTAATATTAATGGATCTTCAATTGACCACATCAAGACAATGTACAAGTAACTACTAGATAATGTAAACACTAATCATGTTTTTGAAATTTTTTCTTTGTAGATGGGAAGAACAAAGGGACTAATACTGAAACCCATCACATGATTTAAGTTTGAACTACTCAAGGAAATTATCGTTACGCTGATTTTGGGGAGGAGAAAATAGAGACTGAAGTCTGTGACAAATGATAATTTGTCCAATGGATGAGTTTGACTTTGAAATAATGTCTTTCACTGCAAACTCCACTTCTCACTATCAGATTTATTTCTCTAGGAGTTTCTGTTTCTCTCCTGTTTCATAGGAATCTGCTTTTTATTTTTATTTCTTTTTTATTTTTCCTTTCTGTAAAGAGCTAGATAGTAAATACTTTTGGCTTTATAGAACAACTACTCTACCATCGTAGCAGGGAAGCAGCCATAGAGTATGACAAGAAATGGGCATGGCCACAGATTCCCACCCCACCCCCTGTTCCAAAGTATCCATCAGAAATGAAAGCAAATAAACTAAACAAAAGAAATAAAATTGTGTAACACTCTAATAGTTAAGTATATCTTATAATGATGCCCCTATAATACCTCCAGTATATAAAACCTGGATAGGAAACAATCGTATTTATTCTGGCACTCTCTAACCTTCCGCTTCCAGGCCTTCCATCCCCTGGGCACCCAATGCTTCCTACAGGAATTAAAGCTCTCCTCTCAAAATGCCATCCACCCCTGCCTTTTTTGACTCTTACATTCTGAATGCTTCATTCTTCAGTTTCCCATCTTTCAAACCTGTTCAAAATAGCATCACCTGGTGGAAGGGAAGATTCAATAACTTTTATCCACATTAAGGTATGATTATTTTAAAAACTTAATGTGGCAATCTTTAAAATGATTACAGTTTAGTAATATGCTTAATTAATTTCAGCAGCAATTTATTAAGTCTCTATGCTAGATACTATGAGTGGGAATGTTTCTAAAGAAAGCAATGGATGTGTAAAGTCATAAAAAAAATATTTAGGCTCTAGTAAATCCACTCCTAAGAACCTACCTTAAGAAAATAATTCAATAGTACAGGAATTCCTACACATAAAAAAAAAAAGCTCATTACAGTGTTTGATATTGCAAATCCAGCTAAATGGAAACATATTAACTACCTAAAATTATGGAAATAGATAAGTAAATCACAGAACATAAAATAATGATATATTAGAAAATAATCAAAATGATCACTGTGAAGAATAGGAAGAAACATGTGATAGTAAGCAAATAATTGGGACGGACCTGTGGATGATTGGTTTGGAGTGACATTTCCTTCTGGCTATACCTCAAATAACATCATGAAGTCAACCATTGATTGCATAAGAAAGATCACTATGCTTTCATTATTCATTCATTAATAATGAATTCATTAATACATTAATGAATTAATAATGTACTAATAATAATTAATAATGTATTCATTAATACATTAGTATTTCAGTATGGTTCTAATGTAGTCTGTATATGTGTAAATGCTTGTATATGTAAAGAGTAAATAATCTGTGACTTCCTCATACTAAGAAGGAGATACAGACTGCTGAAATCATCGCACACATAAGGCTTCTGTCATATGACTGAATATTCTTTTTTGTACTTGTTAACTATACCACTGCTAAAAAACACAGACATGCAACAGTTTTTTTCTTTTTGTGCATTTTTTTTCTTTCATTTTGAAGTCTACTCCCTGGTTCCTCAGAGGCCAGTTAGCAATGCAATAAATTAATTTGTACTTTGGAGTGAACTCTTTAATCCCTTTTTGTTCTCTCACCTCCCAATCAAACACACACTCTCACATTTGCATGTATTAACATAATGAAACATTAATTACACACTGTCTAGGATAGGCAAGCAAAGCGCTTCAATCAATCTCAATAACTCGCATCAGGAAGGTGAACAACGCTGCCCAGCCTTATCAGGACCACATAATAGACACAAACACAGGCTCAGTGCCTGTTGTGAGTATGATTTATAACCAACATCTAAAAACAAAAAGCAGAAAATTACAAGGAGACTAATCAATAACAATTATCTTAATGATAGATGGACAAATTTTATTCTTTTGTTGGGTGGTATTGCCAGTCTAGTGATTTGTTTGCAACAGGGGATAAAGATTAAGCAGACTGCTCTTGAAAACCAATGAGGTCTGAAAATGCCTAATTCCTGGGTGCAAAGAGTTATAGCATTATCTGATTTCCCTCAAGAAACCGTGAGAATTTATCTGAAAAAGAAAAGGTGACGACCAAGGCCACACACAGCTGTCTCCTATCTCTTCCAGATTTCAGTTGGTCTTCCTGCTCTTATATGGTGCTCATCTGCTAAAGGTCTGAATTCTGCTGGTGTCAGCCTGCAGGACCATAGTGCATGCTTACTGCCAGCATCAGCTTTGATTGACTGTTGCTGAGCTGTGCCTGCTGTTAATTATGTAAAAGGTGATACACAAGGGTACCATGTTTGGAACCCACTACTTATAAACATCTTCAATATTTCACATACTTCTAAAGAGTTTTTTTTTTCCACATATCAATCGTGGAGACATATTTGTATTTGGGTTCACAGAAACCCAGTTCTTATTGGATTTCTTCTTAGAACCATGATAGCAGAGGGGAGGGAAAAAAAGAGGATGTTGTGGCATTTCTCAAAGGGCATGCCTCTGTATCATGGTTTCTCAATGTTGGCACTATTGACATTTGGAGCTGGATAACTGGATAATTCTTTGTTGCAGAAAGCAACTGTACGTTGTAAGAAGTTTGTTAGTATTCCTAGCCTCTATTTGCTAAGTGCCAGTACTCTTTCCTCTCCTCTTCCAGTCAGTCATGACAGTCAAAAACATCTCCAGACATTGTCAATGCCCCTCCCATGAAGGAGAGGCAAAATCATCTCCAGTTGAGAACCACTGCCTTATACCCTTCCACAGAAGAACCATATTCATTTAAAGAAAAACTAAAGTTAATTAAAACAAACTGCCAAAGATTAGATTATGTGAAAAAAATTGTTATCCAATATTCTTTGAAATAAATGGATTTCACTCAGCTTTTAAGTCAATACCTCAAGGCATTTATAAACCATTGAAAGCCAAGAAACCTAAATTCTGTTCCTGATGATCCCATCCTGACTGAGTGGCCTTGGGCAATTAATCTTCTTTTTTCTATACATCACTTTCTTTCTCTGAGAAGTGAAGAGCTTGAACAAAGTGATTTCCAAGTCCCTTTCAGGTCTAACATTCTGTGGTTCTACCTTTAGAAGAATTGACTCATATGGCTTAGTTCTTTATCCAGGATAGTCCACATGCCCCCCACACATCCCAGCCCATGTGGGCCACTGTTCTCCACTCAGCCCTTCCCTCTCAGTGCAGTGTTTCTCAGTGACCCTAGCATAACCCAAAATTCTAAACCTACAAGAAAAGAAAACTGTAAGCTTTAAAATCTGAATATGTAACTCATAAATGTAGGGATAGTTCCTGTTTCTGTGTTTCTTTACGAGACAGAAACATCAGGGAGCAAGGATCAGTTAGGGCTTCTTTAATGACTTGGGAATGATCAGAAAGTAAGCAAATAAACAAACAACAACCAAAGAGACCATTTAACCAAACTTATACACTGCCTGTTGTGCTAAACCTTTCATTTTTTCCCCATTATAATAGTTTTTATTCAAGGTAGAAACTATACTTAGGGGAAAAATGCAATTGTTAAAAATCCAATTTTCCTGAATTTGACCCTATGAGCAGTGAGGTCTTGGAAGCATATGCTTTCTGATTTGTAGTTCTCAGAGCCCATTAATATTTGTAATCACTTCTCCAAATACACACACTCTTCCATAGATCCCTAGAGATTCTAGAGACCAATCTGCTCTTTTGACAGCTGTCGAATCCTTGTTTGCATGAAAGACGCAACAAGTCAATGAAATCATCCTTCAGGACTCTCAGCACTGTCAGCTATTGGCTATTGAGACTCATCCATCCGTAGGCCCTCATTTGGGCCCTCTCATAACTGATATGTTAGCTTGTGCATTCCTGCAATTGCTCATGTGAGTACAAAATAAAATGACATGACAGAGACACAACAATATAATTCTCTACATCCAAAGACTTGAAAGACCCGCCTGCCAATATACCACGGTGTGTTCCCATTTACAGTGCATTTATCTCAACAATGTGTTCAGGAAATCATCTTTCATATAGGTTGTACCTGTCTCTTTTCATTGCCTCTCAACATTCTAGAAGATGCATCAAAATACAATGATCCTTATATTTTCATGTGTAACAATCTTGGGAGAAAGCAACTACCTTGCCCTAAGAAATGGAGTGCATGGCAGTAATACTACACAGAGAAATCTTTAGTCTGCACACTTGATAAGATACCTCCTAAGTGTCACTGCACTTTAGCTGCCTCTGGTAAGATAAAGAACTTTATTTCTAAGGCCAAAGGCACCAAATAAGTTATATCAGTAACACCTACTGAATTTTTGTCAGCAGCTTATGATCTCCTCATAATAGTTCTCTATTTTATTCATTAAGAAAGAGGGAGAGAGACACAGGGCACACAGTCATAATTACACAGGGAAAGTACTAAATCCCAGAAACCACATCCTTGTCAATAGAAAAGCTACACTGTTTTATGGCTACACACAAACACTCTGAAAATGCAACCCTCTAGTTTGAGCCAAGCACTGACCAGAAATTGGGGGGAAAAATGTTTACCATTAGGTAAAAAAATCGCATTACTCTAATGAAGTGGGAGAGTTGGAAAAGCAAATAGCCAATTCATTGCAAATGCAAAACCACTCTTCCTCTATAAAATGAAAGCCACAATAAAACTGATGGGCCATGGGTTATGAATACATTGTTCTGGGTTTTCAAAACCCAAAGATATTTTAAAAACCATAATCCAAACATAACCAAACTATAAAGCATTCAATAACAAATGTGTACATCTCAGCCTTGCTGTTCCTGCCAGCACCACCAGCAAAATCCCCCTTCCCTGCTCTCCTGAACAGCTGTATCTGGTTACACTTCATGAAAAGTCACAGCTTCCAGAGCTCATTTTCTTTCAATTCAGTGGATTTGGCAATTTCAACATAAAGAAATTAAAATTTAAAAATAAATAAATAAAAGTGTCTGTGGGTCATAAACTTGCAAGCTCAGCAGTTTTAATGTTTAAAATAAATGTTTAATGTCCAACAGCAGGATTAGGTGATATTACAAATGTGGATCATTTTCTTCTCTGAGATGAACAAAGCAAATAGGAGGAGGAAAAGCAATCAAAGTTGCAGGATCCTGAAACTCTGTTATTCATTACACTGTCAGCTTCATGTCGAAACTGGTTGTCACATTTTGTAAGTCCTTATCCCAATAATTTATTAACCCAAAGCAGTTTCAGACAAATCAGAGATGTTCCTGTTGACTATATTAAAAATGTTGATCAGCTATAGTTGTTTTCAAAAGAATAGCACTATTTTTATAATCCAATGAAGGTAAAAGACTAGAAAATAGATCACCTGCCCACACACAATGGAGAAAAGAAAATTTTAATTGACATAAGTAATCACTGTGTATTTCCATTCCTTACTGCTTTCTCATGGATTGTGAAAATTATTGCTGCAACAATATCATACCTAGGGATGGCTTCTATCAAAATAGATGAACATACTTTTTATCCTGAGTTATATGAGAGAGATGCTTATTTATTAAACTCTTAGGAAACACCCAGGGATTTCCTAAGCAAAGGAAACTTTGAGTGTGGGGTGTTTCCCAAAGCTGGTATCTTTCTTTTTGTAATTATGACGAATAATGATGATAACATTAATAACAGCCTTTATTATTGAGTCATTTTTTTTAAATATTGTTTAATGTTTATTTATTTTTGAGAGAGAGAGAGAGAGATGGAAAGAGAGAGAGGTGGAGAGAAAGAGAGCGCGAGAGCAGGGGAGGGGCAGGGAGATAGGGAAACACAGAATCTGAAGCAGGCTCCAGGCTCTGAGCTGTCAGCACAGAGCCCAATACAGGGCTCGAACCCACAAGCTGTGAGATTATGACCTGAGCTGAAGTCAGATGCCTACCACCCAGGCTCCCCTATTATTGAGTCATGTTTAATCTGCTACTCACTGTTAAAAATTTCTCACACATTATCTAGAACATTCCTCCCATTTGACCTTTAATATAGGTACTACCATTATCTCCATTTTATAGATGAGTAAATGATGGCCCAGAGAGGCAACATAACTGGGCCACTGTCATCCCGCTAATTAGAGGCAGAGACAGGACTTGAACTTGAGTCTTCCTTATGCTGGAGACCGCTTTTGATCAGAAGATTGTATTTAGAGTTGGGAGACATCAGTTCCAGGGGAAAACATTTAAATATAAAATTTATTTAAAAATGTCCGTGTCTTAAAGTATTTCCAAATAACTGGGGGAAAGACAGACAGATATACACAGACAATGCTGAAGAGTCCAGTCTGTTGGCAGACCAGGCAAGTGAGGTATATGGAAGATGAGGTATGAAAGAAGAGACATATATAGACCAACAGAGAAGAAATGAGATGATACTATAAAAGGTGAAGTCAACTAAAATGAAGGTACTATGGTGGGGAGAGATGGGATTCAACAAGAAAGTGACCATAGTATGAAAGACTCACTAGACAACATGAGAAGGAGAAAGCCCTCAAGTAGTGGTTAAGATAGCGGACTCTGAAGGCAAGCATATCCAGATTTAAACTCAATTTCTGGCACCAACCAGCTATGTGACCTCTGCAAATTACTCACCCTCTCTTTTCTCTTCTGTGCAGCAAGAATAAATGTCACCACCCATTTCCTAAAGCTGTTGGTATTTTTTTTTTTTCTAGCTAAAGCATTTAATTTATTTCCTGGAGTGAGTGTTCAATAGTTGATCATTTATTATGATCAACACAGGTCAGAATTTGGTGACTCACTATTGGTGTGACCTTGAGTAAGTTACTTTGTTTCTCTGTCATTCTGTGTACTTATTTTAAAATGAAAATGAGAGGAAACTGGGTATCTCAGTCATTTGCGCATCTGACTTTTGATTTTGGCTCAGGTCATGATCCCAGGGTCATGAGATCAAGCTCCACATCAGCCCCATGCTGAGCATGGAGCCTTTTTGAGATTCTTTCTTTCTTTCCCTCTCTCTCTCTCTCTCTCTCCCCCTCTGCCCCTCTCCCCTGTTCACACTCTCCTTCTCTCTCCAAAATAAAATACAATTCATTTAAATTAATTAAATTAAATTTAACTTAATTTACAAGACTATATTAGAAGCTCATCATGTTCTACCTTATTAAATGAGATAACTCATGTAAAAAGATATTGAAGAGTATAAAACTGTTATTACAAGTGTGTATAGAGGTGGCCTAGAGGATCAAGACCTACTGGTGTTAGATTCACCATGAATATTTGATCTAAACAATGGTGGGCCATTGTCTGGACTGATTTCTACTGAGGAAAGGAAGGAGTAAGGTGGGGAGCTGGTGTGCATTTCATTTCTAATGAACAATTTTCATCTCTATTGCCCCAGTCTCTTTCTTCCCTCTCTATATTTTAGATATGTCATCTTAGTCAAAACTATTGCATTTAAGACATTAACCACCTGGGTGGTTCAGTTGGTTAAGTGTCTGACCCTTGATTTTGGCTTAGGTCATGACCTCATGGTTCATGAGTTTGAGCCGCATATTGGGCTCTGCACTGCCAGTGTGGAGCTTGCTTGAGATTCTGTCTCTCCCTCTCTCTCTGCCCTTCACTGTGCACTTTTTCTATCTCTCTGAAAATAAATAAACTTCAAAAAAAACCCATAATTCTTCACTCTAGTAAGACGAAACACCCTCTCTCATTGTGAGATAACAAAACACACATACAACACATATGTACACACATATACATACTACACACAAGCATATATGCGCACATATATATATATATACATATATATATATATATATATATATATATATATATATATATATATATACATACACATATGTATATATCTGCCCTCCATTCCTGGCAAAGAGCTCCTTGTAATTTTCTAAATAATATGAGTATTGGGAGCATTTTTTGCTTTCATATTGGTCTTTGATCCCTATTCCTAACACAGAGCTCCTAAAACTCTTGTAAATTCTTGTAAATATCAATGTCTTTTATTTTAATGAGGTGACTCTTCATGGGAGCTCCTGGATAGAGGCTGGTCACGGAAAGATCAAGCCATGATTGGAAGCTTGGAATTTTCAGCCCCAACCCCCATTCTCCAGAGAGGCAAGGAGAGTTAGAAGTGAAGTTAATGATCACTAGTGCCTACATCCAAAGGCAGAGCAGAGACTTTAGGAGGCAATGCCATGCATAGCAGAGAATGAGGTGGGCTCTTATCACCTAGGCTCTCAGCTTCATTCAGACTCTGGCATGGGCTGCCTTTGGTCTGCTGCTCTGACCCTGCGTCTAATAATTATTCCATCCTGCAAAAGAGGACTCAGCCTCAGGGAAAGTGTGGTCACTCATGAGCAGGCATTTCCTGGTTAATCAATCACAGTCTATACCAGAGACTGCTGTTTATGTAGCTGGTGGACATCTGCCTACAGTGAAGGCTTTGGAAGCGATTGGCAAGAATCTCTGGCAACCAAAACAGTTCTTAGTTTGTAGTTTGATTTTCTTCTCTTTGGTGATTTTATGTGGTATCAAGATGAGGTTTCAAATACAAACATTTCTGGGAGAGGTAACAGCTTTATTAAGGTTTGTACTCTGATTCTTTCCGGAAATTAGTCTTTTACTGGCAGATAAAGGAAGGCTGAGAGTCCACTCAAGTTTGTGGAAAGGGCCAGACAGGGCCAGGGCATACTCACTGTGCTGGTGTACCTATGCTGATTCTGTGTGTGTACGTATTTGAGTGGCATAATAAAGAGAAGATAGCCTTTGTTTCGAGAAGACTTTAGGGACACCTGGGTGGCTCAGTTGGTTAAGTGTCTGACCCTTGATTTTGGCTCAGGTCATGATCTCATGGTTTGTGAGTTCAAGCTCCACACTGGGTGCTGTGCTGACAGTGCAAAGCCTGCTTGGGATTCTGTCTCTCTCCCTCTCTCTACCCCTTCCCCTCTCCTTCTCTCTCTCAAAATAAATAAAAATAAACTAAATAAAAAAGAAGACTTTAGGCTACTATGGAAAAAGGGAGACAATGTTTAATAGGCATGCATGTGATTTCTAAAAACAGGATTTGCTGATCGAGATATTCTCTTGGTAATCTTGGAAAGATTTCTGGATTAAGTTACAATTTCAAGGTGAGGAAAGCTGAGGAGTTCTGGTATACCACAGGAAACTCAGGCAAGGTTTGCTAAATAAGAGAAAAAAATATGAAGTGCAGGTGAACTAAACTGGCTATTTAGGTCAGATAAAAAAAAATAGAGTAGAAGAGGACAATCTATGAAAACAAGGGAATGGGTTAAGTTAAAGGGAAGATGAAGTTGATATTTGGTGGAGAAAGTGAAGGGTAGTCACGAAGATCTGAAATATTCACAGCTGTTCCTCTCTGTCTCTTCCCAGCCCACTCAGCTGTGGCTTTGACTATAGTGAACTCACAAAATCAACTTTTCCCAGTCCTGAGACAAGGCTGACCAGGCAAATTAAAGGGTTTAGGCTTACAAGATAATGGGTCTGGAATTAGTCATGTTGCCATAAATCAAGGAGTTAGGGTATCTGAGTGTGAGGTTTACGACCACCCATGCCCTTATTTCTAGGATTTGTCTTGTCTGTGTGATTTAGGCTTCCAGGACTACATTCTTGATTTACACAATAATTCCTTACTCTGATATATAAAGTCCTTAACGTTAGCTTACTTGGCTACACCCTTAATCCAAACAAGCCCTTATGAGCCTGGCTCACCAGTCAGATAGATGCCCCCTCCCAAGCCATGATGAGTAATTTGTCTGATCTCAAGTATGCCAGCTGTAGGGACCTCCTATGCCCAAGTCTCACCCTCCAGAACTTAGAGTCTTTTAAGTATGGTCTTCATGTCTTTTGGAGATGATAATTTGGTATGAAGGACTACTAAAGCCATACCTGCTCTTTTCTAGGTTTTCCTCCTTTACATTTCAGCCTACTACTGAGATTATACAATGGCTCAGTATTCTCCTACCCTCTGACCTGCAATAATTATCTCACTCATGGTAAAAATAGACAGATTTTGTGCTATCCATAATGGCACAATCACTGGTAGATATTCTGAATTGTATTTGTGTTGAATTCCAGATCTAATTCATTATGGCTACATATTGGATTTTTACAATTATTTATTGATAATAAAAATATTCCATTTTAATTTAAAAATATAGACTACAAATTAAAGTAAAAAGACAAAAACATGGAAAATATGATAGGGAGATCAGTTCCAGAATTTCAATCACTGAATAAAAAGAGTCCTGGAAACAGTTGATGGAGATACTGGAAGAAAGGACATTATCAATGAAGTAATTCAAGAAAATCTCCCAGAATTGAAGGGTACACAAGTCCAGATTAAACAGGTCTATATCCACATCATGACTAACACCCATAACAAGGTATATCATGAGAATTTAGATCACTGTGGACAAAAGGCATATCCTGTAAGTATCCACAAAGAGAAACAAAGAGAAAGAGAACCTAATAGGATCACGTATCAGAATGCATCAGATGTTTCAAAAGCAATTCTGGAAGCTAGAGAATAATAGAGCCATACCCTCAAATTATGGAGGAAAACATTCCTTAAATAAGACTTCTATACCCAACCAAAATACCAATGAAGTAAGAGTAAAGAATAAAACCTTTTTCTGACATGCAAAGTTTCAATCTAACTCCCCCCTTTGCCCCATGAATCCTTTCTTAGGAAACTACTGAAAAATATAATCCATAGAAAGGGAGAGATAAAGAGGACACACGCTTCAAGAAGTGAGTGTTGCAATACAGAAGGAAAGTGGAAAGAATTCTCAGAACAATAGAGAAAGAGGGTCCTGGTTAGGGTAGTGCCCATGGTGTAGCAGTGAACCATTCCACACTGGAACAGGTCAAGGATTTCTGGGAGAGAGTGCCTCTGAAAACAATTGACAGATATACCTGAAGACTTGGGAGAAGATTTATGCTCATAATGAAGAGATAAGTCCATGAAAACTAGGAAAATAAAACCATACAGATAACAAAAAAGCAACTATAGGATACTCTGATACCATACTGTAAACACTTAATACTGACCTAAACAAAATTAAAGCAGAACTCTACTGGGCATCTAAGAATGAGAACAGGGCACGTATATTGTAGAGGAGAATGGGTGAAGAGGTATTAAAGAAAGTTCTGTATTTGTCACAGCAATCAAATGGAAAACAATCAAAAAGGAGTAATATAAGCATTTACTTAGATATGGGGAAAAATCATAATAATCAGGAATTCAATGTGGTTACTTCTGGAAAGGGGAGAAGAGCTGGGGGTTACGTGGCAAGGAAATATTTTTTTGTAACAAGCCCTGCAGAACTCTAGAGCTCTTTAAACCATGTACATGCATAGCTTGAAAATAATCATTGCAAAATGTATTTTGCTTAATTCTAAAAAGTGACTTGAGGTACTTCTTGGCCAGAAGACCCCATACCTCGAGAAGAATCTGGGGTTAAGAAGCATGAATGAGGAGGATCACTGGGACTTTAATAATAGTGGCGTTTTCCTTAGTGAATTCCTCCCCACTTTGCCTTTGGACAAAGGCCAGTTGTATGTTCACAGATAATCTAGTTCTTCTCTCTTGAGGCAAGATATAACCTGAGTTAAAAGTTGGCTTCACAAAATGACGACTTGCTTCATAAAATCCAGTGTCATACTGATCAAGTTAAATCTGACCTGATCTTTCATATTTAGAGCAAATAGTACTGTAAACCCCTCACTGTCCTGTTAAGCACAAAGTTTGTTTCATAATAACATTATTTTTAGAATTTTGTGAGCTTGACAGAAAAACAGAAGGAACAACCCAACATTAAATTATTCACTTGAACGACTTTCCAAATTGAAATCACAAAGATTGCAAAGTACAGAGTTGTAACTACACAGGAACCCATTTGAAATAATTTCAGATCTGAACATTGCCATACGGTCCTATTGATTTCAGTGGAGGCAGCCTACTCATGTGGATAATGCTATGCAGATGGGGCACTGGCATTGGGGCCCTCTGCCAAGGCCACGTCTGCCCCAGCCCACCTCTGGCACCCAGATTCTTTTCATGTAATCTGTAAGGATTATGTATCTTTTCAAGGGGGCCAGAGGAGCTCAGGCTGGAACAGAAGATGTGTTCATAACATTAGTTATACTTCAGATGAGAGGACTTCTGCTGTGAGGACCATGTGGTTGTCTGCCAGGGAAATGAACTCATTTGCCATAGTCAAATGCTAGCCTTCTCTCAGCCAGGTGCCTAGGGAGCAGGATGAGGTAGCATGTTAGGGAATCTTGCAGGAGAGGCCCAGAAACATTTACCAGGTCAAATAGATTCCATGCACGTGGTTTCTAATAACAAGTTAAATGGCTGTATTATTTTATGGTTAGGAGATATCTTGCCTTACATCTAATCTCATCTCAATTTTCCCTTCTTTCCACCCAAAACCCAGGTCTTCCAGACATGGAAAACAAAGGCTGTTGGCAAAGGCTGCCTCAACTGAGATGTAAATGGAGTGTGCCACACCACTTTCTGGTACGATATGGGGTGCCCTGCTGGTTCAGAGGCACCACAAGCCAGTATTTCTAGGTCTCAGAGACTCCCTCTTCTCTACAGAAGGCCTTCCTATCCTCTGTGACAGTAATTCCAAGTCCCAATTAGCTGACACTAGTCATCTCAGTAATCAATGTCATCTGCATAAACCAATTCTGGACCTATATAATTCAAAATATAATTCAAAAATTATATATAATTCAAAAATTTAGTAGCAAATGAGGAGAGATACATGGTAAAATCACCTTCATTAATTTTAGATAATTCAAAGATTATTTTCATTTCATCTTTTTAAAAAGTCAACTCTATACAGATGATGGAGCTGTACAAATCTCTATTGTGCCAGGCTTGCCTTCACCCTGGGAGATAATCCTTTGGGATTCCTCCTGATCACTTGGCAGCCACAGGAATACATTTCCTGAGTAGCAAGGTCTCTGCCCAAGCTACCTGTGTCACCTTATTGTATTCAGCCCGTGGGTGTTATTTTTCTTTCCCTATCTCTCCTCTACAACATCAACTCGAAATCACCTTAAAATGAAATTCAGAGCTTGCTATTCCTCTACTTAAACATTTCTGAAAGTCCTGTTGCAGGGATCCTCAGGTCCTGAATGTGAACCACAAGTTCATGATCAAGCTTTCTGGCATCCTGCTCTGCATCCTATGCCTTGATCATCATGCTGAGCCACAGGAGCCCCCTTTCTGCCTTTTGAACTCACCACTCTACCTACCTGGAATGGTCTTCCAAAATTTGTACCTGATTAATTCCTACTCACCTTTTGGTTTCAGCTTAAATATCATTTCCTCTGAGAAAATTTTCCTGACAGATCTGCAAATGAAAAGCAGACCTCCTCCCAATACAATTCTCTCTCATGGCATGCTGCATCGCTTCCTTAACAATTTGTAGTAATAGATTTGCTTGTGCGTTTTGATGGTTATATTGATCTCCCCCACGGGACCATAAATGCCATGAGGATGGTTTCTGTTCCTTTATGGTCACCACTTTACACAGTGCCTAGTAGAGGCCTGGCACATTTCAGGAACATAATAATAATTTGCTGTCCAAATGGACGGATGTATAATCTCCCTCCCTGAGCCCTAATGCTTCTTGGGAACTGTCACAAAACTTCCTTCTCTCAATCACTCACTTTGCGTCTATTGTAGGCCCCAGCAAGTACTTTTAACGTTGATTTTTTTTTCCATTTTTCTTTTCAGGAAGGTGTCTATAGTGGGTTGAGTAGTGTACCCACCAAAATTTATATCATCTTATAACCTCAGACTGTGACCTTATTTGGAAATAAGGTCTTTGCAAATGTATTTAAGGATCATGAGATGAAATCATCCTGTTCAGGTGGACCCTAAATCCAATGACTGATGTCCTTACAAAAAGAGTAGAGGACACAGAAAGACACAGACTCACAAGGGAGAAGACATTTGAAGACAAACGCCGAGACTGCAGAGAGGCGGCTACAAGCCAAGAAATGCTAAGGATTGCCAGGAGCCACCAGAAGTTGGAAGACGAGCAAGTTTTCTCTCCTACAGGTTTCTGGGCCAAGTGGGCCTGCTGGCATCTTGACTTTGGACTTTTGGCTTCTACAACTGTGAGCGAATAAATTGTTTTGTTTTGTTTTTAATTTTTTTAATGTTTATTTTTGAGAGAGAGAAAGACACAGAGCATGAGCAACAGAGGGGCTGAGAAAGAAAGGGAGACACAGAATCCAAAGCAGGCTCCAGGCTCTGAGCTGACAGCACAGAGCCCAATGCGGGGCTCGAACCCACAAACCTAGGGATCATGACCTGAGTTAAAGTTGGACACTTAACTGACTGAACCACCCAGGTACCCCAATTTCTGTTTTTTAAGCCACCTAATCTGTGGTAATTTGTTATGGTAAGGCTAGAAAATGAATATAGTGTTCTAAGAGCACTGGTATTATTGTGTAACCACTATGACTTCCTTTCACAAAATTACTGAACAAGAAACCAATCCAAAGATAAGGACCCATATTAATAAGTCAGTTCAAAAATTCATTTACAAGTACATAGAGGAAAAACAGAATCAGAATCTTGGAATGAAAGGGAGCATTACAGGTTATTTTGTTCAGCCTTCCTACAATACCAATGCTCTCTGCAGAGCATCCCTCACAGATGGTTCCCTGGCCTCTGCTAGATGACAGGACACTCACTATTCCACAGCACTGCACAGATACAGAACTCTTAAGGAAAATGGTATATATGCCCTGTAACTCAGCTGATAGACTAATACCACATTGATTGCTGCAGCTGTAAAGTGCTTTACAGTTTCACGGAAGAAAAGCAGCTACAAAGAGTGGTGACTTTGTTTTTAAATGCTGACAAAATCTTGCCTTATTTTTCTTAAAACTAATTCAATTTTTTCAATAAAGAAATAAGAGAAATATCATTCGGTGATATAATTTTATTCAATTATCTCTGTCCAAATCCCTGCAGCAACTGGAGAATAGAGTTAAATTTCATACTTGTGACCAACACTCCAGTCAAATTAAATCAGATCAACTATGACTTATTGAGCACTTTGTTGGGTTTTTTTGGTAAATTTTTTGTTGTTGTTAATTTTTTTAAAGCTTATTTATTTATTTATTTATTTATGTTGAGAGAGAGAGAGAGTGCACGTGTGAGCAGGAGGGGGCGGGGGGGGGGGGCGGAGAGAGAGACTCCCAAGCAGGCTCTACTTGGTCAGCACAGAACCCCACAAAGGGCTCGAACTCACCAACCATGAGATCATGACCCCAACGGAAATCAAGAGTTAGCTGTTTAACCTACTGAGCCACCCAGGTACCCTGGTAAATGTCTTCTTGAAGCAAAACACAGAGCTAGAAAAGTATGTCAGGCATAGTGTACAGTTCAGTGAATCTTCACAAAGTGAACAACTTGTGTAGCCGACACCCGAATGAGAGACAGGGAAACGTACCAGCATCTCCAGGCCCCTTCCTTCCTCCTCGCAGTCACTGATGCCACCAAGGGCAGAGAGCCCCTCTCGTGACTTTGAACTCACTACATTAAACCGTGCTGGGTTTTGTTTGTTTTTTGTCCCTTTTTTGTGTGAGTATGGTAAAATATACATACTATAAAAGTTACCATGTTAATCACTTTTAAATGCTCAATTCGGTAGCATCAGAAGTTCTGCCTGATTTTGAATCTGTTGTAAGCTGAGCCCTACAGAATATGCTTTTATGTATGACTTCTTCCATTTAGCATCTGTTTAAATCAAGTCATGTCTCTGAAGAGACAATAAATAATTGCCTTTTAAGGTATGTTATCCATTGAAGAATGGCACCAATGAAAACTCTAAAACGGGTGGTTTTATGGGTTCAGAGACCCCTGGAAACATGTATTACATTCGTGTCCATTACACATAAATGCAGATTTAAGTCTCTCAAATCACTCCCTTGGTGACCACCTGCACTCTGTGGGCAAAGTTTCACTGTGTGTGGTTTCCGAGCATTCAAATTCTAGGGTATGTGACCACTGTGAGAGGTGTCATGGCTGATCTCTGGGCTGGATGTTACAGAAGCCCTTAAGTAGATGCACCTTTCCCTTTTGGAACAAGATGTGGAAATTCTCTTAATTTAAACCAGAAAGAGGCAAGGAGTGACCTGAGCCTCAGATGCCATAATAGTGTCGATTAAATGAAGGCGACCCTATAAACCTGAACTTATGATTTATAATGTGTGCTGTTTTAAAGGTTCTATGACATACAGTTTAATGACCTAATATAAAACATTTTTATTTAGCTTTATGGGCCTTGTTCCACTAAATATCACATTCCCCTCTGCACCAAAGGTTGTGGAATAGTATTGCTCATCTTGTTTACAGATCTAGACCACTCTTGGCCAATCTGTGGGAGCTCCATTGACTGATGCTCCCTGGGCCCTCTTGCGGTCAGTTCTCATCAGAGAGATTCATCTATGTGCTCGGCTACTTCTTAGTTTGTGTACACAGATGAATAGGCAGATGGCACCTACAGTGGGGAAAAATATAATGTGCTGGTTCACTGTCACTTGTTACCACATTTAGATTCCTACCTAGGAGTCTGTTCTCTGCCCTGTTTTTAATACCCTAGAATCTTCATTAAAGAATGATCAGAAAGTTTTAAAATTAAGAACAGTTTCAGAATGGAGAAATAGTTGCCCATAGTCATAGGCAGAATAGTCACAGGCAGAAAACAGGAGAATTCTCAGAGAAACTGAAGGGAAGTAAAATCACATGCACACATAAGGAGGGCAGCAGGGAACTAGGACATATTCTTTAAAGAGTTATGAAATCATATGGAAGACAGTGTTTGTTTTTTTCTTCCATGACAGCCCAATACAAAATCCTATCTTTATCCCTCTTGCAGGTGAAACCTTTATCTGACAGCCATGCCTCCAGTATGGACAAGGGTAATTGTATGGTGTTCCTAATTGGGAATCATACTTATTTATCTTCACCATCCGTCACACAAAGGACCCTGCCAAGCACAACATTCTGACCCTCAATCATAAGCCACATGTGAGACTACAGAGGTTTCAGTGAGCAGCTGCCACCGCCATATCCTATTACGTCTTCAAGAGCTTCCTTGCTGCCCACCAGTGAGGTCAGGAGTACTGCCCTTCCCCCCACTGTCCATCATTGGTGACAGGTGAGGGAGAGGACAGCCTCCGAATGGTAGTGCCCAAGGAAGCCCAGGGTTCACAAGGTGTAACTGATTGCCAACATGACAGATTGTCTGTTTCATATGCAAAAGAGGAGCCCCTTGGGATCACTGTGCTCTGCAGCAGGCAGGCACAGCCTGCAGGCATGGGGCAGGCAAGCCAGGGCCTGGCAAGGGCCCCTGAGGTGGGCTGAATCAGTAAAGAGTGAGCTGAGAGCAGCGAAGCCCCCAGCGCTGCATCTGCTCCCTAGTCCTGAGCCACAGAGTGGGAAAGGACTTTGAGAGGTCTATGCCATTCCTTCTTCTTACAGATGAGGAAACAAAGGCACTGAAGGGTGACTACCTGGTTTAGGTCACGTACCTGATTAGTGCCATGGCCAGAAGGAGAACCCAGTTCACCTGACTCCTAAGCTAGAGCTCCTTCTACTGTATTTATGGCCTCCAAGCCCAGAAAAAAAAGCAGCTTCCTCAAGAACAAATCAGTACAGTGTCAGTGGGTGACTGGGGGTGCGGATGTCAGATTACACAGACTCTATATGAAGGGGCAAGAAACCTATGCACAGCATGCATATTGGCCTAAGTAATTCAAGGTCAGGAGGGATATTTTAATTAGGAGTAGAGGACTGCAGGGACTTTCAGTAGGCCTCCAAAGTGAGCCTTCATGCAGAATTATTCCATAATAGTAGGAGTTTCCTATAATGGTAATGATTTGTAACACCCATTTGCATGTTCAAATGCCTTAACAAAATGAAGAATTGGAAAATTTTATGTTAAAAATAATTCTTACTCTAAAGAAAGGAAAATTAAAGCTGAAGGGAGAAGAGGTTAAGTGGCATCTTCCCCCTCCAAGCCACCCACTTCCCCAAAACAGCATTTCCGAGAAAGAGAAAGTTTGGGAGGAGGAGGGAGAAATGGAATTACCAGTACACATAGTAACAATTTAATCCTTAATTAACATGTAACCATTGGATACCATTAATGGAATAACCAGTATCTAATAAATAGTCAAAATGTAATAGGAGATGAGTGTATCTATAAATAATCAGAACTCAAATGGATGAGATGTTTATCCAAATTATCAAGAAGTCTTAACTCACTCACTCACCATCCAGATAGGATCATTCTATCTCCCAATATAGCACATTCCTTCCAGTTCAGTACACAACACTACCATTTCTAAACCTTTTTAAAACAAAACAAAAACATTGGTGATATTTAAAAAAAAATGTTATGGAGCTAATTTAACAAAGTTACTACTCTACATCAACTGCTTCCATTCTTGCCTGCTCCCTCTCTTGCTTTGTCTATTTAGCTGATTTTATATAGTTATAAACAAAATGCTTACTGAAATTTTCAAATAATAATGCAATACAATTGAAGTCTGTCCCAAAGGTGCACTTCCTATGAAATGTTACAGTGATTCCTCAGGGTTTAAATGCTACCTTGCCGTGCACCCTAAGGCCAGACAGACTGGTTTAGCATCTATGCTCTACATCCTACTAACAGTATGTACTCACCTGCTAAATGGGATGGGCATTCGCATGGCATTTATCATGTAAGTCTGTTGCAATGAGTTTATATATGACACATATAAAGTATTTAGGACTGTGTCAGGAACATAGTAGTAGTTTAGTGGTAGCACTTAACTAGACTAAAAGTCCCCAGATGATAGTTTGTAGTCTTAAATCAGAGTCCAGGCAGTTAAATACTCCTAAGCCCTGCTCTCTTTACTCAGTGTTTTCATCTTCCTTTCTTTCAAGTTCCTGCATGAACTCATAACAGTGGTCTGCTCCGGTATGGAATATGTTTTGATTATGCACATCCGGCCAGCAAGAACCAAGGACCTCCTTGTATTGCACTTAGCACAGTGCCACATGCAATTACAAGCTTACCACTCCCATTCTGATGATAATGACAATGACAGTAATGGCACCATTGATAATGGCTAAGAGATGACAAATAACCTGAAGTTCAAAACTTGCCCGAGGAGGGGCCACCTCTCCCTAGCTCTGGGCTGAACACAATGAAAATGATCATCTCAATCATGGATGCAATTAAACACTTCCCTGCAGGAAGCTGAAAGTAAAAGATCCATTAAGTACATGGGGGCTTCCCTGGGGAGTATTTTGTGTCTTTTCATGCTGCAGACTGTGATTCAAAATATTAACAGGCCATTAAGCACCCAAGATCCCAACGGGTGCCCAGGTGACCAGAGTGGTGCCTTAAACCTTTGCCCTAATTTTGCTTTTGGTGTTTCTATTTTTTGTTCTCTCTCCATTTTTCTCTCTTCCTTGTAGAAACAAAAGTTCAGTTTTGAACAGTTCACTGGTTTCCACTGTTTTATTGAACTCCGTGACTGCTTGATATGAGTCCTTGGTCTTGTTTTGCACAACCATGTAAGCACACATTAACTACTGTCCTTTCTCCCTTACCTAGTTTGTGACAGTATCTGAATATGAGAAATTAAAGACAAGATGTGCAGGAGGAAAGGCCTGACCTAGAGAAACTGAAAGAATGGTACATCTGTGTCCTCATGGCTTTCGGTGTTCTCCATTCCCAGAGCTTTCGGAAACATTCTGGCTAGACACCGAAGTGACTGTATGTCCCAAATGGCCTCTCTCTACCACTTAGGAAAATTAATTCAAAAGTCCAAAAGATAGACTGGAGTGTGCCCAGCGTCCCTTGGAGGACAAGCATAAAGGATGAGAGTCAGGCCGACTCAAGAGCAGCAATGGAAATATGTTTCAGTGGGTAACAGGCTCACATAAATTCAGCAACTCATGATGCCCTGAGCCTTTGAAACAAAATTCTCTTTAAGGATCTCCCCTCTGCCTCTACCAAGCAGTCTGCCCACAGGTTTAAAGTACACCAATTAGGATATCAAATAACATATGGGTAAAATAACATTGATAACTATATAACGCTGGATTATGAAAATGAAGAGTACCAGCATGAATGTTTCAGAAAATCAAGCTTCTCCATGGGACCTGATTATTTTCTATGAACTGTTGATACTCGTTTCAGCTCCAAGTATTTGTGTAATATTGAGGATACTTAATATTTCAGGATTCTTACTTGGAATATGAATAGAATTATATCTTATGATAAATCACTCCTGTATTGTAATAGACTCATTTTTCTCATCTGTAAAATGGGGCATAACATATACCTCATAGGGTTATGATGAAGACTCAGTAGGTAATCCATGTAAATGATTTAATGTAGTGTTGACATCATAGTGTCATAATTATAAGAATGACAATAAGATAAAAATTACATAGGGGTGTGAGTGTGTGTGTGTGTGTGTGAGAGAGAGAGAGAAAGAGAGAGAGAGAGAGAAAGAGAGAGAGAGAGAGAGAGAGAGAGAGACAGAGAAACTGTGCTGCCTAATATGGAGAATTTTGAAACTAAATTTAAAATTATTCGGTGGGAAAGTACTTATTTGACTTTGATGCCCTTGTTGGTCTTCCTAGTTGTGTGCAAGACTTGTTGGTTCAGTGAAATTTAAATACATAGAACAGGCTTGTACTTATCAGACATGTAGAAAAGCCAGCAATTTCCCTAAGCAGGTATGAAGAAAATAGTAGTGCATGGGACACATGCTATGCCATTGCCACAACAGACCCAAAACATGGCATCTTTTCCCATGCCTGCTTGCTGGGTGAGAAGGACAAATTGAGCCTGTGGTAGGACAGCAGCACCTCCATCATCTCCTAAATAAAGGCAGCAAAATCAAAGGTGCTGTGATTCTTACAGACATCTAAATCTATAGCCAACTTAAAGTCTGAGGGCATACCAACAGCCTTTGTGAGTAAAGATTAAACTTCAAAGACTAGAGGTGAACCCTTATGACAGATCTATAGTGAATTAATTATTTCAGTTATCATTCAAAAAAAGTTTATCGAAGGCCTTCTATGTGTCAGGCCATGTTCTCAGCATTGAGCATACAGCAATGAGACAGATAAGGCATTCACCCTATGTTCCTTATTGTCCAAAGAAGGGAACCAGTCAACAACAAATAGAGTTATAATATAACAGCAACCACTGTGTTATACACATTTATACAAGATCACAGTATAGAATGACTCCAGCAGGGGTAGGCAGTGCTTATTTTAGGTAGGATGATTTTCCATCCGGCATACAATTAAGTCTTAGCTTTCCTGTGCTCACTGGCAGAATAAAGTTATTCTGTTGGATACCAAAGATCTCTTTCTGAACAATCACACAAACTCTTCTAGAGACCAGCTTCTCTCCTCTGTAAGCCTTTATTCCCAACCAACATCCTTTCTCCCCTCTTTCTATTCAGGATGTGTACGTTAGGGGTGGAACAGGAAAGGCTCATTTGGGAATACAAAGCAGTGAAATCTAAGGTTAGTTAAATCAGAGTAATGTCTCTTTTCTATATTCTAAAAGAAATACTTGCTTCATATAGAGACTTTGGAAAATACAGTGAAGTATAAAAAAGAAAATTAAAATTACAATCTCATGCACCAAGAAGATTACAAATAACACGTTGGTGTGCTCCCTGCATATTTTGGTGGCACTCTCTCTCTCTCTTTCTCTGTCCATCTCTCTTTTGCATGCACACTCACACACACAAGTCACACTGCATATTCCAATTTTTATCTTACATTTTCTTTCAACATTACATCATGAGTATATTCTCATGTATAATAAAATTCTTTGAAGATATTTTAATAGCTGCATAATATTCTGTCCTATGATTATGCCATACTCTAATCAGCCATTTCCATATGGATGGCAAAGTAGACTATTTCTAATTTTTCACTGTTATTAAAAATAGAGCTGCAATCAGCATCTCTCTCTATATATAGATGTCCACATCTCTAATTATTTCCTAAAAATAGATTCCAATGAGAAATACGGGATCAAGTAAAAGGATATCAAACATGGTTAAGGCCTTTGATACAATTGCCAAGTTCATTTCCAGAAACTGGGCCAGTGAATAATCTTACCGACAGTGTCTGAGAATGCCTGTTCCACCATATTCTCAAGAGAGCAAAAATACATTCTTCTTCTTTAATTCTGTTATTCAACAGCACAAAAATCTATCCCCCTGCTATTAAAAATCTTATCGTTTATTCACTGAATTGAAAAAGCTTCTTTAAAAGGATATGTGACCTTGGACTACTTATTTAAACTCTGAGGATGAGGTTTCTCACCTGTAAAATGGAGATAATTATAGGTATCTTGGTGCCTCTCCAAGGTGCCTCTCCAAGTTTAACAACAACAAAGTATCTTGCAGGCATTGTTGTAGGAAGGTAGGGCTGGACAGAGAAAGAATAGAGCAGAATGCCAGAAACAGACTGAACACCAAGTGAAACTTTCTTATGTGAGCTTGTTCAGCACTGGAATTCCTAAGAGTATAACAAGTAGCAGTGGACAAGGGGATAGTTTTGGTACTCAGCTGTACTTTAAAGGTTCCCCAGACCACGGTTTTTGGCCCATTTAACCCAGGACCCTTTTCCTCTAGCTTAATTGAGACCTCAATTACTTTGTAGGTTTGCTGCAATTCTGTGGCAACATAGAATTTTACTGAAAATAGCAAATCATGGGGCACCTGAGTGGCTCAGTTGGTTGAGCATCTGACTCTTGGTTTCAGCTCAGGTCATGATCTTACAGTTTGTGAGACTGAGCCCTGTATGGGCTCTATGCTCACAGCACAGAGCCTGCTTGAGGTTCTCTCTCTCTCTCCCTCTCTGCCCCTCCCCTGTTTGTGATCTCTATCAAAATAAACCAAAAAAAAAAAAAAAAAATTAAAAACAGCAAATCAAGTTTTTTCTCTTATATATACTGTGTTTCTTTCTAGCTTTTTTATCTTTAGAACACTGTTGTTGTTTTATTTATCCTTAGAACATTGTTGATTCATCTTTAGAATATTGTAGAACATGATCTTTAGAACTGTCATATGAGCCAGAAACAAATTCTTGACCTTTTTCTAAAGCTGAGTTACCTACAGACTCAGATGCAATGACCGTGACTGTGGCTGGGACAGTTCATGGCTGAGACTTGGAACATTTCAGAAAATGTAACAGGGCCTTTTTCTGAAGCACCTTCCCCAACTACTCTGCAGGTTGTCTATGCAAATGAGTGTTGACCTCTTTAGACTCTGGTTTCTGTATTGGATGTGATCCTGTCTCCCAGGGCTCTGAGTTAGGGTTTTTCAAATATCTTAAAGCTATGGAAATTTTACATGTAGAAAGGTATGAGATAGATTTTTTTGCCAATTCAAGAGTAAGTTAGAGAGATAAGAAGATGAAAAGAGGGCCAGTTATCCCAAATTTTACTTAGTGTCACTCTCTGGGAAATTGTCAAAGCTAGCACCAAAATACAGGACCATTGTCTCTCTATCAAAGGAATGGCTATTAAGCAAATATGTAGTAATAATAATAAATCATATAGATAGGAAATTTAACATTAAATATCACAGCAGAAATAGGGAAGCATTAGTAAGTAACAGTATTATTTCTCCCCCACCCCACCTTTTTTTTCTTGTTTCTCTCCTGGGTCACAGTAAAATAAAGTCCTGCTACTCCCATATCCAGTTTGCTAAAGGACATGACTTTTATGTCTTTCATGCCTGACACCTGCTGTTCATGCAGCCTAGAGACCTTCACTTTCCATTCCCTCCCTCCCGCCCCATCATTTCTCTCCTGTTTAATTCCCCTCCTCATTTGTACCTCAGATCAGACACTATCTCTCCATGACACTTCCTTTGATCCCCTGTCCTCACCTCAAACTCAGAAAGGTATGTATTTAATATCTTGCTCTTCTCAGAGCACTTTTCTCACCACAATTTTATATTTGTTTACTGTGGGTATTTGTTTGTGAGCTCCTTATGGGCAATGCCTCGTATTTTTCATTTCTTCCTCCCAGTGTGTATCATGGTACCCGGTACGAGGCTTGGTGCTTGCGGATGGAGAATGAATGAGTAAACAAATAAACAGATGTACATACAAAAGTACTGAGCCTTTTCGGGCAATGCTTAAACAGAGCTGGCAGCATCCTGAATTGTTCTTGATTAACAAATAATCTACTTTGAGGTAAAGGTTAGACTGGAACTTAGTGATAGTGAAGAGAAATGAACAGGATTCAAAAATAGACTTCCAGAAACTTAAAATGTCAGAGGAAACAATGTTCACAAATAGCTATCAAGAAATAATGGAAGCCTCATTATACTTGCAAAATATTTCACAAAATCCTGAAATATTACCATCATGCCCTAGGTTTTCATAATAAATATAATCATCAAGCGTTGGTCTGTGGGACTCTTCTTGAGAGAAAAATTAGAGTACAGTGAGGAACCCAGGACTATTTTCTAAGACCTGGACCTGGAGTAGAGGCCTGTGAACACATCGGATTATCTGACCGAGACCTTTGTCCCAAGAGTTCAAAATTCCAATGACTCTTTTTTTTAAATACAAGTGTAATTATTTCCACTTTGGGATTCTATTGTTGTTGCTCATATGCCAATGTTACCTTATAACATCTACACTTTAATGAATGACACAAGTTCATCAGAATGGACTTCTAATTGAGACGTCTCTGCAATGTTGTAGCGTCCTAAAACTTAGCAGTCAGCTAATGGGGAATCCTTCCTGTCCAGAGGTTACTCAGTGTCCATAGGTTCTTTGTTACAATGATACACTGGAACATACAGTCATTTTAGCCTAGTATGCAAAGAAAGACTAAACTTTGGAGCCCAGTTGTCAAATCCTATGACAGATTTTTAATAAATCAGTGATTAATTCATTTATCATTCAGCAAAATTTTTTGAGTACCTTTCATGTGTCAGGGCACATTCTAAGCAGGGCCCTCAGCTAAGATATCTGTGCACAGACACACAGCTCAGTATGATACATGTCATAACAACATCTGCTTTTTTAGAACCTTAGTCTAGTGCTCTTTCCACTGGACGCATTCCAGAGAGGCTCTGTGCTTCCTTTAGGCCCCATTTTCTCTTTCAGGCCAATTATCTGCCGAAGGGAAACACTGAACAGAAACCCCACCCTTCTGTGTAAAGACACCAACATGTGCATCAAAAGGACTGTTGTGTCTACAAATGGAATACAGCATATTGGAAAGGATTTTCACAGAAACACTAATATATCTTTCTGCGCATGTCAGCTTCCTTTCAAATACAAAATTCCAAACACCTATATGTAAGAAGCATCAGAATTCCTAATATTCCTGTAGCTAGCTAACCTCCTTCCCTTTTCCCAAAAATTTGTCTTGGGGTTGCTGCCACTTTTATTTAAACCAGTCTGAAAGCCAGGAATTTTCAGGGATCGAAATTCCTATTAGGATAGCCATCTTCATCTGAGCAATTGATAATTACCCACTTCTGTCCCTAAGAGACGGGTAGGTATAAAATATACTTAGAAAGAAATGAGACGAGTATTTATATTGCTGTATGAAAACCAGCCTTATTACTTTATAGTCACACTCAGCATAGCATAATTCCTTAAGGGGATCCTTAGAGACGATGCCAGAGACACAGCTGTGGACACAATGCCCAGGATAATTTCACCACCTGGGAACCAAGTGCCCCAAAGCTTCATATTAAGATGCATGAAGGGTACCAGAGGCATGATTAGTCATAAATTAGGGCCAGAATGTAAATGGCCAGGCTGCAACATATCCTCCAGCTCAAAGAAAAGACATGAGTGAGGCTAAGAAAAAAAAGATTAAGAGAAAATCCTAAAAGTCCCCTACACCAATAGATACAAAGGTTGAAAAGCCATCACTAAAAGCAAGAAACCATGTGCACAGGGGCATTCTGAATCCACAGAATAAGATATAATTTACATGTGTGACACAAAAAAGATAAAGGCCAGCCTGTTTCATACCACTGTGATCCTGACTTGACGGCTGATAGTCCGCGTGTTGTTTATATCAAGAGGGCATGCCGTTTATTTCATTTGCAATGTGGGATTCAGCGCCCAGGTACTTCCAAGGTTCTTGAGCAGAAGCCTTCAATCACCATCTTTGTTTAATAAAGCTTGAACTTCGAGGGTATGAGGAGAACGTCTCTCATAAATGCTAAATATAATTGGAAAGTCTTTATATAATTTTCCTTAAAAAAATTACTGTGCCTCCCTTTGAAAGCCTCAAGTATTTATTTATTAAGTCAGGATCCTAATTTGTAAATAAATAAATCACCAGCTGTCATTTTTTTTTAAAACAAATGGTCTATCTATATTATAAGGGCATAGGGCAGATAATAAATTGTGTCTTATAAAAACAGAATATTTTCCTTCAATGTGAGATGACAGATAATGATTACATTTGAATTTCATCATGGACAAGGGTTGCGAGTTTTAAGTGTAGAGGGACAGAGTCTCAAAATAGTATATTTATAAAGCTTTATCCTATCTGTGAACTACTTCAGACCTACTTTTATAGAAACATAGAATGTTAGCCTTACAAGGGGACCCTCAAATAACAGGAAACTTAACTAATGGCATACAACTACCTAGTCTTAGACCTAGTATAAGGATATAGATCAACTATTTCCTACATAGCTCCTTGGTTATAAGTTTATACTGGAAAGGGGAACATGGGAGAGAATATCAGATCCTGTGGATCCAATTAGAGACCCCTGGGCCCTAGTGACTTTCCATCTCTGTCCACAACCTAATCATGAGAAACAGAAACTTTTGTTGTTGTTGTTCAATTGTTTTATCTGTCTAGTTTTTTTCTCTTTCCATTTGATTTCATTTCCTTTTAGTTTTAAGACAAGTCATGTCATCTGAGCACATTTTCCAAAAAGAAGTCTTTGTAACAATCTTAAGGTAACAAATGGACCTGACATTATATATATATACATATATATACATACATATATATATACACATATATATACATATATGTGTATGTATACACATATATATACATACATGTATATATGTATGTATATATATGTATATATATATATGTATATATATATATATATGACATTAGAAGAAGCAGTGTGAAAACAAAATGACAAAATCCATAAGATATAACCCACATTCCCAGATACATTTTCATGAGCTACCCCACATCTCCCTATCATTTACTTGTCCTCCCTGATGCTCAAACCTGGCTTTGCTTTGATAACTTTGTGTAGAGTTACAGGAGAATGAAGAGATTAAATAAAAAAGGTCATTTTCATATTGGCAATAAAAATAAATGGTCAATGTTGTAAAATGTCATTAGATAGCCTGTAAGATTAGGTCTGTGAAGAGAGCACCAAATTTGACAACTGGAAGATCAGTAATGATATTTTCTAGAAAAGAATCAGTGGGATGGTAGGGTCACCCAATTATAGGGGGATGAAGAGGGGTAGACTTTTCTGTATAAGAAGGAAAAAAAGAAAGACGAGAGATAGGCAGTAAATAAAGGAGAGGCTAGAGCCAAGAAAGGTTTTTGTTCTGTTTTGTTTTTGAGTAGAAGTGACATAGGTAAAGCCTGTGGGAAAGGAGCCTGTAGAGAATGAGATATCAGAAATTCAAAAGATTAAAAGGCTAAAAACAAACCAAAAAGAGTGAATAATTGATGAAACACTGCAGAAGAGAGAGGAAGGGTATAGTGAGAGTGACTGGCCTTGAATTAGAGAAAGAAAAAATCCCTCTCCAATCTTGGAGGAAAGATAGTGAATGTGGGTGATGATATATATAAGTGTCCATGTATGGAGATAGGTAGATGAAATAGCTTACCACCAAGAACCTCAGTTTTCACTAGAAAGTAGGCAGAAAGTTCCTGTGAGATTTTATGACAGTTGTTACAAAAAAGGGGGAAGGTGAAAATGCCCAGTGTTTTGTAAATGCATCGTCCAATATTGGGGAAGCCCAAGAAAGATGGTGACAATAGATTTGTGGTAGCAAAGATCCTGATAAGCACCTCAATATATGTGGAAGGTAGGATATACACCCTAGAAAACAGATGTTTGCCTTGACTGAAGAATGACAGTTTGCAATGTGAATGCCCCCACAAGGCCAAAGGAGAAAGAATTTTAGGATGACAACACAAAGGGGCTGAGGTGGGTCATATCAGGTCTGGACTAGATGGAAAGAAAAACTTACGAGATTATTTTGAAAAAGTAGAGGAACTTAAGTACTTAGAAACGATAAGACTATTAAACAGAAATATGACAGAAAAAGTAACATGTTCAAGAATTAGAGTGTTATTAATAATCATGTTGTCATGACAACAAGCATAAATAGGGCTAACCTAGAAAAACTAGAACATATAAGAACCATACTCAAGGGTATGAAGAAGACAGTCATTGGACTTGGAAAGATCAAGGAACTTGATGCTGAGGATCAGCATGAGCTGTCCTGCAAACGCTCAGTGAATTCTGGAGAGGAATGACGAGGTGGGTTGACAACTATAAGCAGAGTTGCAGGATGTATGACAGTATGGCAGGAACATCAAAGAAAGGATAATGGACTGAAAAGGTAGTGATCAGAACAAGACAATAAACATCTAAAAATAATAAGGACTATTTAATAATTTTGTGTCTCATGGTATAGGAGCATGAGCAGCAGCCATTCAGAAGGGGCACTCTTTCACTACATAAAAATTAAGAGGAGTAAACAAGCATTGATCTCAGGAATATTTTATGACGATCAGCCTCTTCTATCTCTTCTTAAGGGAAAACATGTAACCTGGTATGAAGGGGCAAAATATACTTATCACAGATTGTATTACCATAGTTTATTACAGCATCTTACATTTTCATTATATGTAGGGAGAAGGGAAACTCCCACAGCTTATGTGTGTATTTCCGTATGCTGATAGTTGTCCTGTTGAGCTCACAGAGAAAGAAGCTCCAGGCTATGGCCTTTTAGCACAGTTAAGGAGAACACAGCCATTTTCTGGGTTGTTATCACTATACTCTTAAAGGATAGGTAACATTTCAAGCATCAACGTTACTGTAGTTATAACATCAATAAGAAGCACCAGACCTTGTTAAATTAAAAAAAAAAAAAAATCTAACTATATTAGCAGTGTTAAGGTGAAAATACTTTAAAAGATTTTTTTAATACAATATAGATATACTTGATGTATTGAAAAATGGATTTCTGCCATCTAAGTCCTTATCAGAAGTCACCATGTGTTGCTTAACTAGAAAATCTCCCAAACAATATTAGTCATTGATCAGAGGCTATCATAGATACAACTTACCATGTCCAACGAAATTTACCATGACAATATAGTTGTTACACAGAGCTTTGTACAGGTTTAATTATTAACTCCCATTGGGGCGGTATGTAATTGTGCACTTGCAACGCTAGTCAATCAGTATCATGTGCTGCTACTCAGGGCACTAATGCCTGTATCTTAAGAGATCGTCACAACAATGATCTCTGCCCTGGCAATTCCTAAAGTGCTTCCATTTTCAAAATATTTGAGACTTTATTAAGCTGACTGTGGCAGTTGGCACAGGAAGAACTCATCAACATGTTAAGATTCCATGTGTATTCCTGAGTAATTATATACAAGAGACTCAACAACTATTCATTGAGTATGAGTGGAAAATGACATGTGGGACAAAAAGAGTCAGGTTTATAGTCTTGCCCAAGGAAAAATTATACCTATAAAACTATGTTAGACAGCCCATATCTGTGAGACAATTTTTGTACATGATAGAAAAAATATAGCAGACACTCATGAGAAGGGGTCTATGGAGAAAAAGTTCAGTTAGTAAGTAAAGATGTGGGACATAAAGTGGATGTGGAATGACAGAGGAAATCTGAGGAGACCATAGAGGGAAGAATTCTGCGTGTGTAAAGGAGAGAAGGAGAGAGAGAGAGAGAAGGAAATCTTCCAAAATGGTAATTTATAAAACATTTAGTGTATTTTATGATGTGTGTACTTTTTACATAAATAGATTATGGTGAGGCTTGAAATTATAGACTCTTCACTCAAAAGAAGAGTAAAAGATATATTGACCTACTCTTAATTTACATGAGGAAACTCAGATTCAGATTTATCCAAAGTGATATAGACACTTCAATGAACAGAATTAACACAACTTTGTGAATATATTCAACACTGGTGAATTTAGCATATTAAATGAATAAATTAAATGTTGAATTGTATGGGATGTGAATTATATATCAATAAAGCTGTTATGCCAAAAAAACAACAACACAGAATTGGGGAGATGAGACTAAAGTTC
Organism: Panthera pardus; assembly: GCF_024362965.1. Classification (NCBI taxonomy): domain Eukaryota; kingdom Metazoa; phylum Chordata; class Mammalia; order Carnivora; family Felidae; genus Panthera; species Panthera pardus. Next base: position 66,320,123 of record NW_026526710.1, on the reverse strand, counting down.
ATATCTGTTGACTTCTAATTCAGAGAAAAAAAAAAAGTCATGGTATCTGAATCATCCTAATAGAATCAGGATACAAAGTAGCAAAAGATTAAAACATATGAAATTTTCTGCTGCCTCAAACCTCAAGGTGCCTATCTTTCTTATCCCTCATGTAACACCAAATGCGACTATTTTGCCATATTGAGTGTGATCACAGGGTTTGGGGATTCACCAACAAAAGGCTACATTCCACTTGTCATTTTCCCTGAACCACTGATATTCTGAGTAGAAAATTCATGAATGATAGAAAACATCTGAAATGAGCAACAATTATTTTGCAGTTCTTCCTCCTAAAGGCACTTAGACAGTGGTAGTGATATGATGAAACTTGTCGTCGGTGCTGCCATTACAGTCAAAGCTTGGATGGGGAGAGGGTAGAGACTGGATACAGTCTACTCACTATCTCAGAGAAAATTACTGAACAAACCCCTTCAGCTGCCATGGCAATATCCATGGCTGCATGGGATTTCTAAACTAGATACCCCCAGCATGAAGCCACCCCTAACCTGATGGCTGCACAGTTGGTTAAGGGGTAAGGTATCAGGGCATGCTTCCAGCCAGCTTGTGTTCTAAAAGCTCTGAGGCTCATGGCTATAAAGTTAGCCTATAAATCATATACCCTGCCCTCCTCACCAAATTCTAGAACTGACATTTCCTGATTCCATATATGCATGGAAGATTTTACTCATGCCATATTGTAATTCTGTGAATTCTTTTTCCCTTAAAGTGGATACTAGGGGAAAAACATTACATTCATTCTGTTATTTATTTATGCATTTATTCAAGCACATGTAACAAACTCCACATGATTTTATGCCATCCTAAACATGGACATGGACATGTCATCATATTTTCCATGTCCTGGAAGGGTCCCTTTTTAAGACCCTCATCTTTCATATGCTTGATAACATATTTTCAAGACCGATGCGGGGCATGATAGAACAAGCAGGAGTGAGAGATGTCAATGAGGTTGAAAAAAAGACTGACTCTATAGACCATCTTCTGATAATCAAGGTACTCAGAGAGAGTTGAGACTCTCATTACATCAGAAAAAAAGAAGAGGGAAAACCCCAGCAGTTCGTTCTCTCTCTCAATTATGTATTGTTTTGTACAACAGGTCAGCTCTGATGCAGACACATTTAATGAGGCAGAAATAAGTTAATATTTTTTCCAAAGTTAAAGGATGAAAGAGAGTCACAGCAAGCAATTTTTAGGAAGCTCAGCATTACTGGATCAAGTAAAAATTCTGGGTCTTTTTGGAACACTGAGAGCATTTCAGATTGTTCAGAAGCTGGCCGTTGTAAGGAGGCTGAAGGACTTTGCATTATTTAGATGGTTTTAGAGAGTAAGGAAATATAGTCATTCCCTAAAATCAGTGTGTTTTTTGTTTGTTTGTTTTCAAATGTTTATTTGGCTTTGGGATTTGGAGAGAGCTTTGCTAAAATTCTGTCTTAAGATAAAACTTCAAAGAGTCCATCTTGTTTCTCTCAAAACACATGCATACACTAGGGCAACAATTAGAGCCATTCATGGCTTGTTGTTGCTTAGAGATGCCTCCTATTTGTCAGCTGATCCTTTCCCTTAATTTCTAATTGTGTTATCACTTTCTAAAGGATTTTATCGGATTAAAGGAATCATTTCTTGGTAGTAGAAGTGGAATAACACAAGACACCCAATTCAACCTAGGCCTTCTTAAACTTGATGAGTGGTACCTGGGCCTTGATTTCTACCTTTATTCCAAAATTAGATTAAATTTCACAGAGCTAAGTAAGGTAGGTGACCTTATTGTACGAGTATAAATTCAAATTAAATAGAAAACTGAAAGCAGATGATACCCTTTAATGATAATGAAGAAAAATACAGAAAAATATAAGAAGGTGCCTGTTGCATTCAAAATAGATTCGCAAGCATACTTCCAAAAATGTCTTCCAGAGGTTTACACAGCTGTTCTCCAATGGAATCTCTTGGATCAACAATTATATTTCATATTCAATTTTATGTTTAGTGGCATGGCATTTGCCATTTCTCTACTTAACAATGTACTTCTGTCTTTCATCTTATATGTTTTAAACTGTGTCTCAAAATCCTTATTCTGAACACTAAATTAATATATTTGTGGCAGTGTGAAGTTACTTTCAGACAAAAGCTTCAAACAAATAAAAAACAACAAAAAAATTATTTCTTGATAAGTGCATACACTAAAGTATGTCCACACATATGTTTTAAAATAATTGTCACTACTTAATGAATATAGTCTTCAGAGTGTGAAGCATTCTTCAAATTATACACATATATGTAATAAAGAATCAAAAAGTGGGATCGTGCAGGACATTGAAGCCTTTTTATCTCACTATTCATCTATTAATCTAAACAAGACAGCTGCCCAGATAATTCCTTAATAAATGTGATCTATTTCTTTTCCTTCCCTCCTTCACTTCTTTCCTTCAACCAAACACTAGGCTGTCAGGTAGTAGCTCAAGCTTAACAGGACACCTAGAGCAGAGTCATGGAGCTAAATGAAATCCATAACAGCTAATCCCAAACTCTGAGACTGAATGTAAAGCAAAAAGACCTGATCAGTCTTGCTCCCTGTCCAGAATGAAGTAGCATCAGAACCTCTGCGCTCTGAAGTTACCCATACACTTAGATTCAGCACTCTGTGAGCCCTTACTGGACTATGTGTTAAGTGTGGCTTTTGTGGCTGAGTCTACCCCTTCTTTCTGGAGGGGAAAAAAGACAAAGATAAACAACTAGAGCTAAATAGAAGCACACAGATATATTCTAAGATGGTAAAGTAGGAAGAATTAACTGCAGTAGAAAGAATTAAACAAAACATCATGAATTCCAGGTCATTTGGCCTGGGTCTTGAAATAGAAGTTTTTTGGGGGGAGATAAGATCAGGCATGGTAGTAGCATCAAGTTCTGCAAACAGAGGCTGTAAAGCAGATCATGTGGGGCTGGAAGGGTCCACCAATGTCCACTCACAAGCTCACTGCCTCAGAAATACTTGGGGAGCTGGTTGAAAATTTAGATTCTGTATTTTTCTCAATCTGTAAGTGTGAAGATGGGGCCAGGAATCTGCCGCAAAGTCCAGTTTGAGAGTAACCCGATGGGGGTAGGGAATATGATAAAGCAACTTCAACAAGTCCGTTTGTATCAGCTCAAGAAGAGTATTAGAAGTCTAAGGACGTCGAGTTTTATTCTGTAGGTACAGTACAGGTTCTTGATTACACTAGTACATGATATTTTGACCTTAATAAAAATTTTTGGTAAAGTCAGAATACTTCTACTTCAAGATACATGAAGTATTTTTAGAAGATCCTTATCATCAACAGCACTTAAATACCACTTGTGAACCTAGGGATGAAAACTTCTGAGTAAAAGGCTACAGTTACGGGGCCATGCACACATACACAAGCAGGTCGTTTACTACATTAGCAGCAATATTTATAGGACTATCTCCATAGTAATGGCTTTCCATCACCGATATGCAATGATATGGCCACTCCAGAGGTATAGGATGAATTATCTACCTAGAGATTTAAGGACCCTGGAGAGTTCTTGTCTCTTCACTAACTTGGGCAAATTAAACCTCTCTGTGCTTCAGTCCCCTGCTAGTGAGAACACAGTAATAATATCTGAGAAATTATCAAATGATCTGGCAAAAATCACAAGAAAAAGTAGGTATAATAACTTCATAATATTAAACTGGGATATGTAAAACCCAGTATTATATGGAGAGGCATAATGCAGTTACATGTTTCCAGAGAATAATTTCTCACTCCTGAGTTCTAATAACCCCATTTTCATTCCTTCTTCAAAATATATATTTTTAAGAAATGTACAAATGGGACCAGAGGCTTCCTGAGACCAGTTGTTCTGCCAGAAGCCTGAGTCCCCGGGGCACCTTGCAGCTGATCCCTCCCTTCCCATGGCCACAAAGAGAAGAACAGATGCACAGAAGAAAGAATTGAGCAGCTTATCACTGAAAATCTAATTTACAATAAAATAAGAACATGTGCCAACGTAAAGCCTGGGCTGGAGAAGAAACTTTCTCCAAAACCTACTTAACACAAATCTGCACATGTTGAAAATATTCCCAAGTTATCAATCTTCCACTAAGGCTCCCACTGGATGTTGGCTGCCCCCATAACTGTGCCTCTCCCCTGATGCTCAGGTCCCCCCAGGAGAAAAAGTGCCAGTGACTTGCACATTGCTGATTTATTATCATAACCATAAATCATGTGCTGCTAAATACTACTTAAAAGCTATCTCTTCAAATATTTTAAGTTTACATTAGGAAAAATTAAATCTATCTTCTTGACATAATTCAGGTTTTTTTTTTTCAAAGACACAAGCAGCCAGGATTCTGCTCTTTGACCCTCTCTATCATTTGACCTGAACAGACTACTGTCATTTAATACTTGATAACTATCAGAGGCCAGAAGAGTCCAAATATTATCCACCTAAAGAATTACATAACGAAATCATAGCCTTGGAATTGGATTTGCTCAGTTCATTCTCATAAAACAATACAAAGTAGTTATTTTTAATTCACATTTTATAACTGAAGAAATTCAGGCCCAAAGAGGTTAAGTAATTTGCTTAAGATGTCATAGTTAATCTTTGGCATTGCCAGAACTATGCTAGATAATGCCTGAAAGGAGGCAATAAAGAGAACAGCAAAAGTCATTCCTTTCAACCTGCTTTATCTAAGTTACAGCTGATGTCCAGACTGAGTCTACATGGTTTTCTCTCACACGAGATCTGATTTTCCAAGCTACCCAACCCAGGGAGATAACTCCATTCCCCCAGCAGGTGTCGCTGTGGTGTGTGAAAGAGCCTCATACACCTGCCCCAGAAACGATATTCTATATTTCTCAGATTCCACTGCTCGTACGTATAGAGAGCTAGTAGACAGCTGGAACTTTAGATGTTTTTTAATCTAATTCCTCAGTTTACAAATAAAAAAAAGGAATAAAAATGTAAGTTGTCCAAGATCGCATATCCATAGGTAGTCAGGATTAGAATATGATTCCCCTGAATTCCCCTTTTGAGGCCGCCCTTTACTTAGCTCTCAGTTCTGCCTCCTCTAATTCTTGTTCTAGCTGGTCACTTGGTGACCAGTTCTAACGTGTCTAGGGTTCCTTTATCTGCAGGAAAGCCTTTTGCAACTCTTTCTCTTTTTCTTTTTTTAAAGAATTGGAAGAAGCATTTTTAACAAAGAAAAAAATTAGGGGCTCCTGGGTGGCTCAGTCAATTAAATCCAGCTCCTGATTTCAGTTCAGGTCATGATCTCATGGTTCGTGAGACCGAGCCCCAAGTTGAGTTTTGCGCTGACAGCAAGGAGCCTGCTTGGGACTCTCTCTTTCTCTCTGTCTGCCCCTCCCTTACACTTGTGCCCACATCCACGCTCTCTCTCTTTCTCTCTCAAAAAATAAACATTTAAAAAATAAAATAGAAAAAATAGCACTGAGACCTTAAGTTCCTTCTCTATTTCCTCAATTAACCTCATATATAGAATATTAAGGAATTCTACAGCTAGAGGATAGTGATCCATCTGACCCAAGTCTTTCTTTTCCTTTTTTTTTTTAAAACTACTAACTATAGATTTTATTTGGATTAATCAGTTTTTACATGAATGTCCTTCTTCTATCAGGACTCAATTAAGGATTCCACACTGCATTTAGTTGGCATGCCTCCTTAGTCTCCACTGGTCTATGATAGGTTCTTAGTCTTTCTCTTCTATGACCTTGACAGTTTTGAAAAGTACTGGTTAGGTATTTTGTAGAATACCCTTCAATTCATCTGCTATATTTCTTGTGACTAGATATATTTGGGGAAAAATACCACAGAGGTGAAGTTCTGTCTTCCTCACATCATATCAGGGGTATATACTATTAACACAACTTATTATTGGTGATGTTAGCCTTTGTCACTTCTATTAAGATAGTGGCTCCCAGGGTTTTCCACAGTGAAGTTATTAACATTCATTCCCCTTTCCATACTCTACTGTTTGGATGAGCATGACTAAGTCCAGCCCACACTTACATTATTTGGGATATTTTATAAGAAGGATCTTTGACTCCCACCCCCACATTTATTTATTGTTAATTTATATCACTAGTACCTGTGTACACATTTTTATATAATTTGGGTTATACACCCAATTTGAGTTATAATGCAATACCAAATCATTTGTTTCATTGCCCAAATGTTCTTAGGTCTGGCAGTTGGGAGCTCTTTCACATTGTCTCCAGTGTCCCTTTGACAACCTTTTTTTTTTTTTTTTTTTTAAGCACTTCTTGGCTTTCTGGCACTATTAGGTGCTCCAGGCTTATCTTCTACTTTCCTTGTCCCAGCTTTAAAAATCAGTTATTTCTAAAAGAAGCTCTGGTTCTTTTCATTATATAATGGTTTTTAGAAGCCAAAATCAAGGTGCTGGATGTGCTTGCTGCTCCTGGTATGTCACTGCTTCTGGACCCTCACAATGGAATGAACTAGGACATATATGAATGCACAACTGCCATGTACAGACACTTACACAATTATTTATGAATCTATCTTTATCTATGTTAAACTAATCAAAAATTTATAGCAATAGCTCTGATTCTAATACAATACTACAGGGTTCTTTCCAGCCTAGTCTCCTTTATTATCTGTAACTTCTCTAACAGTAGGAAATATGACTCTCACTACAACACCATCCAGTTATTTAGCAATATCCTCCTGTTAAGGCCTGAATTGTATTCCCTACCCCCATTCACATGTTGATGTCTTAACCCTCAGTACCTCAGAATGTGACTTTATTTGGAAATATGGTCTTTAAAGAGATGATTAACTTAAATGAGATTATTAGGGTAGACTCTAATCCAATATGATTGGTGTCCTCATAATAAGAGGAAATTCTGACATAGGCACTCACAGAGGAAAGGCCATGTGAAGACACAGGGAAAATAGCCAAGGGGAGAGGCGCCAAAGAAACCAACCTGCTGACATCTTGATCTCAGACTTATATTCTCCAGAACTGTGAGAAAAAAAAATTTGTGGTTGTTTAAGCCACCTAGACTGTGGTACTTTGTCACTGACAGCCCTAGTGAACAAACACAGAGACCCTGTATAGAAAGGAAAGTTGACACAACAGAAAGAGAATGTCACTTGTACAACAAGGTCACAACTAACAGGAGTACTAAAGTCTTCTGGCTTCTAGGCCAGAGGATTTTTTTCTAAAAAGGCACATTTCTATCTAATAGTCCCCCCCTAGCCCCCCAAGCACCACCCCCCCCCCCTTGCCCACCACACTTAGCATTTTTGGGCTTTGGTTTTATAAACTTCATTTACTCACCTGAAAATGCATGTGGTATAACTATAGGTACCTTTCCATTGTGAATTTAGAAATGGGGTAAATCAAAATGGCCTCTAAAAAGTAAACTATAAGTCACCTCAGAATCCAGCTATTTAACAGTAGAAGCTGTTCTGGAACTTCTGTATGGCAGAGGTTTATAAGGCACCAGTCTGTTTACTGGGGAGGTGAGGGAGCTTCCAAGGAAGTTTTATTTGCAGCAACTTACATTATACAGAAAAAAAAAATGTAGTGCTTTTGTCTACATTTGATGTACGATTGAAAAATAAAACAGCATTACCTGTCAAAGAATGTTATTGTTTTCTGTTTGGATTACTTGAAGGAGGGGCTGATACCCTCCTCCCAAGCTCCCTCCCTATTGGCACTGGCATTGCTTCCCAAATTACTTTCTGTACCACAAGCTCCCATCACTAACAGTGGATTCTTGATAGTGTAACAATTGCAGGAATTTTTAATCTGTACATTTAGGAATAGAGGAAAGATTTAATGTTTGGAATAAAAATAATCACTAAAAAAACAAGTTATTTAAGGGAGAATTAATCCTTCCATTCTTCTTCTCCCTAAAGTAAATAATGTAAAAGGTGAGGTCAGTTATAAACAAAGACACCTTAAAGAGGTAGAAAGGTACACTTGAATGCAAAAAGAATCTATCCTAGATAGGGTGGCAGTGAGGTTGGTCAAAAATGGAAGCATAGGACAAGAGGGTGTAGTGCGTTAAACTGTGTCCCCCAGAAAATGATATGTCCAAATCCTAACTCTGGTACCTGTGAATGCAACCTTATTTGGAAATAGAGTCTACATACGTAATCAAGTTATGATGAATCATAGTGGATTAGGGTGGGCCCTGAATCAAGGACTAGTGTCCTTATACAAAGAGGAGAGGATTCACATGGAAGGTAAAAAGTTCTGTTGACTATACAGTCCGAGGTAATGATTTGGCTACAAACCAAGAAATGCCAAAGATTGATGGGAGCCACTGGAATTGAAAAGAAGGAAGAAACGTTTCTTTTCTAGAGACTTCAGAGGGAGCATGGCCTTGATGACACCTTTCATCTTTCTAACTTCCAGAACTAAGAGAACACATTTCTGCCTCCTTTTAGCCACTTAGTTTTCAGTATTTTATAAAACTAGCCCTAGGAAACTGGTACGAGAGTTTTGGAAGTAAATTTCTACTGAGAGAGGAAGTGACTTTTGGCCAGGGCACTGATGCTCCTGGCAAGGTGATCTCTGCAGAGGAAAAATTGCCTCAAGACCCACCCTCCCCTTATCCCAAGCCAAATGATGATCCTTACATTCATCTAGACAACTTTCTCCACCCTGAGACCATGGGCATCACCAAGTTTTAACGCCTGTCTAAAGGGAATGAATGTGCTAGTTATGCTAACAGAATGTTCTAAGGTACCTAGTTGTGACCTTTATTACAAATTACTAAATCTGTCTGTACATTTTGCTAATATAAATATTCCCTCAAGAGACAGACCTGCTTGTGTGCTAGCTAAGTCAGGTTTGACAGCTTACAAAACTGATTTCTGACATCAGTAAATTCATCTCCCTGAGAAGTCTTTTAGGAGACAACTGCCAGGCTTTCTGACTAAGGCACCATGCTGCCATTTAGCTCCTTTTTTTTTTTTTTTTTTAGAACTTCTGTAGAAGTGATTTCACCTCCTTCTGACTCCTTCTACTTCTAGTACTTTTTCTTTAATTAATTGAGTTTGTTTCATTGTATACATTGATTTATACTTCCTACTTATTTTCAAAGAACCTAAGCTTCATCTCTGTCACTTAACTACTTGTCTTATCTTGAACATAAGATTGAGTCTTTCAGAATCTTAACTCCTCTGTTGATAAAATGGGTTCAAAAATGACTGCTCTGCCCATATCACTTGGTACTTATGGGGATCAATAAATTACTATATATGTAAATACTGTTAAAGTAAAAAAAAAATAAAGAATGAAATATATTGTAGTATTATTGTTATAATTATTACCATCATTAACTTGATTTTTCAACCACTCTATTTTTGCAATTTTTTTAATCTCATCACCAAGTAGAACAGTTTAGGCAATATAGCCTCAGCCTCTTTATATGTATGTGTAAATCATGTTCATCCTTCAGGCCCCAACTCAACCTCTGCCATGAAGCCCCCACTACCTCCTCAATCCTCTCCTCACAGGACAGAAGTCCTAAGGTAGGTATTTGGACATGTGTTATTTTTTGCACTCAGCTATTAAGTCCTTAAGGGCAGAATCCAAGTCTTATCTCTCTATAGCCCCACAACATTCAATGCCTCTCACATAGTATTCCCAGATATGTTGACTGACTTAAAGCAATAAACATTTATTATCTCACACAGTTTATGAGAGTCAGGAATCTGAGTATGGTTTATCCCACTATTTGTGGCACATGGTATTTCATGAGGCTGCAGTCAAGATGTCAGTTGGAACGATAGTCGTCTAAAGGCTTGACAGGGCTAGAAGATCTGTTTCCAAGCTCACTCACATGGTTGTTGGCAGAAAGTCTCGGTTCCTTGTCATATGGGTCTCTCCATAGGGCAACCCACACATGGAACCTGGAGTCCCCCAGAGAGAGTAATTCCAGGGATTGAAAGAGAGAGAGAGAGAGAGAGAGAAAGAGACATCACACTGCTTTTTATAACCTAATCTCTGAGTCACATACTATCATTTCTGCATTATTCTATTCATTAGGCGTGAGTTATAAAGTCCAACCCATACTCAGCAGGAAAAAATTATACAAGAGTGTCAATACCAGGAGGCAGAGATAATTGGGGGTCATCTTGGAGACTGGCTACCAGAATGACTGACTGTCTGAATGAATATGTCATGTTTATCTTTAATTTACTCTCCACTCAGGGCTTTTTTCACCTTCCGGTTAAAACAGACTTAATTTTACTTTTGCTAAAATATGCTCAGGAATGGGAATGCAAACCAATCAGTAACCTTTATCTGATTCAGAAAACATGACACAATAAAGAAGTCTGAAGCAAAATGAATTATCCAATCATTGTTCATTCTACCCTCACCTCTACTATTATATATATATATATATACATATATGAATAAACTTTTACCCACAGTTAGCAAAATCTTTTTTAGCAAACTGATAACAATAAAACCAGTAAGTATATGCAAACTGAAATAAGACAGCAATTTGTGTTTATATTCTCTAATTTATATTTTCCATTTCCTATATCAAATCCAGACTCCTCAGTCTTCTCACAGTCAAGAGCCACACTGTATTTATTAGGTCCCCTACAACATGCTAGGCACTGTCTTTTTTTGTATGTTTATTTATTTTTGACAGAGAGAGAGACAGACAGAGAGTGAGTGGGGGAGGGGCAAAGAGAGAGGGAGATACAGAATCTGAAGCAGGTTCCGGGCTCTGAGCTGTCAGCCCATATCCTGACGCAAGGCTCGAACTCATGAACAGTGAGATCATGACCTGAGCCAAAGTCAGACTCTTAACCAACTGAGTCACCCAGGTGCCCCTAGGCACTGTCTTGAGGTAGAAGGTGAGGAAGAGGCACAAGGTACCTATTCTTATTCAGTTTATAGGAGGACAGATAATATGTGCAGTACAAGCATTCTCTGGAATCTGATACATCAATTTATCTGACCTCATTCCACCTTTATACTCACTGACTATGAATTCCTTCATGCTTCTCTCCATTTACCCAAAGCTTCTCCACGTTTTTTGAAGACTACTCAAAATGAAAAGTCTTCCACAAAATTTTCAATGAATCCAGGTGCTTTCAATAACCTTCTGCTTCCTTGAATTTCTGTAGCACATTAGCACTTAATTATGAACTATCTTGTTTCTTTTTCAAATGGCTTCAAGTGATTTAGTCATACTGCCCCAACAGATGGCAATTTCTTTGAGGTTCAGGTTCCTCCCCAATACTTAGAAGGTACTCAATAAATGCTTGCCACTTTATGGCTAATAAAGATAAAGTGTTTGCTTCAATGTCCTTGGCCAAAACTCTGTGCATGTGAATCTGGACTAATAAAGACTAGTTTCTGAATTAATATTCTAGGTGCCTAAGGCTGAGCCTAATTTGAATTAAAATTTACATAAATTATTTTAATCAAAATAAATGCACAGTGCCTTAATCTTTTCTGTACTTAGGATTTATTGGAGAGATTAATAAGTTACTGTTGCTTAGTGTGGAAGCTTATCAATTGGAATGTTAAATATTCCATAGTTTTTCATAACTATACAAAAGAGCAACTGTTATTTGCAGCATTTTAGATAGAATACCAGAAACAGCCTAAAGTCTTGGAAATAATTTTGGGCTTAGAGTCACACAGACCTGGGTAAGACAAATTCTAATATTTGGCAAATTGCAATCACTCTAAACTTCCATTTCCTCGTCCACATGATGAGGATATAACTCTTTGCTTTCCAGAACTAGTTGTGCCTATACCACTTCTACTCTTTCTGGCATTTTTCTAAAGAATTATTGGAACTATATTGTTTTGCCTGTGGGAAAAACTTATTGCTAATCATCCAACATGCCAAAACAAACAGCGATAAAAAAAAGTCACTGAATATTTTCAAAAAATTCATTATCACAAAGGTCCCACGGATGGTCCCATCTGACAGTGCACTCAGGAAATGGTGGAAAACTTAGACCAGTGGTTTCCTCAGATTTCAGTGGATCATGAAACACCCTTGGGTCAAAGACCCCTAAAAAACAGAAAAGGTAAGAAAAAAGTATGGCCAAAGGCAACTGAGGAGTCATGAAAATAAAAGCACTGTTTTCCGGATTTTGTCTGTGTACCATTTTTCCTTGAGTGCAATAATTCATTGGTATTCTGGATTGACAGACTTCACTTGAACAGTCACATGTTTCAACACTGGATGTCTGTGTCCCATCCATAATGCCTATAGACTCATGATTTCTAAAGACATTTAGATTCTAGTTGTCAGTGCCAATTCCCATGAAATACTTTAGTAACAATAGTTGACTTTGAGTTTTATTATTATTTTTGTTTTGTTTTGTTTTATTCTGCTTGTTAACTATCCATACTATCAAGAAATAGTCTTAGGATACGTAATTAACTTGTGTATATATACATTACCTAAATTGATTTGCAAAAATATCCATATACTTTAAAAGTATGTATCCAATATCCTAAGAGAAATTCAAGCTGTCTCTATATTGCTTGAGCAAATTGGACTACATTGAAGTCTTTTTAGAATAAATATTTACAATAGATTTGGGAAGTAGATTAATTTATAGAGTAAAAATTGCTGAGCTGAGGGTCAGGAAACATAGGTCTTAATCTGAATTACTTATAGCATGTGTCTAAGAAAAGTGACAGAAGCGGCACCTGGGTGGCTCAGTTGGTTAAGCGGCCGACTTCGGCTCAGGTCATGATCTCGCGGTCCGTGAGTTCTAGCCCCGCGTCAGGCTCTGTGCTGACAGCTCAGAGCCTGGAGCCTGCTTCGGATTCTGTGTCTCCCTCTCTCTGACCCTCCCCTGTTCATGCTCTGTCTCTCCCTGTCTCAAAAATAAATAAACGTTAAAAAAAAATTAAAAAAAAAATACTTAAAAAAAAAAAAAAAAAAGAAAAGTGAAAGAAGAAGGTGGCCCCGCTAATGAGTAGAACCACCACAGGAAAGAATCTTGGAAGAATATTATACAGAGGGGCACGATGATTTATGTTCTGAGTATGACAAGAATGGCATTGAGTCAGATTCCACAGATTAGCTCAAACTTTCATGTTCTCAGTGGGAAATTATAGAGAAAGACTTGAGCATTGGCAAAAATATGATTAAGGAAAGTTCTCACTAAGGAAGATTAGTGCTAGGACCTCAGCCCTGAACAGTGGTTGATTTATCTTCAATCCTCCTAATTCTACCTCAGAGAGACTTATGTCATTCTTAGAATTATGTGCAAAGGAGATCATGGATCATGCTGAACTTATTTGTTCTACTGAAGAAACTCTGATACAGTTGACAGGAAATAGGAAAGGCTGCCCCGTGATGATAACTTGCTTATCTAATGGGGTTCTAGATCTTATGGATTCTGATAGGATTTTCCTCTGGGATCTTAATTAGGTGTTTTTGGGTTTGGGACACTGTTCTTGGAAATGTGGGCTGACAAAGTAGAGGAATATTAACTCCATCCTCAACAATGGTTTGAAAAAACCCACTCCTCCTGTGTGTTTCTCCTTTATGACTCACAAAGAACATTTCACTTCTGACACTTCTGGTCACCAACATATGGAGGTTTTTCCCACACAAACAATTCTCTGTGATGCTAACTAGGTCTCCTACATTTTAATCAAATTCTGACACTATTTACGTGAACAGAACATCAGATTTCACAGATTAAGGGCTCAGTCCCACAAGACTATGCCCACCAATCTCCACCTTCAGACCTCAATCTTAAATTCAGTTTGTTATCTATGCTCCTGACTTACTGGCTATAAATTAGAGGTTTCCATGACCCCCTCCTCAGGTTTGATTAATTTTCTGGAGTAGCTCACAGAACTCAAGAAAGGTTTATTTCTTAGATTACCAGTTTATTATAAAAGGATATAGCTCAGGAACAGCCAGATGGAAGAGATACATAGGGCAAGTTATGTAGAAAGGGAGTGTAGAGCTTCCATACTCGAGTCACTCTCCCAGCACCTCTACATGTCCACCAACCTAGATGCTCTCTGAACACCATACTTTTTGGATTATTTTTTTTATGGCAGCTTCATCATTTAGTCATGATCAATCATTAACTCCAATTCTAGCTCCTCTCCTCTTTCTGGAGAATGAGGGAGGTGGGTGGAGATGAATATTCCAAGCTTCGAATCATGGCTTGGCCTTTCTGGTGACTGACCCCCATCCAGGACCCAAGAGTTGCTTCATTAGAACAAAAGATATTCCTATATCTCAGGAAATGCCAAGGGATTTAGGAACTCCGTGCAAGGAATTGAGGCAAAGAATAAATATTAGAACAAAAGATGCTTCTACTATTTTATCACTTAGAAAATTACAAGGGTTTTAGAAGGTCTCTGCCACAAGCCAGGGAAAGATACATATACATTTTCTATGATCTCACAACGTCTCACTTGGACTATCCAAACACTGTCAGCTACTACATTATTTCCTTAATAAGAAAAGGGAGTTTATTAGTATACCAAAATAGGAAAATCTTTCTTTCTTATTTTTCTTTCTTTTCTTTCTTTCTTTCTTTCTTTCTTTCTTTCTTTCTTTCTTTCTTTCTTTCTTTCTTTCCCTTTCTTTCTTTCTTTCTCTCTTTCTTTCTTTCTATGAGAGAGAGAGAGAGAGAGAGAGAGAGAGAGAGAGAGAGAGAAAAAAGGGGAGGAAGAGAGAGAGAATCATAAGCAGGTCCCATGCTAAGCATGGAGCCCAACACAGGGCTTGATCTCATGACACTGGGATTACGACCTGAGCCAAAATCAAAAGTCAGATGCTCAACCGACTGAGCCATCAAGCCCATCCTAGGAAACTCTTTTTAAAGCTCAGACTTGATGTGTTATGAATAGTTGTACAGAGTTAGGCCAGTATAAAAGGAATTCTGGTAGGTATGTAACAAAGCCCCTATTAAGTTTCAGCCCAAGTAGCCATGATGAGATGTAGTCAGTTGGAGGATAAACCTAACAGGAATGAGTGCATCCTGACTATTAGGAAGGAAGGAAATGAAGAGATTAGCACCCAATACCATTTTTAGAAAGAAATGAAAGAGAAGCCTCAGGAGTAAAATTCCTAAGATTTGAGGAGTAGCTAAGCTGAATGATATTGGTGGCACTGAGTGCAAAGTCATCCTGGGTGGGGGCACAGAGGCCTGGCCTGTGTCCCTGAGGATTCAGGCAAGACTTTCTCCAGTGTTGATGCTGGTATAGACACTTTTAGTTGGCCCTTGAGAAGTAGGCTTGGAATGTATCTGCTTCCATTATAGCAGCTTTCTAATATGACTTTGTGCTATTACTAGCTATCCATGTGCACCTCTTATTTTGTTCCCCTAACAAGAAGGGCTTTGTAAGTGTGACTGCAGGAACATTTTCCAATTTACCTTGGAATTCCTTCCACCTGATCCAGCCATGATTTGAAAATAGTGCCTGAAAAAGAAATATTTAAGAAATGAAGGGCAGAGAAGGAAGAGAGGAAGGTGAGATCATGGGGGAAGCAAACACTATTATTCCAATAGTGCCCTGACTTCTCTTTCAAACTTGACTAAAGATTCTCTCAGAAGGAAAGTTTCTTTTGAGTCTGTTCCTATTTCCAACTTACATCATCTAATATGTGCAGTATTAATTGTTACCCTAAGGGTCTATCCATTTAGTCAACAAATATTTATTGCTGTTATTCTGTGTTCTACATGCATTTCTACATACTGGTCATAATTAATAAACACAAGAGTTAAGGTCCCTGTTCTCTTGAAGATTACATTCTAATGGAAGAAGACATCAGTCAATCAATCAAGAAAAAAAAAAAAAAAAGATCTGCAGAAATTTAACAAAGGGCGTATGATAGAAGGTGACCTGGGATCAGAGAAGACCTCTCTCCGAGGATATAGGAGATGGGCATTCCAGGAAAGGCAGTGCTAAAGCCTTAAGGCAAGAACAGCTTTTTTAATTTTTTTTTCTTTTTTTAATGTTTTTTTAAAATTTATTTTTGAGACAGAGAGAGACAGAGCATGAACGGGGGAGGGGCAGAGAGAGAGGGAGACACAGAATTGGAAGCAGTCTCCAGGCTCTGAGCCATCAACCCAGAGCCCGATGCGGGGCTCGAACTCACAGACCGCGAGATCGTGACCCGAGCTGAAGTCGGAGGCTTAACCGACTGAGCCACCCAGGAGCCCCAAGGCAAGAACAGCTTTGAGGTGTTCAAAAAAGGACATCCAAAACAGGCCAATATGGCTGGAGAGAAGTCAAGAATGTAGACAGTGGAACAAGATGCACCAGCAGAGTAAGATGGAATGGTTTACAAGGAGCTTTAAAAGATCGTTTGAGGCATTTGGATTTTATTCCAAGCTTACAACAGGAAAAGGCACGATAAATTATGTTTTTAACAATTAATGTGAGCTGACTGTAAGGGAAAGATAAAGTCAAAGACATCAATTACAGGATCATTTCAGTAGATGAGGGGAGAGACGCTCGTGGCATGGAGGTGGTGGAGGTAGAGCAAAGGTGGGAAGCAGTGGAGGACATGTGTTCAATGTCATGCTTCTAGGACTTGGCAATGGTTGGGACGGGGAGATGTAGAAAAAAGAGGATGAGGGAGAGCTCTAATGATTTGTTTGTTTGCTTACTTGCTTGTTTGATTGTAGCCAGTTGTACATAGTGGTTTCTGTTTACAGATATGAGCAAGAGTCAGGAAGATTAAATCTGAGAGGGAAAATTAAGGGCTTTCCATTTGGTTAACTTAAAGCCCATTGACAGATGCTAATGAGTCAGCTGATATCAATATAACAAAAAGTGTGTTTCAGAATTAGAGAGAAAATCTATTTAGAGGAACTAAAGGGGATTTTAAAAAAGAAAAAAAAAACATTTTAGACTGTGAGCTCACACACTGCCACCCATACCACACTGTATTGACACCAATCTTTAAAAACATTATAATAAACCAAATTTAATGGGTCAGGGGACAATGATGAATTGTAAATATTTCCTGGAGGCCAGAGAAGTCCTGGTATTTATCCTGAGAGAAGGAGATTTAAAAAAAGAAAGAAAAATAGTTTACACATGGAATACATAGTAGGCTAGTACCTTAAAACTACCTGCATATTTCATGATTTAATTCTTAGAAGACATAGGTATGTTCCATTCCACTGTATCAGAACATATAGAACATAGTAAGTCTTAAGTGAACTAGACTAAGTGTTAAAACCTGTCTTCAGAACTTGAACAAAATTGCATTTACATAGCACAAAAACAAAAAGAAATGGGAGCACAAATCCGCTTCATAGTACTCTGATGAATAGGTTAATGATAAATGATATCTGGTAGTAACATTAGCTGTGAGTTTTAGGAAAACAGATTTAAAATTTTTGAAATAGGAGTGCCTGGGTGCCTCAGGTCATGATCTCATGGTTCGTGTGTTGGAGCCCGCAGAGCCTGCTTTGGGTCCTCTGTTTCCCTCTCTCTCTGCCCCTCCTACACATTCTCTCTCTCTCTCTCAAAAATAAACTAAAAATTTTTTTAAAATTTTTTAAAAAAAATTTTAAATTTTTGAAATATTCGCTTTGCACAAAAACATAATAAATTCATTTAGATTATGATTTGTGTCATTAGTAGTTAAAGCAGATAAGCCACGTGCACACTTGAATGTCTTTTTCAAAGTTCTTGATCTTAAATATATGTATGTTTTTCTGAATAGTTTAAGTGCTTTGGATTCTTTGTAAACAGAAAGATCTGCTTAGACTGCCTCATGTCTTCACCCATGGCTTCAACTAGCACCAGCCAGATGGATGAGTTTGCCCAGTCACTACAAGGGACAGTTGGAACACCCGTCTTGACTGATGTTATGCAAAATGTCAGAGACTTTTCAATCTGATCTTGGCAAGACATGATGGAAACTTTCCAAATCCAAAGATTGTAGAGAGCTATACAATCACTACATAAAGGGACTGATATGTTGCATACTGAATTCAGGCAATGATTACATATAATTGTATCATTACCATCATTACCTAAAGTGAGATTAATGGAAGCAACTATTCAGAAAAAACAAGAAAGAAATTAGCTTTGAAGTAGCATAATGAAAGACTTTAAATGTAGGAAGAATTCAGTCACATTTTAAAATTACTGGTTGTGATTCCATCAAACTCACTAACCCCAAATCTTATTCACTGCTTCAATGCATGTGCTTTATTTCATTTGGCCACACAATGATTAAAAAAGGTCAGATATCTGTGGAATATAACCTCACAGAAAGCTAATAAACTACACTGTCCAAGATGTTTATTTTTAATAAATGGGAAGAGGGAGTTAGAAGAACACTATTAACAAAGCAAATAAATGAAATGCTTGTTTTGTTTTGAGCACCATCAAAATCAAATCATCCGTGGCATAATCTCTTTTAGAAGCAAAGCAACATGGTAGATATGAGGACCATAATGTTTCATCTCAAGTTGGAGGTTAGAGATTTCTAACATCTAAAGTAAGCTGACAGCCCAATTTTATTCAAATGAATTCATATAATCTATAAACAAGATTTCCATTAGTTGTGTTTTTTTTTTGTTTTTTTTTTTTTTTCCCATTAGGGGTTGCATGGATGTTCCAGCTGGAAATATATACAAGACAAAGGCTTTTGTGAGTTCCTGACTCAGAGTAAGATGTTCTGAACCACGGGTTCTGCAAAGCGATGGTACTGGGATTCTAAACCAGGGAAGTCTTGACATCCCTTCTTGTTTCTCCCCTTCTTGTTAGAGACATTTTTTTTGAGACTCTCAAAAGCGTGCTCCTAGAGGGTTATGCACAAGCTCAGCAATCTGACATCAGAAAGAATGAAATCTTGCCATTTGCAACGATGTGGATGGAGCTAGAATGTAATTTGCTAAGAGAAATAAGTCAATCAGAGAAAGAAAAATACATGATTTCACTTATATGTGGAACTTAAGAAACAAAAGAGATGAACATATGGGGAGGGGGCAAAGAGAAGAGAGGGAAACAAAACATAAGAGACTCTGAATGATAGAGAACAAACTGAGGGTTGATGAAGGGAGTTGGGTGGAGGATGGGCTAGATGGGTAATGGGTACTAAGGAGGGCACTTGGTATGATGAGCACTGGGTGTTTTACGTAAGTGATGAATCACTGAATTCTACTTCTGAAACCAATATTGCACTGCATATTAACTAGTTAAATTTTAAATTAAAAAAAGAGAGACCTGGGAATGAATCCAAACACTTAGCTCTATACATAAACTTAAATTTGGACAAGGACCATGGTTTAGAAATTGTTGCAATATAGACATTTTATCAGTTGAGCTCAATCAATATGTCAATTAATATTAAGTCATATGCATATACTATCTAAATTGCAATATTCATAATTTATTTGGTGGGTTTCTTTGTATCACCTTTGTGTTCACTCTGGAAACTCAAAACAATAAACAGCTGTATATATGTTAGTCTAAAAAAACCAATATTTATAGCATTATAGTATTTATAGTGAATAACTGCTTACCCCTCGATGGTATAGCACTTTGCACATTTTAAGCCTTTCTTATGTATCTATTCTTTATAAAAGCTTAAGAGCTAGAACAACCAAGCATCATTACCTCCTTTTATAGAGAAGGTATAAAACAGGAAAGTAGCTCAAGGTGAATCAGTTAAAGACTTAAAATCATTTCTTCCTACTCCTAGCTCAGAACTCTTTTCAAAGACAGCACTGTCCCTTAGAATGACATGGAATTAAGAACCAACTCCCGTGATGAAATTTGTCCACATTCAGCCATATCCCTTACACCTAGATGGTCTGAACCACTATCACCTCCTTCCAGGCAACTGCAAAATTTCTCTTACAGTCCTCTGCTTCTATCCTTTCCTATTCTCATCATTTCTGTAGCCTACTGCAAGGTTGATCCTTCTAGAATGCTATTCTGATCACGTCACCTCTCTACTTAAAATCGTTCATGCCATTTGCAACTACGTGGATAGAACTAGAGGGTATTATGCTAAGTGAAATTAGTCAGTCAGAAAAAGACAAATATCATATGACTTCACTCAGATGAGGACTTTAAGACACAGAACAGATGAACATAAGGGAAGGGAAGCAAAAATAATATAAAAAACAGGGAGGGGGACAAAACATAAGAGACTCTTAAGTATGGAGAACAAACAGAGGGCTCCTGGAAGGGTTGTGGGAGGGGGGATGGGCTAAATGGGTAAGGGGCATTAAGGACTCTACTCCTGAAATCATTGTTGCACTATATGCTAACTAATTTGGATGTAAATTTAAAAAAATTAAAAAAAAACAACAACATCAGGACAGTCAGGAATTCCCTAAGAGAGGGCATTTTTGGAAAAGACATAGTGGTGGGGTTTAAAATGGGTAGTGCTGTGGAAAGTTTCTGTTTGGTTCATTTATCATAGCTAAAGAAACTCTTCGGGGGAATTTCTCTCCCATGCCAGTGACAGAGTCTTCAGAACTTTCCCCAGTTAAGGGAAATTTCTTTCATTCCTGTAGCCAGTAGAGGTCTTGTGACAGCTACTATACAATGTGACAACTCAGAGATAGAAGCCATTATGCTTTCCTCAGATATGAATTTATAAACAAAGAAATGCAGCCACCTTCCAGAAGATCACAAATATTATTAAAAGCACATTTCTCCTCATTTCCCCAAGTGACAGTATTCATTGTTATCAGAAAAACAGAGTGAACAAATGTACATCTTTCCATTTCTACACTATGAAGCTCACTATCTTAACACTGTTAAAGAAAAGGAATTCTAACCCAAATTTAGCATGTTTTCTATTCACAAAAAATTGACAAGTTGTACAAAGCACTGTCATTGTAAAGATTATTTGACCCCATAATTATAGGGATGAATGTTGGAGTGCAATGTTTTTTTTATTAATGTTGATTCTGATAGGTTTACAGACTTTGCCATAACTGTTCTGGAAAATAATACGTAGTTGCTTGTGGGGAAATTATAACAAATGAAAAGCATTCCAAATTCCGGATTTTGTCAAAAGATGTATATTGTCACAATCATCTCCCAAAATGTAGAAAGCTATATGTGGACTCAGAAGACCTAAATTCAAATTCTGGTTCTGCCACAAAATTGTCACACAATACTGGAAGTCACTTGACTTCTCTAAGTCTCTGTTTCCTCCCGTCTAAAATGAGATGATCTTAAATGAGGGGTTAGCATAACAAGGTTCTGTTTTTCCCCACTGTAGCTCCTGAGTCTGATGGAGTGAGTGGTCTGTGCTTATTATTTAATAAATATTTATTACCTGAAAACAAAACAAACAAAAAAAAATTTGATGACTTAGCACTTGTTCTTAGAAAGACTAAAATCCTTAATATGGCCTACTTTCTTTAGATCCTCTATCCCAATGCCAACTTATTATTCCAGCTGATCTTTACAAACTAGTAACTCTTCTTCTGGCCCCCCAATGCAACTCTCTGCCCCCCTCACCTGCTTAATTTTCTTCATAATATTTCCTATCCAACAGATTCTCTATTTATGAGTTTGGTTGTTAGTTATGTCTTCTTGGGGATTCATCAGTTTTATTCACTTCTTTATCCCCAGAATAGCACTTCATAGCAGATGCTTGGTGTTAATTGAAAAAAATAAAATAAATGCATAAATTCTGTCTTAGTTCATTTGGGCTGCTATAACAAAATACCAAAGATTGGTGGCTTATAAACAACAGAAATTTACTTCCTATAGTTCTGGAGGCTGGAAATGCAAGATCAGATTGCTGACATGTTTGAGTTCTGGTGAAGAACCTCTTCCAGGTTGTTAGACTGCTGACTTCTTGCTGTGGTGGAAGGGGCTAGGGAGCTCTGTACTCTCTTTTATTAAGAGCACTAACCCCACTCATGAGGGCTTCACCCTCATGACATGAGCATCTCTCAAGGACCTCTACCTCTACCTTCTCCTAATATGACCATGTTGAGCATTAGGACTTCAACATATGAATTTGGGGAGGGGGGCACAAACATTCAGACTGAAGCAATTCCTGCAATGTCCTGCATGATCCAGCTCCTGCTTACCTTCCAGCCTCTACTCCCACAGCATACCCTCTTGCCCGTGGTTCTCTAAAACTCATTACCCTTCTTCATGTTCCTTGAATTAACACTTGTTTCTCCGGAAAGATGATATGTTTCATCATAGTCAGACTTGTTGCTCTGCTCACTCTTGTGTCACCAGTAACTGGTCTACAGAGTGAATGTCACTTTGATATGATGTCCCTATTTATTTATATCTAAATAGGTAAGTGTTTTATTGAATTAAAAGCCATTCAATGTTTCACATCGACTGGTTCATATTTGGAAGTGCCTTGGTGAGTAAACTGGGTAGCTAGTCGATAAACTGCCACAAATGGAACCCCATTAGCAAATTGCCCTCTCTATTTGTGCAGTTAGTAATGGCAAGTTTGGTATGGCTTTCACAAAATTAAGTGCTTTTAGTGCAAATTAAGTTACCAGATTCTCAAAGCTCCTATTATAAACGATATTGAAAACATTTATTAACTCCCTAGATTTAAGTGAGATATATCTAGGCATGAAATATTTAAAGTATATAATTACAGTGTTTTCTTAGAAGAGAAAGGATGCTATTTACAAATTGTGAGGGGTTGAACTTTTCATGTTTTAAGCTACAAAAAAGAGGCACTTAACCCTACATTTTTGTCATGGAGGGAACATTCTCACATTGTTCCTCATATTGTCCACCACTCACATTGCTGAACAAGCAGACTGAAAAGACAACTCGATTCTAATTCAACCCAGTAGGGCATTCACTGTGGACCCACCTGACAGACCCTGAACTAAGTCAAAGTTAGCACCAACTCCTCAATATTTAACATATGCTGACAAAGAAAAATTGAAAAGGCTCCTTGACTTAAAGAGGCAAAAACAGAGAGAAAGAGAGAGAGAGAGGGCACAAAAGAGAGGCAAACCAAGAAAGAGACTCTTAACTGTAAAGAAATTGATGGTCACCAGAGGCGAAATGGGTGGGGGTATGGTTAAATAGGTGTTGGGGGTTAAGGAGTGTACTTGTGATGAGCACTGGGTGATATATGGAATTGTTGAATCACTAAATTGTACACCTGAAACTAATATTACACAATATGTTAACTAACTGGAATTTAAATAAAAGCTTTAAAAACACAAAGAGGCAAGAAAGCATGATTTCTCATAAGTAAGTGAATAACAATTTTTCTACTTCTGAAAAATTTTACCTAATGAAAAATTTTCCTATTGAGAGCTTGAGTTCTGAAAATTGTGTGTGTGTGTGGAGAGAGAGAGAGAGAGAGAGAGAGAGAGAGAGAGAGAGTAGGAAGTAATGAAAAGAAAATAGCTTTAGGGTCAAACTGACCTGGAGTTGACATTCAGTTCTCTTATTTGTTTACTGTGAGCTTAGGAAATACCATTTAACTTGTCTAGACTTCAGAGTCCTTCTATGTACAATGGGGTTAACAAAATATCTAAATCATATGGTGGCTGGGGATATGTTCCAAAACCCCCAGCGAATGCCTGAAACTATGGATAGTACTAAACCCATATATACTATGTTTTTTCCTATACATGCATACTCTGATAAAGTTTAATTTATATACTAGGCATAGTAAGAGATTAGTAATAAAAATAAAACAGAACATTTATAGCAATATACTTTGATAAAAGTTATGTGAATGTGGTCTCTCAAAACATCTTGCTGTATTGTACTTGGCCTTCTTCCTGTGATGATGTGAGATGATAAAATGGCTACACCATGGCATGGAATGAGGCGAATGATGTAGGCACTGTGACACAGTGTCAGACCACGGATAAGCTTCTCATGTATTGTCAGGATGATCTGCTTCCAGACCATGGTTGACTGCGGGTAACTGAAATCAGGGAAAATGAAAGTGTGGATAATGGGGGACTACTGTATAGACTGAGGGAATAATCTGAGGTCTGACATAAAGTGAGTACTTAGCAAATGTTAATCCTCACTCCCATCCCCACCCCCAACAGTAATTTATTAATGGACTCTGGGGGGATTACTGTAGATACTGTAGTTGGGACAATGAAGAACTGACCAGTATTTTTTTTTTTTACCTGTATTTGAAGTATCTGTAGAATTCATCTAAAAGTGTTCTCCTTCATGTTTTATATACTAGGCAAAAGGCTAAAGCTATGGAATATATTTGGTAGATTTAGCTTTACGAAAGAATATATAGAGTACACTTAAGAAAAGTTGTGTAGTAACAATAGTTTTTTTCTTTTTTCTTTTAGGAATATCAAAGACAGGGAATATGAGCTTGGCCACTCAAACCATTAAATCAGGGAAGGCAGCTACCTAAATGACATGATTTGTGAGTCTGCCTACTCATTCATTCAACATTCATTATGTTCTACTATATGCAAGGCACTGTGATATTCCATGGGGATAATGTAAGGAAACAGCTATGTCCCTTTCCTTTATGGAGAAAGGTAATAATCTCCATTAAAGTATTAAATAATACTGTTCAATATATAACTAAAACCTGAGATAAGCCCACTCAAGAAAGGGAGGAAGAGGCTGAGAGAGTATATGATGAATGAATCCCATGTGGATAAAGAAATCGAGGAAGGCATCCCTATGTAATAGTGTTTTGTATTGATGGATGAGTGTCCTAAGAAAGCCAAGAAAGGTCACTTGCCTTTTTCTCTCTGGGAAACCTCTCATCTTTCAAGACACAGTTCCTTGAAGCCTCTTGACTCCCCAAAGCCTAGCTGATTGCTGCTGCTTCTGTCCTCCCCAAAATCTCCTTATGCCCTGCTTTGAAGTTTCCCACAATGTGATTATCTGTGTATATCTCTCCCCACATGTATGCAGAGGCCAGGATGCTGTCTCATTTTCTGTAATATTAGTGTTCAGCTCATAAGCACACAGTGGGCACCCAGGAACCCAAGAATGAACTGACCCTAGGGGCACCTGGGTGGCTCAGTCAATTGAGCATCTAATTCTTGATTTCGGCTCAGGTCATGATCTCATGGTCATGGGATTGAGTCTTGAGTCGGGCTCCTGTGTTGAGTGTGGAGCCTGTTTAAGATTCTCTCCTCTCCTTCTGCCCCTCCCCTGTTCTTTCTCTCTCTCTGTCTCTCTCTTTCTCTGTCTCTCTCAAATAAAAACAAAATGAACTGACCCATCCCTGACTCTTACTTGATGCCTAATAACCCATGGGTTCCATGTAACCCATTTGTTTTAATTGAGAATTAAGGTTTTAGAAGAGGAGTTTTTATTTTTCTTTTAGACAGTGGGGGAATTCTGAGCAATTTTCCCCAATTGTATGACTTTATACCCTAGCTACAGTTTTGTTTATACAAGATATAAGGACTTTCTTAAAATTCTATCAGAATGGAAGACATTGGAAACTAGCAAGTCAATTCAAGTACCCAGTGACAGAACTTTAATAACCTAGAGGGAACCAAAGGGAACAGGAATGTGGACAAGAAAGTTGTGACTCAGTAAGCTTACCATATAGTCTTAGAGAAATAACCAAGCAAGACTTATGGATTCTTCACAGCAGTGATTAAAGTGAAACTGCCAGGAAGTTTCATAAGGCTAAGTGGTACTTTGTCATGCAATAATAATTCTGTCTGGTTCAGCAAAAATGCAAGGAAACGCAGAAAACTTCCCTCCTGTGGTGGTTTCTGCATTTCTGCTAGATCAGAGATATACACTATGAGCCCTGCTTCTCTCATAGTATTCTGTTACCTAGCAACCAACATGTCTAGGCATTGCAAGCATGGGGGTTCTATGAATATACACCCTCACTCTCCTTTAACAATAGATAGGAGGAAATGCAGCGGAGAAAAACAGCTACACATCATCATCAACAACAACAAAAAGATAACTTTTAAAAGTTTCCTTGAGAATGAGGACATTATCAAAAATGTAATGCTTATTTGCATGTCATTTAAATATCTTCCTCAGTGCTTCCTTGTTTACGGAGTCTATTTTAATATCTAAAACTCAAAACAAAAAATGTAAAATTAGTAAAATTAAGATAATTATAATGATAAATTCCTTCATATAGCATTCAATAAATGGTCTGTGTGTGTGGGAGTGTGTGTTTGGAGTGGATTTCCTTTGATTTTATTTCCATAAATGACATTCATTTAAGACAAATTGTTATGCCTTGTGGGAAAAATAATATTTCAAAGCTTTATTCCTTGTAGACTGTCAAACTCTTCAGCTGACCTTATACTCCTGGGTTGGTATGGCTGTTTCAATTAAAAAATTGAGAAAGAGGAGAGGACGTAATAAAGCAGGTAACCACAAAAGCTCAAGTATGGAAGTAAGGTTGTTCAAGTAGGAAATGGAGAGGAATAAGGGACTCCAACACCAGCTGGCAGATTTAACAATGGGATCATTGATGAAAGAATGGGCCAAAGGATAGGGGGAATAAAAGAAGAGGAAAGAAATAAAGTGTGAGAGCCATGGGGTGGAAGCAGAAGGAAGGGATAATGAAGGCAGCAAGCAAAATTGGTTTCCTAGTGAAAAGGTTAATTAAATCTTTCGTGGCATGGAATTCTTAAAGAACTACTTTTTTGACTATGTGTGTATATATTCATGTGTGTTCTTTGTAAACACACAGAGATGATAATGATTCCTTCCTAACATCCTTTCACACTTATGCTTGAGCACATTCTTTTTAAAGGACAATATATTTTTAAAGCTTCTTACATGTTGAATGGAAAGAAATTTAACATTACTGACCTGCAAATACATTTTAGGAGCCAGAGGGTTTTTTTTTGTTTTGTTTTGTTTTGTTTGTTTTTCCCTTTTCACTGTTTGCTTTATTTTCTCCAAAATTTAAACCTGATAATGAAAAAGCGAACCATATGCCTCTATTAAAATTAATGGCAAAATGAATGAACTCTTATAAACAATAGAAGAGACAAAACCCACAGAGCTTGAGAGCTTCAATAATACTCCAAAGACCACAAGGCTGATTTCTCAGCTGAAGAAATGATTACAGATCATCCCAGGAGCACGCTAGCCAATAAGATGGCAGCAGCACTATTTGTTTTCTGCCTTTTGTGTGTTTCTTAACGTTAATCTTGCCAGACTGTCACACAGATTCCAGCAGCCCGGGGCAGGTAGGGGGTGGAGTTTCTGATGCCAATGAAAAGGGCAAATGCTGATCAGTATAATCAAGAACACACAGTCCATTCAAGGTGTGACATGGTGTTTCCATCATTGTTACTCTTTTATGTCTGTCTGTGTAGTTTATAAACACTTACACGGGCAGGGAATGCATGCAGTAAACACCTTCCTATTGTTTGTACTGTATTTAGCCTTAGTGTTGACTTTAAAAAGCATTTGATGTATTCGTTTTCAGAATCCTGGGTTATTCTGGCTACTGAAATAATTGCAGTTGATCAGGCTACAAGTTGTAGGAGGAAAAGTATTAATATATTTGTTCAACAAGAAGCCAGCCTTCCTAGACCCTCCTGTGCTTAAATAAGCTCACTCATAGGCATTTTAAGTCTTTACTTCCTCTTCTTCAATGTATGCATGCTTACCCTCTCATAATTATAGGGCAAAGATAGTTTAAACATTAATGAAACAGGTCTAGTGATACTCATGTATGCCACCTGGTTGAAAGGATGGACAATACTTGTGATTAAAGAATTTATTCAAAGACAAAAAATTTAAAACCCTCATAAGAATTAAAGAAACTCGTCTAAGAATTAAAGCCTATCCCATAAATTAAATGCATTATATTCTATCACAGAATGTCGGCTGAACTTATTTGCTACTGAATTTCACTGCTTCTCAGAGCTCTTTGGGTTACGTTAAAAACCTATTAGAGGATGTATGGTGTTCATGTTTCTGTATTAAGTGCATGGGGAAAAACAAAGGTATCCAAAATGCTTCCTCTACCCTCAAGGCATCCACAATCTAGTTCAGAAGATAAAATTTATAACCCCAAAATGACTTCAATTCAAGGCAGAAGGAAATCAACCTCTACAAAAAGATCATTGAGTGAGAAAATACGTCAGTTTCTATATTCTGAGCTGTGTGAATTAAGGCCTAACATCTCCTAAAAGAAAACAAACGCAAGACAAGAAAGAAAGAAAGAAAGAAAGAAAGAAAGAAAGAAAGAAAGAAAGAAAGAAACTAAAAAGACAAAACAAAACAAAAACAACCTGCCACTACATCTAACATTAGACTTTGGACAGAGCCCTGGGCATGTCTAATTTGACTCTGTCTCTAGGTGCCCACCACAGAAATAAGACACCATAGAAAGACTTGGCCTCAGTTCAGTCATCTGTAACATGGACTAAAAACCCCTGCACAAATCCATCTGCCAGGAGCAAAGTCTGGTTTGTGAAAATTTTCTCAGATACAATTCAGGCGCTTTGGGTACTAGTCATTTACACATATATATTGGTTAGTAGAGGACAAAATTTAACATACTATAAGATAAAACCTTGTCTGATTTGCTATTACTATCAATAGTAGTTATCCTAAAAATAGTGGTAGACACCATTTCTTGAGCACTTACTATATGACACATGACTTAATGAATTACTGAGTGTCTAACTCAATGTAACGAACTCAATGTAATCCTCTCAAAACTGTATGAGGTAAATATAACTATTACCACTTATAGCCAAACTCTTAATGGTTAAACCCAAGAACTTAAAGTTTACAAGTAATAGAATCTGGATTTGAAACTATTTCTGCCTCTATGAAGGTCCCCTGCTGTTAACCACCAACCTAGACTATGTCTGCTAACTATTCCATTCCTGGACCTAGCTAGACTTAGGTGTCTAACTTGGTCTAATAAACAATAAGAGTTAAAGAAGGAAAATGTATGAATTAAAAATAAAGAACACATCACAGGACTTTCTAGAGCTGAATAATCTTTAAAGGCTATTGAACATCCTCATTTTACAGATAATTAAACTAAGGCCATAAAAGGGTAAATCATTTGTTAAAGGTTACCCACCTACATACTCAAAACTAGATACGGCCCACCAGCTATTTGATTTCTATAATAGCCCTCTTTCAGTGCCTTAAAATAGTAAAAATGCCGAGGAAACAATATGGCCCACCCAATGTGCTAATTATCTAAAAGGTTAAACAGAAAGCTCTCTGTCAACCTTTATTACTGAAAACCTAAAGTATGAGCTGGATTCCCTGCTTTAATAAACATAATAGAAGAGAAAAATATATTTCTTGACTTCAATATGCTACAGTGGAGATGGGTGCTGAGGTAGGACTGATTTGGGTTCATTCTCAACTAGTTATTTGCTACACAAATGTGTAGATTGTTATATGAAGGCTTCCCATTGAATCACACTGATATGTGTTCACCCCACTGTATGGTGCCTCCAGCATCATCTCTGGACTTGGTCACGTGATAGTGTGACACAGCAAGGCTTGCACAGCTGTGTTAGTAATGTCAAACAGCACATTCTAATCTCCTTGAACATGAAAGACTGTAGAAGAGAGATGCCCAGCCAGTTCAGCCATTGCAACTGAGCTCAGTTCTCAGAAGTGGGCCCAGAACCTAATGGATGCACTACCAGTTATAACTAATATTAATAACCTAAGGTAGAATAGTTTGCCCCATCATGGTCTATACACTTCAAGAGGAGAGTGTGCCCTCTTGCATGTCTTGAGTCTTCAGAGAAAGATTAACAATGGGATCCGAACCTACCGATAGTTTTTATCCATCCATTCCATTCCACCCCATCAGAGGGTATATCCCATGTTTCAAAAAGGGCCTTCTTTCCTCTTTGAGTATGAGCTAGACTTAGTGAATCACTCCCCAAAAAAGTAGAGTATGGAAAGAAGAAGCTTGGCAAATACTATCTTATCCAAGTTGTGAAGGTTAATATCATCAATGAAAAGTCATATGGATCAATATATCTTCCTACATGAAGTTGTAGGAAGGACACTTTATGTCTATGACATCCTTCAGAAAACAGAACATCAGTCTACACATAGGATAAATATCAGACAATCCCAAACTATGAGGTATTCTACAAAATCCCCAACTAGCACTCCTGAAGAGTGCCAAGATGATGACAACTTTAAAGAAGAATGAGAAAAACAAAAATAAATAAAGAAGAATGAGAAACCATTACTGAACAGAGAAGACCAAAGAGAAAGAGACATAAGAACTGAATACAAGGTGGGCTTCTAGATTGCATTTAAAAATAGTTCTTTATTTCTGAGAGAGGGAGAGAGAGAGAGCATGCGAGCATGAGTGGGGAAGGGGCAGAGAGAGCGGGGTGGACACAGGATCCAAAGAAGGCTCTGGGCTGACAGCAGCAAGCTGGAGGTGGGCTCAAACTCACAAACTGTGAGATCATGACCTGAGCTGAACTCAGGTGCTTAACCAGTGAGCCACCCAGGCACCCCTAGATTGCATTTTAAACAGGGAGAGAACAATAATGAAAAAAAAAAAAAAAACAACTGGTGAAATCCAAATGAAGTTTGCAGTTTAGTCTAAAAATGATAGAGACATATAACAAATGCCACTACCTCCTTCCAACCCACAGGATAAATTAAAAAATAAAAGATATTATCTACTTAGAGGAGTATTTCTTTTCATTGCCCACACTAAATAGCAAGATTTCATTATGTATCCAGACACAGAATGCAATAGGTTCAGTGGAATTGTTACAAAATCTAAGGTCTTCAAAGCTAAGGCAAAAAAGTAAAAAGGTAAGGAAACAAGGAAGGAAGGAAGGAAGGAAGGAAGGAAGGAAGGAAGGAAGGAAGGGAGGGAGGAAGGGAGGAAGGGAGGGAGGGAGGGAGGGAGGAAGGGAGGGAGGGAGGGAGGAAGGAAACGGGGAGAATGGGAAGAAATAAAGTGATTTTGTGGTTATATCATCTTGTTCTATCTTCCCCCTGTGCTGTATATCTTCCATAAAAATTGTAGTACCCAGAAAAAAAAAATACTGAATAGTTGAAAGATTCAGAATCGGATTCTAGTTAATTGAATTTACCCACTGACATCTTTTAAGTTACTAGCCTATTAAAAAGTATATACACACATACATCACTTTTAATAAAACTGTTTTAAATAAATACTAATTTTTAAATGTTCTTATTAAATATGCTTAGGTCAGTTTTTAGAAGTCACAGTTCTTCTTATATCAATATTCTGTACTTTTTGTTACCCTGAAGCACAAACTTAATTGAATTGTAAGTTTTCTTTTGTACAGAGACTAACATAGGTTAGTGGACACTATTCTTACTGGTTTATGTAAATTGATTTTGTATGACAATATGGTCTATGATGGAGATGAGGAGAATCTAAAAATGTGTACAGGTCTACATAAATAAAAGCTTACACTTTGACAAAAGTGCATCTGGCTCTTTAAATATTCATGAAAATAATACTATAAGGCCTCTGCTCTGTGGGGTGTTTACTCCCTTTTGAGGAGTTTAGTTCTGCAAATGTGATGGTAAAAAGGTTGGCATATGATGTTGAGTCATGCTATTGTGATGGGGGAAAAAAGATTCTGATGGAAAACGACATCATCTGTGCCTTTTGATTTTTTTTTTAAAGCATATTGGAAACAGATCAAAAAGTGCCACTTGGTGAATAAAATAAAATAAAATAGACCTAGCAACGTGAGGGAACAGAGACAGACAATCTGGAAGAATGTGCTAATTTCAAATGTGTCACTTTTAGAATTGGTCACACTCTCAGTTATATGACAAGGGCTAGTCCCTTCACTGAATGATCAGCTTTCAGGGATAGGCATAATGATCAATTTGCAAAATCAGTTATCCTGGATCATAAAGAACTCATGTTTGAGGTCCAAGTACCTATGTTGCTGAGAACCCAACTTTGAATTTCAGCAAGGCTATCTTAAGACTCCCAGCAGGGGTCACTAAGCTAATGATAAATATAAGCTCTATTATAATATAAAACAACCATTTCCATTGATAATATGAGAAAATTATATACATGATGTCAAAGAACCAGCCAGGGAAGTTTTGGATAAAAACACAGAATATTTCTCAGCAATATTTGGTATATATTCCTTGATGCTTAAAGAACACATCAAGCACAATTCCTCAGAGCCTTGGGGCTTTCTCATTCCTCTATGGAATCTCTCTTCCACCAGACATTTGGGTAGGTGGTGCCTTCACCTCATTTAATTGTGTCTCCAACTGCTATTTTCTCAGAGAGGCCCTGTCCTTCTTGACCGCTCAAGAGCACACACATCACTCTCTACTTCCTTATCATAATTGTTTCTTCAAAGCACTTTGAATATTTCTGTTATCTTCTTGGTTTATGTATCCGCTATATATCATCTGGCATGCCCCACTCCCCTCACTAGAATAATGAGCCCCTGGAGGTGGAACTTTTATCTATTTTTTTTCCTCCTAAATGACCAACATTGGGTCATGTACTGACTGGTACAGTAGGAACTTAATCAATATTTCCAAATACGTGGATAACATACAAACCAACATATGTACCATGTAGTTCCCACCTTGGAACACTACAAAAGACAGATGAGACACAAATCAGGACTATAAGACTGTAGAAGAGACAAGAGTTGACTACAAAATAATCGGTCGCAGTTCTACATCTGATTCAAACCAAACTGACGGATAGCAGAAAGACAAGATGTTCTTCATTTACAGAAACATAAGTGTTTAGTAGGAAACTTCAGTGAATTGATCAGATACTGGAAATATTAGTTTTAATCAAATCTCCCATTATTTGAGAAGTCCCCAAGGAAAAAGTCATACTGTGCTCCACTGTCAAAGACAGAATGTGAGGCTGAGTAGCTCACTGTCACAAACTCATATGGAATTTCTAGAGGCTGATGGTCTTATTACACTTTCATATTTATTCCTTCATCTCTAAATTCAGAGCATAGACTAGCACATCAGACACTTTCAAGATGAGAAATCATTTGTGAACTAACAGCACTTAATTAAATTTTTATTTTGCTCTTTTTTTCTTTTCCAATTATCACAAAAACATGGATGTGAAAATGCCCCGTTTTTTCTTTGCCTCCTGTTCATGAATCATAGCTTTAAAATATGAAATCTCCTTATGTTTTTTTAATTCTCCCAAACTTCAAATTAAGTATTTGATCTTGTTTTATTTTGTATATAGCTGAAAATAAAAACAAGCTGGGCAGGCGGGGGGACCTTACTCTCTAAAATTTTCAAACGTGTGAGATTACTTGAAATCATCAAGAATTTTACCTGTTTTCCATTTTCTACACAACCTCTATCCTAATAATAAATATTTAATTAATTCAAATATTTCTGCTTGACTTTCCAGAAAGTTGGTAACCATACATCTCCCTCCTGCTTTGACAGACTCATTCATTTTTTCCACCTGCTTGGGAAGGAGAAATAGTGGGAAAAACTAAAGAGTTAAAAAAAAAAAGGACACCCTTTAATGAATGTGTTCAATAGCTGACATGTCTTCTTTCTTTTTGTTCGATTAAACTGGCACATACCCAGCATGGCATTGTTCACTTTGAAGTGGCTTTCCATTGTTCCAGCCTCTATCAAGGCCTACTGACAGATGACCTATCAAATGCTTCCTCTTTTGTCTTCCAACCTCCTTACCACCCCTAATTTCTTTCTTTCTTTCTTTTTTTTTTTTTTTTTGAAAAGGCACAATCTGTTCACCCTGTGGCTCTTCCTTGTGAGGAGTAGCAGTTGGTAAGCCAGGGCCCTCCCAAAGCCAGGGGCTGTTATGCAGAACATGTCTGGATCCCAATTATCCAAGGAGAAATAGTGCATAAATTAGTAGACAGTGTTTCTAAAGCTGTCAGGGATAAATTGTTCTTATTTCCTGACACTGTCATAGGAAAGAAGGGCGATTCTAAGATAAGCTCTGACACCCCTGTTGCTCTTGAAGACGAAGAGACCCTCAAGTCTCCTGTGAGGTCTGAGCCAGGAATAGGCTTACAACAGACTTCCAATAGAGCTTTAGGAAACTGAACTGGCTATGTGGTTGGAAGGCAAGTCTCAGTTCAAAACTCCTAAGATGACACCTGTCAATAATAACAATTATTTCATTAATCGCCTGTAATATTGAAGCTGAAGCTGCCTGTATGACATATAAGTCTACCTGGCAGGATCTCCATTAGGGAGTGGTAGCAGGGATGAACTAACCCCTACTACCACTAAGTTACCTTTAGCTCTGGGAAGGCTGGTAGGCTGTAGCGACTTAACCAGGACTTCAGATCTTCCTGCTCACAAGCCTTCTGAAGGTCCCTGTCTTCATTCAGCTTGATCTTCAGTCTGGACAGGTAACTGCTCCTTCCATACTCTACCTTGTGACTGTAATCCTTCTTTTTGCCCCCCACCCCCAATTTGAGCCTCATCTTATACCTTTTGGTCTAATTAACACCAACAATTTATACAGAATTCTGTTATTTTCCTATTAGATGATCCACCACAACACCACATTCCTACACACCTATCTGTACATAATTATTTGAGATATAAAGACTTCCCATCAAAATACTTGGGGGGTATCTTAAAAAAAAAGTTTTCTTTTACATGTTAGCTCTTTAAATTATAAGCATATGTCATCCTGAAAATGAACTTCTGTGGAAAAGATCCTCTCGAAAGACAGTGGAAATGATGTGTCACAATTGGAAACTGGTGTGGTACTAATGAGTTATTTTCTTTTCCCAAATTTTGTGAAGTTTTGTTAAAACATGTTGAATGAGTAAAGGTACTATTTTTTTAATGTTTATTTTTTGAGAGAGAGAGAGACAGAGACAGACAGAGTGCTAGTGGGAGAGGGGCAGAGACAGAGGGAGACATGGAATCTGAAGCAGGCTCCAGGCTGTGAGCTGTCAGCACAGAGCCTAATGCGGGGCTAGAACCCACGAGCTGTGAGATCATGACCTGAGCCGAAGTCAGATGCTCAACCGACTAAGCCACCCAGGCGCCCCACGAGTAAAGGTACTATTAACAGCAGACAGTATCTGCATAGACAAAAATAAAATAAAATTTTGAATTGTACTAAATATTCAATTGGCAGAAACACAAGTCACAAATAATATCTCCTTTCTGCATTTCTCTTTAAAGGCTGCTTCTCTGCTTTGTCATATTCCAAATGGATGTAATGGGAAAGTAAGCCCCTTAAAAGAGCAAATTCCAGGACTGCTGTGTGTTTACCAACACTGAAGATCAATCATTTCATTTAGTATCAGATCTAATAAGTACCAGTCACATACTGGGAAAGCAAAACCTATTGTTAGTTTCTATGACTGTTCTTTTATTCTCCTTTTATGGAAACTTCACCATGCTTTCAAACAAATTGGAGAACTGAATATAAGTGCAGTATATAAATATTTTCAAACTAATGCTGGATTAATTTGAGTAAGTGAATGTCTGAGGAACAAAGTATGTGATTTAATTCTTCTTTTGATAATTTTGGCATCCTAAATCAAATGTCAGTTTCATAGCAGGGTAAGGAATGGCTCTCTCCCAATATAAACAAGAAATGCTTGTTTGGTTGCTGTTGATTTACACGAGAAATTAGACTTGGGACTTCCTTATGTTTGGCTGACTAAACTTCGAGTTTGTACTGAGCTCTAATTATCAAATATCACCTAGGCATAAGTTACTTTATCCTTACCCCTGATATTGCCACATCACTGAAAATACGTAGCTATTGTTTTTCAGTGGCTGGTATAAATCAGGCTCTGATTATCTAAACAGTTACAATTCACTAACTTCTGGATGACATCCAAACTCTTCAAGCACATCTGCTCCACACACCAGAAAAAATGTACAGCAACTAGTGCAGCACAATTCAACATAACAATTTAAATATTTTATATAATTAATGATATGTAATTAAACTTAATGTAATTACATTTGGGTTCTCTGAGGTAACTATTTTACAATTAGTGTTTCATCAACAAATAGCTTTCTGAGGCATAGCACAGCTCCTCCTATAGCAGAAAACCATACCCAGAAGTGTCCCTGTTATAGTAAATAAATTGTGAAGAAATACAAAACATTGTAGCTCATCAGCCACCAGCTTTTGATGACGTTAGAAACAAGAGGGCTTTGCATGCCAAAACCACATATCAACCTAAATGTTAACAGCCTGGCCTTCAGGTTTCTGGCAGTTGGAAAAGGGACAGAAAGGTCCAACCACTAGCTGGCCTTTCTCTAACTTTACATGCACAGTCAATTACCTAGAGGCCCATAAAGAGAAGTCAACATCCTACAGTCATGTCCCAAGAGCTCCAATAAAACTTGCCACTGGTCTGCCTTACTTACTTGGGTCAGGAGTTTGATGGGTCAGGAATTTGTGGAAGAGCAGCATCTGAGAGGCTGTCCTGTCTTCTGTGATGGAGGAAGGACACTTGCAGAGCATTCGGGTAAGGGGACTATCTGAAGGGAGTCACTCCATGTCCCTGGCTCAATTATACTAATGCCCACATCTTATGGCCATGATGACAACAAGGAGATAGTGCCCTTAGGATTTTTGCTTTGAAACATTTGAACCACTGAACTGATTTATAGAGCATATATATGACTTTAAAATACATCCTTTCCCCAAATTTGTTTGAGTTCAAAGAATACTAACAAATAGGCTCTTCCTCTTATATAGAGGGCTCGAGTATGTAGCAGTCTAGAATATCCCCCCAGACTTCCTCCTCTGAGACCCACTGCATCTCTGGGAGGAACTGATTTCTCTTCCACACACTACTTCTTCCCAGTCTTCTTGGGCTTGTCCATGCTCAAGATTGAGTTTCTTTTATTTCTTTCCTTTAAGAATTTTTATTAACAGCAAAACAATACATGTCTATAGCAAGAATGCCAAATTAAACTTCCAGGCTGTAATGATAAAATAACCATCTACTGACAGCCCTACTCAGATAAAAATTATACTTTCAGGAGTGACCACATTCAACTTTTATTGGTTCTTCTCTTATTCTAAATAAAATTATGATTTCTTGATTTTTCCTCCATTTTAAATATTATTTAATGACTTTCTACTATGGAAAGTAAGAATGTAGTTGTAGTTTTATGAATATTGTGTCCCCCCCATCTAAAACATACTTCCCCTCTTACTTTCTTGCAAGATTAATGTAGCATAATAAAAAATATATTAACTAATATGATTATGCCCATTGTAGGGTCCCATAGTATGCAATGATTAAATATGCTTTCTTACACAAATTTTAATTTTAGCCAGGACTAATGTACTTTTCATTTGCCTAATTTCCTATGAAATGTTCATTAATTAACCCTCTAAACTCTTCTTTTTTTTTTTTAATTTTTTTTTAACGTTTATTTATTTTTGAGACAGAGAGAGACAGAGCATGAACGGGGGAGGGGCAGAGAGAGAGGGGCAGAGGATGAACGGGGGAGGGGCACAGAATCGGAAGCAGGCTCCAGGCTCTGAGCCGTCAGCCCAGAGCCCGACGCGGGGCTCGGACTCTCGGACCACGAGATCATGACCTGAGCTGAAGTCAGACGCTTAACCGACTGAGCCACCCAGGCGCCCCCCCCCTAAACTCTTCTAGAGAACTAGAGCCTTATTTTCCAATAAAGGTAAACACATCAGGCTCCATTCAGGGGTGCCACCATTACCTACTCCAGCCTTAACTGCCTGCCACTCAGCTGCCACCTGAAAGCTCTCCTTCTAGCATCATCCAGAGAATTCCCTTTGCCTCTTTCCTGGATCCTGAGGCTTCTTTACTGTCTCCCCACCCCCACCCTCACTCCCACCCCAGCACACACACCACCCCCTTTTGGTAGAAGCACATTCTCAAGTAGCTTCATGAGGAACAATATAGAGGAGGTAAATTTTTTGAGAAATGAATGTTAAAAAACACCTTAAGTCTATTTGAAATTTGGCTGTACATAGAATTCTAGTTCGAAAATCATTTCTCCTAATACATTGAATGCATTCCTTCAGTGTTTTATCAGTGTTGCTATTGAGAAGTATGAGTCCACTTTGATTTCTTATTCTTGGTATGTGAGCATTTTTTTTCTTTCTCTCTGGACATTTTTATCCCTGAAATATTTATCCCCAAAGTTCTGAAATGTCCCTCGGAGTGACTCTTTTCTCATTTATTGTGCTGGGCACTCAATGTGCCCTTTCAATCTGGAAATTCATGTCCTTCTTGAATTACTTATTTTATCGTTCCCTCCCCCTCTGCTCTCTGGATTTCTTTGTCTAGAACTGCTGTTGTTTAGATGTTGACTCTCCTAGAACAGGGGTTCTCAAACTCTAGTCCACAGACCACTGCATCTGCATCAACTGCAAACTTGGTGGAAATGTGCCTTCTCAGGCAGCACTCCAGACCTTCTGAATCAGAAACTCTATGGGAGGGACCCAGCAATCTGTTTTATTAAATCCTTCAGGTGATTCTCATGCAAGTTATAGAAATCAGTGTTTCAGACTGATTCTCTAGTATTTTTATTGTTGTTCCTACCTTCCATCTTTTTTGGTCTTTTTATCTGTTGGTGAGGGACATCTTCAACATCCTCCTCCAATTCTTCCATTGTTTTTCATCCCTTATTTTTTTAATGTTTACTTATTTTGGAGAGAACGAGTGAACATGAATGGAGGAGGGACGGGGTGGGGCAGAGAATCTGAAGCAGGCTCTTCATTGACAGCCACGAGCCCAAAGTGGGTCTCGAACTCACGAACCGTGAGATCACGGCCTGAGCCGAAGTCAGATGCTCAACTGACTCAGCCACCCAGGTGCCTGGCATTTTTTATCCCTTCTATCAGGAAGACCAGGTTTTAATTTCTGAACACTTTGTCTTATTGTTTCAAAGTTTCCCTTCTTATTTTATAGCTGGGGGTTCTTGTTTTATGGTTGCTTTATATATAACCTCTCTCAGAATATTAATTTAAATTGTATTGCAGTCATTTTAAGGATTCTTCTGCTTCCTCAATGGTTCCTGATTCTTTTGTATTCCTCTCCATTTGCTGCTTTTGCATTCTTTATTTTAGAAGATTT
Organism: Panthera pardus; assembly: GCF_024362965.1. Lineage (NCBI taxonomy): Eukaryota > Metazoa > Chordata > Mammalia > Carnivora > Felidae > Panthera > Panthera pardus. The sequence continues at coordinate 66,281,069 of NW_026526710.1, read as the reverse complement.
TACAAGTATTTGGTGATCCTTAGATGTCCATATCTATTTAAAAGTGAATAACTGGATCAATCAGTCGATCAGTCTTCTGAAAATCTTGTGCACAGATGGGGCTTGTTGACTGCATGCTTCACACTTGCTGTTTGGTAGGCAATTCCTAAGGTCAACACTGTGGGTCCTTTCCTTTGGGCAGAGCAATTTCTCAGACAGGAATTCTCCAATCTCCTGGGCGGGGACTGAGAAAACATTGCCAGCATGAGAAGAGCCAACAGGATGGAGAGAGTTGTGGGATATCAGCATCCACTTTGCACACCTTTCACTAAGTTCTCCATTTTCTGTACAATCTCCCATCCTCACTCCATCTGTTTTGGGGGTCCCTAAATGTTGATCCCCTCTTATTTAAATCTCTCTAGAAACTGTGTATTCTCTCTTTTGCTGCACTTGAGGAAATATGATTGGTTACCTCTGTGGGATTATGGAATCTGTAGGTCTAATGTTCAATATTCAGTCCCACTCATTCTACTTGTGTTCTGTTTTCTTCTGCATCTCCACCATCAAAACAACCTGTTGCCTTGATTCCTGAGCCTTCCTGAGGTTCTGAGGCCACTGTGCCTTGTTTAGCATTAAGTTGCTATTTGCTCCCCCACAAGACTTGTTCCAATAATGTTGGCCTGATGGTCAAAGGAGAGAGCCTTGCTCCCTCAGCCTGAGTGAATGCCCAGTACAGAAACTCAAATCTGAAATTTGATGGTTAAGAAAGACCCTATAGATAATGCTGTTTTTTTTCTCATTTATTGTGTGACTGCAGTCACAAGTTTGGCCACCTTGACCCCAGGTGATCCTCAGATTCACTTTAGTCTCTTTTAGTTTGATTCCAAGGTGCTGTAAACTTGAACCAGAACAATGCAGTAACATGGGTGATTTGACAGTCAATATTTGTTCAGATGCCTCCCAGAAGCAGGCACTCATATAGTGTTTCTGCTTAACCTTCCTGTCCTGGGGACTTCATTACCACTTAGTCCTTTCAGGCAGTCTCCCTTTCACATTTAGTTACAGAAGGAAAGAAATAAAGAGGGAATAGGATAGAAGCATGTTTGTAAAAGCAATATATTTATGGAACTCTCTTTTGTTGCCAGGTAAATGTATATTAATTGAGCAACAGTGGGGAGAGATAGGGCAAAATAATTGGTGAGAACCTCCTTCATTTCTTCTTTAAAACACAAGTCTACGTAAAGGTGTGATATGGTGGAGTAGAAAGAACGCTGAGGTGGGACTCAGGAGATGTGGGTCCCAGATCTTTTCTGCCACTGACTGGCTAGCCAAGATTTAGCAGGCAAGAACTTCTGGATCACTTCCAAGTTCTAATACAACCTGAAAAGGTTAGACTCAGGCAAATAACTTAATCTGTGGATTTCAGGGATCAAATCTGTAAAATGGGAATGACAGACTATAAAGCACCAAATAAGTTTTCCATATATTCTTTATAACCTTATGTCAAAATTTTTTAGTATATACATACATTTATTATCAGTGGTTCTGTTGGTTGGGATGAAACTGTATTGTAAGTCTTGGAGAATCCCTTCCCATTCCATTTTTGTCTTTTTAGATTATAATTTAACTTTAAGAAATTTATTCTAAAACAAGAAATATATTGGGTTCAGTGGTTCAAAAGCATGTGTGGAGTTTTAGTGAAAGCATAAGTGGAACATAATTGGGAAGCTAAATTATTTAATGCATTCCAAAGCTCAGGGCATCTGCACATGTTCAACAGTTGCACTTGTTTTGGCCTGCTTCATTTGGTCCCTGACCATATGAGTTCTTATCAGAATGACTTTTTAGATTAAGAATTTAAAGAGTTTAAGTCAGTGATGCATTGCATAAACACAAATAATAAGAGGTGCATTACAGAATGCAAGGGAGCTTTGCCACCACTAGGCTAAGAGATTCACTTAGAGTCACTGATGGAATATTCTATAGGCCTGATCTAGGGAAGGTAATGAGCAGCTTCCTCCAGGCAGTAACATTTTTGGGTTACTTGGTCCCATTTCTTTTCTTTATGCAGTATCCTGGAGGATAGCATTATGGTCTTTTAGACTGTCATTCACTCCATAAGTGGGAGGCTTATTTCCACACCTTGAACATAAGTTCATTAATTTGTAGTTACTGTATGGAAAAAGCAAGTATCTGGCTATGGTCTAAACCAGAGATTCATTTTTTCTAGCTTTATCTGCTTGTCCTGGCAGTAAAGGTAGTTAGAAAGGTAGATTCTAGCAAATATTAAAATGCCAGGAAGTTTATCATGTGTGGACAATTGCCAAAGGGTAAAACTTTCTTCATTTCAGAGAGAGCTCTTTTAGTTTGTAGATCATCGTCAAGGTACTTTTGAAGAACTAGTAATACATTATATTGAATAATTAATGCTGATTTAACCTCCATAATGATTAAAGCTGTTGGTGAAAACAATTTGTAGGACCGTCGAGTCAATAAACTTCACTTGAGTGTTCAAATACAAACAGAAATATACTCTGAAGCAATAATTAGTCTTGTCCAGAATGGATGATCCAGGTAACCTTTTTTCACCTTTTCCACTCTCAATTACTATACAGAAAAACACTTGTAAAGATAAAACAAAAACAAAAACAAACTCTGCTACATTTACTTCTCGTTGAATGGAGTCTGCTGACTTTAAGTTGTGCAGCACTGAAGTGATGGGAAGTGACCTTTTAACCATGTCATGCTTCTCAGACTAATTAGAAAATAGCATTTTGTAATCATGATAGTGTAGAATGGGAAGGTGAGAAGAAGATCACCTTCAAGTTCTGGGTCACTGACACAAATGGAAAATATTTAACCTTTAGGTGTGACCACTTATATGCTTCTGAATCGGAAATGGTGAATGGGGTCCCTGATGTGCCAGGGTCATTGAGTTAAAAGGTTTTATGTAAAGATAAAAAGTGTTTTGTACAAGGGTCTGGTTATTGGATCCTCTCCTCAAAAACATAAGCCAATGACTTTGCATGAACCAAAGCCCTTTTGAGAATTAATTGCAACTTGAATGAAAACTCTGAGGATGAACCTTGTCACTGTGTCTACCTCTGAGTGAGGAGAGGAGACACATTGGCAGGGAAAACAATCACCGGTGTCTCAGCTGAATTAATACTCCTACCTCGCCCATAAATCTGTTTTGTGACACTGAAGAATATTCAGTTTTATTCTCCTCTGTAATGGATAACTCAAAATCAAACTCATCACATCCTGAATATAGGAACCATCCAGTGCCTGGGTGCTCTCTTTTTTGGCTGAGAGTTAGACAGATCCACCTCTAGTCAAAGAGAATCAGAAGCACAGAATTATGGGGTGATCGCGCTGGAAGTGTGATAATTAATCAATTCATCATTTTACACTGTAAACATTAAGACCTGGAGAATTTATGTGATATGCAAGGGATTACAGCTAGTACAATCCAGTTCATCAAACATAATATTTATGATTCCTGGCAATAATGAAAAAGAAGACACAGTCCCTGCCCATGAGGTGGTCTCTATACCATGCAGAAATAAGTGTATAAACATAGGATTACAATGCAATCTCTCCAGCCAACATGGGATTAGGACATGCATCTCTTGGCTTATCAGTGGCATTTACATCTACCCAGCTGTCTTTAACACACTGAAACTTGGCCTTAAGTGAAACAGATCTGTTTGAAGCAAGGCAGGCGGACTGTAGGGAAGGAAAACTTAACATCACTTCAGGCACATTGCAGGTATCCGTGAAAAATGCTGGAGCCCTGCTGGTTAAAATCAAATCCAGACTATTAATGTAAGATAGCGATCATCTGCACTGAGAAAACCTTGACCTTTGCCTAGGGGGCCCTCAGAAAATTCTTTCTAGTACAGAATGCCAGGAAATGATTCCAGTTAACACTGAAATGTAGCCACTGCCATGTGGTGAAGTCCAGCAGCATAATCTCCGTGAGCGATCCTCAGACCAAAAGAAGCCAGGAGGAAAAAGGATGCGGCCAATTGGAGCCTTCATGCAGAATGGGAAACTGCATTTGGCACTTGCTTCACGGACACTGTGGGGAACATCAGAGAGACTGTGGCACAGGGAATCGAGTGCTAGTCTCAGAACAGGTTGGTTTTTGTCTGAGCACGGACTTGATCCTGCTCCATAATGCCGGGTCACTCATTTTATTCTGCTCCACTACATTTTCTCTATCAGTACATAAGGGCAAAAAACAAAAACAAATTCTGATGGCTCTCAGACCCAGCCAGCCTGCATCAACTGCATTTTACCTTCTACAAGTGTGTTGGGCACAGAGTACAGAGTTTCCAGGTATCTCCTCAGAAGACAGTCACCATAGGACAGTGTGCTGAGAGATCTGAAGAGGACATTTCTGACTCATCATGGGTGGGGACATGCATTTTGATTTATTTTTTCTAGTAGTAAGGATGGATTTTTACTTAGTATGTTAATCTCTTAACACCATCCTCTTGGGGTAAACGATGGTGTTTACAATTAATAACAGGAATAAAAGAAAAGACAAAGGAAAAATAACAGACTATATGTGTAACAAAGTGTAACAAAGGCCTTTACCTTATTCTTAGTGTGTTCTTATCACAAAGATTCAACTGAGCAAGTGTCTCGAGCCCAGGATCACGATAAGTCTCCTTGCAGACCCAAGTTAGAGGGTAGTACTGGAAACCACTTCTGCTTCTCTTTTCATAGGCATGGAAGCTGTTTTATGTGTTTGGCAAGAGGCAGCAGGAGAATCAAGACGGAGACAGTGTTCTCTGCGGGGACAATGTATGGGGCCGTTTATGGGGGAGGGTCTTTCAACTGTTATGTCTTTGAGGCCCTAGAGGATGGAAGTATAGCAGTGATACTATCTTCTCCGACTAGTAGTCTCACCAGGTGAGGAGAGATCACAGTAGGCACCACGGAAGATGGTGGAGAGATGCCTCCCTCCAATGGTCTGGGGATGTCTAGGAGAAAGCCACACCACAAGGACATGAAGGACTTTGTTTCTGAAGGTCTATGAGGTCTTTCTTGGGAATGACAAAAACTGGTGTCTTAGGATCCTTCAGTTATTATTATTAAGGAACTATGTGCTCCTAGAAACACAAATGTCCCAGAGGTATAAAATGAGATATGATAAAGTGGAATTTTGCCCTGACATCATTTGTACCACAAATGTATGTGTGTATACATATAACACACATGGCCATGTGTGGTATGGCCATGTCCCTCTGTATTACATTAGTAAACATGCAAATGCCCGGTGCATGGGAGGGATGACATGGTGTTAGAATGTTTAAACTGAGATAGTCTGAAAAAGCCTCATGGAGAAAGTGGTTCTTGAATCACAGCTTACGTTTGAATATAGTTTAAACAAATGGGAGAGAAGAAAGGAATTTCAGAACAACAACAAAAACAGAGTAAGTAAAGACACAGATGTGTCTGAAAGAAAGGGAATTAAATGTGTGGATATATCTGTCCTGAGTAAAGGCTACATACCGGATAACTGGGGGATGACAGCACACTGTTAGAATAATAGAATACTTAAAGCTGCTCAACGGGGCACACCCTAACTGCACTCCTGCCCTCCGGGGTGTCTTAATGTATTGTTTATATGGAAATCCCGAATAACATCCCTGTAGACATGAGTGGAGACAGCACATATTTATTCTTTTTTGTGAGTGGGAAAGTTCAGATACAAAGAAAATCATTCACCTATAAGAACTAGGACAAGACACAACTCAAGATTAGAACCCAAGTCACTCACCTGACATTTTTACAATAAATTCTTGCCACCTACGTATGAGAAATGTACTCTGTCTCAAAGTCTGTTGTAAAGAATTGTGTGGCTTGACATCCACTTACTTGTTCACTTCATTATCTTATGAAAGTAAGCTACTAATTGCATTAACTTTAAACATTACATTTTACTATGTATATGTATATTGTATAATCTTTACTACATAATGCATTATATATATTATAATTATATATTGATATAATTGATATAATTATATATATCAAGACCCTCTGTGCTGGGCATGGAGCCTGCTTGAGATTCTCTCTTTCTCCCTCTGGTCCTTCCCTGCTTGCGCTCACTCTGTTTCTAAAAAAATTATATGTATGTATGTATGTATGTGTGTGTATATGTATATTTATATTTATATGTATACACACATACACACATGTGTATAAGTAAAATGTCTAAAATAGCACATTATATTGAAATATTATATATATTAACATATATTATATATCAATGTATTATATGTTCTATATATTTTTATATGTATTCTTCAAATTCACATATATTATAAAATGTATAATATATTGATGCATAATGTTTTATACAGATAAAATATATAATACATTGATATATATATATATATATATATATATAATTAAATACATATGTATATATATTTAATGGAGGGAACAGCAGGGGAAGAAGTCTATTTAGCACTTCCAAAAAGTCTATTTATGGAAAGAATTTCAGGGATATAGCCTATTCACGTTGGAATTTAAGGGACTAAGTAGAAGTGTATCATTGAAACTTCTTGAAGAAGTGTGTTTTGTTTTTAAGAACTATTTTAATTTTCCTCCAAGACATAATTTAGATAATTTTGTTAAGTTCTCATTGGAGATAAAAATGTACTGCTTTTATTTGTAATACAGTGCCTATGCTTTTGAAAAATAATCATTATTTAATGAATCTGTATATAAAACAGAGTCTATAGGCTCTTTTTAACACTGCCTTAAATAAAGATAAACATTTTTTTTTTGTTATATTTGGATGTTATCAGTAACAGGCAAGGTAAAACAATATCATTCCTTCCATGGCTCAGAGAAAACACTGAATCAAACTGTAGAAACTATTGTCCATTTTTTCAAGGTCACAGGAAAGGAAACTTAATCTTTTTTGTTTCAAAGGTTCCACTTGGATCCTGCCATTTTCAATGAAGGTAAGAAACACTACAGCTCAATTGTTCATTTGCCAATGCATTAAATAAGATAGGTTTCACCTCCTCTTAAGACTGCCTGACTCAATGTTCACTCATGACAGGTAGGCTCGCCAAGTCTCTTGTGTCTCACTTCAACCAAGCAGAACTGTGTTTTTCATCCAAAACAACTGTGCTTGAATAAATTTTAATTTACTGTTCTCGGTATATGTTTCCCACCTTCTCTTTAAAAATATTATATATAAATAAAGGCAGGGTGGTTGCTTAAAGGTGCAGGTGATTAATGAGTTAATGTGAAAAGATACAGATTTAACAATCCAATATGGCACAGTCACCTTTAGGAACACTTCAGTTCCATAACTCAGTAGGGACAAATTTATTTTTGTAGTATTATATGGAGCATTGAAGGCAGGGTGGTTTGTATTTATAGCAGCTGCAGATAAACAATAAAAGCAATTGAGTGAAGCAGGTGGAACAGACTCCATTGCTAAAAAGATGAGTTCCTAGTCTTAACACAATATGAAACATGTTCAAGTTATTGCAGAAACTTTCATGCCTGGAGCGTAAAGCTTGGAGTCTCTCACAATTTAGGTTCACAATTTAACCCCGAAGAGACAAGGAAGTATGTTATGGGTTGCATTGTGTCCCCCCTTCCCAAATTCCCATGTTGAAGTCCTAACCTCTAGAATCTCAGAATATGACTCTATTTGGAGACAGGTATTTAAACAGGTATTAAGTAAAAATGGGTTGCTTGGGGTGGGCCCTAATTAGATCTGGTGTCTGTATAAGAAGATAAAATTTCGACAGCAGGACGTGTGAGTTTGTGTAGGGTTGTGTGGGCACAGAGAAAAGACCATGTAAGGCATTCCAAGAAGGAAGCCGGAGCAAGGAGAGGGCACTCAAAAGAAACCACACTGTCAATATATTGTTCTTGGACTTCTAGCCTTCAGAACCATGAGAGAATGGATCTCTGCTGTTTGAGGCATCCAGTGCATGGTATTTTGTCGTGGGGGACCTTGCACACTATGATGGGGTGAAATGTGATGCTTCCTGCTCAGCCATGCACTGCTGTTTCCTAGTCTATGCTTCATTAGTCCTTTGTGTATATTTCAAATATGATATTTGTCACATTGTGTCATACTTTCCATTCTATTTAAATGAAAAACATTAACTTAAGATGGTAACAATTTTATATAACACTAAGAGAGAGAGATAATTGAACCATGGCACGATCCTTTCCTGTCACATAGAGTTTTAGTTTATACTTACTCAGGAGTTCTTTTGGACTTGTTTAAATAGAAATGTTTGTATTACATGTCACTCTGGTCATACATAAAAAGGAAAATACAAGCAAAATTATGAGTAAATTATTCCTAAAACTTTATATTTGAAGGCTGACAATCACTTTTTGAGTCAGAATTGTGGATACCTGTGATTTTTCCATATAGTTGTACTAACTCTCTGACATTAGAAACATCGGTGATATTATATTCCTTAAAACAGTGCTTCTGTATTCTGTCCAGAGCTGTTCTCCAAATCTCTGAAGTTAATCACTAAGGCTGTGTGCATGTGCATAGGCTATCATCATTATGTCATACCTTCTTCCTGCCCAACAATGACTGTATTTAAAGATGGCAAAATATGAAAATTTGTGTGCCTTAGAAGCAATGAAATATGATAACTCTATTCACTTTCCTCTTCTTCATTATCTTTCTATTTCATTATTCTTTGTGTCATCAGAACCTAGGCTAGGTCTTTGCTGGAGGAAAGTTCTGGATACTTGTGGATCACAGCCCCCCGGGGAAGTTTGCCTATGCTCCCATACTCAGTGCCCTAATGATCATTTTCTAAAAGGAGGACATGAAACAAATTCAAAAGAATTGTCCCACCACAGATTTTCATACCACCTTCTAACCAAACTATTATTGCTGTAGCTGGTGCTGCTAACACACACACACACACACACACACACACACACACACACACACACACATTCTTTACTGATCTTGTTGTAAGTCATTCTGGTTCCCTGTGACTCACTAAGGTAAGTAGGTATAAGACAAATGGCACAGCCAAACCCAGTGTTATGGACTCAATATCTCTCTCCCCCCAAATTCCTATGCTGAAATTCTAACCCTCAATGGAATAATAATAAGATGTGGAGTCTTTGCAGGTGATGGAGTCATGAGAGTAGAGCCCTCATGAGTGGAACTAGTACCCTTATAAAAGAGGTCCCAGAGAGTTCCCTCACATCTGCCATGCAGGAACAGTCAGAAGATGGCCATCCATGAGCCAGGAAGCGGGTTCTCACTAGACAGTAATCTGCTGGCACCCTGCTCTTACATTTCCCAGCCTCAAGCCTGGTAAGAAATACATTTCTGTTGTTTAAGTCACCCAGTCTATGGTATTTTTTATATAACAGCCTAAATGAACTCAGACACGCAGTGACGGGGAAGTGCAGTGAGGTGAAACACTCCCGTAGGAAGAGCCATGCAGAGCCGCACAAGTACCTTTGTTCCACTGTCCCACATTCCCAAAATCTTGCTTGACTCACTTGTGACTGTGTCCAAAAGAGAGCATGACATGGTTGGGTTCTTGAACCAATGAAAGGAACTACAGTGAGTGTACTGGAAAATCCAGAGAAATGAAAATACTCAGAAACAGGATCCTTCTTGGAACAAAATGGAGTGGGAGAAGGGCTGAGATTTTTGTTCTTTGCATTTGGAGGGAGATGAAAGGCATTTCTTTATCCTGATAAGACACCTGCCCTCAACCTGTACACAGCAACCTTGTCACACAGCTGCTCATGCGTATGTCCACTTTTACTCCAGTGTGGATGCTGTTAGCACCCTCCCTCCAGCTTTCTTCTGAGGGCTTTTCTTTCTTGGGCAATGAACATATGACTCTAAGGATAAAACCTGCACTGACTGACAAATTAGGTCTGAGTAAGACTCAGCCAGGTGTGTCAGGACCTCCTTCTTGCCTCTTTTGCACTTTCCCCACTCTTCTTAATTGAGTCAACTGAAGCACTTGTCTCCTGTGGTTGCACTGCACCTTCCAACCCAACCTTGCCCATACTGTGACCCCTCCTCCAATTCTTTTGAGTGCCATTTTTCAGGCTTCCTTCTCTGCAAAGCCTTTATTTCTCTCCCCATTTCAGTTCTCCCAATGTGAAGCCAGCTAATTCCTCCACCTCTTCTTGATGTCTCTACCTCATAGAACAGTGGTAGGGAGTGTCCATGTATCTTGTCATCCCTGATCCTATAGTCAGTTACTGGGTCAGCTTCGTCGTTGTATTTCACACCAGCCAAGGGCTGGAACAGAATGGACACTCGATAAGCACTAACTGAATGCTGCTGAAATGAATAAATGATGCATTTCCTTCACCATTTAGGAGTGGATAAATAACATGTATATGGTATGATTTAGGAGCACACAACAGATAAAAGAAGTAAACAGACTTCAAATACTTATGATATAAATATAATATCTATTGAATAAATGAAACATTATATTGACCCTCCTGTGTATCTAAGCAACCTTTTAAAGATATTATCTAATCAATATAGTATTGGGAATTAAATTAATCTTTAGTCAAAGTGCCTTCACTTATTTTATTATGAACAGATTACAAATGCATTCCTGGAATTACATGCAGATTTGTTGTGTAGACAGAAATGTACATTTTTCTGCATAGAGAAGTGGAAACAATAAAAAGGGTGCTGAGAACTGGAGATGGTGACATTTTTCAGAGGATGCTGGTAATGGCTGGGACGAGGAAACAGGACAAAGAGATAAGGTAATAGAAGGCAGGGGAGGAAAAAGGAGGGGTAGAAGGGAGGAAGGTAGGGGGTCTGGACAGACAACTGAGAGAGGCAAGGGAGCTCATCATGATGATGATCATGTTTATTATCACCAAACATTAATTCTAGAACCCTAACTATTGCCATTTCGTAAATATTTCTAAGAGTCAAGAACGGTGCTGGATACTTTACATATGGTAACTCCTTTTTATTTTAGTCCTTATATCAATAAATACCCTAACACCATTCTTGTGCATAAACCTCAGAGGGATCTTTTACTTAAGATTAGAGAGTGTCGGGGTAGCTCAGTTGATTAAGCATCTAACTTCAGCTCAGGTCATGATCTCATGGTTCTTGAGTTGGATGCCTGTGGTGGCCTCTGAGCTGACAGCTCGAAACCTAGAGCCTGCTTCAAACTCTGTGTCTCCCTCTGTCTCTGCTCCTCCCCCACTTGCACTCTGTGCCTCTCTCTCCAAAATAAATAGACATTAAAAAAAATTTAAAAAAAAAGTTTAGAGAGCGTCAAACCGTGATCTGTTGCCCTCTAGAGTCCCAATTATGAGCCACTGTGTGACTATTACATTTAATTGTCTTTTCCTTCTCTCTGATCATCAGGAACATTTCAGTGATGCTTTACTCCATCAGCTTTATTGGATTCTCAAGCCAAATTTATAGAGCTAAAGATGTAGAGGGTCAGTGGGGTCTTATTGGTCAATATCCTTTCATTGTGATATATGACCAGACATTTGCATTTAAAAGTCTACTCCAGACCAACTACTGTTTTGTTTTGTTTTGTTTTGTTTTTCCAGAAGCTTTGTGGAAGATGCAGTTCTGAGGAGGCAGTACACTTTCCTAAGTGCCTACAAGAGTTGTGTTACTACCAGGAAAAGTCTTCCTACTGTGGATTAAAAACCCAAGCTGGTAATCTTGAACCTTCCTTTGGGAGTGCTATTAAGAATTCATCCCCCTCTCTCCCCATGACACACTCCATTCCCCACCTCACTGATTATTAAGCTATTATCCACATTCCAACAATGCCAGAAACAATCAACACAGAGATAAAAGGTATACATTTCCAGGACATGGAATAGAGTTTCATTTACATGTGTAAGCTGAAGTTTCTATTTTGGCAACTTCAGGTATAGAGAGAAGTCAATTGGTCTATCCCTCCCTCCCCAGTGTCTCTGCTTTATTACTAATGTCTTGCTCATCATAAATCAAAATCAAAATATAACAAAAACAGAGGAAAGTAAACGAATAACAAGAAAAGAAAAACAGGAAGTAAGGTCTTCATGAATTCTGCCATGTCTGTGAGGATTTCTACAATGAGAACCCCTTGTGGGATGAAGTGGCATCATCCCTCATCTAATACAGAAAGATACTTTAAAAAAAGGAAATTTGAGGGGTGCCTGGGTGGCTCAGTCTGCTGAGCATCCAACTTTGGCTCAGGTCATGATCTCACGGTCTGTGAGTTCGAGCCCCCATCAGGCTCTGTGCTGACAGCTCAGAGCCTTCTTCAAATTCTGTGTCTCCCTCTCTCTGCTCCTCCCCCACTCATGCTCTGTGTCTCTGTCAAAAATAAACATTAAAAAAAAAAAAGGAAACTTGATTGTTTTCCAGATTGAAACAGATACAAATCCATTAGTTTGTTCCCTTTGTCATTTTGTTGTTGTTGTTGTTTTATTTCATTTTTTAATTAAAAGGCCATATCCAACATATGAAATACTTAGGAAAGATACAGAATCAGAAAAGGAATGCTTCAAAGCAACTATCTAGACACCCGCTCCTTTTCAGGACACTGAATCCTAGACAGATTAACAACTGTATGCTAAAGGTCTCCCAATCCCAAGGCATTTTTGTAATTATAGACTCTTGAAGTAATCTTCCCAGATGTTTTTCTTTTTCTTTTTTTTTTTCTATTAAAGTGTCCTTTATTTGTCCTCAGTGTTATTAATTTCCAAATTTTCCCCCTCTTCTTTCTTGTTTCTTTTCCTTCAACTCTAGGAAAAGCCAGAAATAGACATGAGAGGTTGGGGACACAATTCAGTCTCAAGTGCAGGTATATGAATGGAAACTTGGGACAACCAGATTTTGACACAGCCACTAAGAATTTTAGGATATGATGTCTTCCTTCTCTAGCATCTGTACAAAGTGGTACATATGTAGAATCACAAAGCTCACTGGTATTAAATTCCTACAGAAGAATGTTATTTGCATAGGTTCCAGGTCTGCCTCTATACTTAGCTATGTGATACTGGACAGGTCATTGAACCGAACTGAGCCACAGAGTTCTCAACTACTAAATGACAGAAACTGCAGTTTTATCTGAGTGTTTCTTTGAGGAAAAGGTCATTCTAGTCAAAGGTTTAACGACTGATTCTCTTGGGAGAAAGAGCCTTGATTGGCAGCGCTTACCAATTTCTGGGGTGTAAATACTCCATCAAATCTGTTGTCAAGCTACAAACATGATGTCACTGAACACCAAGTCAGAGGAGATGTGCACAGCTGAGTCTTGAGTGCTCGCAGGAGCTATTCCAGCACACCCTAACTCCCATCTATCTGTAAATAACACCACAGATGTTCTTGCCTTTAAACTTTTACTCACACATTTTACTTAAGCTGGAAAGTATTTTTTTTCTTTTCTCTGCACATCTAATTCCTACTCATAATTCAAGATTCAGCCTGAATACCAACTCTTCCATAAACATTTCCAGGATCTTTTACATCAGAATCAATTCTCTCTGATATCTCTAATTAGCTCGTACTCCATATTTTCTTGTAGTTATTAATTGCTTATAAGGCTATGTTTGTCCCATTTCCCTTTCCCCTGCACATGTTATCCTCTCCAGTGCACAGCAAAATCCCCTGAACATAGCAGGGGTTCAATCAGTGTCCACTGAATAAAATACTGACTAAAAGTACTTTGAAAAATATTACGAAGTCTTATCAAAAAGTGCTCCCCCCAACCCCTAAACTGAGATCTCTTTAAAGACAGAACACTAGTTTAATTCACATTTATATTCTTAGTATTCTGTTTGTGCTGGATAAAAGTTTAGAACTAGAGAAAACCGAACCAAAGAAATGATGTTTTCAAAGTGGCTGATTCAGGTGTTAATGGTGGAATCTCTGTGGGAGAGGCCCAGGTAGCATCGGGTTCTAGACCTACCCAAAGGATTTCAGTGTGTTGGGATTCTCCTGCTTCAGGCCTGCCCATGAAAGCAGGCTGACCACGGAATATTAGATCAGCAACACCAATGAGCCTTAGTTATCACTAGATGGCAAGACAGGACTAACAACACAGCTGTGAGATACACCTAGTCTCCTAGCAGGGAAGCTAGACACAAGGGAACAAGGGGCAACATCTTTCCTCAGCACCGTAGTTGTGAACAGAAGTAATCAGGCTGCAAGCTGGACCAGCAGAAGGAGTCCCCAACACACACATGAAATGTTAGCCTAGATGCAAAAGGCTGAAAAGGTGCAGCTGAAGCCTATAAGCCTGGAAGAATTAGGACTGAGGCCTGACATTCCCAGGAGGCAGAGAAGTAAAGCAGAAAAAGAGTCTGGCCTTATCATAAATGACAAACTCTCTACCAGCATGTTCAAGAGAGAAGGTCAATATTGAAGTTGCTATTCTGACTATATATGGAATAACATTTTTTTTAAACGAGCACTTGTAAAATGTTAATGTAAATGATAATTTCATGAAAACTTCAAAGGCACTTCAGAATGAATACAAAGCTCATTTGTGATTGTACTACAGGGATAAAACAGTGCCTGCCATTTTACTATGCGCTCAGTTAGGAAACTGAGGCTCAGAGAGGTTAATGACTTGCCCAAGGCCAGACTAGTTAGTGCATGACAGATCAAACCCACGACTGTCTGAATCAAACCCTTTCCTCCTTTCCACTAGGTCAGCCTGTGAACTGAAGCAGAATTATAGCTCCAAAACAATGTTTTACCCTTTTCATACATGGCTTACCTAAATCTGAAAGCAATTCCAAAAGCAAAAATACCTAGCTTCCAAATATTAATACTTTGAATAACATTCATGTGGAAGTAGAAGCACTTGATTAATTAAGATAAAAAGGAAGGTCTGTTGTAGTCAAGCCTCATATATTTTAAAATAGTGTTGTTCTGTCAGTCAAGTCCAAAATGGTGAATTTAGGTAAGTTTTCCTCGTTAGAGCTCATTCTCTGTCAGGAACTCACTGAACATTTGATCTGCCTGCTATAAATCTCCTAAGGCCACCTGGTAGATATAAACTTAGGACTGGGGCACCTGGGTGGCTCAGTTGGTTAAGCATCCGACTTCGGCTCGGTCATGATCTCGCGGTTTGTGCTGACAGCTCAGAGCCTGGAGCCTGCTTCAGATTCTGTGTCTCCCTCTGTCTCTGCCCGCCCTCCACCCCAACTCACACTCTGTCTCTCTCTCCTTCAAAAACAGATATAAACTTAGGATAGAAGAATTAAAACATGCCAATACGCTTTTGTTTTTATTCTTTGTGAGTCCCATGATGCACCTGGAATTCACCTTCCAGGTTCTTTGAAATGGAGTGTGGTAGAAACGTTATCCCGTGAGGACAACCTTTTACTCCATAACTTTCCCATTTCTTTTGCTTATATGTTTGTTGGCTTTTTTTTTTTTTTTAATTTTTAAATCCAGTAAATATATCATTATGCCATCTTTGAGAAATAAACTTTATAGTACTCTTCTGGGCATAGTAATTGTGGAAGTAAAAATTTGTCATGAATACAGAACTAGTTGGTTAATTTATGTGAATGGGAGAAGACAATTTAATAACCCTAGAACATTTCACATCCTTTCTAGGGTGAGAGTTATTGTGATTTCTTCCACAGAAATCTAGGTTATTTGCATGTTCCTGTCTTATCGGCTGCAATGAACTACTCGGGTTTAAAGCACTCTGTTTTTCGGCACACCGGTGCCCATTTGAATCTTGCCCATTTGAATCTAAGTCAAAACCTGATCAACCCAGGTTTCAGTGGTGCATACCAGAAAGCAAAACTCAAATACAAGGTCTCAAGAAAATGCAAGTGTAAAATTGATGGGTAAATCGTCTTCTTACAAAAACAAACACACAAACAACAGCCACAACAATGCACTAAAGAACGTGTATTCTTTTGTTTGTTTGTTTTTCCTAAATGGAAGATAAAATAGCATTCAAAGGAGATGCAGCCTCCTATGCAAATCTTCCACGGGGGGGGGGGGGGGGGGGGGGTCAATGCTCCGGAGTGTGGTTTTCAGAGCAGACTGTCAACCAACTCTCAACCAAATTCCACTAACATTTATACTAATTTTCAGTTGACATGGCCACTTAACCAGTTCACTGCCTCTAGCTGTACATACAAGCCCATGGAATTGATATTGATTGAACCCAAAGGGGTTCAGGGATGCTTACATGTTCAGTTGTGTAACAGATAGAAGGCTTGGGGCTTCTACTCCTGTTTTCTTATATCTCCAAACCT
The DNA here is from genome assembly GCF_024362965.1 of Panthera pardus. Taxonomy (NCBI): domain Eukaryota; kingdom Metazoa; phylum Chordata; class Mammalia; order Carnivora; family Felidae; genus Panthera; species Panthera pardus. The sequence continues at coordinate 66,264,818 of NW_026526710.1, read as the reverse complement.
CAACCAGTTACTAAACTAAGGAGTGGACATCCCTCTGTAGGAGGACTGGGAAACCAGGGACCACAATTAACTGCTGATGAGGAGTTTAGCAATTATCACTTCAGGAAGAAAAAAAAATAGAACAAAAATCATGTAAGCTGGTTTTAATTAATGTTGCCAAGGATGATGAATTATTGCAAACTCTAATATTCCACGATTTCTTCTACCCTTCTTCTCTAACTCTTTGAGAATAGAAATACAACGAGAATGTAAGTGTGGCATTTTCAGACTAAAACCCATGAAAATGTCCTTGAGAAGGTCAGCTATAAAGCATCCCAGGGCACCTGTGGTAACTGGGTCAACGGCTTGAAAATTTGGCAGGTAGAAAATCTTCCTGTCTAATCCTTTTCAGCGCAGGCATTCCTTCCTCAGATCACAACCCAACACTGGGACTGTATCAAATGGTCTGGAGACATTGATTCCCCCCACCTTTTAAGTGGCTTTCTGTCCATCCATAAAACATGTCTCTTTCTCTTTACATTGAAGTTTCCTTCAGCTCTTTATAAAACACACTAATGTGAGGAGTTTGCCATTTTCCATTTCTGACTGAATAATCCAACTTCCCTTTTTCTCAGAGGAAAATAGTTTGAGGAGGAAAACACCCAGAAATTTTCTTAAAATTCAGAATTTTTTTACAGCGAATACAAAAATTGAGAACAAAAGGAACAAGAAATATTTGGTAAGTGCCATATTTGTACCTAGTGTATTACTTTGAGTTTGAGGGAAAGCAGCATAGGATAGAAATGGTCTTTGCCCAGAGGGAGTTTAATTCTAGTTAAGAATTAGCACATACAACATGGGAGCAGCAAGGTCAAGGTCTCATTGATTTTTTTTTTTTTTTTTTTTTTTTTTGTCATCAGAATGGGACATGAGTCAAGAAGGAGGATCTATGTAGAAATATTGAAGAAAAATTTGCACTGGTTCTGCTGCTGTGAATGGCATGGAATGAAAACTCAATTCTTATGGTCTACAGAAATGTGGATAACTCTGTTATATTTAAAAACAGAATAACTGCCCTTTTAAATGTGTTAAATCTCTGCTTAAAAAGACTTAATTTTTCTTCTAATTTAAATCATAGCAATTTTATATTATGCTGAAGAGTGGGTGCATTTTATCTGTCTATTGAAATAGGATGCCTTTGGGTTTCTATTTCCAGAGGGTAAATTGGGTTTTCTTTCAGTCACTTGTTGCCTAGCACAGTGCTGTGTTGGGAGATGATTGTTCATTTTTTTAATAGCAGTGAGAACAAATTGCCCTACATCAAAGGGTTCATGGGTTGTTGGGAAGCAATGGAAAGCAATACTTGCAGAGATTTTTGAGCTTCTTGGAGAGAGGTGTTATCTGAATCAAAACCTGTGAAAAGAAGAATAGCTATAACATTTTCTGTCAGTGAGAAAGTATTGTGTTGTAAAGTAGTTTCTAAAGGGAAGAGTGCTCTAGACATTATTTGTCAAATTTAGAGGAACAAGACAAATCAAGGTGCTAGGAACCACTGGAAATAATATAATCTCCAGCAATGTAGAGAAAATAATTTATCACTAATTTCTATGGCCCCATCTTATAAGAATAGTAAGAGTAACGCCAGGAGACATTTAATAGAGCTAAATCCTACACTTCACTGGAGAATTGAATTACTGGGGTAGTTTCCAGTCCAGACAGATAATTTTACCACGGTGTATGTTTTCCCATTCTAAGCATATGGCAAGAAAAAGAGTTAAACAAGTTTCAAAGCCCCTAATGCCCTCCACAGTGCAGGGAAGGCTAGAAACAGGAGGGAAGAGAAGAGAGAAAACATTATTTAGCAGATCAGGATATCAAAGAAATAAGACATGGAGAAGTTAAATAAATTTTCCAGGTCTCCACCACTAAATCATGCTGTTAAATAAAACTAATCCCTCACTATAATTTAATCTGTAATAATGACTGTCATTACAATTCTGAAATTGAGCATTCAGTCTTCAAGGAACCATCAAAGCCATTCAGGTTTTTAATTTTTTTTCATGTTTGCTGTGTACCTTCATAAGTTATTTTTCCTATACACATGCTAATATTTTTTTCTGAAATTCAAACGATAATAGATTTTTCCCATTTCCCCATTCTATGATGCACACTCACTATGAATATTAATATTTTTCTAATACTTTCTTAACCAGAGTCATTAATATGATAATACTTTGGTAATGAATTTACAAAAATTCCATACAAATACTACATGTGCTAATACAATGAAATACTGTGGAAATAATATGCATAATGCATTAGGCTTTGTTACAGATGCCTGCCAAAAATAGTGTTTGGCAAACAGTAGCATGCTCGAAGAGTGCCTAACCGATTAAAATTTATTGCTGCTGATAGACCCAGGGCAAACACGGAACAATCTATGCTATTCATGCCCTGGCAGACACATCAGTTCACTGACTGCTCAGATTATCTCTGAAAGCTTCTGGACATCACTAAAATTAAGGAAGACACTTAATGAGATGTTTAATGCCGGGAGGAGTGACTCCTCCAAACAAAGGAATCCCCCTTATACCACAGTTCCATCTCCATAGATGTCGTGCCTGGCAAAGGGTCACAGCTCCATCGAGCTGCCATAGCCAGGAGTGCTCTGTGTACTCTCTCTGCCTCAGTCTAATCCTTGCATAGTTTCTTTGAATGTGAGGAGCTATACTAGCATTTAAGCACCGTCTTCCCTCCGTACTATTCCCAGGTTGATATCACCTAATGCTTTATTGTTTTGTGATTTCACCTTCCAACACATGTGGAATTTTCACCCCTGTGAGAAGAGGAGAGTGAGAACTATTCCATTCCCTGGAGCCATGTGGAAAGGAGATGGGGGGGGGGGGGCAACTTTCTAAAGACAGACTTTATCTTCTTGGGAAACTAGAATGTTTTCACTTTGACAGTGAAACCATTGAATATTATTGCAAGTGAACCAAGATTCATTGGAAAATGTCAAAGTTTGCTAGTTTTCTTAGACCTTTAACTGTTGTGGGTCTTTGGAGGAATTTAATTTAGTCCCATCAATTTTGCAGATGGACAAATTAAGGTGCATAGAGGGGAACAGACTTGGCCAAGGACACAAGCTAATGAGTGGCAGAACCAAGAGGAAAATTCCTTATGCCCAGCTCGAGTTCTTCCACCAGCAACACTGGCTTTTCTAAAGGAGGAAAAGACAAGAAAACCTTGGGCATCTTATGTGCCGCTTACCTCCTACTGCCACATCTCACCTTCCTGACCACGGGTGCTGGTTATGCCTTCAATGGCTGGAAAGAGAGAAGCTTCAGATTGAGAATAAACAGAAAGAATGGATGCTACTGATGAGCCCCAAATGGGGTAGGTTCCCAAATATGTACTTGGACAGATAGACAGACAGACTGAAAGACACACAAAATTTGGAACAAAATAAAACTTTAAGTCCTAAAGTCCATAAATGCTTTTTTAAATTAATTACTTACTTAATTAATTTTTACTGGCAGAAAGATTACTAATTTCCAATTATTTGAAAAATTTAAACTGTCCCTGAGGAAGGTCCTGGTCAGAAATAAAGAAAGCTCCAGAGATCAGGAATGGTTCCTGAAAGTGAAATTGAAATTAATCTCAGTTAAAATTTAGAAATGAAAAGGGCAACAGAGACCATTAAGTTTAGCAGGAATGAAAGGAGAAGTGCCATCAATCAGATGCTTTTAGAAATATAAACAACCTAGTAAAGAAGATTGGGCAATCTATAAAAATAAGCAGAACACAGTTATAAAGATCATTAGCAGAAGAGAAGAACAAACCGGAACGTGAAACCATAGGCATGCTCACAATCAGAGTACAGAAATTTAAGTCCTGAGAAGGCAGGATGAATCTGTTATGAAGGGTAACAGAAGGAAGGAACAGCCAATAATGAAATGACTAATGAGTTCAATTTTAGTTTATTTTAAATTTGTTGAAAGCTACCTGAGTAGAACAGGAATTTCAACTTTGAAGCAGTGGATACAGAGGTGCTCTCTAAATAGCAAAGCAGAGAAATTTCACTCTCAGCCACTGGATTAACACTGATCCTGTAAGGGTCCAGCTTTATACCCTGGTTCCTTATTCTGCCCCATGCAAGTCAATTTTCAATAAAAAATCTAGTAGGCTGTGCACTTACAGAACTTTAGTTTCACTCATTCAACATGTTTGTTGATTGCATACTATGGGCCAAGCATTGTGTTAACTACTGGGGATACAGCAATAAATGAACAAAAATTGATGTATTTCCTATTTTCTTGGATTTACAGTGTAGTTAAAGCAGTAACAAAGAAGACAGTATCATCCTGATGAATGTATACTCAAAAACTGAATTGTTCTCAGAGAGAAACAGCTCTATGACAAGGTGTGATAAAGACGAGCAGCATAGACTAGGAAGCAGAGAAGGACTTTTCTGAAGGAATGATGCTGATGTCTGCATTGGAAAGGTGAATGGGAGTTACCTGAAGGAACGGGCATGGAACATCCTTCTGGGAGAAACTGTACATGCAAAGGCCTCACACTGGAGTAAATGACTGCCCAGAGGGAGAGAAGACCCCATAGGGCTGTTTCCTCTATCTTAATGCTGTTGCCACAACACCCCACTTTCCAAGAAGAGATGATTGAGGACAATCTAAGAAGCATCTAAAATGCACTTGACCTGGCTGAGTCCTTCGTTTGGTTAATCAATATAGTCAGACATTTTTCCAATTGAGGTGAGGAGATCAGCAAATTTTAAAGCATAAACTAATTTGCATTGAGTTGAAAAACAAGTCACCCAACATACCTCATTTTCAGACCAATGGTGACAAAATTAGTTAAACCCAGCGTGAAACTGGAAGCCACAGCACAGCACAGACAAGCCTGACATATCAAAACCCTGGGAAGTCTTCCCATTCTGAGGAAATCAGCCAGACACCAACTTGTGAGAACAGGAAAAAAGGGATAGCCTCATAATAAAATGAGTATAAATTTTTTTCCTAAGATTTCTTCGGTGAGTAAGGCTGAAAATGAAAAGAACAATCCATTAACCGGAAACCCAGAAAGAGCCCCTAGCTGTACAAGGTGATGCCTTTCTCTGGACACTATCCATTTTGGAGACCTCTTGTTCAAATAACCAATTTTCTTTCTTTCTTTCTTTCTTTCTTTCTTTCTTTCTTTCTTTCTTTCTTTCTTTCTTTTTCTTTTTCTTTTTTTTTTTTTTTTTGTACATTCTCCCCCATGCTTTGTATTCCTTAAAGAATACAAAGTCAAGCCTGTGGCTATCATGTTGGCATAAGAAACATTTAACATAAACATGTAAATAACAGCTGCATATTAGCAACAACAAGTGACAGAAAATGATGCACCAAATGCATTCATTTTTAAGCCATTCCATTAGAACAAGTATAGTACACTCTCTCCCCACCCCATTCCACCCCAATCCCCTCCCTTCAAGCCAAATTTGCATAGAAAAACAGGCCTCCAAATGGCCAAGATACCTGGCAGTTATTAGGAGAAAGGAGGTCTTGGTGTGAGGGGCCTTTTCTCTAGGGTGCAATACTAAGGGGGGTCAATTAAAAATGAACAGCTAGAAACAGCACAAGGGCACAGCACCCAAATCTGCATAAGTTTCTAGATCTCAGTTACTTCCTCCAGGTAAGTGTTTCTAGAACACTGGCATTGGTAAGAAGGCACTGCTCAAAGGTCACATGCAACAGTAAGTAAATGGCCTTTTAAAGTCACAGGTGCTCAGCTCATGTGCATGTCATGTACTATGCACATGGTAGTTAGCTCACGTGACACAGAGGATAATGCCTGAATGTCACTTCCTGCAATCCTATTATTGTCTGTGCCAAGTCTCAGCTTCTCGCTGCTCTTCTTTCCCAAGAAGGGAAAATAGCAACTGTCCTCAGAGATTTCCCAGAAACCAATAAACATCAGCTTTATTTTGTTTCAGCTAAGCAGCACTGCCTTGATTTCATTCAGTTTCTGACAGTATGGCGCCCACCGTGTGCCTTCCTATGTGCCAGGCACTTGGCTTCATGATTTCATAAACATCATCTTAATTAAACTTCACACCAACACTATTGTTATATCTATTTACAAATGAAGAAGTTGAGGCTCACTAAAATAAAGTCAGTTAATTAAGACTGCATAAGTACAGTCCAGAACTGAAGTGGAAAGAATGAGATTTTGATTCCTAATACCTCACATTCTGAGAAATCTGTCAAGTTCTAAAGAATCTGATTCCCAGAATTCACAACCTTTCCCTATCTTAGTCAGTATAGAAGCCTCTTGAAGAAAGAACACCTAAAACTGTCTAAACACTCACTACATGTCTCCATTCAATTATAACTGATTAGGTTTCTAAGAGTGTATTTGGGTAAGTATGTTGTTTTTATTCCTGCATAGGTTTCATTCACATATCCTCTCTTAGTTGTTAAATTTGAAATATTTCATATGTGATCCTGCCTCACATTATTTGTGAATCTCCCATGCCAAGAATCTGGGTATAGTGTTCCAATGGACCAAGTTTGGGTAATGTTCACATTTCTATTTTCTTACCTAAAAATAAAAATTAAAAAAAAGCAAGAAGATCAAGGGCAATGTCAGAAACACACTTGGCAAAGCCAAAAGATTTGAGGATTGCCTCTTCCATTTTTAATCAAGAACTCTACAATGAATAGGAAGGGCAAGACTAGGAGAAAATACTGAACATAATATCCCAATGGACAAATTGGTAGATTATGTGTTGCTCTACTGTGAGATTCTTGCAAAGTCCCGTTACTTCAAATTCCTTCCAGATCTTGAAGAGACAGAATTATTTGAAACTGAGCAGACACATTTCCTCCTTGATCTCCTTTTTCTCACAGTAATATCAGCCTGGTGGCATCAAGTTAAATATATTTGTTCAGTGACACAACTGAAAAAGAATGGCTTCAGAGAATGGAAGGAAACCTGTGTTTGGGTGGTCAGACACTGCCTGCGCGTTGGCGCTAATACACAACAGACATCCGTCATCCAGTTCTCACAGAAGCCCACTTTAGGTATGATCAACTACACCCACAGTGTCAGGGGCACTGTGCAATGAAGTGACACTGAATGTGAGGCAAAGAGGCTATCGCTGAGACCAGCTCTACCAATGCAAGATTAGATTCCACTTGTAACATGGTTGTCTCTCTCCTCCTCCTGCTACCTGTAAATCTGCCAGGCCAACTTCTTCCAGGTGGACCTCTGTTCTTGCAGGACTCTGAAGCTTTATTTTGGTGAACTGGGGGATGGGGGTGGGAGCGGTTATCACTTGGAGGAAAGGCACATTCACCCACTGTAATTGACCTACAAGCCCACATTACCAACAGTCTGCGGTAGTAAATGACTACATGAAGTGGTTTCACACAGATGAAGGCAAGCTTATAACAGGCACAGCTGCCTAGTTTATTGAAAAACAAACACTATATATCAAAATATGGCTGCTAAGGCAATGACATATTTAAAATAACACTTTGCTTACAGTGCACAAGGCATTAGATGGTGTCCTCTTGAACTGGTTTGCATAATAGTACCCTAATAATGATCATAATTGTGTTTGGAATTTCATCATAAAAAAGTTTACAAGTATGTTAAATTTGTAATAAGCACAGAGCAAATATTTCTGATGATTTTGTTATTTGGAAAGAAAAAATAAAATAAAACAGTCTCCAAAGTCACCCTAACTGAAATGCTCTAATTTAAGAAGAATTCACAGCAAAGGAAAGATGTGATCGCTTTCCACAGTCGATACACTCTTAAACATGGAGATAGATTATGAGAAGTGGAAAGGTTACAGGCAAATGTTTTTTCCTCAGAACGTTATATACACACATCAAATATCTCACAAAGCACAGCCATCATATTACACAGAATGCCAGTTTCCTGAAAGAAAAAGAGGGTCTGAGGGAACTAGGTATGTACGAGACACCAGGGAGGATTCTGGGACACAGAGAAAAGCAGGGAATGACTGATACAGGACACTTGAGTGTCCCTGGTCAAAGTGACACCAGAGAGTAAGTGAATTATGTAGAGTGGTAGCACTTAACCAGTGATCAGACGCACTTCCAAACTCAGGCTCAAAGGCCAGAAAAATATAAACATGTGTGAAAACTGCCTTCTGTTCACTTGGAAATTAGCATTGGTTTTCTTCTCTGCCCCTCAAGAAGCAGCCTGTGGAATGGGTTTTGATGTCCGCGGAGAGAAGGAGATTGTTCTCTGTAGGACCAAACTGGGGAAGCTCAAGTAAACAGGACTGACTTTATACAACAAAATAATTGTGGTTATGTTCTCTTTTCATACACACACGTTATAATCCTACTATGCTCATTTCACATGTAAGAAATCTGAGGCCCAAGGAGAAGTAGTAAATTCTTTGTCTGACTATCAGCAGTGTTGCTGTCTCAGTCTCACCTATGCCCATGTCTCTAGTACTGCAAAGGCATCTTATCCATCCCCAGAATTAAATGAGCAGCTGCCTCATTCCAGGCACTGTTCTGGGTGCTGGGAATACAGCAGTGACCAAGACAGCCCCCATCCTTACCCTTGTGAACCTCATTTCTGGAGGAAGGGGGTGGCCAACAGTCAAATAAAACCACAAAATAATTGCAAATGGCGAAATCGCTGTGATGGACACAGAGATGGTGCGACCAAGAATAAGTGAGGCTCTACTTCAGATCACATATGTTGACAGAGAAAACCTCTCTGAGGAGGCAAGTTTTAAAACAGGAACTCAAAGACAGGAAAGCATATGAAAAGCTCTCCCAGGGGCTCCTGGGTGGCTTAGTCAGTTGAGCATCTGACTCTGGATTTCGGCTCAGGTCGTGATCCCATGGGGGAGCCTGCTGGGATTCTCTCTCCCTCTCTCTCTGCCCTCCCCTGCTAGTGCATGCACATAGCTTTCTTTCTCTCTCTCAAAATAAATAAATAAACTTAAAAAGAAAAGAAAAGAAAAGAAAAGAAAAGAAAAGAAAAGCTGTCTCAACACAAGGACCCTGAAATGTATAAAACAAACAAACAAACAAACAAACAAAAAACAAAAAACAAAAACCTGGTGCATTAGAGGAATAAGAAACAAGTCAGTGTGAGGGGTATGGTACGCCCCGCACTGAGAAAGAAATGGCTCATACTTGTCTAGAGGAGCAAGGGAGGCACCAGGCCCTATAAGGCCCTGGTGCAGAGTTGACCTTGCAGATGTAGTAGACAGGAACTAAAAGGTTTTAAGAGGGAAATAATCTGATTTAAATCTTATAAAGCTTGTTCTGGTTGTTGTATGGAGAAAAAATTGGGCGTGGCCAAGATGGGGTCCAAAAAGAAAAGCAATTGATGCTGTTCCAGTATTCCAGTAGGAAGACTAAATAGCTTGGACCAGGGAGGTAGGTGCCAGCAAGGAGGGAGGTGGAGAGACTAGAGATAGGTTTTGGTGGTAGAATTGGGAGGATCTGCTTGTGAACTGGATGTGGGGAACACAGAGGTTAAGAAGAAAGTGATGTTTTTGGTTTTCCAACTGTGTGAAACCCATAGGAAGAACAGATTGTGGTGAGAAAACAAAAGTTGTGTTGTGGACAGAGCCGGGGATATTTATTAGGCATGTGGAGAGGTCATGGTTCAGTTGGGTAATTTCGGGACTGTGAGGAAACAGGCAGCACTGGAGAGAAACATGCTGGCTGTCACTGGCTTCTAAGTGTTGTTCAATACCTTGATGCCAATTAAGATCACACAAGGGAAGCTGTATATATGGAGAAAAGAGGGTCCAGACCAAGCTCTCTTGGCAGCAAATATGAGAAATCAGGTGTAAGGAAAGAAACGAAGAGAGAAGACAGAGCAGGAACTGCCGATGAAATGAGAGACAGGAGGGTACCTTCAAAGTAAGTATGGCAAGAATGTGATCACCTGTATTAAAAGATGCTGGTCTGCGAGGCAGGATGGGGAGAATAGACAGTGATTCAATGCGCCAAGGTCCCTGACAACCCTAAGAAGAACCAGGCTGAAACATATGAAGGGTGGGGCTGAGCAGGTATGGGAAATGAGGAAATGCAGGCTGCTTGAAGACTACTCCATCAAGAGGCTTTGCTGTGAACTGGAGGATAGATCCTGGCCATGTCTGTGGTGGGGTGTAGAATCAAGAGGTGGTTTGCTTGTTTCCTTTTTTCAGTTTAAGATGGGAGATACCAAAGCATGTGAGTATAGACATGCAGTAGAGAGACATAAATTAATGAACTAAGAAAGAGAGAGTGGAAATTAACAGGGTGAAGTCAATGGAAAAGGTAAGAGGGTTAAGGACCGTCGCGTCCAAGCTGTAAACTGACCTTGTAAACTGCTCAGTAGCAGGGCACATATTTGTAACATAAAGAAAGGCAGGGAATTTGGGAAGAGCACATGGAAGATACTCCACGGTTCTTAAATTAATAAATGAATATATCTGCTTCTCTCCCATGATCTAAATAATTTAGGAGATTTACTAATTTTATATCACTCAAAAAAATTGCTACAGCTCGTAGCTCTCCCTTTTCTGAGCTCACATAGTACTCTCTACATGTACCAACTGTCACTTTGCATGGATCTCTTTGTTCGCCTAGTTATGGTTTTCTTGTCTACTTGATGAGATGTAAAGGCCATCTATACTTCTGTGCCTCCTGACATAGTCATCATTGAATCTATCTATCTATATCTATATATCTATAGATATCTAATATCTAGATATAGATGTTAGATATCTATAGATATCTAGATATCTATAGATATATAGATATAGATAGATATAGATCTACCTATATCTATAGATATAGATAGATAGACAAATTGAAGTCAGTTTTCCAAGGTCCTGTCCTATAACACCATTAATAATATTAATGTTGCTTCTAGCTCTAATATTCTTTCATTCTCAGGCACTGTAAACATGTCTTATGGTCACCAAACCAATAAATGTGATTAGAATGCCTTGAAGCTTCCAGCTTCTGATCCTCAATCTACTCATAAGAGTGTTCCAACAACAACAAAAAAAAGGGCCTCAAATAAAAATTACAAAACCCCACTTTAGTTTCAGTGAGAAAAACAAACTCCCACCTAATAGTAAGATTTTTTTTCTCCATAACTAAATTTCTACAGCCTTTATTATAAAACTGAAGCACTAGACATTTTTCAGTATCACGACTGAAAGGTAATGAGTCTGCCCATCCTACACTAAACTAAGTAACAAAAAGAGACACTGTTTTACTCATACTTTCATCAAAGGTAAGTGCAAAATGGAAGAGAAGGATTAATTTATATTTGGATATTTTTATTTGAATTAATTTATATATGGAATTTTAATTACAGGATGCAAGCCTGTGATTGATTTAATTTTGTTTCAATTTATGGGATGCACTTGGTTAATAGCTTGCCTTTGAAAAAAATGCTTTATTGAGGGACCTCATCTGTGTGATTTACTGTCTGAGGATATGTTAAATTCCTTTCATTACATAAGAAATCATTATTTGCCCTTGAAGTTGAATGCATTGCCTGGGTGGGGAGATGATGCCAATCCTATCGTATAACCTACTATTTCTGAGGAAAGCAGCAGATTTAAAAGAAGCCTTGTTTGGCTTTCTTGTCATAAACCTCTTTCTCTGTGTATTCAATATACACATGTGCATTGTTGATTAATGCTCAAATCCTTGCTGACATTATGATAAGCTTTAAAGCAATCCTGCCTTAGAGAGAGAGAAAGAGAGAGAGAATGAGAGTGAGCAAGCACACCTTTTTCTACACTGAAGGTTAGAGGCAAAGGGAAGAAGAACTGTGAAGTAAGAATTGAAAGGGAAGACCTGAATATTGAAAAAGAAAACAGAACATAAAGGGAAAGAATACAACCCAAGGAAGCATCCTTGAATAACCTTGTTTGGAAAATTGTGGAAAATAAGCCAATCTATGTAATCCCGTTATGAACTGTTAGCTTAAGGCTTTAGTCACAGAGAAACTGTGTAATGAGATTAAACCACATAAGAAAACATGGTTGTCTGTTGCTCCTTGGAAGAATAAAACAAAGAAAGCAATAAATGGACAATTATAATCCTGTGCCTCTCTCCCCCCACCATTCAGAAACAAAACAATTAGGAAGGAAGATCTCCTGATAATGCAAATGCCAAACTCCAGCCTCTCCCAGCTGTGCAGTTTTGAAGAGAATGCATCTGCTTTCATTATTCACTTCCTAACGCTCTTTTTATTATGACGGAAGAATGATGTGATTTTAAAGGGAAAGACAAGTTCTGCTGATGATTCCCTCTTACCTGGAGTTCCCACGATCGGTACCTAAGAAAAAGTGTGATGAAAATATTCTAGTGTTTCCTCCTCATCCCTTAACTCCAAACCCTACAAAGTTTTCATCTTCTTTTTTAGGTGCAACTACGTGGCTCTGCCATTGTATTGTAGCCATAGGCATGAGAAATAAATGCAAGTGTGGGTGTGTGCCAATAAAACTTTATTAAAAAAAAAAAACAAAAAACAAATGGCCAGCTTTCAGGGTGTAGTTTGAAGATCCCTGGGTTAAAAGATGAGAGAAGGGGAAACAACTGGTAGGACATCTTACAGTAAATTAGGGCCCCTATAGTTTATTCATGAATTTATTTTCTTTACATGTCTTGTGAATTTAAAACATGGATCTGTCACTAAGGATGCTGGATACATGAAAATGAGAGTAATCATGAACAAATATTCCTGTTACGATCACCTTTTGTTATCTAATCAGAGGTGTGCTACTGGAGGAAGTGTGATAATAAGGGGTGATGATGGAAAGAGAAGGCTTCTAATCCTCCAAATGACCTACAAGGCATATGAATCTATTAATAGAGATGATATTCATAGAGAATACTTGCTCTTATAGTTGGACCCTGGATCAGTAGCATAAGAATCACCTGTGATCTTGTTAGAAAATTAAGTTCTCAGGGCCACCCCCACCAAGTCCCACTGAAAAATTCTAAGAGTGGGGCCGAGAAATCTATTCTAACAGGCCCTCCAGATGATCTTGATACTCAAGTTTTAGAATCAGTTACTATTCTAGAAAATCTCTTTTTCAGCTGCTGAGTACATGTGTTTAAATAGAATAATGTTATCAGGATTTCGTACATTCCTGTGGAGAATTTTTGGATTTTAGTAAAGGAAGGAAAAAAAAAAAAGAGTAACTCAAAAAGGTGGTAAAAAGTAAAGTGTTATTCTGAATCCTGGATTATAGCTTATCTGTATTTGAAGACAAATTTTACATTCCATATGTGTTTAGCTTCTGACCTCTTTCTTTTTGCTGCTAATCTACTTTTAATCTTTCTCTTCTGTGAGTGTGTTCATAAGATACAAATAGATTTTTATTATTAACCAAGAATAGCAGAATGTAGAGAGTAAACCCATTATACTGTATAAAGTACATTCAACTCTAAGTCAAAACCCAGCAAGCTTAGAATTGAGTACTGTTCTGGATGAGCTATTTTTCACCTTTATGGCAATGCAAGTAATTCTGGCTACATGACATGAAGCATGAGTACCTCTTCAAAAGAAAGGTGTGAGAAAGCCTCAGGTATCATAATTATCAGCTCCAAGACAACCCTGGTCAAAAGCAGAGAGATCTGTAAACATCCAAGTTCACAGTCTGAATTGTGTCCAGATGGGAATCAATTGCCACATAGTACCTAGAGACATAATAAACAGAAGTGTGTGCACAATGGCAAGTGTCCTTACTCCCTCCAAGCTGATCAGATGGTCAGTACGATTGCCTTCATGCTAAAATGCACTCTGCTTTGCAATTACTCAACTGCTCTGCCTGTGGCCAAATCCTGAAGTACAGAAAGTGCATCAGAGTGAGGTAGGAAGCTTTGGGTAGGAAGGAATAAGGTACTCTGGGTAAGTGAAGGAAGGGAGGGGAGAAAGACAGGACCTTCTCACTTAATTTTCATATAATGAGCCCTCCAGAGACCCCAACTCTGCTGCAGACTTCCTCCTTCGGCAGCCTTCAGAAACAGAGGTCTAATCCCCTCTTCAAACTCAAGTTCCTCGCCAATGCAGCTATTTTAGCCATGTGACTAAGCATCTCACATTTCTACATCCATTTCTACAGGACAATCGTGTTAGAGGAAAATCGATTAATTCAGTTTGCTGGATTGTCAGCATTTGGAGCCAAGCAGGATCTAAACATATTAACCAAAGTTAAACAAAAAAAGCCATAGTGAACGTCCACACCGTAAATGTGGAAGTAGCTCTTAGCAGCCACAAGCCATGCTTTATAAATTCCATTCACAGAAGAACTATCCTGAAGCATGGCAAGGTAGTCTCCATCCAGAGCGATTGTTTCCCCACCACTTCACCCAGCCTTCTTCTGATCAGTACTGGATGGAAAAAACAGGAGAGAGAACCAAAAGTTCTGGGGAGCATCACCTTTTTTTGGAAAATTCTGCTTTGAAATTTAAAATAAATAATTGGCCTTCAGCATACAGTAAAACCTCGGTTTGTGAACATAATTCATTCTGGAAACATGCTTATAACCCAAAGCACTTGTGTATAAAGGAGAATTTCTTCATAAGAAATGATGGAAACTCAGATGATTCATTCCACAACCCAAAAATATTCACATGAAAATGATCACAATACTGTAATATGATACAAAATAATAAAATACAAAATATAAAGAAAAATAAACAAATGAAACTGCACTTACCTTTGAAAACCTAAGTGGCTGGTGTGAGGGAGTCAAGAGAGAGGAGGGTTATTGTGTAGAATGACTCACTATCACTAACGGAATCACTATCACTGCTATCGATTGGTTCAATGGAATCTTTTTCTTTTCTTGCAACTTTAAAAAGGAACTACCCAATGACCTAGAATGAAGCAAAGCATTCCTAAGCTGACTCTTGTACGGAAAAACAAAGGACTGCCCATAGATGCTTTGAAGTGACCAAAAACACACTAGTGCCAGTTGTGGGCACCTTGCATCTGAAAAATCACTGATTTCTGCTAAACACCAGGGCCTGAGACCAAACATCCGAGCATGGGAGATGATCACCCACAATCCCGCGGCAAGAAAAGAGAGAGAGAAGAACCAATGGCTCAGTTGTGATCATGTGACGTTTGGAGTCACATACTACTTGTATTACAAGACATCGCTCACTTATCAAGTTAAAATTTATTAGAAATGTTTGCTTGTATTGTGGAACACTCGCAGAACAAGTTACTCAAAATCCAAGGTTTTACTGTAAATGCAGCGGCCGAGGCAAATCCCATGCTTGCATACATTTTTCACTAGGTCATTTCCTATGTAATGCTTTCCACAGCACAGAAAATGATGGTCTATTCTATTTGTACATATTAAGGTCAAATAACATAGCTATCTATTTTTTTCTCAAATTATCTACTTAAGACAGAGGGAAAATACTGCAAAGAGGGGCCAAAAAAATGTAATATGACCTTAAATTAGCTCAGGTTTACCCTGAAGAGTAATTCAAAAGGTTAAAATAAATAAACAAAACCCTAAAAATAAAATTTAAATGAAGGTCAAAACAACCCGGGAACAAAAATTTTAAAAAGGGAATTTTCTTCACAGAAGTATGCCAGCTATTGTCTACATATAACCTTAAATAGGTCTTATGGAGAGTGTTAGCTAAGTAGGAATTGTATCACAGAACCCCTTGAAGACGGGTTAATTTGAACATAGTCAAGACATTGTCTATGACTATCATCCGGTAGTTATTGAGCCAATGTCTAGAGCTTGTAATTATAAGCTAACCTGTGAAGCACCATGGAGAGTTCCAACAAGTCAAACTCCAGTTACTGTAGCTTTCTTCTCCCCTCCCCCAGTAATAGGAAGCTGGACTTGTAAGCTTTGTTCATAATTATCTAATCCCTACATTTCATAGACATGGAAAGTAAGTGAGAAGTACAGAATTTGTCCAAAATTAGACAAGAGGCAAGAATAAATTCAGTTTCTAAATCCAAGGCTTTTCCAGAAAAGCATTAGACCAGGAGGTGGGAGACAGTTCCAGACCTGCCTTAGCCATTTAACTGACTGGCAAATCCAAAAATCAATGGGGATCATAGTTTCTTCATATATGTTAAGGGGTTGAGAGTAGGGAGGACTCCTTGGCCTTTCTAGTTATACCTACAATTGTGGTGAGAAGTAGCCATTTAATCCAAGCATCCTAGTTTCTGGTATCTTTTCTTCTCACATAGTAGGTGGGAGTATTAATAATGCAGTCCTCGGCATTAATTTATGACTGGGGTCTATGCTGGTTCCCACTGGGGGGCAGTTGCCTTTTCAAAGAAAAAAGTTATCAGAAAGTGTTGTGACAGGAGCCTTAGATTTTGTGTGGAGAAAATTAATCCATGTGCCATTGCTGGCTTTCATGACACAAAATGCCTTATTCTTAGCAAGGACAAGAATTTATATAAAAAATTTATATAAAAAATATTGATTTTTTATTTTCATTTTTGAAAGGTTTTTGACAATGTCTCATTTTATAGCCTAATATTGGTGAAGTGAAAGTAAAGTTAGTTGGATTTGTAATAAGTTGGGTTACTGCATCAAAAAAATATTGGCTAATGGAATCACTCATACTCAAGTGAAGTGTTTCAAGCATTGTGAACTCCAAATGTTACCACTGTTAAGTAGCTAGCTAGCTAGCTAGATAAACTAAAATATTTTTTAAATAAAAATCCAGAAGCAATTGTCTAGTGAAGTGAAGGGGAGCTCTCTCCTTGTTTGTGTTTAAATGCAAATATTTTTATGAAGAACACAGTCAAATTTGTAGATGGCCAAAAAACAAAACAAAACAAAACAACCATCTGGGATCTCAAGCACCTATACCTGTAGCACATCTAGGACGGACTGTTTTGTTTAGCTATCCGTCCCAAACAAAATTGCCAAACATACGAACAACATTGTCAAGAATCTCCCTCAATAGATTAAAACAATGGATAAAAAAGATGAAATGTAGCAGAGATAAATGTAAAGACTTATTTTTAGAGTAAGGAAGAAAAAATCAATTGGATAAATATAACCAAGAGAATCCTATCTTGACAAGTAGTTGAAGTGAAAGCTATCTAGGGAATTTGTTGACCAAATGCATTAAAAGTCTAAGGGGCTTCTTTGAAGAAGCTAAAACAATAGCTGGTATTAACAAAACACAACCTAGAGAATAAAAGATATTAGGACATAGCTGGGGAATTAAATTCTGAGCATTAAATTCTTACATGGCACCCGAGAGATTAAAGATTGTTCTAAGGAAGATGACAAGGATAGTGAGAACAAGCAAAGCTATATTGTTTGAGAAATGGTTGAAGTAAATGGTATTGTGTACTTTGCAAAGATGGCCCAGTAAATGAATAAAAGCATTTTTATAAAATTTGATGAGGAGCTTTGGGATGATGATTACATTTATTGGTATATATCCAAAAGATTGCTTGGGACCAATGGGTTGAAGTTAAAGAGGTGCATTTTTCTTAGCTATATACAAAGATGTTGCTATTGAGTCTTCAACCAGGGAAGAGGTTATACATAACAAGTAGTTTATTCTGCATCATCTAATGCATAATCATGAAGGCTGTGATCATGATTCAAAAAAATAAAATAAAATAAAATAAAATAAAATAAAATAAAATAAAATAAAATAAAATAAAATATAATTAAATTAAAAAAAATAAAATAAAATAAGTTTCATTAATTTACCAGGAGGTTGGACCCAGTGGTATGTAAAGTTTCGTCTACTGAATTTTTTTATGATTCTGTGAACAACTCTTTCTGCTCTAAAGAATGGTAACAGTGATGAGGCATTTTATTTCTAATAGGAATCAGATCAATAATGATATTAGCTTACACATTTGTAGTAATCGCAAGCCTCCTACTCTAATGACTAAGGGATCTCTAATGTAAATTATTTACACAATTTTATACTTAACATAGTTACTGCAATTATTTCCCTGTAATTCTTTGCCCAATACCCTGAATGGATTTACTGTCATAAAATTAGATTTCTCATATTAGGTCTTTTGTCATACCTTTGAGCCTGGCCTTAGGCTATATAGCAACAGATCAAATGAATGAGAAGTTGCTTGATCTGGCAGTCTTCTTTCCAAAACCAAGTCCATTAAATCCTAGATTGGAGACTGCCTCACATAGTAAGCAAAATAAGCTTCCCTTCATGCTTCACTGACAAACTATAGCACTACTTATGTTTATTCTTTTCTTATTATTTTTTTAGAAAAAAATTAACTCACATTTCTTAGTAGTAGAGATATGTTTTGTTTTGTTCTGTTTTGTTTTCTTTTGATGCAACTTTGGAAAGCAAAGAAAAGACAATAAAAAAGCAAACAAGCACCCCACTCCCTGGCCTTCTCTGAACCTGAGTTAGGGGAAAAGGAGCTATAGAAAGGGGTCTTCGAGGTAAACAGGAAGAAGCAAGCCAAGGTTCACCTTGGGAACCATAAACTCAAAAGATGGCTGACAGTCAAAAACTACTCTGATTGGGTTTCTTAAAGGTCATGTATCTTTATTTCAAATGGACTCTCAATGTATACTAGTAGTCTTTATATTTAAACTCAGATTAACTAAGCCCCTGTCCTCTTCCTCACAGTGATTATTCTAAACACGGATTCAGTAACCCCCCATTCCCACCTTCTACAGATGTTATCTCCTCAATAATGAGAAAATGAGGACTATTAAGAATGGGCTCCCTCAACTTCATTTTCTTTTTAATGTCTCCCCTCCAACTCCTTATGTTTCCCCAAGTCATACTCTACCCTCCCACCATACCCGCCTCCCAAGACAAGCTCTGACCATGATATCCACCTAAACTAAGACCCTTAAGGCCAACCCACTATCTATGGAAAAGGCCACGAGCCCAGACTGGTATTTAGAACCCTTATTTCAACATCTTATCAATTTATTTTTCTGGACTCTCTTACAAATCATCTTTCTGTTTCTTACTCTGCAACACCCTTCCTACCTCCAAAAATAAGCCAAAACTCCCATGCTTCAAATAACATTCCACACCCTACCCCAGGCCAATTTCCACCAAAAATACTTTCTCATCATCTTCAACTTTTCAAATTCTTCCCTCTCTTTTAAGGGCAAATAACAGTTCTTTCTCAACTGCCTCAACATTTATCTGCTTGTATTTTGAATTAGATGGTATGTGTTTTATATCCCCTACTAGATTATAAACTCCTTAAGGAATGGGCTCTTTTTCAATGTCCCACAGTATCTAGTTCTAATGTTTGAGATGACTATCATTTTTTTCCTCTCTCTAAAACAAATGGAATTAACCTATCCAGTGGGCTGAACCCAATGAAGGTATCTGCAGGAAAAGGCTTTATTTTCTTCATAACACTACCTTCTAACATACTCTGTCACACCTCTGTCAATCTTTTGGTGACATCTCTGCCACCTGTGTCTTTCCAGTAATCTTCAATTATAAGACAATATCATTTAGATAAAAAACTATGATTAATTTACAGGTATGAGAATATGACAGTCCAGTCTAATCACACTGAGATCTTATACCTGGCCAGTATTCCTGTATGGTCATGAAAAACAAGGAAAGAATGAGAAACTGTCATAGATCAGTAGAGACTGGAAGATCTGACAATGAAATGAAATGTGGTGCTCCAGTTTGATCTCCAGATAGAAAGAGAAAGCTGGTGAAATCCAAATAAAGTCTGCAATTTTGTTATTAATAATACACCAATGTCACTTAGTTTTGACAAATGTATCAGGTAATGCAAGATGTTAACAATGGGGGAATCAGGGTGAGGGGTATATGGGAATCCTCTGTTGTATCTTTGCAACTTTTCTATAAATCTAAATTTTACATGTGTGTGTGTGTGTGTTTAATTAAAAAAAAGAATGTGTTCTTACATGCAGTTCTAAGCTTCTCCCAGCCCACTCCCATGCCTGCCCTGACCACTTTTGCTATCTTTCACTAAGGTTTAAGGGCTTCTCACTGGATCTTAATAATCTAGGGGAACTCACCCATAACTGTCCTCAAATTTCCTTGACAATCAATTAAAAGCCCAATTCACCATCTTGTTATATATGGAGTATATTGGCACATATTGCAGTTCGGGATCATTAGCAGAAGAGAGACTTTCTGATAGCAAACTTCACATAATAAGATCCTGTGTTATACAAAAAGGTCAAAAAACAGACACAGGGATCTTTAAAGTGTGAGTAGATACTGATTTGCTGACATGAGACCTGTCTGCCTAAAGCCAGAGAGCAGACTTAACAGCTTCTCAAGATGGCCCATTCTTCCCATGTATTCTGTGTGAATGTCAGTTTCAAAGGGGGAATTCCCACCACTTTGAATCTTGAAAAGAGAATTACAAGTATGTGTAAATGGCAGAGAAACAGGAATGAATGGAGCTCTCAAAGGATGTGATCTGAGGGCAGGACGGAAAGAGAGTTACATAAATCTGTCAGTGAAGGACATAAATCTATCAGAACCTAAACATCTGTCATGGAATTTCAGTGGTTCCAGGTAACCTCTCTTGGAAGTGATGCTCTTACTCAGAATTAATATTTCCAAATACAGTTAGTGTTTCAGTGATTTGCAGCTATCGACTTTTAAGAGAGATGTGATCATACAGAAAGAACTCTGACATTTCCATGACATTTTCTGCTGAAAGCGGAAAAAAATTATTTCCCTTTCTTTCTTTTTAATTCAGTGCTGAGTTAGACATGGAGAGAAAAAAGCTAGGGAGAGCTTTTTGCCCACAAATAGTATTCTCTGATTTGCCACTATAGATGACATGCCCCAATGTTCGTTTGTATGTTGCTATTTTCTCAGATGTCTTAGGTTCCCCTGATACCATCAACTGGGGATACATTATAGAAACACTTATGTCATCATGCTGTTGAAATTTGAGACTTTTCAGATATAACATGCGTTATATACTAGATTTTTATTCACCATGGGACTGTCTTTCCGGTCTTGTTTTCATCGTTGACAGGGAAAATGTTTGTCAATTTTCCTTTTTCAACTCCTCCCTGCCCCCCAACATATTTAAAGGGGGAGAAAGGGGGAGACACAACTTCAGGTTCTGTGAAGGAATGCAGGGCTGAGGTATTATCCTCAAGGTAAATGTTAAAATGCGTATCTTAGACAAATGGCCAGCACAGCTGTCAATGCTGTCAGAAGTAACTGCTTACTATTTTTAGGTGCAACTGAAAAGACTAGGTTACTAGGTGTCCCTTTCTTTACTTTCAGAAAAGCTGGATGCTAATGGATGTTATACAATCTCCTTCCTTACAGATCTTTGGAGAATGACACTCACCTGTTTTGAAAGGTGTACCCAAGATCAAAGGCCACACAGTGATTAGATCACCTTTGAAAGAGATCTTATTATAATGTCAGTAATTCATATTCAGTATAGTTTGTCCTCCTGACAATTTGAGAGTCATTTTATTTGAATAATCATATTAAATTATACACATTTTTTAATTTTTGTAATGTTCATTTATATTTGAGAGACAGACAGAGCATGAGCAGGGAAGGGGCCAAGAAAGAGGGGGAGACACAGAATCCAAAGCAGGCTCCAGACTCTGAGCTGTCAGCACAGAGGCTGATGCAGAGCTGGAACCCATGGACTGCGAGATCATGACCTGAGCTGAAGTCAGATGCTCAACCGACTAAGCCACTGATATTAAATTATATTTTTTAAACATGTAGGAAATTTATTCCACAAACAGGAATTCTGACAGTCAGTGATAGGAGTAAGGGTTGCTACAACTTTTCAATCTGATTCCAAAAGGTTGGCAGAGAAACAAGAGGAACCAATTTGGAAAGTGTTGTTACTGGATAATCTATCCTGGAACAATCTGGAATCCATCTGCTCTGAGCTTAACCTCCTAGCACAAACACAAATGCACACTTCCCAACATTTCTGTTCTAATGAGGATGATGTTTCCATGTGCTCTGAAAGCAACGTGACAACGAAGCAGTGTCAAAGGGTGAGATATAAAGAGACCAGTGTAAGAGCTAACAGGTGTCTCTGTGTTTGCTCTGAGTTGATAGTATTTCCTCTATTGGGATGTGACCCTATAGCTTAATGATTCTAAGGACATTCAAGGAAAATAGGAAAGAAAAAATGAGGGGTTTAAATGATTTGAGTAGAAAAGTATTAGACCTAGCTCTTGGGCTACTTGGTTCCTTGTCTGGTGCCTACTAGATAATAACTCTATAAGGATACCTTACAGGTGTCATATCATGTTTTTAAATATAATATTATAACACCACCACCACCAACAACAACAATATATTTCCTTTACACACATTATAATTTTGTTGGGGTCATCCCATGAGGCATACTACATGAAAACAATAATAAAAATAAGCATACAAACAGAACATTCTTATTACTGGCAATTCCCAGAAAAGGCTTCCTAGAAATATGCTGGACAACACTAAGTCAATTCTGTGTGTAAAACCAGAAGTAGAGAGAAAAGAAGAACAGCTTCCTATCACCCAACACACTTGAGTATGGAGCCTTTTGTTTCATACTTTTTGTATCTACAGCAATAGCAACAGAATGAATGACAAACATTAAGGAATTTGATGGGAAACACCCCAAAGCAATAGACTATGCTACAGGCAGAATGACTACATAGTTTCTCAGCAACAGAACTGGTCACCGCTCCAATCTGGTGCTGTACAAGAGATTCCATGAGCAAGGTGTTTAAGGTGCTGACATGCACTAAGGAGGTGCATTTTCCAAGGGAAAGGAAATTTCCCACGGTCAAATCCATTTAAGGAACTTCTGGGCATTCATTACAAAAGTAACACAACTGCCAAGGTTCCAGAGAAGTATGGTACATTCAAGCAATAAAATAAGACCAGTGTGCCTAGAGGCAAGGGATCAAGGGAGAGTCTGAGATCAAAAGAGGCTGGGGAGGGAGACAGCAGGGACCAATCCTGTCGGGCCTTTTTAGGCCACACTGAGGAAGTCATTCATCCTAAAAGCCAATAAACTCAGTGAAGGATTTTAAACAGAGAATAACATGATAGAATTTTATTAAAAATTAAAAAAAAAAGAAACTCAAAACCACATTGGCCATGGTAGGGACAATGAATTGCAGAGTAGACAAGAGTGGATATGTGATAGGTGATGACATAGATAAAGATGAGAAATATATTTAAGATGTAAATTGCCTGGAAATTCATGATTAATTGGGTATTTGGAAGGGAGAGGGTAAGAGCAAGATGGAAGAGGAAAGAAAGACCTTCAGGTTCTGGACTGTAAAGTTGACTTCACGGTGGCACCATCGGATTGAGCTAAAGACACTAGTGTAGGAGGGGGTTTGGAATGAGGATAAATGCAAATTTTAGCAGGCTGATATTGAGGTATCCGAAAAGAAACTGAGTGTTTGGATTTATCAATCTAAAGTAAAAGTCTAAGTAATCACATACATTTGAGAGTCACTAAAGTCACAGAAGCTGAATGACCCTAAAATTAAATCTCATAGGGAAAAAGTGAAACCTATTTCTGTTTTCTCCTTTATTGTAACATATCATCCACTTACTCTGAAGTTTTCTTCCAAATCACATATATGATCATGCATATTTTTCATATTCCCATGCTACCACATATTGAAGTAAGCTAGTAAAGGCTACCCTTTATGGACCTTATTCTATAGAGCATGTCATATAATTAGCTTCAACTGCGGTATGGCTTTGCAAGGTAAAAATCACTATTCCTATTTTAGAGATGAGAAATGTATGTTTAAAGAATTTACTTAACTTCCCTAAAGCCACACAGTGTCAGAACTAGAATCTTAGGTTTGAATAACTGAAACATTTATTACTTTTCACTTTTCAATACCATGCTGCTATTCTCCATAATTCGTTTAAAAAAGCGAATAGAAGACACCCAACATAAGAAACTAACAAAGGGTTTAGTTGGAAGTTTTGAAAAAGGCAATCTATCTTTTCAGCCAATCTGGATGTATTATTACTCACCACTGTATGCTCAGACACATGCTTTGTATCAAGGGATGGCTGAATAAAGGGATGAATTTTCCTAGAGAGAACTGAAAAGTATGTGTGACAGTATGTAAGTATTAGATATTAGACTCTATGTTGTCACTATCAGTATGCTTGGGAATAGCTATGAAGATTTCAAAGAGGTATGAGAAACAAACGGGGTCTGAAGCCCTCGTAACTGTTCAGTAAAAAGATGATGGCAAGCAGGCAATTCTGTTCCAGTTACAAGCAGCAGCACATGCCAAGAAGATGCATACTGTGAGCTGAAACCAGCAGAACTTTACAGTGGTTGATTCTAGATGTGGTTATTAGGAGGAAGGCATTGGAGTGTTATGGGTGGCATAAATAATAGTGAGGATTAAAACAAAAACCACCACCATATATTTAGCATACTTAGAACATTTTACTGATATTTGTTCTAATCACTTCAGCAACAAACATCCCAAAATCGCCATCAAAAGGGGACAATGCTTGAAACAAACCAAAAGAAAGATAAAGAAGAAACTATTTGACAGTGTTAACTTCAGGTTAGTAAATTGCTGCCTGTGGGCAAAATCTAGCCCACTACCTGCTTTTGTATAGCCCATGAGTTAAGAACAGGATTTGGATTGTTACACGGTTTTGGATTTTGTAACATATAAAGAATTTGATGAAACCCAAATTTAAGGGCTCACAAATAAGATCTTATTGAAACACAGTCACATCCATTCCTTTGTATATTGTCTTGCTGTTGTAGCAGAGTAATTGTCACCAAGACTGGATGGTCCACAAAGCCTAAAATACTTCCTATCTGACCCTTTAAGGAAAAGGTGGCCAGGGGTGCCTGCGTGGCTCAGTCGGTTAAGCGTCTGACTTCGGCTCAGGTCATGATCTCAAGGGTCCGTGGGTTCAAGCCCTGCATCGGGTTCTGTGCTGACAGCTCAGAGCCTGGAGCCTGTTTCAGATTCTGTCTCCCTCTCTCTCTGTCCCTCCCCTGCTCGGGCTCTGTCTCCCTCTGTCTCAAAAATAAATAAACATTAAAAAAAAAAAAAAAAAAAAAGTTGGCCAATCCCTAGGGCAGAAAGGTCCATGTTAATTTCAATTATTCTATACTGCGAAATTCTCCATAGAAAGAAGTATTTCTATCCTTGGAATCAGTAGGCTTGGATCTAGTTCTTTTGAATAAAATAAAGAATTTGAACTGTGACTTAATACCTTTCTAGGCCTAAAGCTCTATGGTGAACCTTAGCAGGTATATACTGAATTTCCTCACATTTGTGAATACCTTCTTTTTAAATTTTTAAATGTTTTTATTTATTTTTGAGAGAGAGAGAGAGAGAGATAACGAGTGGCAGATGGGCAGAGAGAGATGGAGACACAGAATTCGAAGCAGGCTCCAGGCTCTGAGCTGTGAGCACAGAGCCCAAAGTGGGGCTCAAACTCATGAGCCGTGAAATCATAACCTGAGCCGAAGTTGAATACTTAACTGACTGAGCCACCCAGGTGCCCCACATTTGTGAACACCTTTTTTAAGGAACAGTACATTTACAATTTCTCTTCCTTACTGTAAAATTCCTTTTAAAGCCTAGACAAGAAGACTTCTACATTTAATTTATATAATGATAATACTACAAGCATATGGTGACTATGACTCTTGTCCTATAGATTGTATTCTTGAAAGAGATTTCAGTTCATTTGAGCCATCTACATCCTCTAGTATTTTTGTCCTGTTTTCCCAAACAAAATTCAGAACAATTTGACAATTTATTTTCAGGTCCCCTTCCAGATATAAGAAGTAATTAGAACTCCATGACATGTCATATATTGCAAATTCTACAGCAAAGTTGTTTTGGGGGGAACAATCAGGATACCTGGAAAACTAGAATAAAATATCAGTGAAAATTGGTCTTCTAGGCACCAGGAAAAAGTATTTTTGACCCTGTTAACACTAGGCTTCATCAAACGAGCTTCCTGACCTAGACCCAATTCAATATCATAGCCCAACCTGAGGATGTTTAATGAATCTTAGTTACAAATGGAGTGAGTGGTTTGCTTAAGCCATCCAGAAAATCAGATGCTACACTGAAACAAGATCAAGACCTCTCCCCTCCTTAATCTCCAACATTCCTCCAAACCCCTAGACACACATAGAATTATCAACATAGCTAAATTTCCCCCTTGGATAAATCCTATTTAATGTCTGCCTTTTGCCCTCTGATCTGTAGTTCCTATTTCTAAGAAACTTGTTTCTGAAATTCCCCTGTATGATGAATTGAATTCCCTGAGTTTGTTCCCTGCAAAAGAGGCAAAGCATATTAAACATATGAATCAAATATTCCTTCCTGTCAAGAAACAGAAAAACACACCTTTATATTTATTTACATTTGCAAGTAATATGTCTCAATCTGCGCGTGCCTGGATTCATATTTTATTGAAATATGTTGACTCTGTCTGATATACGTGCTTCAAGCACTCACTGGAATCTGTTGGCCTTGCTCAACTCTCAGGAATTCATATTCAGAGAAAACAGGGACAATTGCTTGGTGGTGGGATTTGATGTAATGAAGTTATGTGGGTTGTAGATACATTTCAGGGCAGACGGTGACACAAAGCAGAGTTTGATTTTTACATATATCATGTTTTAAGTTTTAGAAATTGCCTTCTCCTCAGACAGATTCAAGAATTTAAGTTTGGGCAGGGGGGGAATGTCTGGGTGGCTCAGTCAGTTAAGTGTCTGACTTCGGCTCAGATCATGATCTCCCGGTTCGTGAGTTTGAGCCCCGCGTCAGGCTCCGTGGTGACAACTCAGAACCTAGCTCCTGCTTTAGATTCTGCATCTCCCTCTCTCTCTGACCCTTCCCCACTTACACTCTGTATCTCTCTCTCAAAACTAAATAAACATTTAAAAAATTAAAAAAAAAAGAATTTAAGTTTGGGGTGCTTGGGTGGTTCCATCAGTTAAGCGTCCAACTCTTGATTGTCATGTCGTGTCGTGATCTCACAGTTCATGAGATTGAGTCTGCATCAGGATCTGCACTAATGGCTTGGGATTCCTTCCCTCCCTTTCTCTCTGCCCTTCCCCCATTCATGCTGCCTCTCAAAAAATAAACTATAAAAAAAAAAGAATTTAAGTTTATCTATGATTGTTCATGAGTACAGAGTTTAAGGATACAAGTGCCCCCAAAGTGCATCTTTCTCCCCTATTAAATTCAAGTTCTGTAAGTTGGCATTTAACACTTTTGAATGATGGTTCCTAACTACTTCTCCTACCTGATTCTTATTTACCTGCTAGTAAACCAAATCACTTATAGGTTAACTTGCAGAGATCTCTTGCACACGCCTATGTCTTTATTCACACAGTCTTCTGTGCTCAGAGTTCTACTCTTCTCTTCAAGTGGCTAAGTCTTCCTGTTTCTTTAGGATTCAGTTCAAAGATCATCTTCTCCATGAGGTCTCTCTGTCCCCCTTGGGAAGGCCAAGCCCTCAGTGAACTCATCTCCCTCTGCTTTGATCTCTCTTCTGGAATCGATATTTATAGCCACAGGTCCAACCTGACTACAAAGAGCTCAGAACAAGGTCTGGCCTATATTCACCTCCAAATCCCCTTGCTTTGCACATGCAAGATGCTCTTAATATTTGTGAGATAGAGCTCCTACTACTCACAACAATTAGCTATCATGACTCCTGATATAGTGAAGAGAATGGTAAACAGTATGATACAGATTGAAAAGTTTAGAGGGAAGGGGATGGGGGCATGGGACAGAGAGAAGAAAGATGGTCATGAGACGGACTATCAGAAAAGTCACTTTCCTATAAAGAGGTTCCCCTCAAAGTATAGGAAAAAATATCCTTGAACGTAGGACCTGGAGGCTCTAAATAGGCTCCTCAATGGAGCATGTCGTAACCATCCCTGTATTTATGCTACAATACACATTGCTTCCCTCGTGTTAAAATACCATCAATCTTTCCCAATGCTCATCCAATTTCAAGGCCAAACTTAAGTTATGTCTCCTCCTGGAAATGCCTCTCCATTTCTCTGATACCTAGAAATCTAATGTTTTGTTTTGTTTTCAATGCTTTTTACATAATTTTTTACACATTATTTCACATTGAAGTGATAACCTGTTATAGAGTACAAATCCTCTTTCAGCTATGATATAAATTTAAGAGAGGAGATGGCTAATTTTATAGTTTCTTTGTATTCCCAGTGATGCTAGGCAAAGTGCAGGGTCCATATAAGCAATTTTGTTAAAATCCAAGAAACAAAAAATCTAAGTGAGATGAGGTCTGAGCAACTTCAGAGAAGACTCTGAAAAGGACATCTCCTTGCCCTAAGGATTTGTCTGATTCAGATTTCAGTCTACACTGGCTAAGAAGGTAGTGAAGATTTTATTATCAGAAAGTAAAGCTACATGCTTATTTTAAGACTGCTCATTCCTCCTTGCTTTGCCAAATTAGACCTTGGAGATGCAGTCTTTACGTGGTAGGATTCCTAGCGTAGGGACTTCAAGTGTTCATTTTACTTAGACATCTTGTGGTATTCCGAGCACAAGAAGAGACATCCTCAACCTTTGCAGACAGGAACCATGTGGCAAGTCCTGACCAGTGGGCTCTGAGTGGAAGTGATGGCTGCCACTTCCATTCTGAATTGGTTCACAGTGATCTTCTCTTTTCCTGCCACAGTGGCCACAGAATTCCAGTGTCGAGATGACAACATCACAAGTCCTAGAGCCTCTCTTAGCTTGGATCTGTGAGCAATGACTTGGAGCACAGTTCATGCTCATTCATACAAGACACACTGTCATTGCTGTGTTAAGCTACTGAGATGTGGTGTTTATGTGTTACCACAGTATATCCTAGATTGTCCTGATAGAGCAAAAATCACCATTAGCACTTCAACATGCATGCAAATCTATAGATTCATACAAATGTCTATTCTCTCCTTCATTTCCCCAGTTCCCACAGTTTCAAAAGGGGTTGAAAAGGAAGGAAGTTACATGGGGCGCCTGGGTGACTCAGTGAGTTAAGTGTCCAACTCTTGATTTCGGCTCAGGTTATGATCTCACAGTTCATAAGTTTGGCCCAGGTCATGATCTCACAGTTTGTGAATTCGAGCCCTGCATCGGGCTCTGTGTTGACAATGAGGAGCCTGCTTGGGATTTTCCCTCTCCCTCTCTCTCTGCCCTTCGCTGCTCATGTTCTCTCTCTCTCTCTCTCTCTCTCTCTCTCTCTCTCTCTCTCAAGATAAATATATAAACTTAAAAAAAAAGAAAGAAAAGAAAAGGAAGGAAGTTACAAACAACAGCTTTATCACAGGTTGGCCACAACTTGGCTTTTCAAACATTTCCATTGACCTGTGTTAATTCAACATTCTTACTTAATGTGCTATTCCCCATACCCTACTCTGATAACGTATTCCAAAAATCCCACATTAATGGCAAAAAGATTCTAGTATAAAGAGACAAACTAGATAGCCCCCTTAATAATCTATATCAATTACAAAATAGCCAAATGCTCCATCTGAATCCTACCCTCCATCAGGGCCTGACTTTTTAAATCTTAACTCTTCCATGAATCCCTCCTTGACAGAATCCTAGTTAACACTGATCTCTATCCACTGTGAACTATTTTGGCAGCCCTAAAATATACCTACATGTATCTTCCCATCTTATGACGTGGATCTCTTCAACTAGGTTGTCAAATAATTAAGAATCATGATATATGTGTGTATTTTCTTTTTCATAGAAGACCAAATAACAGTGTTTTTGTTTTGTTTTGTTTTGTTTTGTTTTGTTTTGTTTTGTTTTGTTTTGTTTTGTTTTGTTTAGAATACCTACTTTGTGCCAGGTACTGCCTTTGGTCTTTAATTGCATCACTCCTGTAAACTGTATACAACCCAACAGGGTAAGTATCATGTTTTATTTTATTATTATTATTTCTTTATGGAGTAGACACCTCATCTGAGAGTTTAAGCAATTTGCTCAAATCTACACAGGTAGTAAATGGTAGAACTATGTGGGGACAACTAATTTGTGTTCACGACAATACATTTTCTTTTCCTCCTGGACACACAGCTTGACTACATTTTCCAGTCTTGCTTAAAGAGGACATGGCAATTTCTTCAAGTTCTTGAAAACTTATAGTGGGTCACCTCCAGGCCTGGCTCATCAAAACCAACCACATAATATTCTGCTTTCTCTTTTCCCCTGTCACTCTACTGGAAAGTGACATCTAGGGTGACCTTGAACATTCTGTGTTGAAGTGGCAGAATCTCCTAGAAGTTGGACATACTACATACATTATGTGACTGAATGGAAGAGATTCTCACCTCATCCATTGCCAAATGGAGTTTATATTGGAGTTTACTTGATCAAGAAATACACTTGTATTGCGTTGTCACTAAAGTTTTATGGGTTTTGGTTTTATAAGGTTTGTTTGTTTGTTTGTTTGTTTAGATATAACATTTAGCCTGTAGAAGCTAGGATTACAATTTGATCTTTGACATTAAATGCCTTTCCACTGCTTCCAGATATTTTGAATGTTACATCAGTAAAAATGCACTCATTTACTGATGAAGTGTTTTAACATCTTAGAAACAAGCAATCTACAAACTTAAATACTTCAGCTGATTTCATGGATTCCAAATTCCCAAAGTTTAAAACATTTTTCCCCACCCCCCATAAATAACAACTTCACGTGGTAAACATATACCATAATATGGTTAACTTATCATAGGGTTAACTACTTTTTAGTTTTACCTTTAAATATCAATTCTTGTAGAAGAGATCCCATTGTTTCTCACTTCTTTGAGTGATAATTCATGCATCACTTAGAAATGATAGGCAGATTTCAAATGATGATATAAGAGGTAATAACATTCATGTTTGACATCCAGTGTGAATATATCTGGACTCCATGGCAAACAAATGAATCCCGAGTGAGAAATAACACACACATTAAAAAAAAGACAACCAGTGAATTAGAGATTTATCAAGTGATACATATTTAAATCACTAACAGCAGACAATTATAGGCACTGCTACATTCTACAACATCTAGGTCTCTTCAGGTAATGGGGCTTCCCTACCGTCTTGAAGTTAGGAATAGCCTTGAATGTAGTTAGGAATTTAGTTAGGAATTTGGCAGTGGGCCAAATCTGGGTTGATGTGCATGCACACATGCGCGCGCGCGCGCACACACACACACACACACACACACACACTTCTCTGCCAAAGAACTTGATGAGAATATTACACTGATTTGACCACCGAGGGATTTATAATACTGTTTCCTGAAAATCAAGTAATCAAGTAAAAGAAATAAAATTTGCAGAACACATCCATGATAAGCAGTATTAACATATTTCCTGGAATCCTTTAATTAGTTTAGGTGAAATATAGTAGTAGTAAACTATAACTGATCTGAATGACATAAGCGATAACATTTTCTTCAATTTCTTTAATTGATAGTACCACTATGCATCTAGCCCCAACGATAACCCCTGCCAGGTTGCATGAGACTAAGTGATTGGGTTTCAGAGGGAAGCAAATGTGGATTGAGTGCTGAATTAATATGCAACTATTCTGGTTTTCCTTAATCAGTGATGCCCTTATTCACTTAACATTCACTCTCATACACCAAGTCTAGTCCAGCCATCAAGTACAGTTTGGTGAAGGAACTACAGTAAGGACAGCAGCACCACCCACTGCAATCAGACAAGGTGTGCTCCATTGTCTATTTAGTGTCTAAATCAGAACACCGATGTATTGCTGACTGCTACTGTCCACACATAATTGTAAATTTGTCACACTCTGGGTTCTTTATTCCATATTGAGCAGGGCCTCTGATTAGACTATATTTCCTGGAGTTGTACATTTCTTCTAAAGTGCCACATCTTCTTCTGCTACTTGCTACTGCAGTAATATCAGAACAAATGGCAAGTTAATCTTAGCAACTGTAGAAGCAGTCATGAAAGCCTAACAAATTGAATGCAATAGCTTATTAGTTGTAATTGCTGTCTCTTTTCTGGTTTAGTTGTACCACTTTAAAAGAAATGTCATATAACAGTGGGAGAATAACTTCCTCTGCCTTTTGCAAACCTGTCACTTAGCCTATTTTTCTTCTAGAATATTAGAAATATTATATTAACAATGGTGGCTATTTTGTTCCAACCTAGTGTTTAATTGTTTACAATGTGCTAACACATGCATATTCATGTTTCTGTCTCAACAAAGCTAATAGAGTAAATTTTAGAGTTTTTCCCATTTTGCAGATAAGGAAATGTGTCTCATGTCATGTTACGTGACAAGGCAATGACTGTGATATAGCTATTAAAAAGGAGATTAATGCCTCGAATTCTACTTTTTATTCTAGAATCTCAGCGTCTTAAACTATTCTGCCTAAAAACAGATAACAGTGTTATTAAATTATATTCAAAAATATTTATTATACGCCTACTTTGGGCTAATTCCCTTGAGGTACTTAAACAAGGAACACTAACCTCTGGTCTTGAAAAGTATGGAACACAATTGAGGAGACAGTTTATACTATGATCATGCGGAACAAATCATAAGACTAATAAAATGTAACAAAATGCCCAAAATATATAAAATGCAACAAAGCAAAAAAGTAACAGTGATCTTAAATGGGCAATCCTGTTGAATGGCTACCTCATCTATCCCCAAACCCTTCTCGGCTGCTTCCCACTGTAAAAGCAGAAGAGCTGATGCTTCACTTTCAAGCTTCCCTTGCAGCTAGAAGTAGTCATACAATGTTTGATTCTGGTTTATGAGATCTAAGTGGAAATCTCAGGAGGAGGATTTCTGGTAAAACCTTTTCCTTCTCAATACAAAGGGACAGATACAGATGGTGCAACCCTCGACTGTTTTCTGTTCTTTCTGCTCTGACTTCAGAAATAATGAGAAGCCTCCATTGCCACTTCAAATTTGGGGGATGGGCCATTGCTTAAATAATTACAGCATCTTCATTCCTCCAGACTTCTCATTGGGTGAGAAAAAAAAAAAAGAAAACCACTAATGGTTAAGCCATTGCTGTTTCTTGCAGGGAAATGAAACAGTAACTGATGCACATAAAAACTATCAGATGTTCAGCTCATAATTGTTCCCCCCAAAGCTTTCCGACTAGCTTATCATCAGAGATAGGACTGTCTGCTTGGGATAATAAAGTTGATGAGGGAGGAGACATTTGGTTGGGCTGATGAGATAAAACAAGATTACTGAAACCTTCAAACGCCAAGATGAGGCTCCTAGCTGTTGAACAGCAGAGTTACACGAAGAAAACACCTTTTAAGAAAATCAATCTGGCAGTAAGAGGAGTGCTTAGCTAAGTAATTAATTAATCAAGGACTTTTCTACTTATCATTTTATACGTATTTTATTTTATTTTATTCTACGTTTTACACATTTCCAAGTGCTACGATAAGTCTGGCAATTATTGATAATAAAAAGATAAGTCCTAATATAAATTTTGGTCAAAGTTAAAAATTCAGAAGAAAACACATGTATAAATTTCTTAATAAATATATATAAAATGAAAGTAAAAATGAAAACTAGAGCAGTCTTTGTAAATTAAAGGAAAACTTATATTCTTTTATGTGAAATACCCTAGAAAATACTTAATTTCTGCCTTTTTAAGGCTTTGCTCTCTATTAAATTAAAACAATCTCATAAAGTCTGGTATTTGTGGTATTGCTTCCTTCTGTTTTTCTTTTCTCTTTTTTTAACTTTAGGTATGTTTTGTAGTTTGTTTTTGTGATATATGCTGTGGTTTATCAATTTATGATTTAAGATAAAAGAATCGATAGTCTGTGTGCGTGTGTGTGTTAACTTGACTATCTGTTCAGGGTTTCTCAAAAATTTTCATGGCTGTTAAAAAATAGGAAAAAAACAACTTTTTAAGTTAAAACTATCTTTACTTTCCTTTTTTTCTCTAAGGCTTTTTTGAAATTTGTATTCTATGTATCTAGTTTTCCCATCTCCATAGATTTCTTATTCTTTTTTTCTCTACTAACTTTCAAAATTCCGCATCTACAGAATTTCAGAGCTGAGAGGGATTTAGGGTCAAACTCTCACTTCTTGATCCAATGAATAAGAAAGCAGAGGCCCTAAAGCTAGATAAATAAGCGGCTCAAGGTACCAATCCTAGGCTAGAATTTGGACGAGAGCCACTAAATTGTTAAAGGTGCTCCCCGCCCCCTCGTTAGACATCTCAAATTTTAGCATGCAATGGTTTACCTACAGTAATCTCACTTTAAATATGAACATTCCAGTCTCCATCCCTGGGGATTCTGATTTTGGAGGTCTGGAGTTAGTCCTTGGAAATTACACTTTAAAAATCCTCTTCAGATGACTTTAGAGCAGTGATTTGTGGGCTACAGGTTGAAAAAGCACTGAATCTGCTTTAACTAAAAGATCCACTTGATAATCTCTTCTTCTCAGTAAATGTATGACTTTCCATACCTGCTGACTGATAAGTATGAAAAACTTGCCTATCCTCTGGACTATGGAATATGTCAGGCAGCAGGATTTTTAAATTTAGATAAGATTTCAGGGTAACTTCCACAACAAGCCACATCCCCTAATTATGCAAAGCAATCCTAAATGCAAGACTTGTGGAAAGGAGGCATTCCTTTGTCAAGTGCAGTCAAAATAAGTCCAATCATGATAAATGGTGGATAAATAGTAACGTGTAAAATTTTATTTATGAAAGACTTTTTAATTGCAAACAATGTCCATCTCTTAGCACTAAAGTGTTAATATGAAAAGGTGACTCATCCTTGAACATACATTATTTTAATAAAGACATGTACTTAAAGAAAGAGTTTAAATTGTATTATACACACAATTTATTTAATTTATGAGTTATTCTTGGCAGGTAGAATGTGTATACTGCACCAGGTGTCACTGATTCCTTCATGGCAATGACTCAAATTGTAGGCATAGTGTTGAAGAGGAAAACGAGCACTTAAAAGAAATATTTTTCAAATTGTATCCTCTATTTCCATTTTGACAAAATTATACTTTGCTGGTATGGGAAAGCAGATACAAACATTTGAGAAAATTAACAATGGTAAAAAAGGAAGGTTGAAGACCCTGTATGATTAACAATGTAAGTTGCATAGAAATATGCATTTACAAAAATGCCTCATCCTCTGAAAAAATCAGAGTTTTCTATTTTATCCACAATACCTACAAAAGCATTCTGGTACCAGAAGAGCGTTTCAGCAAAATATCATATATTCAAATTAAGGCACTGTGTCCATCAGAATCGCACCTCCCTTTAGGGTCATAAGTATGAGAATATTTTCATTTTGAGAATGAAATACAGGTTGGGTAGATTCACATGTCCATAGTTACTGAAACTAGGATGTGAAACCCCCTCACTTTTAATTTCTTTGCAAAACTGCACTGATGAACATTGATCCAAACTAAGGGAAATTCATTGAAGAGCAAGTGTTTAGTGCATGCGGGAAGTCATAAAGCCATCACTTTATTATAAGAAAAGCTGGAAAGAGTGTGGAAGTTAAAGAGAAATGTGTTGATTGACTATTTCAACACTTAGTAAGTACATTTCTGACTGTAGAATATAAAGTTTTTAGAGTTAATTTTGCCTAAGAGGTAAGCAAAAATGGATCAGAACAAGATATGCAAATTTTTGATAATACTGTAATGCAAAAAGATCTAAGAACACAAGTTTTAAAATGCTAACTGATAGATAGTAGAGAAGAGAAGTTTACTTAAAGGACCATGGCATTTTGGGAAACTCTAAATACTAACTGTAAACCTCAGAAGCTGCCAAACATTTAGAGAAGAAAAGTTCACATATATATGACATCAAGAGGAAGGAAAAAGATGAAATGACAAACTCCTTCAATTTGGCATGAGAGGCTTCAGAATAGGAAGTCAAGAAACACTGAAGAAAACTGAATAAACTTGGATACTGACAGCCAAAGGGAGCAAGCTAACAGGAAATTAGATGTTTGCAATGGCAGATAAGAAAGGTAATCTATAAGCACTTCTCCATAGGACAAAGAAAGTGGTAAATGACAAAGTTAGGTCAAAATTTTAGATATATAAATGTCATAAATTTGAGTCTATGATATAATGATAAATTAATAATAAACACAAATGTAAGAGATTTATGTAGGTATGCAAAAAAGCATTCAATAATATAGACAGAGTGATAGACTGTTTAAAAAATTACTGAATTAACATAGCCAGATAAGATGTCCCCCTGTAGAGAACAGAAACTTAGCCAAATAACTGCCAAGTTATCATGACACTTCTGGGCTTCCTTTTTGAAATTCAGAAGCAGTTTTATGATCCACATGAAGAACTTCTCTTTCTGAAAGAATGACACCACCTTAACTACAAACAAAATGGGATCTCTTGTTTCATAAGCTTGGCACTGTGCAACTTTTGGTCATATCCAAAGATCAAATTTACTCATTGGGGACAAGAATTTTTAACACGTTGAAATTCAAAGAGTATTTATAAGTTATAGTAAAACTAAAAAGCACGTTACCTAGTTAGAAAAAATAACCATAACCAACGAGGTGCAAGATCTTTATGAAAAAAATTATAAAGCTCTATTAAAAGTGATTGAAGGGACCCAAGAAAGGAGTGCCTGGGTAGATCAGTTGGTTAAGCTTCTGACTCTGGATTTTGGCTTGCCATGATCTCACGATTCCATAGGTTTGAGCCCCACGTAGGGCTTGCCCACAAGGCGAAGCCTGCTTGGGAGTCTTTCTCTCCCCCTCTCTCTACCCCTCCTGGGCTCAAGCTCAGGCTCTCTCTCAAAATAAATAAACTTAAAAAAAAAAAAAAAAAAAAAAACAAGAAATGAAATAACGCAAACAGTGGTCATCTGCGAGAAGACTCAATATTGTAAAGATGTTAGCTGCCTCCAAATTGACCTATTAGTGAAAAACAATTCTATTAAAATACAATGAGTGTTTTGGTGGAAACTTGATGAGAGGATTCTAACATGTCAATTAAAAAAAAAGAGAGAAAGTTAAATAGGCACACACACACACATAAAACATTTTTGAAGAAAAAAGGTTGGAATACTCTCCCAATTATTCAGATTTATAATAAAGCTATACTAACGTAGCATGGTTTTAGCAAAAGAATATGCAAATGACTGATACAAGAGGAAAAGCATCCAGAACCAGGCTCATTTGTTTGTCAAATGTGACATAGGACAGAAGTAGGATTGTGGAACAGTGTGGAAAAGATGGTCCTTTCAATAAAGATGGTTATTAATGTAGGGGGGAAAAAAGAAAATCAGATGTAAATTTCACCCTGTATTCAAAACTCTATTTCAGGTTGACTGAAAGCCTAAATGTGAAGAACAAAATTTTGAAGTTTCAAGTTAAAAATAAGCTAAAGGAAAATAATTTAATGGCCATAGGAAAGGCAAGGATTTCATTTAAAAAGCAGAAAAAAAAGCAACAATCACAAAAGATGGAAAAATATAACTCCATTAAATTATTCAAAAGCTGGGCTTCAAGTAGCATGAAAAGAGAATAGCATGGTTACCAAAGAAAATAGGGAACAACAGATCAATCACGGAGGACAGGGAGGGGGCAGAGATGCACAACACAAAGGTCAAATGCAGCTGCTGCTTATTGTCCTATGGTCTGTGAGCTAGGAATGTTGTTGGTATTTTTAAACTTTTGAAAAACATCATAAGAAGGATATTGTTTCTAGACATGTGAAAATTTGTGAAATTCAAATATGGATTACTGGCACACAGCCACACTTACTTCCATATTGTCTATGGCTGCTTTCACGCTACAATAGCAGAGCTGAGTAGTTGTGATAGAGACCATACGGCTCACAAAACTAGAAATATTTACTGTCTGGCTCTTCAGAGAAGAAGGTTGCTCACCCATGGTTCATAAAGAATTACACTGCTATATTATGTACTACTCACAACATTTCTGTAGTTACTACCATCTCTAACACACTGGCTCTGGTCTCTTCTAAAGCACCAACTACTCTGCTGCTACTCAACTGTTCAATCCAAACCCAGATTTCATAGACAAAGATGAATGTGATTTTGAGTATGAGACTCCATATTTAAATTGCTACATGGGCTACATATTATAGCAGAAAAGAGTCTTAGCTCTCCTACATCTACCAGAGGCCAGGGCATGGCTCCCTAGGCTTATCTTGGGCTCCTACTCACTGCCCACTACCCATTCTACTCTCCTAGAATTAGCTGTCTACAGTTCTGTGTTCACACCTTGTACTGAGTTTCCATACATCTTTGGGCCTCCACACAATTCTGGGATTCTATCTTCTTCTGGGAATGGCTTCCCTAATACATTAATTTACTTAACTCACTCTCAAAACTCAGCTCCCATCTCATTTACATGAGGAAACCATAATGGGGTGCTTGAGCGGAAGTATGTGGTCCTCTTCTCTGCCTCCTTAGCCCTCTTTCATATCTCTTATTTATACTTAGCCTAAGCAGTTAGCATAATACATAGTAATAATAAAAATAAAGTAAAACAAACTAGATGTTATTACTTTGTTTTTTACTCCAAATTTAGAGACGTAAGTAGGCTCAGAGAAGTTTAATATCTTGCTCAAAACCACATAATCTAATGAAAGTGTCTACATTGGCATGTGAACCCAGTTTTCACTGGATCCAAACTGTCACCAACTCCAAAATGTGTGCATTTACCAGTGTCATGCTGCTTAAGATGTAGCTAACAAGGCAGATGTCAAAAGTCAGGATGAAAAAAAAATGATGAGGAGTTAAACAGATGAATGGAAGGACATCCAAGTAGCTCAGTGCTGTTAGAAACAGCTGTAGGAACTCTGGAATATCTACACCATTCCCCAGCCCTTCAATTAAGCCCACAACCATGAAATGGGGAAGAGAATATTGGGAAGACTCTAGGGCATTTGCTCAATGTTCTACTTCAAGATCACTAATGATAATATGCCTTGAGTTCCTGCAAACTGTTTTCAAAGGACCGATTATTCCATTTGCTGCCAGTGTGCAAAGTGGAAAAGGGTGCACACGTTCCCGGGTTCCTGACTTTGATCTTTGCCCTCCTAAAGATTTTCGTATTTCACCAGGGTAATCTTCTTAGCACCCTAAGCCAAGATTTGGTCTCTAATAACTCCTTTTCTTCCCTTTCAATTCTAGACCAGTTTTGGCAGCTAAAAGGAAGGCTGGAGAGAAAAGAATAATGCTTAAACCACCTAATTGGTGTGATCGCATATTTTCTACTTTGTGAAGAGTAGTAGAAGCAATATTGACCCATCACCGCTGGTTGACAGTAAAATGTCAAGACAGGGCTGCAACAATATTCTCTGTAATGAACTAACTCTGAATACCAAGTCAAGCAGGCTAGTGGAAATCAAGTGAGAATGAAAAAGTATAAACACTTCTGATTAACAGCCAATAGCACCAGCTGGAGCAGACAATATAACACAAAAGGGTCAGCTCTAGTGCTGACAGGTTTGGCAAAGCAACCTCGTTAACAGCAAGATGAAACTTCATTTGCTCACAATTTCATAGGCTGTTTCAAAGACACCTTCTGCAAATTGACTTTAGGAGATGGAATTGCATTTAGCTTGACTTTTCTGGCAAAAATAGAAAGTATTTCGCCAAGGTTTTCTTGGTGCTTCCGCAAGTTCAGATTCAAAAGGAGAGCATGTGGTGAAACAAAACAGGAAAAAACAAATCACAAAGCTCTTATGCTAAGGAAGACCTGGAGTTTTTTAATAAGTGGCTGAATTTACATAGTTAGATGCTCAACTAAATACCCATGCAAGGAAAGTGAAGTTCAGGGAGAAAATAATCATGGAGCCTCGCGCCATTCAGTTTAAGTAGGAAGAGTATTGATGTGGGCTCAAAAAGTGGCCACGAAGGAGGAATTTGGCACTAGCTGTTAAAAATTAAAGGATTTCACCCCTGCATAGGTACAGAGAGCAACCTCACTGGCAATACAGAACAGTTTAAAGAGTATTAGAGTTTGTTCTCAGTCGGTTATTACCACTAGGTAGTTCTATGTATTTCAGCAAGCCATTTTATTGCCCTGGGCTTCAGTTTCTCAACTGTAAAAAAAAAAAAAAAAAAAGTTACATCACTGGTTCCAAGGTATATCAGAATCATGTAGAGGACTAGTTAAAACACACACTGCCTGGGTCCCACCCCCAAAGTCCCTGATATAGTTCTGGGGCCAGGCCCGAAAATTTGCATTTCTAGCAAGCTCCTAGTGAAACCCAGGCATCACACTGAGAATTTCTGGCTTAAATGATTCCTAAGGTCTGTCCAGATTCAATGTGCTCCAAGAACACCGTTGAACTCATTAGTGAGGGGATGTAATTTAGATCAACACTTGAAATAGCAAAACACACAGACAAGTTTACTTGAACACATTACATTTGAAATAGGTTTCCTGGGTAAATGTGTCTATAATCCAGTAGCAGAATGTAAGTTCCATTACTTGGAAATTCTTATGAGTAGAAGGCTGCCCTGAAAAGGTCACTATTAGGTGAACACTATAAATAAATGAAGTGAACAAGAGACTGTTACCTTCTAGATCTATTCCAAAAAGAAGGTAAGTGCTGAGTAATTCAAATTGAAGCCAATAGTTGTAAAACATACACCGTTTCATAAAAGCTCTAATCTGCACAGGTTATAACCTTTCTAAAGTGCCTGAGTATGGATCAAAATGCTGGTATTAAATTTGGTGTCTTTAAGAGAAGTATCCAAAAGAAGAATTAAAGGGGAAAGCATTTCCTGGCTGATATTTCTTATGGCTGAACTTTGGAACTCAAAACCTATGGTCCTACACCTACCATTTGAGTCTGTATCTTCCCTTGTTCTTGCTAAGAGGTTTGCATGTATGTAGAATCCAGTGCTTTCAGAGATCTACCCCAGAAATCTATGTTTTTCCAATCCAGATGTGTGGATTGGAAAATGATCTCATACCAATCGGGATAGAATCAATAAAATATTATTGTAGGTGGTTATAATGTAAACACACACACCCTGCTAGGTGATGATAAGGGGATAAAATGAGGATTTTACTTTGGGGGAGGCTGAATCCTTAAGAGAAGGGTGACTCAGAAGTATTAAATGAAGAGAGTGGGCATGTTTAGAAAACAGTATGTGATTTTGAACAAAGGAGAAGCACATTTCTTACAGCAACAGGGATATAATCAATGTGTCAGTAATGAGCAAGTTCACTTAGGAAAAGAAAATCTAATTTCTGAATAGAGAAAATAATTTGGTTTGACAATTATAACACAGATTCTAGGAAAGTTGCTCTAATGAGGATCAGGGTGTTAGCCACCTCAAGCCAAGACAAAGTTTGTAGCACCTCTTGACTAAATGTTCATCTCCAGGAACTACCAGAAAGTTCAAGAAATACTTCACCAAAGAACTAGGGACATTCCCAAGGGATTCAATTAAGGGAGGTATTCTTCTTGGGCTCTCCTTAGGGATGGGATAAAAAGTCTTCAGAAGAGATGATTAATGTTGAAGCAAAGACTTCCCAGTCAAAAACAGATGTTGGTGAGGATGTGGAGAAACGGGAACCCTCTTACACTGTTGGTGGGAATACAAACTGGTGCAGCCACTCAGGAAAACAGTATGGAGGTTCCTCAAAAAGTCAAAAATAGAACTACCCTACAATCCAGTAATTGCATTATTAGGTATTTACCTCGAAGGATACAAAAATACTGATTTGAAGGGGCACACACACCCCAATGTTTATAGCAGCATTATCAACAAAAGACCAATTTATGAAAAGAGCCAAACGTCCATTGACTAAAGAATGGATAAAGAAGAGGTGGTATACATATACAATTGACTATTACACAGCCATCAAAAAGAATGAAATCTTGCCATGTGCAACAACGTGGATGGAACTAGAGTGTAGTATCCTAAGCGAAGTCAGTCAGAGAAAGACAAATTACCGTATGATTTCACTTACATGTGAAATTTCAGAAACAAAATAGATGAACATAGAGGAAGTTAAAAATAAGTAAGAGAGAGGGAAGCAAACCATAAGAGACTCTTAACTATAGAGACAAACTGAGGGTTGATGGAGGGAGGTGGGTGGGGGATGGGCTAGATGGGTGATAGGCATTAAGGAGGGCACTTGCTGTGATGAGCAGTGGATGTTATATATAAGTGATGAATCACTAAATTCTACACCTGAAACCAATTTCTACCATAAGTGTTAACTAACTGGAGTTTAAATAAAAACTTGAGGAAAAAAACCCCAACATGTGAACTGTGTGCCTTTAAGTTTCTGTACTTCAATTTGCTAGTCCTTGCAGGAGATGGACTGTGTCTCATTGGAATGCAAGAGGCAATGGCAGAATTATCTTGCACAAGAATTGGAAGAGGGAAATGGTGCATCCTATAGCTATAGTCCTTAGAATAGAAAATCCTCTCTTTGATCCTTCAGGTGGTCTCAACAAAAAGAAGCACTAGAACAGAAGACCTAAAATCCTGCCTACTGCAGCACAGGGTGTGGAAGAATAAAGCCAAGGTAAGATCATGGCAGTAACAGGAAAAAGCAATAAGGCCTCAGCAATGGCTCTTGACAGAGCAAAGTTGATACCTGGAGGTCACTAAGATATACATACCTAGATGTGAGGGGGAGTGTCAATAGTCCAAATCAAGAGAAGACTTGGGCTCCTGGGCTTGGAAATATAAGCAAAGGAACATGAGACAAGAATGAGTAAATAGCAGCTTGAAGTAGTGATCTGAAAATTTCTGCTGATGGGATCATTATCATTCTGGGCCACTGTTAAAGAACCAGGTACATGTGAGTCAGTTCTGGATCTAAAGTCATCTGGAAGCCACAAACTTTTATCTTATATCCATCCAGGGTGCCTTCTTTCTTAAAGTTTTCCAGGGGCTATGATTTAATATAACCTCACTTTCCTTTGAAGAGGGAAAATCCTTGGTGAATTAATAAATTAAGGGATGACCCTTTGGGGTCCCCTCCCAGCCAAGTGCCTACTCTCTGTTTTGTCCAGGAACATATTTTGATGTGTAGTCTGACTTGTCTGCTCACACTGAAATATAAGACCTTGCAGATCTTCTCTGACTTTCCAAGATCTTTCACATGCACTGGAATATATATTACATGGGGGCAGGAACTTATGTGTATTTATATCCCTCAGGCACTCAATCCAGACTGGAGGAGTGAATTGGTGCCTTACTCCTTGTAGGTCAATGGATTCAACCAGAGAGAGGTGATTTTGCTCCTCAGGGGACATTTGACAATGTCTGGACACACACTCAGCTGCAAAAATGGGTCGGGGGGCTTGCTAACTGTCATCTAGTGGGTAGAGGCCAGGAATCCTACTAAGTATCCTATAATCACAGGAAGCCCCTACCACAACCCTGCCTTAGTCCTACACATAACAAAGCATTAAGTAGCCTCAAATGTCAGCAGTCTTGAGGTTGAGAAACTGCCATATGTAAGAAGTTTGTGTTATAATTAATGTATTTTTGCCAGGTTATATGTGCACATACTCATTTTTAAATTATTGAAGTAATATTTAATCATGGTTTTAAAAAAACAATGTAAAGCAAAAAGAACCAAAAGATAAAAGCGTTATTAGTTAACAGATAAAACTGCCCATCTCCATTTTAAGAGGGAATTTATTGATAAAACACTTCATCCCAAGTCTTGGCTGTAATGATACGTGTTCTGGGCACCAGTGGGAATTGCTGCTGAGTGAGTTTTGGGTAGGGAAGGGTGCAGACAAATAATCCATTTGTTTACTTCACAAAGTTCTGACTTGGATCTTTTCAAAAAACGGCAGGACATCAGCTTCTGAAAAACTCAATAAATTGGAAAGTAGACTTCAAAGAAAAAGTTTAGACCAATCTCTCAGGTTTGAGAATGTTCTGGATACCA
Source organism: Panthera pardus (assembly GCF_024362965.1). Classification (NCBI taxonomy): domain Eukaryota; kingdom Metazoa; phylum Chordata; class Mammalia; order Carnivora; family Felidae; genus Panthera; species Panthera pardus. Next base: position 66,220,874 of record NW_026526710.1, on the reverse strand, counting down.
CACTAGAGGGAGTGAAAGAAAGATGTATTTTGTTTTTGTTTTCCCATAAGATTTAAATACATAAAACATAATTATAGACCCAGCTACACATCTGTGATTGAGTAAGTCTCTTTGTCAGTAATGAGTCCCTGAGGATTTTGATGAAGGAGTAAACCTAGATAGGACAAACTTTCCTTCACCCTGAATAAATAAAGCCTTGGCAGTTGAGGTAAAATTTCCCTTTATATATGGCACTGCATTAAGCAATTCAAATAATGGTCAAACATGCAAGGGTACCACCTTATTTCCATGTCTATGCTTTCATTTATTTATTTTCAAATTTCTACCAAGGAACCCAAGGATAAAGTTTTAATTCTGCATGCCCATCTAGTTCCTGTGACTGTTCTACTTAAGCCACTGACAAAGTTAGTATTTCTGCAATGTGGCTGGCAGGAAGGGATAATGAGTGAGATTTGCAGGGTGGATTCCACTAGGAACCTAACTGGTAGCATCTGACTTCTATCACACAGCCCCTGAACAGCTCACCAGGTCAAATACATCTCTGTCCTTTTCGAGCTTATTTTGGCTAAGAACCTTGAAGACAAGAAAAGGAAACAGCCAACTAATTACATCAAATCAAACCCTAAGACTTCTGAAAGAGGCTTCCTCTCTTCCTCTGGAACAAGCTCCTACAGTGGTGCCCTAGACAACTATTGATCTGGTTATTTTTAGTGATTATTTCGATTCCAGATGTGAAGTGAAAAGAGTAGTAGAAGGACAAACTGTAGAAGAAAAATACAAGAAAAAAATTCTTGTATTAAGCATTTCCTTTTGTCACTGCAGATTAAAATAATGGAAAAAGTGAAAAAAGGAAAAAAAAAAAAAAGACCACAGCATGCTTACTTTTAAATTTTGTTCTTTTCCCTGGAGTAACACGTGACTGTGTCCAACAGTCCCAGTGACTGTAGAGCTGCCTAAGAGATGCTTAAGAATTTGAAAGGATTAAAGACCGATAATGCACAGTGAAGACTTTAAAGAGGTGTATACACTTTATTGCATTTTCATGAATTTATTTTAAGAAATAACTAGCCCTGAAGGAAGAAATGCATGAATAATGAGATCTTGTATTTAAAAGTGAGAATTTTGGAAACAGAGGTTGTAATTGAATTTCACGAAGCCAATAATAATTATGTTTTGGGAACAATGTTCAGTTTGCAAAATGACATTATTTTTAAATTTTGTTTTATTTAAATTTATATTCATACTTTTTAAAAAAGTTTTTTGATGTTTATTTATTTTTGAGAGACAGAGACAGAGTGTGAGCAGGGGAGGGGCAGAGAGAGAGGGAGACACAGAACCTGAGCTGTCAGCACAGAGCCTGAGGCGGGGCTCGAACTCAGGAGTCATGAGATCATGACCTGTCCTGAAGTCGGATGCTTAACCAACTGAGCCACCCAGGCATCCCTTTAAATTTATATACAAAAGCATGCAATGCTACACATCAAAATGTTAGTCGTACTTATATATGCATGGTAGTTAAACAATTTTATTCTGTTTAAATTAAATGCATTTAATTTTTCCTAAAATGAGCATGCATTTTTTAAATTGTGAAAATATCAAAAACCAATAGAAACTTTATGACCTGCTCAGGTCATAAAAGCTTAGTACTAACTGCATTCAGTTTTGGATAGAATCAATATATTTTAATACATCCAACTTGAAGTAATGGTAGAAATTTTCCATAAATACAAAAAATGTATTTTGGCAGTTTGGCTAAAACTTCAGTGTTTTAATAATATAATATAACTGCAGATTATTTTTAATTCCATCTGAATTGGGTTCACTATTGATTTTTAAAGGAACAGCTATTTGAACACATTTATCTACTTGTAATCGACAGTGTATAATCCATTACTATAATAGCTTAATGGTGTTTTAACTAAGGGGAAAAAAAGCAACTCAGATTATAAACTCCTCTTCGGTCACCCAGGGATGGTAAAAAGACTTATCTGTGTATCTTGCTTTATAGAGCTTAATTAAGTACAAGTATTTATCAAGTACTTACTTTGTGCTTATTAGCACAGAAATCAAGGCTATTGCTGGGAAGACCAGGAATCAGGGCACTGGTAAGGCCACATGGACTGCTGATGGCCATGTCAATTCTGATGGCCAGTGCCCCTTGCCGCACCACCGCTTAAGTAGTTTAAGAATCACAGCTGCAAAACTTGATCTCTACACTCTTAGCACTTGCACATCCTGCTCATAGAGACAAAGCTAGGATTCAGGAAACAAGAAGACATGTGCCAACACCAGCGAAGCTCCCCAGAATTACAAAATTACGATCAGCTTGTTAAAGAGGTATTATTCCCTCACATAAACGGCTAACTTCTTGAGAAGAGGAAAATTGTGTATATACGTTCTTCACCCCCTACAGTGTCTAGCTTTTGGCTGAACATATATTCATTACCCAAAATCATTTAGAAAGCTGCTGATTATAAAAGGAGTTATGAACATCCCCACTGCATTGCTGTGGCATGGTTAGCCCAATTAATGCTTTTGAGGTGCTGAGATATCCTCTCATGGGAATATGTTAATACATAGCTTACATTTTTAAAAATGGAACCATACTTACTTTTCAAACAAAGTAAAATTAACATACTATATATATATATACACACACGCACACATATATATTTATATATATATATATATGTATATATGTGTGCGTGTGTGTATATATATATATACACACACATATAAAAATATAAAATATTTTTATAAAATATAAAAATAAAAAAATATAAAAATAAAAATATTTTAGCCAAGGAAGATTGGCAGATAATTTTTTATAAACAGACCCTGGAACAGAATTTCACATTTCATGTTTCCTTAATAAAGCATGTTCTTCAAACTGTCCTCAGAGCACTGTTTAATTATATAAAATATCTATGCTGTTTAATTATATAAATATCTATTTTTAAAAACCTTGGAATTTTTCCAAAAGCATACCTGCAAGCCAGGGGATCAAATCAATAGATCATCAACAAAGAATTAGGCAAGAAATCTCTCTTTTCCCCTTATAAACTATAATTCAAATAATTTTTAGAAATATTAGCAATATCCGTATCAGCTCTGCCAACAGTAGAATTGCATGAAGACAACTTGTTTTAATTCCACATATAAGTCCCTAATAAGTTCTCTGTTTTCCCTAAGATAGCTATTAATTAGTCAATAATTGCTTGAAGGCTCCAATTGATTGGCACTATAAACAGAAGAAGGCTTATAGGGTCCTTTTATTTCTGAGCTGCATTTAAGATTAAGTAAAATGTTAGCAGCATGTTATTAGGCAGAATGGAGAAAAGGATCGTACAAAACCCACTGACGAGGCGTGACTAAACACTGGGTTGGCTGGTCCTTCTCTGTTTTGCAGACTGATAAGAAATAAATTAGGACTGTGGACATAGAGCTTCAGAACAGATCCAAATACTTACTGTACATGGATCGTCTTGCCAGAAAGGATCCAAAGGCTTCAGGGAAATTCAACACATATCCCCAAAAGCTTAGAGGGTTTTCATTCTTGGGAAGATTTATGTTATTTGTGTCATAGAACACCCCATTCATTGTGTAATGGTAGAAATAAGTTTCTGTGACTGTTTTATTTCTGTCATCTCTTTTATTACTCATCAATGTCGAATGAGAAGTGTCTGTAGCCCATATTTTCTCTGGAGTGTCATTCTACCAATATTTGTAAGATTTTTTTTTTCAGTCTAGCTGTCTTATTGACCCTTAAATCCCAATAATCCTTACGCAAGTTGCTAAAAAGTGTATGACGTTTAAAACAGATACAATTCATCAGTCACAAATACTGGGATCATCCAGTGCCAACACCCACAATTTTTTTCAAAATAATTTAAAGTTAGATCCTTTTAACTAAAAATATAGGAGATATACAGTCAACCCACCGTCCAATTGCTGTTCTATTTATTTAGATTAACATAAGGATGAGCTGAGAAGTATATTGCCCGGTATTGCCTAATAGGTAACTCAGGAACTTGAGTCTCAGATTAGTAAAAAATAGTATCAAAGAATTATTTTTTAGTATCTTTAATATGAAGCCCTTTAATGACTTTTCACTGTTTTGAAGTTAAAGACTAAGTTTTTGAAAAGGATAGAGTGACACAGTCAATATGGCAGAACAGCAATTTTCTATAATCTTCCCCACAAAGAACACTGCTTTTGACAATCACTCATGGATGAGAGTGCCTTTGTGGAAGTCATTGAGTTTAGTGGAGAAGTTCCAGGATACCATTGTAGAAAACAAACAAACAAACATACATACATACATACAAACAAAAACAAAACAAACAAAACATGAGAGTGGACGTCTATGGCTTTGCATTCTGGTCTTTCTTCACCTGTGCCTGTTCCCACTGGGTCTTTATACATATACATTCTTCCTGCTTCGACCTTCAGTATGGACATCTTTCCTCCCCAAAACGTCCTTGAGGTTTCAGATTAAATATTACCTCAAAAAGGAATCTTTTCCTAACACCCAGAAAAGTTAAGAGGCACCCCTCTTGAATGTACCTTTCCTTTCACCAATAGCATTGTTTGTGTACTTATTAATGGTAGTGATTTGCTTATACCTGTCTTCCCCACTAGACGATTTAAAAATGAAGTTTTTGTTCATTAGTGTAAGCTCAGTACCTTAGTTACCACTTTGTAGTCACTCAATAATATTTATTGAATCATTGAATAAATGTAACTCTCATTTCCCTCTTACAGGCATCCTTAACTGGAGAGGTCAGGTTGAGAGGGAACAAAACCCGTAGACTTCCTTAAGCCATAGAACTTCAACAGACCTACCAAACTGACCACTTCCACAAAGCTGGAGGAATTCACTTAAAGGGATCAGGTACGCAATGAAGTTATAAAAGTGGTGTTTGGTTTTTGTTTGTTTGTTTGTTTGTTTGTTACTACAGAGTATGGAGAATTGATAGGACACAGCAAGTGAACATTCACTGACTTTGTATCCAAGCCACAGAGAAATATAGACTAGAAAACCCTCAGCATTGTGTAAGCACAATGTAGCAATACAAATTTTCTAGCTAATGACTTCATTTTAAGATGACATCTGTCAGGAAGTAGAGAATACATGATGGTGACAAGATACTACGGAACAGTTACAAATGGAAGAGCCTGAACCAAAGTGGACTGCCACTCACGTAACTCGTTTTAAGCACAACTGGAAAAGGTCCTCTTAGCCAACTGTTCCGTCTGTCTTTCACATTTTAATACCCTCTGAAAAAACTTGTAAGAGTAGGTCTTTAGGGCTTCCCTTTAAAAAATGCCAGAATGTTGTAGGCAAAATGGTATCACAAAAGTCCCTTGTGTGAGTTGCAAGGGAAAGCAGAAAGAATATAAAGTCCCCAGTAGAAGCAATCATTCATTAATTTTGCACATGACTACTATATTGATAGACAGAGCTTAACTGAGATGTCATAAAGGCCAGAGTGGGAAAATGGAGTGGCCTTGCCATGCCTTGAATTAAGTATTTACTTAACACGCATTCATTAGAATTGAATTCCTGCTATAAACTAAGAAAGGCAAAAATTATATATGTGAAAATAGGTTTACTGCCATTGTCTACTAAGAATAAAAGTATAAATCACAATAAAACCAGGGGGTTTTATTTCAAATAGAAGTAGGACATTACAATTGAGAATATAAATGAAAATAAGAATACGTAAATCTGTTCATCTTTCTTCATGACTTCATTCTTCATACTGGATTATTAAGATTCAATTCAGTACGAATTTATCAATCTACCATGCATCTGACTGTACTAGGTATGACCATGTTGGTTTTCTAATTTAGCTACCCTAAAGCTAGTGCATGCTGTGGAAGAATAGAATTCTTACCAAATTATTTGAATCAGCCTTACTCTCACTTCTAGTATCAACTTTAATTGTTGGGTGAGGGAGGATGGGGTAACCACCCTAAACTTAGACATATATACTTATCAAAGTGTGCATATTCATGGTAAGTGTTTTATATCAAGGGTCCATTTTTAGTGACTGTTTCCCATAATGATATCTAACTAAATATCTTCTTCCTAATTTGTATAATTGCTAATTATTTTCACTATTATGGACAGCAGCCTTCTTTGGTTGCTCTGTCCTAAACCCATCTTACTTATGTGAGTTCTCTTTATCTAAAAGGAATGTTACAGGTGTCAATTTATATCTGAAAGTGAGAGGAGAGATTTATTATCCTTTCTATCTGGCCATGTAAAAATGCTGGGCTTTAGGGAATGGCTCCACATACAACAGAGCACTTTAATGCTTTCAGAGCCTTGATTCCTAATGCAACTGTCTGCCCATAGCAAACACTCTTCACCTGGCAGGTTTCTCTATTATGTTGGTTTCCAAGAAGTCCATGGCTAAGGCATGTTTTCAATGTTAAGTTTCAGTACATTCTTTCAGCATTAGAAATGAAGTGAGCACCTTTCCAGTGAGCATGCACTTTATAAAAGAATCTGCCTTAGTGACAATTTAGCTATTCAAGACATTCTCTGGAAACGGGACCTACCTATTCTCTAATGTAATTCTGAGTGTTTATTAATTAATGTGTGCCCATGCTAAGTGCAGATGCAAACATTTATAGAGGAATGTGACATATAGGAATATGCCCAGGGTTCATGCCATAGCACCAGTGACACACAGTACCAGGTGGTGAAGTGAGATCTGTCCAGCAGGGTGGTTTATCTGGGCACTTTTAAATAACGCTAACCTCAGTATGTATTTCTGCTCCACAGGTATTAACTATGTAACATTGCTTGAGCATTTTTCGTCTGTATCTCAATACGTGCATGTGCAAAAAAGAGTATATGATAATGCCCATTTGAAGGGATTAAGTAAGATACTGCATGCAAAGTATTTAGCAAAATGATTATTGGAAAATAAGGATTCTCTAAAATCATCAACTGATTATAATATATATATATTAGAATATATATATATATATATATATATATTCTAATATATATATATATATATATATATATATATATTCTACATTAATAGGCTCCAGTGAACAAAAATTGCTCACCTTCTTTACAGTATAAAGGATACCTCCTATACATACAGAGTATTAGGTGACCTTAAGGTAATCTGTGAACTTGTTCTTGTTTTGCTCTAATATATTTGGTACCTATTATTGATGGGAGAAAAAAGTGTGGTGGCACAGCCATTTACAGAGCTATGTCCTAGAACTAAACATCAGGAGGTCACTTACCTCCTCCCACTTTATAGGATCCATGGGATTTAAGGAATTAAACTTCCCCTTTAATATACCTAGACAATTTAATTTCTGTCTTATGTTTTCTATATAGACACATGTGGGTCAAAATACTAAAAATAATATCAAATATAGGTGAAAGATTCCAACTATTCCAAAATGAATATTTTTAGGTATCTGCCAAAAATATTTCTTTTAATTTAACTGCTATATATACAAGATTATCCTATGACTTAATAAATTTTCACATCTTTAATAGTTTAAGAAATTCTCAGAATCTTTCATTCTGTTGTAATTTTCTTGTTCCTCAGGTGTTGAATACCTTTCCTTAAATAGGAGCAATTGCTCATCAATTGATTTTATTTTTTTAAGTTTTTATTTAAATTCCAGTTAGTTAACTTATGTGTAATATTAGTTTCATGTGTACCTTATAGAGCATCATCACTTCCATGCAACCCTGGTGCTTATCTCAGCAAGTTCATCCTTTAACTCCCATCACCCAGTTTACCCATCGCCTACCTCCTCTCCTCTGGGAACCATCAGTTTGTTCTCTGTAGTGAAGAGTCTGTTTCTTGGTTAGCCTCCCTCCCTCCTTTTTCCCCCCTCTTTGTTAATTTGTTTTGTTTTTTACATTCCACATATGAGTTAAATAATATGGTGTCTGTATGTATTTGACTTATTTCACTTAGCATAATACTTTCTAGCTCCATCCATGTCATTACAGACGGCAAGATTTCATTCTTTTTTTTTTTCCCCAGCCGAGTAATATTCCATTGTATACATAAACCACCTCTCCTTTATCCATTCATGAGCTGATGGACACTTGGGGCATTTCCATAATCTCGCTATTATTGATAAGGCTGATATGAATGTTGGGGTGCATGTATTCCTTTCAATCAGTATTTTTATATTCTTTGGGTAAATACCTAGTAGCACAATTGTTGGATTGTAGGGTAGTTCTATTTTTAACTTTTTGAGGAATCTCCATACTGTTTTCCAGAATGGCTGCACCAGTTTGCATTCCCACCAACAGTGCAAGAGGGTTCTCCTTTCTTCACATCTTCACCAATACCTGCTGTTTCTTGTATTGTTGATTTTAGCAATTCTGATGGGTGTGAGGTGATATCTCATTGTAGTTTTGATTTGTATTTCCCTGATGATGAGTGATGTTGAGCATCTTTTTATGTGTCTTTTGACCATCTGTAAGTCTTCTTCGGAAAAATGTCTATTCACGTCTACACCAAAAACAGTAAGATGCCTAGGAATAAATCTAACCAAAGATGTGAGGGTGCCTGGTGGCTCAGTTGGTAGAGCGTCTGACTCTTGATTTCAGCTCAGGTCATGATCTCAGGGTCATGAGAATGAGCTCTGCATTGGGCTCCAAAGTGGGTCTGTAGCTTGCTTAAGACTCTCCCTCTCTCTCTGCCTTTCCCCTGCACATGCTCTCTTTCTCTCCCCTAAGATAAAAATAAATACATAAGTACATGAGTAAAACTGACCTTAAAACAAAAGAAGTGAAAGACCTGTACTCTGAAAACTATAAAACAGTGGTGAAAACAATTGAAGACACACAAAAAAATGGAAAAACATTCCACGCTCATAGATTGGAAGAAGAAATATTATTAAAATGTCCATACTACCCAAAGAAATTTACACAGTTAATGCGATTCCTATCAAAATACCAACAGCATTTTTCACAGAGTTAAAACAAACAGTCCTAAAATTTGTATGGAATCAGGGATGTCATAAACACTATACTGTTCAAAGAACAAATGAATTATGCAAAACTGATGATCAAACAGTTAGTAGGTTTATAATCATTGTTAAAAATAAGACAATGGGTCCAAAATGGGGTCACTTATACGAAGCCCCACATCACCAAGCAAGACTTAATTACAGTTTCCGCTCTCCCAGAAATGAAATCTAAAACCAGTAAATCAGGATTTGCCTGATGAGCACTAGTTAGATAATCTGCCTGACAGACCCATACAATCTCCTAAAGGAAAGTAACTTTGCAACAACCAGCCTATAACTCCCTTGTTTCTTTTCCATTCTGCCTATAAAAGTCTTTCATTTTGTACAGCTCCTTAGAGCCCTTTTCTATCTGCTAGATTGGATGCTGTCTGGTTTGAATGGGCTTTTGCTCACACAAACTCTTCAAATTTGTAATATGCCTCAGTCATATTACAGTTCCCATTTTTAGAAGTGGAAAAACGGAGGATGAAAACTTGCCCAGGATTATGTCACCAGCAAAGAGAAGTAAAATTTGAGTCAAGTTTGTTGGCTCCAGTAGCTATACTCTTATCTAAACCACTGCACTATACTACCTGCTGCAAAGAGGTTCCTAAGAGTCCCTGCAAACTGCTACTTCTCTTTGCTTTTGCTTTAGCCGGCTCAGCCCTCCCTCCCTCCATCTCCCTCCCTATCTCCCCCTCTTGCTATCCCTCTCTGTCTCCATCTCAATCAAATTAACTGAATTAATATATTCTTATATAATGCTGGATCTAATACCTTACTTGTAGCCAAATGTCTCTTTAATGAGAAGTTTCCCAAGAGGGACTGGTATGCTGACAAAACTCTGTTCTCCTGGAGAAAAACAAGACTAAAATGCTGGACTGGAAGCCATGTTCCTCACTCCTTTCTGGTATTCGACTGACTTTATACATCTTACATATTGTGGAATTCATCACTGGAAGAAAATTAGCCCGCAGCTGATATTTTGGCTGGGCAAATGAAGCTAGATCTCTTTGTCTAGCTTACTGCAACCTTCAGACACCTCAGATGTCTCTAGTTATTACAATTCAGCTACAGGAAAAGGCTGCTTCAAAAAACACACATTTCAAGACATTCGCTATAGGCTTCTAGGCAGTAACAATAGAATCTAGGCAGTCTTGATCAGAAATACACATTAAAAGAATAATACAGAGATGAGAGGGAGTGGGAAAAAAAGGAAAAAGAGAAAGCAATTAAGGTTATGGAAATGGGGCATTTCTATGCAAGGTAAGTTATATTTAGAGAAACCTTGTCAAGTTAAAATTTTTTTTTTCAAAATCCTTCTTCACATAAGTCATGTATTATATTGTTAAACCTGAGAAGATCTGTAACAACCATAATTATGCTAACTCTTATTCAGTTTACCTTCCACTTTTCATTCAATTTTGTAACTTATAACTACGATCCTAAATTATCATTCAAAGTATAAGGTGTAATATTCATACTAAACCAAACTGATAATAGTGACACACTTTGCCAAGGAAAGCTCATCATTCAGACAACATTTAGAAGCAGGTCATAATGCAGTTTCTCCTCTGAATACACACACACACACACACACACACACACACACACACTTCCAAATTTGTACAAATCTTTACCTTTTATAAATAATTTTTTTTAAATTAAAAAACTGTGTTTTGGTAAAATGTCTTTTAGCTTATCTCTGGAATTTTCTGACAGGTCTTCAAAAACTGCTTGATAGGAAGGAGGCAGATTTATTTCTGGGAATTTTACTTCAAGTGCTTTTGAGAAGGAAGGAGGTGAAGTGAGCTTCTTTTCTCCTTGTTTTTACTGCAAACTGATCAACATATATTTTTAAAGTGCCTATTTTATGGTAACTATTATAGGCACTAGAGTAACAAAGGAAGACAAGAGATAAAAAATTTCCATGTTCTCATGAAACTCCCCCAAAACACTAGATCTCATTATAATTGTGTATTTATAAAAGAGGTTGATTCGGGACCACTTTTTGAATATAAGAGAGAGCCAATGGCAAAAGCTACCCTTCTAAATCCTCCACCTCCGATACTCGATGATTACTGCCATAATGATTATATTCTCAAAGCCAGTTGTTTGGAAACATATACACTGGACTTGACAATGATTCTTACAGTGTTTTCTGGAACTGTGCCACATATATCTCATGTGTCCCACCATTAATGAAATTGTAATAAACTCCAAAAGACATCAGCAAGAAGACCTGTCATTCTTTCCATTCCCTTCTTTCCCAGGACCACTCCTAAAATTCCCTCCTTCTCACTGACTTTCTGACCAGTCTCAATTTCACAGCTGGTGGTTAGCTATAAAAAAAGAGTGTCCCCATTTGGGGAACTCTACACGAAAGCCTGCCTTGTTTTGATATATTGAAGCCGTCAAGGGAAGTAATGGCCTTGTCCTGAGTCATCTTTTATCTAGCTGCCGCAAAGTGATAGAGAATTAGATAGTAAAAATGCAAGGAAAGCCGGCACTATTCCAAGCACAAGCCCTTTTCTCTGATTTGAAGCTCTACAACTGATGCCCAACACTTCCGTGGTGTGGTCACTTCAAACACAGGCTCATTAGCTTATGGGTTATGCAGCTATATATCAAGTCATTGCCTATTTCAACAAGAACTCCCCTGGCTAAATAACCAGTATAACTGTGAGTAGGGAGATTAACGCTTCTAACTGCCATTAAGCTTCACAATTCATCTACTATTTGCATCAGCATGAAAGAGCCATGAGTGGCAAACTGAAAACTAGCTCCCATTTAAAGGAGGAAACCCCAGAGGAGACATTTTCTAATAACACGTGGATGGTAATATTGGGCTGATATTAAAAACATCCTTCATTAACCGACTACCTTTGAAAAACTCTGCAGATTTGGACAGGGGGAAATTGGGATGCAGAATTCCAATTAAGCTTATAATATTTAGAGTTCAGAAATGATAATTATACTCTGTGCCCCATCACATGTGTATATTTATGATGAATCAATAGAGCTTTCAGATGTTGCCTTGTCTAGCAGATTATTTATACTGCATTATCCTGATGGACTATAAAAGGAATCATAAAAATCTGCATGTGGAATAAGATAATGGGATGAGGTACCTTGATTTGCATATTGTTCTCCAGTGTATATTAAGTGCACTAATGGCCACCAGTAGTTAATTCACAAACCTAAGTCTAGTGAGAAGTTTCTGGCCACAGGAATACATTCTCTGGGCAAGGGCATCTACCTTACAGATCAGAAAGTGTTTAGGGCAGATTTCAAAGACAGTCTGTCTGTGCATCTTGCAATTGGTAAGAAATAATTTGCAAGCTCTAAGTCCTATCACCAACCTGTTAATCTAGACACTGACATGTCTCTGGCATCTGTAAGGAGTTTGCTAAAGAGTGTAGGAGAAAAGAAAAATAGGGATATTAATCAGAATGGGAAAGGTGAAGAGTAACAAGAAGGTAAAAGAAAAGTTAATGCACATGTAGAAGGGGGATGTCATCCAAGCCAACAATAAATGTTTATCTCACTCCTTACTTATTTAGGGGGTCACTCACTCCTCATCGATTTCAGTTTCACAAATATTTATTGTGCTCCAACTACATCCAGAGCTTTAGCGCTGTGGTGGGTAAAAAATAGAGTAATCTCTTATATTGTAGAGAACTTTGCAGGTTGTAAAGCTCTGCCTCAAGTTATCTAATCTTCACAGCAATACTGTGACTTTAGTATTATCTTCACCATATACATTTGTAAATGTTTATGTATTTGAGAGAGACAGAAAGAGTGTGAGTGGGGGAGGGGCAGAGGGAGAGAGAGAATCTTAAGGAGGTTCCATGCTCACTGCAGAGCATGATCTCATGACCTGAGCAGAAATCAAGAGTTGGACGCTTAACTGACTGAGCCACACAGATGCCCCTACTTTCGCCATACTTCTGAAGAGAGAGCTTAAAAGGATCACCCAAGGTCATACAGCCAGGTTTCATAGAGCAGTGACAAAAATTTATGTTTCTTGGCTCCAAGATTCACTCTTAAAGTAAATATAAAAATACAAATACATATATACATGTATGTATACACACATACATACACACCCATATATGCATTTAATTACATACAAATATATACATATATAAAATAAATATATGTTATATATGTGTGTATATGCATATATGTGTGTGCGTGTGTGTATGTGTGTGTGTGTGTGTGTGTGTGTGTCACACACACACACACACACACACACACATACATATAGTCACAATTAATGGCCAAAGTGCTAAATGAACCTATAGGACAAAGGTTCAGCTGGAGAGGGGAAGAAAGAACAGATCCATTGTAGAATTTAGTAAGATCTTTGGAATTGAACAAATCGAGCAGACACTTCAAGGAGGAATATGAAGTATTCAAAAAGTTCTGAATTCAACTCTGTAGATTTATTACTGTTAGCGATTCTTGGAAACCTGGTTCTAGTTTCTATAACATAGTAGTTAAGATTCAGGGTCAGTCTCAACTGGAAAATGGAGATAGTAATTGTGCCTGCTTCAGAGTTGCTGAGAGAATTAAAAAGGTTATTCTATATGTCATTTAGAAGGTTACAGAATCATGATGACAGTAGTGACAATGACAGTGATGCTACTAATGCTTTATCTGCTCTGAGTCTCCCGAATGGAGGTTGATCAGTATTTTCTAGGCATCCATATTCTTATCAAGCTATGTAATATGATAACTTTCATTTTCAAGTATAAAAAAGTCTACTGTCTTAAGCAGGAAAGATAATTTATCAATCTACATAATTTTAAAATACTTCGGTAGAGGTGGCTTCAGCTGTGGCTGAATCCAGGGGCTAAAACCAAGGTCCCAAGGCGAGGTTTCTCTCATCATGTCTCTTCCTCCAAGACAACTACATTCCCAGACTGGCCCTCTCCTCAGAGACACAAGATGTTGGGGGGTTCTCCTCTCAGTACCAGGTCTATTTCCCAGAAGTTTAAAAACAGTCTCCTGTGACCTTGATTTTGACTGCATCACACAAACATCCTTGAACCATTCATGAGCGCCTGGAGAAAGGATGCTGTAATAGGCTCTTGCTCTTCAAGTAGTCCCCCCAAGTGGAAATTGAGTCCACCCTGGGGCATGGTGGCTGAGAGTGGGGAGGTATGGTTTCCCGAAGAGAAAAGCACAGCAATAGCCCTCAAAAAGTGAAAGTTGGCTGTAAAACAGAAACACGTCCAGTAGATTGGCATGTGTGTGGTTCTGAATATATTGTTCTTTTCTAAGATATACTAAACATTTTTCTTATTCTTCACATCCTTTCTTGATCCAGTACAGTTTTCCACAATTATTCTATGTACTGACTTAGTGATTTTGATAGAAGTTCTACTCAGAAAAAAAATGTACTTTTTTTTTTTCTAAAGTCAGTTGCACCTCTCAATTTAATCAGTTTCAGGTTTTTAACTTACATTTTTGATGTTTAACAAATCCTAGGTACTTTCATCCTCAAACTCCTTAGAAACGGATTCATATGTAAAGGTAGTGTGAAACTGCATGTGGATTAAAGATCTGAGTTCAAACTGTGCTCTTAATCTCAAGCCTTAGTTTCTTCGTTTATAAAATTATCTATTATCTGTTCATCTTTGTTCAACAGTGTTTTTGAGAATTATAAATACACATAGACATAGACACACACAAACACATATAAACTACAAAATAAAAGATAAAGCACTATTATCAGTATTCTAGGCGAAAAAAAGAAAGAAAAAAACTGTTCTAGCCTTTGCTCTGGTGCTTATGATGTTACCAAGTATGACACTCTATGACTTTCTAGTTCCATATTCCAAAAGGCATTCTTGAGAATACTTTGTGTATTTTTATCCTAATAGAGAAATCTCCCAAGCAAAAATAATTACAAAAATAACAGGAAATCAATCTCATGCCCCCCTCCTCAGCCTGCACCCTGAGGTAGGTACCTGGGAGCTATACTGAGCCAGGCACATACCTCCTCTGTAAGGTACAGCCTGGGGATAACTGGGGAGGACACAGGGAAGCAAATGGAGGCTTAGAGGTGAGGGGGTCAATTCTGATCCTTCTTTTCACAGAGATCTAAACTTAAAACTAGATAAGATAAAATTCATAAAATATGCACCTTCAAAAGGTACTCGTGGGAGCTGAAATACTCATGGGAGCAAATGGGAACATTTTGGCTAATAAAATAATGATTACAACCACTT
Organism: Panthera pardus; assembly: GCF_024362965.1. Lineage (NCBI taxonomy): Eukaryota > Metazoa > Chordata > Mammalia > Carnivora > Felidae > Panthera > Panthera pardus. The sequence continues at coordinate 66,205,623 of NW_026526710.1, read as the reverse complement.
TACCAAAAAAAGGTCAATTTATTCCTTTAAAAAATACAAGTATATGAATTTTTTTATACATTACAAGATAATTTGCATGTTCATATACAGTTAGCTAAATTACCTAAAGTTCAGTTGCTTCATCACCTGAGTTCTCTTCTGATTTTGTCTTGCAATACGATTTTATAGTAATTTTGTTTTACAGTATAGTTTAAGAGGAGAGTTCTAGAAGGCAAGTGCCACAGACCTCTTAACAATAGCAAGATACTTGAAAGGAAGGAAGAGGAAGAACAGAGGATACTAAAAATAAAATAAAACAAAGTAAAGCATAGTAATATGATCCTGAATAGTAAGAGTTTCAAAGATGCAAATTTCATGCATTTGCCAAAAACAACAAAAACTAAAAAATGAAAAAAAAAACTAAAACTAATACAAAACACAAATAAATACCTGCAAGGGAATAAGGGAACCTAAATCCATGAAATTCACCATCCATTGTTGTCTCCTTATGTGAACTTATACAGGGTGTGTTTGACTCTCTCTGCAAGTAGAGCTGTGGCTGAACTTCTGGCTTCAAGTCTAGTGAACTCAATACAGTCCTTACCCTATTTCTGACATAATGGTGCTTGATAATCATAAAACATTACAGTTGTTTTCTTCAGAGTTGTATGACTGTCTAAGGTTAAATTTGCATGGTCTGGAGGGCAATAGCTTCTCACGTTTTGTCCCACATAAATACTGCCATGTATGTGTAAATAATCAGGTTGAAAGGAATAGCAAAATTGCTTCAGATGATGGAAATAAAGCCTGAGGGATATGTGTGAAGCATTATCCTTGTTGCCTTGGTGATCCCTGGTGATAGTCAGGGGTGTAATGAGTTGATGGCATATAAATCATTCTCAAGACATTTTTAGCACTGGTAGGTGAAATCACCTCCTTTCCCCTTACCTGTCATTATGTTCTCCACACTTGCTCAATCACTGCCCAACTACTTGTTTTTAAAATTAAGTCTGGCATCTTAAAGTTTCCCTTTCCAAAACTCCAGACAGGCAGTCTCAGAAGAAAGTCCAACAGTGGTAATCTCTGCCAAGAGATTGATAATCTCTGCTCATTTCCAATGAAATATGGGAGATGCTCTAAAACTTGGGGCCAAGGACAATCTTCCTGCCTTTCTCTTTTCCTTAGAGACGGCTCTAAGCTCTAAATTACTAGCCTCGCATTGTTTCATTGGAGGGGGTTGGGGAGGAGGAATGAATAAGAAGATGAGAAAGAGAACTGTCAAGGCTTTATCTGAAGAAGAAACAGAAATTTGAAGGGAATAAAGGTTTTCAAATACATGACAGTTAAAAATAACTATTGAACCATCAAGTGAAGAATTCAACTTTGGGATTCTGCTTGAACTCCCAATTGCAACTGTTAGAAGAGAAACTCTCAAATAGTATTTTTTTTTAATAATGCTGTTCATCCAATGGAAAAATAGCAATAATATTTGAAAGGTACCATAAAAGGCAGAGATCCTCGTTATTAATAAGCATATGAAAAGGTGTTCAGCTCATTAGTGATTAGTAAAATGCAAATTAAAAATCACCTTCAGATCGCATTACCAATCCACTAGATTGGCAAAAATTAAAATGTCTGACAATGCAAGTGATTGCAAAGATGTGCGGCAATTCGAACTGTCATTCACTGCTAGTAGAAACATAAACAGGAAAAGTTGAAGAAGTACGTCCTATACACACGAGCAATGAATCTCCTAACTATACAATTTGAAGCAGCTCCTGCCCTTGTGCATGTTGGTGCGTATTAGAAAATGTTCAGAGCTTCACTGTGTGTGCTATCCCTAAATTGGAAAAACCGAAATCTTAAATGTGTTGATAAACTGTAGTATATATTCAAAAAACAGGATAGTATACAGCAAGGGAAATGTAATACAGCCACACATACAAAGTGGATGGAACTCACAAACATAATGCTGAGTGACAGAAATACAAGGAGAGGTACATAGAGCGTGGTTGTAAAAGTAGACAAAGCTATACTGTTTTCTCTAGGAATGAACCAGAGATAGTAAATTTAAGGTAGGAGGGAGTCCATGCTGGGTTCTGGAGAGTTGGCAGCATCCACGTCCTGACCCAGATGGTATTTACACAGGTGCCCTCTTTATAATTATTCTGCATACGTGCTTTAGCTGACAATGGAAAAAGTCATGCAGCTCCATTTATATTTCAGTCCCCTTCTCAATGACAGAGCACTGGGGAAACTTCTAGACCAGAAGACCTTGTCTAGTGTCATTCCCAATTTCACACTTTATTATTGGATTGTGAAGATTTGCCATTTCTTCTCTTCAGTGGCCATTTATTCTTTTCAGGAACATTCAATAATGATCTCTAATGAGTCAAAACTGATTTTTTTTCCATTTTTCTTCACACAGAATTTGTTTACCATGAAGATGACTGGCTTTTTTTCTTTTCTTTTATTTATTTATTTTATTTTATTTTTTTTTTTGAGAGAGAGAGAGAGCGAGAGCGAGCACAAGGAGGGGAGAGAGACAGAGGGAGGGAAACAGAGAATCCCAAGCAGGCTCCATGCTCAGCACAGAGTCCAATGTGGGGCTCGATCCCATGACCCTGGGATCATGACCCGAGCCAAAATCAAGAGTAGGACGCTCAAATGACTGAACCACCCAGGCATCCCTGACATATGTTTTTGAACCTCAGGCCACAAAATCTTAGGGAACCACAACAGACCAGGTTGTTAAATTTGTAAACAGCAAACACTGTAACAATCCCTCCTTCATGATAAGGAAGTTTAGGGCAAACCTTACTTAGCTTACTCTTTTGAATGAAAAGCATAAATGTCTACTCAAATTATTTACTTTCAAACTTATGCTTACTGCTAGAAACATTCTCTTTGCCATTGTCACTATCTTACCACATTTATTCAATGACGTGAATTACTTACCAAGGGCAAATAGCATATTGTACCAGGAAAACAGGACATACATAACTTTGTTTTTGTATTCCTAAAATATACTGAAAACAATAAACTACAATCACAGTCCTATTTTACAGAGTAATTGTGAGGATTACATGAGATGATACATTTGAATTACTATGGAAACCATAAATTACTGTTTTTAAGGCACTTACTATTATCAGCCTCCTCCTAAAAAAATTGTACTACTGTGTGATTTTTCTAAAAGGGTAGAGAAGAAAACAAAGAAACTAAGTCAAATGGTCAAACAATAGTAAGAAATCATGTTTTGTGATTTCTAAGATCTGTAATTGATCTTAGGAAAGAGTAGAAAACTATGCAGCTAATACACAAACACATTAGGAACCAGGCACAAAATAGAACATTTTACTTCAGCACCTTCAGAACCACATGCACACATCAAGTCAGTTGTATGCATCCTTGCACTATCGACCCTTTTTGAATATAATACAATGCATCTCTAGTCATTAGTATCTTCCCTCTGAGTCTCTTGGATTTCCCTCTTTAATATACACATCACTTGATTGGGTGCATTTTACTAATTTAGTAATTCAAAATCCCCAAAGTTATTTAGTAAGTTCTGTTTCTCTACAGAATGGATACAGATAAAAGCTGGTTCTGGTAAAATGGAATAAAATCGAATTGGTCCAGAAAGATATAACTCAGTAAATCCTTAAGTCACCTACCCTTACAACATTAGGAACAACAAAAAGTAGCAATGCCTCACATGAATGGACTGCTAAATTCCAGGTATTCTGATAAGTTATGGCCCTTAATCTTTATGATAACCATATGATAACCCCCTTACCACCACTGCAGATTCTAGAAATCTGAGCCTCAGAGTTTAAATGACTTGTTCAAGTTCACATATATAGTTAAGTGTAGTCTATCTGGATTCAGAGGGTCTAGTAGTATGTAATTCCAAACACTCATAAAAATGTGCTTTATTTGTATCGAAATCTATTTAAATGTGAAAAGTAATTGAATGTTGCCTTACGCTGAACTTATTCTCTTTGTTATTAGCTGATGCGTTAGACAACAAAAACACTAAGGTACTATGTTGACAGAAGAGGACAAAGTGAGTGACTTAAAAACAGTGAACCAGGACAAAAAAAAAAAAAAAAAAAGAAAAGAAAAAAAAAACATTGTTTAAGAGAATTCATTCCTTACTTTCATGGCTTAAAACTATAAAAGTTTTATAGTTTCAAACTACATTAAATGTATGATTACATTGACTCATGGGTTAAATTTATTTGAGTGTGATTTCTTCTAACACTTAAATCAGTCCAGTTTTATAATTCACTTACCAAATTCTAGAGACTTCTACATTTGGTTCTAAAGAACTATTCCACAGCTCTATCTAACAGCTTTACGGAGAAGGCTATAATATTATGCTTCAGTGGCCTTAAGGAGAAAGCATTGTTGGGAAGAAATATTGCTAATATTGATGGCACATTAGGAATCTCATACCATGTAGTTTTTTGTCACCAATGCCAAAGAATTCATTTTTATTTTATACACAGCCATATTCACAAATGCAAGTTTCCACATTCACACACTCCTTCTTATAAATGGTTACTCGTAATAATGATGGATTTAAAAAAAAGTCCAATATTTCACAGAGGATGGATGACTGGGAAGCATGACATATATATGTATGTATGTGTATGTATATATATATACACACACACACACACACACATATATATATGTATGTATATATATATATGTATGTGTATATATATATGTATAAATATATGTATATGTATGTAAATATGTAATTTGGTGAAGTGATTAACAACATGGTAGAGATTGAAATATCTGCTGAATGAACAAATGGATAAATGATTGATCAGATACAAGAAATTCAAAAGAATATAGGGTAGAGTCCGTTGTAGAGATGCATGCTGGGTATAAGAATAAACTTTCTGGCTTTGTAAGTCGTTAAATAATGAGACAAGTTATTTAGAAAACAGAGGTAGATGCGCGCTTGGGTGGCTCAGTAGGTTAAGTGTCTGACTTTAGCTTAGGTCATGATCTTGAGGTTCTTGGGTTTGAGCTCTGTGTCGGGCTCTGTGCTGACATCTCTGAGCCTGGAGCCTGCTTTGGATTCTGTGTCTCCCTCTCTCTCTGTTTCTCCCCCACCCATGTTCTGTCTCTCTCTGTCTTTCAAAAATGAATAAATGTTAAAAAAAAATAAAAAAAGAGAAAAGAAAACAGAGGTAGAAAGGAAACTGAAGAGAGGAGGGAAACTTGGAAAAAGTTGGTGGCCAGGCTAGACAGTCCTCTCTCCTGTTTTACCCGGAGTAAGAGATCTCTTGGAGCTAAAGATCTCTTGGTGCCAAAACTGGAAAAAAAGATCTCTTGGTGCTAAAACTGGAAAAAGCTCTGGCAAATTGGGATGAGATGGTCATCCTGTGAGTGAAAGATCTGGGATTACAGATCTGGAAACACAGAATGTAGAAATCCTGACACTAGACTGATCTGGTACCAATCACTTAACTGAATTATTTAATTTCTCTATCCCTTTAAAGGGGGCGGGGGGGGGGCGGGGAAGTGGGTCAGATAATCCTAAAAGCTTTTCCAAATTTAGAAATCTCTCTGATCTTAGATGTACAGAGTTGCTGGGCCAGGTCAACAAATTAAATAGAAACACACAGTAGATGATCCCACCAGAGGTTAATTCTGGCTTTGGCAAAGAGGAGGAAGAAAGCAAAGAGGAAAACAAAGCACATGAAATTCTAAGAAAATTAAGATCTAAGTTCTTTTTTAAAATTTTATTTATGTATTAATTTTTAAAGGTTTTTTTGTTTTTTGTTTTTTGTTTTTGTTTTTTTTTTTTTGAGAGAGAGAGAGACAGCATGTGCAGGGGAGGGGCAGAGGAGAGGGAGAGAATGAATCCCACACAGGCTCTCAGGGTAGAGCCCGATGCGGGCCTTGAACTCACAAACCCTGAGATTATGACCTGAGCTGAAACCAAGAGTCAGACACTTAACCAACTGAACCACCTAGGTGCCCTTAAGATCTTAGTTTCTTATTTTAAAGTATTCTCACACAATTTAGTGAGTGAACTGGTTCTTGACTTTGGTTGTGAAAATACAATTACAATGCATCTATTGAGTAAATGCTACTTACTCTTATATCCTTGAGACCTGTTTGCAGAGTTCCGCTTCAGAAGAAATAACTTTGAGGATGGTTTAATTCAGTCAACTTAAATGCTGAGGACAAAGATACAAGTTCTCTTCCCGACCCCCTTATTGACTAGACCCATGGAATAGAGAAGTAGCATCATGCATTTATTATTTTAAAATCTATATTTAAATAAAATGTAAATACTTATATGTATTATTAATACAGTATACATTATTAATATTATTATATTTATTCTTACAATAAATATTATTTATTGTATTTATTTTATTATCTTATTACTAACAGGATAAGACATTATTTGGAATTTTCCCCCATATAGACATAGGGGTATGTGTGAGCTCTTCCTTTACAAGACGATAGCAGAAAGTTGTTTCCACTGCATCCCACACAGTTTCTCTTCAATTTTGCTTTTCCTAAAGCATAATGCCTAATAGGTTTCTGGCAGAAGACACTAAACACTTTGAAGAGGCATTTAATGTGAAGCATTTGTTTACCTGTGAATTCATTATTAATGAAAAGCCAAGCAATGCACAGTTCAAATCAGGCAGACATTAAGTGGATCAGTCACCTGCATTATTAAAATGTACCCAGGGGAATAGGGATTATTCTCCACATTCAATTATTACTAATGTAAGGACACCCCCCCCCCAAACCTATACTGCTCCCAAGAAGAAAGCTTGCTCTTCCCACTGACCTTTCTAAACGTGCACAAGAGTCGCGGTCTGCCTGTGTTCCAGTCCCCAGGTGAGAGCTGGAGGGGCGCACAGGCAGCAACCACTGAGCAAGCCCCAAATCCCCCTCCCCTTTAGCATGTCTTCAAAGCACAGCCCCATGGGTAATAACGCAGCTCAAACCCTTGACTGCAGGTCTCTTGCCTACAGGAGGTCTAGAAGCTCTGACACAGTACGTCCCTGGAGTCTGTGTCTATGTTGCCAGGAGGCAGAATTCTGTCAGGGAACACACTTTGACTGTCATCAGCTCAGACCTCAGAAATCAGGTAAAGACAGGCCCAAGCTGCCTTGAAATCTCGACAAGGCAGAGTCAGAAGGCAGAGTGGTGAAAAATGAGACAGGGCAATGAAAAACTTAAGACTAGCAATTCTCCTGTTCCCTCTTCTCTGATTCCATAACTCACCAGTTCCTACAGCAGATCTTTCCATGTGGGTGCTATTTATAACTGGCTGCCCACTTGCATTTCAGTTTAATGTCACTGTTTACTGCCAGTTGGCCCTGGATGTCTATTTAGATTTGTAAAAGCCTAGAAAGCCCAAATTATTTCTATGAAGTTTTCTCCACAGGAGACACATAATCTTATGTTCAAAAATGTATGTTTTTCATACTGCTAAAAATAAATGGTAAGCCCTTTCAAAATATTTTTTTGCTATTATCTTTGATCATAGTGTATTCTCTGTAACATACATGTTCTAAGAAGGTTTTTATCTTACCAGTGGATTGACAACTTGCCCCCCCCCCCAAAAAAAACAAAAAACAAACAAAAAAAAAAACTATGGAATCTGCATATGTTGCCATATATGTTGCAACTGTGGACAAGCTGATGGAGTCATTAATGGTTCCAATAACAGAAAGCTGAGAACTGGTCCAGCACCCAAGGGATCCCAGCACTGAATGCTTTTTCTGGCTTGATGCAGAGCCCCTGGTATGAATCTGCTCCAATATCTATACCTCACTACCCTCCACTACTTCAGCATCCGTGGCCTGTTTTGTACCTATGGTCACAAAGACAGGTAATGATGGGTACAGGACCTCTACTGGGAAAGAGACGCTCAGTGAGTTGGGCATATTCCTTTGGGATCAGTTCAAAGCCCACTGAAGAATGAAAGGTTGTAATGGAATTCCAGTGTGCAGTTAAAGGTCATTTTCAAGAATAAGACCGAGTGAGGAGTTCGGAGGCTCTCAACTGATTTTCTTAAGCAGGTCTGGAAAAGAAGACTGCAAAGTGAAAAAGAGAACAGGGACCCTGGTCTTGCTGCATGAGCAAGCAATCATTAACAATGTGACCACTGAAACATGAATGCACTTTTCTTGGGAAATTATCTGTAATATATAAAGAGATTCCTTCAACATATAAGCTGCTCTCTGGCACTTCCCCTCAGCACTCCTTCTCTTTATCACATTCTTCTTCCTGACCATTTTGAATTTTCAAGTGAGATTCCACACAATGGAGTTGGGGGTGCTGAGTCACGTTCCATCAGAGCTCTGGTTTATGTTCTTCAGCTATTCTAGTGTCCTTTGAATAAAGTCTATTCTTATTTAAGATAAACTTTTCTTTCTGTGCTTTGCAACTAATCATGACCCAAAAGGAAAGTCAGAAGTCAAGAGAATTACAAAGAATTTGTTACAAAATTATACTAATATGGATTTCCTTACCCTATATAGATCAAACTATAACCTCTAACCATGCTACAACTGCTCAGCATAACACAGTCCATTGGAAATGTTTAAATACTTTCATTCCCTAATACAATTTAATAAAACAATGGCACCAAACCACATCAGCACCCACTTTAATGAACAACACAGTAAAAAACAAAACAGAGAGGAAAGGCATTCAAGCAAATAATAAGGACTGTCAAAACATACAAACACATCAGCTCCTGTCTACAGAATCTATAAGAAACATCAAATTTACATTGCATACTAAATCACACTGCAGGAACCTATCTCAGTGAATTTAGTACTGTGAGAACAAACGACCGCTGGGGCTCAAATTTCTAACCCCCTTCTCAACATCACAATAGGAGATCAAAATAGTTTTCAGAAATGTGAAAATCATGCTAATGGCCATGCTTTAACTTCTGGTACTCCTTAAAAATTGCTATTGCAGTATGATTACCAATGAACCCAGGAACCATTTTACTAAAAGGAATCAGTACATTTAAAGTATTTCCCCCCTGAAATATCAAGAGATGGTCTATTTAGAGCTTATTTAACATTAAAGTTTTATGCAGAGCCAACAAGGCACAGAATCATTTCAAATCAAGTTGGTATTTTAAACTATACATCTCTTTTGCTTTCAGTATCTAAGTATTTCTATACTAATGGGAGAAATACCTGCTTTCACGTAAGCAGACCCATGGGAATTTTGATTTAAGCATCATTTAATATTTGTTTTTAAGTCATCAAGCAAGCCACAACAGACAATCCAACAGACAGAATGTGTATAATTATGGCTGCCTCAAAATACTGCCAGACCATTAGAGGTTTGCTAGTTCTGCAGAGTCTGCGGTTTGAATTACTTAAATAAAATATGCTTAATAAATAACATTAAATTTGTAATGGCCAATGTATACTGCTTAAATTGGTAAAAAGCTATTAGAACACTCTCAACTGATACAGAGATAAATGTGTGTAAAGCCACACACGTACAGACACGCACATTTATATCTTTACTTATCTATAGATATCTATATCTATTTTTAAATATAAAAGTGAGGAAATTAGGTACTGCAGAGATTAACCAGGTCACTGGTATTGGATCCTAGTATTTTGACTTCTAATCCAGGGCACTCTCTCTATTTTATTTTTCTTCTCTTTGTATTCAGTTACAACTGTAAGATTACAGACATTAAAACTGTGTTCTATAACCTACACTCTAGAAATTGCACTGAATCCCTGTGTTGTTGGGAAATACAAGCAACAATGATAGGCAACACATGTTGCCCCTCATCTTTTCAGAGCCAGCATTTCCTTCGTGCACTGGGCAGCTATAACATAAATAGTTATGTCAATCTGGCTGAACTCCCTGTGCCACCAACTCCGTCTCACCCCACTCGTATCTTCTCCTGATGATATTTGCTCCTATTGCCTTCCTTTAAGCAAAGTGCCAGGATTCCAGTAGCCACTAAATAAACTTCCATTTCCTCCCACCGTGTGTCGATCAGAAACCTACAGGTACTTGATGACCCAGAGGAAGCTCCCCATTGCCAGTGAAGCTCAGTGCAAATATCTTAGAATATATTTGATGCTCCCCTTAAATAGCTTCTATAAGAGGTATAAATCAGGTACCGATCAGTACAATACCATCTTGTGTTTCTTTCTTGTTAAATCTCTAAGTCATGTTTCTCCAAATAATTATAAAATATATAACAATAATGACAGCTAACACTTGAGCACTGCTTATATATATATGTGCTTGGTCCTTGATAAGCCCTTTACCTTACTGAAACTTTACAAGGTTGGTAATGTGTACTGTGCTCATCTTATAGGTGAAGAAACAGAGTGAATAAATCAGATAATTTGTATGAATCCACAGACCTGGCAAGTTATGGTGTTAGGATTTGAACCCAGGTGACTCTTACTCCAGAGCCTGAACTCAAATGCCTCCAATTCCTTTTATACAGCTCAGCACTTCACACACAGTACAGATTGATGAATAAGTACTGTCTGCGCAGGTGGCAATAAAAGTCCAGTAAATCCTGTTATGATATAGCTTGTTATTACACAGACTTATAAATGATTCAAAGCGTGTTCCTCAAAATATAACAACTCTATCATAAAAGCCTGACTTAGCACAGTCAGCACATATGGTAAATGTTAGTACTGTATCTCAACATCAGGGATATATATATATACATATATATATATATATATATATATATACATACATACACACACATATACATATATATATGAAACTATAGTATTTAAAATGCAAAGACAATTGCACAGTAAGTGTAATTTCTTTCAACTCTTATTAAATTTGAATTTTAAATATTTATTAAAAAAATGTAAAATTGGGCATTTAAAAAATACTTTTCTAGAACTGAAGCTCCATACATTGAGATCATATTTTGCATTTCACTCTGGAGTTCTAGCATGCTTTGTATATATGGATATACTTCAATGGAAGTATGGGTGTGTGTGCATAAGCTTATATACACAAAGACTTACAGTAAACACATAACACACATAATTACAACTAACTGTTCAAGTTAGGAGAAAAATATGACATATATTAAAGCTCCAGAATATAGAATATTTTTGGAATAAATAATAATAGTAAATAATAGTAAATCAGTTCCTTTTGACTTATAAATAATTTCCTTCTTATTGCTAAGGACTATTACACTGTATGGATGTACCACAGTATGTTTATCCATTCACTTGTTGAAAGACATCTGGGTTGCTTCCAGTTTGAAGTTATTATGCTTAAAATACCTATAAACATCCATATATAGTTTTTTAGTCTGTGAGCACAGGTTTTCATTCCCCAGTCAAATATCTAAGTGTGGGATTGATGGCTCATACAATAAGCATATATTTTATTTATTTTTTTATTTTGAAATACAAATTCACAGCAGATTAAAAAAATAGAACAGAGATGTCTTAGGTACCCATCATCCAAAATGTTCTCCTGCCCTGTGCAAAAAGCTTAAGAGAATTATCATTATCAAAGCAAAACATTATCAAAACCAAGAGACTGACATTTGCAAAGTATGATTAAACTATAGGACTTACATTGCATTTGTGTGTGTGTGTGTTTTGGGTATGTGTGTGTACATGTAGTTCTGTGACATTTTATCACATGTGTAGATTTATACACCCACCAGCACGATCAACATACAGAACCGTCCATTCTAGTAATGGGACCCTCTCACCTCTATGTTAAACGTGAGCAACGTGAGGCACGGAGAAGTTCAATAGGGCCCAAGCCCAAGTTGACACAGCTGGCCGGTGACGGAGCCAGGGTCTGAGCCTCAGCAGTACTGGGGCCCATCCTCCTCCCACCATGCTCTGCTGCTCTCCCAGTCTGACCACTTCACAGAAGGCAGCACTTACAACAGCATCTAAAAACTGTTACCTGGCAGAATTGTTTTATTAATGGATAAAATGATATTTATTCATTTGATAAACATTTGACTCTATTAAATTTGTTTTAAAAATATTTGTCAGTAGATACTTCCAAATTTTGAAAAGGTGATTAAAACTCTATTTTAAGTAATGCTAGGTTGAACCTTACAAAATTATAACTTTAAATTAAAATGCAGTTGAATACCACCATTTCATAGGGGTCCATCCCAATTATAATAACAATCAGTACTTAGGTCTTACTACCTATGTGTTTTATAAAGTTAATATTGGTAAGCTGGCACCGTTATACAAGGCAACCCCTGGATTCACATGCATGAGAAGCCCGTGTCCTTCCTGTTATGCTTTCACATGAATTTGGGCATGCTAACGTTTATTGTTCTGTGCATCTATAAATGTATTCCCTTTTATGGTGTATGGTATAGGCTGACAAGTATGTCCAGGCTACACTGTGTGCTCATTTCCCTCTACCCTGCACAGGGAGCTCATAGCTGTGATCTCCCAGGACTCTGGCCTTGTCTCTCTGGCCTTCGCCAGCCTCTTGAATGTTGTGCTTCCCCATCCTTGGCTTCACAATAAGCCTTTCCAGCTACAACACAATTTTGACCGTCTCCAAATGGAACAAAGACTGTGTTACAACAGGAGTTTTCCACTTGGAGAAAATGTAAATATAATCCTGACAGATGTTTAAAGTGCATAGAATATAGCTAGGCTCAGGGTAGAAAAGGAAATTTCCACTGCAGCCCCTCTATCTGGCCGTTTAAGTTGTTCAGTGAAGTCCAACTTCCTCCTTGGCAAGAACTCCTTCTTGCCCCTTATGAACTTTGCATTGTCTTTAAATTTTTTGTATGTTTATTTATTTTTCGGAAAGAGAGAGAGACAGAGTGTGAGTGTGGGAGAGGCAGAGAGAGAGGGAGACACAGAATCCGAAGCCAGGCTCCAGGCTCTGAGCTGTCAGCACAGGGCCCAATGCGGGGCTGGAACTCATAAACCGCAAGATCATGACCTGAGCTGAAGTAGGACGCTTAACTGACTGAGCCACCCAGGCACCCCTGCATTGTCTTTTAATTCTAGTATGCTTCCCTCTGCAAGCACTGCTTAGCTTCTACTGATGCCAACATCATACAGCAATTATACCCTCTAACTACCCATCCTGATACATGGACCCCTAAGCAATCTGTGCTCTTCTGCAGGGAGATGTTTGTACTCTCTCAACTACTAAGGGTTTCACCTGAGCTCCAGGGGCCTGAATTGACTTAATGGTTCCATGAAGTCTCTGAAAGTTTACATAGTTGCATGTGCTTATTTCTTTCTTGAGTTGGTGTATCGCTTACAAAATGCTGAAAGAATTCCTTCACCTCAAAAATATTATAATAAAAATACCTCATACTCTAGGCCCAGGGATCAATGAAAGAAGATTCATCTCAACTTGGGAGAGATTTTCCCCCTGCTATTGAAGTTACTCATTCTGAACATTTCTGTCTGAAGAAGACTCACACATAATTTGTCAAAATGTGTTTCAAAAGTTGGGGTACAAAATAATGAGGTTAGGTATAAATTACTTCTTATTTCCATAAAAATGCAAGGAAAAGAAGATGATGAATAATGGATACTTAGGGATTTTGAATCTCAAAAAGACCATACATTCAATGAACTTAAAAAAGTATGAGGGATTCTCAGCCCAGTAATTTATTTCAATAATTTCAACCCCATAGGAAGTGTTTACAATAATGACTAGGAAGTAAACAATATTATGGAAATGTATAAAGTGAAGCGCTCTTTCTCCTATAAATATCTCTATTTCTTGTGATTGTTTTTTGAAGAACTCTCCAAACGTGAATTCTTTGGGAAAAAAAAAAAAACAAATCCAATAAGAAAACTTATAAATGATATGGAATCTATACTATTGTCAAGCTGCTTTGATTTCACTCGGGTCACAAGAAACAGAGAACCATACAACAATCTGAAATGGATGCTAACTGGCATGAAATACAGCGATGAAAACTGTGACTCTGCATTTTTAAATTATTGTTATTAGGAATAAGTTGCATAAGACCATTGATCTGTTCCCCTACATGAGTTCCCAAAGCTTTGCTGATGTAAGTCCATTGCTCTCTGACATTTTGGCACAGAAGCTTGCTGAGTGGCATTCTAGGCTTTGGCCACATCATAGGCAGCAAATCCCATTTAGAGGCGCTAAAAGGAACCTACTAAAAGAAACATCAGGAAACAGAAGTGCTAGTGCAATTTTTGGAGGGGACTATCTTTTTAAGTTTCTTTTTCTTTTCTTTTCTTTTCTCTTCTTTTCTTTTTTTTTTTTTTTTTAAGCAATCTCTACACCCAACACGGGGCTCAAACCCATGACTCCAAGATCAAGAGTCACACAGTCCTCTGACTGAGCCAGCCAGGTGCCCCTGGAGGAGACTATTTTAAAGATTCAGTTGAATATAGGTATAGAGAAAAATCCAACTCAGTAATTTTTAAAACAACCTAGAAAGGCTGTCCATGCCCTCTTTAATGACAAGTGGCCCTTTTAATTAGATCCACATGCAGAGAAGTATAGTTACCATATCTGAGGCATATTCATCAGACACTAAACTCAGTGTTTCCAAAGATTCTAAAACTTTATGTCACAAGGTCAACTTTCCCATCATTACTTACTTATGCATGCCTAAGATAGAATGTTTTAAACATACTATTGCTGATATAAGATACCACAGGGATTATATTCCTATTTAAACACACCCCTCCTTCAGATTTGAATGAAATGCTTGAGCAGGAACTTGGCAAAGTGTCTCCAGTGTCAATTAATTTTTAAAGACAGGGCACATGTTTTCCTACTTATGAATTCTGACAACATGAAGAGTTGAAGATTTGATTTCTCCTGAATCTACATTCATGTAAGGAGGAACAATTGAATAAGCTGACAGTACTGATGGCTGTAATTAAAGTGAAATTAATATTTATTGTAAAGCAGTGGTTGGCATTAAAAACCTATATTTATATGTTGTTTTGATTATCCAAACAGACTCAGTTTTGGGTAACTAACACTTGATTTCATTTGCACTTTGCCTTCTTTCCTTTTTCCCATCATGCACAGACGCTTTTCAGTTACTGAAGATGTGATGAACGTTGCTACTTTTTAAACAAGAGACAAGGAGTTTCTTTCTCACAAACTGATGTTTGAGCTGATCAACAAATTTCAGAATTTTGTCCTGAAGTTTAATGTGAATCTCTAATGGATTCATACAGCAGATGGAGACTTAAGAATTCCATTTACCTACTTTTCTTCCAAGAAAATGAGCAAAACTCACATTTTTTTTTGTTCTTTAACATATTTAGATAGAGACAGATTTCACATCATATTTGCTTACACTTGACCATATGTATCTCTTCACTTTCTCTTAATCATGCCAATATATAAATCATGCCATAGGACCAACCCTCAGTGTCTGCGGATGCAAAATTAAAACTTGTTCCCAGGAAGGTAACAAAGAAACCAAAAATTAACAAAAAGATTGCCTGGCCATTTTTCATTACTTTGAAACTTGACAAGGTCATTTTTATTTGCTGTTTTCAATTCATTTAAATAAAAGGTTATGTGGCTAAACAAAGTACAATAGCCATTTCAATACGTGTTCTAATCCCTCTAATATATAAAGTAAGAAACCTGGGGCCCAGGAAATGACTTCTCTAAAGTTAGTTGTCAGCCAAGCTGACTTGGACTCTAGTAACAATGAATGTTTAACTTTGTATAAAATTCATGTCTGATGCCTCAACAAGAGAACGTTTCAGGAGAACGTGCCAAATTGTTAATTAATTTTTTTTTTCTATTCAGATGACACTTTCCCAAACCCCTTCCTTCCTTTGGGTCCAGGGTAAAATTACAACTCACCTGCGAATCTGATTTTGCCACATGCAGTATCTCTCCTTTGAAATCTTACTCTCTATACTGCCTATCTTTGTGCATGGTGTTTTAATGGAGGGCTAGATAGATATAGCACTCATTTAATAAATTATTCTCAACTAACAGTTGCAAAATAATAAAAAAATAGAATGTATCCATAGCTTATTGAAGGGAAGCTGGGGGACTGGGGGGTGGAGGGATAACACTTATCATCTGACTTAGAAATAGCTTCTGAAATAAGATGGAGGAAAATAAACGGAGTGGCTCAAAGGAAGTTAAACAGATACCCTGCAAATGTTTGCACAGCACTTTTAATTTAAAAAGCACTAGTCACACACATTTTCTCTTTAATGTAAAACCTACCACATAGTGAATATCACCCTAAGATTCCAACATAGCTCTAAGGATGAGGTTCCTTTTTTGAACAGAAATCTCTGGATTCACCATTGGAGTAGATAACTGTGTTGCAATGCTCACAGCACCTATTGGCTCAAAAACTAAAGTTCTATTTACTCACTGTTTCTACATTGGCATTTTAAGGCACACTCACAATAGGTAAAATATATATAAACTAAGTACAAGTAAGAAAACTGCAGAGATCAATTCCAGTGCTGAATATATTTTTTCTAAAATTATGAATATGTTATTTAAACAATTTTTAGGTGTTCATTCCTACAAATAGGCCTAAATAAATTTCTAGGTTTTTGTTAAGTTTATAAATCATTGTTTTTATGGATAATTAAGGAAGTCATAAAAACTTTCAATAAATGACTCACTATATTCTTCTCATATATATATATATATATATGAAACCACAATATATTTCAAATATTCAAATATATATATATATATATATTATATATATATATATATATATATATATTTGCATACCACCAAATATCTGGATATAAAGTGAAATGTTCAACCTTCCATATATTTCCAAATATCTACATGTTTAGAATCATGCAGAGATGAAATCATATAGAAAAAGTGATACAGGTATCTATTAAATAAAACACAATATCTGAATCATTCTTCCTGTTAAGAGATTCGAATTTTTAAAAATGCTGATATTAGTGTATTTATAAAAAGAAGCAAATATTTTATCTTATTTTATTTTAAATTTTTAATGTTTATTTTTGAACGAGAGAGAGAGAGAGAGTGCACGAGAGACAGCATGAGCTCTGAACTGTCAGCATAGAGCCTGACATGGGGCTCAAACTCAGACCGCGAGATCATGAACCGAGCTGAAGTCAGACGTGTAACCAACTGAGCCACCCAGGCACACCCTTATTTTTTTATTTGTAGAGAAAGCACACGTAAGCAGGGGAGAGGGGCATAGGGAGAGGGAGAGAAGAAGAGGGGGAGAGAGTGAGAGTGAGAGAGAAAGAGAGAGAGAGAGAAAGAGAGAGAGAGAGAGAGAGAGAGAAAGAGAGAATCTTAAGCAGTCTCCACACCCAGCACAGACTTAGACTGCGGGGCTTGATCCCATGACCCTGGGATCATGACCTGAGCTAAAATCAAGAGTTGGATGCTCAACCAACTGAGCCACCCATGCACCCCAAGAAGCAAATACCTTAGGTCACAACCAATTACCATCATATTGCCCACACTATAGTGTAATTTTAGTATCCAAACAAAATAACATACACAAATACCCCAGGGAAGAAAATGAAATTTTAATGAAAGTTGAAACAATCGTTTATCTTTAAAAAAAATGACACCTGAAGAAAACCACACATATGTATAGGGGTCCATAAGCGGAGCTATATATAACTATTCAATAAGGATCAAAGTCAAAGAGTATTTAGAGGTGTATATGTTCTTGCTTGTTTGCCTTCTTTTCTCTCCCCCTTTTCCCTCTCCCTTCCTCTCCCCCTTGCTCTTCCCTCTCTCCTTCCTTTCTTTTCTCTTCCACAGAAGGATGCAGTGTGAGACAGTTTGTGAAAGGGTCGCTAGTTCATAAACACGCTCACTTGCTTATTAAAGAGATCATAGTAGTGGCTAACAAAATCCATGTGATGAGGAAATGCAGTTTTACCAGAGGTCAGCAAACTCTAGCCCTGGGGCAAATCTGGCTGTCTCCTTTCATATCAGTGAGCTCACAATGTTTTAAAATGTATTTTAATTGTTACAAAAAATCAAGAGAACAACATTTGATGATACATAAAATTATATGAAATTCAAATGTCAGTGTCCATAAATAAAATGTTATTGTTGTATATTCACACTCATTCAGTAAGTTATTTCAGTGGCTGCTTTCTTGGGATAGAGGCAGAATCAAGTAGTTGCAACACTGACCACATGTCCCCCAAACCAGAAATACATACTATGTAACTATCTGGCCCTTTATGGAAAATGTTTGCTCATCTTGGTTTAATCCCATAAATAACTACCATGTTGGAATTTCATTTTTTAACTGTCCCTGCTAGTAAAAGAAGAAGAAGAAGAAGAAGAAGAAGAAGAAGAAGAAGAAGAAGAAGAAGAAGAAAGTACACTAAAATAATGAGCTATAAATTTAAAATACAGAAAATCATCCGAGATCTTGCCATTTGCTACAACATGGATGGATCCAATAGGGTATTACTCCAAGTGAAGTAAGTTGGACTGAGAAAGACAAATACCATATGATTTTACTCATGTGTAAACTCCCCCCACCCAAAAAAAAGAAAAAAAGGAAAAAAAAAACTCAAAAAACAAAAATGAGAAACAAAAACAAGTAAATAAATAAACAAGAAGCAGAATTAGACTATAAATACAGACAACAAAGTGATGGTTGCTGTGGAAAAGGGATGGGTAAAATAGGTGAAGGGAAGTAGGAGACAGAGGCTTCCAGTTATGGAATGAGTAAGTCATGAGAATGAAAGGTAGAGCATAGGAAATATAGTCAGTGATACTGTAATAGCATTACATGGTGACAGATGGTAGCTATGCTCGTGGTGAGCACAGCATAACATACAGAGAAGTTCAAGCGTTATGTTGTACACTTGAAACTAATGTAACATGGTGTGTGAACTATACACAAAAAGCTATTTTTTAAATAAAGTCCTCAAGCTATTTCTTCATAATTCTTCAAAGATATTGTTTATAATTTGTTTTTCTGTGAAATATTAACTCCTAGAAAATAATAAATGAAAAAGTTAAAAGCTAACTCCTCCTACACCCATCTGATCACCTTCATAAATAGTAAGCTCTTTTCTCTCTCTCTCCCTCTCTCTCTCTCTCCTCCACAATATGGGAAGATATTTGAGATTTATGTGGAAAGCTTTGGCAGTCTTCTGAAATTTACTTGGATGGGGAAATAAATCAAATGTGGGGCTCTCCCTTTTTCTAAGAATAAGTTATTTGTAACCTAAATAAGAGTGAGTTAGAGGATCAGACAGAAATAGGTATTTGTATTATACTTCTGTTGGCTTTGCATGATTTCCATTATTCTTATTGTGGCATTTTGGTTTTCATTTTTGACCACTTAATTTGATTTTGGTTCTTTTGTGTATTTTGTCAGTACTGTGTGGCAGGCTTTATGGCTATCTAAATCTTTTCTGGCATGAAAAAGAGAAAGGGAATACCAGTTTTATAGGAGTCCTTCTGTCTCCAATAAATTGATAGAGATAGAATGACTTTTTTAAACAATCTTTCTCAGTAAGGAAGTAAATTAACATACGGGTTAATATGTTAATAAAAAGCAGCACCTTATTTGAGGCAGCAGGAAGGTCAACAGTCAGAAAGCTATTACTCCTGTGTCTGCATTTATTTATAACCTGAGGTTGAGCAAATCACATTACCTCTTTCATCCTCAGTTTCTTCTTCTATCAAATGGGAGATTGGATTAACTTGAGTTCCTTCCAGTTCTAAGATCCTGTATTTTTTTTAAATTTTTTAAATATTTATTTATTTTTGAGAGACAGAGAGACAGAGTATGAGTGGGGAAGGTCAGAGAGAGAGAGGGAGACACAGAATACGAAGCAGGCTCCAGGCTCTGAGCTGTCAGCACAGAGCCCGACACGGGGCTGAAACCCACAAACTGTGAGATCATGACCTGAGCTGAAGATGGACGCTTAACAGACTGAGCCACACAGGCGCCCCTAAGATCCTGCATTTCTAAGTATTGTGCACATCAATTAATTTATTGGAACATAATAAGCCTATTCATCACTAGACAATGTCTTTTCTATCTCAGAGTTAACCAGAAATTACAGATACACTATTTTTAATTTTTCATTTAAAATTCTGATATATATGATTAAACCAGGAGTCAGGAGACCTGGGTTCTCTTCCTCACTTTCAGTGACTGGACATCTTCCTTGGATGTTGGAAGATACTCTGCCAAAGAGGCGTGAGGAACTCTCAAGTTCCTAAGAGTTTTATATTAAATCACAACAAAAAATGGGCAAAATAGAGAAAAATAATATTCTGCAAATATGAAATATAGAGTGGAAAATGTCATCTCACTTGCAATTATAGAAACACTACTTAATCCTTCACCCATAACTCAGAAAAAAGTGTGTGTATAAAGTACATTATATGTGTATAAAACACAAATACACAAATGGTGACAATTTCATGGAATAGTCACATACTGCTATAAAGTACGGAAAAATTTCAAAGCAGTTAAGCAATATGTGCAAAGTAATGGTCAAAGTGCTCAACACCCTTTGGCCCAATATTTCTGCTTCTGGAAAGCTCCCCTATACATAACATTATTTGTACTACCAAAAATCTATTTTTTTCCAAATAATAATTTTTCAATATTTTTTCCAATAATATTTGTCCAAAACATTAAGTTTCCGATAATATTTAAACAAAATGTTATGTATGGTCGTTAAAATAATCATCATAAAAACGTTTATAATAGGGGCACCTGGGTGGCTCAGTCAGTTAAGCACCTGACTCTTAATTTTTTTTTTTAATCTTTATTTTTGAGAGAGGGAGAGAGAGAGAGACACACAGCATGAGTAGGGGAGGGGCAGAGAGAGAGGGAGACACAGAATCCGAAGCAGGCTCTAGGCTGTCAACACAGAGCCAGAGCGGGGATCAAATTCACGGACCGCAAGATCATGACCTGAGCTGAAGTCAGATGTCCAACCAACTGAGCCACCCAAGCACCCCAAGCATCTGACTCTTGATTTCTTCAGATCAGGTCATGATCTCCAGGTTTATATTAAGTCCTGTATCAGGCTCTGCCCCTCCCCAACCTGAGCTCGCTCGCTCTCTCTCTCTCTCTCTCTCTCTCTCTCAAAATAAATAAACTTTAAAAAAAGTTTATAATAACATGATATGAGAAGCTCAGTAATTTTAATTAGAACATAAAATTTACATACAATATACTCAAATTTTTATTTTTTTAAGTTTATTTATTTATTTTGAGAGAGAGAGAAAGAGGGAAAGGATGAGTAGGAGAGAGAGAGAAAGGGAGAGAGAGAATCCCTAGCAGGCTCCATGCCTAGCACAGGCTTAACCGACTGAGCCACCCAGGTGCCCCTCACATTTTTATTTAAAAAGCAAAACCTGAATGCATAGAATATCTGAGGTTGAATTTACCAGAAAGTAAAATAATAATAATAATGACTGTCTTTAAGTGGAGGGATGTGGGGTATTTATTTTTCAAAGATTTTAAATGGTTTGTTATTCTTTCTGTTGTCTTCTGCTTAAATAATACATAATCATTATTTTTTTAAATTTTTTTTAACGTTTTATTTATTTTTGAGACAGAGAGAGACAGAGCATGAACGGGGGAGGGGCAGAGAGAGATGGAGACACAGAATACGAAGCAGGCTCCAGGCTCTGAGCCATCAGCTCAGAGCCCAACGTGGGGCTCGAACTCACGGACCGCGAGATCGTGTCCTGAGCTGAAGTCGGCTGCTTAACCGACTGAGCCACCCAGGTGCCCCCATAATGAGTATTTTTAAGAACACATCAACATGCAGTGCAAGATTTATTTTTTTAAATGTTTTATTTATTTTTGAGACAGAGAGAGACAGAACATGAGCAGGGGAGGGGCAGAGAGAGAGGGAGACACAGAATCCGAAGCAGGCTCCAGGCTCTGAGCTGTCAGCACAGAGCCTGATATGGGGCTCGAACTCACCGAGTGTGAGATCATGACCTGAGCTGAGGTCGGACGCTCAACCAACTGAGCCACCCAGGTGCCCCAACAAGATTTAAAACAGTAATATCACCTAATGATACAAACTAATACTTATATTCTACTATAGCTTAAAAATTTTTAATTGTTTTAATATTGCCAAATGATGTACACTTCATAAATATTTTTTTAATGAATTAATGCATTCTTTTTATTTAAAAAATATTTCTGGAATTTCTATGTAACCGGTGAAACTAAGCTTTATAATTTCTATTTCTAAAATAGCAATTGCATATAGCAATGTTGTTACAATTGTTTCAAAATAACTAGTTATAAATATTCTTATGGAAGCAGATATAGTATTGTATAACAGCTTCAAGAATGAGAAATCCCTGCTTTTCACACTCCCAGCTTCCTGCCAGACTGGTGTCAATCACCCACTGAATAACTCATTTCGCCAAAGTTCACAAATAAGGTAATAGAAGGATACATTACTTTATATGAGAAATTTATTCTTGATGGTTTGGATAATCTAAATGCTATTTTAAATACATAATGGAGGCTCAGATTTAAAGAAACTCTACACTCCATCCTTCTGTAACTAAAGAACCTTTTGTGATGTGAAAAATCATACACTAATGTATCTGCTTTATAAACTTCCTTTGTACATTGGGCTTCCTTGAAGTAAAGTTAATATCTGGTATATTCTAAGACATGGGGACAATTATTTATAAATATTTAGAAAGTGCTTAATTCAGTATCAGATTGACTTAACCTCTGGAGAAAAGACATTCAAGCAAAAACAAACAAAAACACCAGCCAACCAACAAACAAAAAACAGTGAATTTTAAAGTCTGAACTGATTCCTAACTTAAAACAAATACTATCCTAACCATGCTAACCAGTTTACCCAATGATTCAGTGCCAGTCTTCCTAATTTAAGAAATAAGTTGTGGTTGTTTAAAAATCCAGAATGCCATTATCCAGAAGAAATTGTATTCTTTTAGGTTTCTAGGTCTTCTTATAAAGGTTATTGAGCTTATCCATAATGGCACCCATTTAGTACAAACTTCCACTAAGTGGATAAAATAGTTATGACAATGATTCTATGCAATGTTGCTTACTGGTACAATTTTGAACCCAGGAGGATATTAACAAATCTCTGGGTCCCCAGCCCAGCAATAAGGCTGGAATTCTCCAGCCAAGGTCAAGATTTCCATGACAGATGTCTAGGAGTTGGTATCTATGGGTTATATCTGTATTCTTCTCTCTGGACTTAGAAGCAGCTTTTAAAGTTCCTGGAAAATATTTCAATGAAATTTGATTCAGAATAAATTAGATATTCTGCACTAAAAGGATATACACCGATGGATGTAATGACTCAATGAGCTATAGATATCTCAATATCATAGCAAACATTCACAAAATGATGCATAATGACTGCGGGTAATGGGATGACTCCAGAGACATCAAGAAGAATTATTAATGAATAATTACAGCACATCAATTTGAAGAGGAATAAATGATTTCTAAAAATACTAGAAATAACACAGGCTATAAGACACTCTTTAAGTAATGACTTGTTCTTTCCCATTAAGGTTAAATGAATCAAAACGAGATGCTACCCTTTAGTTTGATATAATTAAATGATAACATTTTTTTTAATTGAAGTCTCCTTAGAGCCAAATTACCAAACCAACATCTCTACTGAAAAGCAACCCTGAATACTTGTACTTCCTATGTGCATCACTAATAGTTGGTATCAAAATATCATGCTCCCAGCCTTTACTGCATCATTTTTGTTACTATAGAAATATAGACTGTGCAAATGAGAAGTAAATAAATCATCTAGATCATTCTTTCAGCATATAGGGCTCCACTGACATCCCCAAGAAAAAATAAATGTTCATCATTTTCTGCCTATAATTCTGTATTCACTAAATAAGGAAATATCTACTGACTTCAGTATACATGCTATTAATTCTCCCAGGTCATTACTAAATGGTAAATTGAATTTAGACCTTAAACTTTGCTTGGAATTTCCTGAAGCATAAGACCTTGGAAGATTTTTACTATGGATGTGCTTAGTCTTCCTTTAGGTTTATACAGTATTAGTCCAAACTTTATTGGCCTCTCGGTACACATCCAAAATGGTTACTCTGCTCTTACCGTTTGCCATTTTTCTTTATAAAATCTTATTAATTATCACAGAGCCTGATATTTCCAGACTTCAAAGAAATTTTAAAGGCCATCTAGCCCAACTCGGTCCTGACAATAATTTCTTCTGTACAGTCTTCACCAAGTACAAGGAGACTATGTTTGGAAGCCTTCACTGTTAGGATTATGTCACTTCCCACCTTTCATCTTTTAAACTCATTTGGCTTACTTATGCCAACCCTAATCTTTTATCATTCATCCATCCATCCATCCATCCTCAGTCTACCCTCAGACTCTACCCAAATTCATTCAATTCCTTTTCTTCAAGACCAGTCTTCATATGTTTAAGGGTAGAAATTATGTCACTCTCGTCTCCTTCTCTTCAGACTTTATCTACATTTCATTAATGAAATGACTAAGTTCCTCTACTATCCTGATAGTAATCCTGTGATCCTGGTAAATTTCTCTCTAAATTTCTCTTATACTTTGGCATTGGAGATGTACTCTGGCCAAAACAGAGAAGAATGAGATCATTACCTCTATCATTCTAGGTATGTCTCACCTTTACTTACGAAATCCAAATCACATTAGCTCTCTCACTGTTGACCAAAATTAACTTTGATATCTACTAAAATTCTAACCATTCATTGTTCACATATGATTCTGATAACATAGATCTTACTCCATTCTGTCACTGATCCTTCATAAACTCAAAGTTAGAACGTGGTATTATTCATGTGAAATTTTAAATTTCATCCTCTCAGGTTGAAACAATTGTTTCCATGAGTTAATCAATATCATTGGGAGCCTGGAAAACATCATCCAAAGTCATCACAGCCCCTCTGGCCTCATATCATCTACAAATGTCATGAGCATTCACCCAGGTTGATCACTTAGTACAACTCTTTGACCTAGCCTCTCATATTATCCCATTTTATAAGAAACCTGAGATTCAGAAAACTTTATCAAATGAAGTAGCCAGTAAATGTGAATAGGAAATTGAATCTAGAATTATTTTCTCTAATTCTTATGTTCTTTATTGCTCTGATAGATGGTACCACATGATGTAAGGTGGCACTGCATAATATATATTGTGTCTTTGCTCTATATTGCTGTTATATGGCTTCTGCATATATTTTTTTTCTTTGAAATGGCTTTCTCATCTGGTCCATATGGAAACCCCCTATTCATCTTTAGCCAGTGAAAACAGCATCCTTTCTGTTAATCCTTCATTGCCCTTCTCTAGACCCCCTCTGAGCTTGTATAATTGCCCTCCTTACACTGTCATTATTGTTTACCATTTCTGGCTTTCTTCCCAGAGTGTGCACTCACTCGGTGAAGGCAGGGTTCCTCACTCATTCATCTTTGTATTCTCAGAAATTAGCACAGTGCCTGACTCTTGGAGGTGCATAATAAATGATTATTGAACAGTAATTCATGTTTGACAGCTGTTCATTGATCTCAAGGGCCATTCTCTTTGTGTCACCTGGCCAAGCTGACTTGAACTCATTCAGGGCAGCTTCAAAACTTACACTCTTTGCCTCCACATGCAGTTCCTACTCTGCGTATATATTCATTCTATAACAGTCAAGTCAAAGACCTTTTGGTCCTGGCAGAAGAGACAGAAGTAGGACAGGCATGGAGATGCTCTTCCTTCTCCCTGCCATCTTTCAGTATTATACCATCAGTTGCAGGCAGATCCATGATTCTGTTCTTGCTCTAACTAGAAGTAACATGAGAACTTTTCAAAATCTCTACCCAAGTTTGGGTCATTTAGCTGCACACTATTCTCTCCCACCCTTTTGGAAAGAACTAAGTACGCTGTAATCTTTCTTAATGTTTATTTCAAAAAGATATTTTCTCTTGAAGCATTAAAACTAATATTGTTGTAGTAAAACTACATATAATCTTCTACTTAAACTCTTAAAGGCAAATAAACATTATGTTTCAAATTTTTGTTGGTGTATATACTATCTTTCTTATAAAAATTATACCACCAGTGAAAAATCTGAGAAGTATAAATATACTTTTGCTTAGGTTGTTTTGTTTAGGATTTTTGTTTGTTTTGGATTTTGTTTTGTATGTTTTTGGCTTGTTTTTGTCTAGCTCACTTCATATTTCTTTACATACAGTCTACATCTACGATACTAGATTATTAGTCTACATCTTAAAATATTTCTCTGGTATTTTAGGTCAAAGAATTATTTTAGTTACTGAAATAAATGTGGATGATTTTTTTGGCCTTAAGTCAGTTAATTAACTACTTTGATTACTCCTTGTATAAGTAATATTTAGAAAACTGCAGGCAATGGGATAGACACCTATATAGTTTGCTAAATGTTTTTCCTTTCTGAGAAATAAAAAAAAATGAACAGTGACTTGTGATTTGATAAGCAGACACTTCTCCATTATTTCCTTATAAGCAGCTTAACTATGATTTTTTAAAAAATCTTTGCTTTTATTACCACATTTTTCTCATATTAAAATCAGTCTGTATTGTTTCCCATCTACCCAACCTTCTATCCTCACCTCAGGCCCCAGGATAACTATATCTCAAGAGTGATTTTAAATAGTAGCAAGAATCACATAAGAAATGTCAGGTTATATTTAGTCCTTTTCTTAGACCCAGACCCTTTGAGTGACTTTGAATGATTCTTTGGCCATTTTGCTTTGCCCTCCTAATTCCTGTGGGTTTCCAGTCTCCTAATGTTGAAGGTAGAGTCCATTTATGCTTGGCCTTCAGTACATATACCTACCTATTTTCATTCACCTAGCTATCAATCCACAATTCTTTTACAACCTCTACATCTATATGTGCCCTAGTACTGGATGAGCTGGTTTCTTACTTGGTCTTCTTTGTTTCAATGATTTGTTTTTCTAAGCCTCTAGGATTTGATATCTAAAAGCCCAGGAATTGTTTTTTTTCCATATTCTGTTTCTCTGACATATATCAGTATTTCTCATACCAAAACCAAAGTTCCCAAAACTCGAAGATACATATCCTAGTACAGTAAGAGGAAGATATAAATTTTATCAGCAGTCTAAGCATTTGGAATAGAATATGCCATCCACTGGGATAATGGATAGGTCACCAAAACAGGCTGTTATACCTCTTTCAATAGCTCTTCTATTAGGAATATTAATTCATGCTGCAAAGTGTATGGTGGGGGTGGGAAAGCAGTGAGTATTGGTGATGTGAAGGAAAACTGTATGACCTTTCAGGAATTAATCTAATTTAGCACTTTATGAATATGAGTAGCTCATTCATTATTCAAAGACTGCCTGTAAAAATTAGTAGCTTTATTACTAAAAATTTAGTTTGAACATCTTTCCCCTTCTTGAACTGGATCATTGTCTTATCAAAGGACGAATTTTTGATCTGTTAAATCTTACATTTTTGGTAGCACAATTTTATGACCTAAAGTTTAAGTATTCCTCAAAGATAACCACATCGATATTACAATGTATGATAGAGCTTCACTGAGATTTTCTTTCTTCTGCACTTTCTATATCTTCTCCTAAATGTATTACTATCCATATCATTGACAAGTTGAAGTTCATTGCCACTATTAATATTTCAGAAGTATGATGCCACCTTGCCACCTTTTTTTCTGTTCTGAGCTCTCCTACATAGATTGTACCCAACAGAGCTGACATTTCAATTAAGAGAACACACCTGCCAAGTCCCCGTAATGCCTGCTCTGTCATGACCTCCATCATTGGCACGCAGTTCTATACTTTTGCCACTGACCACATTCTCTCCTTGTTGGATAATTTCATAACATTCTTTTCTTTGACCTTGCTTTATGCTGTACACAGCAGGATTGTTTCTGATTTCTCAAAGCAGGAAAATTTTATTCACAGAAACATAAGTATTTGCTCCTACCTTCTACCTATACACTGCCCATCCTATGTTATCCTTATCAACTCATTTCTTTAAAGAGTAAACATTTTTTTTTAATTTTAGAATTTTTTCAGATTTATAAAAAAATTTGGTCAGGTAAGTATGGAATTTTCCTCATATATTCCACAACTAGTCTCCCCACTATTAACATCTTGTATTAGTATGGGACATTGGTCACAATTGAGGGGCCAATATTGAAATATTATTACTAAATAAAGTCCATACTTGATTCAGATTTCCTTAGTTTTTATTTAATATCCATCTTCTGTTTCAGGATCCATCCAGGATACCACATTATATTTGATCATCATATCTTTTTAGGCTCCTTGCGTCTATGAGAGGTTTCTCAGATTTTCCTTTTCTTTTTTTATGACCTTGACAGTTTTGAGGAGTACTGGTCAGGCATTTTGTAGAATACTCCTTAACTGGGGTTTGTCTGATATTTTTCTCACAATTAGACTGGGGTTATGGGTTTGGGGGAGGAAACTACTTACATAAAGTGTCATTCTCATCATATCACATGAAGGGTATACACTGTTAACATGACTTATCACTTTTATCACCTTCATCACTTGGCTGAGTCACTCCTCTCTACTGTAAAATTCTCTTTCCCTCCTCTTTCCTACTTTACTCTCTAGAAGTAAGCTACTATGTGTGGCCCTCAGTTAAGGAGTAAAGAATTATATTCTATCTCACTGAGACAGTGCAGTATTTTATGTATACTATTTACAATTCTTCAGAAAAGGATATTTCTAACTTTTCCTCCACTTACTTATTTAGTCATAACTTATATCAGTATGGACTCATGGATTACCATTCACTTTTAAAAACTCACATTAGGGTTGCTGAGGCAACTCTTTCCCTTGTAGTAAGCTCAGGATGATACATTTATTTATTTACTCAGTACTCGTATTTTAATCTCTTCTGCAGATGGAATGGTGAGAACTGATGGTCATGACAATGACTCTAGGGCTCTGAGGAATCTGAATGATCAAATATCTGAGTAATTTCATTTAAAAGGGAGACTACAGAGTACTTGGATGGCTCTGTCGATTAAGCATCCGACTTCAGTTCAGGTTATGATCTCATGGTTTGTGGGTTTGAGCCCCGCATCAAGCTCTGTGCTGACAGCTCAGAGCCTGGAGCCTGCTTCGGATTCTGTGTCTCCCTCTCTCTCTGCCCCTTCCCTGCTCATGCTCTGTCTCTCTCTCTGTCTCTCTCAAAAATAAATAAATAAACATAAATACATACATACATACATAAAATGGGAGCCTACAGGGGTCCCTGGGTAACTCAGTCAGTTAAGTGTCTGACTCTTGATTTCGGCTCTGGTCATGATCTCATGGGTGTGAGATCCAGCCCTGAGTGGGGCTCTGTGTTGACAGCAAGGAGCCTCCTTGGGATATTCTCTCTCTCTCTCTCTCTCTCTCTCTCTCTCTCCCCCTCTCTGTCTCTCTGTCTCTCTGTCTCTTTCTCCATCTGTCTCTGCCCCTCCCCTGCTTGCGTTGCAAGTGCACTCTCTCTCTCAAATTAAATATGTAAACTTTTATAAAATTAAAATAGGGGTGTGCCTGGTGGCTCAGTCAGTTAAGCATCTGACTTCAGCTCAGGTCGTGATCTCCTGGTCAGTGAGGCTGACAGCTGGGATCCTGGAGCCTGCTTCTGATTCTGTGTCTCCCTCTCTCTCTCTCTGCCCCTTCCCTGTTCATGCTCTGTTTCTCTCTCAAAAATAAACATAAAATAAATAAATAAATAAATACATTAATTAATTAAAATGGGAGACCATATAGTATAGAGAGTTAGAAGCATGGAATAACTTGCCTGACTTAAAGTTCTGGCTCTGACTTTTCATGGTAAATGACCTTGATAGGTTATTTAACCTTCCTGTATCTCAGTTTTTCATCTATGGGAACTCACATAATATGTGGGGTTGTTATGAAGACTACATGAGAAAGAAAAAAAAAAAGACTATATGAGATAATCTATGTAAAGAGATGAATGTAGTGCCTGGAACAGACAAAAGTATAAATTAATTGTCAGCCATGAAGGCCACAATATATATTTAATGTATCAGGTAATCCTATGCATGGTAAGAGATGCAACTCTTAGTTAACCATATGTTTGATAAAACAGAAGACACTACTACACAAAGGTGAAATTAGCATTAAAATGAGTGTCCCAGACCACTGTCATTTACCTTACTACTCTCCTTTTTCTATTACTCATCTTAGTAGGAATAGAAGGAATGAGGCAATGGGGATAAGCAGAAAAATACAGCGGTTCCCTGGGTAAAGAACTAGTTAGAAGAACATCTTTCACCAGATCCTTAGACAAGCGGTTCAAGTACAAGGATGCAGGAGGAATAGTTACCATCAGCAACACTGTACTGTGCTTAAGAGATAAGTACCCAGACAGGGGGCCAAAAGGTAGTGTACAAGATAGAAACTTCTGCTCTTGACAGAAGAAGCTGGCTGAAAATGGGGAGAAAAGATTATTCAAATAAAACACATCAAAGCTAGAATTTCTTCTATCTCCAGTGTGCACAAGCGTGACTCCATTTGTCATATCAGGGATGAGACACGAAGTGCTGGAGTTTATGGTATATAACATGGCTTGAATTCATGTATAAGTACGTGTGCACACACATGCACACGCACACACATGCACGCACACACCCATATGCTCTCCAAAATCCAATTGGGAGCATCAAATACTAGGTCAGTTTCCATCACTTAAGACTGTATTATGGTTAATATCTTCCCCTAATCACATGTTTTAGCACCGCGACAAGGATTTCCTCTAAAGAAAAAGGAAATATGACTAGTAAGAATTCAATATAAAGATTTCTAGATCTAAATAAACTTAAATCAATGAGAAATGTTTCCTAAAATTTTCTGGAAGCTGAATATTAAACATGTAATTTTTGCATCATCCCATAGATATAAGTAATCATATAGAACAAGAGACTTCTTGGATACATGTTGATCAAATTATTTATGTCATATCAATAAATGTGAAATTTCTACATAATTTAAATGCCCATATTTTCTTTGCTGAAATGTACAATTCTTTGCTGAAATGCTACACAAGGCTATACCTCAGTATCTTCCAAGGCTTGCAGGACCAGGCTGGGGATTCTAAAAGATGCATTGCATCCCACTCTTTTGGAACCCAAGGCTGCTTTATATAGCACACCTGCTCTTTCTTTGCAGAAGTTACTTCTGTGAAACAATTGCCAAATTAGCAATTCTCCCCCTCTCAAAGGACATATAACCAGTCTAGAACTGATGTGGGCACTTGCTTCCCACTTGAGATGCTAAGGTTTCCTAATTAGGATGACCAACCAAGCCCCCTTGGTTTGCCCAGCAGTGCCCTGGTTCTAGCACTGAAAGCCCTGTGTCCCAGCAAACGCCTCATTTTTTGGCAAACCAGGGCAGTTAGTTACCCTAACATTAATATATTTGGAGGAAGCACATACTAATTATTTACATTAAAGCCCCTGGGTCAAGTTACCTCTCAAATGTTACCTAGCATAATGTCCTATATTAAGGATGGGTTAAAAAGTATTGCCCGTATAATCTTGGGAACAGCAATTCTTATGTTTAAAAGGGGCAACAAGTTAAAATTTTGAGTAAAACACTCTAC
Organism: Panthera pardus; assembly: GCF_024362965.1. Taxonomy (NCBI): domain Eukaryota; kingdom Metazoa; phylum Chordata; class Mammalia; order Carnivora; family Felidae; genus Panthera; species Panthera pardus. The sequence continues at coordinate 66,173,977 of NW_026526710.1, read as the reverse complement.
AAAGGAAAGAAACAACAATGTTAACAATAGGATGTTGAAATTAGGGTAGGTAGTAGAATGCTTTAGATATTCTGACCCAGTTCCTTTCCAGCCTACTCTTTCTGTTCCCTTTCTCCATATCTGAGTCCAGGGATAAGCAAACTGCAGTCTGAGGGCCAAAACCAGTCTACTGCTCGTTTCTGTAAATAAAGTCTTATCATCAGAACATAGCCACACGTATTCATTTATAGACAGTCTATTACTGCTTTTGTACTATATGGCAGAGTTGCGCAGTTGTGTCAGAGATGGTATAACCCACACAGACTATAATATTTAGTCTCTGGACCTTTTCCAAAAGTTTTTTGCAAACTATTGTCTTGGGAGAACTAATCCATGGTTCCCCACAAGCTTTTCAACATTTCTGACTTCACGTCTTTGCTCATGCTGTTCCTTCACCTTAAAATGCCCTGCTTTTTTTTCCCACAAGTCTATACCCCCAAGTTCAGTGGAGCTTGTAAATATCCATTTTCCCTATGAAGCATTCTGAAGCTTCAAACCAGGAATAAGAATTCCTTCATTGGTCTTCCAAAAGACTAAACGAGTTATCTTATGGCATATACAATTATTTATAAAACTAGATTTGTTCACTTTGACTATAAATACATTGAGGGCAGAATTTACCTTTTATTTGTATCTCCCAAAGTGCCTAATATATGTATATATGTGTGTATGTACATATATACGTATGAGTGTATGTGTGTATGAGTGTATGAGTATATATACACATACATACACATACACTCACTAAATAGTTGTTGAATGCAGGTACGCACAAATAAGGGAATGTAGTAATGTGGCTAAAAATTATTATGTGTCTAGCAGCAATCTCTGAACATCTTCTTTTTCTGCTCTTCCCAATTTGCAATAATTCTGTAGACAAGGCAGGGCAGTAACATCTTCACTTACAAAATCAAGAATAAAAAGGCCTCAATAAAATATATTGCTACATGGTTAAGCACCAGTGCCAGTGCTAAGGCAGCTCACTGATCTGGCCAAGAAAGGACTGAAAAAAAAAAAAAAAAAAAAAACCAAAAAGCCGGTATGTGACAGCAGTTAGATGTTAAGAACTCAAAATAATAACCACTTCTGCATAAATAAATGGTGTTTTATAATTATTATTTCACAGGGATTCTATGTTTATCTAATTATTTTATTGATAAGAAACCTTAGAGTAACCAAATGGCTCACACAAGGCAACCTAGTTAGTATCTCAAACCAAATCATCTGACCCCACACACAGTGCTCTTTTCACTTCACTGACCTGGAAGGTCCAACTGAGCTAGGAGCGTATCTCTATTACCTGCCCATATTCTGGCAAACTTCTAAATTGGATCCGTTGCGAGCAATTTGGTAGAAGCAATTTTTCTTTGGCTTTCTTTCCCTAAGCTGCATGCAGTTTCCATCTGCTTTATAGGTTCACAGAACATAAGAATTGGCCAACCAACAGCTCAAATCTCAGTTGAAAAATAGAATAATAACAATGTAGAAAGAGCTCCACATAAAGTCTCAAGATACTTGGGTCCTGATCTCAGCTTTACAACTTACAAGATTTCTTGTTTGTTTGTTGTTGGTGTTCATTAACAAGAATAAGTCACTTATCTTCTCTGGGACTCAATTTCTCTATTTGCAAAGTGAGAGACAAGGCCCAGATGACTTCTACACTCTGTCTAGTGCCAACATTTTACCATCCTGTTCCCAACATGGAGTAGTGGGCACCATTCTGATCTGATAGCTTGCCACAACCAAGGGCTATCACAGGAATGCAGGTATTGTCTAAGAACAACAGGAATGTCTACTTCACTGGCTGTGGCCAACCCAGTATTTGCTGCTCCCCATAAATACAGCATTTATCTGTGCTTCTTTATACTCTCATAACTTGGATGTCTCTTCTCTGCCAATCTATAGAGTTTTCATCTATAAATTCCAGATCTAGAAAACCCCACAGATGCTGACTAACTCCCTTCCCATCTTCTGCTTTAACTATGGATCTGCTATATCCCTTTTGACATGATCTTATTTGTATTCATTTAGAGTGTTGTAGATTCCTAATGGCATTTCCTGTGTATGCATTCAGGAAGACCCCACCCCTACTGCAACTCCAATGCAAGCCTGTGAAAGTGGGAATCAGTTTTGCTTTCTTAGTAACCCTTCATAGGACCTAATATAGGATTTTACATACAGACGTTCTAAAGAAGTCACTTAAGTGACAGTCATGAGGTGAATGTATTTACTTTCTTTTTTTTTAAATTTTTTTTTTAATGTTTATCCATTACTGAGAGACAGAGACAAAGTGCAAGCATGGGAGGGGCAGAGAAAGAGGGAGACACAGAATCCTTACCAGGCTCCAGACTCTGAGCTGTAAGCATAGCGCCAGACGTGGGGCTCTAACCCACAGACTGTGAAATCATGACCTGAGCCAAAGTCAGACACTAACCAGCTGAGCCACCCAGGAGCCCCTATTTAATTTCTTTATTCCTGATGGCATCTAACATAATAAAAAATTGGAAAAGTTTTGTTATAGGTGGCCACTGAAATCAGAAGCTATGCAAATGAGTAAAGAAGTTTAAGGAAAACAAACTGTTACTATATTCTGTTCCTGAATTCAACACTCATTTGTAGAGAACACATGGCAGTTCACTGCCCACTGACCCATAGTTCCAAGACGTTAATAATCTTCTTATGGAACTATGTAGAAAAATCCCCTTCTCCAAATATTATCCTTATTGTAATAACTTGTGGTAATCTCCTAAACCCTTTGTATATGTAATTTGGTACCATTATGCAGGTATCAGGGAACTATTTTCTTCAATAGTCACTAAACATTTTCCAATGGACCAATCTTCTAATGATGATAATGAGCCTTTAACCTGGTTTATCCCATAACAAAAGTACTAGGAGATCACCTATGAAGAAACTGAAGTGGCTTGAGGTTCTACCATTTTGAAAAGCCACACTATAACAGACTGGCACATATTCCCACATTTCCACTTCAATGCATTGATTCAAAGGAAATGAAAACACTAACCTGAAAAGATATCTGCACTCCCACATCCATTGCAACAGTGTTTACAATAGCCAAGACATGAAAAGAACTTAAGTGTCCATGGATGAATAAAGAAATGTGAGGAGCGGGGAGGAAAGGGGGAGGGGGGGAAAGGCAAAGAGAGAAGGAGGGATTAAGGGAAGGAGGGAGAGAGAGAAGAAGGGAAGGAGAGAGAGGAGAGAGGGAATGTTATTCAGCCAAAAAAAGAAGGAAGTCCTGCTGTCTGAAACAACATGGATAGACCTTGAGGTTATACTAAGTGAAATAAGCGATGTAGAGAAAGACAAATACCACATGATCTCACATATACATGGAGTGTGAAACAAACAGACAAAATGAGCCCATAGGTAGAGAGAATAGACTGATGGTTGCCAGAGGCAAGGGGTAGGTTGGGGCCAAAAGAGTGATGTGGTCAAAAGGTACAAACTTCCAGTTATAAAGTAAGTGAGCTATAGGGACATAATGCACAGCATGGTGACTGTAGTTGATAATACTATATTGTATATTTGAAAGCTGCTAAGAGTAGGTTTTAAAAGTTCTGTAACTATGAATTGGTGATAGATGTCAATTCAAGTCTTATTGCAGTGACCATTTCACAACAAATCATTAAGTTGTACACCTGAAACTAATATGTTATGTCAACAGTATCTCAACAGAAAAGTCACACTATTATCGCCTCATACATGTGAAAGTGACAAAGCAAATGCACCTATTTGCCAGCCTCTGGGTAACCACTACCCACTAGGGTAATAGCAGGGCAGTACAAAGACCCGGCCCCTGTTCCCTTCAGTACCTCTGCTTAAGTGCTACCGACTCTAGAAGGCATCCCGAATCTTTCAAGGGCAATTTCAGGAATTGCCCTTCAGGTCTCTGATTGCCTGCAATCCCGAGGGAGCAGCTTCCAACTCTGACTCGATTTCTCACAGACTCTGATAAGCTAAATCCCAGAAAGTTACTTCTCCACAAGCTAAAAAAATGACTGAATGAAAGAGGCCCTTGCTTCCACAATCTAATTGAGCCTCTTATCTTCCCTGTAGATTGGATGTGCTGTCGGTTTCTTAGAATGTTTTTTTTTCCCGTTTCTTCTTCACTTATCACACACCTCTGAACTGCTAAGCGTTCTTAAAACAGTTCTTAATTGTTCTGTCTCAAACCTGAGCTGAAGTGGCAATTGAAAAGGTATAATAGAGCATAGTATCATTCTCCATAACCTAACCTTCATTAGGTTTAATGGGTGATTATAATGGTTATAACTCAGGAGAAAAAGAAACCTGTTACCTGTTGCCAAGATCTTAAGTTTTCCAGAAAATGTTCAGTCAATCCATGAGAAGAGGTTCTTTTTTAAAAGAGTGAAAATATACCTATGTATATGCCAGGTACACCATAAACTTATTGCAAAGGGGACTAAACCCCCGCAAGTTTTCTTTCTGTTGACTGTTTCTGAAACCTTGATGTGCATAGAAGAGCAGAGGTGAGCAAGACCTGGGGAGTGAACCAAAGACCCAGCATGCTGAGTCAATTGTTCTTGATACAAGATGTGACCTGTGTGATCATGAGTATTTATCACAACAGGGAGCAGGCAGCAAGGGAAGGGCGTCTTGAGGTGCCACAAGAAAAAGCTGGAAGGAAATGCCAATGGAGACATTAAAAATAGACCAAATGACCTGCTTGTTCCTTCGCTGGTGTCAAAACATTCAGTGCTTCAATTTAGTTATCACCAGGTGCTCTTCTCCCAGCACGACAAGGTGAGAACTTCAGGGAGAGCCAGTGACAGCAAGAGAATCCTCAAACAGTTGAGAGAGAAAAATAATGACTTGGCAAAATAAACAAGGGAAACAGGTAACTTTCAGTTCACATCCAGGAGGCCTCCTTTAGGAAGGAAAGATACAAGCATGTCTGTCCATCTCCTACTTCCCTGTCTTCCCAGCCCCCTGAAGCAGGAGGGTCTTCCTAAAAAAATATGGGAAACTATAACTGTGGTCAGGTTTGTCAATCACAGGTCCACAGATGTTTATGTCTTGAAGAGTAGTCATGGACTGTTGCCGCCCTCCGAATCTTTGACGATTTTTCCTTGATAAAAGGTTCCTGGTGTCCATCTAATTTTGAGAGGGACACATGACCATAACAGTTTTAAACTCACTGCTGAAGACTGAACTTTGCAGTCATTGCATAAACTGGCTCCCAGATAGGAAACAGGTGCCCCACTGCCAGGAAGACAGTCAGGAACTCAGCTTCCCCAGGGAGCCACGCTTCTGACCTGACCAGTAAACTATTACTTCTTATGTTAAGGTGAAATCTGTCCCTTTTCAATTTCTTAAACCCTAGGTTGACATTCACGGAGGTACAGGACAAGTTGAGGCCAATACTCTTTGGCCCAACTACAAACATTCAGTGGTATTTATCATTTCTCCCCATTACTTCTCTAGGATAAACATTCACAACACCTTCAACTCATCCTCCTATTCTATCATAAATCCTCTTCCAGGATGCTCTTCATTTTCTTTGCTCTTTTAGATTAGGGTTCCAAGATGTAACCTCTTGCCCCCTCAATCCATTAGAACATTCAGTAGTATTTTTTAAATAGAAATCCTGCAACATCAGTGGCATCAAAGCACACTTGATTCTCCATATTTATGGTCAGAGACTGGTTCTGTGGTTTAATTTAAATTTTTTCTGCTGGCATTTAATTCAATTTTCAAATGTATTCAAAGCTTAAAATAGGCATTTATCATGCATTCTAAATGTTGTTAAACACTTAAACTTATTTATTCTTTCAATACTTTTGAGTGAATGCTATTAACAAACATTTTTAAAGGTTTTTTTTTTTTTTAAATTCAGAGGCAGCACTGAAGATGAGAGTTAAATTATTCTATAGTAAAAACTATACATTTCATTACATTTTTACTTAACAATTTTTTTAATCTTTATTTATTTTTGAGAGAGTGAGAGACAGAGTGAGAGCAGGGGAGGAACAGAGAGAGAGGGAGACACAGAATCTGAAGCAGGCTCCAGGCTCTGAGCTGTCAGCACAGAGCCTGATGCGGGGCTTGAACTCTCAAACTGCGAGATTATGACCTGAGCTGAAGTAGGACACTTAACCAACTAAGCCACCCAGGAGCCCCCATTACATTTTTTACTTTAGGAACTACTACAATATAGGTCCTAGTATATCTTTATTTAAAGTAGTAAGGTAATATAATACTATAAAATGCAGCTCTATAATGATAAAAGATACATATCTCTTTTTAGAAGCAAAAGGTTTAATTAGTCTCCTCACACCTAGGTGCTATATGCAGAGCTTCCCAGAAGATCTGGGTTCAATAATCAGAGCTTTGATTATTTAAAAAAAGTGGAGAATATCCAGGTTACATGAATATGAGAGCCACTGAAAGCATTTGCCGAGAATATCAAGGATGAAGGGGCTTGTTCTGGCTACTCAGAAAGGCTTCAGGCCAAAGAAAGTCTCCCATGCTGCCCCCAAAATAGCAAAACTCAGGTCCAAACCTTATTAAATACTGAGGTTAGAAATGATCCTTGTGCTCATCTATTCATGTCCTATCATTCTCCAGTTCTACAAATAGGCACTCAAAAATCAAAATGACTTTCCAAAGGTAACAGAGTTAGAACACAGAGGGTGTGAGAGTAGAATTCTATTTTTTTTTTCTTCTTAGGATTATAAAGCTATCTCTATCCATTGTAGAAAGTGGAGGTTAAAGATTTTAATTTAACCAAGGATCGTTGTTATTGTTATTATTGGCACTAAAGACAATCATCAACAGTGTTAAGGGCAATGAGAAGATATAATTAAAATTGCTTTCACAGTTCTGAGCTCATTTGCTCTTGCCTGATAGAGCAGAAGGAGAAGACCATATGGTTACTGAACAAGGAGAAATTATGAGTGAGGTGGCAAGAGTGGCAGGAAGAACACTGTACTAGAAATATTAAGATCTGTTTCTCCTTTGGCTCCCTTATGCACCATGTTATCTGAGAAAGTCTCATAAAGACAATGAGCCACCATATTCTCATCCATAAAGTAGAGACGATGTCATTTGCTCTACTTGGCTCACTGGGTGACTATGTGGCCCAAATGAGACAAAGCCTTTGGAATGGGGTTAGGGACAATAAGACATGGACAGTGTTAGGGACAACCGGCTCAAGAGTGCATTGATACTTATAACCTTCTGTTACCCAGTTCCTTTCTAGGAGAAAACACTAACTCTAAATTTTTTGCTGATTCTCAAGGACCTCTGCTCAATATATTCACCATTGGCTTTGTCTCTTGATAAACATCTTATTCCTAGGAAAGCAAACTTGAATTGTCTTTGCAGGTCTTAGGCATAAGACAGGACAGCCAGCAGCTTACAAAACACAAGCAAGGAAAGGGCAAGATTTTTCAGGGAACATGAAAACTTGGTTCCAAACTTATGACAGATAATGAATGTAATATGTATACATACACGCACACACACACACACACACACACACACACACACACACACACACACATACATTAAAGCACCAAAATTTCCCTCATAACAAGACAAAAATCTGACTAAAATCTCCACAGAGACACCCTGATTGATAACAGAATTATGATACTAGTTTAGTTTTCTATAAGTGATAATGCAACTTTAATAAGAAGCTAATCAAATGGTGAATAATAAATTACAGAGCAGAGCTTGCAAGTGAATGAATAAAATACCATGGTCAGATGATATTTTTAGATATACACAAGATTAGGGTTTAAGTTGTCTCTTGCTTAAACTTTTATACTAATGTTTTTCTTCATTTTGTACCCATCAGCATTTCTTGTATTCTCTTTCTCTCTTTCAGTCTCTCCTCAATCTCTCAACCTCTGAGAAAGGGGAAAGAGGTGATAGGCTAAAAATGTAATATAACAAAGAGTGGTGTTGTTTTGTTTGTTTGTTTTGTTTTGTTGCAAAATGATAGATGACATATACAGGATTGTGGAAAAGAAGTTTAACAAGCCTAAATGGACTCTGAAGTCAACAGCACAAAGACACAAACTTCCCCATCTCCCACAAATCACTCTAGAGTTCTATTTTAAGAACACTGTGGCCACAGTTTTTGGAAGCCCTGAAACTCAACTTTGTGCCTGTCTGTATCTTATTCTTTCACGTGAGAAAGTAGATGCCTCTTTTCCCATCACCAGTCATCTTTTGAACAACTGTGTTCTTACCAAAAGCATGGGAAACATTAGCAGAGCAACCAATTCAGTTCAACCAGAGTTTTCTGAATCCCATCATAATTTCATTGTGGAAATGAGACTAACACATCTAAAACAAAGGATGAAATCAGAACAGCGTGTTTAATCTAATAAAGCAATTCAGTTTTTAGAATTTATAGCGCTGGCAGGGTCCTTGGAGGATTAGTTCAAAAGGCCTCATTCTATGCATGAGGAAACTGATAGTGGACGGATGTGTGGCACTGATTCATACCAATGAGAAGGTACTGATACCTTGTCTTGTGGTGTCCCCCCCACCCCTTCTTGCCTCTGCTTCCCATGGTCTGTGCTTGAAAACACTGAGAGTCAAACCTCCCCTCTACAAGATAAACTCATCTCTACGATCTTCAAGTAGTTGAAAAGTTATCCAAACTTCAGAACTATTCTTTCTTCTTTTTCCCATCTTTATTTTTCTCTTTCTGTTTACTTCAGTCCCCAAGTCAAAATCACTGGGATTTGGATAAGGACTCTCTCCCTCCCCCAGAATATTCATAAGCTTTCTAGTTCTCTAGTCAAATGTCAGCTCACCCCCCTACTCTGACTTATGCGTACACACACACACACACACACACACACACACACACACTTCAATCCTGACTGCTTTCTCACAGTGTTATCATATTGTCTATGGAGGAAAATGACTCTACTGTGTCCCAGATAACTTCCAAAGTATAACATAAATGAGAAATTCACCTCTAATCACACACATTTAAAGACTGGAGGCTTAGAAAGATGAATCATTGCTCATATCAGATCAAGCCTATCCATTATAAGCATTCAAGCTCCCCACTTATAGGCACATATAGTTTCCAGAGAATTTTACCATTTACTGCTTCTTGAACTGAACCTATATTCCCAGTTAAGATGGCCTTCTCTCTAATAGTCCCATATAGCCCTGTATCTACACTTACAGCTTTCTCCTTTCTGGAATGATTTTCCTCTTCCACTCTGCTAATTCATATTCTATACTTCCTTCCCATTTTGAGGCAAGCTCTGCTTCGGCCATAAAGGTCTCCATGACACAATAGTACACAGTTTCCCCCAAGGATTTAATTGTGCTTTGCTTGATACTGTTCCATTATTGCTAAACACATATCTACCTTCTTACCCTGGTAAGATAGCAGGGAATTGTAGTTTTCACTTTCCCTTTACCCTATGTCCAAATTCTTATTATGTACATTTATTTTGTGGGTTATTTTACATTCTAGAATTGATTCTGCTACCATTATAAATTCAATTCCATTGAACAAGGCCATACCCTAGGCCTTGAAAGAAGACAGCAATTAAACATGAAAATATCCCTGCCATGAGAAGGGTAATGTTACAGGAAGGAAGGTACCCTTCCATAAATAATGAACTCCTAACTTCCTTCCTCAGAAAAAGGATTTCCTTTCAATATTCTGTAAATCTTTCATTACCAACTCACGGCAATGTAATTCTATGTTTCAGGTCCCAAGGTTACCTATTTCCCTTTACTAACAGAACAAAATTAATTAGACCCAATTGTAAGTAACTCCTTTCTTCAGAAAAAGAACAGAAATCATACTGAAGACCAAATTCCTGGTTGCCACTCAAATTGGAGGATCTTTAAAAAGCAAAGTAATAATGCCAAGCAAAATGGAATGATATAGCTTTAAAATATAGGGATAGTATCTTCCTAATGTGTACATTTAAAAAACAAACAAAACAGACTGTGACACAGGAATCATTCCACTTACATTAAGATAATTCCACTGAACATCACATCATATAACCAGAAAAAAAGTGAATACAGCTTCTAGAATTCCAGTTAGACTAGAATTACCAAGATTTCCCACTGGCCTTTACCTAAATATAACTGAACTTTGAAATCAAGGTTTTTGGAGTTTTTTAAATAGGTTTACCTTGCAATTCTCTTAGGCCTTTGCAGAGACTGTTTCATTCAAGAACTCAGAACTCTCCCCAGGGATTCATTAATCTTAAAATGTCTATGGTTCCAAGTTGATTACAGTATACATTAAGCCTCACAAAAAATCTTTCATTAAAGAAGGAACTCAAAACTTATACTGAATCAGAGACAAGAGTTGAGGACATCCCAACACCAGTATACATTCCAATATCTAAACCCAAATTGCTGATTAACGTATAGTTGCTAAAATCAGGCTCCTTTCCAGCTGGAAAGAACAAGACACTAATGTTATTTTTTTTTACACATATGTCTGTTAACCCCAGGTCAGCCAACCTTAGCACTGAGGCCATGCCACCCACCCTACATCATTCATTCATTCATTCATTCATTTAACACACTTTATTAAAACCCTACTCTGATCTGAGGAAAAATAAAAAGAACAGATAGCCACTGCTATGAAGGAGTTTATAAACTAGGTTAAGAGAAAAGACCTGTTTACAAGAAACTACTAGAGAGGGAATTATATTAAGACAAATAGGATACTACAGTAAGGCAAGCAGCTCTCTGGGGAGTTATGAGTCTAGCAAAGCCCATGAGCTGGCCTTTTGAAAGGGCTACTAGAAATACAAAGATGAGAAGAGTCAGTAAGTATCATGAAGCTGTTTCTGGTCTGAGGTATAGAGGGATGGAAGGAGATAAAACCAACCAAAATACAAGGCAGGAGTTATTATGTAATTTAAAAAAATGGAGACAAATATAGACAGAATAGAAAAGGAAGAAATTCAGTTTGAACAGGCAACATCAGGAAAGATTTGACAGGTGTTGGTAAAGTTGTATATATTTGTATGTGCATTTTTTTTTAATTACAAAAGTAATATGTGATAAGCTTCAAAAAAGTAAAAGTAAAGAAGAGCAGTGTTAGGGGAGAGAAGAGGATATCACAACAGACAGCCTTTGAAAAGTGTAACAAATGAAAAGAGAGAGTTTGAGTTGACACCACAGTGTGAACAAGGCAGAAAGGCAGCAGGAAGTTCAAAAGTGACCACATGTCGGGCCCTATGTAGTGTGATGGCAGGTGGAGGTGAGCAGGAGAGGAGGGTACACTTGACACATAGGTTGCTATATGGTTGTGGGGGTCTGATGACACACTGGGGATGGAGGAAGCACTGCCAAATCCAATGGTTGTTTGGATGCTGGAATGAAATGTTTAGCTCTGTTTTAGGAAGAGCCTACTGGCAATGATTCATGGACAGTTTGAATTGAGGATATAAGCCCAGTCAGGTGGCCATAGCAAGAGCCTGAAGAAAAGTACAAGATGTGGGTTTTTAGAAAGTAAAAAAAGGGGGGGTAATTCTCAGGGATGGGCAAAGTCAGGATATTCTAGTGCTCATGGATAAGAATTGTACTTCATCAGAGATATGAAATGAGATTGTCAGGTGATCAGAGAGAGGCACAAACATGGGGAGATCACTGACCAGTTTTGGACAGCTAGCATGCGATATAATTAGAGTTTCTCAAGGGTAAAAATCAACATTTTACATTAGCAGACAGTGAAAAGCCATGTGTTATTCTCTAATAATATGCATTTTTTTTCTCTTTATGTTATTTTCTTTCTTTCTTTCTCTTTCTTTCTTTCTTTCTTTCTTTCTTTCTTTCTTTCTTTCTCTCTCTCTCTCTCTCTCTCTCTCTCTCTCTCTCTCTCTCTCTTTCTTTCTTTTTCTCCAGACATGTAATACTTGGGGATATGAGATGGCTACAAGGGGTCCAAAAATGTATATGTGCAGTAGACTGTAGTTGCCTTCTCAGACTGTAATTTTAAGTCTCCAAGTAGAAACCCTAGGAGATATTTATATCCTGGAAGATTTCAGCTAACTATGTATTTGCCTCCAGGCAGCAGCCTCAACAGTAGCTGTGTTTACTTTCCAACACTGAATGGGAAACATCATTTTGAAAAAGCTAATTTCCAAAACCCACCCCATAACAGCCTAATTTTAGAACCTATGAAAGCTAATAATTTCAAAATTCTACCCGACAGTTTCTTGTTTATGTTTTGCAACCCAAGTCTAAAAATATCATAAGGAAGATTTTAAATATTACTTTGTCTATTTATTTACTGATTACTGTATTTATTTATATATTCCCTGAAGCAAAGGCACAGCAACTTATTGTTTCCAGTGGTGTTTGTCCTCTAGACTGGAGGTTGTTTTCCCATGATAAGACAAGGACCTGGGGAGAAACTCAGATGAAGAAAAATCAGAGTTCCTGATTAAACTCTCCAGTAAAAAAAAGAATAAAATCTAATAACTGTATGCTAGAACAGCATAGGCTTCTTGCACCCTAGTATTGACAGCATCCATCTCCTTAAGGATGATTAAAATCAGGAAGGCACTGCACTGAGGCTAAACCTTACATGAAGAAATAATGATCAAACCTGGTTCTCTGAGAGGGTCTGATTGTCAGCAATGCAGCACTTTAAAGGAGAGATTGTTTTAAAAGTTCCAGACTTCTCTGTAAAATGTCTAGGAGTTTTCTTGGGAATTAAGTCTCTTTTACAAAATGTTGAAATAACCCTTCAAATAGAAGCAAAATCAGTAATAAAAGAAAAAAAGCATTCCAACTTGATACAATAGGACGTGTCCTAGGGGAAATAGGTGGAATTCGGTATATTTTCAAACTCATTTTTCAGTAACATTTAGACAAAGTGGTTAAATCAAACACTGTCACTTTTGACTCGTCTTTAAGATTGGGAGCCCTGTCCCAGATGTGGAATGGAGGCCACCTGTCGCCAAGGAACATTCAACTTTTAATATGATTGATATGTGAGCCTTACTAAAAATTCTTACATTGATAAAACTGTCCTGCTCCCAATTTAAAAAATACTCCTTAGATCTGTAAGAGAGGACCCTGTGGGGAAGCCCACATCTCTAGGATGTCCTTTTTGGAGGAAGTTAAAAAGTTACACTGAGTAAAATACCTAAGGAAGAAACAGCCTACTACTTAGCCCGTCTGACCCCAGCTTCCTATTTCTGTCTTTTCTCCATTCTTACTGTGAAAGAGTTTCTTGAAATTCATGTTGATCCATTTACTTTCTTCCCCTTTGACATTCTAGTTCCAACAAACTCGTATCAAATCCAATAACCGTATGTTAGAACAGCATAGGCTTCTTGTACCCTATTGTTGACAGCATCTATCTTCTCTCCATTTCCTATTTCCATGTACCATTCTTCTTCCCAGCAAAATCCCCTGCCCCCTCCTCTATTTCTCAAACTTACAGACTGGGGAATAAGCTTAGGAATTCCCTGAGCTTGCACCAATTGGTTAACAAGGCATAAAGAATTAGCCATAGGATGTTCACACCCAAGTTTGGGTAAACAAGATTAGTTAAATAAGTACAGATAAGGCAGGGCAAAGTCCCCAGTACAGTACAAAGATATAGGAAGCAAAAAAGATTAGGTATTCTGGGCAGGGAAACACCCCAACTTAGTACTATAGCACAAAGCTGCTTTTGCGGGAAGGAAGGACTAAATTAGGTAAATAGGTATATAGGGCTATAGACCGCTGCAGGGTAAAGTTGCCCAGAGTGGAGCTAATTAGCAAAAGAAAGATGCCTTGTTGACCCTGAGGTAGCATGCTCTGTCTTTCTTGTCCCCTAAACTAGTTTAAATAGAGGTGGTGCTTCAAGTCTCCTGTAAACAACCTTCCTACTGCCAGGATTTTGGTTTTTATTAACCCAAACCCCCAACCCTGCGTATCTTCAAAACCCCCTTTACCTCATGCCCATGAGTTAATGTTCATTATTTAATTGTCTCTTTGTACATGCCCACCACCAGGTTTGTAAGCCTAATAAAAAATGGAGCAAGGACCCTTACTCAGGGCTCTTGTCTTCTCCGGGACATTAGCCATCTCTCGCATTTTAATCCTGCATCCTGCTTTCTTGTTGGACAAGAAAGAACTCCAGACCCAGACTGTATGACAACAGACCTTTACACCCTGGCTTGAAAAGGCCTTGCTCTTTTGTTCTCCTGTTCTACCTTAGTGCCTGCATGATCTTGTGTTTGAAATGGTATCTCCCCACTTTTTTTTTCCTTTTCCAATTTAAAAGCCCCTTTTCTTTAAGGAGTCCAGATTCCCCCAGGACCTTATACATCTTCTTCTGTGACCCAAAGCATGTTGCACAAACTCTTACAACCCCCAGCACTTTGCACCATATCATCAGGCATCTACTTTTCCACCCTATGCCCGATAGTTTGGTCCTGAAAGACACAGATCTATGTTGTCCTTGTGCAACATAGCCCTGAGGGGGGCTCAGGAAACGTTTGTTGAATGAATTTGGAAAATCAGCACATACCAATTTCCTCAGAATATATTTCTTTCATTTCAAATAGAAAGGCATTTGCATTTTTTTATATTGTTTCCAATTAAAGAATTATTTTAGTGTTTTTAAAACGCATTCACTGCCCAATAAACCTCCCAGACAATCTTCTCAAATTAATTCTGGTTTTATAGAGACCGTGCTTTTTATTGGACAGCATATTTTAATGGACATGATTTTAACATCTAGTTATAAAATTTCTGCCACCAAGTTTCACAAATGTGTCAGCTTAACAAGAGATTGGATTGCAATGATACACCCCATACGGCCTCAGCTGTACAGAAAATAGGGTGAGTAATAAGGAATCAGACAAGGCCTAGAACTGCTATGTTCATCTCACACATTCAGTTCTGCTCCACTGTTTCTTCCTTCTCCAAAGGGAGAGAGCCCAAGTAGAGGTGTTCTACATTCCAGGATTGCTCTGTCAGGAGCAGGTTCAGGATAACAGCAAAGCACCTAATAGATCCAGAAATTGGATCTTGCAATATTAAGCTTTAAGTGAAGCTTCCACAGAAGGTGATGTATAATTACTGTCACTAGTTCTTTGATTGATTATTGATTGTAATCATCTGCTCTCTCCCATGACAGCTGGCTCTAACTCGTCCATGCAGTGACTGATAATGGCATGTCCCTTCTTTTCAAAGGTAACTTATGCATATTGCTGCTTGAGATAAATTACTCATTGACGGTGGGGGATGGAGAAAAGTAGTAAAGGAGCAACTCAAGTTTATTAGTAGACTTAATGATATATTGTACTCAATATCTGTATTCCAGCTATCCATAATGAGGCTGGACAAAACTTACAATGGGGAGCCAGTATGTCAGGGAGCTTGGCTATTGGATTCTTTGGCCAATAAAGTAAAATAATATGATGCATTTGACAAGTTGAATAGAAATTATGTTTTCAAAATAATACTAATACTTCACTTATGTAAGAAACATTAAAGATCACAAATGAAGTACCTTAAGTTGGAAATATTTCCCTGGATTGCTTTAATTAGGATTTGGAGAAAATAAGCATTAAATATGAAATTTTACTCTCAATATGCAATGTAGTACTCAATCATCGCTTTTACTAAATTTGTGACCTCTTCTAAGTTAATTAGCCTTTCTGAATCACGGCATCTATTACAAGTCCAATGCATGTCAGGCTCTCAACAAATATTTGTGCAGTGAGTGAATGAACCTTAATCTCTTTATCTGTAAGATGACTTAGAAAGTAAGTCAGGTCTGGCAAACACAGATTCCGCATGAGGCCAAGTAGGCCAAGTGTGTGAATTAATCTAATGGGAGATATTAAAATTTTGTTTTCAAAATTGATTTAGCCAAGTCAAATAAGTCTTCCTGATAGATTTATTTTCTTTTTCCATAGCTTGATTTAATATGTGAGTTTCCAGTTTGTCCATAATGACTATATGGTTATTATGAAAGTTATGTGAGAGAATACATAGGAAGCATCTAATACGGTGCCTGGTGATTTTAAAAACTGAAGCTATATTTTAAATAGCATTTTAACATGAAACCTTTTTTAAGAAATCATTTTTCTTACTGTTAAATATCTTCCATTAGGTCATGAATTGATAAACAAAAGGTGGTATATCCATACAATAGAACTTAATTTGGCAATACAAAAAAATAAAGTACTGATACATGCTACAATACAGATGAACCACTGTGCTAAGTGAATTAAGTGAGTCACAGAAGCCACATCTTCATTACATACCTATCAAAGTGGCTAAAATAAAAAAAAAAAAAGAATAATGATAGCACCAAATGCTAGTGAGGATGCAGAGAAATTGTACTGCTCATACATTGCCAATGAGAATGTAACAGGATATACAGCCACTGTGGAAAAGAGTTTGGCAATTTCTTATAAACTTACATGCAATTTCCATATTGTACTCAGAAACTGTACTCTTATACATTTATCCCAGAAAAATGAAAATTTAGCAAAAGCCTATACAGCAATGTTCATAGCAGCTTTATTTATAATGGCTAAAAACTTGAAACAGTTCAGCTGTCCTTCAGCAGATAAATGGTTAACATGTAATGGACTATAACACAGCAATGAAAAAGGAATGGGCTATGGATATATGCCACAACCTGGATGGTCTCCAGGGAATCATGCTAAGTCAAAAAGTTCAATCCCAAAAGCTTAAATACTGTTTGATTCTATTTATATAACATTTTTGAAATGACAAAACTTCAGAAATGGAGAACAGATTAGTGGTCACAATGGTGAGGGGGCATTCAACATGAGAGTACAAGGATTCCTGTGGGGATGGAATTTTTCTGCATCTGGACTTTAGTGGTTGGTACACCTTCATGTGTGACAAAACTATTTGGAATGAAATACAGAGACATGAGCTCTCACACAAACAAATGATTCTAAGTAAAACTGGGTAAATCTGAATACTATCCGTGGCTGGCATCAATATCAGTATCCTGGTCATGATATTGTACTACACTGACATAGGATTTTAGAATTGGAAGAAATTGCGTTAAGAATGCACAGGACCTCTGTGTATTATTATTTACGATGTCATGTGAATCCACAATTATCTCAATAAAAATACCTATTAAAAATTTTAAAGGTCACATATTATATGATCTTATTTATATGAAATGTCCAGAAAAGGTATATCCATAGAAATATAAAGTAGATTAGTGGAATAGGGACTGGAGAGAGGGTGGGAAAGGAAGTATGGCATTTCTCTTTGGGGTGATGAAAATGGTCCACAAGTAGATAGCTGTTGATAGTTGCCCAGGTTCGTGAATATACTAAAAATTCACACTTTTAAAGTGTATGTTTTATGTTATGTGAATTACATCTCATCACCCTTGACAGTTTGTCTCTAGGTTAGGAAAGGTGGCCTTCAGAAAAGGTAAAAGGATAGAAAATAATTTACAGACAACTCTCCTCTTTCCGCCACCACCCACTGGGCAAGAAACTCCCTCCTTTAACCTTCATTGAATTACTCATTTGAAAGAAGGGCTTCTCACACACAAACCCTTCAATCAATGTTGATGCACAGTTCTCAGCTGTTGTCTCCCCATGGAGCAGCACCTGAACATGAAATCCAGCTCCCAGAATATGCCTTTAAAAAATGCCATTTGCCTTGTGCAGAAACATTCAAATCCAAATTAATGGTAATATTATTTTGCACTTTGAACTCACTCTACACAACACTTTACAATAAAGGATCAGGTTCTAGAACCTATCTTGGTGAAACTTTGTGAACTGTTCAGCTTCCACAATTCTGAAAAACAAAAACCTTAAGGAATGCTCCAGAGAATTAGCAGATGCAACTTTTGTGTGAAATCCTCTTACTAATCACCATGCATAAGACATCTGGCCAGTATGAATTTTTGACCCTTCTTCCCCTAAGTGTCAGCATAAATCTTTTCCTCCTAGAGTAGAAGAAACCAGAGGATGGGCTTTGCTTTTGAATTTAGACTAAGTTCTGCACACAATCCCTCAGATAGTGCATAAGTACCAAGACCACTAGGTTATCCACAGGCTTGATGCTGGCCATGAGTAACTACGTCACTGTCAGAAAGACTGCAGCAAAATCTCTACCTTTTGCCTGAGCAAGGTGAAAGAGTGGAGGTGGTTATGGAAATGAGATTGGCTCACAGAAAGTAATAATTGCATAAGATGGTGGGTTGGTTTGGGGGATTTAATTTCTTTCTTTCTTTCTTTAAGATCAAGAATAAAACATGGATCATGACGGATTATTCCAGAAAACCTTAGGAGGTATTAGTACAGACACTAAACCTCAGAGAAAGTGATGACAGTAGGTAACAATGAAGCAGAAGAAACTATAAAAGGGAGGTAGGAATGTGGGTGTCAAGGGAGGTAGATGAAATATTTTAATATAGCAGCATTATTGAGTAATTTTCACAAGCCAAGAAGAGTTCAAGCAAAAAAAAAAAAAAAAAGAAATAAAGAAAAAAAAAAAGGAAACTCATTAAGCTAGTAGGGCCATAAAGAGAGAGAGAAAAAAAAAAACAAAACCAAATTTCAAGTCTACCTTCAGGAAACACTTCTGTAAGGAAATAAGTTTGATATTTTTAAATGCCATATCCAAACTATAGTGCAATGAATATATGGATTTACTTTCAAATATTTATCAAACTGGTGTATCTTTTGACTGTCGTATTATATTTAAAGCTGGTGTTGAGGGGTGCCTGGGTGGTTCAGTCCAACAAGCGTCCAACTCTTGATTTTGGCTCCGATCATGATCTCACGGTTCATGAGCACTATCTCCACGTCACGCTTTGTGCTCACAGCGCGGAGCCTGCTTGGGATTCCCTCTCTCTCCCTCTCTCTCCCCCTCTCTCAGAATAAATAAACTTAAAAAAATAAAGCTAGTGTTGAATGATTTTGGAGGGCAAATGTTGTAGAACAGAACTAGCATGTTTCAACTGCTTTTCAGAGGTTTCTAGTAGTTTCTGTGTCTTCTGGAGACAAGCATAAGTGGCATCCTTGTAGTGAGAAGCCCTGGAATCTTTTATTGTTTATATGTGACACACATCTCAGAGCAGTTTGTAGGACTGATAAAACACTAGCTAACTGCTTGACTCATCAGTTTGAAGGCAGCCCTGGAGAGAAGGGGTTCCTCACAAAATAGCCCAGAGAACAGGAGGTGGTTTATAAGCAGTGACAGCTTTGGAGTAGATGTTTGAACATCTAGAAGGACACCCCAAAGACAGTGACATTAATGGAAATTGTGCAGTAAATAGCAGCTATTTAGAGGACGATTTACCTTATTTCTTTATAATCTCTCTTTGGGAAATTGCAGCATTTCTCACTTCCGGCGTCACCTTTCTAGATCTTTTATCTGTAGCCTTTGCCTTCCGGTTTTAGGGTCGCTAAAGCCAATGAAAATAAATTAGACTGGCGTTACCGGAAGCTGCACCTGTCTGTGCTCCCCTCAGCTTTCCACATCTTCCAGGAAAGTAAAGGAGCGGATCTCTGCCTGTCTCGGGGGTTCTCCTCCAGTTCCTACTAGTGCGTATCTCTGAATGTTTCCCGACACTTAGTAAATGTTCTGGGACAAAGACAGTCAAGACATATGTTTTTCCTAGGTTTTGGTAATTTCATTCCTTTTCTCTGCAAAATGCTATTTTTAATTCTTGAAGTATGGTGGAGTAGGAAGAACACTAAACATAAAGCCCAAAGTCCTAGTTCCACCTATTGAACACTTCCTGGGTGCCATCTATTATGTTTTACATGCATAATCTCTCTGTTTTTATAACTCTGCGACAATCCCCATTTTGCAACTGACAAAACTGAGGCTTACTTAGAAATGTTTAGTAACTACCCCAAAGTCACGTGACTACAAAGTGGTACAATTAAAACTTAAACCTAGTGACAGATCCTCTCAAATGCTTGGAATCTTTCACTTCGCCTTCCTGCTTTTCTTGCTGATGAACTTGGACAAAGGACTTAACCTATTCTCAGCCTTGGGCAGCTCCATATCCAAAAGGTGTCACAAATGTGTAAGTGTGTATGTATAAAATATGTGTCATCCCTCAAAGACAGATAATATCCTTGACCTTTCTACTTAATGAAACATAGCAATCATATGAAATTATTTGTAAACAGCAAATTCCTTAAAATATATTATTTTTAATTTTTTTCAGTATGCAATATACACTATACTGTATGTAGCATATTCCTATTTCTCTGAACTATATTAGTAGGTTTTAGTTGCATTCAAAGTTTTAACTACAGCTTTCTACTATAGTTTTTTGTTTGTTTGTTTTAGAAATTTGTTGAAATTTTCCATTTGATTGGACAGGAGGATTAACCATGATACTTTTCCAGAAAGGCAAATAGGCTAAGGGCAGATGTGTTCCTTTCTCCGATTCACAGGACAAGAAGTCTGCCTGGAGCAGATATTATCATTGTTGCATCCACAAGGTGACTTTGGTAGATAAGAAGGAAGCTAGAGGTAGATGCCTCTTCTTATAGGCAGAATGTATATGATAAGGAATAATTCTTATATGTGCAAGTCATTGGCATGAGTGACTATACAAGATGAGAGTCTGAGGAACAGGTGATGCCAATGGTTTTTAACAAAACCTGTAGAGACTTGAAGAAACAGCAATGTGTTTCTGCTGTAGGGAAACACATCTGTCTATTCTATTTATTTTTAAGTTTATTTATTTTCAGAGAGAGAGAGTGTGTGTGTGCATGCATGTGTAAGTGGGGGAGGGGAAGAGAGAGAGAATCCCAAGCAGGCTCCACACTGCCAGTGCAGAGCCTGGTGCAGGGCTCGAACCCAAAAACCATGAGATCATGACCTGAACTGAAGTTGGACACTTAACTGACTGAGACACCCAGGCACTCTGTAGACAGCTCTTTTAAATCCTAGCAGTAATAGGAATGTGACGGCTCTTCCTCCTACCTGAAGGGGCCAGTCCCAATCCTGAATAGTAAATATTTTTATGAATATTTAATAATACGAATTAGGAGAACTTATATTTTCTTCTGTTGGAAAACCAGACATAAAGATGAGTATTGGAATACTGGTTCACTTCTAATCGTCATGAACAGCAGAGAAAACCCACTGCAGTGAAAACCTGGGCCTCGGAATGCCCACAGCCTTTCGTGTACAGAATGGCAGTAGGTGCATGGTTTTTCATCTGTCAGCTGATGGGTAAATTTTAGGCCTGTGAGCCAAGTGTTACAAATCTGTATGCTGACCAGGGGCCTTACTGGTAAAAGCTTGGCCTAAACTTGTTACTAGTGGCTAACTATACCAACCATATCTTCTATCAGAAATTTTGTGCAGAAACACAGATATAGCTTAGAGTAGAATCCATTAGGTGCTAAAGACTATGAGTAAGCAGAAACCACAAGTGGGAAAGCCCGGAGATAAAAGTTAACTATAGTATGAATAGGTCACTAGGGCTGATGAAACTTGAAAGGTTCTATGTCCAGTTACTGATTTCCAGTTTCTGAGCCAGGCTCCAGTCTCTTTGAATTTTTTTCTTTAATGTTTATTTATTTTGAGAGAGTGGGAGGGAGGGAGGGGGAGAGGGAAGGAAGGGCAGAGAGAAAGGGAGACAGAATCCGAAGCAGGTTCCAGGCTCTCAGCTGTCAGCACAGAGCCCACTTCGGAGCTCGAAATCATGAGCTGTGAGATGGTGTCCTGAGCCAAAGTCAGAAGCTTAACCAACTGATAAGCTCCAGGTTTTTTGAAGCTGTACTTAAGGACTGAATGTCTGTATTGCCCTTCCAAATTCATATATTGAAATCCTAAACCCCAATTGTTAAGGGTTATTCAGAGGGGGGCCTTTGGGAGGTAATTTGGTCATGAGTGTGGAGCCCTCAGGAATGGGATTAGTGTTCTTATAACAAAAAGAAACAGAAGAGCCCCTTCCCCTCTTTCTACCACAGGAGGGTACACTGAGATGTCGGCCCTGTGCAACCCGGAAGAGAGCTTTCAACAGAACAGGACAATGATGGAGCCCTGATCTCACACTTCCAGCCTGTAGGACTGTGAGAAATAAACTTCTGTTGTATGAGCTGCTCAGTCCATGGTGATTTGTTACATCAGCTGAACAGACTAAAAACTGGCAATACGGCTGTACTTGCTCTTCTTGGAAACCTAGCAGTGCAGACATTTTCTAAAAATTTTTTTAAACCCAAATAAAAGGTAAAAACTCCTGACTTCGTTATTTTCATGTGTATCTTACAGAAATTCTCCCAGCCTTAGTTTTGAAGAAGAATGTTACAGCTTGTGCAGTATTTATTAAAGAACTAATGAGATAAAGGAAAAATGAGAGAATTGTTTGCCTACACAAGAGGACAGCCTGACCCACAATCAGTTTATTATACTGGCATACCGATCTGAGAATTTTAACCCACTTGTGCTGCCTACCGTAATGTTGGTAACAAGATTCTACAACATCTTTAGCTGTAATAAGGAGCAACTACAAGATTTCAGAGCTTAGAAATGCAGTGGTTTTATTTTTTACTCACGAAAGCATGCCAGTCTGCTCTGCTGACCCTTCACATTAAAGCTAAAACAGGTTGCCTAGAAAATCATTCTATAGAAATAAGGCAAAGCTCTTGGGGATCAGACTAGTTGCCCTCCTTCTCCAGAACTGGCAGAGCCTTAGATACTCTTGACCTGATGCCCTCCTACATGCCAAATAAATATAATGATTTCATTTTCTTGAAAATTCTTTTACCAGCCACCCAGATAGACCAAAATTAACCTCAGGAAAACCTTCACTTGTGATTGAATTTGAATGACTGTGTTTACACAAAAGCAAAATAGCGGTTTGTGTGGGATTTTCTGCAGCCTGAGATGAGATGGTCAGCTTCTCCAGCATGTACATATTAATGGTCTAAATCATTACATATGTAACCACTAAAAAGCTCATTCAGCAACCACTGAACTCTACATTTTTCTAACACATTTATTTTCACTTTTGCCCCGAAGATAAACAACTGGGGGGAGAATCCCTCATCTAAGTGCAATTAAGCTTAATAATTACTCAAACTTGTCACCCATAAATCATGACCAATAAAAGCAATCCCAATCAATTGCTTATCAGGGAAATACCTAGCTATGCTTTTTAATTTTTTTTTAATGTTTATTTATTATTGAGAGAGAGAGAGAGAGAGAGAGGGAGGGAGAGAAAGAGCATGAGCATGAGCATGGGAAGGGCAGAGAGAGAGGGAGACACAGAATCTGAAGCAGGCTCCAGGCTCTGACCTGTGAGCACAGAGCCTGATGCGGGGCTCGAACCCACAAACCGCGAGTCATGACCTGAGCTGAAGTTGGACGCTGAACCTACTGAGCCACCCAGGTGCCCCAATATGCTTTTAATATAACACAAGAATCATCATTTTATGTATCCGTACATAAAATTCCTTTGTTTAAAGAATGACCATGTTTGTTTTCATATCCTCCAGCAGAATGAATACAGTATGTGGATACCATTTACTGCAGACTTAAAAAAGGGAAGAACAAATTGCTCTAAATGTAGTGTTTTTACTCTTAAGATATGATATCACCTTTCATGAGTGTTTCCTTCAATACAGGGAAAGCAGAACCATTTGTAATGTAGCTTTTCATTAATACAGGAAGATGGAACCCAGTAAAAACCCTAGATCACACACCTATCAGAATCCTATCCACGTCTAATGATATTAAAAAAAAAAAAAAAAAAGAACTCCACTTTGGGAAGAGCTTTCTTTTGCTCAATGAGTAAAAAGGTACTGATGTATGACTTTGGATATTTAAAAACCACCACCTGAAGATATATTCTGAAGTTTTCTGGAGATATTTGGAATGTAGTGAGTGGAAAATAGTGCCCATCAGACCAGCACACAGAGGGCATTTTACTATATCCCTATTTCCATATTTCCCAGAAAGGTAGACCTATAAAATTCTTGTGCATGTGTGTGTGTGTGTGTGTGTGTGTGTGTGTGTGTGCGCGCGCGCATGTATAGCTGTGCATGCACAAGCATAAATCCATCAATTCTGAGAATATACTAAAAGCCCATGCTTTTCTGTGGTTGTTCAAACATTATAGTTAATAAAACTGCACATATTTGAAGAGATTTTTTAAGCACACTGAGACACAGTATTTCACGAAACTCTCTGAATAGTCCTGGAAAGTAAACAGGGAAGATAGTGTAGATCTACAGATGAATTGAGACTTGCTCATAGGCCAGAATACTTTGGCCTCCAATCTAGATCTTCTGCATCCTAGGGAAGTGCCCATTTCACTGGACATAATGAGACTCTTAAAAGATCAGACTGCTCTGAATTGTCATTTACCAAGCATCGCATCTTGTACCCTACAGCCACCAGCAGTACCTGAAGACTTGTCTCTTATCCTCCACGTACCAGGGATTGCTATCACCAATTCGGTTACAAATGCTTGTCCACTAAATTCACCATGCTTAATATTAATATCCCCATGCTTAATATGGCCATCTATCTCTCCCTCTTACTTCCCCTCTCTCCAAGCTCTTTGTTTTTTCTTCTTTCATTCTTCCTTCTGCCTCCACTGGGCCTTCTAGAAACTCCGTCCCATGCCAAACAAGTTTTCCTACATCCTCAAATGCTTTCTAAGGATAAATTCTATCTCTCTGCTTAACTCATACCTGCCTCTCCCCCAAGGACACCGATTCCCCTGAAATTTTTGAAAAGAATGAATGCATGACGAACTCTGTCTTTAGGTAGGTGTATTAATTAGGATCATTATCACATAAACAAAACAAGGTAATATGAAATCATAATCTTGTGCAATGTGAGCTTATGATGTTAGTTTTAGCAGAAATTATTTTCACTTGACAGAAAAACTGAGGCTCACAGAAACAGCATTTAATTCAAGTGAGGTCCAGGAGTGGTTAATGTCAGAACTCCTTTCCTTTGGCTTCTCATCTTTCTCTGTTATTTCTCCTCAATTATATTATTTCTTTGTCCTCATTGTCACCATTCTTAGGAGAGTTAAGAAACCTCTATGACAGCAACTGACAATTTTTTTTCTATTTTCCATTCATTCAACATCTGTTTGTCAACAAGTACTTAACTTCTGATCAGCTACATTTTAAAAGTCTAGTCGTCATATATTAGGCAATAAACCAGCAGTCTGCAAGCTTTTTCTGCAAGTGGACAGACTGAAAATAATTTAGGCTTTGTGGGCATAAAGTCTCTATCAGAGTTACTCAAGTCTGTTGTTAAACCTGAAAAAACAATAACAGCCATAGACCTATTTAAATGAATAGGCTTGGATCTGTGTCTCAATAGAAATTTATTTACAGAAACAGGTGGGTGCCTAGATTTGTCCAATAGGCCAAAGTTTGCTAACCCCTGAAACAGACTGTTACAGACAGGTGAAAGTAGACTGTGTAAAAAGTGGGAGATGAGTTTAGAAGAGACTAGTTTCTACCAGCATCTTCTAGATGACGTATACATTATGCTAGTGCATAGCAACCCACTGACTGATGAAGAAGGACACCTTACAAACTAAACACCAAAGTGGGTTAAGGGGACAGAGAGAAAGCTTTGGTCTTCAATCAGTACGGCAGGCACCTCTTCATTATGTCAGAGGGGAAGGAAATGCACACTTAAATCTTCATTGATTGACTTCTAATTGATTGACTTCTGACTGATTGACAATCTAATTGATTGACTTCCAGATACTGTTTCAGGAACTTGTAAAAATAATTTTACCTTATTCTTATAACAACCCAATAAAGCGAGCATTATAATCTGTATTTTAAAGATGAAAAGCAAAGCCGCAGAGAAGTTATATAACTTGACTCAACTAACAATTGAGAGAACCAAGATTTAAAACCATTTCTCTTTGTTATCCCAAATCATGTTCCTCCTAGGACTAAAAAAAAAAAAATGAAAAGACTGGTGTACCTCGATGTCTAAGCTGGTTAAGCATCCAACTCTGGATTTCCGCTCGGATCATCATCTCGCAGTTCCTGGGATAGAGCCCCACGTCAGGCTCTGTGCTGACAGCACAGACCCTGCTTGGGATTCTCTCTCTATCCCCCTCTTTCTCTGCCCTTCCCCTGCTCGTTCTCTCCTCTCTCTCACTCTCTCAAAATAAATAAAACATTAAAGAAATGAAAATACTTAAAAACCCTATTGTGATCACAGGAATAATTTGCCTTAGCCTTCCACTAGAATGGTTACCGAGTATTAAAATCTAACTTAAGAAGGTGCTCTTTTCTCCTCCACCTTTCCTACTCAGGCAAAGAATATTGGCAAAGAGGTTAATATGGAAGTATAGCACGCATAATAAAAGGTTATGAGCTCTCTGGTTTCTCTGATTGTCCCAGAGGGTTAAAGTGGCATATAATTGATTAAGTCTTAGTAACTTTATTTCCTTCAACTATATTTGGAATAAAACTGGTAGCTGATATCTCTCCACAAATGAATAACAATGAGTGATAAAAAGATTACTGTGTATAGAAAAGCTGCACCTCTACTTGCATAATTATATTTCTAAAAAGCTAAGCATAAAATTATTTGAGACATCACATTTAAGTACAATAGTGCAGGAGCTTCTTCAAGAGATCTACAGTATTTTTAAAGTAGAAAAATTTTCAATTACACAAATAACTTCTAATTTACTTATTTTATTAGAATTTCTACATCAAGATTCACTTTCTCAAAACAAGGTATACTTTCAAAAGTGTGTTTAAATAGAATCACATTGGAGAGATAGGAACATACTAATGAAGCTCCTTAACAGGATTATGTTTACTTCTTTATCAGAATTTTTTCTTAACTTTGAAAAATATGCAGAAAGTACAAATTGTATTAAGTTTTCAAGAGGACAGTCAAAGTAATTTTTGTCTTGTTTCATGACTCAACTAGGTTAGCCTATAATTATTTCCATATTAGAAAATGTTGGTGTAATAAAACCCTGCACTTCCATCTGATGATAAGACATCGGGGCTTATCCAACAGGGCTGTAAAAACTGTTAATTGAGAAAAGCAGGAGATATTTATCTCGTTAGTTTCAGATTCATTTGTTGTTCTTGCACAAGTATGCAGATTTCTGAGAATGGCAAATTCTGTTCTTTTTTTGTTGGGTTCAAATGATGCATTGTTATCTAAATGATAATCAAAATTCCTTGATGCTATTAATAAACAAACTTTTAAAAAATATAATTGTAAATTATTGATCCCATGCCAAAAATCTGTCACCAGTGTATAAATTAGCATGAACATATGTTAATGCATAATTCACCATTTGCAACAGAGCTTTGTTAAAAAATTGATGAAAATTCATGAAAGAACCTTTCTAGATTAAGTTGCCCAATAAACAAGTAACCACAGGCATTCACAATGTAGAGTTGATACAGCTTTTGAAATTGGCCTTCATGTGTTTGGTAGAACATTCATAAGGCATATTTAAACCTCTAGATAGATAGTTTTGCTTATTAGTTTGAATCACAGTTGTTTACATTTAACTACTAAATGGGAGAAAATTGAAAGGGCATCTAGTCTAATGTTTCCCAGTGTGTGGTCCATGGGCCACCTGCATTTGATTCTCTTGTGAGCTTATTAAAAATGTTCTTCATCCTGTCCCATCCCTAGGCTTCCAGAATCAAAATGTCTGATGAGAAGCCTAGAAACCTACTCTTACTTCCAAGTACCTCAGATGCATTTTATGTACTGCAAGGCTGAGATCCAACTATGTGGAACCTATGATTGAGAAACTGGGGTCACCTAAAAATCAGAGGCAGATCTGAGACTAAAAGGAATTATTCCTTACTCCTAATCCAGTGTTCTTTCTCCACATTTTAGAGAACAGTAAGTAAACAAGAAAGATAAATAGATTGCACATGAGAGCAAATATCAGTCTTTACCAATGTTACTGGAATAAATAATTGGTGGCTATGGCTAACACATGCTTACAATGGGCCAGATCCTATACTCAGTACTGAAATATATTAATTTCCTTAATCTTCCCATCAAACCTCTGGGGTAGGTGTTATTATAATCTCCTGTTTACAAATAAGAAAACTAAGGCACAAAGAGGTCAAATAACTTGCCCTTGGTGTGGTAGAATTACCTTCACAGATGGGAATCAACAAGAAACACCATACCTAATTTCCCTTGGCTATTCAATAAGAGGTATTAATGTTCACTTGAGGTGGAACACCGTAAAATATTTTTGATCAAAATTTACCCCTAGAATACTGATCTTCCGGATAAACAAATTCCTTTTTTGACTATAAGGATATATTTAATTTAATGAACATATATTAATTTACCTACCAGGTATTTATACTTGAATGTGATTTTTTTTTTCAATCAGACTCTTGTCTTCTGAAGGGTGGGTGAAATTACTTACGTGCAATGATAAAGTGGCAATCGGGGTAGGGTTTCTTGATTTAGCAAATAAAATTTGAGATACTCAGTTAAATTCAAATTACAGAGAATCACAATTTTTTTTTTATCCTAAGTGTGTTCCAAATACTGCAACATTATAATATTTTCTTACATGGGGGTGCCTGGGTGGCTCAATCGGTTAAACATCCAACTTTGGCTCAGGTCACAATATCATGGTCAGTAAGTTCGAGCACTGTGTCAGGCTCTGTGCTGACAGCTCAGAGCCTGAAGCCTGCTTAGTATTCTGTGTCTCCTTCGCTCTCTGCCCCTCCCCGACTCTTGCTCTGTCTCTCAAAAATAAATAAACATTGAAAAGCTAAAAAAAATATTTTCTTATACTAAAAGCTATTTATTGTTTATCCAAGATATAAATTTAACTGTGCATCTTCTAATTTTATTTGGCAGCCCTAGCTTGAAGAAAGAAAAAGAGGAGTTTTGGTCAGATCTGGGTGGGGCCTCATTAGGGAATTTGCTCTAACCCTTGGGCAGCACAAAGGCACTGCCCTTGGAAAGTTAACAAGCACCAGAGGGCTCTGGGTAATAAAGACAAGGAAGACTAAGATAGGGCACAAAGAAGTCTTTGGGGAGAGAAAGACATTCTGCATAACGGTTGAGGTGGTAGTTATACAGGTATATACATTTGTCTAAACTTGTTGGAATGTACACTTAAAATTTATGCATTTTATTATTTGTAAACTATGCTTCAATAAAGTTGATTAGAAAAAATTAAATTAAAAAAAAAGAAAGAGTATAAAAGGGGCGCCTGGGTGGCTCAGTCAGTTAAGTGTCCGACTTCGGCTCAGGTCATGATCTCATGGTTCGTGAGTATGAGCCCTATATAGGTTCTGTGCTGACAACTCGAGCCTGGAGCCTGCTTTGGATTCTGTGTCTCCCTCTCTCTCTCTGCCCCTTCTTCTGCTCATGTTCTCTCTCTCTCTCTCTCTCTCTCTCTCTCAAAAATAAACAAATATTAAACAAATTTATTTTAAAAAAAAAAAGCATAAGAGGAGAAATCTAACTTGGCTGTTTTGTCTAATGTTGAGCATGTCCTGCACTGTCATGGCATCTAGACCTAGACAAAAATACCTGGGAGGATGTGGAAATAAAAAACAAATGGTATGGAAACAGTAGGACTGTGTGAATGTTGACACTGTCATGGATGTAGGTCAGGTAATTATCCCTGGACATGTAATTATTCCTAAGTAACTCAACAGTATGCCTTCATCCTGCACATTGCCTCATGATTGTTTAGTCACTTCCTTAATATCTTAGTTTTCCTACTAAGCCGTCAATATTTTACTGGTCTTTACCGAGCAGGCTTTCAGGGAATATGTATTGAATAAGATTGAGTCCAAGATTTTTTTTTAAGGCTTGATAGATATGTTGTGCCTAAATTATTCATTTATTCATTAATTCCTCCAACAAATATTTATTGAGCGCCACCTTAACTCTGCAATTTACCTTGCCTGGGGATGCAGTAGGAAGATGAGGTATTGGAGCACAGTTAGCCACCAATATAAAGTTTTATGTCCCCTTTAGTCAACATAGAAGAGAAAAATGGTTTATTAACAAACAACTCATGGGGCAAACCATTTACTTTTCAGTATATTTTTAAAGTCATGGTAACTTCCTTAAAACAGTTATAATCTTGCACACCTTTCCTCAACTAACACACACAGTTAGAAATAACACAAATAATTTATTCTATGAATTTATAATTACCCCCAGAAAGATTAATGTAATTAAAATCTCAAGGAAAATACTTATAAAACAAGCATGCTTTTTTGTTTTTCCTCAAAATCATATTATCACAAAGTCCACGTGCCAAGTAAGGAAAAGAACAAGGAGACTGTCTTCTAGACGAAACTATGACCCTCCCTAGAAATTTTGGTTTAAGAGGTCCCTGGGTGGCCCAGTGGATTGAATATCCGACTTCAGCTCAGGTCATGATCTCATGGCTCGTGAGTTTGAGCCCCATGTCAGGCTCTGTGCGAATACTGCAGAGCCTGGCACCTGGAGCCTGCTTTGGATTCTGTGCCTCCCTTTCTCTGCCCCTCCCCTGCTTGTGCCCTGTCCCTCTCTCTCAAAAATAAGTAAACATTAACGTTTTTTAAAGAGATTTTGGGGGCGCCTGGGTGGCGCAGTCGGTTAAGCGTCCGACTTCAGCCAGGTCACGATCTCGCGGTCCGTGAGTTCGAGCCCCGCGTCAGGCTCTGGGCTGATGGCTCGGAGCCTGGAGCCTGTTTCCGATTCTGTGTCTCCCTCTCTCTCTGCCCCTCCCCCGTTCATGCTCTGTCTCTCTCTGTCCCAAAAATAAAAAAAAAATAAAAAAAAGAATCAATTAAAGAGATTTTGGTTTGAAATATACTAGCAGAATACATTATCTTTGTTAAACGGTTCTTTTCAGTTTGCATCCGTCAGTAGAACCTGAAATTCACTTGTTAGAAAATCATACAGCAATTTTAAAAACTGCATGTAAGGCCAAATGGTTTGTTCACAGACTTCAACCACAGCAGTGCAATGCTTATGCATGAAAATGATACTGACTAAAGCAATAAAACACAAACTATTATTGTAAGGCACTTTTAACCAGACTGTTACAAAATGGAAAGAAAAGTTTGATCCCCTGGTCCTAAAAATTACTAAGAAATTCTAGATGAGAGGAATCATCATCTGTATTTAAAAAAAATGCATAGCCATAGCACAAAAGGTACTTTAAATCCAACCTGTAAAGCCACAATTATTGCAGGAGCAAAAGATCACACAAAAAGAAATGAATCAGTAAGTAGACTACCTCCCCAAATAAGGGGAGAGGGGAGGGGTTTCATACAGCATGGCCTGTCTATATATTATCCCTCTGAGGACATCATCCACCAACTCAGAAATCTCCAAAAAACTCTACCATCAGTATCACTCCACTGAGTCATCTTAGTTTGATCCCACATAGACACGGCTAAAATGTGTACGTGCATACCTATTACCTGAGAAGCTTCTGCTGGGAGGATGGGTAAGGGAGGAAATATTCTTAAGTAAATTAACATAGATTTATTGACTATAGTAGCAACTACACATGCTACAAGGCTCAGTAAGCCTGTCCCAGAAATAACCAGCCATAGAAAAATTTCATGATTCAGAAGTCACCGTTCAGCCTCGGAGCTTGTAGAAGGATCAGAGAGCCCTATCTGCATAGGGCAGCGCTGGGGAGTTATGCTTTGGAGGACCTGGGTCCAGGCCAGCTTGCAGGCACTGGCTCTGGAAGGGACTTTTGGGTGACTGGTGCCTAGGTAGGTCTCAGGTGCCATCAAAGTTAAGACAAAATTAATGCAGCTCCAGGTTTCGCAAACTCTCCTCTGCCTCTAAGATTATTCTGAGGGGTGTGTGTGTGTGTGTGTGTGTGTGTGTGTGTTGTTTATTGCTTTTGTTTTTTGGGGTTTTTTTTTGCAAACCACTTGACATCAAATGGCAACCTTTTCTACTGAGATACAACAGGAGGAGAAAACAAGAGGGAGGAGAGGGCAGGGATTTCCCTCCCTGTCCTGCCAGGCTCTCCTCTATTTTTTTCACTCAGACACTTCTGCCCATCACGGTTCATTGAAAGTTCTTCATCTCCTAGCAATTTCCACTCAACTGTCAGGCAACCCCCAACTGGAATGGCAATTAGCCAGATGTCAGCCTCCTATTATCTCCATCTTCAGTTCTACATTATTTAGTCACGGCATGATCGCTGCGGAGGTGAAACCAACCCACCAGGGCTCCACTTTATAAACCTGCAGCGAACCTGAAAGCAGAGCCAAACGATTCACTACAAACAGGCACACAAAACCAAATCTTCTCTTTCTAGCCTTTTCTTAGACCTTTGCTTTATCTATTCCTCTCTTACTTGCCCCTTCCCCATCACGTGCCCCAAATCTCAAGGTAACTTACTCAGATATCCTAAGTAGTAAAGTTCATGGAAATGATTAAGCTACTGCATGTCTTTTAAAATACAGTATCTTTTATTCTCCATGGTCAGCAAAAATCTGCACAGAAGCAGCCCATCCCTGGAGGCTTTACTCCTCCCATCAGCTTCTTTTAAATAATTAATATAAGTAAAAAAGATCCTCACTGCTCTGCAGTTCACATTTAACAAAGAAGGCTGTTCCCTGCAGCAGGCAAGACCCTACTTGATGAGCAAAGTCCAGGCACAGGAAACAAACCCGAGAGAGCTGCAAATTTGTTTCCGAAAGTCACTCGTTAATCCAAGGTCGGCTCCCAATCTGGCAAATACATTCTTGAGCTCTCCCACACAAGTGCATTTTTCAAAGACATGTGAAGCTAATAAATAGGAATAGTTGTCATCCAGAAAAATCCAATCATCCGAGGAGGAAACCTTTCCACATATTTTCATCGGTTACCAAAAAAATATAATTAGCGAGCTGTGTCTGCATCCAGCTACTGAACTGTTTCAACTCGGGGGCATGGTTAGAATTCCCTGGCCTTCATTCAGGGTCGCAAATTAATCAGTACCTCAAATGCTGACATAGGTGATTAATCTGCCTGAAAGAAAGGTAAGGCAAAAACAAACTAAGCTAGTGGGGCAGGGGCAATAGATATCGTCTTAAACGCAGGTAGAACGAAAATGTGCTATAGGGGTCCAGTCGTTTCTTCTCACCCTGGGCTCTGTCAAACATCCTCAGCTCATGAGTAAAGAATGGTTTTAATAATTGTCTGCACTGTATACGTTGCAGGCACGCACAGACACACAAGAGCAGGAGAAAAGAGAGTGAAAACTAAAGATATATGTATATCATGCGGGGCTCTGTTCACTTCTGTTCAGATATAATTCCTTCCTTGAACTTTGTCCAAAACGAGAATATTTTGTTTTTGTTCTTTGTTTTTGTTTGTTTTAGATTTTGCGTAATGTTTATTTATTTTCCGAGAAAGGGAGAGAGAGAGAGAGAGAGAGAGAGAGACAGAGTGTGAGTGTGGGAGAGGCAGAGAGAGAGGGAGACACAGAATCCAAAGCAGGCTCCAGGCTCTGAGCTGTCAGCACCAGAGCCTGCCGCGGGGCTCCAACTCACAAACCATGAGATCATGACCTGAGCTGATGTCAGACGCTCAACTGACTGAGCCACCCAGGTTCCCCTGATTTTTTTGTTTTTAAAATAGACCAAGGCAGAAGGATTTCAGTTTTATTCTTATGTCATCTACCCCTCAGTTGAAGAATCTAAGAGCAGGCTACACATGGAGTAATAGACAGTTGCTCTCCCACAAATCTGCTTACCCAACTGATATTTCAGTTCCATGCTTTTTCACGTTCCCCTGCCATAAAAAGTACTAACCTTCCTTATAAGATATATTTCAACCTGGGAGGTCTACACTCCGGGTTCCACCACTCACCTGGGAAGCCTGCCCCGACCACCCCCAACTCATGGCAATGTTTTGATCTGTGAAATCACAGACGCAGAGGGTATATACTATATCTCATACTCTCTCAGACTCCTCCACTCCTAGCCGGTGGACTCAGGGTGTAGATGATCAATAATTATTTGTATTTTTGTATACAAAGCTTGCTATATATAAGCACATTACTTTTTCTTTTCCCAACTTGAAAAGTCAAGAATTTATTGGGGTAACACTTTGAGAAGAAGCAAAACCACCATATGATGTTGAACATCTTTTCATGTGCCGATTTGCCACATGTATATTGTCTTCGGTGAAAGGTCTGTTCATGTTCTGTTCACGTCTTTTGACCATTTCCTGATTATTGATTTTATTATTGCTAATAGTAAGAGTTCCTTATATATTCGAGGTCCTTTCTCAGAGATGTTATTTGAAAATATTCCCCCCCCCCATTCTTTAGCTTGTTGTTTCAAACTCTTCACAGGGTATTTCACAGACCAAGTTTTTAATTTTGATGATGTCCAATTTATCAATTTCTCCCTTTGTGAATTATTCTTTTCGTATGTAAGAATTCTGCCCATTTCTAGATCTCAGAGATACTGTGTTTTTTAAAACATTTTTTTTTTGTTTTACATGTTACATGTACGTGTATGGTCTACTGGAGTTTATCATTTTATAACATGTAAAATTTAAATAGAGGTTCTTATATTTTGCCCTTTGAATACAATTTTGCCCTATGAGTGCACACCAGCACTTGTTACAAGAGAAATCTTTCCTCCATTGAATTGGTTTTGCAAGTTTTTAAAAGATTCAAAGATTCATTGAGTACAGTTCTGGGTCCTCTGTTCTACTGCACTGTCTTATAGGTCTATCCTTCTTCCAATATTACACTGTTTTATCTGAGTATTTCTGAAGGTATGTTCATGAGAGATATTGGTCTGAATTTCTCCTGGTCTTTCCAAGCGATTTTTGCTGGACATTTATAGAATCTGACTAAGATGCTACCAGGGAACCAAGGACCACAGGGTTCATCAGTGATCGTAGGTAGATCTGACAACCTGAACACCATGTAGTATGGAGGAAGAAGTTCTAGTTTTAGAGCCAGAAGTCCTTGGTTTGGGCTCTGACACTCTCAATTATTAGTTGTTGATCATGTTCTTCATCTATAAAACAAAATTATTTATTCAAAAACTGAATTTTAAATCCAACCCATCCACTAGTGGGATAAAGAAGATTTATATTACTGGTTTGTTTGAAGAATGATTAATAATAATAATAATGATAATAATATTAATATAATAGCATGGTAATTAACATATGCCAGGAACAATTCAAAGAACTCTACAGAGGTATCAACTTCACAGTCCTTTGTGGTGGATACCAGTATTTACCTCATTTAAGACAGGAAGAAACTGAGTCATAGTTTAACTTATAGGTCTAAGACTGCACTGTTAGTAAGTGATGAATCCAGGATGGAAAACCAGGAAGTTGTAGTCCAGAGTGTAGGAAACTGCATTGCCAAACACAAAAGCTAATGTAAGATATTATTATAATGAGCTTTCTTAGGAAAATAAAACAAAACAATCACACCATCCATTAACATATCCCTTTTCTCCAAGCTACTATTATTTATTCCTTGCATAAGTATAATAGCTTCTCAACTGACTTTTCTGCTTCCATCTTGTTCCACACGTAGTGTTTCAACGCAGAGTAGCAAAAGTGGTTCCTTTAAAATGTAAGTCAGAGAAGGGTACTCTTCTGCCCAAATGCAGAAAAAACTTCTCATTATCTTTAGAAAATCAAAGAACGTTCTTAAGAGCCTACAGGGTCAACGTTTCCTACCCTTGGCTCCCTCTCCATTCCTATCTACCATCTTCATGTCTTCACTCCATGTTGGCCACAAAGGACTTCCGGCTATTTCCTGAACAAACCAAAAATACTCCTATTGTAGGTTCTTTATGCCCTATCAGAAGCATTCTTTTTTTTCCAGAGACCCTACCTAATAGGGTCCTTACCAACCACCTCATTTAAAGCAGTAAGTTCTGCCAATCTTTATTCCTTTCCAGTGTTTTTCTCTTTCATAGCATCTGTCATTTCTTGATGCTCTACTATATATTTAATTTTTTATGATCTATATCCTTCACTAGAATGGAAACTCTGTAATGACAGGGCTTCTGTCTGTAGGATTCACTGCTAAATCCCTGGTACTTACAATTTCATCTGTCACATAGTATGTGCTCAATAAATACAACAGTAAAACTCTGAAAGCATGTACTGAGAAAAAATAAAGGGGCCCCTGGGCAGCTCAGTCAGTTGAGTATCTGACTTCAGCTCAGGTCATGATCTTGCCATTGCTGAGTTTGAGCCCCGTCTCGGGCTCTGTGCTGACAGCTCAGAGCCTGGAGCCTGCTTCGGATTCTGTGTCAACCTCTCTCTCTGCCCCTCCCCAGCTTGCACTGTCTCTCTCTCTCTCTCTCTCTCTCTTTCTCTCTCTCTCATTCTCTCACTCTCTCAAAAATAAATAAAACATTAAAAAAATTTTAAAAATAAATAAAAATAAATAAAAATAGAAAAATATACATATCCAATTTTAAGTGAGTGAAGAAAGAACATCAGTAAATGAGAACTTAAAAGTTTATGTCTAGGTTTCTAAATAGTCCTGTTAACATATAATTATGTGATTACATAGAGGAGGAAGGCAGGCAGGAAATAATGGCCAAATTTGTTAGTGACATTAAGATACTTTCCTCAGTAAAACTGACAGTTAATGAGGAAGTCCAGTGGAGGACCAGATCTCAAGAATGTCAGCTGCAACCACACAAGGCTAAGATTAAGTAACCCAAATAATGAAATAGTACAGCACTTTTATAACTGGGATAGTGAGGCCTAAGCCCTGAACCTATTACATGCATTCTCATAATGCTGGCCATGTTCTCCCCAGGGAGGCCATCAGCTTCTTTAGGGCAAGGTAAAGACTAATAACTTAGACTTCCTGTAGCATCCTACATGGCTGGCATGGTCAAACAGAAGCTTTCTTTACAGTGTTTAAATTCATGAAAAGAAGAAGTTTTACACATCATATAAACACATAGAAAAATGTAAAGAAAACACACTGCCCTCTTTTCCATGGCTTCATCAAGCTTTTTAAAAGAAATTCAGAATAACCTATGAACATTAGGAAAGAGAATACGTTAGTGTGGAAAAGCCAGCCCTGAAAGACAGAAGCTTTGTGTTCTGGCCCAATCACAATTCTGATTAGTTCTAATACTTTAAATAAGTTATTTAATATCTGTGAGCCCCAGTTTATTCATATGTGAGGTAAAAATCGTGGCCTAGGTAAACTCTGAAGCAGAGATTCCCAACCTCAGTACTACTGTCATTTGGGGCCTGACAATTCCTCTCTATAGGAGTTTTGGTGTGCACTTGTAGGAGATCTGGCAGTAACTCTTGCCTCTAAGTATTTGTTGTCAGCAGCATCTTGCTGACCCCAAAATCTCTGTAGATATTGGCATTCCCTGGGGAGTAAAATCACCCCTTGAAGACCACCATTTATACTTTTGATATATTTTCCTTTCCTAGAGATGCATGCACCAAATCAGAAAATTATTTTCTTCTCTTCTTTCAAACTGTTTTACAGAGCTACCATCTACATTTTCTTGCCCTCTATAAAAGCAAGCTGTAAGGTCTTTTCTAGACTTCTTTTTTAAAGACCTGGTTTGCCGCATTCATCTCGGGCAAGTTGGAGACAAACTGGTTGCTTATGACATTTTATACTTCATCTGGGTAAGGGAAGTGAATTCTGCCATTTTTGCACCTAATATTGCCACCTAAACCAAATGGAAACCTTCTTTCCTCTTCTAGCCTCATTTGTCATTTGTAAATTTGATAAACAGGCACACTGCGTTGTTGATAATCGTTTAGAGATCATTTGAGATTAGAATGGAATTAAGCACACAGAGAGATACAATAGGTGATTATCTCTATGAGGCAACTTCGGAGGCCCTGGGAAGATCCTCTTCTGCTCAGAAATAGTATGCTGGGTTAAAAATAAAAAAAATCAAAACAAAACAATAAAAAGGGGCGCCTGGGTGGCTTAGTCGGTTAAGCGTCCGACTTCAGCTCAGGTCATGATCTCGCGGTCCGTGAGTTCGAACCCCGCGTCAGGCTGTGCTGACCGCTCAGAGCCTGGAGCCTGTTTCCGATTCTGTGTCTCCCTCTCTCTCTGACCCTCCCCCGTTCATGCTCTGTCTCTCTCTGTCTCAAAAATAAATAAACGTTAAAAAAAAAAAAAAAAGAAATAGTATGCTGGGTAGACTGATGGTATTTCTAGTAGAGTGTATTCCCTATGATAAAGTCACAAAAGGATGTTTCATAAAAAAGTTACTGTAATTGCACTCCATGGCATTAACTGTTCTAATAAGAGGTTTCCTCAGTCTGCTCTATACAGATCAAGAAGGAGATGGAGTCAGGGTTAGTATCAGGTAGGGAATAAGGAAACCACCATGACCAGGGTGATAGGCCGAAAAAGCATTCTCCAAATCGTCAGCACTGAAGTAGCAAGGTCTATAGGGGAGACTAGTGTTGGCTAAGCTTCAATGTCATCAGCATCAGCTAGGTCTGGTGAAAGCAGAGCTGTGGTAAGTAAAGGTCTCTATTCTACAGAGGAGATAGGAAGGCTGTCACTTATCATACAGGCATTGACATTTATAAAGGCTGGAACATGGGAATTGAGATAAGTTCCAGCCACTGGGAAAGATGCAAGCTACTTAACAGGGGTACCTATACTCTAGATAGTCCATCACATCTGGAGAAGGGCTTCTGTCGTAGAAGAGGTTTGAGTTAGAAGACAGATTAAGGCAAAAGAATTCAGAAGGCCAGTCACAGATTGGGCCTACCCAAGAGGAGAGAAACTTGGGTTCTCCCTGATGGTATAAGGTCTAAAGTCTTGCTGCTTTCAAGGCACTTAGAAAAACATACACGTGCAAAATCCTAAGTCAGAGAAAGTCCCTTCAGATGGACAGACTCAGGCTAGTGACTTTCAGTGAGGACAGGAGCAAAAAGGACATTTGTTTATGCAGACATGAGGTTCTAGAAGAGATGGAAGAAATGAGGGTCATGGGCTGTGGGCCAACATTAATCTAAAAACTTAGATCTCCCCCAAGCAGCCCTATTTTTTTGTGAATAAACCTAATATAGACTTATCTAAACACGTTAATATCTAATTACTTAAGTCATAGTCAGGCCATTACTACCCAACAGGAATATAAAATATAAGCCACAGATGTAATTTTAAATTTTGAGTCACTACATCAAAAAAAGCAAGAAGAAACAAGTTAAATTATTTTTAATTATCTATTTTATTTAACTTAATATATCTAAAACATTACGAGTTCAACATGTGTCAATATTAAAAAAAATATTACTGAGCCATTTTACTAATATCTTGTTACTAATGAGATTTTTTTCATACCAAAGTATAATTTATAGCACATCTCCATCTGGATGCTAAATTTTCATTAGAAATACTTGATCTCTATTTAGATTTTACAAAATGCACAGGTGAAAAAGTAGATTCACTTACTCAAGTACTTCCAAATAATACTTCAAAGTTTTTCAATGACTGAACTGAATATTAGCTTTTAAATTACTATTAATTATAATTAAATAAAATTAAAGATTAGCTTCTCAGTCAGTCACTAGTCATTTTTCAAGGGCTCATGAGCCACATATGGCAGTGGCCATTTACTAGGCAGTGAAAATCTAAACTCTATTTCTGCTTAAGTAACATGTTTAAGTGTTTCATGGCTCACGGTCTAGAGTAGCATCTCATTTGTTCAAATTTTTTCTTGTTTTAAAGTTGAAGAAATTTTGTGTCTTAATATTCTATAATTATGTATTTTTTCCTTCTTTATAAATGCTTTCAAAGTTTTGATTATATCACCTCTAAGTCTTAACATTTCCTGAATATAAAGCCCCAATCTTTTAAAGTCAATTTGCTTATGAAATCACCTTACATCCCTGATTAATTGAGTTATTGCTCTCTGGACCTTGTTCCAGATTCTTCTTTCTCCTTTTTCCCTCTCTTTTATTTATTTCAGTGATCAAATCTGAAAATAATATTGTAAGTATAGCCCAACAGTTCTTTAATAATAAGGTATACTCTGAAATCTAAAACTATAAATTAGATACTTAAAGAAAGATTTTTTTTTCCTTCCAATAGACAGGCATTCTGAATCTTTTCAGAGAGCAGTAAGATTAGAGGGGAAGTAGGTGTATATATATATTGGTATTAATGATAACGTGTATAAAGGTGATTCCCTATTCCACCCACTACCTTTGCAACTACAATAAAACAAGAAAACTTAAAACTTAGCACAAACTGCTAGTAGGTGAAACATTATCCTAAGAAGAATGAAACAAAACAAAAAATCAGATGTCCTCCTTCTCTAACGTAAGAAGGCCAATTAAAACAAAATACTGGCCCTCATGGGTTAGGGTAAAATAATATATTTTTTTCCTAATAAATTTTCCTAATAATTTTTTTTTCCTAAAGGCAGACCAAAACATATATATATTTGATACCAAAAGATGCTCTGAGGATTCCATCACCTCTAGAAACAGTACTGTATGAGAGAGTAAAGGTCTGTTTGGGGACGCTCTGATGGACAAAAGACATACTTCTTAGGCTGGTTTCACTTTTGTACCCTTTGCTAGGAACACAGGAGATATAATACTTTACTTTTTATTGCCACTAGCTAAATTTACAGTATGGTAACTGATAGGTTAAACACTGAATTCAGCAAGAGAAACCACTCTCTTATTGGAAATTTTGTTGTTATTTTCTTTTACAGGACTAACTATGTCTGATTCAGCTTCAGCAATTACACTATTCAATCTCTTATCTACAATTTACACATTAAGAATGTAAATGCTTAATATGTTCATGGTCAGAAGCTTCTAAAACCAACCTTCAGGGCAATCACTCTTATACCAATATATTTACAAGCACTATGTTAATATATTTGACTTTGAAAAATTTGAAATGATTAGGAAAATAACAAACCAAACTTTGATTCATTTGACAGAAATTAATTAATTTAACCTGATTGGCTCACTTTAATAATAATAATAAGAGGAAGACAAATAAAGCCTAACAGAGATTAAAACTCCTAGCAAAGGATATGTGATTTCTATTAGGCTGTACAGGATTAGCATCTTATCTCCAGTTAACAAACAGCCTTGGTATTAGTCTTTTAACTATTCACTGTCCATTTTGCGTCTTGCAATATATCATCTTTGGATTGATTCCAAATTTCTCTTTTATGTCTACCTACTTCTCTTTAATCAATGTAATCCATCATCAATTTGAACTTAAAAGCAATTATCTAAAATATCAAAGATACACCTATAACAGCTGTCACTTAAATTCTCTATATACTTTTATTACTAATAATCATTCTTCAAAAAAGTTCCTGAAATAGGGAAATAATATCTACAACCAGAAGTGACAGTAGAGATATAAAATGGCAATATCCAGTAATTATGGTTTCATTAATAGCAATACTGAATATCTTATGTCTTAGTAAGAAAGATACTGTCTACTTCCAAAGAAAGATTGCATGTGGGAGGGGGTGGGGAGCAGGGAGAAAGTGAAGGAAGGTGGGAGGGAAAGAGGGAAATCGAGGATTTATAGACCTAAATGCAAATTTTAAAGAAAAAAAATCATATAACATTAATCACAGTGACTAATACAGAAGTATTATAGACAAACATTTGGCCTAATGACTTTTTAATATTAGACAATAGATATTGCTTTAGTCATCCTAAGAACACACTGCCAGAATCTACTAAAGAGATCATAATGCAAATTAACCATTTATATGGGCATGCATTTTAAGTGTTATGTACCTTTTATCTATTACTATATTTTGCACAGTTAAACCCTATTATAACATGAAACATGTTTACATGGGTTTGTATTTTACACAGGTCAACCTAAAACTGTTAAAAATATTTTAATAGGGGCGTCTGGGTGGCTCAGTTGGTTAAGCGTCTGACTTCAGCTCAGGTCATGATCTCACAGTCCGTGAGTTCGAGCTCCACGTCAGGCTCTGTGCTGACAGCTCAGAGCCTGGAGCCTGCTTCGGATTCTGTGTCTCCCTCTCTCTCTGCCCCTCCCCTGCTCATTCTCTGTCTCTCTCTCTGTCTCAAAAATAAATAAAAACATTAAAAAAATTTTTAAAAAGACTATAATAAATTCTAAGTCCTAAGCATTATATGAAGGCTTTTATTTTTTATTTACATGTTTATTTATTTATTTTTGAGAGAGTGCCCAAGTGCGTACAAGAGAGTTGGGGAGGGGCAGAGAGAGAGAGAGAGAGAGAGAGAGACAGAGAATCCCAACCAGGCTCTGCACTGTCAGCACAGAGCCCCACATGGGGCTCAAACTCAAGAACCCATGAGATCATGACCTGAGCCAAAATCAAGAGTTGGACGTTTAATTGACTGAGCCACCCAGGCACATCAAATGAAGACTTTTAAACTAAATCATGGGCCTTAAAATGACATTCTGTTATTACAGCAGAATATTTTCAAATTTTAGCTTTTTAAATTAGTCCTGAAAATGT
Organism: Panthera pardus; assembly: GCF_024362965.1. Lineage (NCBI taxonomy): Eukaryota > Metazoa > Chordata > Mammalia > Carnivora > Felidae > Panthera > Panthera pardus. The sequence goes on along the minus strand of NW_026526710.1, from coordinate 66,131,486 downwards.
TTTGTGTGCCAAGAATTATGCAAAATATTTCATCTATCAAAATTATAATTACTGAGAATCAGATATCTAGCTGTAAAACAAAGGGGGAAATAAAATATTACCCTAATGATCTTCCTATGGGAATTTAATACTGCATGGGAAATAAAAAAATGATGAAACTCTGATCACATTAATAAATTCACACTTTTCTTAACCCTGGCAGGGGGGGCTCTGTTAACATGGTACCATGTGTAAATGTGTTTCCTCACTACCAAAAGAAGTATTTCAATGAAATTTTCAGATTTTATAAATGACCTTTTTAGCATAACTGAAATGTGTAACAAGTATCTCAAAAATACCACAGCTGTTCCAGAATTTCTTTAAAAAAAGAAAAAAAATGATGACATGTTGGCAGGATTGGATGTACCCAAGAGGGGTGGTCATCCTTCCCATTTCCATTTCATTAGTTTTATGATTTTAATTACCAGAAGTAAATCCCTCTCACGACAAATAAAGTGTCTACAAGATAGACAGAAACGAAGTCTTGTACGTCCTTCATCTTTCAGCTTGTACTCAATTCTATGATGGATTAGAATAGAGCAAAGGGCAAACTCTACCAGCTTTGTTTAATCATAATACCAGCTATTTTCTTTGATCCTTCCAGTAATTAGGAAATGATTAAGTAATCTAAATTTTTATTGATATTCTATATATAAAACTTCTGCCATGCCCTTTGGGAAAGAGTCAATCTTTTCTTTAAATATACACTTTCTCCCAAAAACATAAATGTACTGGAGAAGAATGAAAGCCTATGAAAGAAGATCTATGTTGAAATCCTCTCTAGTCTATTTTGTAGTCCACATGAAATGGGCCAATCCTTTCCCTTCTCTCTGATTCAGCTTACCTATTCGTAAAATAAGAGATAAATTGTGGAGATAAATTACCTTCCTTAATTCATTAGGTTTTCTAAAAATAAAATCAAGTATGAATATTATTTGAAAAATAGAGAACATGAAATGAAGGTATTTTAAGAGGAAGATTGAATAGAACACTTGAAAACAGACATACAGAAACAAGCTATTTGCAGACAATTTCAAGAGACTTAATTTGCTCAAGTTTGCCTCTATGGAAAGTTGATACATTCAACTTTTTCTCTCCCTTCTCTTTCCTCTACACATAAACAGATACTCTGCTAAAACTCCTGAGGTTTTTTAGTTGTGTCTTCAAAATAATTTAGGAGTGCTTTAATCTGAGTACTTCTGGGACCATTTCAAATTTTACAGAAATATACAAAAAAAATAATAATTAAGTGAATGTTTGTTAGATATTTATAAGGTGCCCAGTGTATGTCAGGATAAATGGTGCTGGGTTTTGTTTGTTTTTTCAGAACTGCAGTTGTCAAACTGCTACAGAGAGTGAGTGGGAGTTAGGCAGAGACCTGGAGAAGCAGACTACCATTTTCCTAAGGCAAGCACTGAGGCTGGGCTGGGAGAAGGTAGGAAAATGGGGGAAGAGGTGAGGGGCAAAACAGGAAGGCAGGAGGGTAACACCCTCTACATATAAACTCTTTATGGTTTTGAGATATCCCACACCTGGCTATGGCTTAGTTTGCTTTACTCCACATGTCTCAGTAGACTTTGAACTCCTAAAATTGAGTCAGCCCAAGCAAGGGGCTGGCAAGAACCAGGGATCCCAAGAAAACAAGCATGTCTCTAAGCAAAGACCCCAAAGGCTTTGTGTTTTACTTCTGGTTTCACTCATTTGTGAACTGCACAGTTCATGTGTTGGGGTTAGGAGGAGTAATAAAAGGTGAGTTCCCCCTGGAGAGTTTAGAGGGAATTCACGCCTCCCTAGGAATTCAGATCAGGGGCACTATAATGAAATACAATCCAGTTACTGGTTCAGTGTGTATCTCAATCCAGTGGTTCAGAGCCATCTCAGCCATCCCTACCCACTTACTTTGCTCTGACCATCTTCCATTTAGAATGCTAGCTTCAAGGCTCCATTATGCTAAAAGTAGAACCAAAGAACAAAGTTGTAAAATTCTTGGCTTTTATTGGTGGTGGGGAAGAGCTTAGTCCAGATTTAGGGCAGAGTATTAGAAGAATAAATGATCCATGCTACCCAGCAACCACCCTCCAATCTCCCCCTGCATATGGTGGGCAAAGGTGGGGAACGGTACAAAAGAGAGCAGAGTCAAGAGAGGAAAAATGAAAATCTCTTAAAGACAATTACATCTCTAAGACTGAAGGAGATGGCAGGATCATAGTGACAGAGACTCTCAATTTACATTTAAAAATGTGAGAGTAGATGTGTTTTATTATGCTTCCCACCAGAAGCATCCATAGTACACACATCTCTGAAGAGCTGCCCATTTACTCCTGGTTATAGAAGGGCACAGCAGACTCACCTGTATAAAACGTCCAGGCAGACGTGTCTAAACAGCTTCCCTGAGTAACCTAAATCCCCAAACAAGGCTCAATATATAGCTAAATATTTCCCTCAGGTGACTGTGAGTGGTGTAAATGAGATCACAAACATAGGTGCCAAGAGGGGTCCTTTTGATTAAAATAGGAAACCCTGCAATGAAAAGAGGCATGGATGGGGTGGCTGAGGTTCAGAGGCACACACACAGTGACCTCAGATGTTAGCATGGAGGAGCTCCAAGAGCTAAGAGCAAACAGACAAATGGGTATCTCAGTTGATGGAAACATGAAGAGATTTCTCTCTGCAAAGCTGCTCAAGGATGTAAAGTAGGCCAAACTCAGGCCCACGGACTTGAAGGACAATCACATTCTGCTCTCAGGGACATGTGAGTCCCCAGATGATTTAGATTTAAAACAAAGGCACCAATTTTCTTAGTCTTCTTTTTTAGAGCTTGTGCATACATTTTGAGGTCAGCAACATACCATACCTATCAGAAGGATAACCCTGAGTCTGAATTTGCCTAGAACATGTGCAGGGTTTCCACTCTCAAGTGTCCCACTTTAGACAATAAATGATATAGTCATCCAACCTTTAATTCCTTTTTTTTTTTTTTTTTTTTTTTTGGTCTTGCTTCTACTTTGGTATCAGACAAATATGACTTTTTTTTTTTTTAATTTATTTACTTTTGAGAGAGAGAGAGAGAGAGAGATAGTGGGGAAGGGGCAGAGAGAGAAGGAGACGGAAAATCCCAGGCAGGCTCCACAACCATCAGCACAAAGCCTGACATGGGTCTCAAACACATGAAATGTGAGATCATGACTTGAGCTGAAACCAAGAGTTAGATGCTCAACCGACTGAGCCACCCAGGCGCCCCAAAAAGGACTTCACTGATGTTGCTATGTTTATGTTTTTTTTTAAGGTAAAATATATAAGAGAATAAAATAAATTCCTCCCTATTTTGATTTGGCTCTTTAGGTAAAATAGGCTCATCTTAGAAGTAAAGCAGCCAAATATGGTGATTTGTTTTTCCAAATCAAAATTCTAAATACAGTCAATGATATTGTAATAGCACTGGATGGTGACAGATGGTAGCTATACTTGTGGTGAGCATAGCATATCCTACAGAGAAGCTGGATCACTATGTTGTACACCTGAAACTAATCTAATGAAGTGTATCGTCTACACTGAAATAAACTTTGAAAAATAGTCCAAATGGCAAATGTATGCCAAATGTATGACAAAAGCAAACATTAGCAGGACAGCACAGACTAAAGAAAGCAAATAAGAGAAACCGCACAAAAAATTGTTTGGGAATATTTGGAAATTCTCCCAAGATGTCACTGAATTCACTTCCACATCTGATTCTAAATGCCAAATATATACGGTATGAACTCCAGCCTCAGGGCTTTTAGAATATCCCAGAAGAATTATGTAGGTTACTGACTTGTGCTGTGTAGGCAGAAAGATAGACTTCACATGTGGCAGGGCAATAAAGCAAGTATTTGTCAGCTTCCAAATTGGAACCAACAATGAATTGGCTATTTGCAACACTGCTATTTCTACAGGCATGATGTAAGCATCCTTTACTCCTGTATAATGGATGGAAGGATCAATTCTAGATGTGCAGTGGCCCAGTATATTTTATCATTATATCATCTTATAACAATAAGAAAATCTAAAATAGAAACCTTTCTAACAGGCCAGGATATCCCCCACCCCTACTCCTTGAAGACTACAGACTTGGAAAATTACATATTTATAAAATTGTGTTTATAATCAATGAAATTTTAGGATGCATAGCTCCAAGAGAAAGGATAGTAGTAATGAACACCCACACCAAGGAAATAGAAATAGTTAAGATGTTCTTATTTATAACTCAAAGTCTTTGAGGTATATTTGATATTCTTGTTCCTACAAAGGTGAATTGAACATTTCTTCTTTATTTACTCTGATATTCCTCTTCTAGATTACAACTTCTTAGTTCTAACTTGTCAAAAAAAAGTCTTAGAGCCAAGTTATCCATTGGAATGACTGTAAAACAACCTTTTACATAATAGCTAGTATTAAAACCAAGTTCCTGAAGTGCTATGTCTTCTAAACATACATGAAAAAGCAGAGCTGTGAGTCAGTTCCTCATATTTAAAACTTCTGTTTCGTCATTCACTTTTACTCCAAGAATTTGTAGATGTTCAGGCAACTTTTAATGCTCCTTCCTATTCAACAACCATGGGTCTTGGGAAGATAATACTCACTTCTCTAATTGAAACTGCTCCATCCACATAATCGAGATAACATGGATTGCCCCAAGACAATGAGGCACTGTCTATAAAGCAGCTGCCCCAGAGTGGAGGAACACAGATAAATCTTGTTTTCTATCATACGCTCTAGAAGAAACTATTTATAACATTGCCTTAAGCAACAACTAACAAGGAGAAATATCCACCCAGAAATTTTGATAGTGACTTATAGAGACAAGAAAAGGGAGCCTAAGAGATGATAGATATGGGTTTAAATTCTGGCTCCACCATTCTTTTTCTTTTTCTTTTTTTAATTTTCTTTCTTTAAAAAAAATTTTTTTAATGTTTATTTATTTTTGAGAGGGAGGGACAGAGTGTGAGCAGGGGAGGGACAGAGAGAGAAGGAAACACAGAATCCGAAGCAGCTCCAGGCTCTGAGCTGTCTGCAGAGCCCAACGTGGGGCTGGAACCCACAGACCACGAGATCATGACCTGAGCCGAAGTCAGATGTGTAACCGAATGAGCCACCTAGGTGCCCCTAAGTTCAGGCTCCTCCATTCTCAAGTGGCATTCTTGGGCATGCTACTTTGGCTTGCTGCAACAGTTTCTTATTGGTTAAGAGCCAGATGCAATCACCAAGAATCGTTAACACTGACACTTGATGATTCCATCTGTTCTCCCTTGCCCAAATAACAGTTCAGAGGACTGAAATTTGACTTGATAGCTGTTCTCTTTTTTTACGTTACCTTTTGTGGCATAAACTTCCACTGAAAAGAGACAACACAAAGGCATTCAGTTATGTGTGATACATGCATATAAGCTGTGCTTAGAGGTTCATTCTTGAAGCTGGTAAAGAGAAAGTGATTGTATTTGGGGGACTGCAGTAAATTGATTCTGGCATACCATTTGTTCCACAATTTACTATACTCCAATTCTTTGCCAGATACCTGCTCCATCTGTAATAAAAGTGTGCTGAGAGTCTCAAAGAATAAAAGAAATGCTGCTCATCATTTCAGCAATAATGTGTAAGCCCATGCACTTGGCTGAACAGGAACTGGTGAACAAAATCTCTAATCCAAAATTACCAACGTGCAAAGATTTCCAATAAAGATGCTCTAAGAGATGACTGTTTTGCCTCCTCTCAATGTGACACAGCTATTTGGTAGAATCTCTGTCATATTAGAACCAGTGGACATTAACATATTTTTAATGTTTCTGCTTTGAATATTCAAATAATGAATAACCATCTTGTTATTGATCAATATATGCATGTGTCAATTACTTTAAATGTTTTGTACACATTGCTCAATGTTTTCAATCCCATTGAGAAATAAATATTTTACCCCCATTTTTCTGCTGAGGAAATTGAGGATCAAAAAGTCTAAGTCACTCAGATCTCCCAACTCAGAAGGGTTCTTAGCCTCTCATCACAGCTGGATTAAACAAAAATAATTTTGCAATCATCTTACGAGAGCTGTGGTATTAAAGTAATGCTATTCAAGTTAACGTATGATAATTTTAAATGACACCAGTTACTTTTTGATGGAAACTTGTATTCATTGGAAGTTTTTGCATGGAAAGACAAGGTAGGGAGAAAATATTAATAAAACCAAATGGGGGATAAAAAGGCATAGTTATTAGCACCAGAATAACCTCACAACAAAGGAAGCTTGTGTGCCACAAGCTTGCAACAAGTATTGTGTTGCCTCTAATTGTCTGGGTTTTTTGTTTGTTTGTTTTTTTATTCCAAACTCAATCCTATTCCTCACATGATAAATTCAAGTGAATGAAACAGCAAGAGGTGAATTCCTCCTAAAATATCAGTCCTTCTGGATGCTAATACATGGCTTCTGCTCAAAGTGGTTCTGTTCAGCATCTTCATTTGCCATTCATGAATCCTTTACATGCGTCCTTGCACCCCTAGCTTGATGATGCATTGTTTGCAGGCATCTTACCAAGAACTCAGCTCAAGCAGGAAATGCCCAGTGCAACAGCTTTGTGGTGAATGTTTGCAAAATGTCAAGAACACCTGTGCCCTGTCACCTGAATTTCTCCTTGGCGTGCACAGAAAATCGAGTAACAATTATGTTTCGAGAACAGTGCTGCATGCCTAAAGTCATATGGAATCAGGCACCCTAGCCCCAACTGAGAATACAAGGGAGTAAAAGGGTAGAGGCAGGGAAAGGCATTCATTCATTCATGACAATTTCAGCCCAAAGCCAGCAAAGCAGTGAGATAATATATAGGGTTTAACCCTAAGTCATATACTCTTCCCTCAGGCTTTAAATTGTGATTGGGACATAGAAAACCCTTGAGAATGAATTGCAGGGACCTTACCCAAGTTCCCATCTGTTTGCACCATGAGCCTCTAATGCAAACATTTCCCAAAGCAAACGAGAGAAGCTGTCTTGGGAGTCATTGAAAAGGGACTGGGCAAAACATTAGAAAATATACAACCGAGAACAATACAGAATGGCTCCGTAGGGAATCAACTCACTTTGACCTAATATTGAAGACTGATAGCTGACAATGTTGAAACATTAATAGTAGATAAAATGCACTGAAAGGTCTTTGTTAAGCAAAGACTTTGTGTTAACAATGGTTGCCAAATAGGTATTTGATGAGTAGAGGGGTGGGGAAGGGAAGACCCCCAAGACAGGAAGTGGCAGAGGTGGTCTTCTTATGGCATTGGAAAAGTAGATGAAATAGTAAGGGTTATATAGTTTGGGCCTTCCCTGGAGCCTAAGTCTCTTCTGTGTGCCTGATAGTACAGAGCACTGGCTCTTCAAAACAAACCTCTAATGATTAGCTGGTAATGCCTCCACAGAGAAGATAGATGTATTTCCACGCCTCTTCACCGACAGTAGTGATGAGGAAATAGACCAAAAGGATGCTTGGGAAACCTGAAATCATTTAGCAAACTGGGAGACTCAAGATCAGGAAAGATCAGGCTGTCACTGTAGTTGGCAATCAAGAACTACTAAGCTCAACCCAGTAATTTAAATTTGTTTGAATTCCCGGATCCTCAATCAGCACCATCTGCACTAGAGGACCTTGTAACTTAGTTGAAGGAATAGGATTATTATTCCTATTAGCTCAGGTCACGATCTCACGGTTTGTGAGTTCTAGCCCTGCACCAGGCTCTGTACTGACAGTGCAGAGGCTGCTTGGGATTCTCTCTCTTCCTCTCTTTCTGTCCCTCCCCACTTTCTCTCTCTCAAGATAAATAAATAAACTTTAAAAAAAATGGGATTAATGTTCTTATAAAGAGATACACTGGAACGCTGGCTCTCTCTCCCACTCTGTGAGGTCCCAGTGAGAAGGCAGCCGTCTGCAAGCCAGGAAGAGCGCTCTCACCAGAAACCAATCCTTTCAAACCTTGATCTGACACTTCCAGCCTCCAGAACTGTGAAAAATAAATTTCTGGTGTGTAAGCCTCACGGCCCATGGTATTTTGCTACGGCAATCCAACCAAACTAAGACAGGTCCAGAGGGCAACTAGCATGCCCAGACAGGTAAAATAAATGATACCATGTCAAGAGTCGGCAAACTAGATCCAGCCTGCCACCTCCTCTTTATGGCCTGTGAACGCAGAATAATTTTTACATTCATAAGTGGTTCAGAAAACACACAAAAAATTTTATGACATGTAAAAATTATATGGAATTCACATTTCAATGCCCATGAATAAAGTTTTATTGGAACACAACCACATGCCTTTATGTGTTATGGCTTCTTTAACACTATTACAAGAGAGCTGAGTTGTGACAGAGACTGTATGGCGTGAATAACCTAAAATATTCACGATCTGGCTCTTTTTCAACGTTTTTTTTTTTTTTTTTTTTTTTTTTTTTTATTTATTTTTGGGACAGAGAGAGACAGAGCATGAACGGGGGAGGGGCAGAGAGAGAGGGAGACACAGAATCGGAAACAGGCTCCAGGCTCCGAGCCATCAGCCCAGAGCCTGACGCGGGGCTCGAACTCACGGATCGCGAGATCGTGATCTGGCTGAAGTCGGACGCTTAACCGACTGCGCCACCCAGGCGCCCCACGATCTGGCTCTTTACAGGAAAAATTTGTCAACGTTTGGTCTCCACTGGTTCTCCAATAAGGTTCTTAAACCTTATTGTATATAGGTATCACCTGGAGGTCTTATTAAAATGCAGATTCTGACTCAGTGGAGCTTGAGTGTGCACAGTCCTACGAACTCCAGGTGATGTTACTGCTACTGCATGTGGACAACTTGATTAGGGAGATTCAAAATCCACTTTATCTAAAATCCTGACCTTCATTTAGAGGAACATCTTCTTTAGTGATCTGGTTGATTGGGTAATCAGCGCTCAGTACTAACAGAATTATCTTGGGATTCACCTGAGACTTTGAAAATCAGTTCTTAACAGGGATGGGTAGGACTAAAGCAGAAAGGTAATCTCTGGTTTACACATTTGCTAATGGAAAGCCACCGTAGGGGCCACCTGGGTGGCTCAGTTAGTTGAGTATCTGACTTTGGCTCAGGCCATGATCTCACAGTTCTGAGTCCTGCATTGGGCTCACCGCTGTCAGCCTGTCAGTGCAAATCATGTTTTGGATCCTCTGCCCCCATCTCTCTCTGCCCTTCCACTGCTCATGCTCTCTCTCTCTCTCTCAAAAAAATAAAATAAAACATTAAAAAAAAAGAAAGCCACTGTAACAAAGAAAGTATGTCAAAACTGATCATTTCCAGCTTATGTTAATGTAATGATTTTTTTCATTTTTTTATGTTTTTCTTCTTGATATATTTTTTTTCATTATATGTAAAATGGCTCTTGTTTCCTTTCTATGTTAACACCCAAATCTCTTTTTTGAAGATGTAAAAAAGGACAATTCTCTCTCTCTCTTTTTAAGCTTTTAGAGCAAAACATCTAAAAGTAAATATTGAGATTTGAACTGATGAGAAACAGATTGGGTATTGCCTGTCAACTCCCCAAAGGCCACAAAATAAATGATAAGGTAACAGCAGCCTCAGCTCATTAAAATGCAGCCTATATTCACTGAGATTTCATATGCATGTCTTCCTGCCACTGTCTCCTTAACAGATGTCATGGAATCAGACACACAGGGCCAGAGAAATGAAGTGCAAATACCACCCCAGGAGCCACCGAGACCCAAGCTGTGGGCACCCCAACCTGTGAGCCACACATGCGCAAGTGCATGGGTGTAAATTCATCAGGCAGAAGCCCAACATGTCATTTGAATCAAAAGAAAAATCTGGCATTTTAGGGATTTAGCTCTAACAACTTTCTGATGTTTTGGTGATATAGTGCCTATTCGGGCCCCATACAAAACTAGCTATGTGATTTTGGAAAATATCTGGACAAATACCCTGCATATTTACACTGTCCTAAGTATCAAAATTATGAACAATTAAGCTTTATTTATTGTGTTTTTTTTGTTGACTTATATGTTTTTTTTTTTTAAGTTTATTTATTTTGAGGGAGAGAGAGAATCCCAAGCAGGCTCTGTACAGGCAGCACAGAGTCCGATGCGGGGCTTGAACCCACGAACCATGAGATCATGACCTGAGCTGAAACCAAGAGTCAGACGCTTCACCAGGCACCCCTGATTTGCATACATTTGATTACTAAGTGCAGCACAAACTATATGAACGTCATAAGTTAAACAATTATCTGTGGCCTGTATTTACATTATCCATATCCTGTAGTCAAAAGGGTAAGGCATAAGGAAGAGGACTAGGAGGTGATGAATTATTTCACTTTAAGTTAAAATGGAGGCTGGGCTGTAACCAAGATAAGTGATAATATTGCTACCCATTATTGAATACTTAATATGTACTACGGTACATACTATATTCAAGTGGGATAACATTGGGGCACCTAGGTGGCTCGCTTGGTTGAGCATGTGACTCTTGATTTTGCCTCAGATCATGATCTCATGGTTCATGGGATCAAGCCCCACGTGGGGCTCTCTGCTGGCAGGGCAGAACTTGTTTGGGATTCTCTCTCTCATCTCTCTCTCTCTCTCTGCCCCTCCCCTGCTTGTGCTCTGTCTCCCTTTCTCTCAAAATAAATAAATAAATAAATAAATAAATAAACATTAAAAAAATAAAAATATAACTTAAAAAAGTGGGATAACATACATAAGGCATTTATGTAACAAAAGGAAGCCATCAATAAACATATTCCCCCTTAACCACCCTTACAAACATAGGGAGGTTTCTCTCTCCCCATTTCACAGATGGTGAAAGTGAAGTGTAGAGAGACAGTATTTCAGCCAAGGTTGCACAGACAGTAAGCTGCTCAGCAAAGGCCGGCGGTCCCCAATGCCAGAACCACTGTTCCCAGCTGCTAGCAATGTTGTTCCAGGACAATGCAACACAAAACTCCAGATTACTAAGAAATAGCATTCAAAGCCTTTAAAACTTCCCAGCCCCACTCAATTGAAGGGTAAAACCCCTTGGGGATGATTTATTTTGTAAAATGGCATTGTTTTGGGAATGCTTGTTGAGCTAAGATGGAGTAGCTTGTGGCAAAGCATAGCTCCTGCCAAGACAACCTAGAAAAGCTGGAAAAAGTAAAAAAAAAAAAAAAAAATCAATCCATCAATCTGTGTAAAGGTATCAGATTTTTGCTAAAGCAATGAGAACTAAAGGGGTCAAGATTTCAGAGACAGGAACACTTCAATAAAAGTGAGCTGTTATCCTATGGAAACTTTTTTCCTTGGGGACATTTGCCAATTCTCAGGGCAGAGAAAGAACCTAAGAATGCAAGTTGCCTGGGCACAAGCCTACAGGCAGGAATAGAGAAACTGGTAGGTTTTTGTGGTTTTGCAGAAACACAAGTGGGGATGTGAACAGTCAGGATGCTTCTGAAAAGAGAAAAAGAAAACGGAAACAATGTCGGATTCTCCCCAGGACACACAACTGAGGCTATACGGGAGGATGAACAAGTAATTTACAAAGCCACTATGGGAAGAATGGAGTTGCCTGACAGTCCCTGGCTACTGAGGAGATGAGGATTAGGATAAATTAGGGTAAAACCCATTAAAGGAGGAGCCCAAGTGGTCACACTAGGCTCTTTGTTGAAAGCCTTGGAGGACTATATCCTAGGAACAGAATGAATGAGAGAAACTGTAACCCAGCCTGACTCAACTCAGTCCCCTGCTGGGTTAAGCTAATAGAAGCTGAGTAAACTAATTATACGTACATGTGTGTATAGTTTACACACATGCATATACATACACACACATACACACATACATATATGGATAGGTATATATGGTATTTAGCATTCAGTCAGGAATGACTAAACAAGGCAAGACACAGGACAATATAATATTAAAAAGAAATAGACCCACACTGAGCAGACATTTTAATTAGAAGTTCAAGGAAATATAGAACAAGCTGGAGAAAACAGATGCAAAGAATGGCTAATTTCACCAGAGGACCAGCATTCATCAAAAGAATCCAATGAAAATGTTGGAACTATAAAACATAAGAAGTAATATTAAGAGCCTAATGGATGGGTTTATCAGCCAATTAGATACTGCATAAAACAGGGTTAAGAGAATGGAGAAAGTCAACAGAAAAGCTCAGCATTTTTTTAAACAAAAAATTCAGGAAAAATGAGTAAGAGATGGTGGAATACAGTATAAATGTTGTAACCTGCAAGTAGACGGGGAACTATTGAGAGAAAAAATGAGGCAAAAGTAGTATTGAAGGCATAATGACTAAAGGTTTTCCAAAATGATTAAGGACATCAACTCTCAGATGAAAAATCTCATTGAACTTTGAGCAAGATAACACCAACACACACACCAACACACACACACACACACACACACACACACACACACACACACAAAATGAGCTGTATCATAGTCAAATTGCTGAAAGCCAAAACCAAGAAAAACATTAAAAACAGAAAACAGATTTTTTTTCTCAATAACTTATAATTGACTTCTCAACAGAAACGATCAAAGTCAAAGAAAATGACTGGTAACCTAGAATTCTACACCCCACAAAAATATCCTTCCAAAGTAAAGACGAAATAAACACATCTTCAGAAAAACAAAAACTGAGAGCCCTTTCCCCAGCTGGCAGCCTGGAGGCCGCAGGACGCCTGGAGTTACTGTAAAGGATGTGAACCAGCAGGAATTCTTCAGAGCTCTGGCAGTCTTCCTCAAAAAGTCTGGGAAGTTGAAAGTCCCTGTATGGGTGGACACTGTCAAGCTGGTCAAGCATAAAAAGCTTGCTCCCTGATGAGAGCTCTTTCTACACACAAGCTGCTTCCATAGCACAGTGCCTATACCTACAGGGTGCTCTGGGGTGAGCTCCATGACCAAGATCTACGGGGGATGACATAGGGAAGATCTAGGGAAACAAGTTCTAGGGAAACAAGGTCATGCCTCCAAGACAGGGGCTGCAGCCCTGGAGCGGCTGAAAATGGTTGAAAAGCACAAAGATGGGGGCTGTAAACTGACCCCTCGGGGACAGAGAGATCTGGACCGAATCGCCAGACAGGTGCCAGCTGCCAATAAGAAGCACTGGGACAAATGCTGGGTTAATAAATTGTCTCAGTCCAAAGAGAAAGAGAGAGAGAGAGAGAGAGAGAGAGAGAGAGAGAGAGAGAGAGAGAGAGAGAGAGAAACTAAGAGAGTTTATCACTAGCAAACCTACATCAAAGAAACTTCTAAAGGGAGTTCTTTAAGCGGAAGGAAACAAGGCAATGCCAGATGGAAACAAAAAGGGTAAATATGTGGGTAACTGTATTTCAATGGCAATTAATGCCTTATGGGCTTTAAAACATATTTAAAATTAAAACTCATAATAAAAATCAGAGGACAGGAAGGGATATGTACAGTTAGAGAATTCCAAGATGTTACCATTATTCACAGTAATAGTTTGATTTTAAAATCAAATTGTAAAAAAAAAAATCAAAACACAACAATTGATTATAATAAGTCAAAGGCACATGTTGTGTCTAGGGTATCCACTAACAAAATAGTAAATAAATGTGTAACTAACAAGTTAATAGAGTAAAAAAATGGAATAGTTATAAAATGATTAATTTTACAAAGGCACAAAAGGAGAGAAAAGGGAATATTGAAATCACTGAGATCAAGGGAAAAAAATGATAAATATAAACCCAAGGATGTCAATAATCAAGTTCCAATGGATGAAATATTCCAATTAAAAGGTTAACACTACCAGTCTGGTTAAACATTTGGGACACAGAAAGCTGGAAATTTTAAGGATGAAAAAAGATGTACCATGCAAATATCACCAAAATAAGCTGGTATGACTGTAACAGCACTTTCAGATTTCTTTTTGAAGATATTCTAGGAATATAAACCCATTCTAGAAAAGAAAATGCAACTTCCTATCTTCTTGAGGGTTTAAATTATTTTTATGTTTTGTGCAATTAGCGCTCTGTATTGAAAAACAAAAAGTGAGATAAACAAAGATCCTGATGTTTCCTTGGGGGAAAATGGGTGAAGTTTCCAAGGTGTGATAACAATTCCAGAGTAGCTGTTGCTCCCCGGGGTGTAGGGCTAGCACCCTACATTTACATAAACTCAGAGGAAAATCAGAGAATTGGAACCACCAAATATAACCATAGTCTAAAAAATCTGTAGCACTTTTTTTATAAACTTCATTTCCGGAAACCATACATCCTGAGTCATCCCCTATGGCTTGGTTTATCATTTAATCTAAGACATTTATCTACTTCTCCCTTCTTTCTCTCCCTTTCAAATCCTTCCTCTGTGATCAGCAAATTAATCTATCTCCTCAACCTCTTTCTCAACATGCCCTCCACTTCGTGGCCTTAACTGAACCCTGGATGTTTATGGTCATGGTGGTGACTGTTTCATAATGATGACTCTGCAAATGGCACCACTGCCTTGCTGCCCTCTTCTTTTGCAGAAGCACGGGTCTGGCGAAAGCCAAATCCTGGGTGTATGTACTCTACTGTGTACCTTCTGTCAATCTCACTTCAGTGGCTTTATAAATATTTCTGGAGAAAATCACACACACTGGCAACACTACTCTACTGTGGCAGCCTCAGTTTTTCAGTCATCATGAGAAAGTATTATGTCCCGTCCTTCTCTCCCCATTAAACTTTCCCTATATCTGCCTTCTCTCTTAGCTCTCTCACACTTCAGTGAGAAAAAAGAAATCATGCACTGTGAATTTCTCCATCTTCTTAAAAACAAAATTCAAATCCACCTGCAAAGACATCTTTCTTCCCTCCTCCTGCTTCAGTGGAGAAAACTATCCCTGCTTCTAACACTGCTCTCTCTACACAGTCTGGATCCATCTTTTCTCCTCAAGGACCCAGAGTGATTTTCTTCCTCTCTTCTGCATCATCAGGCTCCCACTCACTCATTAACCATTTATTTTTTTTTTTAATTTTTTTTTAATGTCTATTTATTTTTGAGAGAGAGAGAGGTTGAGAGAGAGAGAGAGAGAGAGAGAGAGAGAGAGAGAACACAAATGGGGAGGGGCAGAGACAGAAGGAGACACAGAATCCAAAGCAGTCTCCAAACTCTGAACTGTCACCCTAGAGCCCAATGCAGGGCTTGCACTCACGGACCGCGAGATCATGACCTGAACTGGAGTTGGACACTTGACCCACTGAACCACCCAGGCATCCCATTAACCATTTCTATCAACATTTAAAAATGCTCTTTCTTAAAACAAGTATTTTGTTTCTACAGTGACCCCTATAGCTGTGGTTACATTTTTCTGCTCCCCTCTCAAGTGGCGTCTGCTTCATATCTTCTCCCAAATGTTCACCGGTTCTACTACTCCAAGTTCTTCTGATTAAGAGAATCAACATACTGTATTGCCAGATCTAACAAACATTAATTTCCTACTCAAACTTTCAGAAATATCCTTACATTTCAGCACTTCTTCATTTGTGAAATAATTTCTTCCTTTGATTTAAATACCACTATTCTCTCCTGCTTTTCATCCTATGTCACTGACTATTCCTTCTTACTTGGACTTCTAATTACTTCATTTCCCCCAGGGCATTGTTTTAGGATACTTCTATTCTCTCCTGACATACCTGTCTACTGTCAAATTTACATCACCCTCAGACTAGTCCTCTGAGCTCCTCTGATATATATGGTCACCTGTCTCAGAGAAACCCTAAAGATCCCAGCCTCTATTAATTCTGTCCAGGCCATGCCCAAATTAAGACACATCAACAATTTAAACCCAGACAGCTGCTCAAGTAAAAATCCCATGTATTCTCAGGTTTCCCTTTCTTCTACTCCCCACATGTAATGTTCCAGTAAGTTCTGTCCAGTCTACCTAAATATACACAAATATTTACATTAATATCATTTGTTATTAATATCAATAATAATTATTAATAAATTAATATTATATCTATGGCTATATATCTCCTGCCCATTCATTTCTCTGTCTCTATTGCCACCGCTACAGTCCTGGCCACCTCTGTTACCAACATTATTGAAACAGCCTTCTCAACCGTCTCTGCTTGAGCCTATGCCACTAGAAACCATTCTCTGCAAGCATCTGAAGAAATATTCCTTTAACTTTTTATGCTGAAATAATTGCAAATGTACAGGAAGCTGCAAAAATAGTACACAGAAGTAGTGGTGTGTGCACCCTTCATTCAATTCCCCCCAATGGTTACATCTTGCACAACTACAGCAATTATCAAAACCAGGAAACTAACAAGGACACAATGATTGTATACTATGCTATGCCCTTTGGCCACATACGTAGAGTCCCATAACCATTACTGCAGGGGAGAAATCTATTGAAGTTAAAATGATCACTCCATTTCCTCTGCTTAAAGTCCTTTAACAATTTTTCATTTTAGATAAACAAAAATTCAAACTCTTTACTCTGCTCTACATGATCTGCTCCCTGCCCACTCTTCCACCTTAATGCTTGTGTCTCTCACTTTCTGTGTTCCAACATCACTGAATAGTTTCCTTCAATTCCCCAAATAGGATGACTTTGCCCTCAACTTATCCCCGTTGTACATGTGTGTCTCTTTATCTGAAGCACTCTTTCCCTAGCTCATGTACCGCAACAGATCACCCTTGTCAAATATCTAAACCTGTTCTCTCTCAGCACCTGGGTTTCTGTTCATGAATCAGACCACAACTTGCAATTATATATGGAATTGTTTATATATCTGGCATCTGTATTGTTCCTCCACTATATAAATTCCACTGGGAAGATAAAATGTAGGTCATAATCTTCTATCCCTATTTCCTAGCATAGAGCATTGATATACGAAATGTAGCGGGTGCTCCACCTAATGAATAAATGAATAAGTAAGGTGGGATAAAGAAAAGAAATTAGTAAAATAATAAAATAAAATTCATAGTTTGAAGACATTCTGAGAGCCTTTGATGAAAGGCCCCATGTAAGGCTGGAGAGGTATTAAGTAGATCCATAGTTGCTGGCCTCTACAGTATGGCTCCCCTCCTGTGGGTATATATAATTCTAATTAATACTAATTGGATTTAAAACTGCATCAAGGAGGAAATTTTTTGTTGTTGCTTACAGCTCCTGAACATCAGATCTGAAAGACACAACTCCTCACTCAACACAGAACCCTCTTTTTATTTTAGAAGCCATCAGCACTGGTCCAGGGATGTAATCTTTTCCCTGTCTTTCAGAAGGGGGTGTGGTGCCCTCCCATCCCTAGCATCCAAATTCAAATAGTTTCCTACTCTATAAACCAAATATCATAAATGATGCCCAACTCCAATATATCTTAAAATAGATATGGTAGACATCACAGGAAAAGAGCGGGGGTGAATAAAACAGAAGAACATTCATGGTTTGAAAACTTTTGAGAATCTCTGATGAACAACAAGGCAACTGTATGGAGTCTTTCACTGACAAGCAGGTGCCTGGTTTCCAGTCCAGGCTCTGCTCCCTGCTAGTGA
Source organism: Panthera pardus (assembly GCF_024362965.1). NCBI lineage: Eukaryota > Metazoa > Chordata > Mammalia > Carnivora > Felidae > Panthera > Panthera pardus. The sequence continues at coordinate 66,113,904 of NW_026526710.1, read as the reverse complement.
AGACCAGCTATTCTACCTTGGCTTCAGTTTTCTGGTTGTTAAAGAAAAGGAAAAAAGCCTTCCAGTTCATACAATGTACAAAGCTATTCCCCACCTCAAGTTGTATTCATAAGTTGTCATGTGAGTAAGAAAACAAAAAGAGAACCAGAAAAAAAAAAATAAACACTGTTACTGCTGTCTGGTCACTGTTTTTTGAACAGGGCTCTCTCTTTCTTCTCTCTCTTATTTTTTTAATAATGTTTATTTATTGAGAGAGAGAGAAAGAGAGAGAGAGAGAAAGAGCAGGGGAGAGGCAGGGGGAGGGGTATGGAGAGAGAATCTCAAGCAGACTCTGCACCCAGTACTGAGCCCAATGTGGGGCTCAAACTCACAAACCATGAGCTCATGACCTGAGCCAAAATCAGGAGTTGGACCTTTAACCTACTGAGCCACCCTGGTGCTCCAAACAGGTGATCTCTTTTGCATGAAGAAAACCTCATATTTTCTTTGTTGCTTCACTGTAGCATGAGACATGCCATTTTTCCCTACCTTGTTAAAAGCCTCTATTACAGAAATTGCCAGATCTATTAGTAAATCTTAATTACCACTTCTTGTGCTGCTTTTAGCCTCTAGTGGGGCAAAATTGCCATGATTTATGCTTTACTAACAATGATATTTTTACATTAGTAAGCAATTAAAGAGCCCAACAGCACTCCTGGGAACTTCAAAAAACCATAGAAGGACTGCCATCATTTTGATTTATATCTACTCTAATTGTATTTACAGAAAACTTATAAAGGAAGAATATTGTGTCCAAATGTTTATGGTGCTGACAATAAATGCTTGTAAAAAGAGAAGCATTCATGCAGATGCTTCACATTGCCTGTAGAAGTAGCATATAATGTCACAGAGAATGGGCTTAGACAAGGTTACATCAGGTGGTGATCAGTGTTGGGTCTTAGACTTGTCTACCCAGGAAATTCAGATGGAAGGGATTTCACTGGGGGGTGAAACTTCTATCTTCTGTCTAGGGGGGTGACAAGTGGGATTGATTTCAACTTGGAGAGGGGATTGTGGGGAACAGTATTCCTTTACATTTAGAGTAGCATGGAGATCTATTAATAAAAAAGATCCATGGTGAATAAAATAGCTAAAATGGCAAGTTCTTCTGCAAGCCATGAGTAGAATGAAGGCCAGGAATTACTGCTTCTCTTCTTCAAGACATAGACTATTGGAAATCAATCCTTCTAATTCAACAGAAAGATTTACTTCTTACATTTTTGAGGCCTCGCCAATAAGACTTCTTTCCTTCAGTCTTTATGTGTTTAGTTTTATGGTGCCTTCTGCAGTGTCTCTATATTTACTATCAAAACCTTACTGTGCAGAAAAAGGCTACATTGTACACTAGAATAATTGTAGGAAAATTATATTGATTAGAATATAAATTTTTTAATTTAAATCTTTTTGAGTTACCCATATTTAACCAAAAGCTGGTAAGAACCTAAACTCCGTACTTTTCCTTAAGTCGCAGAGCCTACCGTCTGAGCAGCAGGGCCAGCATCATCCACAGCTTGGGTGAATGCTGAGTCTCTCCCTATCCCAGACTTACTGAATCAGAGGTGGCATTTTAACCAGAGGATTCAAGGGGACATTAGTGTTTGAGAAACCCTGTAATAGAAGGTTGGCAGAGAATGGGAAGTCAGTGTGTCTATCAGGAAATTTAATCATGATATCTGATATTACAAGGTCCATAGCTCTAAAAAAAAATGGTGAAGACGAAGATGAAGAAGAGGAAGAGGGGGGTAGGTGAGGGGGAGGAAGTGGAAGAAGAAAGCAGGAAAAGAAGCAAGCACAGTGGGGGGGAAGGGAGAGGAGGAAGAGGAGGAGGAGGAAGAGGAGGAAGGAGGAGGCAATGGCTTTTTCAAATTATGTCCCAAAAGTCCTCTTTCCTAAATCTGTCACCAAATGAACCAAATCTTTAATACAAAATTTACATGGTTATCCTTTCCACATTTAGGGCATGCAGAGAGCAGAAGGAACTTCTTTGACCTCAAGATTCCTGTTTTAATAAAGCAGCTTATAGATGCCTCCTGCCTAGAAAGAGCAATTTGTGGCAGGTGGCTTAACCATAACTTGAAACTTTGCATTTAAATAACCAAGTCTCAGTGTCTACAGGGTGAGACTTATACAGCATTTCAGAATGAGTTTGGAGGGTCCCACAGATTAAGCAGTAATCAGTGTCGGTTCGAGGCCATTTCACATGAACATTTCTAGAGAAATCGTGGTGCAGGGGTCAAATCTTGTTTCATTTACCTATTTTCCTCTCTCTTTTCTACTAGAGGTTGTTCAACACCAGAGCTGGTGCTGGACACACTGAATATTCTCCTGCCTACTTCCCCAGTGTGTACTCCCATACCAGATAATATTCCCATGGTTTACAAAAGCACATTAATACTAGAGGAATGAAAACAACCCACATCGATTTCGTTTCCACTTTCTTTTCAAGTACTGCTGCTTCATGAAAGTTTGAGGTTTAAATCTTTTTAATTAAATTACATTTAACTGACAATTTCTGGTTAAAATTTCTATTGTGAATTCCAGATGATTGTAGAGTCTTGGAGAACCTGAGGAAATACAGTTAACCAAAGAAGATACTCAAAAATGAGGAATAATTCTAGGGAAAGTGAGGATGGTGGTAGACAAATAGGGAATAAGCACAAAACAGCCTCTTCTTCCTTTTTCAAGTTTTTCTGTTTGTCCTCAATCCTATCAAGAAACATTTCTGATCAAGAATTAAAGAAATGTCCAGTTGGGATGAAGACAATTATGAAGACATAATCCTGTGCAACCAAATCTTTGTCAGCATCTCTTTTTTCCCCCCTAGTTTTATTGAGATGTAACTGACATACATCCTTGTAGAAGGTTAAGGTGTACAGGATGATGGTTTGATTTACATATTTTGCAAAACAATTACTGCAAGTTTAGTTAGCGTCAATTACTTCATACAGATACAATAAAAAGAGAAAGAAAAAAAGATTTTTTTCCATGTGATGACAACTTTTAGGATTTACACTCTTAACAACTTTCGTATATATCATACGGCAGTGTTGAGTATAGTCATCATGCTGTACATTCACATCCCTAGTACTTGCTTATTTTGTAACTGGAAGTTTGTACTCCTTGACCACCTTCATCCAATTTCCCCTTCCCCAAGCCCCTACCTCTGGTACCAACAAATCTTATCTCTTTTTTGTTTGTGTGTTTAAATTTCAATATAAGTGAGATCATACAGTATTTGTCTTCTTCTCATTTATTTCACTTAGCAAAATGCCCATAAGATCCATCCATGTTGTCACTAATGGCAGGATTTCCTCATCTTCATGTCCAAATGATATTCCACTGTATGGATGTGTGTGTGTGTGTGTGTGTGTGTGTGTGTGTGTGTGTGAGTGTGTACTTTCCCCATTCATTTGGCGATGGACACTTAGGTTGCTTCCATATTTTGGCTACTGTAAATAATGTTATGGACATGGGAGGGGGCAAATATCTTTGTGAAATAATGTTTTCATTCCCTTTGGACATAGTCCCAGAAGTGGGATTTCTGGATCATATGGTAATTCTATTTTTAATTTTTTGAGGATCCTCTATACTGTTTTCCATGATGGCTGCACAAGTTTACAATTCTACAAACAGTGCACAAGGGTTCTCTTTTTCCACATCCCCTCCAGCATTTGGTATCTCATATCTTTTGTTAGTATCATCTCAACCTGTTTAGTGATTAAGTGGCATAAGAAAAGAATTTCTCACGCTCCTAAAATACTGAGTATCTTAAAGAGGACTCATATTGTGACTAGCCTTGTAATCAGAGTAATAGTTTTTTCAGTTGTCTAAGGGCTGCTACAGAAGGCATTTCAATGCTTCCTTTAAGGTTTATTCTTCTAAATAATTTAGTGCTTTTTAAAAATTATTTCAACATGTTTTTCATTATTGTTAATCACAGCATCCCAAGGAGACCCAATGGGCAGACAATATTTTCTCCATTTTATAGATGTGTTAACTGAAGCATTTCTGGATACAGGGTACTTTGATGAAAAAAAAAAAAAAAGTACCAGAGTTCAGTTAAAAAGTCTCCTAACTTGCTGCTTAATATTTAACACCAACTCACCTTCCCAACTGCATCTACATTTTACAGTGATGGGGTTCCCTTTAGATATCTCACTCACTGGTTGTGATGCTACTGATTATTGCCACAGTTTGGCAAAGACTACTAGGCTCACTTCATAACTGGAAAATCGACAGATAAACACATATCCAACCCATCCAGATACCCACTAAGCCTTCCAGTCCACAGCATAATATCTGGGAGCATTTTCAATACAGTTATTAATTCCTATCTAAAGGTTTCCGAGTGAATACATTTTATGCCTTTTCTTAGTTGTACATTCCAAGTCTAAAATCTGAAACTACATCCTGTCTAAAAGAGGTTTTCCTGTTCCCCACAGAGAACAATAGCATATGTCTCTACTGTTTAAGAGATAGTGAATAATTTACCAAATCAGAACATTCTGTAAAAGACACTGTTTTTGCTTTGATGCTCTTGTGTAACTGCCACTGACTTTAATGAGAATTACACACATCTGTCATTGGGCAGAATCAACCCCATTATTTATTAAAGCTGAAACCCACCATTTTCCATAAAGCTCTCCTCTAGTCAATAATTAACAGATATAAGACTCACAGATTTGTGGTGCATACTCTATCTTTCTGATGAGTAAAACATGGTGGTGAAAGAAAACGAGCTAGGGAGAAATATCCTTGGCCTGACAGTCTTTCTCCTGTTTGTTGTAGCCACATAACTAGATTTTCCACCTTTGGTGATTAAGAAGGAAACAAATAGCTTCAATATTTGTTTGTTTCATTGCTATCACATATCTGTTATGGCAAGTAATAGGAGTTTATTTGATTAGTTGGTATAAATCAACCGCTTTATATTTTCCAAAATCACCAGGAGGATATAATGAGGACATGAGGTCCATATGAATATCTTGAGGAATATGTAACCTTGAACTCTATCCTTGTTACTCAGATGTCTTATCAGTAGCCTAGTTGTACTGGCATCTATGGGAACTTGTTAGGAACAGGGCCCCACACAAGTCTACTAAGTTAGAAATGCTGAGCTATCTCCTATTAGTGTGTTAACAAGCCCTCCAGATGATTCTGATGCTCACTGCAGTTGAGGAACCACTAATCTATATACTATTATCCATGACCTTGGAAAATAATTGCCATCTGAGAAAAGATGGAAAAGTAGTACTAATATTCTTACACTTCTTTTTTGTGTGATTATATATCATAAAATTATATTACTTTGTAATACAAAATATGCTTCCAAATAAAAATTATCCCTCCTATTTTCGATTAATTTCATAGATCATATTCATTGTTGAATTATCCTTTTTGGTTTAGAAAAATAATGCTTTTCATGTTTAACTACTTTCTCTTTATGACATTTAAGTGATTCTTTTTTTGCCCTTTGAGTTCCAATTATTTGTTATACCTTAATTTATTCTGCAATTTTCATTGAAATAGAATAAAATATACCAAATAAAACACTCATAATACTTGTACAATTCTTCTCATAATTTCTCTATCATTATCTACTTCTCCTTCACTAGTAAGGTCTACTAAAACATCCTTTTCTCTATTTGGCTAAAAATATTTTAGTACGAAGTGATCCTGCCCATTTATTTACTATCCCCCCAAGTCTTCTGATACTCAAAGAGTCGCTGTTTGTTTTACAGTACTTTGTAATGGGGTTTGGGGGTGGGTAAAAGCTATCAGTGCCAGTACACAGCCAGACAGTGCATAAAAATGTCTAATGATGCAATTTATCTGCTAGACCAAAATACATTTCATGGGATGGAAGAAATAACTCTTTTAGTGCCGCATTCTTGGTACATTCTGCATTCAAACCTCCTCAAATTTTCTCTGGCAACATAGTCCATATTGCGATGATGGATAACTGATTTCCAGCAGTGCTGTAAAGTGATTATTAACCCATAAGCATTCGCCTGCTGAGATATTCTATGGTTTTAAAAAAGTTAAGAACCATTTCTACACTGCTGGAGCTATTATAATCTTTTTGAAGCCTTCAGTGTAGGACCTCCTGTCTCTTACCATATTTCTGTATTAATTTAAGCCGATTGCCAAGACTTCTTAGCACCTACAGTCTAGCTCCAGAACCACAGAAGAAACCACATGTCATGTTATGAAGGAGAATGTTACTGTGTGGCATAAATGCAACATATCAGTAGTCACCATGTGGAACCTTCAAATCACAAATCTCAAAGGTCAGAATAATAGGAGTATCCCATCAAATCACAGAATTGCAGGGACAAAAAGAACCTCTGACATCACCAAAGCCAGTTACTTAAAAAAAAAACATTTGGAAGGAAGCAGGGGACCAGGGGTGCTGGAAAACCTAATCTCCCAAAAAGCAATCAAACAACAAAATCTTAGAACCTTAGGTGGAAAACAGACCAAAGTGGCCTGCTCTGGCTGAAGGATGAAAGGGTAAAGAGTCACCCTATTTCTCTCTGCTCTTGCAGAGATCTGCTTAGGCATCTCAGAATCACTAGTACCTAGCCAAGCTCAGAAACTTCTGGCTTAGTGCAACTCCTTATATCTTACAGATGAGAAAACCGAGACGAGAGGATCTAAATCACTTGCTCCCCAACTTCAAAGATTATTGATAACAGAATTTGGCCAATTTATATGTATCCTGACTCTTAGTCCACTGATTTTTCCACTAAATTGTATAAAAGCAGAAGCTGACCAAGGAATCCTGAATGGGAAAATAAGAATAGTAGAGGCTGTTCTTGGAGTAGGGGTGGTGTTCATTACAGGTTCCATCTCACTCCTGAGGCAAAACAGGTCATAATAAAATCTAAAATAATGTCAGGAGTAGGTATGACCAACCAGAGATGCCTCCCTGCTCTGAACATAAATGAGACTGGCACAAAGATCCACACAAAACACCAAGAATAAACAGACTAGGCAAGAGGGCCTTGATAATCACTACCTTTAAAGTGGAGGGAAGAAAATGCAGTTTTAAACAGAAAAAGCAGGGGAAATCACATTGTAAGAAGGCACCTGGCTGTAAGTTTGGTTACTTTCTCTTCTTTTGATCCCTATTTAAGGAAAGTCGTTAGCATGAAATATAAAAACAAAGTAAAAGAACTTGGAGGAAAGAGATCTGATTCAGGGAGAAAAATTCTGGAAAACAACAACAAAGTAAAACAAATTGTCAATATTCTCAGAGAGCTAAGAGACGGAATTGTCTCCACTGAACAAGAACATAAAGCTGTAAAAAGGGAAAATTCAGAGAACAATTCAAAGAGTTCTTGAATATGGAAAATATAAAATAGAAGCAACAGCTGGGATAAACAGATTTCCTGAAAAGTAATCCACAAAGATCAAAGGATAGATAATAGGTGAAAGTAAAAAAAAAAAAAAAAAAAAAAAAAAGACAAAACCTGGAACAACAATACTGGAAGTTAAGCATCCAGAGCAAGAGAAGAAATTATCAACAAAATAATTAAAAAAAAAAAAAAATCTCACAGAACTGAGAGGACCTAATTTTTGAGATTAAAAACCCACCACATGGCTAGTGGAATAGAAGAAAAACACCGATACGTTATAAAGACTAAAAAGAATCTATATGCTTCTAGTGAAAAAAATAATCACATAAAAATTATATGACATTAAAATGGCTTTGGACTACTTGAAGCTACATAAGAATGTAATGTTGAGGCACCTGGGTGGCTCAGTCACTTAAGCATTGAACTCTTGATTTCTGCTCAAGTTGTGATCTCATGGTTCATGAGTTTGAGCCCTGCATCAGGCTCTGTGCTGACAGTGTGGAGCCTGCTTGGGATTCTCTCTCTATCTGCCCCTCCCCTGCTCATGCTGTCTCTCACTCTCAAAAATAAATTTAAAAAAACTAAAAAAAAAACAAAAACAAAAAACAAAACCTAAAAAAAAAAAGAATGTAATGTTTTCAAGGTGTTGATATCCACCCACATATCTATTCCTAGATAATTTGTTAACAATATTTATATGTAAAATAACGATATTTCAGACATGCAAAGTTTCACAAAACTTACCTCCATACACTTTTTCTCAAAAGCTATTGTTGGAGAAAGGATTGTACAAAACTGAAGCACTAACATGAGAAAGGAAGACAAAAATGTGGTGAGTTGAATGGTGTGGCCTCCTTCGAAAATATGTCTACCCAAACCCTGAATGTGTGGCCTTACTTGGAAAAAAGGTCTTTGCAAATATAATTAACAATTAATTAAGGATCTTGAGATGCGGTCATCCTGTATTTGGGGTGATCCCTAAATCCAGTGACATGAATCACCATAAGAAACAGCCAGAGAGTGATAGATTTGGTAAGACACAGGAGAGAAGGACATGTGAAGGACGAGGTAGATGGGAATTATATAATACCAAAGGCAAAGCATGCCTGGAGCCACTAAAAACTGGAAGAAGCAAGGGTACATTATTCTCAGAGATTCCAGGGGAGTGTGACCATACCAATACCTTGATTTGGGACTTCTTGCCTCCAGAACTGTAAGAGAACGAATATCTGTTGTTTTAAGTCATCAAGTTTGTGGTAATTTGTTATAGCAGCCCCAGGAAACAAAAACAAAGGGATACAGGAAATGGTAGCTCAAACTCAGGAAGAGGAATTGAGGATCATTAGTGGCATTAGAGGATCATTAGATGGCAGTGAAGGGAGATCTCAGGATGACAACTGTGGAATCAGTCCAAAATGGCTCTGGAAGAATCTTCTTCAAAAAGATGACATTAATTAGTGACTTCCTGGTGTCGATAAATTTTTAAAAGGAGATTTAGTTAGGGGCGCCTGGATGGCTCAGTTGGTTAAGCATCCAACTTCAGCTCAGGTCATGATCTCACAGTTTGTGAGTTTGAGCCTCACATCGGGCTCTGTGCTGTTGGCTCATGGTCTGGAGCTTGCTTTAGATTTTGTGTCTCCCTCTCTCTCTGCCCCTCCTGACTTGCGCTCTCTCTCTCTCTCTCTCAAAAATAAATAAACATTAAAAAAAAAAAAAAGGAGATTTAGATAATTGGCAGATAGTTTGGGTTGGGTTAGTGACAAGTACATAGACAATTCAGCAAATGACATTTTAGAATGGAAAAGGAAACAAGATTTACCAAAGGTCATAAGAGGGTAAAGAATAAATACTGATCTGATCAACAGTATGATAAAGCTGTATTAGAAGGGTGAAGGATAGAAGCAAGTGCATAAGGTTGTATGTGCATGCAGGTGGATGGGTGAGTATGGTGGAGTAATAGTGGAGAACGAACAAGAAGTCAGGCATTTTCATTCCACAAAAATGAATCCCTCAAACTGAAAAACGAATAAATAATGATACAGTAGTAAATATCAGAAGGATTATCTAAATAATTGAAAACAGTTAATTCCAGGGGACAGCAATACATTTTGTAATGATTAAACAAAATATTTAATATTTAATAAAACTAAAATTAAATAATTTTGACATTACTCATGTTATTTTACAGTAATTTAATTTTACTTAACCATTAGTATTGCTCATAATATTTTCGGTACTCTACTCATGTATTCTTCAGCACATTCTTGTGGGGAAGGTACTCATTTTAATGATAAGGACCCTTGGGATACATGGTCACGTAATAGTGTCAGAGCCAGATTTGGAAACTAAAGATGCACTTTCAGGATTCCTACATTAACCTCACCATTTCTTACAAAAGAAGATATTAGAGGGGATCTAGGAATACTGTTTAATAAATCTTGTAGAACTGGTATACTCTCAAAGTTATGTAAACATAAAGTTTTGGTTTAAAAAATAACCTGTGGAAATACTTGATCAGAAGATAAACGCTGCTGCTCTGCCATTTTCTTTGATGCTGACTCTGCCTAAGAATCAAAGTAATCTGGGGGTGGGAATGGGCTGTGATAGAGGGGATGGACATTCCCCTCTATCAGATAAAAACTCTGACTGCTCTTGGTTGTTCCAGGTATCAAATGGTATAATTGGAAAGTACCACCTCCAGGACTGCCTGTGATAGGCAGGAAGGTGGATAAAGGTGTGGACCCCCAAAGAAGGGGGAACTTGGGAAGTCCTTGGGAAGACAGCCTTGCAGCCACATGCACCAGACTGGCACACATCCCTACAACATTTACATTCTTGGGTCAACTCTTGATTCCCATGGATTGAACCACCACCTGTTTAATCCTAAGAAAATTGAAGAATTTAAAGAAATTTATTTGCATGAAAATGAAGCAAAATATTTGTTTGCTTTCTTCAGTTGTGCCTGAGTTTACTTAAGAAAATTATCTCCATTCTATATGAGATGAGTAAGTGAAGTATTCAAAGACATCCTCATTAAAGGTAATAGATTTTTAATTTTACATCTAAGATGATATATTATGATAGAAACTTTTGAAAATTGCTCTCTTAGTAATTTTAACAAGATTTTCCTACTTTATCTACTCAAAATAGGTAAATGAAAAGGAAGTTCAGGATCTAAATATGTAAATTAAATATATACATTTAAATTTAAATTATATATATATATATATATATATATATATGTATTTGGGGGCAGTGTGGGGGAGGGTATATCCAAATCCTGAATACTATAATGAATTGGTTAATATGGTTGACAATGCAGAAATCTAAATAAAATTAAATTATTGCAGCTTCAAAAACTATGGACGTTTTAGATTTCTGACTGCCAAAGGGTAAATTCAGGAAAGACACTCCAATCATAGAGACATTTCTTATATTTCTAATAACTGGAAGAGCTATACTTCATGAATATTTACCAAAACAAGGCTCTAAATTTTAGACTTTAGCGCAATCTAACTGTTCTAAAAATATGCTGACTCATTCACCTTGCACAACAAGCTTATGGCATTACTACTTTTAATATCATCATTATTTTGTAGAAAGTGGCACGGAGAGGTCAACTGGGACTATCAACTTGAGTTGATAGCTCCAAAATCCAGGATCTGCAACACTGCATTCTTGAGTATCATGTTTGCTAGTTATTATAAGTTGTAGGACCTCATAAGATGTTCATTGAAGGAAATGCATGACCAAGGGACACATGCTGGTCAATTCACGGCCGTATCCCTTGTCTCACTTAGATAACTTCAAGAAACATGAGAAGAATTCTCATTTTAAGCTAAAATGAATTATTATAATAGATCAATAATTTAAGTATCCACATGCTATTTTCTTTCTTTTTTTTTTTAATGGTTATTTATTATTGAGAGACAGAGAGAAACAGAGCATGAGTACGGGAGGGCAGACAGAGGAGGAGACACAGAATCCAAAGCAGGCTCCAGGCTCTGAGCTGTCAGCACAGAGCCTGACGCGGGGCTCAAACTCACAAACCATGAGATCATGACCTTAGCCAAAGTCAGGCGCTCAACTGACTGAGCCACCCAGGCACCCCTCCACATGTTTATTTCTATGCAATAAATTAGTGGTTGGTTTTGGCTTTTGGTTTGTTTATTCTAGAATATTAGGTTGATGTAGTGTTACATATGAAGATAAGAGAACAGAGTTTTTGGCTTTTTGTTTGTTCTAGAATGTTAGGCTGATGTAGTGTTACATATGAAGATAATAGAACAGAAAGAACAAGTCTTTTAGATTTAGGCTAACTTGGGTCCACTATGTGACTTGGAGCAAATTTTGTGACTGCTAAGTTTCAGGGTTAATAATAAATTTGAATGTACTGTGAAGACAACTATATAGAATAATTAGCAGAGAGTTCATCCTCCATTTATATGAGCATGTTTTATGACTGGCAGGGTCTATGATAAGTATATAGTTTGCTACCAATCAATAAATTGTAACCACTAAATTCTACTCCTGAAACCAATACTACACTATATGTCAACTAACTTGAATTTATTTACTTATTTTTAAAAGTTTATTTATTTGGTGGTGGGGGGTGGGTGGAGAGAGGGAAAAAGAGAATCCTAACCAGGCTCCACCCTGCCAAGGCAGAGCGGTGATGCAGGTCTTGTTCCCACAAACCATGAGATCATGACCTGAGCCCAAATGAAGAATCAGATGCTCAATTGACCAAGCCACCCAGGTGCCCCAAATAACTTGAATTTAAATAAAATCTTGGAAGAAGGAAAAAATAAGAAATAGGACAGATCTGAGAACAAAAATACTCTTCAAAATAATTTCCATTAGGGTGGTTCAAGTAGAGCTCAGAATGAGGGAGGGAGGGAGAGAGGGAGAGGGAGAGGGAGAGGGAGAGGGAGAGGGAGAGGGAGAGAGAGAGAGAGAGAGAGATCTTCAGAGATTTATTTTAGCATGGGAGGTCCTCATTTTATTCATTGATTTTCTTTGTATTCTAGCCATGTTGATGCAGAAAAGATCAAATTTAACAGGAAATGTTGTCTGCGTTTGTCCTCAAATTACACTTGAATGGATTAGCTAACAACCATAATTTTGGAATTGCAGTGTGAAGAAGAGAGGCCACTTGAAATAAAACTCACTCAGAATGAGAAAGAGGAGGAGCAGGGAGGAGACAGGGGGACTGGTGCACAGGAATGATTTTACAGATATCCTAGTAGCTTTCATTGCCCAGAAACATCACCAGAACTATGCCTAAATAAACTATAGGCTACAGATGAGCATTTCAAGTTAAGACCAAGGGACTAAGAATAAAACAATTCCATAGTGCTTAGATTATCCAAGATGATGAAATGTGTTTTGGCAGTAAGTGATTTTTCTAATACAATCAAGTTTACAGAAAATTTTACCCTAGAAACACAACTTGAAAGACTAAATCCATACTCTTAAGACATTCTATATATGTGCTAGCATTTAAAAGTTATGGATTATTGGACCTTGACAATGAGCCAGTTGCTGTGCTAAGCACTGTACATATTGGTATGTTTATTTATTTATTTAAGAAACTTTGAACTGGTGAGTTTTATTGCATGTAAGTTACACCTTGATAAACCTAAATCTATTATTTTTTTCATTTAAACTTTAGTTACTTAACATACAGTGCAATATTGATTTCAGGAGTCAAATTCAGTGATTCATCACTTCCATATAACACTCAGAGCTCATCACAATAAGCACCCTCCTTAATGTCCATCACCCATGTAACCCATCTCCCAACCACCTCCCTCCATCAACCCTCGGTTTGTATTCTATTGTTAACAGTGTCCTGTGGTTTGTTTCCCTCTCTTCTTTTTTTTTCCACACCCTTCTCATATGTTCATCTGTTTTGTTTCTTAAATTCCACATATGAGTGAAATCATACGGTATTTGTCTTTCTCTGATTGACTTATTTCACTTAGCATAATACATTTTAGCTCCATCCACATCATTGCAAATGGCAAGATTTCATTCTTTTTGATGGCTGAGTAATATTCCATTGTGTGTACTATTCCATTATATGTATATATACACATACCAAATCCTCTTTATCCATTCATCAGTCGATGGACATTTGGGCTGTCTCCATATTTGGCTATTGTTGATAATGCGGCTGTAAACACTGCGGGCATGTACCCCTGAAAATCTGTATTTTTGTATCCTTTGAGTAAATACTTAATAGTGCAATCGCTGGATCATAGGATAGTTGGTATGTATCATTTAAATCTCACAAACAAGTCTATCAGGTAGTTACTATTATTCCTACCATTTTAAAAGGGGGAAAATGAGGAACGAAAGTCAAGTAACTTGCCCACAGATCATGCCTGGCAGATGGCAAAGCTTGAACTTTTTAATAATCTGACACCAGAGCCAACAAGCTTCACTCCCACACCAGCTGGGCCATATCTCAACTGACGTTGTATAACCTACATTTTCTAGCACAATGACTTTCCTGCACATAAAAAGTGTCCAGTGAATGCTGAATATTTCTCTTACAGTTAAAAACATTGGCTATTTCTGTGAAAAGGCATGCATGAGAGGATTACCTCTTTAAATCATGATTAGTCATAAACCCTTCAGCAGGGATTCATTTATCAGATTAACCTAGCAGAAAACATGGATCTGAGAATCTAGGATAAATGAAAAGGCAAGTCTGATATAAGAGAGGAAGAAACATAATGTTCATAATTGTGGGACACAATTATGGGATACCAGCTACCCTTTGACATCTAGTCTGGAAGACAGTAATTTAGATGGGATAAAAGATGCTAACCCTCTACCCATTCTTCATATTCCTGCAGGGTGACTGCTCCCTGACTACAAATGATGGTTTTGGTGCACCACACCCAATCATATCACAATTCAACCCTCTCATGATTCTGGAAATGGAGACCCCCCCCTCCCGCCCCACAATCAAGTCCCTTCCTTTCCAGAAGATGAAAATTTAAGATAACATAACAAGAGGGTTCAGCCACCATATCTCTATACAGAGAGAAGATAAATTTAACCTGCTGAGAGAGCCAGAGAATGAAAATCCTACAGTCACACAAATGCCTACTCCTAGTTCCTGAGGCCAAGGTGTTGCCGACTCTTTGCATGGCTTCATGTTGCTCAGACTGCCTGGGATATTGATGGCTCATAAGTCTACCATTTTTCTTACACTAGTTAAGATTGGGTTTCCATCACATACAACTAAAAAAGAGAAGCAAATCTTCACAACAGCACACTTCTACCTTATTCCCTATTGTTTTTCCCAAGGCACTCACAGGTGATACTTAACATGATTCTCATGTTTATACTGTAAGTACCCTGTGGCCCATCTTACCACCCAAATCCTTTTACTTGAGTGAAAAATAAAATTCTATTGTGAGATTTTTTTTTACTCCTCTTCATACGAGTTAGCCTATACTGACTATTACAGGAGGTGACTTATCCAAAGTCACACAGTTAATTAGAAGCAGACCCGGGACTGGGATGGAAATCTTGCTCATTCAATGCAGTCTCCTCAAGACACTACATAATTTGTAACAACCGTGTAAAGGTGAAAGGGAGTAATTAGGCTTTTATTCCCTTCTAAATGAATGCTTTTGACTAAGCCAGTGTGCTTAAAAGGCAGTGGTATTACATGACAAATTATACAAATGAAAAACTCGCCATAACATTAAATGAGTAAAGGAAAAACCATTGCCTTCGGCTCAGACAGCATTTCACATCAGTTTAATTAAACACTCACACGAACATACAAACACATACACATCCCTAAACAATCACAAATCTAAATCTGAGGTTCATTATGCCAACAAGCCAGATGATTTGAAATAAAACTTCAAATGGATTCTGTCAGAAATGAAAAAGAACAAAGGGAAAAGAGACAATGTGGCTACATCTATGGAATATAAAATACGATTTAAGCCCTTAGGTGCTGAAGCTACAAGTACCTTATTTTTAGCCTTGAAACTCATGGAGGAGAGATTGTGATTTTCATTGAGCTCATGCAATAGGTAAGGAAGCTGACTTTAATGAGATTGCTGGCTTGTATCTACCTCTAGAGCTTTGCTTCAGTTGTCTTAGGATTTAAGCGCTTCAAAATGGTATCAAAGTCCTTTCCCAAATAGCGCAAGCAGTTGTTATCTGGAAAGAACTAATCTTCTTGGTGAAACCGATCCAAATTATTTTTGGTAAGGTATGGAAGGCAATAGAAGACAAAGTAGGGTGGAAATGGAGAAGATGGGGATAGAAACCCTGATATCAAGATCCAAGTTGTTGTAATAGTTCCAAATCATCTATCAGGCTAGACAAAAATACGTTGTTTTTGGAAATTCAAAGTTATTACCTTAAGTTAATATTTATCTTTTGCTTTGCAAACTTTTCCTTAATCCTGATCACCCCTGTTTTTCCCCCTCTTCCCTCTTCTACAATCCCCACAACCACAAAGCTCACAAAGGCCAAATAATCTCTCTTGATGGCAGAAATAGCAAAACTGTTTCTTGGGTGGTTGGTAGAGAAGTGATGCTGATAAGAACTCCATTCTCCTTTCAGAAAATCAAACCTTGCCCCACCTCTGCCCCCACCCCCACAGACAAAAACACTTGGCTCACACCTTCCTGTATCATCAACCCATTTTTTTTCCTGTTTCAAGCATAAAAGTAATTACGAGCCCAGCAATAAATATCACATTTTTTACCTTGACAGAAAGCAGGAATGATACAGGGGTTTAACAGTATTATTTATTATCCACCTTGTACACATTATTTTCTGCCACTATTGGAGCTTTGTGTTCATTTTCTTGCAAGCAGCTATTTTCATATTAGCTTTACCCTGATGGTGCCTACTGAATTTGAATGTTTTTAGAACACATTCTATCTTCCATCTGGATGCCAGTAGAAAGAAGACCTTGAAAGATCCCCATAAAGTTGTTCAAGTATTATCTATCTCTGGAGATGAAGAAAGTAAAATGCAGATGGGTGAAGTATTTCCTGGGTTTCTACCCAGAATCAGACATGAGCCTCTCATCAATGTGGGGATGGGAAATTGGCACCAGGATGACTGAAACCATGATCAGTTCCCTCGGACTTGCCCATATTTTCTTACTGAAATCAAAGAAAGCCTAACTTTCTCAGAGGCATGACTTACTTCCCTCAATTTTAGATAGATTTTGATTCAGGGAATGAAAAGAATTTTGAAGACCACAGAGTGAAGCCCATTAAGCAACAAAATAAAGATAACCAGTTTGGGGATGTTTGGGGATCACCATTTCATTGTTGTCCATAAAATAGGCAGAAAGTCATCTCCTTGGCTCTCTGACACAGGAAAGTATTGTGATGTGAAGGGAAGAACCAGATGAAAGGGGAGAGATCTGAATCATCTTCCTGGTCCATCACCATCCAGCTGTGTCACCTTGGAGAATTCACTTCTTTTCTCTATAGGTTTCTGTTTCTTACCCAGGAAATTCTGTGTCTCTATGTAAATGACTATTCAGAATGGAGGCCATGACCCCCTGTATTTGCAGGGAGAGGTGGGGTCAGCTTCTGTGAGTTCAAGGGGTGATAGAAGCTTCTACTTGCACAGCCGAAGGAGTGAAGTCCAGGTCTAGGAACTATGTGGCCTGATGTTGAAATTGATTACTCTCTCAAACCTGAAGCCTTAAACTTGACAGGCTTGAAATCAGCAAATGAGCAGGCAAAGAGGAAACGTGGAAAGTTGGTTAATTTGGATTCCTGTACTTTTTCCTTTTATGCCTCTGTTAATGAATCCCACAAGTCTCCTACCCTCCCCATCACCAAGGACAGCCTCCTTCTCTTTCCACTACTCCATCTTTTTAAACAAGTATGGTAATGTCGCATGACTCGCCCCCTCCCCTCCACAACCTCATAAGCCTATTAGAATTTAAGGATGGAAAGTTGAAGTGATTTCTCCTGCTTAAGTTGTTCCTGTGGCTTAAGGCTGGGCTGCAGCTGTCAGCTGAAGGCTCAAGATGATTAATCCTAAAAGACCTTTAGAGACACAGGCAAAGTTTTTAGCAGCATTATATCAACTGATTTATTAAAAAAAAAAAAAAAATAAGTTGAGTTCAGGTCATTGCTGAACCTGAAAAGTACATCAGAAGAAGGTGGAAGGAGCTTTGTTGGACCCTGCACACTCCCCATTTCAAGAGTAATTGGTTGGAAGCATTGAGTCTATGGTCAGAATGACTCTGCTGAGGACTAAAATAAAAGCCCTGGAGGAAGACAGGTGACCTTGAGTTAAACATGGAGAGAGGTGATATATTATGGGAGATGCCAATGTATTTGTTAAATCCATCATCTGAGATGAACTTCAGAGACCAGTGCCATCAGCCAAATGTTTAGAATCCTAGAGTTTTAACTAAAGAAGCAGCATCAAAGGCCACTTCTCCCTGCTCTTCCTCTAAATGGTGAGCTGCCTGAGAACCATGAATGAATGGCTAGAGACTTTAGACAACCACATCCCTGAAAGCAGAGTGCACATGTTGACAGTCCAGATGTTTCCTTTCCACTAAACCTTGAGCCCCTAACCTCAAAGCAGAAATCATCTTCTAAAAAGAACTGAACCATCCAGTGGACTGGATTTGCAAATAGCAGGTGACTTTGAAAACAACTCAAGTACTTCATAACATTGTTTGCTCATCAGTAGTGGGTTTTCCAAAAGAAAACTTTCAAAAATACAGATTTTAGTTTTGATTTGTAAGCTTTTCTAATGTGGGCAGGAATGCCTGGCATCCTTTTAGTTTGGAAGATAGGGCCTGGGGTTCAGGTAAATAATTCATCCAATCAAGAGGGTTCTTTTGTTTCCTTCTCTTGTAAGTTTCTAGCACAGGAGCCTCCACATCTGTGATCACATCCTTCCTATATCCGTCTGTGGTTTGTCAAATACTATCTTTTAATCACAGCTTTATAGTAATCTGTGATGACGGGATTTAACCTGAACCTGACTCTCCCCAAAATTGAGACTATTCACATAACTGTTAATCAAGTTACCCAGAGAATCTTCCTGTCTCTTAAAAACAGTGGTTCATGCAAATGACAAATTCATTTGGCATCAGGTCAACAGGATCCAAAGCCAAGGGTAGAATTCACTTTTGGGCTTCTAATTTCCCAAATTAAATGTTTAAATTCATCCACCAAATCCAGTCCATTGAAGCAGCAATACTGAAATTGAATTTCACAAATATCTGGAGATACTGTGTATGAGAGTGGCTCTGGCAGTTTGGGACATCCCAGGAGACCCTCTAACACGTTACATAGTAACGTCTTCTGCAGGTAAGTGTGGGGAAAAATATTATTTTACCAAGTGTTCCCTACTGTCACTAAGCAATGCTATAAATGAAAAGCCATACAGTCTGGGCTGTAAGCTATCACATAAATAGTCATACTACCTCTATTTTTAGATCTAAGAGCTCCCAACCACTTCTGTTCACCTAGACCCCAAACAAAAGAATTACTCTATTAGTTCTGCCTAAAATTATAAATACTGTCTGTTTCTTTGGCTTAAGGCCCCCACACGGTCCTTAAAAAAAACAAGTATGTTAACAGAGAAATACCACAGATTAAAGTTTCAGATGGTTCTTGAATTCTGAAAGCAAACTGTACCTTATTCATCTTGATATCCCATAGAAACTAGCACAGAGTAGGTGTGCAATCAGTTTTAGTAAAATAAATGGAAGGGATAGGTCTACTCTGGCAATAATACTGCATATTTGTTCATCAAATTCACTTTGGTCAGCCAAGCAGATCATTGAAAGTAAAGGTGCAAAGAGAAATCATTTTTGAAGGGATTGAAGAGTGGTGGAATTGGGCTCCCCAAAGGAGAAGTCATGTGAGTGCAGACAATGCAGCACGGATAGCACGTAGACATGAAGTCCCAAGACTAGGGACAGTAGAGATAAGGGAAAAGGACAGCAGGGAGTTTGTCCATGGGGGTACAAGTATTCCATGGTACCTCTGATTTATTTTACCCAACTGTAAAAGACTCCTTTTAGGATTAAGGAGTGCATTTGTAATGAGCACCAGGTGATGTATGGAAATATTGTGTCACAATACTCTACACCTGAAACTGACATTGCACTGTATGTTAACTAACTGGAATTTACACAAAAACTTAAAGACAAGCCTCCCTTTGGGGCGCCTGGGTGGCTCAGTTGATTAAGCACCTGACTCAGGTCATGATCTTGCAGTTTGTGGGATCGAGCCCCGTGTCAGGCTTTGCGCTGAGATTCTCTTCCTCTCTCTCTGCCCATCTCCTGCTAGTGCTCACTCTCTCAAAATAAATAAAGAAACATTTAAAAGTAAATAAACAGGGGCGCCTGGGTGGCTCAGTTGGTTGAGCATCTGACTTCAGCTCAGGCCATGATCTCGTGGTTCACAAGTTTGAGCCCCACATCCAGGCGGGGCTTGGAGCCTGCTTCAGATTCTGTGTCTCCCTCTCTCTCTGCCCCTCCCCCATCCATGTGTGTGTGCAAAAAACATTTTTAAAAAGTAATTTAAAATAAATAATTAATTAAAAAATTAAATTTTTTTAAAAGCCTCCCTTAGAAAGATCTCCTGAAAAAGACTCTCATCCCTTGCTGAAAAATCTCTTACAAAATTTCTTCCACACAGCATAGTATGACTTCAGGAAATTGTGTGGGTGACAATCTAGTTAATAAAGACTTTGGGATACTCTGGTCTCATAGCTCCGGTCTGGCAGGAAAGCCTCCAAAGGGCCTGGAGAAGACCCTGCCCTTCCTCACTGCTGCCTCAGGAAGCAATGAGGTCATTCTGCAGTGAAAACTGACTTCATTATTGCAGACTTCTTTTCAGTTCTCTGCCCTTCATGTAAGACAGAATTGCAAACATTTCCATATGAGAGAAACAATAATGAAAATTCAAGGTTCAGCAAGGTCATACAACGTATTCCAAAACCTTTGAGAAAGCCTATTTTTCATTAGTCCTTTCCATGATTAAAAAAAGGCTCTGTAGGGCTCATCTGATTGCAGGGCTTAGAAGTACCTGTGAGACACCATGTATTCTTGGTCATTATCCTGATATATATTTACCTCAGGTTCACTTCCATTTAGCTCCATCTAATTTCCTCTCCCTCTTGCGTGACTTGGGGCTTAGAAATATATTTCAAGTTCTTGCCATAAGCCAGAACTAGGTGCTGCTGAAGTGAATTTCTTCAGAAGAAAAAATTCTATTTTTGTTGTTGTTGTTGTTTGTTTAGATTTACCTAAGTCTATAGCAGGCAATCCTTCACAGATGATTTGTTCAGTCTAATCACATTGCTAAAGCATAAATGACAACCTCTATAATGACACATACTGATAAGGAAGGCCTATGTGTGTTCTCATTTATATACGAAAGGAGAATTCAGGCAGGGGAGGAAGTTGCATTCTATTTTCAGCATGTGAGTGGTTACTAGAGTAAAACCCATGTAACTTGTTGCTCCAGAAGAAGGCAGAGGATTACCTGAGCACTTGGAGGTCAGCATTAGGTAGATTCCTCTTTTTAAGTGTCTTAGGGCAGATTCTGCCTATTTGTTACTGTAAGTAGACAGTTCTTTAACTTTTACTGTGTTTGTGACACAAAATCAGATTTGAAGGTTACAGCCCCTGCCCTCCAGGAGATCAGCATCTAATTCTAGAGACAATAAGTGTGATAAAAGGATCAACAGATGATTCATAGCTTTATATTGTTTTAAAGCTGTCAGGGAGTATGATATTTTGTTTTCCACTGGGGAATGCTTGTGTTGTATGCCGAGATGTGGCAGACACAAAGGGACAGGGGAAATCACTGTGGTTCCTGACTTAAGCATTTGGAAGCTTCCCATTTGCTGAATCCTTGGAAATGCCTCAAATGAAATACTTTCTATCCTGTAATTTTATAATTTTAGTCCTGCCTTTCTGTAGGCATTACTCCATCGTGACTGCCCTGATCGATCCCAGGCATATTGACTAATTTAAAAAATTTAGATTCTCTTCTTTGATGTTACTAGAGATTTGAAAATAAGATTAAAAAATATAGAATACTGAAAAGAAAATTGAGTGCTGTCAGGTACACTGTAAGTATTATAGGAAAAACGTTCACAATTTATAACCTCTTCTTTAAATTCTCCAGAACCCAATTCTTGCAGAAGGGGGGCTATCTGTAATCCTACTGGAAATCTACTTTTGTACATATTTGTAGAAGTCTATAATAGACTTACCTGCAGCAGAGCCAAGGAGCAGTGGTAGGAGAATCAGGTCTGTTCCAAAAGTGCCAAAGACCCCTGATTATATTCTACCTCTTTAAACAATTTTGGCAGTGTTTCCAGCATTTTATACATGTCCCTCAATCTTTTTCTAATTTTGCACACACACTTGACTAGCTGTGACAGAGATAGCGCCATATAATTATTGAATCCCTTTTCCTTTCCCTCTTGAGCACCTGACCAGGGACCCCCGGGGCCATCTGACTGAAGCCTATCCAAAGAGTGTCAGTAAAAGTGCTATGTGCCACTTCCAGGGCTTTCCCCCAAAAATTCCCTTTGTGATTTCTACCATTTCCTTCACTCCTCATGTGCCAGCTGGAGGCCAGCGACCGGATGGAGGGCTATGAGGTCCCAGTTATGCAGGGCCATTGGAAAATGCCCTGGAACGTTAAGAGACACCCACTGCCTCATATCTGACTATAACATAAGGGATTAAAATCTTTTACTGCATTAATTCAAGCATGGAGATTTTGCCTGTTACAGCAGTTATCACACCCTGGTTAACAAAACAACATAAGTCAGACGAGCATCCACTTAAAGGTAAAGGTTCCGTTTTCATCAAACCTAAGTTTTCCCATAATTATCAAAATTTATGAGACTTGTACTTCTTACCTCAAGTGTACCAGCCTCCCATTTTCCACTCATTCTTTTAAATTAGTATAGGGGCACCTGGGTGGCTCAGTCAGTTAAGCATTTGATATTGGCTCAGGTCATGATCTCATGGTTGTGAGTTTAAGCCCAGCGGCTGGCTCTGTGCTGACAGCTCAGAGCCCAGAGCCTGCTTCGGATTCTGTGTTTCCCTCTCTCTCTGCCCCCTGCCCCCTCCCCCCCCCCCCCCGCCAGTACTCTGTCTCTGTCTCTCAAAAATGAATAAAAACACAAACAAAAAAAATAATAATTTAAAGAAAGCATAAAACGGGGCATTGGAGTGGCTCAGTTGGCTAAGCATGTATTCTCGTGGCTCGTGGGTTCCAGCCCAATGTCAGACTCTGTGTTTCTGCTGACAGCGCGGAGTCTGGAGACTGCTTGGAGTTCTGTATCTCTCTCTCTCTCTCTCTCTCTCTCTCTGCCCCTCCCCCGCTCATGTTCTCATTCTCTCTCTCTCCCTCCTCAAAAAAATGAATATTAAAAAAAAACTTAAAAAAACAAAGTATGAGTATATCTGAATATTCAAATAATTGGATAAATATTTCTCTGTATGCAAAGGTGGTCATGTTGCCTAAACTTGGCAAATAGCATCATTAGGAGAGGACTCAAAAATATTTTCCAATGATGAACAAAAGTCTAATGTCAGCCCATACTAGGTATTACTGTTGTCAGTTTACAAAAATGGAGGGTGTCAAAAATTAAGTATAAGAAAATCATAGACTACTTGTACTGGTTTTATGTATAGCCCTGAAATAAGGAAAGCAGCAGTTAAACAAGCAAACACTTTACTTTTAAAATCACATCTTTAAAAAAAACTAACAAAAATTTAATGTAGCAACATCTATGAGTTTTGAAATAGATGTGTAGACTGCAATCATGGGAAAATAAGACAATTGGAAGGGCATTATTGGTCCTCTGAGGACTAACTCAATCCAACTCTACTTCTGTTTAAGTCTCTTGACTCCTTACCATGGTGATGATTGGTTGGGATGGTAATTTTGCATCTGTTGTATTAATGCAAATGTTTACATTGCTAAACATATTAACTATTAATAAGACTGCAAATTGGCCATTAAGAAAAACAAAGAAATTAATGAGAAACAAATGCTACCATTAACTTGAAGTTTTGCTTGAAGGCATGGGATGAGGTTGGCCAATGAAACTGATTTCAGAAACTAATAAGAATTAGCAATTAAATGTTTCCAAGAGACCAGCAAAATTATCCAGTGTGTCTGAAAGACTCACTTGAGATTTATTCCACCTTCATCTCTGTTTCTGCCCTCATCCTTCACTATGATCAGCACTTTTTGAGGAACAATTTTTACGGTCACTACATCATCCCAATTTCCCATATAAATTCTAAGTCTATGTGGTCAAGAACTCCTAGGCTGTATTCTCTGTGTACTTCTTTTGCAGCACACATGGTTTCTCCTTGTCAAGAGTTGATTGTTTCACAGTTTATTTGCATGTCTGTCTCCTCCACTAGACTGTGAGCTACTCCAAGGATGAGATCTTGCCTTACTCATACGCATCAACAGAGCCTGGCATAGGGTTGGGGTTCAAAAATCTTTGTTGAACAACAACAACAACAAAATCCTTGCTGAATATATGGGCATAACCATGTTTCTTTACTGATTTGTGATTAATACCCATGCATATAAAATTACAAAACAATATAGCTCATCATTCAGAAATTGCTTTACAGGAACCATTCTTAAAATACTCCCAACAGCAAGAAGAAGCACAGAAAGTAATTTAGAGCATGGGCTCAAGCTCAGGCTATCCAGGTTTGAAATTCCAGCTCCATCCTTTACTTCCTAAATAATCTTCGGCAAGTTAATTGAGGTTTCCAAGCCTCTGTTTTCTTACCTTCAGAACGAGGACAATAATAAAGGCAACTTACAGCAGTTTTAACAAATGTATGTAAACTGCTTAGTTGAGTGTTTGGCATAGAGTAAGCGTTCAGTAAATATCAGACACATTTTCTTTTTATTGTGGAAACTCAAAAGGCTCACTGTATAGTGTGTTCTAATTTGAAACCTGCAAAGACTAAATGTAGTCTCACTTCAGCCTAAGTTATAGAGAAGAAATGTCATCACTGAATTCTATAAAGCTAATATTGCTTTACAGACAAATACTGGAATCTCAAGGTCAAAAAATCTTTTGAGAGGTATAGAATATGGCATCTATGTGCAAGAGGCAGACATGAATTCGAACCAGTCATTCCTAAATTGTTTCTGTGAAGCATCTCCTGAACAAATATCCTCTGAAATAGTCTACTCCCCCAAACAACTCAGGTGAAATGGGTAGGAGAGGGCCCTGTAAGGCTAAGTGTTCTCTGAAGTTTACCAAGCTATGTGAATTTTCATATCATGTCCATGACTGATCTAACATGAAAATAATGGGGTTGTTAGGAAACCCATGGGTGTATTATCCAATGTCTTCTTAGTACCCCACTGCATAGATCTAATTCAAGAGCATGGAACCAGGCTTGGGTGTAGGGTTATAAAGCAGTGTGGCTTTATCAAAGGTTTGGAGCTAAGAGACAACTTGGAGCCAGCTGTGCCTCTAGCTTCTTGAAAGCTGTTTTTATTGAGTTTACCTATGAATCTACCTGAATCAAATACTAAGAAAAGAAAATTCAATAATCATCTCTGGTAATGCAATTTATCAACCAGCACTGAACTACTTTTTATCAAAACCCAGTTCACTGGGCTTGAAGAGGCAAGCGTGTTTTATCATTTGTAAAATGAGTATAATCATAGCCGTTTCCTCTGTGTCCACAGGATACTTGAAAGAAATACTGCTCTGCCAAGTACTGGGAAAGCCAGGAGGAACTATACCAATATAAGTTGGTGATGGGGGGTTACTGTTGTCATTGTGACCAGTCTGGTGGTGACATACCCCACTCAAGATGTTTTCAGCATTAACTAAAGAAGGACAGTTAAAGGACAGACATATTCCCCCTTTCAGGAAATACCTTCAACAATGGGACTGACAATGTAAAGGGCTAGGCTATTGGCCTAGGCCTGAAAAGAACCACTTCAGGCAAAAGGCCTTCAACAGATGCTCCTTTGTCAGGATGAGGGGCGGGGCTTCTTTTCAGATCCATTGTGATCCCTGAGTCCCTGAGGGCATCTTCACAAAACTTTAAGCTTCCCAGTAACAAGTGGTGGCTATTGTGCTACTAATGACTGTAGGACTCAGGAAATCAAAGGCCCTGGGGAGCACGGGCAGACTTGTGAAGTGTTCCTAGGCTTGGATACTTGAAAAGGAAATTTACTGACCATGGGAAACAGGGAGAAAAAAGCCAGCAACAGATGTGTATTCCTTGGCTAAGAGTTACCTATATCAGGTCCCCTCATCTTTTTTTAAGTGTATTTATTTATTTTGAGAGAGAGCACGAGGGCAAGAGGGGCAGAGAGAGAGGCAAAGAGAGAGAATCTCAAGAAGGTTGTGCACTGACAGCAAGGAGCCCAACATGGGGCCGGAACTCACAAACCCATGAGATCATGACCTGAGCCAAAACCGAGAGTTAGACACTTAACTGACTGAGCCACCCAGGTGCCCATAGCTCTCCTCATCTTTAGGAACCCCATACCCCACTGCTAACTTTTGGGAAATAAATTCTCTCAAAAGCAGACTAATTTCAAGCATAAAGCAATTTCTAGTACTTGCTGGGCAGATGGGGGTCCCTCCCAATTAGGAAGCCAAAGTTACTCAAAAACTTAGTAAAGTGATCTAAATGGAATGACCCCCTTGTACAGAGGTGCCTGGTACTTCCTTTACTGTTAGCTCTACACACCCTGAGCCAACTGGAGAAGCTGGTCACCTCACTTCTACAGAAGAGCCTCTTACTGTCAAATTAATCTCAGACTAAATATCACCTCTTTTCAAAGTCCACAGATTTCTGTGCATTCCCCTTAAGTGATGAAGAAACGACAGACAACAACAAACACACAAGCCTTCTTCAATCACAACTGCCTCCCCCCAGAAATCAGCTGTGGCACAGACAGGATTTCTGTTGCTCCCAGAAAGAGTCATTTCACACAGCAAGCTCGAGTATAAGACACACAATTTCCACGGGGAGACATAGACAACAACAAAACAAAACAAGCTGTGCCAACTGCCTGCAGAAAGTCTCCCTCTGGTTTCTCACCGTCTACTCTTTCAAACTCAAGTTGAAAGTGATGTTTTGTGTTCAAAGTTTTAGAACTGCCAGAATACATCTGAGCACCTGCTGCTGCTGGGAAATCTACATTTTCACCTGTTGAATGTGTAAAGTAGATAATTGCAAATTAAAAATCCCCTCTTCATGTCATTTTCCATGCTCACTGCAGATTTGATGGGCAAGTCAGCAATCCTCAGCATCTAATGAATATGCTTGCTTAATTCCATAAAACCTAGCTCTTCACACAGAGAGCTTAGTTACACCTCTTCTATTAAAATTTATCTACCGCTGACATCTGAATATCTTTCTTAAGGACACGGGGGACTAAAGCACACATTTTAGATCCTAAGCTCAGATGTTTGGGTGTTCTGATTCCATACCCAGCTACGGCTTTTGATAAATTACTCTACCTACTGGTACTTTCATCTTTTCATTCAAAAGAAGTGGGTATAAAAAAGTGTCTTCCTACCTAGCAGGAATTCAATGAAAGTATACTGAGAACATTCTGTTTGAAGGGAGGAAACACTAAGAATCTTAAGGGAATAATTCAATTAAATAAATAAAAAGACTTTACATCCAATAGGCTGATAATACAGTATAGGTAAGCAGGCCAAACACATGTACACAAAAGATACAAAGTTACAAATGAAATATTAATCATTTCATGGAAATTAAAGTTCTAAGTGCTAAAGAGGCCCCACTCTAAAAGCTGATCGACCTGTTCTGAAGGGAAGCTATAAAGTGGAAAGCTATAAAGTGGAAAGCTTCCACTTAATAGTGGAAAGGCACACTTCCAAAGGTATCAGATGACTGGTGTCTCTATCTATGTGGAAATCTTCACGTTTGCTTATGATTGTGTGTTTTCCACCTGGTTTATGCTGAGGGTTTAATGTGGAAAGAATCTTTCCTTCCACTGCTTGGATTGCATCCTCAGCACTTAATACAGTGCCTTGGCACAGGATATACAACTGAAAACTACACCTGCAACTGAGACCACAGCGCTTATGGCTAATGGTTCTAAATTCAAATTCCAACACCTAAATCCTTGAATCAATACTTAGTTGTAAGACTCTGGACCAGTTGCTTCACCATTTTAAACCTCAATCCTCAATCTCCTCAATATTCAAACAGAGATAGCATAGCATCTAAATGAGTTAATATTATAGAGTTCTTAGCAAAGCCCCTAACTTACAATAAGCGTTCAATATACGCAAGCAATTATTATGCTTGTGTCCCTAAACAAAACATCAACGCTTCTACCAACTTGTTCCTTCACCTACGCTCCTTATGTCTGATTTCTGATCACCCACTGCCAAAAACTGGCGACGCAGCAGAGAAGGGTATTAGTTCAGAAAGTCAGCAGAAGAGGCCACCGTGGTTTGCACTTGAACCTATTCAAAAAGATGGGACTCATGAGGTCATAGTCGAACACAAGAAAGAATCATAGGAGCAGGGGACCAAGCTCTACCTCCCATGTTCCTGTTGTGAGGATTAAAACAGATGACATATATAAAGCCTTATGCAGCAGCTAGGGAAGAATCAACACAGTGAATGTCTACTATTATAAGTATGTTTATGATTATGATCACTCTATGGTGAGAGTACAAAAGAAGGATATGATAATCATAGCAGTAACAGGCCTCATCTGGGCTTCTTGAGAATCTATGGATCTACCAGCAGGTATGGGAGAAAAAAAGGAAGCCCAGAATGTCCTTCAGAGCTATAATTAGGGACTTCCAGAAATAGTCAGGAGAGATTGAAGAGGTTGTTTCTATATTCATTCATTCATTCATTCATTCATCCATTCATTCATTCATCATTCATTCACTGAATAATCTCAGTGCTTACTCTGTGCCAGTAGTCGTTCAGGCACTTGGAAGATAGCAAGTAACAGAACAGACATGAATTCCTATGATAACAGAGCTTACATTTTAGTGAAGGGAAATAGGCAATAAATTCTAACAATAATATGTTAAAAATATGGTATGCTAGATGGTTTCGGTCCTAGGAAGAAACATCAAGGAAGGGGGATAGGAATGTGGGGAAGGACTATAAGTTTAGAAACATAGGCCCAAGACAACCTCACAGAGAAAGTGACATTTGAGCAAAGACCTAAATGTGGTGAGAAACACATTGTGTATTGCAATATCAGGGAAGGACTAAAGCACACACTTTAGATCTAGGCAAAAGGAAAACAAATACAAAAGCCCGGGGCTGAAATTAGGCCAGTGTGTCAGGAGTGTATCGGTTTGTCAGGAGCAGAGTGGGCTAGAGTGAGAATGATATCATATGGGCTCGGAGCTAAAGTGGGAGAACAGACTATGTAGCATCTTCAGGGCACTGGAAAGGCTTTGGGAGATACTGATTGAGATGGGAGGATATTAGCGGGTTTTTCATATGGAAATGATAGGACCTCACTTACAGAAAAATAGGGTAACTCCAGTTGTTCTGTTGAGTACACTGTACTGGGCCAAAAACAGAAGTTAAGACCAAGTTAGGAGGTTATTGCCCTAATTCTGGTAAGAGATGATGGTGGCACTGGCTACAGTGGTACATGTACTGAAAAGTATTTATATTCTATTTATAACTTGAAGGTATAGCCAGTAGAATGTGCTGACAGATTAGATACGGGGTGTGAAAAAGAGAGAAAAGAATCAAGAATGACACCAGTTTTGCACCAGAAGAGCAATTTAAAGGATAGAGCTTCCACTAACTCAGGGAAGACTGCAGGAGGAGCAAGTTGAGAAGGGAAGGAGATCAGGTGTTCAGTTTTGAAGAACTTAAGATTGATGTGTCAATGAGACATTCAGGAGGGCATGTGGACAAAAGAATCTAGAGTTCAAAAGAGAGGACTGCGATGGAGACAGAAACAGACATGTCTTAACAGGATACTTGAAGTCATGAGACTGGATGAGATCACCAAAAGAGGAAACATGGATAGAGAAGAGATGTGAGGCTGAATCTTGAGGTCCTGCAATGCCAGAGATCAGAAAGATGAAGTGATACCACCAATTAACTAACAAGTTAAGCAACAAGTAAGGAATACAGCCAGAAGAATAGTATTGTGGAAGGCTAGGGAAGAAATGTTCACAGAGGGAGTGATTAGCTGGATCAAATGTGTGGAGAGTTTAGCCAAGAGGACAACTGAGACCTGAACATTCGGTTTAACCATATGGAGATTACTGGGGACTTTATCACCAGCAGTTTTGATGCAAAGAATGGGGCAAAATCTGACAGGTTGGTTTGAGAAAAAGTAAAAAATAATAAAAGTAAGAAACAAAGGAGAGGAGTTAGAGATGATGATGATGATGATGATGATAAAACTTCTTTAAGAAGTTTTGATGTACAGAGGAGCAGAGAAATGGGGCAACATCTAGAAAGAGAAATGGGATCTAAAGAGGATGATTTTGATTGTATCAGCATGGGAAAACAGCAACAGAATGAGTGTTGATAAGAATCATCTTGTAGGGGCACCTGGGTGGCTCGGTTGGTTAAGCGTCCGACTTCATCTCAGGTCATGATCTTGTGGTTTGTGAGTTCCAGCCTCACGTTGGGTTCTGTACTGACCGTTCAGGGCCTGGAGCCTGCTTCAGATTCTGTGTCTCCCCCTCTCTCTGCCCCTCCCTGCTCATGCTCTGTCTCTGCCTCTCAATAATAAATAAATGTTTAAAAAAATTAAAAAAAAAGAAACATCTTGTAGAAAGGGTAAGGTAATGGTATGCTAGTGATTATAACTGTGGGTAGGGGCTGATATAAGAGGTTGATATTATGAACTGTTTATAACCACGGGGTAAGAAGAAATTACGACTAATTTATGGGATGGCTCTAAAGTTGAGAAATGAACCACCTTCCTCAGTGTGCAAAGCCCAGCACAGCAGAAATTGCCATTTCTTCCCTTTTCATTTTTAAGGCTTAAGTAACATGATTACTCTAGCCAAAAGCAATAATGAAAAGGACAATTAAGTGTTTTTATTTTTAATATTCTCGCCTCCTTTTCAGGATTGAGGGGATTTTAAATAGCATACTAGGCTAATCTAACTCTAAAATATATTAAGTTCCTTAATAGGAAATTAAAATAAAAAACAAACAGTATGTAACAAGAAACCATTAGAGCAAAGATTAACTAATGAGTAGAGGTAATTTAAAATTTTATGTCAGCCCCTTTGATATCAAGAAATAGAGTCAGGACATTTCAGTGAAGCATATTTTCTTTATCCTGGGTGAACTACTATTATTGTATCCTTAAGTTATATAAATCTGGGTCAAGAAGGGACCCATGTTAAGCATAGGAGAAAAAGTAAGGAAAGAAAGCATATAAGAGAAGATCTCATAGACATTAACTGTTTCCCTTGTATTTCAAGTTGGTCACAAGAGATAAGGAGGTTCTGTTTTGATAAGAGGCCTAAGGATTCTGGAAAGAAGAAATCCCAAGATCTACAGCCCAAGATTCAGTAACACCGATCATGTACAGAACACTCAATCTAAGACATGTTGTCTGGGAAGGTCAGTGAGTCTCCTGAAATCACACAGTTGAAGTACACTAGGTAAGTGACCCATACTCAGTAAAAAGGCTGAAGGTTCACAGGGGAAAGTGGTGTCAGGACATGGCTGATAGTGGAGGTGCCCTAGGAGTAACCAGTGCCATGGTGGTGACTTCGGGTAGGGGGAGGATCTTAGCTGATGTGAAATATGAAGCAGAATAAAACCCTGGGGTTTGCTGTGCAGAGCACCATGTTTTAGCCAAGATCTTGACCACAAAGGACATCAAAAATAGGTTTCTGTAAATGGTGCAGACTTGTCTTTGCCAGTGACATTATGTGGCATTATCTGAAGCCTGTAGCAGAAGTGAACAGACCAGATTATAGACCTCTCCAAGGTTCACTTTTAGAACCAAGACAGGCCACTTTGGCCAGAATTATTTGTTTCTTTCCTCCCTCCCTCCCTCCCTTTTTCTTTCTTTTCTATACAGTTTAGATTTGGGGAGGTGGGAAATATCTTTAACAGGAGAGCTTAGATTTCCTAGTGATAGTTCCCTGGGGACTGAATATGTAATATTCACTTATATATAAACAGATAGATAAAATGATATATATGTGAATACACACACATATATATGTAATATGTGAATCCACACACGTTATATATATAATGATACTACATATAATAAGTGAGTGTGATTAAATTTACCTCTCAGTTGATGAAACAGGTCATGTAAGATATAATTAACTGAATATTTTCAATAAATAAGATTTATCAATAAATTCAAAGCGGATTCAAACCTAAATGTGAGACCTGCAACCATAGAAATCCTAGAAGAGGACATAGACAGCAAATTCTCTGACATAGACCATAGAAACTTTTGGATATGTCTCCTAAGTCAAGGGAAACAAGAGCAAAAAGGAACTATTGGGACTATAACAACAACAACAACAACAACAACAACAACAACAATTACACAGCAAAGCAAACCAACAACAAAACAAAAAGGCAACCTACTGAATGAGAGAAGATATTTGCAAATGATATATACAAAAAGAAATATCCAAAATATATAAGGAACTTATACAACTCAACAACAAAAACAGAAACAATTTGATTTTAAAAAAGCGCAGATGACTGGAATAGGATTATTCCAAACAAGACATACACATGGCTACCAGATGCATGAAAAGATGCTCAACATCACTATTCACCAGGGAAATGCAAATCAAAACCACAATGAGATATCACCTTACATCTGTCAGAATGGCTAAAATCACAAAGACAAGATATAACAAGTGTTGGTGAGAATATGGAAAAAAAGGGAACTCTTGTGCACTGTTGGTGGGAATGTAAATTGGTACAGCAGAAAACAGTTGGGAGGTTCCTCAAAGAATTAAAAATAGAAATAAGGTAAGGCCCAATAATTCCACTACTGGATATTTACCCAAGAAATACAAAAACACTAATTCATAGCTACATGCACCTCTATGTTTATTGTAGCATTATTTATAATAGCTAAGATATGGAAGCAACCTAAGTGTCCATCGATAGACCAATAGATAAGGAAGATGTGGCACGTGCACCCACATACACATGCACACACACACACACACACACACACACAGAGGACTATTACACAGCCATAAAAGAGGATGAGATTTTACCACTGGTTATAGAATGGACGGACTTAGAGGGCATTATGCTAAGTGAAATAAGTCAGACTAAGAAAGACAAATACCATATGATTTCACTCATCTGTGGAATCCAAAAAACAAATGACTAAACAAACAACAAAAAGTAGAATCTGACAACACACTGATGGTTGCCAGGGTGGGAGGGGGATGGGAAAAAAGGTGAAGGAAGTGAGAGATCCAGGCTTCCAGTGATGGAACAAGTCAGGAGTAAAAGGCACAGCAGAGGGAACATAGTCAATGATATTGTAGTAGCACTGTGTGGTGACAGAGGCTAGCTTCGCTTGTGGTGAGCAGAGGGAAGTTGAATTAGTATGCCGTACGCTTGAGACTACGGTAACATTGTGTGTCAACTATACCCAAATTAAAAAGTTAATAATGAGGGGTGTCTGGGTGGCTCAGTCAGTTGAGCATCTGACTCAATTTCAACTCAGGTCATGATCCCAGGGTCGTGGGATTGAGCCCCCATGTTCTGCTCTACTCTGTGTAGCCTGCTTAAGATTCTCTCTCTCTCTCTCTCTCTCTCTCTCTCTCTCTCTCTCTCTCTGGTATATGTATGTATGTATGTGTGTGTGTGTGTGATTTATATTTATATTTATAAATACATATAATTAAAAAATAAAAGTGAATGTATCAAAATCCACATTTAAAATATTTGCTCATTTTCTTTTCACTATCACTGTCTTAAGTTTATGTTTATGCTTAAGTCGTCTTTGATTGCACAGTGATACACACTCGGAGGCTGCTATTAATAGATGGTGGTACATTTATGATTCTGAAATAAAATTCCTGTGAAATAGGTCACAATTAAAGATAATGAAAAATCATAAACAAAGTTTGGGTATTTAACTATTTGTGTCTTCTTTTACTGTGTTGTTGACTGACTCCCTTTGCCCACTGTCTCTAAATTTCATGCAGTATAGATATATTTGATATATTGCAAATTTTTAATACATGGCATAAAGGTATTTTTATGTCCTGCTACATCAAATAACACTGGATAACAAATTCCAAAATAGGACTGAATGCAGTCTTTTCGTTTCCCGCTGCTTTAAGAGACACTGCTCTAGGTGAGATGCTCTCCTTTGTGATTTCTCTCTGTAACTATTCTATTGCATTAAATTCCAGCCTTTCCTTTTCTGCCTTTCTTCTGGTACCTCATTTTTAAATCAAAAATTTCATTGATGAATTTTTTAAAAGCATAGTCCGTAATTACAAATGATTTCAACTACAAAAGTGAAGAGCCTTTTGTGACAAAGAGAACCAGAAATGAAAAGCTAGTACAAAAAGCCCTCCGTGTGTCACATTTCCATAAAGTGCAGTATAATAGGGATTCTATTCACTTCAATACAAATCAGAGAGGAAATCCTGTTTTAAGAAAAAAAAAGTCTGAAAAACGAAAATGCCAGATAAATTCTCTCTGGGAATAGTCTTCTTGGGAACTAGTTTTATACATCAGAAAGACCTCAGACTCAGTATTAGAAAACAGCAGATTCTGTCTCTAGATGCATGATTTAAGGCTGGTCACATAAACTCTGAAACAGCTTATCTGTAAAATAAGGGGTGACACCAGCTAGTTCTTGAGTCAAGTAAAGGTCTGAAGTCTATGAAATCTATCCACGAGTGTCATATATATAATCAAAATACCCCCATCAGCTATAAGTAACTTCAATATCCTCTACTTTGCTTCAATGTTTTTCTTCAAACAAGAGATAACTTCAAAGCCATGTCATACACTGGGGTCTTTTAAAGGTTAGATATGAAAGGCTGATGTTTTTTAAACCTGAGTGTCATTAGATATATTGAAAATTGTATGTATAAACATTTGACCTCACATATAATTAAGTTGTTACACTAGCAAAGTTTTCATGAAGGTATCTGGCATTTTGAATAATCTTTACTGTATCTCAAACGTGAGCTGGAACCAGAGGCTAACTGTCCACCATTACCATCCTAGACCACAAACAATGCTCTCACCTATTTTACATAAAGGCATCAGAAAATATGCAATATTCATTACTATATACCTGGCTACTTATTTGAGAAGAATGAAAACTGCAGTATGATGTATATTTATTGCTTAAAACACTAATACATAATAATAGTAGTAATTATTATTATAAAATGTAGTTTGTTATTAATGTTTTCATCTCTACTGTAATATAATAGATTACCCACTTAAATCTGAAACCTGAGTCTTAAAGATAAATCCTCCAGGAGCACGTAAAGCTTTATTTTACATATATAGATATAAATATAGTCTTCAAAAATGAACACCAACAATATATTTAAATAAATATAAGCTGAAAATATATTCTCAATGGAGAACAAGGAACTAAGGGGCAATTCTCTTTTATTTTTTTAATGTTTATTTATTTTTTAGAGAGAGAGGGAGAGAGCAAGCCGGTATGAGCCAGAGAAAGGCAGAGAGAGAGGGAGACACAGAATCCGAAGTAGGCTCCAGGCTCTGAGCTGTCAGCACAGAGCATGACACAGGGCTTGAACCCACAAGCTGTGAGATCATGACCTGAGCAGAGGTCAGATGCTTAACTGACTGAGCCACCCAGGTGCCCCCAAAGTGGCAATTCTCTTACTGTGACAGAAAAGAGCCAGCCGGACAAATTTATTGAGCATCAGTCCAACTTACACACAGATCCTCATTGAAGCGACTAATTTGAATCATGTCAGGTGATTTTAATGACAAGTCTAGATATAAAAACAAAACTAGCAACTTTAAATAAATGATGAAGGGTAGACCAATTTGGGGGCTAATGCTATACGCATGTGTGTGTGTCTGTGTGTGTGTGTGTGTGTGTGTACAATGATTCTGTGGGCATTGGTGTGCATGGGTATACCTGCCACTACCCCTCTATCAACGAAACCTGTAACTACCCCCAAATAAGAAAGCAGCCAACCTCTTGTAGAACCTGACATATTGTATCAGCTCAGATTTCAATATTTCAAACTATGCCCTGGAATTAATCCACTGAATAACCAAGGCAGTCAAAGCACAGATACATTAGGCTCAGCAGAACACATTCTTTAAATGTTAGTACCATACAAAGAATATTTGATAAGTGCATCATTAATAAACCTTGGTGCAACATAACTGATATGTGGATGTTTAGTGGGAATTCCAAATGATGTAGCACACAGCATCTCCTCATCCTTCCATCATCATGCAGGTTGCCCCTACACCACATGATGGGCACAACTGGAAAGGCAAAATCTGATCTTCATTATCCATAAAAGATTTTCACCACAAGACAGATGATTACGGCCTGGCTTTATTAATTAAGTATGCATTTCTGCAGACCAAAGTAATTGAATAAAATGAGCAGTAGCTTTTAAACTACACAAAATATTAATGTTGCAGAAATAGATTCCACCTTTATTCCATGTCTTTAAGCCCCTATTATTTTGAGAATGAACAGCAACTGAATTTAAATAAATACTGACTGAGCCTCACATACAAGACTATTTTCTTTTAATGTCTTGCTTTGTGACTGTCACAGTAAACGGATTTATCCTTCCTCTCATTCAATCGCCTTAAATTCAGCCTCAACATACTCTGAACCTTAAAAGAGCCTAATCCCAGAATATGGACAGGACAACTATAGATGTATTGGTACATACAGAAATGAAGTAACTTGTTGCATCTCTAAAGAGAAGTGGTTGCTCTTGACCCAGGTTGCTAGCAATCCTTGATTCTCTTGTCACTGAATCACACACAGGAAATGAACTACACATTTGTTCTCAAACATTTCAAGCCCTTATTTTTAAAAAAAATTTTTTTAAGTTTGTATATTTTTGAGGAAGACAGAGACAGCACGAGTGGAGTAGAGGCAGAGAGAGAATCCCAAGCAGGCTCCACGCTGCCAGCACAGAGCCCGATGCGGGGCTTGAACCCACAAAACCATGAGATCACGACCTGAGCCAAAACCACGAGTCAGCCGCCTAACGACTGAGCCACCCAGGTGCCCATCAAGCCCTTTTTTATTTTGAGGTCAGGAAGTATGCTTGGAATATGACATGTCCACAGAACAGTTCCCATTATAGCTCTGTTTTCAGCAAGAAAAGATAAGGCTTCTTAGAATATCAACTTTAAAGCTTAAAAAAAAATACACTATTAAAGGAATCCCTGGAATGTTTTCTTGCTGTGACATTTTTCATGTGCACATTATTTTGGAGCAAAATAGCTCTAAAACAACATCAGTAAATTTTGTAGTGATTTATGAAAAAAAAATCATTTTCCAGGTAGTTTGGTACACTGGACCTCATCATGTAAGCAAAGAATAAAATACACTCAATACAGAGAGTGCTCTTAGTGTTCATGAAATCATCTGAGGATAACTTGGTTAACAACTAAAGCCAAAACGAATATGTATAAAATGTATATGCATCCACAATGAGGTGCCAAAGATCAATTTTAAAATATCAGAGAATATAATGGCAACAAGTCAACTTTTTGTCCCCAATTCTGCTATGTACTATTTTTATTTTGTGGTCACTAGCAGAAATTATTACACTGTTAAAATTAATTCCACTTCTATTGACTGTGGTCACTATATATAATTCATCAACCTGCTATATTAACGTAATAGGAAGCTTGGCCCTCACCTTGTCTAGAATACTTTTGTTATGTTATTAGTTTCATTTATTGGTAATGACTTTGATCCTTTACAATTATGCTATTGAGTCTCCAGCATGCCTTGCAACTGAAGCCTCAACAAACATTCAGCTTTAAAGGTGATGTTTTAATTTCAATTTCTAATATTTTTTAAGGGCCCTGACACTAACTCTGACCATAATATTTCCAATCCTCTTGAAGAGAAAAAGCATTTCCATAGTTTATTGTCTGCACTCGCATCGTAATGGCAAAGCTGTTGGTATTACAGTACCATAGCATACATTTCCTACGTGAACTAAAAATACCACTAGACTATTCAAATGATTCATTTTATATTAGTGCAATTGTTTCCAAGTGTGCTTCATTCTATTTTATTCACCCCACTTTCATTCCTGTTGCAGCATTAACCATTAAACTCTTACTCTGAAGGTAACATGAAAGAAAGTTAAAATTCCTTTATTAGGTTATTAAGTCCGGTCATGATTTTTATGCTCATTTTGATTCATTTTTTTAAAACTGACATTACTAACACAGATTAAGAGATAATTCTAATTTAGTGTTAGATTTTTGTTTTGTTTTTCAAATCCAGGAATCACCATCAGTATGTTTCAATGTATTCCTTCTCTCAACATTTCAGCTGAGCTCTCTTTGCTATTTGCCTTTTGTTCACATCATCTGTAACCATCTTACTCCTGAGGCACTCACTGGGTCTTTACTGAAGACCTACTACCATCTTGAGAAGTTCTTATTCTGCCCAAGCCCTAAGCAGATCAAATTCTATCATTAACCAGCTACACGACCTAAAGCACACATCTTTGTCTCAATGAATAATGGTTTCTGCATATGTGAAATGAGGTAGCTTGACAAGGACTCCAGGGTTCTAAATGAATCAGACCTGGCCTGTGGCCTTTAATTCTGTGTGTCATATCAAGACCGAGGCACAAATCAGGCTTTCAGTGAAACAGCTAAGCATGGCTACATTGGAATCCCAACCTCTCTACTCGGTAGTTCTGTGATCCTGGGCACCTAGCTAACCTTGAAGTGCCAATGTTTCTTCAACTGTAAAATGGAGTTATTAGTTCCTGTTCCATAGGATTTGTTGTGAGGATTAAAATTAGCAAATACGTTTGAGGTGTTGAGACAGCACATGGCACATCACAGTCAATGAATGTCAACCAGTTTTGAAGATTATGGCATCCCCCCCACCCCCACCTCTTTAAGTTAAATACAAAATTCTGACCTCTCCATATGCTGACTGTTGGTTTCAGTGGAAATAAAAAGTTCAATCATTTTTTCAAAGTTACTTTTATTTTCCTGCCACTGCTTTTGCTGGTGCTTTGCTAAAACAGAACTTCCTGAGCATGGGCTGTGTCCTATCAATGTGCTGTGAGTTGGTGACAAGTGAACTGTACTTCAGGACACCATACCACTAGAATTTCATGCATGTGTTCTGACATGAATCACCATTCTGAGCAATTTCTTAGATTCTTATTGTAAGACCTGATACCAGCAGCACTGGCAGCCCACATTCACCCATTCTTGGAACAGGGACCCTCTGGTTCAGATCCAAAAGCATCTGCCTGTTTGTCTGACTCTGGGTAGGGAATTAGGAGCAAAGATGGAAATGATGAAGATGATGGCTCAATGTACCCCTTCCCTGTAAAAGGGGATGCTGGAGGGGCACCTGGGTGGCTCAGTTGGTTAAGCGTCTGACTTTGGCTTAGGTCATCATCTCGCAATTCATGGGTTCGAGCCCTGAGCTGGGCTCTGTGCTGACAGCTCAGAGCCTGAAGCCTGCTTAGGATTCTGTGTCTCACTCTCTTTCTGCCTCTCCCCTCCCCCCGCTTCAGCCCGCACTCTCTCTCTCTCTCAAAAATAAACAAACATAAAAAGAATTTTTAAAAACGGGTGGGGGAGGGATGCTGGAAACATGTTTATGAGTGAATGATACAGCCCGAGAAGAATGGGGAAGTTATTTTCAAATATTTAGAGAAAGAGATTGACAATGGGATAAAAAAACATGTAATGAATATTAAAGTTGTAATATTTTATTAGAGCTCTGAATATGCCTAAAGTAAAAATACAGCAGGGTTTTACTTGTATAATATTAATAGAATATATTTCTGCCTAAAGCAAATTTTCTTTCCAGACAATTGAAATTCATTGTGTTAAATCTCAAAACTTCTGAACATTTATCTACTTTCTGGATTTGTTTAGGTACCTGCCACACCTTTCATTGAGTCCTTGTGAAAATAGCTTATCTGAAGCTACTGCTTAGTGGATTATTAGAAGAAACCAGATAACTATATCTACTTGCTCCCTGTAAGCCCAAACTGGGGCGGGAACAGGTAATGGATTCAGAGATGGTGAACCATAGGACGATTAGCAAATTATGGTACTGCCAGTGTGAAAAGATGAACTGGAGAAAGAGTATTCTCCTTCTTTGAATATCAGAAAAAAAAACCCAGAGAGCATGAGATAAAAGCAACAGTTAAGAAGAATGGGAGCTTTGAGAGATGAGTCCAAAGAGGTGATGACAGGCCAAAATGATGCAGGATCAGAATCAGAAAGAAACAGAGATATCACCTTATTAAGAAGAAAAAAGAAAAAAGAAAAAAGAAGAAAGAAAAAAAGAAAAAAGAAAAAAAAAAGGTACCAGAGGCCTCAGAGACCTACATAAGATAGATACAGTAGTCAGTGCATGGGCTAAGTTCCTAACCACTTTTATTTTACTTGCAATTTGTAATCCCTAGACATGTGTGCCATGCATACACATGTACACACACACATGCACGCACACACACACGCTTTTTTCTTAGGATATATTTAGAGACTCTATTACTTGTAACCAAAAGAGCTCCAGTAAAACACCAGTTTTACTGAAATGGATTATAAACTATGTCTTCTTATTGAACAGAGCACAGTAAACCTACTTTAACCTTTTCTTGATGGCCCAGGGCCGTCATTACTGACAACTACTGCAAGGTGGTGTAACACAGGGATGCTTTCTGGACTGCTGGGCGTGTAAGGCTCTTTATCTCTTCCCCAAATAGCCTCAGAAATGATGCTTTCCGAATCCCTAGCTTCCTTTTTTGTAGTTTTTCAATCTCTCCCATTACCATAAATCTGCTTGCTTCTAACAGCTTTCTTTCTATCTTTCTGCTTCTCATCTTCTGGAGGCTGGGAAAGAAGATAACCAAGCTTGATGAATTTCTGTGTGAAATAAGAATATGGCTCATATACCCTAGGTCACTTCCTCAAAATATGATATCTATCTACAGTAAAATCCTGACGAGTGGAAAGAAGGGAGAAGAGACATACTTTGGGTCTGCTGCTCACCAATTCCCTCCCAGGTATTTGATCCTTGTCTCACAACATTCCCACAGTAAAATTCAACTGTTTTGCATGCTTATTTCAACAAAAGATGCTGCCACCCGAAGCTTAATAACTGAGGAAATTATTTTAATATATTTATATTGTATTATTTCAAAGGTAAAATAAAGGCATCGAGACCATATTTGTAAAATAAAATCATATAACCAAATAATTTCCTTGAGCTATTAAAATAATTTTAGTTTTTTTGTTGTTGATCCTTTTCAAATTAAACCTACTTGGGGCGCGTGGGTGGCTCAGTCGGTTAAGCGTCCGACTTTGGCTCAGGTCCCGATCTCACTGTCCGTGGGTTCGAGCCCCGCGTCAGGCTCTGTGCTGACCACTCAGAGCCTGGAGCCTGTTTCAGATTCTGTGTCTCCCTCTCTCTCTGACCCTCCCCCGTTCATGCTCTGTCTCTCCCTGTCTCAAAAATAAATAAAAAGTTAAAAAAAATTAAAAAAAAAACCCTACTTTAAGGGGGATAAGCTGTTCTTAATCTTCTATATAACTATACTGGCAGCAACTTTCTCAAATGGTAAAATTATGTTAGATGGTTCACTCACTGAAAATACAGATTTATTAAGTAACTATTACATTCCAACAATAAGCTAGGCTTAAGGGATGTATTGGTGAACAAAATAAACGAGGGTTCTGTCTTGATGAGGCTTATGTTATATTCAAACACTACAGGCAATCATGATGTAGTTTGGATAGCTTAGTAAAGCACATTTGGCCAGACTGAGTAGATTTTCCTGAGGTGACATTTCCCCAAATAATCTCCTTTATCATTTGAAACAGGACACATTTAAGAATCAAAATGGCATTGTGAGAATAATTACACAGGGTCATTAGGCATACGGCTGAAACTTCCAAGGAAACCAGATAGATGGTCACTGCTTCTCTAGGTCAATGTCTGGCACATAGTAGATGTTCAATCAGCATTTACTGAAGAGGTTGAAAAGGTATGAATAAAAAAGACCATCCAACTAAATTATTAATGAAAATAGCAATGTTCCTTGACCAACTTTTCATTCTCTCTGTCATCCACATAAGCAAGTTTAATCAAATCTTAGTTACTTCCTACCTGTCTTATCATAAAAATGATGAAATAGTGTGGCCATTGGCCAACACTCTTGAAAGATCACTTAAGAAAATTACATGGACTGAAGGCAGCTCTATTCCACCTAAGTCTCTGTCAGAGGCAAGCTTGTTTCTGAAATTGTTCTGCTTTCCATAAGCTGCTTTTCCCAGGTGAATATTAACCCTTTATGTACTGTTACTCATTTTAATGTTAGAATTATCAGAATACAGTCCCAAATAAGGTTATAATTAGAATTAAAAGCTCTCTCCCAACTGTTCTTCCTTTAAAGCTTTGCTGGCCAGGTGTCACAATTTCATTGCTATTTTCCTTTCCTCTGAACTAGAAGCAAAGGCTATGGTATTATCACTTCTACCTGGGCTTTATAACTCAGAATTTATCTATACTAAATCATTAAGGAAACATTGTTCTAAGGACTCTTAAGTTAGCACTCTATATATATGTGTATGTGTGTGTGAAGGTATGTGTGAATAGGTATATATGTATGTACGTATATACGTGTGTACACACACACACACACACACACACACACATATTCCCACCCCCCAAAGGAATATTCCATACCCTTTCAAAGGGCTCTAAGATTAAAGCGATCATCCTGGAAAAGAAACTAACAAACATTAATTTCTCCACTTTACTTCCATGAAACTGGTCTCCAAATTCATTTCAATATGTTTGCCAAATCATTGGGGTCAACCAGAGTCGAGCTGAGGATGTAAGACGGGAAGGTAAATTCACAAGCAGTTATGGCATGCAGAATAATCTGTATCTCCATTACATAAAACTACATATAAGAAGTACATTAACCCCATTCTGCTGCCATTTTGATCTGAACACTCAGGATCCCATTTGTAAATCTCCAATGAAATGTAGTCTTCCCTTCTTTCCTCACTCCACTGCCACCATCCATTTACCCAACCACTTCCATTATTTCTAGGCAGATAAGTATTAGAAAACCTCTCTCCCCAAAGTCTTAAAAAGTCTTTAATGATCTCCATTTTCCTTGAATAAAACTAAAAATTCTTAGCCAGTCATTAAAAACTTTGCACAAGCTTATCCAACATGATTTCCTTTTATGAATATTTTCCCCTATATAAAAGTATACTCTCTATCCACCAAAGCATATCCTACCAGTCTTCAGACTCAAAGATCCTCTAGTCTGATGAGCTTGAGCCAGCCCCTCTTTGGGGGTCCAAATGAGTAGAACCTCCTCTGTGAAAGCTTCTCCAACCACCTGGCCTGCACAGCTGTTCTGCATCTCTCAACTTGTAACAGAACAATCTACAGCCCCAAAACCATTATATCTAACACACACTGCTTTATATTTATACAAATCTTTTTAAATTGATGCCCAGTCTTCTTAACTGGCTTCTTAACTACACTGAAGAGTTCTTAAAGGCAAAAACCATCTTAGACCTCTTTGATTCCCTCATTATCTTTAGCACTGGCTATTTGTTGATGATGTTGTTTGATGACGATATCAAAGGATTTGAGGAACAAGAATGTTACAGGCCGCAATGAAGGTGGCCTTTATTATGAACTAGCCATTCTTGCCTTTTTTTGAAATTCTTAGGCACAGGGAGGTGTCCCTTGTGTCTCTTCCATCTGTGAGAAATATTTTGTTTACACAGGAGGACTGAAGTCTTTGAGGTCCTTTTAAGAATATGGAGAAAAGAATTGCTTCAAAATTGTTCTGAGGTTATTACTGTGAAACAGCGTAACTCTCTCAGAACTACTCAGACAGAACTGAGGATGGAAACTGGCAAACAATGCTCCTGAGAATATAACACAAAAATCAATCAATTGAATTCAAATGTCTCTCTGGGCATTATGCTGAATCTAATATAACCTCACAATTTAAAATTGGAGATAAGGTTCTGCTCAACTCACCTCAAAATGAACTGCTAAGGAGATAAGGAATCTCAATGGGTCTGGTGGCTTTGCTCTGGCAAGCTTTTCCATCTTAATGATAGCAGTACATAAAGAGGAAGATGATTCCATGACACCTACATGTAAATTGTCACAGCAGCATCAATACCAAAAGATAGCAGCAGGAAGGAAAATGCCAGATGAGATTATCAATGACACATGAATACATATCAGCCACACAGAAAGCAGAATGTGTCATACCCACATTATGAAATCCTACAAAAAGTGTTATTTAGAATTAGCACAACAAGAAAAGCAGCATTTCAGATGTGCTTATGTACAAAAGCCAATAAAATATAAGGCCAAAACTAATGAAGATCCAATATGATCTGAAGAGGTGGTTGATGGAGTTATTGAAGTCAGAAAAACAAGAAATACAGTGAAGCTTCTACCTGACACAGGTTCATTTGGCATTGTAGACTTGAAGAACCATACATATTGTAGATAGGTAGTATATAGTTTCAAACATCCTGAAAAACTTGTTATCATCTTTCCTTTTTCATCCAGGTAAAGATGAACACTGAGGATGTTGCTTAGGAGTACAAGAAATTTTGAAATTACAAAGAGTGTTGAAAGGTTACAGACTAGGAAGCTCAAGAGTTATCATCTCTCAACTACTACCCTCTCCCAACAGATCTGCAATACTAGATTCCCAAACAAGGGGTGAGTTACTAGAGATTCAGAGGTGCTGGATAAATAAATATC
This sequence comes from Panthera pardus, assembly GCF_024362965.1. NCBI lineage: Eukaryota > Metazoa > Chordata > Mammalia > Carnivora > Felidae > Panthera > Panthera pardus. The sequence goes on along the minus strand of NW_026526710.1, from coordinate 66,069,467 downwards.
TCGAAGGCTGTGCTGAATCAAAATTCCCAAGCAAAGCATCACTTTCTTTCAGTCTCTTTTTTCCCTTTCATTTCATTGAAATATTCCCCACTCACGTATTCAAAATCCATTCTTGTGTTAGAGAAACTGAACATCTGAACATATTATTACCTTAAAGAGAGAATACACACACAGACACAAGTAGAGAAGTAGCAGATAAACAACATTTAAAATTTGCATTTGAAGAGCACACAATATATGTGAATATATAAAGTGGGTGTATTTATAAAGAATTATGCAGTCTCTTAAGTTTTGTTACAGCATTTTTTTCTCTGGATCAGGTCTGCATAATGATGCTATGAAGAGAAAGTAAATAAGTACAGCTGCAGGATGCTTTATGGATAATCTTCCTGGAAAATCGAATATCATCGGTAATACCCCTGCTGTTTCCAAGCCTACATTTTAAATCAGAGGCTGTGATAACCACCGCATTCACTGGAAACTATTATTATTAGTTGTTGTTATTATTCTTCTGTTGAGTGGAGTGTGTTTCCACTTGTTAGTTATCAAGAACCATAAATTCCCCTGAATGACACGGTTATTTAGGGATTGAACTAAAAGTTATCAGCTTGCTCTTTCGTGGGTTTTGTTATTGTTTGGCTTCCTTTTTTCCTCCCTGGAAATAATGTCCTTATTACAATTGTTGAAAAGCTCTTGCATTTGCTTTGCCTTGCCTGTCCCACCCCCATCAAATTCATTGTGTTTTTTTGGTTTTTAAAGGCATTGCTTTTGTGAATTAAATTTATAGCCTGCCTATAAAATATCCATTGCCCTTACTGAGGGACATCATTTTTGAATTGTACAGTGATCCAATGTGTGCTTGCTTGATTACTGACCAGACACTGCCTGCTTTTGGCCATACTTCAGGTTTGGACTTACTCTTATTTAAAAATGTAAGCAGTCAGATCACTCTCAGATCACTCTGTCACTGCATCTAACTGTCTAGCTGAAGGGTTTTGATGAGTTTAGAGATGATTACACAGAAAACACGTTGGAGAAAAACAGATTAAATTTCAAAGCAATAGACCACACAAGAATGCAGTTTAATACTACACTAAGCCAGAGCAGGAGAAAAAGTGTCTTTTGACCTTTCCCTCCTGCTATAAATGAAGTCAGTTATTCCATATTCAAATGCAAAATAAAATGTCAAACATGTTAAATTTGTACTCTTGAAAAAGAAAAAGAAAAAGAAAAAGAAAAAGGACTGTTTGCTTTTGTCTCGACCTTCTAGTTCAGTGCTCGTTAAACCAGCTGAGAAATACTATTGGTCATGTTTTGCAGAAATTTATTGGCTTCGCTATTGTTTGTTTTTAGCACTAAAATGTGTTATGCTACAAAAAAAATGAGTCGATTTTCAGCTTATTGGCATAAAGTCTTCCAAAGATTGGGCTATTTCTAATAAAATTAGTACTGTTTTAAATTTATATTATTATGTCTGAATTTTCAGAGTCATATTTTAGTTTATACTCAGAAAATGTGCTAGAGAAAATTAGGAAAACACTTAATTTTAGTGGTGAATTCCTCAGGCCAGCGACTGGATACAAGGCAGAATGGTAGACTTCCGAGCCCTGGAGCAGGTACCCAATTTCCACAAGCCCTTCTGGGCAGAGGGCAGGATCTTCCACCTCGTTGGTCTTCTCTTCGGCTAAATGGGCTACAGTCATTTGAGACTCCCCAGCCAGAAACCTGGGTGTCTGTCTCCTCAATTATTTCCTCTTTTTCTGTCAGCCAATCAGCAGCCAGAACAATTCTCCTCCCACAAATCCATGCCCAGTCATTCTTCCAGCCTCACCATGTCTGCATCCCTCATCCATTATAACCTGGGACATTTCAAGACTGGTTACTCTCTCTCCTGTCTCCATCTCTCCCTATTCATACATGTATCTGAATCATCATTTTAGAATGAAAATGTGATGTGGTCACCTTGGTTATGATCATCAAATATCATCCCTGCAGTTACACAATAAAGTCCAAACTCCTTAGCACAGATTTGAAAATTGTTAACAGACTAGCTTCTGTCTATATATCCAGCCTAATCTCCCTGTCCGCCTCCTTTCTCTATTCTTCATGCTCTAAAGTCATGCCAAACTATTTGCAGTTCCCTGATTGAGACCTAATTTTTCCTCAGTCCCTTTCTTGCATGTGTGCTGTCCTTTCTGCCTAGAACATCCTCTTTCTTGCCTGTCTGGCACACTTCCATGCATTCTTCAGGACTCCCTCAGGAAAGTATTTTCTGAGCAGAGCTATGCAAGACTTTCTTGTTGCTGTTGTTAGTGGTGGTGGTGGTGATCCCAACATCCCAAGTACATCTCCTTTTTTTTTTTTTTATTTTTTTAAGCTCTTTTCACTATCTTGCAAATATCTCTGGTGTGCTTGTTCCCCCTACTAGATTATGAGCTCTCCAAAGTCTGGGAGTATGAACTTCTCATGCAACAAGCCTAGAGCATAGCAGATGTCAATTAATATGTATTGAATTTGTTAAGGATTGCTTATAAGGGTGATTGCTGGCTGCACCTCATGAATCTAATTCCAAAAATGTTTTATTTTTTAATGGTCCTAGCAACACATCATAAAAGTGAACATTCCAACATTTACAGTGACTGGTGGTACTGGCTAAATTTGGCTTATAAATATGTTTAGCATCACCCGCATAACAGTTTATTATTTCTATTATTAAAATATTGCATTATTATAATTATTACACTAAAATTGTGATTTTCACATTTCTACTTAAAAGCAAAAAGCTGGGACGCCTGGGTGGCTCAGCTGGTTAAGTGTCCAACTTTGGCTCGGGTCATGATCTCACGGTTTGTGCGTTCGAGCCCCAAGTGGGCTCTGTGCTGACAGCTCGGAGCCTGGAGCCTGCTTTGGATTCTGTGTCTCCTCTCTCTGCCCCTCCCCCACTCATGCTCTGTCTCACCGTGTCTCTCAAAAATAAATAAATTTAATAAAAAATATTAAAAAGAAAGAAAGAAAGCACACTAAGGAATCCTGGGCCTTATTTTCCTCACAACAAGCATCACTTGAAACTGTAACAGCTTTTCCCCTTATGCGGGACATGAGCTTCTCCACACTGCCTGCTTTACTCCCGCTCACCACCTGGCCCCTGCAGGCCTTTGCTGTTTGACCCTGATGTAGACCAATGTGATGGAGGGGACCTGCACAGTGGGGAGATGATTTGTGTAGAAGTAAGGACTTGTGAATCTTTTACATTTGCTTCTCAATTAGTAAATTCTGCAGCTTTATTCGAATCTACTGGTTTTGGCCATTCATATCTTAGTCTGTACAAATTTTAAAAATGGGTTGGATCAGTATGTGTCAAAGTATTAGAGATGTCCATCAAGGAAGAAGTGAGTGGGGAGAGCTACGGAAGGTTAGAAGGTTGCTTTTTATATCCTGGGCCACCGAATATTTGGTTGAAATATGGGCTCTGATACTAAATAAGAGTTAAAAAAAAAATGCACCAAATGAGATGGTATCTAAAGAACCTATCATATCAGTTCAAACCCTATTGCTATGATTTTTAATCACGGCCAAGGTAGACTAAAATTTATATCTTTTGTCTGTCTTCATTTGTTAACACAATGATTAGCCTACCTTTCATGAATAACCAACAATTTCTTTGTAGTGGTAGGTATCTCATGAAAACTCTACACAGTTCTAACTGCTCTTGACAGATGAGAAATTGGAGAGTGTCTCCTTTCATAACAAAGATTATGAATGTCACTCTGAGATGTTCATGTTAGAATAGAGTTTAGTCTTCCAAAAGGGACAGCGGCATAAAAAAATCACATTCCATAACTGTATTACATTCCTTCTCCATCACCTAAAGGACAGTGTAATACCAAGCTTTAATAATGCTCATTTGATTGACTCTGCCCAAACAGCCTTTTATCAGGCACAAGCTACTTCTCTATGATGGATGACTATGGTTTATGGTGCAGATCTCATTTGCAAACGGAGTTTGAAAATTCCCCTTCACTGGCAGAATTCTGATGAAGCCTGGACCATCACCACTGCACACTAAACTCATTAGAATAAAACGAAGGAACGAGTGGCTGAGGTTTATGGATGATTTGCTAATCTTGTTGTGTGAGAATAATACATTTAATTTTCCTTTGTGGGACCTGACCCATCTGGAACTTTTGTTTGCTATGACTTGCCAGATTCCCTTAGGTGCTTGGAGTACTTCCTTTTGTATCTTTAAGGTTAAAGAAGGGCAGTAATCAAATCAAACCCAGCTAGAAAATACCTTTATGGATTCAAATTTCCCAAAATGACAATGTCAGGCTGAAGAAGATGAAAATGCTAGTGTTTAAAAATTCAAGAGTAAGCCCTTTGAAGAGGGAAGACAAGGCAGAGGAATGTTCTAAGAGAAATAATTGTGTCTTGATTTTTTTGTTTGAATGGTGGTAGGATTTAAAACAATATATTCTAGACTGAAATTAAGGTAAAAATAAAATAAATAACAGCAGATCCTTAACAAAATTTCATAGACCTGGAAGAAAGAGCACCTTGAGAAACATGGAAGAATAAAACACAGATATTGTACTCTTCTTCATGCACAAATCAATACAAACGTTTCTCACTCCTAATATCTCAGCCACTCATCCTGTTTCTGTGGGCCTCGTGTTATTCTCATTCCTGATTCAGTATCATGCTATAAGGATTGCTGTTTCTTAAAATAAATGGTCTCAGACAAATGAACATCTCTCATGACTTTCCAGCTACTCTAGAAGTCAGTGATAAAAATCAGTGATTCCAAATTCTTGGTGATTTTCATAGGAAATTAATCATAGGAAGGTGTTATTGACTGTTTTCTTATGTCCACAGCCTCCAGGAAAACTTGAGAAAGATAAATGTGCCCACAGATTTGCCATTAAGTTCCTATCAAGTGATCCCCAGATGGCAGTATCAGTATCCGTGGTTTATAACAACAGAAGTCTATTGAAAAGTAGATTTCCATTGTACTATGAAATTACTTGTACCTTTATGGTTTGTGAATTTACACAGAGCACTTACAGAGGATGATTCTCCTTTAGCTTTCCTTCTTCTGTGCCCTCAATGAACTTCCTTGAAAGAAGAGCCTTGGCATAATTATAGTCAATTCTGATTGGTACAAATCTGCACATGAATCATCAGAAAATGACTGATTTCCCCATATAACAATGGTGCTTAAGACTCAGAAAGTGTGAAATGAAAAACTTAATGTTCTCCTAACAGTGCAATTTAGAATAATGTCAATACACCACATGCTATTTTTTTAAACCTTATGTTTAAAAAATAAAATAAAATCAAAATGGCGAGTTCCCATTGTGTGAGACATTTACTATGCAATATCACTCTCTTCCAACTCCTCTTTCAATTGTTGAGGGCACCGAGCAAAAGAAGCTGCACCATTAAATGTCAGCCCTATAATTCACACTCAATGGGCAGGCAAACAGCCCTTTTCACAAGCCTGAAATGAATGGATGTAGAAGCACTATAAATATCAAGCTCACTTATTAAAAACAAAAAGAAAAAAAAATGATAAAAAGAAAGAGAATCCCGGAGAATCTTACCTAGCTTCTAAGAACTGTCCTTGTGGATTCTCACCCTAAAGCAGGAGAGCATGAATGCACTCTCAAGAGAGATTTTTAAAGCGAGAGTGTGTATTAGTCTGAAGGAATGCTCTTGAAGATTCCATCCTCTGTAACTAGTGCTGATGAAAAGCAAGGAGATGGAAGAGATGTGATTCAAATTGGGGTCTACTGAGAATTCTGCTCTTAGCAGGACTGGCAACAAGCCACATAAAAGCAAAATCTGCTGGTTCTTAGTCGACCTTGTTTTGTCACATCCTTCTCTCCTAAATCTAGCCATGTTTACTCCTTAATCCATGAGTATGCCCCATCTAAACTGCAGGCTGCCTCTTCTTCCCTGGGAGAACATCTGTGTCCCAATTTCTTCTTTACACTTCCTCCTCATTTATTCATTCATTTATTTACTAAACAACTATTTATTTAATCTGCAAGTATTTACTGAGAACTCTGTTCGATTCTGTGGATACAGAGATGACAAAAATTCTTTTCTGCTGAATGGTCCTGATCCTAGGTCAGGTCCCTGAGAGGTCTGCTATTTAATAGGATGAAGTAATCTGTGTTAAAATTTCAGGAGAGTTTATTATCTTAAAATCTCAAAAAAACCCAACCCAACCTAGACTCTAAGTGCACCTGTTTCAAAATATTTTTTTTTAATGTTTATTTATTTTTGAGAGAGAGAGAGAGTGCGCGCGCATGAGCAGGAAATGGGGCAGAGAGAGACTGGGACATAGAATCCAAAGCAGGCTCGAGGCTCTGAGCTGTCAGCACAGCTCAAGCCCACAAGCTGTGAGATCCTGACCTGAGCTAAAGTCAGATGCTTAACTGACTGAGCCACCCAGGTGCCCCCTAAGTGTACCTTTTTAAAGGCACTCAGAGTCTTATCCCTGAAATTACTGATATGGGAATTCTGAACACAAAGGCAAGATTAGTACTGGCCCATGTGCCTTACCTAAAATAAGGCCATTTTTCATCTCTATATATATTTGAGCTAGAGGCAAGAAAACACTGGAGATTAGGGTATCAGTTCCTTGCCCAAAACTGAACTACCACACATGTGTTCCTATATTCTGGATGATATGTTTCTTCACTTTGAACTGGAGTTTTCTTATTTGTTTTAATGTTTATTTATTTATTTGTTAGAGAGAAAGAGAGAGGGACAGAGACAGAGCAGGGAAGGGTCAGAGAGAGAAGGAGAGAGATAATCTCAAGCAGGCTCCGCACCATCAGTGCAGAGCTCCAAGAGAGGCTCGAACTAACGAACCGTGGGATCATAACCTGAGCCGAAATCAAGAGTTGGATGCTTAACTGACTGAGCCACCCAGGTGCCCCTGAAGTTTTATTGATACATACCCTCCATCTATACTATTTAATCACTGTTATGAGACCGCTTCCTTTTTATCCTGTGATTACAACATTATACATACAGCACAGCTCTTAGAAAATATTCAAAGAGTGGTATGTTTACTTGTGTTTTTCCCTGTTGCACTTCCCTAACCAAACCTGGAAGAAAATGTATATTAATTTTTGATCTAATTTGCCTCTCCCATCTGGCTCTCACACTTTGTAGAAGCAATGAAGAGCTGAATAAATATGCAGAAAATTCATTATTCCTTTTACTGAAAAGGAGAGGAAAAGTGTTTAGCCACTGTTCACACCTCTTCAATTGATCTTTCCAAGTCCGCCTAGTGTCTGAAGGGTGGAAATTACAGGTCCCTTGGGTTCACTGCTGTTCAGTCAAGACCATAAGTAATTTACCTAAATGTACCCCCATAACCCATTTACTACATAATACATTTTATGGCATTTTAGTGGTAAACTATCTGCTAAGCTTAGAGGCAGCCAGTACCATATGATAATGAAATAGTGTTGCCACTTGGAAATCTGAAGTGCGAAGAAAATGCACAGCACCGCTTTATTATCGTAGCCTCATTGTATTTAGGTGTGAAGAATCTGCATTTTAATATACATCTCGATCTACATAGAACATTGGTTTTTAAAGAATTTCTTTGTTTATATCAGTGCCCAAACTTGTAAAATGAACTTTAAAAGGAACTTTTAAAAGGTTCCGTCATTTTCAGGGCACCTGGGTGGCTCAGTCGGTTAAGCGACCAACTTCTGCTCAGGTCATGATCTCAGGGTTTGTAAGTTCAAGCCCTGCATGGGGCTCCGTGTTGATGGCTCGGAGCCTGGAGCCTGCTTCGGATTCTGTGTCTCCCCTCCTCTCTCCCCCCCTTTTATTTATTTATAAATAAATAAATAAATAAAAGATTCCATTTTCATATAACTTTAAAACTTTTATACAGAGCAATTGGTGTATAGTGTTTTGAGCCATATGACTGAATCTTGCAGATTTTTCCAAAGGGAAGATAGTCTGTGAACTAAGTAGATTGTGTTAACGTGGAAAATTAATAAACTTCTACTTCATGGTTCCAGGTGGGCCATTAGAACTGAAACTATCTTTTTTACAACACTCTTAGTAGCCCAACATAACATCTGTTGTAATACCACATAGAGAAATAGTACTATAGGATTCTCTTGATTAAAGCTAAGAGACTAACCAGAGTGGCAGAAATCCACACAGCTCAATATCATTTTTGCATGTCACAAAGTTGCAACTACCCACCAACAACTCTGTGCATGTCAGAGTTGAGCCAGGGAAATTGTGTGTAGGCGGGCGTGGGAGTGGGGAAGCCAGCAGCAAAAGCTGGAGGAAACGGGAACCCTGGGATCTGTTCTCTGAAATTAGAAATGGCTAATTTCTAATTAGCCACAGTGGTCCTGTGGTCCTGTGGTACTACTACCACAGTGGTAACGACAGTGGCTCACTGATTGTCAGTGAGTCTATGTGTCACTACAGACTTCTCTATGTGTCACTATGTGTCACTATAGCCTTCACTTCTCTGTGCCACAGAGCCTTCATCTTTCCTCTGGCTCTTAATACTTGTGAAAAGCAGTGAGGGAGGGCCAGTCCGAGCTTAAAATCTGACATCTAAATACTCATTTAAAGATGACCAGTGCACCTGGGTGGCTCAGTCGGTTGAATGTTCAACTTTTGCTCAGGTCATGATCTTGTGGTTCGTGGGTTTGAGCGCTGCATTGGGCTCTGTCCTGACAGCTTAGAGCCTGGACCCTGCTTCGGATTCTGTCTGTCTGTCTGTCTCTCTCTCTCTCTCTCTCTCTCTCTCTGCCCCCACCACCAATAAACATTAAAAAAAAAAAGATGACCAGATGAAAATTCAAATACACGACCTCCTCAACTGAGTGAATTCTAGAGGAACTGTATTGTCTGCTAGCATGGAAGAGGGAAGGAAAAGAAGAGGTTCTGAATTTAAGCACTGCTCTTGAATACAGGTGGGCAGGCATTGCCCTTTGAGATGGTCTGGACCCAAGGGTGAAAATTTACCCAAGAAGAGATAATTAAGGATAAACATAAAGTAAAGCATGTAAACCATCTCCTGTGATAGGTCAACAAAAATACAATTTGAAAATAAATAACACTAATTCATTCTCTTCTTTCTTCTTGTAATAATAAAGTAACTCTACTTAGAGCAAGGGTTAGAAGCTCTGTGAAATCATACGTCAGAACGCGTGTCCGCCCCTTTAACTATCCAGGGGCTCATATTTAAACTGTTGCTCTGGGGAGGATGGTCTCTCTTCTGAGGCTGCCTCACAACCTTCTATTTCTTGCTCCATCTGTTCCAGCCTATTTCCAGCTGCTGTTAGAGGCAAGGCCATGGTAATTATCTCCTTAACACATAATTTATCTTGCTGTGACCATCTTTGGTCTGCCAGTGTGTTGAGAGCCCAGTGTGTTCTCTTTCCGCCACATGGCTAGGATCTGACCTGCGTTATCCAGCTCAGCCAGGGTCCACTATCTCTGCAGGCCTCTGCTCGGTCGAGTCTTGAAGGACCCTCCATCTCTCACTAAAATCCCTTCTCCCTTTGGCAATTTGACATCTCAAAGACGCCAGAACATTCACCTCCCTAACACTTAAAACTGGATCCCAAAGAAAAATCAGTGACACCGACTACATCAGGAATACCGACACAGTAGTGGTACGTGGTGAAAAGAACGTGAGTTTTCGTCTTTGTCAAGACAGGATTCCATTTCCAGTGATGAGAGGCCCCTCTCATCACTCAGGACCATCAGTTTCCTCATAAAATAGGAAATGTAATAATTACCTCAGAAGATCATTCTGAGGACTAAATGCAGTACTTCTTACTATGATGCAGATTCTGACCTGGGAGGTCCTCAGACTTCATTTGCAACAAGCTCCCACATGAGGCCAGTGTTGAGAACCATGGGAGGTACACTGAGGAGCAGGAATGAAGAGCAGTGTGTAGAAGACCTGACACAGTGTGACCTTTTGGTCCACTAGAGTCTAGGCGGATCCCTCGACTGCCATGTTCACTGCTAATGCCTGCCTCTGAAAGCACATTACCAGAACTATTGCTTTGAGTTAAGTAATAAATGTGGGAACAGGTTTTACAGAAAACACTATAAAAGATACCCGCACACTTTACTTGGAGATCTCCACTTGCCCTTTCCTTCTCCCTCCAGTACGGAAGAGCTACACAACATTCATGTTCAGGTATCGGGAAGACAGTCATTGTATTTTCTCTCCTTGGTGCCAGCCTCTCAGACCACATCCTAGTGAATCAGCGGTTGCATTAAAAACAAGATCTGAGTGGGGGCGCCTGGATGGCTCAGTCAGTTAAGCAACCAACTTCGGCTCAGGTCCTGATCTAGCATTTCAGGAGTCAGAGCCCTGCGTCGGGCTCTGTGCTGACAGCTTAGAGCCTGGAGCCTGCTTCGGATTCTGTCTCTCTCTCTCTCTCTCTCTGCCCCTCCCCTGCTCAGGCTCTCTCTCTCTCTCAAAAAATAAATAAACATTAAAAAATTTTTTAAAAATAAAAAAGATTCTCTCTCTCTCTCTCTCTCTCTCTCTCCTCTCTCCCTCTCTCCACTGCTTATGTGTACTCTCTCTCTCTCTAAAGAAAAAACATTTTTTTTAAGATAAAAAAAATAAGATCTGAGTTGATGGTATGATCTGTGTGGGCAAGACATCCCAGAGTTTCCAGAGAGCACTCTGGGCTGAATAGGAAGAGGAAGAAAAGAAATAAAATACTCTTGGAGAAGATAAGATGGTTGTCATGGGTTAGCTTAGCTTTGCTACGGCCTGCCTGGCCCTGCTGGCAGAAATGAGAGCATTTTATTGGAGGTAGGACCTTCGTGAGAACTTCCCCAGGCGGCTTCTCTCTCCCACACAGCTAGAGGATGGCACAGGGTGTAGGGAGAAGAATGATTACCCACGAGTCTACAGTGCAGCCTCCTGTCCCACCATGGGCAGCAAGAGTGATGCTCCTTTTAGCGAACATGCCCACAGAGGCCAGAACAAACCCAGCTGTGGAAATGGCAAGTATCAATCTCAAAGGCTGGCAGCAGTGCAGGTGGCCTGGGAGGGAAGGCCAGGAAGGTGGATTGCTCTCGCCGTTGTGATGAATGGGAAAGGCAGCTCAACTCTACACGAGTGTGTTGAGAAACCGGTCAGAGCTGGGTAGGCATCTGAGCCGTTCTGAACGGGGATGGAGCCGCAGAGATTAAACAGCATGAGCGCGTGTGGTCCCATCCTCCTGGGGCCAGACAAGGAGGAAACACTTGCAGCCAGGCAAAGCCAGACCCTGTGGCTCTGACTGCTCACACAGCCCGTGAGCAAGAAGGGTCAGAAACAGATAGAAAAATGCCATGTGGGGGGTGCACGGGCAGCTGCTGAAGGAAGACAGAGCTACTTAACACATTCTCTCTCTCTCTCTCTCTCTCTCTCATGCACACATGCACACACATACACACACACACACACTCACTCACTCACTCACTCACACTCACAAAGGTAAATTGGGCTGAGAGTTTCTCGGTGCAGAAAAGCAATCAGCATGGTATCAGGGAAAACTACTGAAGGAGAAATATTATAAATGGCAAAGGCCTGACAGGTTAGCCAGGCAAGAAGGTGAGCAGATTAGAGAGAGGAATGAAAAGGCACTGTTACTAATACTTCCCTCATGCGACCAGAATATGAGTACATACATAGTGAAAAAAGCTAACAACACCAAGCAGACAAATTCAAGTTTGGAAATAGTCTGAGATTATCACATCAGCTAGTCTTCACAAAGCACCACAATTCTCCAGGAAGAAGACCAAAAATACAAAACCGACTGCCACCTAGGAGGACAAACGTGTACATGCATAGATTTACTGGTATAAAGAACATGTGCTAAGGTTTGGGGGTAGACAGTGCTATCAAAGTCAGGGGAAGGAGACATTGCTGTAGAATCAAGGAGGCTCCCAGAGAGAAGCTAGCTCAGGGGGAGGTGTAGTGACTAGGTGTCCGATGCTTCAGGATTAAGAAAATAAGTGCATATCACTGAACATTTATACAGACTATTAGTGTTGGAAGTGACATACAGTAACCAAAAGTTTACAAGCCTCCCAAGATTCTTTTGCCTCTTTAAAGGGTTTCTGGGCAGAAAAAATTTTGAAATCTGTTGGGTTATGAACACTGTCACGTATACATACAAGTGCAAAGTGAAATGGAAAACCAATTTAATTATCCAAAATAGTTCATGGAGCATATCATCACTGTTTTATTGGTACATTTCCTCAAAAAGGGTTTTGTAGGGAGTTGAATTTTACAAGTAATTGTAGCAACCCAACATTTTATCTAAATCAGGTAGCTCAAGGTGGCATTTTGGACTGGATGATTCTTAGTTGTAGGCAGCTCACTGCACACTACAGGATATTTGGTGGCATCTCTGACCACTACTCACCAACTCCCAGAAGCATCCCCCAGTTGTGACACAAACTATCTCTAGACATTGCCAAAAGTATCCAGGGAGAGCAAAATTACTCCCATTTAAGAACCAGTAGTCTAAAGTCTGTGTGCTACACAGATAAATCCAATGGTCATAGTTGTGGAGAAATAAAGGATTTTATGCACTGATCAGAAGAAGATGGACTATATAACTACTTAATACCTTCTAAGGATTTTCTGAGATGATCGGATCCTAGAAGAAACTCTACTAGCGAATCATCAGGATGACTTTATAACACACATCTGATTAGTAGCCCCTGCCTGCTTTCAATTCACTTGTTTCCCTGGACCTACATGTGTGACTTTATTTTTTATTATTTTTATTTTTTTTTACCACCTTGGTCTTGTGTGATTGCCACACTCAGGTTCAGCTGTCATGGCCCATATCACAGGGAACAGGTGACAATACTTGAGTCTTAGCATATAGCCATTGTCAAAGGTTACCTCCTAAACTATGAAAGGATTCCATTTGATTTGTTGTCGTGAAATGAACAAAAGCAGGACTGATCAAGTATAAGAGTATTAATTATTGTTGATGACAAAATTGAAATAATCTCATTTAGAAAAAAGTTCAGAGTTAGAGGACAGATTAAATCAATCTCTTGATTCTTTAAAAGTATTCTACAATTTTTATAGCTTTGCTCTTTTATCAGCTACCAAAAAAATACATTCTTAATGTATTATAATTCATGCAGGATTCTCTGCATTTTTTTGTTGTGGTGGATAAGCAATTTTTTAAATGAAATTTGTTGTCAAATTGGTTTCCATACAACATCCAGTGCTCATCCCAACAGGTGCCCTCCTCAATGCCCATCACCCACTTTCCCCTCCCCCCCACCCCCCATCAACCCTCAGTTTATTCTCAGTATTTAAGAGTCTCCCATGGTTTGCCTCCTTCCCTCTCTGTAACTTTTTTTTCCCCTTCTCCTCCCCCCACTCTTCTGTTGAGTTTGTCAGGGCCCACATATGAGTGAAAACATATGGTATCTGTCTTTCTCTGCCTGACTTATTTCACTTAGCATAACACTCTCCAGTTCCATCCACGTTGCTGCAAATGGCCAGATTTCATTCTTTCTCATTGCCAAATAGTATTCCATTGTATATATAAACCACATCTTCTTTATCCATTTGTCAGTTGATGGACCTTTAGGTGCATAAGCAATTTTTAGGGCATCTAAGAAACAATTTATTTATACCCAACTGTTGTGCCCTGAAAGAGATGAAAAATTGGACTTGATATGCCACAAAGAGCAATGAATCAGGTCAAATTCAGTCACAGTTTCAACTGATCTCTGAGCTTCCATTACTTCATCTGTAAAATGGGGCTAATAATAGTTAAAATGTCCTTCTTACCCAAATGAGCTTCAAATGCATGGATGCACAGGAAATCAACACGAGTAGTGTATACATATAAAAAATTGATTTTATAGTCAAACATTATTCTGCAATTAAAACTTCCTTCCACCTAAGGGTCTTAATGAAGGCAAAAGAGTTTCATTAAATGATATTACTGAGTGCAACATAATTCTAACTAATAGATTTTGTATAAAACTTTCTAGATCTATATCTCTCAAATATCTGGTTAAATACATTTGGGGATATTAAAAATGAATAAAATCCTCATATCACCCATAAACTGCATTAACAATAATAGGCTCAATTGATTTTCTCAGCAGTAAAAGTTGAATTATAAATAAATAAACGAATAAATCCATGATTCACTTCAGATCCTTTTGTGTTTTTATTTATTTGCCTATGTTTCAGAAGAAACGCCTAAACTGCTGTTAGTGGCCAGATGTTAAGCAGCAGAGGGAAGCTGAAAGATGGACAGTCAGAGCAGGATTACACTCTGTCAATTCTCCACTCTCAAGTCTCCAGGGCGAGCAACATCTGGACCAGAGGAACCCACAGGTGCCCTCCGACCGCATTCCCGCACATTGCAGACTTTGAAACAAATCCACTCAGGGTACTTGATTTTGACTATGTAGCTTAAAAAAAATAGATTAATAGTATATTTAATCATAATGTAAATAAGTGATTATCAAGCATTAAACCTCTTTCAGAATTTGACTTGTTTTTATCCTCAGCCAATTCTCCTTGCAATAAAAAACCATTTATGCAAATGCAACATGAGGCAAAGGGGAGAGATAAAAAGCCGCCTAAGACCTTATGAATGACTGCATTCAGCCTGTCTGATATTATTTTTCTTTAGTGAAATTACATTACATATTGTCGAAAGAACCGCTCCCTTCCACTAATAGCATCAGAGAGGGCGTTTAGGCAAAAATTAGATGTGAGAAGCGGGAGGGACATTTCTTTATTTGGTTCCTCTTGACTATAAAAGGGACATAGTGTACATGGAATCGGAATGAGAGCGTACATCAAAGAAGCTAAAAATCTGCCACTGAGCCACAAATGTCCTCATACATCAAAAGAGACCCAAGTCAGCAGGATAAACCTCCAGCTTAGGTGGCTAGACCTGGGCCTGTCTGCTCCTGATCATGGGAGTGATGCATTATTAAAGAAACAACAAGACACATGCAGCACGCTGGAGATAAGCAGTGGTCAATGCAACCCAGGGATCTAACGACAGGGGCAACAAAAAGGAACAGTGATGTTTTCAAAGCTTGGACAACCAAAAAAAAAAAAAAAAAATGCTGTCAGGGAGAGAAGATAAAAGTGGTAAACCGTACAATGAGGGGTGTGCTAGAGATAAAATAGGAGAAAGAGGAATCAGCAGAGGCAGTTCTGACATTTCCAGCACTTTTCTGAAATGCACTTGGGTTTCAAAGATGTCAGAGTCTGAGGGATGATTTCTCTAGCGGAGCTCCAAGGGATCATGAAGCGAGACAGATGGAGGGACTGAAAGCCGTCTCCCCTTCAGCGAGAATGGGCAGCACAAGATGAATCAAATGGGGCTTGATATTTCTGTTACACGGAGCACACTGGTGAGATATTTCGTGGGTGGTGATTGTGAAGAAAGGCTAGTATCCGGGGAGAACCTTCTGGGCCCAAGAATTTAGGATGTGCGGTCAGGCTGAGCAGAGCCACGCCCTCTCACCATGCTCTCTGTGAGAGTGCTCAGCGACCATCTCAAATGGCCTTTGAACCAGGAACAGTCAAGCTTTGCCAAGTCTCTGAAACCACAAAATGGTATTTAGCTTCAAGATGAATTTTTTATCCTTTAAGAACACAAAATAAAACACAGTGGTTTTTTGTGTGTCTTTCTTTCTTTCTTTCTTTCTTTCTTTCTTTCTTTCTTTCTTTCTTTCTTTCTTCTTTCTTTTTTCTATAACACACCTAGCTCAGTCCCTGGCATTCTCAAGAAACATTAAAAACCAAACAAACATGTCAATATTGAATGGATATTGAAAAAGATAGGAACATAACCGCATGGCCCCAAAGAATGTTCATTCATTGTTCCAAGAAAAAGTGAATGTCGACTTTCTTTTAAGTTCTCTTCTTTCTTTCTTTTTGGTTTCCTCTCCTATGTATTTTTTTAAACCAATTTTTACCTTTAGGTATAGAGCAGCAGTTTACAAACTTTAGCAGGCATTAAAATCTTCTGGAGAACTTCTAAAAATGAAGCTTGCTGGGTCCTATGCCCAGCATGTCTGGTTTCAGATTCCCCAAGCATAACTTAATTAGATTTCTGATTCAGCAGGTTTGGCTTGGGGTCCTGGATTCAGCTTTTCTGACAAGTTTTCTGGTGCTGCAGGTCCCCACACCACCCTGAAAACCGCTAGCCTAGGGTATTAATGGCAAGTCAACATATCTTTCTAAAATGGACTTCAATATGTGGGCTGATTCCCTTCGTTTTAGGGGATGAACATAACTCACTTATTCTGATCACAGCACATGAATAAGGAATTTGCAAATTCTAAAAGGAGGGGGCATTAAAAGCTGTCCAAGAAGCTTTATAGAAAGTGCTCTGAAGTGTCCAATTGAAGCAGTGAAGCTCTCACCTACAGGCTGGCATGTTCTAAGTGGAAAGATTAATTTAGAGACAGTATTTTCTCTGTCACCAAATTCACTGTGTAACTTCTTTCAGCATTATTTTATTTCTTCCTGAACAACGGTGCTTATTTCTAACTGAAGATGCCCTATTGGAAATCGTGCAACTGGGAAGGTACACACATAGACTGGTTTATTCCAACAGGCTTTGTACATCCTCTTCACCAGCTGCTTTATGCATGTTAGAGATGAGAATTAATGAAGAGTCTCACTATCATCCTCCACAGACTCCCACCTCAAACCCAATGCATCCAACCACAGCCATCACCTACCAGGCTCACTCAGGGTCCCCAGCTATCTCTTCCCACAATCACCAGGCAAGAACCTAAGAGTCACATTTGACTCTTTTTCCCTTCCACAACTTGACATCACACGTCCAACTAGTCAAAGTATTTTTATTTTATTTTATTTTATTTTATTTTATTTTATTTTATTTTATTTTATTTTATTTTATTTATTTTTAAAGAATGCTATGGGCACACTTTTTTCCCCTCACCACTATTGCTTTAGTCCAAAAATATATCCCCATTCACAGGGACTATTTAGCTACCCCCTGATTAATTCCCCACCTTCAGTTTCTCTTTCTTCCATTTCCATTCACTCTGCTGCCAGCATTATGTTTCTAAGAGATGTATTCCTATTACTCTCATTCTTCAAAACCTCCCTAGGAATGTTGCTACCTAGGGAATGAAGTCAGGGCTTCTCCTGGGAGCTCAGGAAGCCCTTCACACTCAGCCTGGACCCAGCTCATCTCTTCAAGTACAACTTCTAGTCCCATGTATACAATTGACCTTTGAACAAGGTGGAAGTTAGGGGCACTGATCTCCCTCACAGTCAAAACCCCATGTATAACTTTTCACTCCCCTGAAACTTAACTACTAATAATTTACTGCTGACCAGAAGCCTTACCAATAATATAAATGGTTGACTAGCACATAATTTGTATGTTAGATGTATGATATACCATATTCTTACAACAAAGTAAGCTAGAGAAAAGGAAATACTAAGAAAATCAGAGGAAGTGAAAATACATTTATAGTACCACGCTGTATATATTTATTTTTAAAACTTCATATAAAAGTGGATGTCTGCTGCTCAAACCCATGTTTTTCAAGGGTCAACTATATTCTACATACATTTTATGCTCTGCACAGTTTGCACCCTTTCCTCTCCTCTAAACGTTCTTGCACACCTTGAGCACCTCTCAAATCCTATAAATCCTCCCATGCCCAGTTCAGAAGTCATTATTCCTTCATAGCCCCAATACCCTATTCACTTCTTGACTGGCTGAGCAAAATCTGCTTTTCTTTCTACTCCATAAGCTTCTTAAGAGCAGGAACCAAGTTTTAATTACTTTTGTATTCCCCAAAGTAATACATGTTGTAGCGTATCTACGACAGTTACTGGTAATAAACCAATGCTGCACTGAATTGGATAGAATGAAATCAACATTTGTTATAATGGGGCTCTGTCTGGATGAATGTTATTCTGATGGAATGACAGTATTCTCAAATTAGAGATTTAAAACCATAGCTACCTTGTGTTTTAGATTAGGCTTAGGTGATCAAAACAGATCAGAGAGGCCTTGTGTTTTTTCAGGCACACAAACAATAAATTCAAAGAGACCCATGGTAAAGTCATTTGATTATGTGGAAAGTGTTCACACCGCCCAATAAAGGAAGTTGAAAAATAAAAAAGACTTTGACAGTGAAATCTCATTACTATGCTCTTATCACTCTAATACCAAATTTTAAGAATGCTATGTTAGCATCCTAAAAAGCAGCAGCTATTTCTTAGAAAAATAAAAGGTTGATATTTAAATGGAACCAGCTTCTGGTTTACACATACCTCAGTGTGAATCCCAGTTTCGTTACTTACCAGTTGTGTGTTTTGAGAAATTTATTCAACCTGCCTCAGTTTAGTCGTGGCAAAATAGAGATAGTGATACCTACTACATAGGTTAATGACTGGGGTAAATGAGATAACGTAAGGGCTTAGTGCCATGCCTAGTACTTAACAGGAACTCAACTGATGAGCCTCAAATACAGTTTTGAGGACACAGGTGAAAATTAGTCACTCTTCGTGTTATATAAATATGCCTACATTTTGGAAAGGCATGGGGACATTCAGAGAAGACTAGGAGTTGGTGATGATGTCAGGAAGAAACTAAGAAGTATTCACCTATCTACATAATTTTCTCTTCTAAAACACGAAAGTTCAGTGGCGGCATTTCAAAGGCGGTCTACCGCCTACACTACGTTCATAGTATCTTTACAGCCACGGTGTTAACTCCCATTGTTCAATGTTATACTCTGCATCCCATAAGTGTTTCCAGGCGTTAAAAAAACATAGTTGGACTGATAACATACCTGACAATTGGAGAGCCAGAGCTTTTGTTAGTTTGTTTGGTGCTTTATTTCAGCAAAATAAAGATTTTTTTAATTATAATTAATTATCATGGTTTCCTCTGTCTCCCACAGGTTTTTACTCTGTAATAGTTTGGTAACAACTAGTACCAAGTTTATACTCTGCAATAGTTGGGTAACAATAAGGCTAATGATGACAATAATAATTTGCATCAGTAAATGGCTCAATTAAAAGCACATTTGATTAAATCCTCCATTACCCTCTAAAAACAGGTGTACAATTTATTTTTGTTAGGCTTCAATCCTCTATATTAAAACATAAATTTTCTCTGAGTCAAGTGCATGGGGCTTCAGCTCTGCCTCAGACCATTCTTTCCAAGTATGAAATAAACTTTGAATCTCCCTCCTAGTTACAATAAACACTTTTTTTTCCTGCTTAATGTACTATTTCACAAAAACAGAAGCTTATTTTTCTACTTTTCTTGCATTAACATTGCTAACACATTCTCTGAAATCTTCAAATAAAAGAATCAATGAATAGGGTTGTGGAAATGATTTGGATTAAACATAGTTTTGCTCACCAAACTGCTATTAAGCAGGTCAGTGATGGATACGCTCAGAGAAATAAATTAGAGAGCTGATAAATATGTGGGGAAGCAATGCTGTGGAAGCAGAACTAAGGGAAGAGGAAGGGGATGTAGAGAGAAAAGACAAAATAGAAATTCAAGTAGATTGTAAAGAGTGAGTGATAAGGGCAATAGTCTTCAAAAGCCAGGTCAAGAGGCATTAAGACAGAGGCAAAGAAGCCAAGACATTTGGGTCCTAGACCCAATGGATGAACTTGGGTGAACAAGAGCTGGTCTGGTGGAGTGTTTGCTTTTTGGTTCTAATATCAGCTGTGTGAGATAATATTTTCAGTGCTTTACAAGATGTAAGAGAGATAGCTTACATGTTCTCTGATTTCCAGGAGGAAGAAAGGACACTAAAGGATGAGAAGACAGAGAAAAACAGAGTAAAGGTAATGTGACGGAAGCAGGTGACCTATGGGAACTAATCGATAAGCACAAATATCCTTCCTTATAAGAAGAATCATGCCTAACAGTAGATGATAACTTAGAACAAGAGCGTATTTCTTTTCAATATCCTCTGGCTCAGCACAAAGCTGTGTCGAAGGGCTCAGACTCAGGTCCTCTACCAGGTAAACCCAACATTTTGTTTGATACAACTGACTTGAATCTGAATCCTGCCTTCCTTCTTTTCTTTCTTCCTGCTCCTTCCTCCATCACTTTCTCCCTCCCTTTTCTGTTTCCTTCCCCCACCCCTCCCTCCATGGCTCTTTCCCTTTCTCTTTCCTTCTTTTCTTTAAAAAAAATCGTTTAAAAAGTTCTCCAAAAATGAACAAAAAAAATGACCAGAGAGAAATTACCGTGGATAGAATATAAGGAAAGGATATATTGACCTTAAGGGGCATCAGTGGATCTGAGTTCTCATCATCAATCTGTCACAAGGCTGTATGACCTTAGACAAATCACTTCACCTCTCTAGGCTTTAGTTTCCTCTTAATTACAATGAGTGGGTGATATGAGATCATCTTTAATTTCTCTATAAATACACAGTGAAAGGGTTAAAAACTCAGATTCAGGAACTAGATTATGGTGCCAAATTCACTACTAATTTGTTTTATATGATCTTGAATACACTACAAAATTTTGGAACTTCAGTCTATCTAAAAATGTAAATAAAACCAACATCTACATCATAGGATTATTGTCAGGATTAGGTGAAAAAAATCATGTCAAGAATTTAGAATGTTGCCTGACACATAGTCAGGGCTCAATAAACCTTAATTATTACTTTTAACCATAATGGTATTTTTATGTGTGTTATGGTCGGAGATATTTCCTCATTTACAAATTTCTTTGAAAACAGGTAAATAATGTTATATTCCAAAAGCCATTTGAAAATATAACATAGCACAAGAACCAAGTTATTTGCAGATCTCTCACTATTCACGTGTTGGTAACTCAGATCTCTTAAAAAGCTAAATAAAACAGATCAACAAGAATTCTCTACTCAAAACTATTAGTGGATGTTAGATGTTATCAGGTCTATTAAACACATATTTGCCTCGTGGATTTTTTGTTGATGGTTGCAGGGGTGGTTATTGATTTGTTTGGAAAGCTGTTGACTTTCCTCTTGGGATTTATTTCTTGGAAAACACAGACTCTTTCTTGGTATAAATAAAATTGACCATGTTTTCTGTTCATCACTTCAGTCTAAATATGTTCTTTGTCCCCACTGGGCCCCTCTACCTTCATGTTCAAGTTCACAAAAGGGAAAGGAAGAGATTCTCAAAGATGTCAGCTGGGGCACAGCTTTAGCTCAAGCTGTCAAGTTGGAGTAAATAATATAGATAAAAAAGAAATCTTGGCAATAGGGCAAGCTTTAGTAAGGAGCTTGGCTACTACTTTCTTCTCTGTTCTTGCAGGAGAAATGAATGTGGTTTACATCATGGGCTGGAGAACAGAGCTTTTTACCAACACCATAGGGCATAAGTGGGGTAGTTGGGCTGGCACACTGCTCACAAGAAGCTGTTTCAAAGTACATTTTAAACTCAACTCTAATCCTAGATGATCTGTAAGATGAATCTGAGAAATAAGAATTGTTGAGTGCTTCTGTGTGAGTATGAAACAGAGTAACTCCACTGAGATAATAAGTGGCAGATCTTTAGTCCAATGGTTAGGGTAACATTTGATATCAGGAAGCAGGAAGGAACATGGCGATGGAGAACGCTAACCTTCACTAACTAAACTGTATGTTCATAGGCGATAAACATTTATTAAATTCTTCCAACAACCATGGTAGATAAGTATTATCCCTCTCACCCCCCGCTTTATATATGAGGACTTTAGGAACCATAAGCCCCAAATCACATAATTGCTGTCCTGTGGAGCTGCAAATCAAACTCAGTGTACCCACCTCCAAAGACTCCTCTCCTCTTTCTGGGATAACATTCTCAATGCATAAATGTATGTGCAATGGAAAATAGAACCCGCTAATGATTCATGATGTATTTGAGGCCAAAAGTTTTTGCATTATAGCACTAAACTTACAATCACTGCAGGCACCAACTGGAACTCTCTGCAATTCAAGCATTAGCTCTGACTTAGGAAAGGGGCCAATAAAATGCAGGGAGGCATGATCATCACGGTATTTAGAGCCCTGTAGCATTCAGAAATCCATCTGAAGATGATGGCAGAAGAAGCAGAAAAGAGGACCCCAGTTTAGCCATACCTGGCTGCCTATATTCATCAATACCTCATTGTGAGGGAACTGACAGGTAATATCAGAGCTACACATATTTTGCTAGTATATTATTTTGTAACCTAGTTTAAGCTAGTGGACTTTCTGATGCAGGAAAAATCTAGACTTACTAGCACTATCTAAGTGGTGGGAGGAAAAAGGGAGAAAAAAAAAAAGGAAAACAGGAAATAAGAGAAAATGGGAGATACGGGAGAAAAAAATAGAAATAAAAAACATGATACAATGGCGATGATCTTAGGTTTGATGTAAAGAAGGCAATCTTTCCACCTAGTGGTCTAGACTGAATCACATTTAGGTAATCCATGCTAGGGTTCCAATTTCCTAACCCATCTATTTTCCCATTATGAATTGAAATAAGTAACTTGGTAAGGGTTTTGAGCAACTTAAAAGTGAGACAGAGAAACTGAAGGGATCATGAAAAAAAAAGTCACATGCTGGTTTTGCAGCTTTTATTCTGGCTAGGACCTGCACCTCTGCCCCAGTCTATGCATGCCTTATATATATGCCTTGTATATATGCATGGCATATATAATGCAAAGAGCAGATGTCCTTCTTATAAAGTCATAGACACAATGTTATCTTATAAAGTCATAGACACAATGTTATCTTTGGCGTCTTAGAGCACAACTGACATCTAAGGAGTGACTAGGCCGGGTCATCATAAACCTTCTGCAAGACCACTGACTCCAAACACCTTCAGGCCAAGACATTCCCTGGCTTCAGGGAATGACTGACCTACACTTGTATCTTCAATACACTCAGCTTTCGCTTTCTGCTCCTGCACATTTGATTTCCATCCTGTGTGAAGCCTAGCACCCTCTTGGCTGCTGCTGTGGGACTCCCTCTCTGGGTCCTTGGACCAGCCTACCTGCATCACAAAGTACTGTGGCCATTTCTTGAATAGGATCTAGGCAGACCCTACAGCCTGCCTACAGTTGATATGATAGATTCGAAGCCGCCAGGCTCTGATTTGCCTCTATCATCAACATCAATCCATGGGGCTCAAAGCAGGTTAACCGTATCTTAATTCAGCAAACAGTGAGAGAAAAACCATGCCCAACTTCACTGTAAAGGTATGCTTTAAAATATACATTAAACATGGGGCTCCCGGGTGGCTCAGTCTGTTAAGTGTCCGACTTCGGCTCAGGTCATGATCATCAGTCAGTGAGTTCGGGTCCCGCATCGGGTTCTGTGCTGACAGCTGGGAGCCTAGAGCCTGCTTCAGATTCTGTGTCTCCCTCTCTCTCTGCTTCTCCCCCACTCACGCTCTGTCTCTCTCTGTCTCTCAAAGATGAATAAATGTTAAAAAAAAAATTTTAAATACACATTAAATATACCTAAAACAATTTGTGGCTTTTTCTGTTTGATATTTGTCTCTTCCTATCAACTTCCTAGAAACTCGTCCCTTCGCCTACAAACTTGATCCCTTAGGGGAGAAGGGATGAGGATTAGGAGTAATGTGAGACAGTATGGTTTAGTCGGGGGGGGGGGGGCGGGGAGCATTAACTTTAAAGTTAGAAAGATGTGGGTTCTGTCACTGCTGTGTTATAGCTCTGAGGTACAGGCAAATGCCCCAGCTCTAACCAACCCCCCCCCCACCTGACTCCCCACCAGCCCTGATTTTTCTGCCTTATTTGTAAACTAACACTAAATATTACCTAACCCAAAGGGTTAAGCAATATCATATATAGCACACTATCTGAAACACAGCGAGTGCTTAATAAATGGTAGCCTTTTATATAATACTTAGTAGTGAAGCCAATTTGTCTAGAATGGGCTCCAATGAAACTCAAATCCAATTAGAAAGTTAATAAAATTAGCAAACAAATTTGCATACACATAAAAGTTCACCAACATATATAAAAGAGCCCAGAATAAGAATCTACTGAACTCTCACCACCCACTGAGCCACATCTGGACCTTACAAGGGTGAATAAGAAACAAGTCCTGGAAGGTAAAGGGTCTCAGGGGGAAAAAAAAAAAAAAAAAACTCTTGCCATTCACAGCATTACCAGAGGGTTATTTTTAACCGGCAGCATATTACTCTCTTCAAAAAGTTATATCATTTTTAAAGATTAAAAAAGAAGGTCTCAATTTAAACATGTTCAAGGAATGTGTTTCAGTCCCAAAATACATTTGCTTTAACTTTCCTGCTGTGCATTATTTTTTTTTCCTTTCAAAAGCAGCTCTTACTCATCAATGCTATATACCATAACAGCTGAAAACAGATTTCAGAAGTTTGATTTGAAAACCATCCATGGCATATATGGATGAGCAGAAAGTAATTGTCTTCGTTTTTTTTATTTGTTTGTTTTTATGTATTTTTTTTTTAGCAGAATTTGTTCTCTCAGTCCCTCGGTCCATGACAGAATGATTTTTTTTTTTTTCTAATGGGAAATGAACATCATGAGGGAATGTGAAGCAGGAGGAGCCCTGCAGAATTGAACTCAGCCATTTCATCGTCTGCTGTCATATACTGGGGGGTTAAGGGTCTGTATACCATACGCACTTTTATACATATCTGTACCATTTACATATTTTCCAATAGGATAAATGAAGGGAGGGATCCATGCATCCTAAACAAGTTATAGGACCAACATGAACTTTCACTTTTTCTGACTCGGCATGTTAAAGAAATTAATGCCACTAAGAGACTCATTCCTTTGGCTCAACTCTATTATCTAACATACCTTCGAGGACTTTTAAGGTCCTGCTACCACCTGGGCAAGCCCTCGGAACAGTGGCTACGAAGCACTAGAAAACACACTAGACTGGAATTGGCTGTTGACGGACTTTTCTTATTCTTTTTTATATCGATTCACTTCATGTATCCATCTCAACCTTCTTCATACATTCCACTTTACAGGATACCCACATCACTCTAGTTATTAGCTAACCCCATGGCCTCTTTTTCTCTCTACCTGGCCCCTAGCTGTTCTCCTCCAGCTTCATGTAGCACTTGCCTGGATTGTGAGTCTGATAAGAACTTCTTTGTTGTCATCCTGAAATGAATGTGAGCAATCTTCTTAGGAATGTTCATTTCCAGTTGTACATCCTTCCTTACTCTGGGACTATCTTCAGTCTTTCCATCTTGCAGATGAAGTGTGAAGAAAAGGCCAGAGGAGAAGTGGTACAGCCACCACTCTGGGTCATACTCTGGATAGCCGAGCCAATAAAGAAGATGTGACAGTTCTCATGTGATTTTCAGGGGACCCAGATCCAACAACATGCATATGATGTCCATATCTCTGTATATGATATTATCACAAGGCTCAGAATTATTTCTGCATCTTTTGGAGAAAATATATTAGGAAATTGTTACCCATAATGATGTGAATTTTGTTCTCAGATTAGCCAATTAATCGCTTAGCAGGACTTTAAGAAGATGAAGTTAATTATTCTTCTTAAAGTTAAACTTTAAGAAGATGAAGTTAATTATTCTTCTTAAAGTTAAACTTTAAGAAGATGAAGTTAAATGAATATTCATTCATTTAGGAAGATGAAGTTAAATGAACTTCATTCATTCATGAAGTTAATTGTGTCTGTGTATTCATTCATTCACTCTTATTTTTTATTATTTTTTAAAACTTTTTAATGTTTATTTTTGAGAGAGAGAGACAGAGTGTGAGCGGGGGAGGGGCAGAGAGGGAGAGAGACACAGAATCCGAAGCAGGCTCCAGGCTCTGAGCTGCCAGCACAGAGCCTGATGTGGGGCTCGAACTCACGAACCACAAGATCATGACCTGAGCTGAAGGCAGATGCTTAACCGACTAAGCCACCCAGGCACCCATTCATTCACTCTTATTTTTTATTCATTACTTCCTTTTAACCTTACAAACAAAAACTTACACTGAAATAAAAAATGTATCATATATATTGATAAAGATTTCCCCATTTTTCTGTTTTCCAATGTTTTCTGTAACTAAAAAAAATTGTGATCATACAAATTTGTCAAAAGTTGATGTGGAGAAGATATTTCAGAAAGGTGTGAAACACTTGGCCCTATCATGGATGGCAGGGTCTCATGGTGGATACCACTGAGGCCTCGGGCACGCAGGGTTAGAGTAAGGGCATAACAAGGAGTATAGGGACCATCAGGCAAGTGAGAGCTGAAGAAAAAGGTCCCACAAGGTTGAATGAAAACTTTTACCACTCTGTTGATCTCCTTGTCCTGTTCTGGCAACCATAGGAGACCATCAATCCGGAGGATTAATCAAGAATGCTTCTCATGCCAGAACCATTCCGAACAGAACATTCGGTAAAGCCCCAAGCACCAAGACCAGCTGACTCTCTTTCTTCTGTCAAGGTGGGCTCCAAGAAAATACAAAGGTATACTCTGTGGCAAAAGGACACCAAACCTCAAGAGTAAGGCCAGAGGTTGGGGCAGGGATTACAACAAAGGGATTTTTGGCACCTGGACTCTGGGAACCTCACATACCACGCTCACATTTTAGGGAAGAATCACCCCATACATGTAGCTATGCATAGCTGTTGTCATTAGGAATATAACTTGACCTACAGTCGTCCATGCCTCATGGCAATAAGGGCAGCCAGCCACCGTCAGTCACCACCCATGTCCTATTTTGACTCTGTCTGGGAACTTCATGCAATTGACTCCATGGTTCCTGAGAGGAATGTCTGCTTTCTCCCCTCTCTCTCTCACAGGCTACCTGCTTCAGCATTTAAATTGAAAAGCTGTGGAAGCTCACAAGAACATGAAATTTATGATACAGAAACAGCACAGTTTCGATAACTATTGCGTTTCTTCCCTCATTTCACATCATAGCACTAATATTAGAGGTATCCATTGTACTCTAGAGTCACTATTCAATAGGATGAAAGTGCAACTTAGAAAGTGTAGCGACACCAAGGCCCTGAATTCACAGACTTCCAGGCCTACAAATCTGGAACACTGAACAGAAACTGATCTGAATCACAGTCTTTAATTGCTGACTTCTTTTCAATACTTTCACCAAGTTTATCCTGCCCATACCAGATTCCAACCCTCTCTCCCTCCTAATCCCAATCCTCTTCAAATCTAATTTTTATCCACTTTGTCTTGCCACTCTGAGCCTAACCTTTAGGGAATCCTTGATTTGCAGGTATAACCAAACCAAGATGAAATCTATATTCATGGAATATTAGTCCTGGGTATGGGGGGAAATTGCAAATATTGAGTACTTACTAAGAACTAGATGGTTTTCATGTTACATTTAATCCTTACAATAATCTTAGAAAATAGCCCTTCTCAGTCCCACTTTCCAAATGAGGAAATGGAGATGCATAATGGTTAACTTGTCAAAGGTTATATAATAGGAAATGGGTAGAGTATGAGTCAAACTTCAAAGTTCATGGCCTTTTCCATTAAGTCACAGTGACTCCTCCTGAAGGGTAGTCATTTTAACCTTTCTTCCCTTCCAAAAATGTTCTCACTTCTTCACTGAATAAAATTCTTCACATCTTTCCAAATGTGCTCTGACCTCTTCAGCTCAAATTAATCTTTATTTCTCCTGAATTCCTACTGAATTAATATCTGACCCAACCATTTCTCATGTAGTATTGCTGGCTTTGTCTGGATCATTGAATTTCATGTGTTCATTTCATCTGATGATGTGAACGAGAGATTGGAACTTTAGTATCCTCAACATTCCTACTGTGAAGCTGTCTACAATCCCATCCCAAGGTACACCAACCTGTGGCTGGGCATTTTTAACAAGCATCTTGGTATTCTGATGCAGGGGGACCAAGGACCATACTTCAAGAAATGTTCATCTAGACCCTAAGATTTTTAAGAATAAGGATAACGTGGCCTGCCTGGCAGTATATCCCTAAGAAGCCTGCACACCCTGTTGAGCACAGTCTGAGCACTCTGAACAGTGATATCACAGAGCTCAGCTTATCTGGAGACTGGGTTTCCTCAGTTGTGTGCCAGTTCTGGGCTTTGACCTATACTCTGTTCCTCTTGACTTCCACCTCTAGACCACATTCCCTAATCTATATGACCTCTTTACCTTGGTGCTTTGACTTAGCTTTCTGTCCTCATAACCCTGACCAAAGCCTGGGCCTGCCTCCAGCTTCAGTACCTTTGCTCCATTTGGAAATGCCCTCCCAGATAGTGGACCATAAGGTTCCTCTTGTTCTACTCAGCCCAACAAACCTTCCGCTCCCATTTAGTCCCTGAGAGAGGTGCCACCCAGCTTGCTCCAGCCTCAGAGACGTGACTTATACTAATATAATTATCTCCACTGTGCCTGCCTGTTGCAGATGATATGGTATTTACTGTTTCATTCATTTATTTCTGAGGTCCAATCACTTCCACTAGGTACAGATAGAAAGGAACTACATTCTCAGGAGACATTAGTGGTATTCTTGTATTTCTCAGGGAACTACTGGCAGATGAATTTAGGATTTTTCTCTTCTTCCTTAACTTTGCAGTACTACAACTGCCAACCTGTGTAATATTTAATAAATAAAAGAAAGAAAATAAACTTGGACAAGTGTGCTCAGCTTCTGACAAATTTTTTTTTTTGTTTGTTTTTTCAGAACTTTTAGATCGTGGACTAAAAACAGCATCTGACCTTTTGGTTTTGTTCATATTTCCTTAATCAATTTTCTAAGAGTCCTGTAAAACCTAGAAGGGAAGAACTAACAATAGAAGATGCATGTATGGTTGCTTCTTCCCCAGATGGGCTTTACCTCGCAAAGAACTGCCCCCACACTCCTAGTTGACTTCTGCTTTCCAGTGTGGCAGGACCAGTCTCCCTAATCACCAGCCTCCTATCTCTCCCTTTGTGCTCCCTCGGGCATATGCACTTACCAGTCTGCCTTGCACAAAGCTATCATTTACAAGACCATCCCTCCCCTCTAGATTACAAACTCCTTGAGGATCAAGTCCCTGCCACCTTCATCTTGGCATACCATGGATGTTGGCATGGTGTCTTGCTTATGGCACGTTCTCCATAATTGTGTGTCAAATGGAAATTAGCATTGGCTTCTTGTACTGTGCTTATCATTCCTCCCTTGGAACTCAGAATACATCACAGGAGATGGATGCTTTCCAGAGATTCTCACTACTTCTGAAATCAGAGGCACTGTGCCACACTAAATTCCAACTTCCTCAAGCCATCACATATTCTAATTGGTAACAGCCAGGCACCTTATGCTTTTTATGCCAGATGGGATGATATTTGACAAAATAAATGAAAAGGTTATGAAGGGTCCAGATGGCTTGTAATGGGGCTGTAAACAACCTGACATGTCCACAAAGGTATAAAAATATGTCATTTTTTAAAAACCTGTACAATGATGATGGAAAAACCTCAACAATTCTGGCAACATCAAACAAAGCATTCGGGGAAGCCCTTGTCAGTCTTCTAGCATATGTAGAATGTAGACTCACAGATTTTATTTCTCTCCCCACACTTCTGAAATTGCATTTGTAATTCACTGCTAGAACTAACGAAAAGACGAATTTCTTGGTGTATAATCCTCGGCAATCACAGAAACATGCCAACTAGTTTTCCCTGTCTCTTGCAGTCCAAGATTGTGTTAGAGAGAAGCATAAACCAATTAAATGTCAGGAGCAATTAACTTCTGCATTTTTCACGCAACACAGAATGAGAAAATTTTATAGTGCTCCTATAATTAAAGTTAATAAAAATGAATACAGAATTCCCCAAAGACCTATAAGTCATGCAGGTTCCTATGACCACAACATACAAATATCCTCTACCTTGTGAGACTCTCCTGGCTTCTCTGAAAAGATCATGGGGACTGGGTCTCTTGTTTTTTACAGCTACTTATGCAGTTAATCAACCACTTCATTCTCCTGCTAAGGACAACGAGAGGAGAGAGTCCTGCTGGTCTCGTAACAGTGGGGGGAGAGGGGGAGTGCTGGCCCACCTGCTCTGGCCATTTGAGAGCCAGAAAGGTAGAGAGAAATCTATGTCTACTCATAGCAAGTTAACGAGATGGGGAGTAAAAAGGACTAAGAGCCAATGAAAGTTGTGAATCAAGGAGAAGTCATATTAACATCTCATTCCAAACCCATTTCAAGACAGAGATAAGGATTTAAAATGAAAGATGGATTGTGTTGTCAGTATCTTTAAGTATCTAACAGACAAAATGTGTGTGAGAAACACAAATGGCTAGTTTTAAAAACAGTTTATTACGTATGTGTAATAACAAATCATTCTCTTTGAAAAGCGTCTTCCTACCAAACAGTATGTATGTCCATACAGAAGCAGCCAGTACTTTGAACATAATTATAATGGCAAAGGAATACTGTTCTAAAGAGAAAATGATACTGAAACTCTCAAACACTACTTTCAGATTCTCATGGAAACCAGATACTACAAAGGCTCAAGTATGCATATATTTTTTTTTCCTTTGAGTTAAATTAAGTAAACTTGCAAATGGACCTAAATAGACTAAATTTTCTAAGAATAATAAAAATACATGTTTGCTATATGTAAAATAACCAAAGCTATCAGAACAGAGGGTTAATGGAGAGTTACCAATAATTACCCAAACGCTACTACCAAGAAATAACTTCTATTACCATTTGATGAAAATAACCCCCTCTATACATATTTCCAATCAGAAGAGATGATAAATAGATGATAAATACCAAGAAATAAAAATAAATACCAAAGTCATTCTACAAATCAAACTATAATCATATTGTACATGCTATTTATATTAAGTAATGCCTTAATCATTTAGACATGGCTACAGAAAATATAGAAGATCCAGTTTGCATTGAAATAAGCACTGGCTCTTTTCTTTTTCTTTATAACATAAAGAGCCAGGCTAGAAATAACCTCTTAAAAGTTATGTGGTTGAGGTTTGCATATTTCTTACAGTTAAGATATTTAATAAACACTTCTGGGTTCTCTGTTCAATTCCTTTACTAATCATCTGGGTAATGTGAATATCCTATTTCACAGCAGAGTAATTAATAAAGGCAAAGATCTTTCAGGAGAAAAAAATAGACTTCTGAACAAACTCAACTTTTCTGCCAAGAGCTACTGAGGGTAACTGAGAGGATAAATGTCAAACACTACAATCTAGGTAAAGTCAATCTATTATGGGTTTTTTTCAAAAGTAAGCTTAATTATCTGTGCATAAATGCACTGTAACAATTCTATTCTATTTAGTTAAACCCAGATGAATCAGTTCTTCTAAAACTATTTGTGACAAGTCGTACTCCTGGACACACGGTTCCATAGAAAAAGGGACATGAAGTTATCACCTGTTAAATGCAAACAAACAAACAAACAAAAAAACACCCAAAAAACAAAGCAAAACAAACAAAAAACCACTCTGCTGAAGAAATACATGGCAAAGATTATGGAGAATAATTTCAGTCAACAAAGTCTATCAAAGGAGTGTGAAAAGTTTAGGGGTGAGGCAGAAAGCGAGATGCCATCTGAATGGGAAAGCTAGAAAATTTAAATTCAGAACCATGAAGTTAGAAGTCGGGAGTGAAAACCTTGAGGCACAGTGCTTAGTTCTGTTAAAATATGTAAAAATGAGATCATGATTTGCTTTTAATCCCTATAGCTGATATTGATTCTGAAACAAAATTAGCTTTTCGAAATTATCTTAGAAATTCAGCTTTTCATCAAATTTCAGTTATATATTTGTTAATAATACATCTGTATAAGTATGTATGTGTGTTTGTGTGTGTGTGTGTGTGTGTGTGTGTGTTTATATACAATATTAGATCTTTCTTGCATCTCACCCAAATTATTTCAGCATTTACTGTGGTATATTTTACTTAAAAAAATCTTCCTTCTATATTGTTTAATTTCTGTAGTCATGGAATATATCTTCTTCACCCTATATCCCCGAAGTAACAGGACGCAGTGCATATGATAGACATGTAACTGAACAGTTGTTAAATAAATTAGTATATAAATATACATACTTATATGAACACACAATCATAGAAATACTTAAGATGTATACAGTTTGGTATGCATAAGTGTAATTACACATACTTACACTTATTTAGGTGTATATAAGTGCCATAACAGTACCAGTGCCTAGGGTGCACAAAAGAGGAAGTACTTGAAAGAAGTCGTAGTATTTGAGTTGGATCTTGAAATATAAGTAAGACTTTAACAGATGGAAGTAGCAGGAGGTAATTCTAAGCTACCAGGACAAAAGCTGAGTGCATAACTACTCAGGGTCTGATACGGTTACAGAATAAGTATGCAATTGTTCATGGCTTATCAATAAGGTTGGGCAGGTAAGCCTGATGTTCTAAGCATTTTTCATCTATTAATCTATTTAGTTTCATGAGATCCCCATCAGTGTGATGGGCTGTTATTCCCATTTGACAAATGGAGACACGGGTGCCAGAAACTTGCCTGTGGGCATCTAACTAATATGTAGAAGAACCTGAATTCAAAACCCAACAGTCTGATGCTGGATCCATGATATTAACTACTTTGCTATTTATTATGAATCAATGAAAGAAGGAAAGCTCCCACACCTACTGAACAAAGCCAGAGACAACATCAGGCCAGCAGACAGACTCCACCTTGAATTAACTCTTATGTGAGAGAAAAGTGTCCAAATATCTGGGACATCTTCCCACTAACAAAAAAAAAACATCTTCCCAAACTAACCTAGTCAAGGTTCTACTCTTGAGTCCAGAGAGCACTGGTTTCCCCAGGTAAATGATAGTTTCACGACAACTTGCTTTCTTTTCACGCAGGGTCCAACATCTTCTATCTGTGTTAGAGCTGGACCAAGCTCTCTTCATCCAGAACCAACAACTCAAAAATAAAGAAGGGACAGCATTAAGGAGAACTTCTGAGAGGTGCCATGTTCTTTCACTATTTTGGTGCAGAGAGGCAACAATATTGAATGAAAGTATAAGGTTCCCTGAAGAGATCCATATATGGGAATTCCCTTAAAGAAAACCTTGTATGAAATCCTTGAACACTACCTGCAAATCGTAATAAATCTTCAAAGTCTTATGAAGGAAATTTAATGCTTAAAATACAGAAAAAATTATAAGTGAAGTGAGGGTGTGTGTGTAGTGGGGTGGGGGGGGGGAGTTTGATAGGGAGTGTCATACATAAATTCCAAAGGAAAATGGCTTCCTCTATGACTTACTTTACCCTTCTAGAAAATAGCCGAGAACCAGAAGTAATACAATCTAAATAGTTGCAGGTGCTTTAGTGAGAATTAAGACTGAGATGCTTTCTGAATGCTGAATTTTACTGTATTCTCTATCCAACTGAGCATTTACTCCATCATCCAGTGCTAAATTTTGAATTTCACTGTACTCAGTTTTCATATTACTTATATGCTTATGTTACTGCAGAACAATGTTCTGTTTTGTGTGTGTATTTTGATTGCCCCAACCAACTATCTAGTGTTGTGAGTTTCTTGCAGTCCAAGATGAATGAATATAATGTCTCAAAAGACGTACAGACTTGTGACTTGGATAGAGCTGGGTTTCCTCAGAGCTGTCCCACTCCTATTTGTGAGGCCTCAGGTAAGGTACTTTAAACCTTACTGAGCCTGTTTTCTTAGGCACAGAATGGGAATGATAGCAACTACCCTTCATGATGGCAATGTGGGAAAAAAGATTCAATTTTTAATACATTTTTTTCAAACAGACTTTAAAGTTAAGTTTTAGGGTGATAGCAGAATTGAGTGAAGGGTACAGAGATTTCCCATATATCTCCTGTTCCCATTCATGCATTGCCTCCCCCGTTACCAAAATCCCCCACCAGAGTGGTACATTTGTAACAACTGATGAACTTAAAACACATCATTGTCCCCCAAAGTCCATAATTTACTTTAGAGTTCATTCTTAGTGTTATGGATTCTATGAGTTTGAACAAATGTATAATGATATGTATCTACTATTATAATATCATACAGAATGGCTTCATGACCCTAAAAATCTTCTGTGTTCTACCTATTCATCCCTCTTCCCAACTCCTATCTCCTGACAACCACTGATCTTTTAAAGTCTCCATTGTTTTGCCATTTCCAGAATTTCACATAGCTGGCAACATACAGTGTATAACTGTTCAAATTGTCTTCTCTCACTTAGTAAAGTGCATTTAAGTTTCTTCCATGTCTTTTCATGGTCGATATCCCATTTATTTCTGTGCTGAATAATATTCTGTTGTCTGGATGAGCCAGATTATTTACCCATTCATCTGCTAAAGGTCACCTTGGTCTTCCAGGGTTCAGCAATTAACACATTTGGGGGGACAGGGGAAAAGATTTTGAAAGGAGTAGCTTTCAGGTTTTCTGCCATCCTCATGACATTAAAGGGCAACAATGTAGCAAAACAGAGTGAGCCTTCTGAGCAACTAAAACGTCTTGATAATGCTTCTATAATCTGTTGAAATTATCTCTAGTCACCTAATACTAACATAGGGTACCCTTAAAAAAGCAACAGTGTCTAGAGATTTAGCTTCTACTTTTGAGCCTTTGAATCACCTTAGCTCCTTTAAGGAATTTCTCTACCTTTCATTTTCTCCAACTGTAAAATAAGGAGAATGATGCCTGACCTTCCATCGTCAAAATGTCTTACAGATGATCATTAATAATGTTAATAACTACGCACTTCTGAATTGTTTGTTAGCCTTTTTGTATACATTATAGTACTGTACTTTCATATTAACACTGCAAAGAAGGCTGTCTGTCTAGTAACTACTAGTCAAAAGACTGAAAAATATCTCATGAATTAGATTCTTCTTTGTTCCCACATCCCACTGTTCAATCTCTAATGGATTTCTAAAGGTCACTCAACAGGCAAGAGGCATCATTGGGACGTGGACCCAGGCCACTGGCTCTAAATCCAAAGTGCTTTCAACCATGGCAGGTGGCCTTTCAAAGGGGAATAATAAATGCGGAAGTGTTAAATTGAAGCCCATGAAACCCCAGTTTTGTAAGAAGAAAACAGTTGAATATTAGCAATTTCATATGATTCAACTTGATACTTCACAAATGTATCAAGGTTTATACATATACAAACTATTGTGCCAGACTGTGGCTGATTAGCATCATCTCCAGACCACTCTTAAATGGAATCAGTTGCCTTTGAATAGCATCTCCACTTACAATTACATGCACCATATTGTTACTTGCCAGCATGTGCATTTGCTCTTATGTAGTTATATTCTATATCTGAGTCAGGTGCAATGCAAATAAAATACACAATATATTCCAACAGCATGGGAAATGTGCAAACTGCTGTTGTAAGCAGACAGCTTTTTTCTGGCACTCTTTCCTGAAATGAAGAACCAAAACATTCCTCTCTGTAACAAGAAGTACTTTGTGCCAAAGACTCAGAATTGTCTTTGGAGACGTATTTCAAGACATTCCTTTGACCTTAATGGACAAAGGTGGGCTGCTTTTAGATCTATCACATAAGGATGACATGGGCCTTATATTTTAACCTAATAAAAACAAATACCAGTCCCCAAACTCTCCAAAATAATTTTCTCTTTCCTTTAAAGAAAACTTGTAAGCTTCAAATGAAAAGATTCTTTACAAAATCTTTTACAAGTCCATTACAAAATGCACAATTATTTGTGGATGAAGGGAAATACAATACTTGATAAAAGGATCAGTTAGGCTGAGGAATGCTTAGGGCATGAAGTTAAATTTTTGCAAGGACCATATGAAATAGTAAATCCAGAATTCTCTGGAAGCTCTAGATGCCTGATGCTTCAGAGGAAATATTAAGTAACAAACTACACATCCAAACAACATCAATGTGCAGTCAACTTTTTCATCTGAACTGAGTGTCTGAGAACCTGGGGTATAATTATATACAGATTAATTTGCAAGCCCCAGTTGTTTTACGGTCCATATCAGAAATTCTCATTTCCAATGGGGGCTCATAAAAATGTATCTCATAGTTCTAAGATAGAATTCAAAATTTATAATTTCAGTTCATAATTCATGCATTGTGAATTCTGCATTTGTGGTTATAGATGCTCCCTATAAAAATTCAATGAAAAATTTCTCTTTAAAAGATTTCCCCCCAAGAAAAAATAAGAAAGAAAATTAAAATCTATTCTAACAACTTTTCTATATAAATAACTGACATTGAATCTAATATTATTTCAGATGTAAAAAAATATATACTCTCTGAATATTTGATATTCACACCAAGTAAACTATATGCATAATATATTTGTATATTACTTACAAAATTCTATATGGTATGTGGTTAGGTGATTTATAATACATATTAAGTGGCTTATGTACTTTTCACAAGTTTATTAGATGAACAATATATTTAGTAAGACAGAACACTTATTAACATTTATTCCTCAAAGAAACAGCAAAGATTTATAAGTGGATACAAAGTTTGCCTAAATGAGTCCTTTAGATTTAAAAATCCCTTTAATTTATCTCATTGCTTTCCCAATATGGACTCCACAGAAATGTAGGCCATAAGTGAACTTGACTCAAAAGATATGGAAAGCTGTACACAGAATACACTGCTAGATTAGAAACAAAGAACTTTCTTTTCTCTAAATGTTTGACTTTGGAGAAAATTTTTAAACGTCTGCTTTCAAACATAACCATTCATTCATTCATTTATTCATTCATGCATTTCTTTAATAAGCCACATCTTGAACATGTATAGACAGATGGAAGAAGATGGGAGAATGCCAGAAGAAAAGCAGTTTCTGTCCCAAAGAGTTATTCTTTTTCTCATTCTAATTGAAAGAGAATGTAAAACACTGAAATAATTAAAGAACGCTTTTGTTTTAATAAGATCTTATAAATAAGGGCATGAATGTTACTTAGAAAATAAACATCAAGGAAGTAACTGGAGTATGACCAGTCTTTTGGTATATTTTGACTTGGGTCTTGAAGACAAAGATCTCTTTTTTACTTGGACAACTAATAATATACTTGATGTGCATTTATCTCTTAGCATATTCACATTCTCCACATCACTCCCATTCTTTATTTTACTATGTTTCTAGTAAAACTATGCCATATTTAGCTCAGGAAAGCTCTTCATTTTCAAAGTCAAGGTGTAAAGCTTCTTTTAACTCTTGTCCTTAAACAACACTGGCTGCAGGAGAGAATCAAGATAAATCCTTCTCAAAGTCTGGGAATTTAAATAACAGCAATAATGCAGCAAAAATAATTGGTTGCTACTAATCAACCGCTGGCTGTAGGAGTAGCAATTGTATTACCAAATGTTCTTAAAGGAAAAAAAAAACAACTGAGGAGAGTGATACTTGATCAAGCTTACCCATCTACTAGAAGAAATCAGGAAAAAATAGAACATGGATTTTTTTTTCACGACTGAGGTGATTCTCAATGAAGGTATCCATCTAAAAATAAGAAAACCTGGCATAGAATGTAAACACACACAGACTCACATAACACGTTCATTAAATGAACCTTATTATTTATTAATAATCATTGTTTCAGCCTGTTCTAAAATCTCAGTCTACACAGGTGGATTTCTAACACCTGGCCACTATCATAAATGGTCTCAAGGAACTTTAGGGAATGAAACTCTAGGGTGATCCCCAAACAGTAAAAAAATTTTGCTGTTGTTGTTTTGTTTTAATTTTACAAGACCCTATATGATGTTCATAAACATACAAGTTGTAAAGGAAACAGAGTAAAAAGTGACAGGATTACCTAGCACTTTTATCATGTTTGAATATTCATTTCCACCAGAAGGACATAGTACAGAGGTACATTCCAAACTATGTAAGAATCTGTAGACCATCAGCCATGGTCCAAAGTAAGTAATAATGCCGTCACAAGTTTAGAAGGAAATTCTGACAACTCTGATCTTGACTGCAGACTGTAAAACAGAAATTTATCCATTTTTACAAAGGATAAGGGACAGTCAACTATTTTTCCCCTTATCTTTGCATTATGGTGAGAGCAACAGAATGACAGGTTTTCTGTAGATGCTTTAGGAATGATTCTTTCCTTTCTCAATGCCTAATTACAGTTATGCAAATACCATCTCAAAATTTTTAGCATTACAGAAAAATGTCCACTCTCCAGGCAGAGAGAGGGATACAATCAACATAACCACTTATGCTCTTAAGTTATCTTTCAGGTTGAATGTCAGATGCTTCCTACCTGTGAGGATGACTGTTCTTTATAGTACTAATCCATCCTCTTCAACAAAAGCGTAATATGCCTGACGTATGAAATGATGAGTTGCCTAATGATGTCTGTGCATTTTCAATTTATTAAACTCTACATTATGAACATTATGCCATCCTTAATACATGAAAAATTATGTCTTTAGATTGCAAAGGAATAATGAACTGACACCATATTTTTGCCTGCTCAGTCCATGCATCACTGAACTTCTGTCTTCAAGGACCCCAGCTTCTACCCGTGAAAGGCAGAGAGAACCTCCTGTCTACCCAGAGGACCTGCCCTGTTGGAAAATACTTCTGTTGTTCCAGAAAATAACAATTTGGAGCCTGTAAAAAAAACAGTGTAAATCACAGTGAGGGTCAATGCTTACTAATTGCCTGTGACTATAGCTCCACATAGTATCTACTGACACAGAGAATTCCAAATAATGCCTCATCTCTCAGTGCACAGCACAGTAATCAAATATACATTAAAGGAGGCCTGCTTTTAAGACCACAAGGGTTGGCATCAAGTGCTGCCGAGGAGGCTCTTCTCAAGTGTGAACTATGTTATTGAATTAGCAGCAAATACATTATTTAGGGAAGGGTTATGCTTTGAACATCAGAAAAAACACAAAGGCATTGCTCCCTCCCTCCCTCCTTGGTCTTTCCTGAAGAATTTTCTGTTTCATTTGCTTCTCATCAGTTTTCCATAGAGTCTACAAAACAATTATAAGGAGTGGGGGGGGGGGGAGGGGGTAATAAGGAGAATCAGGGAGAATAAATAGCATTTTTCTATTATGTTCTCTCCTCTTGAAAACGTGTCCCACGTGTTGATCAATGGCTCTTTAGGAGAGATTTTAAAATACATTCTAACCATGAATTAGAAGACAACTGTGATGATTACCAGCTTTTTACAATATAATTCTAGACCTTCAAGTCTCATTCTCCTGAATCTAATTTCTAATTCCTAGGCTATAGGTCAACTCTTCCTTTTACGTATGCTACACCCCAAACTTAGAGCAGTGTCCAAAGTGATGGCCAAATATGATCATTCATGTCTGTTTCCTTCACCAAACCTTTCCATTTGATGATATGGTCCTTTGTCACCCCTCCACAGAGGAAACCATACATCAGCAGCTCAGCCTATAACTCAGAAACTGAGCTTCTGTGTTTGCTTCAGGCAGACTTGGACACTGGCTATACTGTTTTAAGCATAATCCTATAGGATGATAATTAATTAGTGCTTCTTTCAACTACTTTGAAGACAAAAGGCACTGTGTGAGCATTCAGGATTAACATTCATTAGTATTCCTCTTCCTACCGGCAACCCAAGTTTTCTGTGCTTTCCCTATCATCACTAAATTCTGTCTTACAAACTCTTTACAAATATTAACTAATGAGTGGTGATTCTAGCCCAAATGTACAGAATATGAAGGAGTGCTAAAGAAAGAAGATGGGGATATTAGTCTTATTAGTTACACATTTGAAAATTTAAATTATAACAGGAAAAAAAATCAGCTTATTTTGTAAAAGAGAGAAAGAAGTAAAAATAAAACTTTTTAGTAGGAAGATTGAGGACTAGAGTCAACTCTTAAAAGAGGGGGTGGAATAAAAATCCCACGAAATTTTCAAGTCACAGCTTGAGGTGTACTTCTTCGGGGTACTTAAAAGATAGAGAAAATAGAAAAGAAGACAAAGAGAACAAATACAATGGATAAAATCAATTGGTAGAATGGACTTCAGGGACTTGAAAATGGTCCACAGAGGTCCACATCTCCACATCACTCACTCAAATGCATTCTTGCCTATAGAATGCAATAGTCTGATCACCCAGAACAAACAAGGCCAGATGCACAGTTCCAAATCTGCTTACATTGTTCAGAGGGTGAGTTACCTCCCTTTCCTACCTCCACAGTATACTCTGCCATAATATCAGGTAGTTAGTTTCAGGTAGTATGGAAGAACAAATCCCCACAGCTAAAAGGATTTCCAGCCAGACACTCCCATGTGTCCTGAACTGTACACACAACCCTTTGACAAGTCATACCCTTGCCTACTGGGAGACAAATGCAGGCCAACCATTTTAAGTCAAATTTCACGTCCTATAATTATTGCGCTATAATTACTATGTTAGGATTTCCTTCATGAAAATATATTTCATTCTAGAAAAGTCACAAAAGTGATGAGTTAAACAACTGAAAAGGAAACACAATTTTATTCTTTTATAGAATAGGCAAAATAATTTATGACAGAAAAGCTATGTTATAAATATTCCCTTTTGGAAACTCTTCAGCATGGGCCACTTTTGCTAAGCCTTCTTAAAATTGAATGTAATGAAGTTTTAATTGAAGAAACCTTGTTCTTTTCCTGGTAAATCTCACTCTTGAAAGAATAGACATAATTCACTACTCTAGGACTTAGAGCAGCATTCAAAATGAGATCCTCAAATTTATCATTGCTCAGTCTATATGCATGAATGTACCTGAGAAAAATCTTTCAAAGACAAAATGCAGACAAAGGGCTCATTTTTACTTTTTGTTCTAATGGTAGCTGTAGGCTGAATTAGTGAATTCAGTCAGTAATTCTCAGAAATGTTTAAGTCAAAGCTTAATGTGGACTTTTTTAGGGCATTTGAACGGCTTGTCCATGTTGCCAGTTAACTTGATGAAGGTCAGCTTCGTTCAGCCATTAAGTGATCATAATGTGAAATTTTGTTTCATCTTTATTCTGGGGTTTGTAAAAGCAAGGCGTCCCAGGTAAGGATGCAGTTAGTTGGATGCTATAAATGCTTACTTAGTAAATGTGGGGTAATGGGGAAGTTTTGATTGTGCCAGACTGTACACCATGCACATTCAGACAGCAATCATGACATGAATGTGGTCAGAGTTATACTCTGTGGGAAGGTGTATCGATGACATTCTGCTTAACTGGCCACCAGAATTTATCTGCTTTTGAGCAACATGCATTTAGTCTGACCAATAAATTTATGATACATTATTATTTTTTGACTGATCAGATTCTATTTTTCCCTAAAATATAACTTTGTTTACCAGGAATTTTACTTAGGAAATTTTAATATATTAGAGAAGTCATGCACATTTTCTTAGTATCTGCCATCATTATTGACTTCAAGATGACTGTTTTTACTACAACACAGTTCTATGTTTTGTATTTCCTGCTACCCTTATGAATCAGAACCAGGATTGATGTTACTTGTACTACAGTCAGGCTGAAAACTGACAAAACAAAAGCAGAAATATTTGGCTTTGAAATTAATTCCACATGTTTTGGTTGAGCTCTAAACTACTACCAATGAGGTATGTCACTTTTAAATATATTTCCATCACAACATGAAAACATGATCAGAAGAAAGTCCACAGCACGGTATTTGTCACAATTATACTTATTTATTACCTATTTATTTGTCCTACAATTATTCACTGATTTATTGCTTTCAGGTAAGATGTTCATTCATTCATTTAATGAATAAATTTAATAATAAGTGCATTAATTCCACAAACATATAGTGGGTCAACCAACCTTGAGGAACTTACACTCTAATGAACATTAATGGACATGGAAATAATTGCCTTATAGTGAAAAATAAACACTGTAATTAATACAACCATATAAAGTGATCATGACAATACAGGAAAGTGAGAACAAATATCTCTGTTTCTAGAAGTTTTCAGAAGCTTCTCAGAGGGTCTGAGATGTGATGTGGGACTTGAAGATGAAGCAGAGATTCTTTAGGCAAGAAGAGCCAGGTGTGATTCTCAAACAACCTAATGCTTTAGGAATTATGATCCAGCAACACTGGATCATGTGGGATGGGATATGATGAAGAAATAGGGAAAGGTCTGTGTCCCCCTCTCTCTCTGTCCCTCCCCCACTCGTGCTCTGTCTCTTTCTCTCAAAAAATGAATAAACATTTAAAAAATTTTTTTAAATTATGTTGTGTTTCACGATGACAGGCCTGCCACTCCCACTCTCCCAACAGAAAATTGTACAAATATGTTTACATAAAAAAAGGCATGCTTTATATGGATATGAAGATAATAAATAAGCATTCAATACCTATTGTTTATAAAACAATGTGTAAGCTCAGTGGAAAAACAAAGACTTATATAGATTCTACTTATATCATTCCTAAGTGATGTATTTTTGTGAATGAAAGTTGTTTTATGGTGTGTGTGTGTGTGTGTGTGTGTGTGTGTGTGAGTGAACACAGCTTGCCTGTTCTACTAGATCATTAATTCTTGAAGAGTCTGAATATAAGACCATGTATTCTGCTTCTTTGTATTCTTCCAGCATCAATTGTTATGCCTTACACAAAGTAGATGGTGAATAATTATGTACTTAAAGAAGAGATGAATAAGTTTGCAATCTAATTGAGGAGATCTTGTTTATGCATATAAAAAGTTAAAGAACAACACACAGGAGGTCACATAGCAGAATGTAATGGAGTGCCAAGTGAATGATGGAGGTAGTAAGATCTAAGAATTCATGATGGAAAAAAATACTTAGGAGAGAGAAGTGAACTTTGCCTTGAAGAATGAATCAACTTTTGAAACAAGAGAAAAGATCAGTTGAAGTAGCTCTAGGATGTCTGGAAGAAAACTTCCAAATACCAGACTCATTTAATATAACAAAAACTTTGGTAAGAGAATGTGGGTTATGGGGGTCAGGGTTGTGAAATCCACCACCTACCAAACTAGAGGAATCAATTAGCTTTGTTGTCTCCTATCACCAATGTATGTACTTGCAAAGCTAACAAACTACTTTACATTCAGTGCTGTTGCTAAGAAAACCAGATGAGGAGCTGTTTATGAAGCCTTGTAGCCCGTCCTGTTATTGAAAAGCAAACAAATCAAACACCCCAATCAAAACACATGGCAGTTTTATCCATTCTTTTCATAATAAGTACCCCCCCACACACACACAGTTTTAGAGGAGAAAGCAGTTTCAGCCTAATCAGACATATCCAGAGCTACCTAGAATTAACAGTTTGTAACGAAGCAAATAGAGATGGGGTGACTTAATTGGAACAAAAATTTTATACAAATGTAAAGGTGGAGAGCTAGTCAATACCACTGGCAAGATTTCACAGCAATACATCCTGCTATCCTGTCAGCCACCGTGTGCAAAGGCCTGATGAATCAGATACACAGCTATAGCAACTGTGGGCAGCATTAGCAACAGCCAAAGTCAGATTCCCAAAGAAATTAATATATGTCTGGGTAGACCTCTAATAGCAATTCTTCATCACATGAAGTAAAAATCAAAAAAGAAAAGGCCAACGGAAAAATGGATATGCTGCCTTCACAGGTGAAGGATCCCTATGAGCCAAAGTCATTAATGCATATAATAGCGATGAATTTACATTCCTTCACCCAGGCTAGAACTGGTTATGTAGTCAGCAAATGTTTACCAGGTACTTTGTATGTGCAAGGATCTGTGTTCTAAGGAAGAATTCACCTGCAGATGAATAAATGGAATCTGCCATGTGGACAGTACAGGTAGCTGCCATAAGCCAATGATTCTCAGAGTGTAACCTTCTAGCAGAGCAGCATTGAAGCCCCTGGGAACTTAGAGATGCAAATTCTCAGGGCCACACCCCCAGGCCAACTAAATCAGAAACTCTGGGAGTAGGGCCCAGGAATCTCCCAGTGATTCTGATGCAAGATGAAGTTTGAGAATCACTGCTATAAGCATTTAGGGAAAAAAGAACAGGTCTTTTCAGATCATGGGACCCCTTGTGATCAGCACCACTTACTGACAGGTGGCTATAACTAGCAAAGTGCTGCATTCTTTTCTCTAAAAGAAAATGCATTTCTAAACATTTTATTTATTAATTTGTCCAGTCTGACAAATAACTATTGAGCACCCACCACATGATTGGTATCGTCCTGGGCATCAGCTAAGAAAAAAAATTAACAAAACACAGCTCCCTCTCTGAGGATTACAAAGTCTAGTGGGAGAATAGTCTTCTGGCTCTGCATGCCAGGCATTTGCTTAATATGTTTTTAGTTACTGTTCATTAAATCGAGATGACCCATCAGATACAAAACAACTGCTTGGTTCAACTTATTGATTTTAAATGAAAATTCACCAGTGTTTGCCATTCATTGCAATATAATGCACTATTCTGTTTTATTGAAACTTTTCTATAATGAAATAAAAATGCAACTGCTCTGTTGATTAAATATTCATCCCAGTGGGAGTTGTAAGAGCTACAGGAATTAATATTGAACCACAGAGCTTTTTCCTAACAAGGGATGAGAAGCTCAGGCCATCTCAAGACTTTTCTAATTGGTTCAGGCCACCTTTTGGGAACTAACAATGGTTTATTAATTAACCTCTAGGTTTTCTCTGTAAAGAGGTCAATGAAGAGGTTTGGAGGAACTAGTTGGCAGACCCTAATGCTGAGAAGCAGCATCCTGCAATCACCGGACCACCAAGGAAAATCAGGGGGAACTCCAATTGTTGATTTTCTTCTGATTTGCTAGAAGCCCTAGTCCCTTCAATGACTTGAGGCTTATGCCCTTGATACGTGAACATGTTCTTCTATGTGTCTTCAGGGGATAGCAGCAGGTTTCTCCAAGGCTGTTTTATTATTATTGAAGTTCACATATCGGTAACACTTTATT
Source organism: Panthera pardus (assembly GCF_024362965.1). Classification (NCBI taxonomy): domain Eukaryota; kingdom Metazoa; phylum Chordata; class Mammalia; order Carnivora; family Felidae; genus Panthera; species Panthera pardus. The sequence goes on along the minus strand of NW_026526710.1, from coordinate 66,024,502 downwards.
ACCCCAAACACAAGAATATGACTAACTCAAGCATTATGCAGACTGTGACAGCCTTTCTTTTCTGCTTGAAAAGTCATTAAACAGGAAACCCCAGAAAGGTTCACAGTTTGCCATAAATGGTACTGTCCACTGGTTTCAGTGCTGGTGCTTACACCTGAGGGGGTCTGACTCCCAGGCCCACTGAGGAGACTCCTACCCTTTCTTCAGAACACACTGAGATCAGACTGTCTCACACACCCATTAGGTGATCAGACTTCATTAGGGAGTGTGGCCTACATAGAGACAAATCCTGACTTCCGTGCATTTGTGGAAATGTTCAGAAACCTGTGAGAAACCAAAGGGCTCTGGATGGGGGAATAGGTTGTGTTAAAGAGACAAAAGATATCCAGGTAGGAATCAGTGTGATGACAGAAATAAAAAGGCTTTTGAGTCCAGTGTATGCTGTGATCCACAACAGATGTGACACCCAAAATATGAGAGAATAGCTTTGGTTCTCATTTGCCAGAATAACAGGAAGGAGATCCTGGGCCCAGAAAGGGCTGAACTTAGCTGACTAGAGAGCCTGGAGAAGTCTCCATTTGACCAGCTTCTCAATTGGACTTTGTATCTGCTCTACCTGCTTGGCAATGCCCAGAAGAGTTTGTGCCCTTGTAACTGGGCTTCTCCATTCAGCAAATTCTCTCCTGAATGCATTTCTGGCCTGAATATCTATGGTTTTTCTGAAGGGACTGGAGGACACATGTTCTCTACCCTAAAGCAGCATAAAAGTCCCTTCATCCTTGCGTGACAGCAGCGAAATCTCAAAGCCCACTAAACCATGCAAAGCTAAAGCCTACATATCCAGCCATGCCACAGGCAAAGCCACGGTCCTTTCTAACTGAAACTGCCTGCTGCTTGTCTGAGTGCCTTTGTGACCATAATTATTGGGTGGGTAATAGTATTATTGTCTTCAGACACAATAAACACCCCTCTCCTAGCCAATAGTAGATTTCAACCTAAACATCAAAATACTGTTTTAGTCTGGATTTCAGTGTGTTCCCCCAGAACCTCTCTGCTTTTAATTGTGGTGTTAGTCCTCTTAAAGCTCAAGTTGGCAACCTCAGTGAAGAGAAAGGACTGTTGTCTATTTATCTGCATTGATAGTTTTGGCTCACACTGCTGATGGATGTTACAGGGTGTTGTTTTTCCCTCTCCTGTTTCCCTGTTTATTTTATTTCTGATGACTTAGCCGCAGGCTGTGTGTCTGGGAATTAGAAGGGAGGGTAGTCTCTTTCTCAAAGTGAGTTGCCAATCTGTCAGACATCCCTGCAGCTCTCAAAGATTTTCGTTAACTATTTTTCTGACAAATTTTCACTTGCAACAGCTCATTTTGGCTGCTCTCTGTTTGATGCCACTGCATCCAGCCTAAACTTAGGTGGAAAATCTGTGTTATTAGGGCTCTTTGGGTTTACCTGAAAGCCAGTGTTCACCAGGAAACAGTGCCAATTTGACCCAACACAAGTGTTCATCATTAGGATGAAGGTCTAGAAAGCCGCAGGAAGTAATTCTTAAAGGCCTCGCTTCCAAAGCCCATTGTCCACTGACTCTGGCTTTTTTAAGAAACTGGACGTTGTGTAATTCCAAATCTGTTGCAAGCAATAGCCAAGTAAATGACACCTGAGTTAGTGTAATATGACACAGCAAAAGAAATATAAGGTCTGCATGCCTTGAGAATAGGAGTGGCTCTATTAGGACCAAGTCTTTCTGAAACAGATGAGCCTCTCTGTCTGCATTTGTTAGTTTCAATTCATAGCCTTGTAAAAGGTGCTGGATATCATCAATGAGGATATATTCGATGCCTACTTTGAATTGAACAAAACAAGCATGGTGTGAATTGAGAAGTATACCACACATTAGAGCGCTTAGAGAAACAGCAGCAGAAGTATGCTAAAATTATGGAACCTGAATCTAGAAAGGACCTTAAAGGTAAACTAATCCAGTAATTTTCAACCATGGCTGTACATTCAAATCTAGGTGACTGGTCTGTGGTTAGGAATCCAGTCACTGGAAGTGTTTAAAAACTGCTCCAGATGTCAGTTTTGAGAACCACTTGTCTCAAACACTGTTTTGTTTCCAACTTTAACATGTTTTAGAATTTCCTTAGACTATGTCAAAACATAGATTTCTGGTCGTCAGCCCCAGAGATTGTGACTTAGTACATCTTGGGTGGGGCTCATGAATTTGCATTTATAAGATGCTCCCTTGTGGTACTGACCCAGGGGGTCAGGGGACCACACTCTTGGTCCACATCTGGTCCAGTGGTCCTCAAACTACATTGTGCATAGAAATAAAAATAAAACAGAGGTACTAAATGAATTTCTGGGCCCCACTGCCAGAGTTTCTAATCCGAGAATCTGCATTCTAACAAGTTCCCAGGTGGACCTACACTCTGAGAACCGCTTATTTGGATCATTCAAGGATGAAGAAATACATTTTAGAACCATCTGAAGTGTTTTTTTTTTTTCCTCATACTACATTTGTACTCAACTTTTGGTGGGATTCCATGTAGTTCAGGTTAAGACGCATTGATTGATTAGTGAATTTCTGTTACAAAGAGGCCTGTCATCCTTCTCATGTAATAGATAAGGATATTGGGGAACCTGGGTGACTCAGTTGGTTAAGCATCTGATTCTTGTTTTCGTCTCAGGTCATGATCTCACGGTTCATGGGATCAAGCCCTGCGTCAGGCTCTATGCTGAAAACGTGGAGCCTGTTTGTGATTCTCTCCCCATCCCCACTACCCCCCCCCCACACACACACACACACTCTTTCCCTCCCCTGCTTGGTCTCTCTCTCTCTCTCTAAAATAAATAAATAAACTTAAAAAAATAGATAAGGATATTAAGGTTCAGAGTGCAAATGACTTAATCATGACCACACAGATATTGAGAGTAAACCTATGATCAGCACTTTCTACATGTCCCATTTCAGAGCAAAAGCCCTGACTTAAGTTCCAAACACAAAAAGAGAAGGAAGACATTGGGGTAGAAAACTGATTCCACCACTTCTCAGTTCTCGGGGCTGGCCCTGACTTCAGCGCGGATAACTCAGTAAAAGGCAAAGAGCTTCCCTTGCAAAGAAAAATGATAACAGCTATCTAAGACTGGAAAAGCACCCTAAAGGAAGATGATGTGATTTCCTTCCTCCTAGATCTCCATGCCTGAAGCAGATGCTATTGGTATTACACAGTTTAATTCCAATCCTGCAAAAGACTGATAAATGGAAGCCAACGTTATGGTCTTTTAGTCACAGTTTTATCATATCGGTCCTTCTCTATTTCCATAAACAAAAAACAAACATCATTACATTATTTGAGCAACTGGAACAAGCCAAATTAAAAAAATTACCACCAAAAAGTACAGCATGGTATTAAAAAGAGGTATCAGCTGCAGTATTACAGCCAGCTACCCCTTTGGTGCACCCACAGTAAACATTTCAAACCCCTGATTATTGAGGAATGATGGTGCACTACAAAGAACTCATTGCCCATTAGAACTATTTTTTTCTTCTTCTCCCATCAATCTGCATTATGTGCAAAGTGAACGTGAATTGGGTTTATATATATACTACCCACATACTATTTCTAGTCACTATTTGTGACTATAAGCCCATCAACTTGACTATAACGTTTCTATCAGAAGTCATGCAGTCATTCTGTTAACAACATTAACATGTAGGAATGTAACATCCAAGCTTCTAATCAGTTGAGTCCCCATTTTTTTCTTTTTTTGAACATGATAGTGATTCATGCAACCACCACCCTTTACAGCACAGATGGAGGAATTTCTGTTATTAGGCTGAACATTATCATATTTCAGTTTACTAAATTGCATATCAAGAACCCCAAGACAATTTCCCTACTTCATTCTAATACCTATCTATCTATCTATCTTCTCCCAGCCACTTACCTAGAGCTTCACGTTGATTCTAAAGCATAATTAATGGACCAAGAGGGTCCTTATTCACACATAACTGAATGAACATGTGTGCTCTAACAGGCAGGCAATCTGTATGACTCATAAAGCAGATCTGATTTTGACTTATTGGTGTTTATGCCAAGAACTCAAGGAGTTGAATAGCTGACACACAGCACCACACTGGCAGCTTTTAAAGCTGATGCACAGATTTGTGTCTGACATGAGCTATCCCAGTGGAGCAGCCCCTAACACTTCTCAGCCATGCATCTGTAAGTCACTTTCCAAAGACATGGTGACAAAGTAACATGAGAAAACATGCATAAGCATACTAAGTGTATTTCCAGTCATCCTACCTCCAATGGAGCCAGAGAGAAGCCCAAAGAAAGCAGAATTGCTTAATCACGATATCATCCTCAATCACAATACAACACCCATTAAAATTTGTGCTATGTCCTCTGTAAATAACCAAGTACTTTATTCTCTCCAGCCCCTCAAACTGGAATAGTGTTTGAATCTATGAATCATTCTGAATCTGGCAAGATGATAGCATTCATTGATAACCAATGGTCAAAGCAGGCCAAAGATCGAGGTATCCTATCTTGTCTTCATTTCTCAACAGGAAAAAGAAGTCTGAATTTCTCATCCCTGCCAGGTTACTTATTCTCAAACTAAAGCCTCCTACACCTCTAGTCAAACCACTGTGACTTCTTCCGATGTATTCAAACTACATATTTAAGTTGAGGGTGCAGAGTTAGAAACAGAATTGAATCTACCTTTACCATCTACCTGGATGCCTGTCGGCTTTCCTTAAAATTAAATAATACTAATTTTAGAGACTGAGTCCATAATGGTGAGGCAACCTTTGAGGGCCCTTATAATTGTCCATTAGCTATGGGCAAGGAAGAAAAATCCCTGGAAAAGAAGCTGAGTTTCAAGTTGACTGCCATTCACAAACTACTGAAGCTTGAGATATGCAAGCTAGTATCTCCAAACCTCTGTTTCTTCATCTGCAAGATGGAAACAGTATTACTCTACAATACTGGTTTGAGAATCAAATAATGGGATAGATGTACACAGGAAGGCTAAAAGTGCAAATACACATGTAGACACACACACACACTCTGTGATAAGTTGTTCTACTCTTATACTGATCTGAAAAGCAAGAAGATGAAAAAACTTCTATCAAAGGAGGGGACAAAGTCCACAAAATAGGATGTATAAATTCTAGTTGCCAAGACAGTGAGCATTCACTATGTGTGAGACACTGTACTCTGCCCTGGCAAGTACAATAATGAAAACGACTGGATAATTCCAGACTTTGGCAAGGTAGGAGAAGGAAAGATATACAGAACAATTAATATTTTTTTAAATTTTTTAATGTTTATTTATTTTTGAAGGAGAGAGAAACAGAGTGTGAGTGGGGGAGGGGCAGAGAGAGGGAGACACAGAATCCGAAGCAGGCTCCAGGCTCTGAGCTGTCAGCACAGAGCCCGATGCGGGGCTCGAACTCACAAACTGCGAGATCATGACCTGAGCCGAAGTCAGACACTTAACCGACTGAGCCACCCAGGCGCCCCCAGAACAATTAATATTTTGCTTAAGTGACAACTGACCATGATTCTTGGCTACTTAAGCAGGTGCCAGGACTCAGGATGCTATTTTCCTCATCTTCCCACCATCCTAAAAGGTCGTAAGTCTCCTTGGAGCTCTTGGGGCTCCTTTTCTATGTGCTAAGGACTAGATGCCAACCTGGAGCTCTGCAGTGCAGGAAGGACTGAAGCCATTCTGTTCATCAATAAAAGCAAATGATCAGTGTTAAATTTCATCCAAAAATTTAAAGTAAATTATTTGCAAACTTTTTTGTTTAAAAATCCTTAGGGGGAAAAAAACTCTAATGACTGCTAATAAATTGGGAGTGCCTGTGGGCAGAACAGCCTCTGCCAAGCTCCCTGGGAGCCCAACAAAGCCACAGCTATTCCTCCTCCCTTGCCTACCCTGGTGTGCTCACTAAAAGAGTGACAGAAGCAGCATGAGAAGTTATGGAGTGTCTCTCAGCAGGTAGAGTTTTGGAAATAGATCCACCTACTTCCAAAGTGATCTGCAATCACTGTTCAACTAACTGAGAGACTGGGAAGGAACAGAAATAAACTCATCGAAGAAAAGTCTGATGTGGAGTCCAAAAAAACTGAAAATCAAATACAGGAGCCTCAGAGAGAGAAGAATTTTTCGCCTGTTGAAGACATTTTGCTGCCTGTGCTTTTTGTTTCTAGTGAGGAAAGGATAGAAGATTTGGAGGAAAACATCCTGGACTCAAGTCCCATCTCTGCCATTTTCTAGGACTATGAATTAGGGCAGACTGTAACTTGAGTCTGTCACTCCATATGAAAAAATGGGGATAATAATCTCCTTATTTGGATTGGAAGCAATATGTATGAAGTAGTTAGCACAGAGGTTAGCATTAATAATCTCTCAATGCAAGGAAGTTTTTGTCACTTACTGAATCAACCCACAATCATCATTAATTTCATATATACTCTACACTAGACTTGCCTGAAGGGAAGAGGCTCCCTGTCCTACTGAAATAGATCAAAAGCAGAGGACCTTGGAAGGTACACACAGTTTTCAAGATTCAGTGATCTCACAAGAGAACTGACTTATTATTTATGTTCTGCCAAATTACTCTGTTTCCTAGTTGCAAATTAAACTCTGAAGAGAGGAGCATTTTCCTTTACAAGTCACCCATTTTTTACTGAAATCCATACTGTATTTCACATGGCTGTTGACTATGTTACCATAAAAGATATAATAGTTTACGGTTTCTCAACCAGATCGCATTTGCTATGTGGAGTCAGACTCATCTTCGCTGTCCTTTGTTTTATAAGATGTTTAGCAGCATCCCTAGACTCTAGCCACTAGATCTCAATAGCATTGGGTTGTCATGTTTAGGAAATCAAAATACACAGTATCTAGTTAAATGTAAATTTCAGATAAACAATGAGTAATTTCTTAACACAGGTATGTCCCATATAATACTTGGGACATGCTTATACTAAAAATTACTCATTGTTTATTAAAATTTCAAATCTAACTGGGCACCCTCTATTTTAGCTAGAGACTCTACTGTAGAATCTTCCCTATTGGGACAACCAAAAATGTCTCCAGATTTTACCAAATGTCCTATGGGGGGAAGCTGTCTTCTAGTTACGAACCGCTGTAAAAATGGATTCATCTACAAAATGAAATGGAACCACAGACAGACTCTTTAGGTAGGCTAACCATGCATGGACACATCAGAGACTGAGTTCTCTAACAATACAGGAATCAAGGTAAAACCACGTGTTCTCTGTACACTTAGAGCAGAAAGTACACAATTAACACCTAGGAAATGACATAGTTTGTGATAGGTGGGTGTCCATACTCCTAAATGACCTCTGGCTATTAATACCAGCCTCTCCAAACTTATATTGTCAGAGATATTCTTGTTCAAAGATGACCTAAATGCACAGGGGTTTATATTCCAAACCTCCATTTCTTCTTCCCTGTGGGTCACACATTGAGGAACAAAAGCTGAACATGCTTGGAAAACTCATTTCAAACAAAACAAAACAAATAAACAAACAGAAACAGTCAACCCTACATATTTCTGTGTGCTTAGGAAGGCTACTGAAAGCAGCACACAAAATCCTTCAAGGAGCAAAAGCCCAGAGGATACATCCTCCCTTAGTTTTCCAGTTCACCTGCAGGAAGCTGACAGAATCTTGACAGTCCAAATGAAAACTTTACTGAAATACTCTTGCCAAAGGAGCAGTTTGGACATAGCTGTGTAAAACACAGTATGGATTGCCCTGAGAAAACGAGTGGCCCTCATAAAAGAAAATGCTTCTGTGGTGAGAGTTTAATTTGCAACCAGGAAACAATAATTTGGCAAAACCTAAATAATAAGTCAAAAATCAATTCTCTTGTCAGATCACTGAATCCTGAGAACTGCACTCCAATAACCTGTTTTATGGATTGTGGCTGCAAAGCAACCAATTGCCAAGAAGATACATGGAGTATATACAGAATTTTAGAGGTGGAAAAAATGTTAGAAACCCTCTTTTCCCATGACCACTTCTGATACACAAAAAGTTGCCTTCTCCAGATGCCTCAACTAGCCACAATAAACAAACAAACAAACAAACAAACAAACAATAACGACAAAAACCAGCAAGGTCAAGTGACTCATCCAAAGTCATGGAGCAAGTTGGTGACAGAAGACAGGGGCCTCCAACAGCCCCCTGCCTTAGTCCACAGATGTGGATATTTTACAGGTTGCCAAGCCCAGCAGTGAGTGGAGATGCAGCACAGGAAGACCTCGGCACGATGCCAGGGACAGTCTCTTGAAAAGAGACTCACAACAATGTAAGTGGAGTCCCTGCAGTGTGCACCCCACAGTGAATCAAAGCCAAATGCTCCAGAAGAATGTCCACCAGAGTTGTCAAGGATCTGCTCTGGGCTTCAGAACACGATCAGTACTGGAGAGTAAATTAAGGCATTCTTTTTTTTTTTTTTTTTTTTTTACTTTTTAAGCCTAGATATAGACTGCATTTTTATAAACACGTAATACTTTTACATATAAAGCAAAATGTAGAAAGCAAAAAGTTCTTTTGCATTTAACCTGCTAGGATCTTGTCTACTGCTACAGAATGTTTGAGGGAGGTGGGTATACAATGGGCCTCAAAAAATGAGGCCGGAACAAAAAGGCTCTGCCTTTCCCTACATTGGACAGATCTTAATGGAGCTTTTCTCCTTGGTGTTCCTGCTGCTGGGGATGGTTGTGTCCAAACACAAAGCAAGACTTTTTGCAGAGACTCCAGTGACTTTAACACACGTACAAACACACCATTTTGGGGCACAGAAGAGGCTGGGAAGAAACATAATCTTTCAAAACCCTGTCATTCCCCAAACTTTTCTGCCTTCCTTTGCACAATACCATTCATCCCATGTCTGATATTCATTTTGTCATTGGCATCTACACAACTTCAAGAAGTTTTATCATAGAACTTGAGTATAAAACACCAAATAATTACTTAGTACATTAAGCAGAGAAGAAAGAACATTAGCAATAGTTCATACAATGTAAGAATCTCCCTTCCGTATATCTATTTCAGTTGACATAGCCGTGAAAAATACAGAAAAGATCGTCTCAGCTGAATTTGATATAATTTACTACTGGTGAAATAAAATGTCATACTTCAGAACCTAGTTCATGTTCTACTTCTTTCTGTTTTTCAAACTGATGTAAATGACTGGACTGGCTTTTAATTAGCTACAATTTATGGCATCAAAAACCAGAGCCACTCCCAAAATGGTATTTGTGACAGGTCCTTCACTGGAGTGAATTTCAATGGGGATACTGGACTTACAGTTGAAGGTGGTTTTGCTCTGTGGTGCAATTTGTGCACTGTGCACAAACTATGTGTGCATTTTTGATGTATCAGAAACTGCACATGAGAATTCAATTCCCAACAATTTCCTTCCATAATTTCTAAAACCAAGAGCTGCTTCTCTCACTAAGTTCTGCTTGGCTGCTTTTCCCTCTGCCTAAACCATCTCAACCAAGATCTCCCAACACATAATTCCAGAAATAATGTATACACTTTGGGGTTTGAAAAATCAAGGCTCTTCAAACTAATTAGCCTGGTTAATTAATATATCACTTCATTTCTTTCAAAACTTATTAGGCTCACAAAAGGCCTGTTGGCCCAACAGAAGAGGAATGGAAATAAATGGCTAGGGAAATATTACTCAAGAAAAAAACATAATTTGCCGATTAAAAAATTAATATGAGGATTACCCAAATGCCCTAATGGCTTTCTATCACAGGGTCCAAATTTAAAATCATTTTTAATAGAGAAAAATGAAACCTACATATCTGTTAAGATCTTAGAACTAGAACAGAACACAGATCTTTCAAATATGAGAAACACCCTAAAACTGTCACTGCTATTTAGTAATCTGTCACAAAGGAAGTCAACTGAGACAGAGGTTCAAGCAGACACAGGGTTGGATGTATTTCCACCACCTGAGAAAGTTACTTGAGCTCCCAATGCCTCTGCTTCTCATCTGTGAAATGGGAAAAGGTTGGCTAATATTGAGTTCTGACCACATGCCAGGCACCTACAGACAACCTCTAGGTTTGTGGTAAAAATTAAATAAGAATATAGATTTTCATAGTGTGTGGGTGAGGGGGGGTAGATATACATATCTATATATGTATGGATGTTCATATTGGTTTATAAATAGTTATCATAGTAGTAATAATGTGTGAATAGACGATCTGAAAAGAGAAAAACCAATTGGCAACTAAACCAAGCACCACAGAATCTTGTTTGCTTATTTATGTATTTAAAATCTGCTTTTTTAATGTTTGTTTATTTTTGAGAAAGCGCACATGCGAGCAGGGGAGGGGCAGCAAGGAGGAGAGAGAGAATCCCAAGCAGGCTCTGTGCTGTCAGCACAGAGCTTTCAAACCCATGAACCACAAGATGGTGACTTGAGCCAAAATCAAGAATTGTACACTTAACCGACTGAGCCACCCAGGCTCCCCAGAACTATATTTAAATATAAAAAATCTTACAGATTACTAGTATTACTTGGAAGAAAAAGATATTAACTTGTTAGCCTTTAGACTCTAGTTTCTGAATTCAAGGAATTTATATCCCTGAAAAGAATTACCCTCTCCTTCCTTCCCCTCCTCCTCCTCCTCAGGGGCTATCTGGACTTACTTCACCCTCTGGGTATTTGTAAACCATCGAACTATATTCCTGGGATGGAGGCTCCTCAGAAGAGGAGAAGAAACTACCTGATCTACAAAGGCATAATTTCAAAAAGACTTTCTGGTTATTTAATGGAATGTCTCTACTCTCTTGGGACAAAAAAAAAAAAAAAAAAAAAAAAAAGAGGGCCCAGCCAAGTGCATTCTCCTTTAGCCTCTGTATATGCTTTTTCAGGGAAATTTAAGCAACGGTTCTAAATCATTTACATTTAATTTTCCTTTACTCCACACACTATTTATCATCCTAGAAGGCATGTGAGCTTCTATAAAAACCCTCTGGTTCTCAAGAACTATGTAAGTTTCAGTTGTGTGTTTTATTGCTGTGTTGAGAGATGATCTACACACTTATTATTTGAAGAACCCACTGACTAAGTTAGTTCTTCATGTTATTGTAAACACTGATACCTATATCTATAGCTATATATCTTTTTGCTACTATTACCTCTTTATTTTAGAAGGAAAATGGACTCCTTTCCTTTGGGAATGTGAAAAATTTTAGTCAAATATGAACGTAGTAATTTTCAAGTCAGAGGAGACTACCCAAACATATACTTTTAGTTTTATTTTACAATTATCTTGCATTTCTCCTATTTTTATAAATGGGCTTGTGTGAATCAATTTCTGAATCAAGCACACAGAAGTAGGCAGGGAAAAAAGTAAGTAGATTCAGTGACTTTACAAACAGGTCTACAGGGACACCTGGGTGGCTCAGTCGGTTAGGCGTCCAACTTTGGCTCAGGTCATGATCTCGTAGTTCCTGAGTTTGAGCCCCACATCAGGCTGTCTACTGTCAGCACAGAGCCTGCTTCGGATCCTCTGTCCCTCTCTCTCTCTCTCTCTGTCCCTCCCCTGTTCGTGCTCTCTCCAAAATAAAAAAAAAAAAAAATTAAAATTAAAATTAAAAAAAACAAGCCTATAATGTAGTCCCTCCTGAACACTCCACTCCTTCTCCACTGTCCCCAGGACCCTCCCTCTTCCCCCATGCTCAGTGACCATAAGAAAACTTTACGACTCTTATTCATGTGATGGATCTTCTGTAACTTTGAACCACCATGGGAGAACTTGTCAACTTTTCCTTCACACTACAAAGAACGGTCTCCACAAGAATATGACCACGTCACCACATTTGACATCCCCTTACTAGTGACGGTGCTTTCACAAAGCATTACACACTTAAATTATGGATGAGGTGAAGGAAAAGTTTTGAACAACAGAAGAAGCTTCAGCAAAGACATGCAGGGATTCCAACTTTCCCTCCAAAATAAAGTTGTGTGTCCACTGTAGCTCCTTAGTGCACAGAAGTTTGTAATGATTGTGGAGGTCATGTGGCATCGATCACTCAATACTAACTAGTCCAGTTATCCCTGTGCTCCCTTGTCTCCCTAGTGTCTGGTTAGAATGGAGGGGTTTAAAAACAAGTATACTCTGCAGTTTCTAGTGACAAGAAAAGTACATCTGAGATGACAAATAGGAAATAACTAGACCAATAATAATATTTTACAATATTATTAGGGGTGCCTGGGTGGCTCAGTCAATTGAGTGTCCAACTCTTGATTTCAGCTTAGGCCATGATCTCAGGGTTCATGAGTTCGAGCCCCACATAGGGCTTGTATTAATGGTACAGAGCCTGCTTGGGATTCTCTCTTCCTCTCTTTCTGCTCCTGTTGTGTGCTCTCTGTCTCTCTCTCTCTCTCAAAAATAAATAAACTTTAAAAAGTATTTAAAAATGCCAAAAAATTTATAAGAAGTGACTACAGGTGGGGGAATTTTAATTGATCAAAAAATATGCTCAGAGAAAGTGTTATATGGCAGATAGATAGGATTTGCCCAGACACATATGGAAGAATGAGTTAATGTCATATCATGCTAAAAGAAAACGAAGAGAAAAATTAACTTCAATGGAAAATTCTATGGTAAATATATAGAACCCTGGAGACTGCATGAGATGGAGTAAAATTGGGGACAATTGGGCAATGAGTTTTGAAATTTTGTTAGATATCATACATCAAAATGAACTCCAAATTTAAGAGAAAATATGAAAAATTCCAATAACAATATGAAACATACACACAAACAGGAAAATGAAGGAGATTTTAGAGGAAAAAAAATAAACACCTTTGAATGAATTAACGTTTTCTAAGTATAAAATTCGTGAAAGAAATCATCAAGAAATAGATCTTTACCTCATAACTCCAGGATATAAAAATAGCATAAATAAAAATAAAAGATAAAAGAATAGTCAGAAAAAGAAATCTATTTGACATAAATATGGCAAAAATAATAGCCTTAATGTATAAAATAAATGCTATGTAATAAGCACAATAAAATTCAATGAAATAAATACAATATAAATAGAAAAAGATCAGCAAAGTACATAACAGGTAATTCACAGTAGTAGTTTAACATATGAAAAATATAATAAATATGAAAACATTCATTTCTCTAATAATAAAACACATGCCATTTAAAACATGATAGCATTTCTCACCAGACTATTTCAGCCTCTACTATTAATGGACAGGATTTGGTGAGATGGGTGTTCCCATAAACTTGACAATTAGTACATTTATTGAAAAGCAGTCACTGATATTTATCATAAGCCTTTAATATGTTCACTATATTAGTTCAAGATTTTTTTTTTCCTTTGGGGATCTATTCTAAGGAATGAACCAGATGTAATAACGGATCTGGCAAAAAGATATTCATCACAGTATTGTGTTTAGCAGTGAAAAACTTGGAGCAAATGTGCAAAATTAGAAAATGATTACATAAATTATGACACCCCTATATAACAGCATTTTTAGAAAAATCTAAATTCTATTTGTGGGGCATTTTTAAAATATGAGGATATTATTTTGATACAATGATGAGTGACAAATATTACAAGAGTGAAGAATAAAGGCTTAGGAGTCCAAGTGCCTGATTTTCAACTCTGGATTTGCCTCCTACACAGGTACCTAAATACTACATGTTATATAAAAACAGAATCTGGTATCTGTTTCCCATTCAATTTACTCTGTCTCTTGTGTTCCCCAAGCCCATTAAAGTCACCATCAATTTGCCTACAGACCCATGACAGAGCCCTGGATGTCATCCTCAATCTCTTAGCTTCTATCATCTCCCAGGTCACATTGGTCATTGTTGCTGTCTCCAAAATATCCTTCTAATTTGTCACCATTACGATTCCAACGCCAGCATGTTGGTTCACCTCCAAGAAGTTTCTAACCTAAATACTTGAAATAGTCCTCAAACTGTCTGAGTCCAGTTTTATCTCAGTAAAATCTGTCCTATAAATTTTACCAGAATGTTCTCTCTAGAATGGAAATCTAATGATGGCACTTCCCTGTTTAAGGTACTTTAAAGGTTCTCTGTCACTTGTAAAAATAAGTTAAAAATATGTAAGTTTGGTAAATAATATTTTTTATATTTTGGCCTGTACCTATCATTTCAACCTCATCTCTTCAAAGCCCATACACTTTTCTCCTATTTTCTATGATGTGTATGAATCATTTATGTCATTAATTTATTACTTTAAGAGGAAAGAAGAAATTTACCTCCTTTACTAGTCCTCCCTACCCTCCTCACAAAAAGTATTAAAAAGTCCAGCAGCCTTTTCTTCTCGTTTTGTTTTTTTTTTTTAAACAGTAGACTGTGGTCCATTAGAGGGTTATAAAATCTATTTATTTACAGCATACATTTTAAATATAAAAACAACAGAAAGCAGAAAATACCATTTATTACATGTAGTTATGGTGAATATTGTCCCTTTTTTTGGCTTTGTTTCAATTATATGTGAGCCTCAGCTTTAAAAAAAAGTTTGAAAGTCACTGCTCTGAATCCCTCAGTATTTTGGAAATAATTTTATTATAGCACATAGATCATTGTGTTTAGCTATTTACCTTTTTTACTTACTGACTTGTGTGGCCTAAGAGACTATAAAAGTGAAAAAAAAATTCCTACTCATTTTTGTATATTTGAGTATGAATACATCTTAAAACATACCTAACACAGAGTACCACTCAATGTGTGTTAGATGAAAGTACGCACACAGGGAGCAGAGTTTTGTGATTTGGGTTGTACACTGAGTTGATCTTAGATCCTCATCCAAGGTCATGTGGTCCCATAAGGGCCTGAAAGACAGCATTATCTATTTCTTAAACATTGATCCCAGAACATGGACTGAAGAGACAGCTTTATGCCAAGATTTCATAACATCATCTCATTTCTTTTTGTTTTATTTATTTGTTTACATTTAAATCCAAGTTAGTTAACATATAGTGTAATAATGATTTCAGGAGTATAATTTAGTGATTCATCATTTACATGTAACATCCAGTGCTCATCCTAACAAGTGTCCTCCCCCTATCTCCCATTTAGCCCATCCCCCACCCAGCACCTTGCCAGCAACCCTCAGTTTGTTCTCTGTATTTAAGAGTGTCTAATGGTTCATCTCCCTCTCTGTTTTTATCTTAACTTTGCTTCCCTTAGAACATCATCTCATTTCTTAACTCTACCCCCAAATTCTTTTCGTAAATTTCTAAGGTATGATCCTGGCAACATTCAGCATTTGGTTTGGAAATGTACTACAAAACATCCTGTCCCTGTAATATGAGAATAAGATCCATCATCATCACCACCACCACCACCACCAAAGATGAGCTGGCTAGGACAGAAAAGAGCAGAGACAGTAGACAGCAGCTTAGGTAAAGCACACCTTGAAGCAGGAGCAAAAGGAGTTGATGATCTGCATATATTGACCCAACCTCTGTTGGGTCATCAGCATCTCAGACCAGGTATGAAGCCCCCTCAATTAGTGTGACAAAGGGTGTGAAGTCTGTCCTGTAACCACACCAAGGCCAGGACTAGTGTATGATTATATTGAGTACATAAAGTAGGGAATAGGAAGCCCAGTCCCCACCTGGTCAGTTTCTCCAACGTTGCTTATGCTCCTGCTCTGCAATGTGAACTACTCCGATGTTAAATTACATCCAGTGCCCAGTGAAATACATATAACTCAGCTGCCCAGGGACTTCATCCTTAGAAATAGTGTATTACTTGATAAGGTTTTATTTCAGCATAACAAGATTCTACCCTTGAATCCTGAAAAAAAAATTGTCCTTTCTGTAAAGCTATACCAACTTCATGCATCACCTGCCCTTTAGTAAATTCAAATGGTCTAAAACAGAAATTTCTCATTTACTGTAGGATCAAAGTACAGTCTTTAAGAAGCAATTTATAATTTTACAGTGATATCGCTACAGTTCAAACATGATTTGATTTTTTTTCTTAATGAAGCCCTTTAACTTATGAATTCAGCAACACTAATTATTCCACTTAAGAAATAATTAGTGCCCCCCTTCTTCCTTGTCTAATTAATACCTTGTATTCAAGCTGCTAGCAAAGGTTACAATGCCAAGTAGCTCTATATAATTCTTTTTAAAAAATTGATCTGAGTGTGTTCCCTAATGGTAGGTATATTAGCCTTAGAACAGCTCCTTTATGTCTGGCAAGCACTGAGATTATTTCACCCAAGCTGAAAAAGACTTCCATTTCTTCTCTGCTGCAGACCCTCTATGCTACAATAGCCAGTGTCTATAGCCAGGTGGTAAAGAACAGGTGGAACCATTTCATACATTGGGTGCATAAAGCTATGCACATCATGAGTTCGCACAATTTTAGATGCGAAATAGATCGTATAAGTTGTTTCCATTTAATATAGCTCACCATCCTCATTTTTACAGGGGAGGAAACTGAAGCCCAAGGACAGTCTACACAGTTTCTAAATTCATCTAAGAAACTTAGAGACATATGTAAAACCCATGGTTATAATTCAAAAGCCAGTATTCTTCCACTGACTCAAAGTGCCCATCTCAAATGACCACTAATGTGTAAAAATTGCAAAATGTAGAATGGAGGAAATTGTCTTTTTAGGGAGTTCTGAAAATTTAGCAGTTTTTTTCTCTGCTAATTGCTTATGTGCTTTCTTACCATAAGCTACAATTTAAAGAGGTCACTTGATTCAATTGGCAAGATTATATAACAGGGATCATCTAGCTTGAAATTTAATTATGTATTCTCCCACTAATTTGCTAGATGGCTTTGAAAAACACCTCATTTATCTCAAAGAGTAGAGAACATTATATAATCACAAAATTTCAAGACCTCAAAAAGGCCTCAAGTCTAGGCATACCAAATAAGGTTCAGATCTTCTGGTGAAACGCCAAGTCAAAGCACCAGATTCTAAACAACTACTTCAGATTTTTATATCCATTCTCATCTCCCTTCTGCTAGGTTATTCAGGAAGCCCAAAAAGAGAACAGCTTCCCCAGGGAGAATGATTTTGCTGTGTTCTCTAAAATTTTGGTATCAGCTCCTCTCCCCAAATCTATCCATGATTACATTTTTCTTGTAATAGAAACAATAATGTTCTGAGAGCTTACTACTCGCAAAACACTATGCCAAATACTTTGCATAAATTTCATGGACAAATGTAATCCTCCCCCCCCCCCAATCTGTGACAGAGATGCTATTATTATTCACATTTCATGGAAAGGAAAACGAAAGCTCAGAGAGGTTGAGTAACTTTGCTCAAGGTTGTGATTAACAATCATGTCTGACTTGTTCCCTAACACCCTCTCCCTCACCACACCATGTTTCCTCCCAAGATCCTCAGCAGCACCCAACCTACACTACTCTAATCCACACACACAGGCACACACACTGTTTCTAGTCAATGGAAGGTCTCAAAGCTAAAGAGAATCTCAAGTATTTGTGCCTCACAGAATGCTCAGCGGCTCCCAAGACTGACACTCCCATATTATGTTTAAAGAAACTGGCCCTAATGGATAGGAATATCTGCCCCAAGATTATTCCGGGACCTAGGAACTGAGCTGAAACTAGAAACTAACTCTCTTGACTTCCAGTTAAGGTTAAGGGCTCACTCCCTACATCATAAATTTTAGAAGAAAGGTAATAAGATTATTGGAAAAACCTTTGCCATGAAGTAATGTATGCATACTGAATAAACTCTGTAGCTGGGAAAGTGAATTAAAGGACCATTACCACCAATAATAATTATCACTGAAAACAATCATAACAGGCATGCAGCAGAGATGAGAGTGTTGAACAACAGAACAAATTAAATACTTTGCAAAAGTATTTAGAAAAAGTAAATAAACATCCTAAGACAACAGGGGGCCAGGATTTAAAACCAAATCTTTTGGATGCCAAAGCTTCAATTCTATCTACTACACTTTGATTCCTCACTAAGCAATGGGCATTTATTCAAAATGCTATTTTTAAAAATCTGTGAATAAGAAACAATTAAAGGAAAAATCACATTCTCCCTGGCACCTGAGAGAGGAAGTTTGCTATGCAACATCTGATGACAATAATAATGAGACCAGGAGAAGCTTTAAGCAACTTCACTCACTGTTCTGACTCCAAATAAACTAGTTTTTATGCATACTTTAGCCTTGTTACAAGAGAAAGTACACAAACTCCAGTGACAGAAAACAAAGTGTAATTAATATTCTTCTCTTTGAAGATGGAAAGACTATTGTTTAAAGAATGACTATCCTGCAACAGGGTTACATTAAAATGGTATGCATTTTAAACCATCCTCTATCTGGTTCATGGTTGCATATCTTACCTCACAAACAAAATGACAACTTCCTCAAGTGTAGAGTTCATTTTATATGCCTGTCTTATGTTACTCAAAGTGTTGAGCTTTACAGCAGTGCTCAATAAGGCTTATTGAATTAAATTAAGAAGATCCTGAAATCATGATATTAAGTCACTTTGCTGAATCTTCTCAATGTGAAATAGAGGACATTTTCTCTTTCCATGTGATCTTTTATGAATTAGATTTCTATGTTTTATGGGGCTCTCAATTTCTAACCAAATTTATCCAATTATTCCATTGAGATAATTATGAAAAACAATAAGGATATTCACCTTCTTGATTAAGTATGAATAGCTTAGGCCTACCCTTCTAAATTCATCTGGAGTCCTTAATCCATTTCTTCTTTTTATTATGGTACCTTGAAACTTGCTTTGCAAAAAGTCTCTGTGAAAATCAAGATGCCAGAATTCTTGACATAAAATACTATAGAATTCCAGATAATTAGGAAAAGGAAAAGAAATGGTTGTATTATTTGTAGGTGTTATGTTACATTTTGCAGTGTTCAGTTTTTGCAGTTTCTAGAAGAAAAAAAAAACATGATTTGCTACAACGGATGGCAAAGATTCCACTTTCACTATTAGTTAAGGGAAGGTGAATGAATGCTTGAGTCAGGTCTCCATGGCTTAAGAGAAAGGGCAACAGTATCTAAAAGCTTGCCAATAATGAACAAAATAGTAATGTGACAGCTCATGGTCATTCCTGGAGAGTCACAAGAAAAATCACTTAAGGGCATGTTAACATGTAGAGGCTTTATAAGCAAACATCTCTGATCACAAGCTGATGTGCACTGCACTTGCACCATTAAGAAAAGACAAGCTGGGCATATCCTTAAGTGATCCATTAAAGATTTCAGTGTAAAATGCTTATGATAGTAATGTATGCTGGTTCCTCTCTTTTGGAAAAATCATAACTTTAACTGCACAGGAACTATTCATCAACAGCTAATTTAATTTCACATTTAGACCAATTAGAGAAAAAAATCTTGAAGTTAAGCACTTATTTATAAAATGTCCTAAGTAAAATTGCTCACTAAAAGAGCACTGCAGTAACAGCTCGTTTTCCAAAAGGATTTTATGTCTAAAGACAGAGGTTGTCTTCCATTAATGACACGTGCAGAAGGGAACAACAGGAGACTGTCTAGTCAAGCCCAGATATAGTTGCTACCTGAAGATCTAACCATTGAATACTCCAGGCATTTTTTGACAGCTTTACATTTGATGTTCTCTACACTTTTCCTTCTCCCTTCCCATTCTCAATTTTTTACCCATTTGTCCTTTTAGTAGCTGTCCTTACTCTTTAATTTCCTCTAATGAACGTCAACTGAGCATATATCTATTCAAGGTATATGTTAAATGTTGAAGGGGGCAGCAAGATGCATAATTAACTGAGATGATATATGTAAAGTGCCTGGAATGGAAACCACAAAAGACATGAACTAAATAGCTGCTGAGAAAGTCAATGAGTGAAATAAAGGAATGGAGCAGAAGATGTGAAGGTGAACCAGTCCCTAGGGAACAATCACAGACAAAAGCATAGAAGTGATCAACAACTGTGCAGAACATCAGTGGAGTGAAAGTATTTTAGTTTGTTTCGAGCATGGGGTATTCCCACCTGGTAAGAGGGTAAGCAGTATGCTTGCGTGCACATGCGTGTTTACACACACACACACACACACACACACACACACACACACACACAACCATCCTATTAATTTTGAGAAACTCAAGCCCCTCTTATCTACTCTTTACTCCACAATGACAATCTTGGCAGACAAATGAACCAATCTCTACCTCATTCTCCATTGGAATTATTAAAGAATTTGTCTTATTGGTTAACTCAACATTTTTGATAAATAAGAATGGTTTCATTTATCCATAATTAATACCACATTGTGGTTTTCTGCACTTCTTACCTGGGGTTTGTATGACATGCTATTGCACAGAACAGTCATCCAATTGAGGACCAGAATGTTCTTAGTAAAAGATAAATCTGGGATAAGGAATTAAACTGTGACTTATAATCTCGTTATTTTATATATAGCACCTCTGACAATTAATAGATATTTGTCCAAGCCATCTTCTCACAGATCAAAGAAGGGAAGTCAAGGAGAGGGGAAGATTTCCCCAAAGTCACAGCTAAAAGCCAAGTGGGCTACAGGACCCAGATCTTCTGGACTAAAATACAGTGCTATTTCCACATAAATTGCTTCTAAAGGACTAGGAAACCCTAACTTTTATCTAAAATTCTGTAGCATGGGGTAGCCTTTACCATATGTCTCACTGATTTAATACCTAATAGTTATCCTGACTTCATAGTTTTCTCCAAGTTGGGGTCTAAATCTTACTCGGCATCCTCAGGAACACTCAACCCCCCTGAAAGTCTCAATTGCCTGATAAGTAAGTTGGCTTTAGTACTGGATCTTTTTGCACTGCCCTGAGGTACCCAAAAAAGACTGGACTCATAGACTTCTCGGCATTATATTCCATTTCAAAATGCAAGAGAAGATTTCTGGGCACAAACTTCTCAAAGTCACATTCTGAGTCAGGAAGAGAATGCCAAATGAAGGTTCAAGATTTCCACGATTGGTCCACTGAGAAATGACACTTTTGTGTCAAACACTTCACAGCAAGCCAAGATTTGTTCTCCCAATCTTGTTCTGAAGAGTTATATGTAATTTCATAATGAATGATAGATTAATTATATGATATGATTAGTAAAGTCTCAAAAGGGCTGAACCACGACTAGCATTTCATTATTTTCCTATATTATTAATAAAAAACATAGAGAGTAGATTTGGCTTGCTAATTTCTTTAACCTTGGACAAATCTTTAACATGTGTTTTATACTTGCACTTTTCTTAAGTTCTAAGTCAGTACATACTTTTAACCTCCTCTTGATTGGTTTTGAGATCCGGGTTCTTCTCATGGTAAAGAGG
Organism: Panthera pardus; assembly: GCF_024362965.1. Classification (NCBI taxonomy): domain Eukaryota; kingdom Metazoa; phylum Chordata; class Mammalia; order Carnivora; family Felidae; genus Panthera; species Panthera pardus. The sequence continues at coordinate 66,003,110 of NW_026526710.1, read as the reverse complement.
ATCACAATTCTAATGCTACTAATATGTAATTCTTAGTCTATGAAGAACTAAGGGCTGTATAGAACTAAACATCCAGATTTATTTTTAATCAAGATCTTAACACACACTTCTATCCAAAGGCGGCTGCAAAGGATTAAAGAAGAGCTAAAAAGCCCCAAAGTCCCTTTCAGCAACTTTCAGCCTTCTATCAGATTGTTAATTCCAGGGATGGCTGTGACATTTAGACAATGTCAGCGTCCCAAGTGGCTGATAAATCAATATAGGAAGGAGAAAAAATAAAAGAGTAATACACATTTGTTCCTGCCTTTCAACTTTCTTTCTCTCAGCCAAACCTACCCTCAGGCTGTGTGAAATTAGCATTTTAGGTAACAAGACATTTTGTGTATTCATCTTTCTAGACTACATCAAAGCACTGGATCTGAGTCAAGACTCCTGGGTTCAAGAGAATCTTGAGCTGTTCAGTCAAGGCAATTTATTAAGGCTGGCTCAAAGTTGATGTGACGTTATTGTCTGTTTTCTGTTTGTTTACACTACAGGCAAACTGTTCTGTTCTCTTGGTTTCAAAAGACCAAGCTCAGCCATTCTAATGTTGGCCCTATCCACATTCTTGGATTCCTCTATCGTGACTTGCCCCTATCAATAACAATGCTTGATTGAGGTGCATGGATTTATAGCACATTTACATTTATTCGAGTAAACATTTCAGATACTAAGAAAAATAGAAGATGACCTGAACATAATGCCCGTCTTTGAGGGCTTTTTGGGGTTTAAAGCAAAGAGTTCCACAATTTTTAGCTTGTAACACGAAGTAGGAAGCAAATCCTAATAATGACTATCATCATTAGAAATAAAATATTCATTTGAAAACGTGTATTTACTTCCCCTGGGTTCTACTCAGTAAACTCTACCAAGTTTCTAAAGGCTAATCTAAATTTTGAAATGTGAGGCAACCAAATGTGCCTCATTGATCCCTGGTGATTGACCCCTTATTGGTGAAGTCTGTCACCTATGTGGGGGGAAAAGAAGAATGTTTGAGGTGAAGAGTGAGGATGGTGTTAACATCATTTTATCTGTAAAAGCTAAGATTGGAGGAGGGAAATAATTGAGGGCATTATTCAGAAGATACAATCCAACATGATCTGCTTCCTTAAAAAGCACAGACAAAAGAAATAGAAGTTTTGAGTCATTAAGCAAAATGTAATTGTCAGTATGTGTATCACAGAAGAAATTCACAATTTAAAAACTACAACCAAACTTCTCCACTGAAGAAGTCCATGAGGTTATACACAGTCATGTCTTTATCGTGCAGCCACATTACTGTGGGTAATACACAGTTGAAAAATTGCTGATTTGTGGGCTCTGTTTATTTCTGAAAGTCCCCTCAGAAGGAGAACAGGATAAAACACAGAGTCCTTGAGGCCCACATCACATGTTCTCCTATTTGTTGTAGACGGTCACAAAACTGTTAGTTCACTCTAGCAGTTGACTTTCATTATGTTTTATTTTGGGGGGTGAAAAATCTTGCACATTTTTTGGAAAAAAAAAACCTTGGCCACTAAGCTGCCTCAATCCACTTTCTGAGCCAGACTGATGTTGATACTGAATTCATATATCTTCTCCCATGAAACTCTTCCTCTGGCTGTGTTTACATTTTTAAAATTCTGTATCTTTTTCTCTCTGAGAAGCAAACCTCCACTGCTAGAGAGCCGGGTCATTGATTATAAGCCACAGGTGTGTTGTCAACACAATCAAATCCAGCGTGGGAATAGAGGTTCCTGCATCCCTAACAAGATAATGGTGTTAAGTACAGGTTTTTAGCAAAATGCACTGCATTTTCCAAACAAACAACAAATTGTTTCCGATGGTTGCCTCTTCTTTCATCATCTCTGCTTTTTGTCATTCCATCGTCTAAGTGATCCCAAAGCTGCCCTGAGCTACACAAATTAAATTCAGTGCCTGTGCAGCAGCTACATTGCTGTTTTGGATCTATATTGTCAAAACACTGTGACATCTAAACCAAGGGGTGACAATTGAGGATGGGGAGGGGGTGGATAAAATAAATATCTATGTGCACATTTATTTACAACTAAATCACACAAACATATCATGTCTCACACTTGCTAATACCTTTCAAGAAGTTTTCCTGCATGCATACCTATATACATAAGCATATATATAGGATCAATACCATATAATAAACTGTATATACCAGTACATAATATACCACTATAAAATAACTCTAATCTCCATGTGCAATGGCTGTTGTCCACTCCAAATGTCCAAAGAACACCTACCAACCCCTCAGTGTAGAAGAGAAGCCATGTGGTAGATTAAAGCACTGCCCTAGTAATCCAGCCAGCACATGAACTCTCAAACAGTGCATTTGTGTTATACAAGACAGAATAAACTTCCCAGCCCTAACTAGTACTACCCGACTGCACAAACCAACACTCAAAGATTTTCTTCAGTGCTTTAGGTAAACAGAGTCTGGTGCTATGCAGAGCTTACTTTCATGAGGTAGTAAGAAGGCTCAATTAGAAATATGTCCAGTGGTTTTCTAGACAGTGAGCCCTTTGGGTAGGTGAGCATAACCAAAGTACAGCCCATACCAGTACTTAATGGCTCAGTGCTTGGGAATTTGTCCGAAATATTCTGTGTTGTTTACTCCTTTGTGCAGAATTTAGTAAAATGGGGGAAAAATCCCCAAATGAGTAGATGATTAGAAGGAGTGCATGATCAGGAGGGAAAAGAGTCCAACTGAGGACCTTCCAGGCAAGTACCTCCTTACTCTGCAGCCTGGTCTACTGTATCATCAAAGCTTTGTCTGGGTCGCACTCAGTGTGGGACTATGCTAAGTACGTCAGGCACCCAGGATGAAAAACTTCAGGAGACTCTCATTCCCTGGACCCTGAAACTCCATCAGATCCAAAATTTAATGCTATGGGGAAACTAGTACAAAGTACAGAGATATCTGTTAGATTCATTCAAAAAGTACTTTTCAGATCAATCCTACTTTCCTAAGATTCCATGATGAATGAACTCCATACATGTTGGTACACACCCAGAGAACAGTGCAAAGAGGAAGGATGTCTATTAGGAAGGCATCTCCCTGGGGCTGCTAAATAACGCCAAGGATTTAAGAAGGTGAAAAAGGACACACGACTGAAAGCATTAGCAATTGAAGAGTACTTTTCTTCCTCAAAGCTCTTAGCAAATATTAACTAATTAAACTTCTCATTAAAAAATTAGATTATAATTTAGGAGGTATCTGGAGTTTGCCTCACCTAAAGATGCTTCATAAAATACAAATTAACTCCAGAGTATTTAATAAAACTTGCACAATTTTAGTAGTACTCTGAATACTTCTCTCTAGAGGCAGAAGCACTATTTTTACTTTGGCATTGCCCAATTCCATTCATTCACCCATCCATATAAGCAAACATACACAAATTACTTAGCACTGAGGCCCTGCTCCAATTGCTGGGAACATGAAAGTAAATAAGTCAAAATGCACGTTTCAAGGGGTGACGGTCTAGTAAGATAAAAACCTAAGTCAAACAGGGGCGCCTCAGAGGCTCAGTTGGTTAAGCGTCCAACTTCAGCTCAGGTCATGATCGCTCAGTTCATGAGTTCAAGCCCTGCATTGGGCTCTGTGCTGACAGCTCAGAGCCTGGAGTCTGGTTTGGATTCTGTGTCTCCCTCTTTCTCTGCCCCTCCCCAGCTCATGCTCTGTCAAAAAAATGAACAAATGTAAAAAGATAAGCCATCAAAACTACGGTCTTTTCCACACTGCCAGTGTCTTCTCCAGCATCCTAGAAGGTGGCAGCCAGGGAGAAAACGGCCAACCCTCTGAGGAAGGGTTTTCCTTGTAATGGAGTCACATCTGAGGGAAACCATCCCATTGACTACTGAACTCCTCTGTCCACCACACTCTGGATTTTTCTTTGTATTCCATTATCTCTGTCTGATGCAGCTGTTTTAAACACCAGTTGGGGAGTAGAAATCTCAAAAGAACACAAGGAGTGGTTTGCTTGAGACCCTGCCATCTTGTGTTTTCTTTTCTCTTACTCTCAAAAGGTAATGTTTAAAATGGACAACTAATGTCCTTTACTGTTTAGTGACTTTCATCAAGTAGTATTACTCCTTTTATGACTGCTTTTTGAGTTAATTTCTAGTTTGAGTCTTATCCATTACAGTTTGAATCTTCATGTGTGGGCACATTTTCTGTTCAACAACTGTCTGTATGTCTTGGGGTAAAACGAGGGAACTGAAGCAAGATTCTGTTAGCACCACAAGCCTATCATTTCATTATTCCAATCCCTTTCATGTTATACATGCGTATTTATCCTTTATGCATATATCACAAAAACTCTTTATATATAGTCAGGCAATTACATTTGTGTTTCATTGAGATATATAGTCTGGGAGAATCAATTCTGAACAGCCTCATGCATGAAAATAAATTACTTATTATTAAAACAGCATCAGCCTTGGGGTATAAGTGCCATGCTGATATTTCAATACAGACCTTATTTTCAGCATATTTTTTTCAGCACTGACAATTAAAGAAAAAATAAATATAACAAATCAAGAGAGAAAGTTCCCACACCTACACCCTGGTGATTGCCCCCATTTGCAAAGTGTTTCATGTCGGTATTGTAACACCATGGAAACACCCAGGACTGGCTTCTTCAATTACTCATCTACTCTTTTCTGTCTGCTCCTTCACATATTCACACTCGACACAAATGGTAATGTACACTTCTGACATCTATTCAGCCATTTCCAGAGTACTACAGGTTAGGATTCTGAGAGAAAAATCCAACTACAGAACAATACTTAGGAGGACTTAATTTGAGGAGAAGAGTCCATTTGCAAAGTTAAAAAAAAAAAAGAATGACAGAAGTAGAATTTAAACAGAACTGGGAAGCACATGACATACTTTTTTCTGGTGTTGAGATATTTTTCTGAGAAGGATGATTCCCCATTAGTGCTACCAAACTCATCCTGGGAGGAACAAGGAAATTCCATCTCAGTTTTTCATGTAAAGAAACTGCATTGCAATCTTAAGAGAAAGACTTGTCATTCTTGATCTCCATGATGGTAGTCCAAAAGGTGAAAATACACTATGCTCAGAACTGGCCCTCACGGAGTTAGATCTTCCCATCATGCCAGGGATAAATAACAACAGCAAGTAACTTGCATCTGCATGATGATGTGTGCTTTTCCAGGCACTGTTCATACTTTATTTCGTCTGTCTCTCATGCCCACCTTCCAGTGGAGGTACCACCAACAGCAGTGTCTTCATTTTACAAGTTATAATGTCTGGGCAACACAGTGTGCAAGTCTGGTAGGCACCAAATTCTGATTCTACAGCATTTTCTATTCTACCTTCCAGAGTGGATAAGTAGAAACTGTGCAGAAAGATGCTCCTTACTTTGCAGGTGGTCTAATTCTTCAACAACCCAATCACCATATTCAAAACAGTGGGAAGAGGTCACTCACCAACCCTGGCCAGGGACCACCTATAAGTCTTAGAGACTCTGACTTGATAATACAGTATTTTCTCAGTATGTACTTGCTGTGTGAGACACTTCAGTGTGACAGGATCATTTTTCCTGCAGAACCACACATGAGGAACTAAAGATGCAGACTGAATCCTGCCAGTCTTTCTCAGGGTGGAGAGAACAACCATTACGAGTAGCGAAGGGCATTCTTTGAGATTCAAAATTAATTTGTCTTCTTTCCCCCTTCCATATGTCCCAATTGGTGTCCAGCCCACCAAATTACTACTAAACAATTCTAAAAGAAATATAAAGAAACACAAAGCCCTATATTATTAAGAGCATGCCCACATAGAACAAAACAATAGAGATAAATAATTCAAGCCACTAAAAAATATTTTTAGAAATAAAACAAACCGTACTCCTCCAAGGCATGAAGGTGTGTGTGTGTGCACGCGTGTGCACGTGTGTGTGTACACACACATAGTCTAGCCACAGGGTGTGCAGCCTCATAAGCTATCATAAATTCTTTTCCTCTGCCTCCAGTCAAGATAAGATTTCACCCAGTCTCATACAGCAGGGTCTCTCTGAGCAAAAAAAAAATGTCTGGAAACTGCAAAGTTCCCAGAACTACCACAGCCTGTTTGCTTATTAGCAAGTTCACAGATGTCCACCATCTGGCCTGAAACAACTCCTCCAAAGAAAAGGGAGACAGGAACAAAGCCTGTCTGATCAATACCTCTGTGACTCTCAGCAACATGGAAGAACCCCCGTTAGAGGCAGAATACCTATAATTCCCACAGTATTCTGTCACATGCACAGACTTCTCTGTGCACGGCCAATGTCAATCTCTCCTGCCATCCAAACTTCTCACTGGTTTGGATTCAAAAGACCACTTCAGATTCTCTGTACCCAATCGATGTCCATTGGAGGTAGCTTGTGTTAACTGGGAGAAGTAGCCACACTTAGGCACTGGATCTACTAAGCCAGCCTGGGACAGAACACAATCACCACTTTCAGTACTGAGCCAAGGAAGAAGGAATATCGGCTCTGCTCAGAAAAGTCAAGTAAACAATAGGGCAACAGGTATACCAAATAGGCCTCTAGAGAAGATGGGATTGGATCCATTCTCTCAGGTCCCCTCCAAAGAGGAGATCCCAGTATTTTATGATTGATATTAATATTTTAAATAAAAGCTTAGAGGAGGAAAATCATGAGCCAAAATATTAATGTCATATGAATCATAGGCTAAAATCTCTCCCATCCACCCCGTAGAGACACAAAATGATAGATACCACAAAGGGTGTAGATGATGATGTAAAAATGTACACAATGCATAGATTTGTAAGAAGCCATATTCTAAGCAAAACAATTCAATAAAGTGATACCTTAAGCCCTACATATAGGTTCATGATCAAGAGATGAGGGCTTAGAACAGGAGTCGTTGAACCATGGCCTGCAAGCTAAATCCAAACTATTTTTTATAAATAATGTTTTATTGGAACAAAGCCACCCTTATTTATTGCCTGTGGTTGTTTCAATGCTATTATGGCAGAAGTGAGTAGTTGCTACAGATACTGTGGCCTTCAAAGCCAAAGGATTAACTTTCTGGAGGCACCTAGGTGGCTCAGTTGGTTAAGCATCCGACTTCAGCTCAGGTCATGATCTCACAATTCATGAGGTCAAGCCCTGTGTCGGCCTCTGTGCTGACAGCTCAGAGCCTGGAGCCTGCTTTGAATTCTGTCTCCCACTCGCTCTTTGCCCCTCCCCCACTCACTCTCTCTTTCTCCCAAAAATAAATAAAAACATTTTAAAAATTTATAAAAAATATTAACTTTCTGGCCCTTTACAGAATGCATTTGCTACCCCTTGGTCTAGAAGAGAAATACACATTGAAAAATTAACACTTTCTCACATGATGAGTAGCAGCTGACCACAGTGGGGAAGAGAAGGACTCAGCTGCAGCTCGGCTTAGAATCCCCTTTGCAATCCCCTTGTCACTCACTGTTCTCTGTCGTCCTTCCTCCACTGCAATGCTCTCCCCTAGCAGCTCAGACCATAAATCCCACCCAGGCAGTCAGGATTCACAGTAACATTCCAGGCTGCAATTTCACTGGTCCTAGTACTCCCAAATCTTCACTCCTGGATGTTTTAAGATAGAGAAAAGAACCCTTTCCTTTCAAAGATATTAGCACAATTTTAACTAAAATTTACTTAATAAGTAATTACAAGTTACTTGTTCATCTTTTTCACTAAATGATAACCAAAGAATGTGTCTATGACCCACTACTCTATCTCTCTTGCCTCAATACTTAATACATGAATAAATTCATTAAAGGAATACAATAACGTGAGCCACCTCATGGTCAATCACTGCTGTGCAGGATTACACTAATAGCTGACATTTACATAGCATTCTTCTTTCAAAACATCAACCACTAAGCATCATCATCTTATTAATCTTCTCCGGACCAGAAAGTAAGAAAGGTGACCAGAAAACAAGTTTAAACATAACCTATGATCATAAATTAACCTCTAGATATTTTCCAACTTAATCTATTTTCAAACACATCCTGTTTGTTTTGTTTTTTAGAGAAAGACAGAGAGTGCAAGCAGGAGAGAGGCACAGAGGGAGAGATTCTCAAGCCCCTAAGGGGGCTCCATTCCATGACCCTGAGATCATGACCTGATCTCAGGCTCCTGAGCCGAAATCAAGAGTCAGTCAACTGACACTCAACTGACTGAGCCACCCAGGCGCCCCTGTTTTCATTTTCTAAAATACAATTGTCCTGCAAAACAAAAAACAAAACACACACACACACACACACACACACACACACACACACACACACACACACATACACACCACATGGGAATGGTAAATATACTTTATTTTTTTCTTCTGAACTTTCAACACCTCTAAGGTTTTCCAGTTTGACATAAAAGACATAAAGGCATTAGCCCTTAAATCTCTGTAGAAAGCAGCAAGTGGGAACACCAGGTTAAAAGGATCGCCCAAGACACTCAAGCAATCTCACTGTCAGGTGTTATTGCTCAAGAAGGCCACTTGCCTCTGCTTTAGGTCAGACAACTCCTATTGCCTTCTAAGCCTGCCCTTCCTCTGCCACTTCCACCCCCTTATGTATGCTAAGTAGGGCAAAACCAGGATGCAGGATAAAAGATACGAAGAATTTTGATCAAGAGTAAAACAGAGCTTTCTGAAATAATTAATGATCAAAAGTGAAGAGGCAGAGGCCGCTGTGGGTCCCTGTCACTGGAGATATCAAGTAACCAGTTGGAAGACTTGAGAGAAATGTTATATAAAGGATTTTTTTCCCTTAACCAGGAGACTAAACTAGTTCACTTTAAAGTTCCCACTCAACTCTTACAAATCTTGGAACTGTGTTCACAATAGTTTGTTAAATTTTTTAAGACCTATACAGGTATATGATTCATTTACTATTAAATATATCTCAAAATTTTAACAATAATTCTCTAGGTCATGTAATAATGAATGATTTATATCTATATATTTTTTCCTATTTATCTTGTTTTAAATCTTTCTACATTGAACACAATTATTTGGTAAATAAGATAGAGACAATAAAAGTGTAAAAATCATTAAAGAAATCATAAAACCAATCATCACATGTTATATAACTTATTCTTTGAAGGTCCTTCAGGCCACAAGGGCAATTAGTGTTTTCTCCAAAGAACAGGACAATGAAGCATGGATGATATTTAAAAATAATAATCAATAGAGTAGAGACTCAGCCCTCCAGCTAGTCTCACCTACTCTCAGAGCTGAAGTTACCACTGACATCTATGGGACAGTGATTAAAGGAACACCAGCTTGCTCAGAGGTCACAATTTCAAGAAGCCAGAACATAGGAGGGGCCTGGGGTTGTTGCAGGCCAACAGATAGGGGAGCCATTTGGCCGATGTAGCTGGCAGACTAGAAGGTGTGAAGGTGACCTCACTAAGACCCGTTGAGCATGCATTTGGCCTTCCAATGTCACTGGAGGAAAGCCAATGTTGGTATCTCAGAAGTGGGATTTTGGGGAGCTGATTGGCATAGGCAGTGGCCAATCAGAATGTATGAGACAGGACATATTGGGAGGCCCTGGGCAGCAAATATTTATTAGTTAATAAAGAAATATTTTGGTATTTTAAATCTGAACATCCACACTGGTACTTAGTGGCTGAATACCAACAATGGGTTTAAATAATTTGTTTAATCTCCCAATAGCACCTGATTCTCTTGCTTCTGCCCTGTGCCCTGTTTAGAAGTTTATCTCATCTTCTGGCTCTATAATTTCCTGGGAATTGCATCTTTGCCTGACAAATATCCCCAGTGACAGAGTCTTCTTAGTCAAAGAAGGCATAATGTGAAGTGATGGGCAAGGGAAGTTTGTATCCAAAAAAATAATTGTCAAGAACTTTGAAAGGAAGGAAAATGTGACATTTTCTTCATTGACTGTGCAATGTAAGAGAATGAGGGATTTTTGAAGGGTGTCCTTGTGAACCTCACTGGCACCGCCATGTTCTCATTTCAAAATGTAAGAGTCCCACAAATAGAAACAGAACCAATTGATTGCATAATTTTGTTAATTGGTCTGAGCTGAAACTGGTCTGAATACAGACCTCATGATGAGCTCTGTGTATCCTATTAGACTGTAAACCAGAGAAATAAATCCCTAGAAAGGCATATATAAAGCAACCTAAGTAAACGTGTTTGTTTGTTTTAATGTAGGAGCCCAAAAGAACAAAGTCTTTTCTTTAATCTTGTTCCCATTCCCCCCAACCCATACCGAAGAACATAAGGAAAGATTTTGCTTTTTTTCTTTAGCATTTGATAACATTACTACATTCCATTTTCCTTTCTTCTGATTCTCTTAGTTGGAAAGGTTAACACACACCCAAAACAGACTTCTAGGTTTTAGATGCTAAGAGAAAACCATAAACACTATGGGCTAAATGTAAAACCCATTATGGAATTCAAATGTCCTCTCCCTAGCCTCCCTTTGGCAATTTATGAAAGCTCACTTATTATAAATTTAACCCTTCCTACCCTTGCCCATGATCTTGTTTTCACGCAGATAACCAACCAATGCTTAGAATTAGGGCATAGAGAGATGTGCTATGGGAGATCTTGACATAACTTCAAGGAAGAAATTAACCAGTTATCAAGAGCAATGACATCCTAGCTCCTGGTAGGAAACATAACCATCAAACGATCTGTGGGAAGCAGAAATGATTGGATTCATGGAGCTAACATAACTGAAAACCACCATTTACCCATTCATGGAATGGCCAAGCTTCTACAAACAGGGCTGCCATATTTGAAGAAAGGATCTCAGAGGCTGGATCTAGCAGTCCAGATTTTGAGATATTGCTTGACCTTTCCATCCTAAAATAGATTAGCTTCAAGTAGGCAAAGGCTTTCAAAATCAAAATGCCATACACAGCCACGGGCATGTTTCTTCATTCACTCAAGAGTTTAATTACATTGTTCCTGGAAAGAAAGCAATGGTATCCTAGAATAGTCAAACCACACATCTCAAGCTTAGAGTAATTCAAGGCCTGACACTTTTAGGAGGTGGACAAGTCCATGAAAAATACCCCCAAATGCATTATTTATAGCAAACTCAACTTTGATTCATTAAAAAGAAAATTCAGTGCCTTCTAGTTTTACTCTTTGATATTCATCATCTTTACAGGTCAAGTTAGTGGTATGACAGAAGGTGAGATATGATTTCGCCTCCTCCCCAATATTTCTGCAACAAACCCGAGACAAAATTTTGTTAACATGATGTTTCTCACTGATTATACTACAAAACAAGACAAACAAAAAACAAAACAAAACAAAACACAACCAAACAAAATGTCTCAAGACTGCTTGAATTGTAGAGATCTAAGTTCTAACTGAAAACCACATTTCTCAAGCAGTGGATGACCCATCATTCAAGGTTACTGCATTTATAATGCCCCAGATAACATTTGTCATCCATCTAATCCATTTAAATGCTGGACTAGCAATGGTAACTTAGTGAACCAAAGAGGAACAGTGATCTGAATAAGGAGAATATGTTGAAGTTAAAGTTAATGAAGATTTCCTTGTATCATTTCACAACTTATTTCTCATTACCATTTCACCATCTAATAATATTTAGATTTGATGTTTTCAGTTTCATTCTGATTGGCCCCTTGGATGCTACTTGCCAATAAGACAAAGTTAAGGTGCCAAAGAAAAGGGTAATTAATTCCGACACATTAAGAGAAGACATCTCTGATATTTGAATGTCTGTTTGATATTCAAAGAGAAATGTTGTGTACATTTCTTTTGATATTCAAAAATCAAAGAGAAATGAAGACTTAAAGGTACCCTGGTCATGAGAGGAAATAGAGAAAACTAGCAATGCCTTTGTTTTTCTGCCCACAGAGAGGTGATAGAATCTTTGGCTTAATGCACTGTCTTCCTGTGAAGTTATCATAGCAGAAAAAGCTAACCTACATTTATTTCCACCTACATTCCAAGGTAAGAGCATCAATCATTTCTTTGGTGTTTTCTGCACTATTACATCATCATTACTATAATCAAGTACTAACTGGGGGGGCTGAAGCAAAGAAAAAATACTTTTGGTCTTTTTCTTCACACAGCTCATAGTTTCATTGGGGTAAGCCTTCATGTGTATTAGCAAAATGACCAAGCTGTACATGACTAGTAAAAAAAAAAATATATATATATATATATATATATATATATATATATATATATATATATTAGAAAAAGAACCATAATTCTTCAAACCACTGTGGACATGACTGCCTTGAGACTTCAGAGGTATAGGTGAGGAATACATGGAAGGGCCTCATGAAGAGGACAGATGCCCTGAGATACTTATTCTGATCTTGACATTATTTGATGAGCAAAAATGCAGTCCTGTGGAGCACATCTGGAAGTTACATGAAACAGCTGTGGTGACACATTGCTAATTTGTAAGCAACCTCAGCTCTTAGAATATGATAGAGGTTTTAGTAGGAAGCATACTAGAACTAGAATGGTACTTCTCAAACTTTGACTTGCATTCATATCACAAAGAAAACTTGTTAAAATGTAGATCCTAAATGAGCAGATCTGGGCTGAAGCCTGAGTTTCTGCATTTCACATAAGCTCCCATGTGGTGCTAATGCTGCTGGAGCACAGGCCACTGTTTGAGAGGCAAGGTGTTACAAGATAGTTGGCTATTTCTGAGAACCGGAAGCTAACTTACTTCCTTGCATTTGGAACAGAGAAGATAGTACTTGACTGTCTTGGAAGTGAAGATGATTTTCGTCCTGAGCATGTCCTCTCAATGAGAAAGCAGATGTTTGGGTTTCCTGTTTTGCTGTTGCTTTCACATCTATTTGCTTAATGGGTTAAAAACAAAACAGAGCTCAATATTTTAAGGGGATGCAAAGACATATCTCTGCAATTCTCAGTAATTATACGGCAGGTAGAAAAAGAGATACAAATGACTGAGCACAACCGATGACCAATGGCTTACCTTGGAGGGATGGAGTCATGGGGAAGTTTTTTTATCTAACTCATCCATTTCTATAATATTTGGATTTTCACAGTGAGCAGATATATCTTTTTAGCCAGAAATTATAATAAAGATAAGGATATAAATGTACACAACACTTTGAGAAGGCCAGGTGTTCATGGCCGCATGGCTATCAGCTCTATCATCCTAGAAGCATCACCTTATGCTCCTGTGACTTTATGTGAGACATGTTAGGTGGCTGTATATACACTTCAAAATGTGTAAGAAATAGGATATAATCCATCAGTTTTGAACTTTGAAGTTTTAGAGTTAGTTTTCACTGTGCATTTCATAGATGAATCCACTCACCCATATCTAATCATGAGTAAAAACAATGCATTCTTACCAGCAATCCCAAATTGGTACTTTGCTTGCTAGCAGTTGCAAAATAATAAAATGGTTCAGGAACTGAACATTTGTATCCAATTTCACTTTTGGCTTAGTTAAGCAAAATCATCATCCTCAAATAAAGGCTTTCAATGTTTTTCAAACAAGTTTCCTTGCTGACACAGCTCTTTTCATAAAATCATACAATGGTCCCTGATTTTTTAAAAAAAATGATGCACCATCTCTTTAACAGAAAATTGGGTTATTGATTAATTGATCATATGCTGCTCACAAATGCCAACTTAAGCACAAGTAAGGAGATGCTATTGAATGTTCATAACTCAAAGGCTGCAAGACCACGCTACATGGTTGCATTATTACCGTCTCCTATTTTAATGAAGACACAGCACAGCACTCTGTTGGCCTAATTTACACGATATATCAAAACTATGTGAAATTTCCTTACACTACAATGGGAGAGAAATCACAACACATATGTGACTTATAGAGCTTGGCCTCGTTGTTAAGGTAGGGCATTAGCATTCCAAAGCTGTAGCCTGAATGTTAGTCTTTTATAAGGTGGCAGTGAATTTCTTTTCAGAGGAAATTAAAGCGCATGAAGCTGTCTTATAACTTGTTAGTGAAAACTGTGACATTTGAAAACGATTAACAGAAAATTGAGTTTTTATTTAGATACTCAATAATCTAGAAGTGTCTAAATAATAAATGGCTCATAGGAAACATTGCCTATTTGGAAGGAAAGGTGAATATTATAAAATAACAACAATAATAAAATAATAATAGTAACTACTATTTATCTAGGAATTACAGCATGGATTTCAGAACATGTATTTTGAAGCAGGATTTGAACCATAAGTCTGCAATTTACTAGCATGGAGCCATGATGGAAAAATTATCCAACTTCTTGGTGTCTCACTTTTGCCACCTACAAAAGGACATAATGTTAGTTCCTTATGTTTTATTTTGAGGAGTAAGTAACTCAATATGAGAGTCTACAGGAGTTAGGACTGAGACGAGCTGCACGTGACAGAAACCCCATTATGATGGGTTAAAACCAAATAGAGGTTTAATTTACTACATTAACAAGAAGTCCAGAAGAGAACTATCTCAAGATGGTATTGCTGCTCAAGGAAGTCATTATGGACTCACGTTTCTTCTCATCACCTTTAACCTGCTTTTACTATAGCACAGAAAGGTAGGGTGTCTTGTCCTAGCTCTCCCATTTGGAAAGTTCTAGGGTTAGGACCTAAACTCAATCCACCTGATTCAAAATCAGACTCTGAGTTCAAAGACTGGCTCCACAGAGAACTACCAGGATTAATTTTTAAGAAAATACACAGCAAAGTACAGTGGTTTTCAAACTTAAGTGTGCCTAAGAATAATGGAGAAGGCATGCTAAAAATGCTGTTTCCTAGCCCCTCCTGGGCTGCCCCGGGGACTCTGGTTCAGGTGATGTGAGGTGGAGCCTGTACATTCGCATTTTAAGACACATACAAGTAGTGCTGATGCCGCTACACCTTGAGAAACGTACAGAGACATTAAGGGTTATACAAACATCATCACTAACTCTCATAATAACCATACAAGAGTGAAACTGTTTTAAAGAGGAAGAAACAAGTCTAGTGGGATTAAATGCTCTGCCTTGCATTCCATTCTTAAGAAACACAATTATTTTTTAACCTTAAAAAATTTTAGAATCGTTTCAGATTTATAGGAAAATTGTGCAGATAGTATAGAAAGTTCTCACATATTTCATGCTAAGTTTCACCTATTATTAATAAAACATTGATATGGCAGTTATTAAAATTAATGAATCAATACTGACATTTTTTAATTTTTTTTAATGTTTGTTTATCATTGAGAGAGAGAGACAGAGCATAAGCATGGGAGGTGAAGAAAGAGGCGGAGACACAGAATTCGAAGCGGGCTCCAGGCTCTGAGCTGTCGGCACAGAGCATGACGCAGGGCTCGAACCCACGTGAGATCATGACCTGAGCCGAAGTCAGATGCTTAACCGACTGAGCCACCCAGGCCCCCCAATACTGACATATTATTATTAGCTGAACTCCATACTTTATTTAGATGTCTTGAATTTCTACCTAAAGTCATTTTTATGTTCCACAATCCCATACAGAATAGCATATTACATTTCATCATCCCATCTCCTTAGGCTTCTTGCAGCACTGACAGTTTCTCAGACCGTCCTTATTTATTTATTTATTTATTTATTTATTTATTTAATTTATTTTTTTAACGCTTATTTATTTTTGAGACAGAGAGAGACAGAGCATGAACAGGGGAGGGGCAGAGAAAGAGGGAGACACAGAATCTGAAACAGGCCCCAGGCTCTAAGCGGTCAGCACAGAGCCCGACGCGGGGCTCGAACTCACGGACCGTGAGATCATGACCTGAGCCGAAGTCGGATGCTTAACCGACCGAGCCACCCAGGTGCCCCCAGACAGTCCTTATTTAAAAAATAATAATAATGTTTATTTATTTTTGAGACAGTGAGGCAGAGACAGAGTGTGAGCGGGGAAGGGGCAGAGAGAGAGGGAGACACAGAGTCTGACGCAGGCTCCAGAGCCTGATGCAGGGCTTGAACTCATGAACTGTGAGATCATGACCTGAGCTGAAGTTGGATGCTTAAACAACTGAGCCACTCAGGTGCTCCAACTGTCCTTATTTTTTATGTTTGATTGTTTTTAAGAGCAATGGTCAGGTATTTTGTAGAGTGTCTCTCAATTAGAGTTTGTCTGCTATTTTTCTCAAAACTAGACTGGGGTTATGGATTTGGGGGTTGCGGGGGGGGAAGATCAGAGATGAAGTGCCATTCTCATCACATCATACGGGGTACAGGCTACTAACATGATTTATCATTATTGATTATGACCCTGATTATCTGGCTGAGGTAGTGTTTGTCAGGTTTCTCCTCTGTAAAATTTCGGCCCTCCTCCCCCTTATAAACATACTGTACTCTTTGGAAGAAGTCACTGTGCACAGCCCATGCTGAAAAGAGTGGGGGTAATTCTCCACCTCCTAGAGGTTGAATTGTCTATATGAATTATGTGGACTTCTGCATAGATTTGTCTACTCTCTCCCATGTATTCATTCAATCATTTATTTATAGCAGTATGAATTCATGGACGTTCATTTTGTAAAATTAGCTGATTTATTGTGTTGCTCAATTTGCTCCAACATTGGCCAGGGGCACCTGGTTGGCTCAGTCAGTGGAACATGGGACTCTTGATCTTGGGGATATAGGTTCAAGTCCCATGTTGGATTAAAGATTACTTAAAAATAAAATCTTTAAAAAGAAAACTTGTTCCAGCATTGGCTATTGAGAGCTTTCAGTTAGCTCCTGTGTCCCTTTGACCTTCTCTATCATTGTAGGTTTGGCATTTCTTTTAAAGAACTTTCTTATTCTCTGGTACTATTAGATGCCTCAGACTAAACATTTCCAGTCTAAGTCCTAGAATCAGCCATTTCTCCAAGGGACTCTTGTTCCTTTTATTGGAGAATGCTATTAAAAATTAAAGTTTTGGTACTAGATATCTTTTTTTTAAGTACATGCATTTTAGGGAAACAAAAAAGTGGGATGCCTTGCTTTTTTGTTTTTGTTTTGCTCTTGCTTTTGGAAGATGGCAGTTACATACTAGTGAGTAATGGATTCAGTCAGAAAACTTGTTTTTTTCTTACAGAATTGGTAACTTCTGTGTGATATTAAACAAGTAACTGACCACCAATCTTCATAACCCCACTCACAAAACATGGGTTAAGCACGTTGCCTACTTTTTAGAGGTAATGGGAGATGAATTTAGACAATGGATATGAAATCTATTAGAAAATTTAAGTACCGGACTAACATGAAACAGTGTATCAGCATTTATCAATTATTAATTATCATAACCTTACATGACTTAGTATTTTGGTACAAAGAGCAAAAGAAGAACTATTTAATCTGCAAATTCTGAGCTGGGCTACTTGCCCTCTGGCTGTAAGATGTACAGAAAACCTTTTACGGGCTAGCTAACACCCTTCATGTATTAGTAATAAAGGATTTTGGCATCCTGAGCAAAAGCTTCCTATACATCTTAAAGCTGTGCTAAAAAGAAAAAGATGGAAACATTAATTTCTAGCACACGCTTATTCCATCAGTTCAAGGGCCTAAATATGCTTTCTCAGCCACTAGATCTCAGAGTTCAAAATGTGGTGTGTGATAGCATGTGTCCTCTCCTGAGCAACTTGTCCTTCTGAGACCTCCTTAAAATTACTAGGTAAAGCCTTGCAGGCAAAACCTCTTCATTCTAAAATTACATTATTTATGCTGCCAAATATACTCCTCAGGTGATCCTGTTACTTTTCTCTCCTGTTTTTTCCTAGGCTATCACAAATCCATTTGGAAAGAGGCTAGAGAACAAAGGAGCTACTGCTGGTGATGAGAACCAGTGCCTGAGGTGAGGGAGTGGCTGGCTCTTGGAAGTGAAGTGCTCCCCATCCTTCCACTTTTTGCCCAGAGCCTGAACATATAAAGAGCAGTGTCCACAAAGAAATGCCCTTTTTTCCTTTCTAATCAGCTTGTCTACCAGGCTCAGTTGCTTTTCATTCATGAAGTCTAACAGTGTTCCTTTTCCTGTACTCTACCTGTACTCCTCACTCATTTGGTTCTTAATAGTATACTGTCTTGTGATCTGCTCTTTCTTATCTTTTTTTTTCCTATTTAAACTAAGTCTTATTTCCCCAAGCATTCTGTTAACTCTATAACAACAATGGCAGTGTATTATATGCTTTTTACAACTACTGTAGGAGCCACCAAATGTGGTAAACCAAGCATGATCTCAATAAACATCTGCTGATTGAATGCATACACAGAGAAATAACTTAGTGCTCACTATGTGTCAAGAATTGTGCTAATCCTTTTGAGTAATGCATTTTTTAAAACATTAACCCCCACGGTATAGAATTGTTAAATCACTATATTATATACCTGAATCTAATATAAGACTATAAGTTAACTATACTGGAATTAAAATAAAAACTTAATTAAAAATAATAAAAAATAAGTACAATCCAAAAAAAAAACAAAAAACAAAAAACAACCATTAACCCATGCAGCAATGGTTTTCCCAGTTTTAAGGATGAGGACTGAAACATAATGATAGTCAAAAAGTTAAGTCTCGGCAGAGCCAAGATTCAGTCCCATGCACGCATTCTGGGATTTGTAATTTGGGGGCTCAGTTAGCTTCTCTGGAACTCTGTTTGATCATTAGTATAATGTGAGGGTCATCTTAAACAACTGCTGAGGTCCTTTCCTGCTTGACTGATGCACTGAAACACACAAAGTATTGACCTTCTCATTCAGGGGCACTCTCTTACCTCCATCATCTTGTCCTGGCTTCCACTGACTTCTAAAAAAATAGCATTTTAATTCTTTGATTCATCCCAATTCTCAGGAATAAGTCTTCTAGGGAAAACAGAGAGCCTATTTCTGGTAGAATTATGTAGGAAATAATTATTTACCTATTTTATTTTGTATCACGTTCATACATGTGAGTTGAAAAATGCCCTAACTGCTTTAGTAACAGAGCTTAATGAGAGCGAATTTTATAGACTCATTACACCACACCACACATCATACACATCACATCACACCACATATCAGCATTTTAAAATTTGCAAGATTTCTCTGATTTTAGATTTTTTCACAAGAACACTGTAATGTTACCATCAAATTGGTAATAGTGTCATGTAAAGGAAAAAAAGCAAGCAAAAAGGAGAGAGGGAAAGAATATATTTTTCTATAGTTAAAAGGAAAGTACTCTGAAATTTAACATATTCTTAGCTTTGTTTGGCTTGTGCACAAGAATAACTTCAGATTCCATGAAGAATTAACTTGAGAATAACCATTATATGGAAATCAATTCATTAACAGGTATTTATTGAATGATTAATATGACCCAGCACAATGAAGCACGAAGTCTTAGACATTATCTCTCCAACAAATACATCATCCTACTATCTCTAAAACATATCCTGATATTGAAAATAAGCTGTTTCTGACAAGTTGTTTTTGTTTGTTGCTCTGTTTTTGTTTTTTTTCCTCGGCCCAGGTAGCTGGCCAGCCCAGGCCAGGTAGTTGACCAAAAGAAAATCAAACAAACAAAAACAAAAACACACCTTCCGTTTTGGACATCAATTTTGACCTTAGCATAGGGTTAGAAGGTAAGGACTGGATGAGTCAAATATGATGGCCAAGGACACAGTCATTTCTAAACCTCCAAATGGGTACCCATCTTTGGGCTGCTGGAAGAGCTCCCCTTAGTATGTACTGGTGCACCCCCAAATTCTTCCTCCTTCTGGCTGTGTGCTGTCTAAAGCACCACGGCGCTGCTGAAAGCCCTTAAAAACTCCCCCCACTCTCCTCCCCACGTCAGGTACCTAATTTAGGGTGACCCACCATTCCAGTTAACCTGGGCCGGTCTTCTTGTTAATACTAAAAGTCCTGTTTCCAGGGAAACCGCTCGGTTCCAGAAGAACGGGAACAGGTGGCACCCTATAAATGCTGCAACGACCAGGACCAGGGCTGTGATGCACTCTGAGAGTCCTATTTCTTTTCGTACGCCCCACTCTCACTGCCTACAATTTTGTTCTTCCTCTCTTCCTTTAATTCTTAAATCATGATTAAATTATCTCTTCTAAGCTGTAGGGTCAGAATCACACTTTCCCCCACTTGAGAGGCCGTGTCACCCCTCTCTGAATAGAATTTTACTCTAGGGGTGAAAAGAACCAGCAGCCTTACATAACCTTTCACAAAGCCCTCCTCATTTTCTACAGGGACCAGAAAAGGGCCTACAGTTCATGAGCTAAGCAGAAACTTCTCTTACCAGGAGGAACACTAGTGATTTTCATTCAGATTGCTCTAATCTGCACAGCTGAGCCCCCACGTTCTCCTCTTGTACAGTGTGATTCGAGGCAGGCCAGTTAAAGCTCCTCTGTCTGCCAGCAGTGCAGAGCAAGAACTTCAAAACCTCGCACTGAGCTCTCTGTCTGTAAAGCTTTACTCTTCAAAAACCTCAGTTATGCCCTCCTTCCCCTGCCACATAAGCCCAGGCAAATGAGCACTTGGGCTGTTTCACGGCCTGAAGACAGTTCCCAGTCACAAGGCGCGGTTCATCGTGGGGTCACCCCTCACAGTCTTACTTTGAGCACATATGTGTTTTTAGCATCAGACTTGAGAGGCAGAGGAGGTGGGGTGAAGAAGGACCCAAGGCCCCTGTGTCCCTTTCAAGTACCTGCCTTTTTCCCTGAGCCTAAGCATTTTGAAGGAGGAAAGGGGATGGGGGTGGGGGTGGCCATATAGAATGAAAACCAGCAGACCCTTTTAAAATGTACCTTCTTCTTGAGCACTGTTGAGAAAAGAAGGGAAAAGGCAGATGGAAAACCTAAAGAGCATTTTCAAGGGCTTTTCATCTCAAGGAAAATGAAATATGTCACAGCCTTCGAGAAATATATTAGCCACTGAACCACAAAGCAGAGGACTTTGATGTTGGCATCATTTACCATTGCAAGACCAGCTCCTGAAGTCAAAGCTCCCCAAAGAGGCTTCAAAGTAACTAAAACTCACCTAGTCTGGCTGGAGCATTTTCCCCATTGACTAGATTTTTACAAAGAAATAGAGCAAGAGTACTTTCCCCACTGTATTTTCAGTCTCCTAGGGCAGTGTTTCCCAGTCACCAGAGATTCTAATTTACTAGGTCTGGGTGTGGCCTAAGTTTCTGCATTTCTTTCAAAAGCTTCCTGGAGTTGCAAATGCTGCCGTCCACGGATCACACTTTGAAGAGCAAGGCCCGAGGATACTGGTTCTCAAACTTGGCTGCCCTTTGGAACCACCTAAGATTTAATAACTTCTTATATGTTAGGCCTCATCTCTAAGAGTCTAAGTTAATTGGTAAGACCTAGGGCTGGGCATTGATATGCAGCCAAGTTGACAGCCTCTCCTCCAGAAAGAAGACCTTTGGGACAAATTATACCTAGCGCTACACATTAACCAAGCAAGCACTAACTTCCAAAAGTTCATGCTGAGTGGATGCCAGAATCAATGAGTCTGCAGGAAATGGATGTGGTTACTCAGAGAGAGCCAATGGAGGAGGTTAATTTGGATGAGGAATCCACACACGGTGTTACATGGCACCAGATTTGAGCAGTACTGTGCTGTGTCACGTCTAACTCAGCTGAACTTGTTAGCCTCTAACTGCAGCAAAGGCATGGACCACGGCCTGCTAAACCCTGGCCCACTAAACAAAGCATGGGCTGGATTTCAAAACTGCTGTTGAGAGTCTATCATATTTTATTTCTACGTCTTTGAAATCTTCAACTACAACAATAAAACTGAGGTGGGTTTTAGGGTGGCCTGCCCATGTCTGTGAAATTTTCTATTTATAAAGACAATCCCAGCATAAACCTAGCTCATATTAAGATAACACTTAAAGTAGCATTTACAGAACACCTATTGTTGGGATTACACTAGTTATTTTGTGTCTAACTGTTGAAGTGATTTATGCCCAACTTAAAGTTGGAAAAGAGAGGTTGCCTTTGTCTCCATTTCACAGATAGGGAGATCAAGGTCAAGTCCACTCACCAGCATGCTTTTCTCCCTATGTTGCACTACCTCTCATCATGACCAAAGACCACACACAGGGCTGTGCAGTGACTCGTTTGCAACTTGCGGCAGTAGAGGAAATGTTGCAAGCTCAGTCACATCTATATGAGCTGTAACTTAAAGCCAAGAGAACACTCAGGGCGCGTGGGTGGCTCAGTCAGTTAAGCGTCTAACTTCGGCTCAGATCATGATCTCACAGTCTGTGAGTCTGAGCCCCACATCAGGCCCTGTGCAGGCAGCTCGCAGCCTGTTTCAGATTCTGTGTCTCCCTCTCTCTCTGCTCTTCCCTGCTTGCACTCTCTCTCTCTCAAAAATAAATAAACGTTTAAAAAAAAGCCAAGAGAACACACATCCATGTTTTTAAGAAATAATATTGGAGAGAAAATGTATACGAAAGGAGCATAGTGAGAAAATAATCTGAAAAAAAAAAATCTTAGGTTCAGTTCTTTTTAATTCACCAAGAGTGATGAAGCACACAACTGAAAGGAGGCCATAGTGAAAGAAGTTTCCTCATGCTGTTCTTACCTGCACAGAACAGGTAAAGTTCTGTTTCCCTCTGCAGAGTCATAGCTTTCCAAGTGAAAGTAGCCTGTTACACATGCTTATCGATAATCACCTGCATTTGCTAGTCTTTTATACTTTTCTAAATACCTTTCCTTTATTGCATTAGTTATGTCCACACAACCCCATAAGGTATTTCTAGACACATAGGATAGGTTCATAAACTCTTATTTGATCATAAGAAAATCAGGGCAAAGATTGCCTAAGTAATTTGCTTATTTTTTTTAATGTTTATTTATTCTGAGGGAGAGAGAGACAGAGTACAAGGAGGAGAGGGGCAGAGAGCAAGGGAGACGCAGAATCTGAAGCAGGCTCCAGGCTCTGAGCTGTCAGCACACAGCCTGACGCAGGGCTCGAACTCACAAACTGCGAGATCGTGACCTGAGCCAAAGTGGGAGGCTTAACTGACTAAGCCATTCAGGCACCCCTACTTACGTTTTTAAATGTTTATGCTGAGATTAGAAAAAGGTCTTTGTCGTGAACTCATTTCAATCCATTCAACCAGTATATTGAGTATGAGAGAGGGGATCCAAAAGTGTTGTCCAGCCTCGGCTATGCCATTAAAATGCTTAGTTCTCCTGGCCCTGGATAGACTGATCTTCCTTGAATTCACTATGCTTCCTCCCACCAAAGGGTCTTTGCACTCACTTTTCTTACCTACCATTCTCTTCCCTGCCCTTCTCAAACATCCCCTCTTTAAGCTAACTCATTCTTCAGATGTCAACTACAACTTTCTCAGGGAAGGCTTCTTTGATATACAGTCTGAGTCACTCACCTACAAAACTTTTTTGTTTTTGCTTTTCCAAAGTCTTATCTCATTTGCAACTGTGGATTATTATATTTATTTGGTTAGCATTTCCATTCAGTAGGCTCAAAACTCCATCACCGCCTTAGCACAGTGCCAGGCATAGACTCAATAAATAAAGGAGGAGAAGGTCATGGAAGCCTGGGGATGTATTTATAGCAATAGGCTGTCTGATCTACCAAGAATACCTCTGATATCTTCATTCTTAGCATACCTATAGCTTGGTTTAAATGTGAGTGGCAACTTTTTACCCTCCCTCCTTTTTATTTTTGTTTTCTTTTGTTTTGGCCAACCTAAAAATACAAAGAGGAATCAATTGGCTCTGTCAGCCCATCTGGCGAATATAAATATATTAATGCTATAATGCATAAACAAGGTAGTTAATATTTTTCAGAGTCTGCCCCATTTTGCTTGTGCTTCTTTTTTTAATGAGTACATCATTCTGCCTTGTATAGTATTTAGCTACGTCTGTGCCTGTCATACCCATTTGATGATAAACCCGTGAGGGCAGAAACACATTTAAGACTTTCTGTTAATTCTCTGTAAGCTATAGAAAATGCTTAGTAACTATTATCTTGAATCAACTTCTTTTATTTTTAAAGTTAATTTATTATTTTGAGAGAGAGGGGCAGAGGCAGAGTGAGAGGAAAGAGAGAATCCCAAGCAGGCTCTGCACTGTCAGCACAGAGCCCAGTTCACGACTCAAACACATGAACTGGGACTTATGACCTGAGCCGAAATCAAGAGAGATACTTAACCAGCTGTTTCACCCAGATGCCCCTTGAATCAACTTCTTGATCTTATTTGATCCTTATGATACCTCAATGATTTTGTTAGGCACCGATAGTCCTATCTGACAAATGAGAACACAAATTTGAAGGGAGACAAATGTGTGTTCACAGAATGGTTATATAATAGGTAAAATACTATGCTAAATCTGTACTTTCTAATATATGACTCAGGACAGCCTACTTAGAACAGAACATTAAATTGGGGGGCCCTTGATTACCAGGAAGATATAAACAAACTAGAGGGAGTTCAGGTAAGAAAAATAAACATGATCAAGCTTCTGAAGGGGTAGGAAGAAAGATTAAATAAACAAAGTATTTAATAGTCTTGCTAAATAAAGACTAAGAAGGGAACCCAAGAATTACTTGAGGCTAGAACTACCTAACAGGCTTCCCCATGGAAGAGGCAGAGTATCACTGACAAGGAGAAACAGGGACCAGGGAGCTGAGTGACAGGAGCAATGGGAAGCATATTGAGAACAGGATTATCTAGGATGGAGTCCAAAATAAATTTTTAACATTAAGAATTTATATGCTGCTGAAAAGTTTCCCAAGGGAAACAGGGAGATCATCCCTGGAGATGTCTCAAACCAGAGAGAAAAAATAACTAGAAATTGTCCTGCAGGGAACAACCTCGCCCAGACATTAGACATGAAAGGGAAAGCTTTGCAGATTTTCTAATTTATATTCTTCTGGGATCCCATGAGGCTGAGAAAAGATATGGCAACAATGGATTGGGAACTCTGGGTCCAGAGGGTCTGCTCAGATGTCTCAGCCTTCGTGCACATCTCTAATGAGTCAACACAGAGGAAACACACCAGCAAAGCCACTGCTAGCATATCTATTGCCTCATTTCATCCAGAGCCCTTCATTAGCTGCCCCATGGGAACAGATGAAACAATTATGAACCCAAACAAAACTCGGGAGGTACAAGAGCATGGATGTTGTTTGAAAGCCACAGTCACATATGTAACAATCATCCTGGGTCTACGTATTTTACCCTACTAGAAACACACCCAAATTCAAATGGTCAGACCAAGGATTTTAACTTGGACTTCATATCTGTTCTTGTAACTATGCAATTCAGTTGTGTTTAGGTTTCATGATATTCAGGGAATTGGTCATCAAATTAAGCCTGGCACCCCGGCATCCTGCTTCCTTGTAAGTGATATGTTACAAAGACATAACAAACAGAATAAAGCAGGATACTGACAAGGCAAGAGCTGCTCTAGATAACCAATAATTCTACAGTGGCTAAGGATTTGTTTTTCATTTGGAAGGTGTTTAAGGAAAGTCTGTGCTAAAATAAGCATGACACAGTATCAGGCCACAACATGATACTACTAAAAGTCAGACTACTGATAACATCTATCTATGCCTAAATGCAAACGGTTGCTTAGTAGGAAAAGCAGAATAACTACCGATAATATTGATACCTCCAAAGTAAATGGTTGTTCAGTTCTGGAGAAACAGAATCATAGAATTATCTTGCTGAGACTATAAATGGCCACTAAATTTATGGGGGGGGGGGGGGAGGGAATGCTCATCTTATTATTAATCAGGGAAATGCAAATTAAAGCCACATTGAGATTCTAATTCACATCCACCAGATGAGGGCAAATTAAAGACATGACAATACTAAATACTGGTGGAGACATGGAGCAAAGGGGATTTTCCTATGCTCCTTGTGGGAGTTTCAATAGATGAAACTCGTCACTGCCTCCAAAAAGTAAAGATGGCCTTTCTATGACTTAGGTGTCCTTTGTATGTCCCTCCTCCTATATATGCACCCTAGACATGATAGCAAATTTGTTCTTGAGGACACATAGAAGAAGGCTCATAACAGCATTACCGGCAATAATAAAATACTTCTCAAAAGTCCATCGATGGTAAATTAAATAAGGTATGATTAATATTGTGGAATATTATAAGGCAAAGAAAGTGACTGAAATACCACATTATGCACCCTCATATGAGTCTCAAATACTTAATGTTTATCAAAAATGCAAATCAGAGAATACACACGTTACATTTACTTCATAATAGTTAAGTACAAGCAAAACAAAATAACATGGTAAAGATGCATGCATATGCAGCAAATACATAAAGAAGGCAAGAAACTAACATAAAATTAAGAAAATTGCTGGTGGGTACATGGGTTATTTCATTATAATTACTGTTATCACGATCATCAGCATATTATTAATTATAGCAAGCACTGTTTGTATAGTGTAGTTCATAATAAACCCCATAACGTTGAAACTAGTAACATAACTAAAAGTTATGAAGTCTACACTCTCATTTAACAGGGAAAAACATGTTGTATAAAGAAAATTGGTAACCAAAGTAATATCGGATTTCAGAAATGTTACAAACCCATTAGTTAAAACAATTAGCTCTTTTTTCCTCTAGTGAGGGACTCAGATCCTGATTTAGAGTCTCTTTTACTTTAGACACAACTGCAACAAAACTCAGTCCCCTATGTCTTAGCCAATCAAAAGTAGAAAAGAAAAGGACTATTTTGAAGAAATCTTATAACAGGAAGAAGTTCCACCTAGACACAAACAAATGGATAAAATGCATTTTATAAATCAGGAATAAAACTATGAAGAAAACAAAGGCAGCAGCCCATGGCTACTTCACAGAAAAATAAACAGCCCTCTATGATGTAATATCTTCAGAAATCACTGCTATAATATCAGATGATATAATAACTGAGTCACAGTGATGCCTTGGATCCATTAAAGAAAGATTAAATTCTGTCCTACATTCCTAAAAGACAGCTAAGTGAGTAAAGAGTTGTTAAAGACTATGGAAAAGTAAGTAAATCCAAAAATGTTGGCATTTAACAAGAAACTTCTGCTACTAAGAAAACTGACTTGATTAAATAATATTTATGTTAATTGTTTAACTCCTTAGTTCTCTTATAAAAATTTAAAAGCATATTTAAGAATATTTTAGATATTAGAATAATGTTGGTACTATTAGCCCTGTTAGGTCAAAATGCACTAATGAGTTGGTATTTTCATTAGACCGCATCATAAAGATTAATTCAGTGGAACATTTCTGTCCTAGATACTCTCAAGAGGAGCCTTGTAGCAAGAACCAATCTTTAAAGGAGGAGCAAAGGACAAGGGCAAAATGCCCAAATTGCAACACGTACTCTTGTTAAGTCCCATCAGTCACAAGTGATATGAAGAGGCTTCCTCCCTGGAAACTGCTAGATGACTGAGCAAGTAAGAAGTCACAGAATGTGGATGTGTAAAATTAAGCTAAAGTACATCATGAAAATAAGAAGTAAGTTATAGGCACTGGGCTCATGGAATTTAGCAGAGAAGAGAAACTTTCCCACTCAAGTCAGGTCATAATAATAGACCTTAAAAATATGATCAATAAATACGGAATGATTTGTGTGTTTTCTGGTTGAACTTTCCCCCCAAGAAATGAAATCTGTGAATAATATGGATGTTTGGAGCTATTTATAAAAAGCAACATGTACTAGCCTTACCATTGGCAAATTACCATCAATAGTGAAAAAGAAGGAATACTTAATTGTACACATTACTATATATTTCTAAATCTTATCACCAGTGTTCAGGCATTTTTAAACCACTAAGGAAAACATATTTGCTAAACAGTTGAGTGAAAGGGGCCTGGTTTGTTAACCTTAGGCTAAAATTTGTCAAAGAACTTTAAAGCACTATTGTAATTTTGATCATCAATCAGCCAACCTATATTTCTGCTGTTAGTATGGTGTTAAACCAGAGAAATAGAAGATAAGGAATCAGAACTCCACTGTGGGAGGAAGCAAAAGTGTGGTTATAAATTGTGCTGTAATTTACCTGAGTGCTGCAATTATAAAGGTGTATAATAATTTACACTTTATTTTTTGCTATTACCCACTTGGCATATGTAACATGTAATTTTATCTTGCACTTTTTTTTTAATTGGTCTACAGGGAAAATAGTCTGGATTGTTCATCCTGTCTTATTGACACGCTTAACACGTGCTTTACTTAAGGTCTTGGTTTGAAGAAAAAGATCTTAAATGCTTTGGGGCAGTGGCATGCTACGGCTATTATAATACCATTAAGAAATGCTTTGACCTCAGATAAGTAGTAACTTTAAAGAAAATGAAATTTACATTATTCCAACCTGGTAACAGTCTCCTGAAAACACAGCATGCCCCGGTTGGCACAACCTACTGTTTTCTAGTATGCACTCCTATATCTTCTTAATGTTGATGAGCTCTAGAACTCCAATAATACTGGCTGAGAGGCTACTAGTCAGAGTCTCCTACGGTAAGAGCACTACTTAGCTGTCTTCAGAGTACAGCTTAACTCTCCACTAAAAGAAACACTCGTGAAAATTTAAAAATTCGTTTTGAAGGCAATCCTCATGACCTTGCAAAGTATAATACAGCATGTTAAGCACCGTGCCTGTGGATCTGGGGCCTGGATTCATGGTAACAAAGGTTCTCCTGAGTTGAAGCAAGAGAGGCAGTATTGATGCCTTACAGTTGCAAGAGGAGAACTACAATTCTTACAGACAGGCTGGAGAGAAGCAAGGGGCCCACTAGCAGGCAGCATGGAGAGCAAGTGGCCAGGCAGTACATTCATATTTAATTCAGTGTGTTTCAATCAAGAGCTAGTGAGATCCCAGGCTATGACTCATTAAGGCATAACTGTTGTGACAATTCATGAAACTCTTAATCCTCCTCTGGAGCATCATAATGAAAAAACAGGGAGAATAAAAGAGAAGATTCCACGTTTACATTTCATGAATTGTAAAGGCATATAGTATTTATCAATCTACATTAGGGATTACAGTATGTTTCCAGAACCAAGTGACTTCTTATCTTTAGTTAATTAGTCAAATAATTCTCACTGAGCTTATGCCATTATTCTTTTTATATAGGCAAACTAAGATTTCCTGAAATTTACATATATAGCTCATCTAAGAGATTATCATATGAGGTAGATTAATCCTCAAAAATGTACGATTTGAGCTAGTAGCTGTGAAACAAACACCACAACAAAGCAATGTGTTCCTAACTTGATACAAGTTCCTGAGAGTGATACAGGCCATATATACCAAAAGCGGGAAGATCTATATAACCAGGTAAGAAGAGCTCACTCACTAGGGAAATCACAGTGGTTTCCAGAAGTGTCTTTATGTAATTAGCGCTATTTTAATTCAGCCTAACGTCACACATCTAAAAAGGAGGCATATGGAAGTTAGAAATCCCCTTCTCTTTGTGTATGTATGATTGTGTTTTACTTTAAGAAAATGCCAGAAACTACTACACTCTTTTCTAACAGAGTTACCCTGGCCGGTAGAAGCATGAGGAGAAAGTCTGACATGCAAAGTTTACGGTGGCAAATTTTCCAAAGCATATTTGCTTTAAAATATAATCTCGGGACCCAGTCTGCCTTGGAAAGAAATAGGCTGTTCAGAAACGTCAGCACTGCCTGTAAACATGTGGCACCACCGAAAGATAAGAAGTGTTTTGGTTGAGACCTCAGGGTTTAAATCAGGGCTTGTTTCCAAAGGAGGGAGATGGTACCAGATGACCCTGGTGTGCGCAGTGGAAACCATTCTAGGAGCAAATCACATGCATTTGGAAATCTTAGATTATTGGATGCATGAAAGCAGAAACGCAAGCCAGAGAGGAAAAAAATCCTTCTCATAAAAGATGCTTTGGAGAATAGAGTGCTGGGATTCCCCTGAAATATGCAGTGTCATTCATTCCCACTCCAGAAATTAAAAATACCCCCTTCCACCCAAAAGTTACCTCCCCAAATCTCTTGTCCAAGTGTCCCATTTCTGAGAAAACCATACTATAGCCTGCAAATACTCTGTACTCCCCAAGAAACTTTCAGCAGGGCTTCATTCAGGAATTTAGATAGGATTAAGGCTCTTCCTCTTCAATGAAAACAATAAGGAAGTTTGCTGAGAGGTTAACTTGCCAAAGAATAAATGTAAGTCATACACACTGAGAAGTTATAAATCTCTCCTCAGAAAAAAAATGCCTATCAGCAGCTCAAGCCAGCCCAGCTTTTAAGAGCATTAAAGCAAATGCACTAAGCCTAATATATTCACATATAACACATGTGGTGGCTGTTTCACATGCTTCATAACTCAGAGGGTAACGGCTGCTGTGTGGAAAATGGAAGCTGTGACAGGTTGCTGGCGATTTATACCGCCACACTCACAGAAGAGTGGACACCCAGGCCATCCAGGCACCCTCAGGTGCTGTCATGCTTCACTCAACAGCAAACCTAGATGGGGCATCTGATCTGCTATGGTTGGGGGATTAGAAGGGTTGATACTGGAGGCAGCAAAGCCTCATTTCATCATGTCCAAACTATATAGACTCTCATAAATTGTTTTCAATGGAATGTAACACAAACATAAATATGAAAAATTAATTAACATGTATATATGCTATTGCATTCATTAACATCGAACATCTAAAGTTTTCATCTCATCTGAGGTCCCAAGACTCTACTTAGTACCTCTGCTTGTGGCTCAAGTCAAATATATAAGGAGGTGGCATCTTACAAAAGCCACGTGAAAAGCCACCACCCTCCTCCAGCACCTCGTCCCCATCCTATGCCAATACTGTTCAGAGATGCCCTTTGTTATGTCACAGTGATTTCATAAAATCTACAGCAGTTTTGGACTCTATCTAGGAAGTGGGAAAATATCCAGGGCTATTGTGCTAGTCTCCATAATCCTTTGTTACTAATCAACAAAGTCTTTGAAACATCCTGCTGAATGAGAATTTCACTTATCAGTAAACTAGACATTTGGCCTTAGTAAGGGCACCTCCTACTGGTCCTTTCATGGAGTGAACTGTGCTTTCTTCAGCATTAATTCCCTTCTATGTTCCTGAAGAGGGGAAACTGCTACTAAGAGAAAGAGGAGAAACAGACTAACGAGCAAAGACCAGAGTGATGTGAATTAGCAATATCCCAAAACTGCACCATCTACTTTCCTGAGGCATGAGCAAAATGCATCACAATTCATTTGTACACAACAGCAACAATTTAGAAGTACAGACTAGCTTAAAGATTTAGACCCGCAAGCCTATCCACAGGCATATCCCTTTGTATATGTATATTTTTGTCTGCCTTTGCAAGCATACACTTGTCTGTTGAAGTGAGGTTGAAATTAAAATAAAGCAGTAATACTGTACAGCCCCAACTCTCTATATAAGAAACTTCAATAAATGGGAAGGGAATATTTAACTAATTTAAATCTTCGTAAAACACATACAAATCTCTATTCATTTATCCCCACCCTTGCCAAAGCCACTTGGGTAATGGCTTTACAATATTTTAGTGTAACTGACAAAACGTCATTGTCCATTTTTGCACACCTTTGTCTAATGCAATGTTTTCAGCCAAGGCATTTCAGGCCCAGCCTGGCAGACTTTCCATCTAGGAAGGATGACCCCTCTAAACTTCCCCTCTCCTTCTGTGGGGGCGTCCCAAACTGCCTGCGAGAGCGCAACTCTTGTCTTCTGTGCACAAGGGTCCTCCTGCAGCAGCCTCTAGCGTCTAGTGAGGAGGGAATTTTAAAAAGACACCTATTCATTACAGCGAGATGCCCCCCGCCCACCTTCAGAGGGAGTAATTGCTGAGGACAAAGCTCTGGGAGCTGGGAGAGAGGAGCTAGGGAGGAGGGGACCGGCCTAGAGGGAGGAAGGGAGGGAGCGCGCGGGCTGCCTGTCGGCAGATGCGGCTGTGAGCGTGTGCGCGCGCGCGCGCGTACACACACACACACACACACACACACACTCACCCCTGCGTGTACACACACACACACTCACCCCTCGCGCTTGCTCACTCTGTCTGGCCAACCCCCTCCCCGCAGCCCCCACCCCCACACACATACACGCACACACACGCGCACACACACACTCCTCACTCTCGCTCGGCTCCTTCTGTCAGGCCAAACGAAGGTGAGGAGTCCGGTTGGTGAGGTTGCGCAGATTCCTGCTTGAGTGTGGCAGAGCCAGGATTTGGGGAGCGTTCAGCTGGCCCCGTGCTTGACTGAATCCCTAGCCGACGGGAGAGGCGCATTCACCACTGGGTTCGCAACCCTGGGCCTGGCAGCGCTTAGCAGAACAAGAAAGCTGGAGCTGCAGGCTCCCGGGAGGCAGGGGGCTTTGCTGTGATTTACATTACATTCCGGGTTAATTTCCAAGGCGTGGGTTGAGGGCTCTTACTGGACGCCTGGCCCCAGCCTGAGGCTCCTTTCCTTTTTGATAAAGAAAAGGGAAAAGATAGTTTCCAAAGGGATTTGAATGCTCACCGGCTGCTCTCCCCTCCTTCTCTGCCGAGTCCATCTCCTGTACCCCAGTGCCTATCTACACTTGTGGTGAGGCCCGACAAAAAGAATGGACATCATAATGAGTCATTTTGCTCTTTTTTTTTTCTGGCCATGGAAGCCCCCAGCTCCCTTTTAGGAGACTGCAGCAGCCCTGAGCATCCCTCTCTGCTAGAACCCAATCCAATCCCCAAACAGTTTTGACATTTTTAATTAGAAACTCTGCTTGCCAAATGTCAGGGCCAGGGGGCTGGTTCCCCAGAATATCAATTATTTGGAGTTTGGAAGTATCCTGGAGATATATGGAGACTTAGCTTGCTAACTGCATTCACCGTTAAAATAAAATACAATAAAATAAAACATGCCTCCCGCCTCCTGGCAACTCCGTTCCTCTTTGGGCACCACCGTCCTTTCCTCCAAAGTGCCCAAACACGTTAGCTGTCCCCTTCTCAGTTCTTAATCACCAGGGCTGAAAATCCAAACCTGAGTCACATAGAAGCACATTCTCAGCCCCACCATCTACATTCCACACTGACTTCCTCACAGCACCCCCCAGGACCTCCCCTACTTGGTCCTGTTGCCCCAATTCTCCTTCTTGGTAGGTTTCCAAGGCTTTAAGGATCCAACCCAATTCCTTTCAACGACATCCCCATCGCCTGCCTCCTCCCTGCCCCAGCCAGTCAGCTCTCCAAAACAACTCAAGTATTTGCAAAACGAAAGATGCAAGAAGCACCAGATTTAAAAGAGCAAAGGGGCACCCCTCTCCCCAATCGCCAACATCCTCCGCTCCCCCCCCCGGGGGGGGGGGGAGTCTTCCAGTCTTTTATCATCTGTGAGGAAATGGGGAGGAAAGCGAGCACAGATCATCTTGCTCTTTCTTCCACTACCCCAATTCTAATACTCCCCAGATGAAATAAGGAAAGGGGGGCATGGGGGGCAGTGGAGGAGAATAAAGGAAAGAACCTCTTACCGGTGACTTGAAGATGTGCGCTGAGCAGGGAAGCTCCGAAGAGTACAAAAGCCAGCTTGGGTACCCAAACACATCCAAGACTATTCTCCATATTTCAGCCAACACCTTCGGGGCCGGAGGTCCTGGGCAGTGGCGGCACTCACACACATGCACTCACACACGCATGCACACATGCACACACACGCGCCGAGCCCCTTCGGCTTCCTCCTCCTCCTCCTCCTCCTCCTCGTCCTCTTCCTCCACCTCTTTCTCCACCTCCCCTGTGCCTCTTCTGCCTCTTTGCTCGTCCACTGACAGAATCAGCAGCAAAAGGAGGCAGCGAAAAGTTCCATTCGGTCCAAGAGATGCCAAGCTCTGGTAAAACCTTAGAAAACTAACTCAATGAGACAGAGGGAGGAAGAAGAGGGAAAACCGCTCTCCACGGGGTTCTTGAGTCATCAATAAAGAGAATATCCAGAAGGGACCAAGAGGAGATAGAAAGCAATCCTGTGGCGGGGCTGTGCATTAAAAGGTCGAGGCTGGTTCCCTGTCCAAGGCTGGATAAAGTTGAAAAAGCAAAATCCGCAGGAGATCTGGGGATGCTGTTTGTTTTTCCTCCAAGAGCCGAGGGGACCCGGGGAGGAGAGGCAGGGGTCTGCGGGTGGAGCGCTCTCACTTGTTACTGGGGTGTCCGCCAGCGGTGTGTGAGGTGGGAGTTGGAGCCGTACTATCCATTGATCCAGAGAAGTGGAGGGCTGGAAGGGAAAATGTGGAGACTGGAGGGAAACGCACTGGATCAGGCAAAGACTCCACGGGAAGGGGGTGGGGGCAGAGAGATGACGGTGAAGGGAAAAAAGAGCGGTCGGAGGAGGCTTCCAGCAGCTGCCTTTGCCTGGTCTACATATCAATGAGCAGGGATGCCCTCTGTGGGCAAAGCGTGGGAAGTCACTTTTGTCAATGGAGCCTGCGAATATTCTGAGTGTCTGGGGTTTTTCAGCTATCCCTTTTGACACTCAACCTTTGGGAAATGATTGTTATTTGACTGTAAAACCAAGACAGGTGTTTAAACTGGGTCAGAGGGCCAGGGCATTTCCTTTTCTGCTTTCAGCATTATTTAAAATAGAAATTTTCATCTGGAAAGAATCGCCTAATCCAACTCCCTTCTAGGACAGATGGGAAACCTATGTCCAGAAACACACAGGACAAATGCAGACCACTATTTCCTGACACAGCAGCTTAGGGTCCTCTTCGTAAGACATCTTATTTAGTCTGTGTTCTCTTCTCCGGACATGATTTGATTCAGTGCTTCACTCAACAATTCTTAAGGCATTGCTATGTTCCCGGTGCCCTATTAGCTCCCACGAAATATAGATATGATGTTTAATAAGACCCAGTCTCTATCCTTTAAGGGGTTTGTGATCTGTTGGAAGAGAGGCACAAATGGATACTTTTAAAAATTGTGATAAATATGATGGTCCATCTAATGAGGAGATGCTCTGTTAGGGAGAGAGAACAGTGAAGCCCTTTCAGAAAATCGTTTTAAACGGACTTTCTTTGCATATCTTATCTCCATTGCAGGAACTCAAGCTCCTTTGAGAGGAGAGTTTGTTTGTCATTCATCTTTGGGCTCCTCATGGACCTCGTGTAGGACTTATAATACTACACACGCTAATATGTTTTTGCTGAATAAGGGAACTTACAAATGAATGAACTTGGCCAGGAAGGATGATGAATAGAAATGCCACTCTGGTAAAAGTTCTTCTAAGGGGGTGTCCAGATGCAGGTTATCTCCACCCTTCACTCTGTTATACTATTTCTTCTTTCTCTCTCTCTTCCCTACACTCTCCAACTCATGAGTTTGAGAAGAAAAAAAATATGAGTATCTATTTTAAAAGAAGTGCGGGAGGGCAGACTTGAAAATTACAGGATAAAATCATTACCAGGAAAAGTCCCGTGATACTAGAACTGGACCATAGTATTTATTGACCATTAGCCATATCTGCCCCTTCCTGCCTGGGAAAAGTTAAAATAAGTAATTGTGATCTCCAAATTGAAACCTTCTGAGATAGTGAGGATTTTTAGAATGGAATGGAATTCCCTGTGAATCCCAAGTTTTCTCAAAACACTCAAAGCTTCCTTTATCAGGGGATGAGGTCTGTATAGGTGCATGCTCAGGGTTTAGAGCAAGAATCCTTAACTGGGTCCATGGATCTCTCTGGGGAGTCCCTGCTGACAAAATTCAGGGAGCTCAAGAATATCCTGAAATTTTATGAAAAATGATGGATTTCTGTCCACATGCTTTTTTTTCCTGAGGAGGTAATCTTTAGCTTTCATTACATGCACAAAATGAACTCAAGCATGCCCCCTGCTAAAATGACAGAAAGATCCACTGGATTAGGAAGTATGGCATTAGGAGAGTCTTGCAATCTCTTCCTGAGATAGTCATTAAGTTCTCTGTTCTCCTCATCAGTAAAAGTATATACGCAAAGAGTAGGCGTGTAGGAAAGAAAAATAATCATTACTGTTCAAATCCATTTAAATGGACACCACTCAGTCTAATACAGTATGACTAATGATTAACTTGCTCTTAGCTACAGTCCTTGACTCTGGTACCCTGAGTAGCCAAAGCCATCTGGCCACTAGCCAATAAGCTTCTCTTCCTCTTAAATACTCATTTGGTTCCACAACTAGCTTCTGACAGTTACTTATACTCAGGTTCCCAGTATGCCCTCCTTCTCCTTAAAAAGATGACTCCAGCTTGATTTCAGGATCTCCTCTCAGAAACACTTCAATATTCTCTGATTCATAGCACAGTGACTTATACCTGGGAGACATAACACTTTCTCATTGCTCCTCTTAGAAGTGCCAGGCCCATTTCCCACTTAGCTTCCTTATCAGGAAGAAAGGAACCCAGAAGATCAGTCAGGAAGAGGAAAGAAATGGGAGCCACAGGAAATAGTTTAGTATAATTAATGCTTTCCACATAGTCTATACGACATTTGGTGCTTTGCGTTCCTCTTCTGGGGTTTAATCTTGTAATAAAACATACGGGAAACCAGACACACTTCTCAGTTCTGAAGGCAAATTAATCAATATTAGCATTTCTTCAAACCACCTGGACCCTAAGTTATGTGTGTGTGTGTGTGTGTGTGTTTGGGAAACAGAGCATTAGGAACATTGGTTTTCTGAGATTATCCCAGGAGGATGAGTCAAATTCAGGATATTTAATTCTTTTTAAGATCCTCATTATGGAACTACATCTCTTGTCCTACCTTAATTCAGACAGTTATCTTAGTCTATTTCTATCCATCTCCTAATATCATAATCTAACTTTAAAAGATACTTTCTATAACATGTTTTAGAAACTTATTTGCAAAGACACAAACATTTAGTCAAATGGTACATGTTAGGCTATGAATCTGACTACAATGCAATCAAAATTTAACATTTAGGTTAGTTATTAAAGAATGCTAATTATTATACTAGGCATTTGGGCTATGAAATACCTATATGGAATATATAACTATAAAGAAGATATGCAGGCTCTTGGGTGGCTTAGTTGGTTGAGCATCTGACTGTTGGTTTCAGCTCAGATCGTGATCTTACTGTTTGTGGGCTCCACACTGATGTACTGCCTGCATGGGATTTTCTCTCTCCCTCTCTCTCTGACCTTTCCCAGATTTCACTCTCTGTCTCTGTCTCTCCCTCCCTCTCAAAATAAATAAATAAACTTAAAAGAAAGAAGATATGGTCACTGTCTTTTGCTAGTTTAGAGACACAGGGTGAAGGGATGTATTTCAGTTGACTTTTTTTCCCCGTCAGAATTCATGCTTCCTTATTTTGGGAACAAGTCTCACCTTGTGCTGAAGGTGAGACTCCTCCACATTCTCAACTACAGAGTCCATGAAGTAGACCCTGAATCCCTTTAGACATGGAGAGTAGCATATTTTTCTGATCATGGTGACAAAGAGCTGAATCCATCAGCTAATCAGGTCAAATGGAGACATTTTCTGGGACTTCTAGAAATGAGAAGCTTTTTGCTTTTCATGAGGGTAATTCCAAGAGAAACCTCTTTTCCCTCTGGACTATGGAAGCCTATGAGCTTCAAAGAAGGTGCTAACAGAAGAAAAATCTTGGAGCTTCCAGCAGACCCTTATGAGAAACCTGTAGTAGGCAAAATAATTTCCCCTCCAAAGACACCCACATCCTAATCCCTGGATTGACTTCCATAACTATAAGATAATACATTGTTTTAAGCCACTAAACTCACTACAGTTAGTTTTGGACACTAGTACAGATTTTGGTACCATGAAGTGGTGACATGAGATGCTGCTACAAAAGAAAAAAAAATGTGCAACTGGCACTGGAATTGAGCAATGGGCAGAAGCTGAAAGAATTTTAAGGAGCACGATAGGAAAAAAAGGTAGATTTCCTTGAATAGCCTGTTGATAGAAATATGGATCCTAACAGTGCTGCAGGTGAGGGCTCAGAAGGAAATGTGGAACATGGTATTATAAATCCTTGATTTATAATGGCAGAAAACTTGGCAAAGTGGTGTCCTCTAGTTAAGTGATGAATGTGAATATTAACTGAAGAAATTTCAAAAGTCCTACAGATGGGACCTGATTTCTCTTTGCTGCTGCTCATGGTAAAAGAGAGAGATTGAAGGGAGAACCATTAAGCAAAAAGAAGGACTTGATGACTTGGGAAATCCTCAGCTGATCCAGATTAGAAGAGACACTGAAATTAAGAGACTCATGGCCCAGAGATTATGCTCTGGAAAGAAAGCTAAGGATGCCACTGGATAACCTTTTGCTCAGGCCT
Organism: Panthera pardus; assembly: GCF_024362965.1. Lineage (NCBI taxonomy): Eukaryota > Metazoa > Chordata > Mammalia > Carnivora > Felidae > Panthera > Panthera pardus. Next base: position 65,964,753 of record NW_026526710.1, on the reverse strand, counting down.
CAGAAAGGTCAAAAGGTCAGAGTATTCAAGTATTTAGACACATGGAGCACTCTTTGAGGAGACTGGGCATGTGACTCATGGATCCTCTCAGCTACTTCAGCAGAAGACATGAGTGGAGAAGGGACGATCCAGAAAAGATCTGTAGAGGAACCTTTTGTCCAATGGAGTGAATCCTCAAGACATATATGGGAGACCAACAAGGTTCTTCAAAATATTATAACAGTAGAAACTTCCAGGCTGGACTGAAAGGGACAGGGAGAACACAAAATGAAAAGGACTATTGGAAAAACTCTATATAATCCTAGAAATCCTAGAAACATAGGGTTTGTATACATTCCTAGAAATTGTATAGAAACCCTATACAACCCTATACAATCCAACAAGAATATTCAGCTGCAAAAATATGCTACTCTTCATGAAAAAAAGGGAAGGATAATTCAAAGGGCAGGGGTAGGAACCTAGGGGGGAAGAGCCATGGACCCGGAGAATGAAGCTGAGAACCACAGAGAATTAGTCCCAGGCCTTGAAAACTAATATTATTTGGTTAGCTGGATCTCAAAATTGCTGGGACTAGTAACTCCTGTTTTTCTTCTACTTTCTCCCTTTCAAATGGAAATGTCTATAGGCGGTTCCCTATGCCTGTGGCACCATTGTGTTTTGAAATCGGATAAATTGTTTTCTAGTTTCACAAGTCAAAAGAGAGTTTTCCTCCATTATGGATCATGCTCAGACTCTGACCTAGATCTGGTTTACTGGATTTGAGACCTTTGAGCTGATGAGATTTGGATGAGATTTTGGACTCTGAGTTGATGATGTAATGGATTAAAAGTTGGGAGGGGGTAGTTACTGGGTAGGGGCTAATGTTGTCTGCATGAGGGTGACTGTGAATCCTTTGGGGCTAGAGAGAAGACTGTGGAACAAGGCAGAATAGATGGAATAATGACTCTAAAGATGCCCAGATCCTAACCCCCAGAATCTTGTAAATATGTTATCTTAAATGGCAAAAGGGACTTTGTGATGTGATAAGGTTAAGGATTTTGAGATAAAGATACTATCCTGGATTATTGGGGTGGCCCCATTATAACCACAAGAGGCCTTAAAAATGGAAAGGGTAAGCAGAGAGTCAGAGTTAGAGAGGGAGGTGTGATGATGGAAGCAGAAGTTACAATAATGCCATTATTGGAAGGGGTCTACAAGGCATGGAATGCAGGCAGTTTGCACAAAGTGGAAAAGGCAAGAAATGGATTCTTCCCTTGAGCCTTCAGGAGGAACACAGCCCTCTGGACACCTTGACTGCAGCAGATTTTTCTGAATTCTGTCCTCCAAAATAAGATAATAAATTTGTGTCATTTTAAGACACTAATTCTGTGGTAGTGTGTTACAGCAACAACAGAAAATAATACAGACCACAACAGTGAAGCTGAAATTGCAGAATCAGAGGAAATGGAAGGAAAGAAGAAGCTGGTCTTGGTGACACTGAACTAAGTCTCTTTTCCTGAAGCCAGCCCTGCCTTTGGGTTTCTCAGTTACAGAAGTGAAATAATTCTTTTACTGTTTAATCCAAGTTAAGGAAATTGGTCACCTTGTACAACATCAAGAATCCTAAATAAGCCAATTAAAAACTAAGTTGATCTTTATTAAGTATATTTTCACACCATGAAATTTATGGCTTTTATCCAGTTTCAGTTTTCCAACTAATTTTTTTTTTTTATATTTCAAGTTTTTATTTAAATTCTAGTTAGTTAACAGATAGTGTAATACTGGTTTCAGGCATAGAATTTAGTGATTAATCACTTACATATAACACCCAATGCTCATCAAAAGTGCCCTCCCTTAATACCCACCTCCCATTTAGCCCATCCCCCACCGATCTCCCCTCAAGAAACCCTTAGTTCTCTATAGTTAAGAGTCTCTTACTGTTGCAACTGACTTTTAAATGGCAGAGACCATCAGAGGTCTAACTCTGGGTATGTGATGATATGACAATGAAGAGAAGGCTTTGTTTTTATTATTTGTCAACAAGCCCATCTCAAGGCTCACTATACATATAAAAGATAACATGCTGGCTAAAAAGAAGAACTAGAAAATTTTCACTTTAAAGCAGTTTTAATCTAAATAAAGAAGATAAACACGCTGTATGACCTAGAATTAAAAACTTCATAATGCAATAGCAGAAAACTACTACAGCAGTTTAAAGGAAGGAGAAAATGAGGTGGTTAGAGATGACTTCTTGGGAAGTAATAAAACTCCCACAGAACTATTAACCTACCAGCAGAGTTTGAGGTGACTATACCTATGCCAAGTTTGGGAGGCTGAAATTAAATCAGCCTGAGAGGAAAGGATAATCTGAGTAGGGGCACAGTAGGAAAAAAATCCAATTATGAGAGAATCCTAGAGAGTGTATACTCTAAAAATACCCAATATTTCTGGTTTTTAACATTTTCTAAGGTATAAAAACGACTCAGCAAAAGAGATAGCTGAATCACTCTTTTTTTTTTAATCTTTAAAGAATAGGAGAGGCATTTGTGCCTGAGAAATAGACGTGCTTCCTTGATGTACATGAAAAATGGAAAAGTTGTAGTTATTTCTAACTGCAGGCAAGTGAGCTTGAAATCAGTCATAAGCAGGAAATAAAAAAAGATGATTAAATACATGATTTATAAATACTTAGGAAAGGATGTAAGATCACTGGGAGCCAGCAAGGGTTCACTCAGAATAAATTACTGCAGACTGAAACAGCTAGAAAATATTAAAGACAAATCCTATGTGGATTTTTCAGTGAGGCATTTTACAGTGTATTCATGATAATTACTGTAAATACTTAAGTTAAAATATGACTTACACAATAAAACAGTTTGATAAACCAAAGTAACTAGTACTGAGGTGACAGTTCTCCTATGACTTATCATAGGGTGCTGCTTTCCTTTGCCCCCATAGCATTTTTGCTTTAAGTGATACCTGGGATAGAGATATTAACCTGCTTAACAAGTTAGATGGTGATATAAAACTAGAAGGAATAATATATTTGTGAATGACTTAAAGGATTCAAAATGATTTCAGCAAGATGAAACAGTGAAATTAATCTAAAAAAATAAAATAAGAATACTTGTAAAGGACTGCGATTAATAACCACCACCCCCAAAAGAAATTTCAAGTCTCTAAGTAAAGCATTGGAAAGCAGGAATTTGACTTCAACTGAGTGTGGGGAAAAATGAGCATTTTAGCTGATTTTCAGCTTAATGGAAGAAAACTGTATAATGCATCTACCATACAATCCAGCATCATGTTAACACCACCTTAGATACAGCGGTGTACTGAAGCTAGGGTGGTAAAACTCATTCTGCTGTGCACCCAACAGTATACCCTGAGGTTCCCTATTTAGAGGGAACTTTAATCCAAAATTATATGCCCTCCCTCTTTATTTTTTAAATTACCTTTTCTTCCTTTATCACTCTGCAATTGTGCATACCTTCCATCGGGTTTAGAATTAAAGTCAATGAGTCCCTGTAAATACACATATTTTGTATTGTATTATGTATTAATTATAAATTAATATTACAGATAATAAATCACATAATATTTAATATATATTTAAGAATTTGGAAGCCATTATAAGTGGTTAAAGTCCAAATGGACTCTATGAGGAACTAAGCCTGAATAGAGAAAACGGCTTTTTATGGTGATGTCCATGGATGGAGAAAGGATGATAATGTGTGCCTCATTACCACTCTGAGAATAGACTGGATTTCATATGGAATGGAAGAGGAGCATGCAACCACCATTTATATTCTCATTATGTGCCAGGTTTTATGCCAGGCACTTTCAATGTAGTATCTTGTTTAATCTTCCTAAGAACTTTGTGAAGTATTATTCTTCCCATTCACAAATGAGAAGCCTGAAACTAAGAGAGTTGAAACTACCAGGCCAATGTCGCATAGTTAAACAAGTGCAAGAGCTCAAACATGAGCAGGTCCTACTCTATGGATGCCCAGTCTTTCTATGCTGCCTCCCAGCTATATATAAGGAAGTAAGGCTGCCATAAGGACCAAGTCCTCAGAGAGGCACTGTGTCTTCTCTGTAGAGAGCAATGTCCTCCTTAAGTATGGGCTGTATCTTTGCAATAGTCACCTCATGTATTTTTGTAAAATCTTAGATAAAGAACTCAAGAAGAGTAGGACCCCGAATAAATTCTGGTAATGGTGTGCTATAAGAAATGGCGAAGGAAATTACCCTGGGATCTGGGAGATGCTGGCTCAAAATGCTCTACTGAAACTTCTTAAAACGGCTATGATGCCTGAACATTAGAAACTAGAATGGATCTCTTCACATCTTTTCAACCAATAGTCCCTAGTCTCCAGATGGCTGCCCAAAGGGAGAGCAGAGCTAGCTCCATCTCAGTAATCATCTTACAACTTATCTTCAGGCACAGGAGTATTTCTTTCTATAATAACCCATGGCAATGGAGGAGAGGAAAACGCCTTACTGATTTCCAAAATGGGAAAGGAACTTTCCCTCTGTCTCAAAAAATAGCAAAAGCAAGTTCTTTTGCAAGTAGGAAAGTGTCATTTTTGCAGTTGAATACTCTTGAAAATTGCTACTTTGGTACAACTCTATTCCCTGGTACTGAGGGAGTTCTCCTTCTGAGGCTGGTTAAGACTGCTGCAGAAATAGCCTATTTGTTGCTACAGTGGTGAACCACAGAGGTTTAATTGAATAATTTCCTACTTCTAGTTCCACCATGTGAAGTATTGCAGAAGACTCAACTGCTGGCCTTCACCCATGAGAAAACTTGTGATTTTTTTTTTCCTTATAAAACGAGGGCTTTCTTGCCCCACAGCACTGAGAGTTCTTAAGAAAAAGGAAAAGGAGACAAATTCAGTTGTTTTTGTTTGTTTGTTTGTTTTATTTAGGTGAGAAGGGAAAGGAAGCAAAGGAAACTTGAAAAACCTAGGAAAAAAAGGCTGAACTCTGTATTGGCCAGAAAAAGTACCAGATAAGACAACAGGAGAGAAATCACATTCCTGAGCTGCTATGCGAGAAAAGAGAACTGAGAAATTTATAGGATCATCATCAAACCAAATCAATGAAGGAGGTGAGGGAGGAACTAATTTTGTCCAATGACTTTTTAACTAACATATGAAAATGTTAGCACTTTAACTTCTACATGCCGTTCGTCATGAACATATTGATTGCATCTCCAAATTTTTTAATTAGTAGTTTGGAATAGTTTCATGTTTATTTCACAAAAATGTGAAATGTAAGTTTTTAAGCTGTTGTTTTAAGTAACTTAAAAGGCCAATGCAGCATTAGAGTTTAAATTGTTTTTCATATATGAAAGATCACCTTCTCATCAGCAGGAAACATGTTCTAAAATATTTTACTTGTGGGGGGATGCTTGGGTGGCTCAGTTGGTTAAGTGTCTGACTCTTGAGGTCATGATCTCATGGTTTGTGAGTTCGAGTCTGACGTTGGGCTCTGCACTGGCAGCACGGAGCCTGCTTGGGATTCTCTCTCTCCCCATTTCTCTGCACCTCCCCTGCTCACTCACTCTCTTTCAAAATAAACAAACATTAAAAAAATAAAATATTTTCCTTGGGATATCTGGCTTTGTCCTTGAAAATGATGGAAAAAATCTTCATGCAATTACTTTCTTAGGTCTTAAATATTTTTTTAAAAAATTAGCAATACGAGACAGGTTATCTGAAGACAATACATGTATAAAATGAACTAAAGTGTAGACCTTAAAATGATGCTACAGAAAAAGAAAATTAATGTCATAGACTTTATGACATCTTAAGTGAAAAATAATCCAAATTTAAAGTATTGTAATGATCCTATTTCTCTAATACGCCACCCTGCCCCCCTCACATACATACACCATTCTTGTATGGTAGAAAGATCATGGACCTAAGGATTAGTGAAACTTAAGCTCAAATCCAATCCAGGCACTATATGACTTTAATCAGGCTAAAATCTGAGCTTCCCTTTCTTCCTCTGTAAAACAGAGATATAAATATTCCCAAGCATCACTGTGCTTCCAGCATTTACTCTATACAATCTCTTCTCAATAAGCCAGATTGTTTCTTTTAAAGTATAATTCAGATCATGGCCCTCTGTTCAAAATAGATCTTTCATCCTCCATCTTATTCATCTCACTCAAATCCAATTTCATTTCACACAAAACTCAAATTCTTCTCAACAAGGTGGGTTTAGAGGAAACATACCTCAATGTGACAAAAGCCATACATTAGAACCCACAGCTGACATCACAGTCAGTAGGGAGAAACTGAGAGATTTTCCTCTAACATCAGTATGTTTACTCTCACCACTTTTATTCAACAGAGTTCTGGAAGTCCTGGCCACAGCAATCAGACAAGAAAAAGAAGAGGTATCCATATTGATAAGGAACAAATTAAACTGTCACTGTTTGCAGATGACCTAATACTATACATAGAAAACTCTGAAGACTCCAGCAAAAAACTACTAGAAATAATAAATAAATTTTGTCAAGTGGCAGAATACAAAATCAATACCTCCAAATCAGTAGCATTTCTATACACCAATAATAAAGCAGCAGGAAGAGAAGTTAAGAAAACAATTCCATTTACAATTTCTCCCAAGAGAATAAAATACCTAGGAATAAACTTAACCAAAAAGGTGAAAGACCTGCACTCTGAAAAGTATAAAACATGAATGAAAGAAATTAAAGATAACACAAAGGGAGAGATATATCATGTTCATGGACTGGAAGAATCAATATTGTTAAAATGTCCATACTACCCAAAGTAATCTATGGATTCCACGCAATCTGTCAAAATACCCACTTTTTTCCCCCACAAAACTAGAAGAAATAATCCTGAAGTTTGTATGGAACCAAAAATGACCTGAAATAGCCAAAACAATCTTGAGAAAGAATAACAAAGCTGGAGGCATCACAATTCCAGATTTCAAGTTATATTACAAAGGTGTAGTAATCAAAACAGTAGGATACTGTCACAAAAAATAGACACATCAACCAATGGACTAGAAAAGAGAGCCCAGAAATAAAGCCACACTTACATGGTCAATTAATCTACCACATTGAGGCAAGAATATACAAAGGGTAAAAGAGAGTCTCTTCCATAAATGGTGCTGGGAAAATTGGACAGTTAAGTGCAAAAGAATGAAGCTGGACCACTTTCTAAGACCACATACAAAAATAAACTCAAAATAGATTAAAGACCTAAGTATGGACCTAAAACCATATGAATCCTAGAAGAGAAAAGAGGCAGTCATGTTTTTCTTTCCTTTTTCTTTTTTTTTTTTTTTTTTTTGGTAGTAACTTTATTATGGGGACATACCAACATTTTTTTCTAGACATGTCTCCCAAGGCAAGAGAAACAAAAACAAAAATAAACTATTAGGAATACATCAAAATAAAAAGTGTTTGTACAGTGAATAAAACCATCAATGAAACAAAAAGTCAATCTACTGAATGAAAGAAGATATTTGCAAATGATATATCCAAGAACTATAAACAACTCATACAAGTCAACCCCAAAAAACAATCCAATTAAAAAATGTGAATGGACATTTTTCAAAAAAAGACATACAGATGGCAACAGATACATGGAAAGATGCTAAACATCACTAAGCATCATGGAAACGCAAACCAAAACCATGGTGAGATACCACCTTATACCTCTCAGAATGGCTAAAATGAAAAAATATAAATAACAAGTGTTGGTGAAGATGTGGAGTAAAAGGAATCCTCATGCACTGTTGGTGGGAATGTAAATTGGTACAGACAGAGTGGAAAACAGTATGGAGGTTCTTCAAAAAATTAAACCTAGAAATACCATATGATCTAATATTTTCACTACCAGGTATTTACCCAAAGGAAACAAAAATACAAATTCAAAAAGATATATGCACCTCTTTGTTTAAAGCAGCATTATTTGAAATATCCAAGATATGGAAGCAACCTAAGTGTCCAGAGATAGAGAACTGGTTAAAGAAGAGCTATAGATATATACAATGGAGTATTACGCAACCATCAAAAAGGACAAGATCTTGCCATCTGTGACAACATGGATGGATCTAGAGGATATTATGTAAAAGGAAATAAGTCAAAATTTAAAAGACAAATACCATATGGTTTCACTCATATGTGGAATCTAAAAAAGAAAACAAATGGATAAACAAACCAAAAGCAGAATCATACCTATAAATACAGAGGACAAACTGATGGTTGCTAGAAGGAGGAAGATGAGGGGATGAACAAAACGGGTGAAGGGCAGTGGGAGATGTATGCTCCCAGTTACGGAATGAATAAGTCACTGGAATAAAAGGCACAACGTAGGGTACATAGGCAATGATGCTGTAATAGTACTGCATGGTGAACAGATGCTAGCTACACTTATGTTAAGCACAACATAATGCATAGCAATGTTGAACCACTATGCTGTTACACCTGAAATTAACGTAACATTGCGTGTCAACTATAACTCAGATTTTAAAAAGTTAAAAAATGCAAAACTCATATGACTATAATGACTATAAACACCTCAAAGACCTGTACTTCCCTTCTTCATTGTCTGACCCTGTTTGGTAAATGTCCCCTGACCCCATGCACTGCTTTGGCCTCTAGCCTCCTACACATTCTGGAACATACAGGACACCCTCCCACCTCAGGCGCTTGACACACATTTCCTTTGCCTGGGACGATCCTTGATAGATACCTGAATAGCTTTCTCTTTTACCTCTTGAGCTCTTTGCTCAAACATCACTTTTCTCAGAAAAACCTTCCCTGGCCTACTTTCTTATAGAAGTTGCTGGAGAAAGTACAATTTTAAATCAGGAGATTCTTTTGTGTTCTTGATTTTTTTCTCCACCCCACCATTTCTGCTGGTTACTGTTCACTCATCCCTCAGGTCTCAATTCAATCATTATCTCCTCAGAAAAACTATCATTGAGTAGATCTAATTCCCCTATTACACCCACTCATATCCCATTCCTATCTTTCATTGTGCTTATCAGGTGGTCATGTTATATTTAATGTTGATTAATGCTTGTCTTTCTCACTAGAGTGTGAGCAAAATAAAGATAGATTTTTGCTATTATATTCCCAGCAGTGGTGTCACGACTGGCACATAAGAGGTGCTCAATATGTACTTTTTGAAAGAATGAACACATTGCTATTGGACACAATGGCAGTGAAAGGAAATGATCTGATGATCTGGCCTCCAGGGGCTCAGCCACCACTGAATCTTACAGCAGACAGCTGATGTACCAGGTATAGCCAAGTCAGAAACAACAGTCCCGACACAGCATTCTGTGTGGAAGCTGTGTTCTGGAATCAAGACTGAGCAGCTGGACTAGGCCACGGTGCAGCCCCAGTAAATACAAGGAAGTCATAGTCATCACCAGACCGGACAAGGGATGGTGACAGAGATTAACGCCTGAAATCCAGTACAAGTTGGAGGATCCACATGAGAGAAATGAAAATTGCTACATAAAATGCAATGCTTTGAAGCGGCCATCAAAGGTGCTTACGAAACTCATTCACACTATAGTAAAATTCTTATTACTTAAGTAAAAACACAGATCTCTATACACATACACTATGATTGCTGTTGTTTAAAAATTATGCAAATAAAAAAACTAGGGTGAAACATGACAAAACCTTATCCAAAGATCTTCCTGAGCAATGAGGCTATGAGTGGTTTTCCTTCTTTCCATTCTTCAGAATGATATACAATTAACATGGATACTGTTAAAGTCGGGAATGCATAAAAATGGAGTGGGCATCTGTTGTTTTGCTGCAGACATCTATTTATCTTTCAGACTGCAGAAACTTTCTCTACCTCTGAGGAACCAGACCTTCCTTATCCTCATGTCAGCATGTTCTTTGGTGTGTTCCCAGCTATGGTGATGTGTTAGCAATGTGACTTGATACAACTAGAACAGAGGAGATGCATAGACACTGTGCTGAACAGGGCAATTGTGTGTTTCCGTTGAACTTGAGCTAAGCGGACATCAGGCCTGGAGCTGCTGCCCTTTTGCAAGGAAGAGTCGGTGGCAGATGGGCCGCACATGGAGCTGAGAGAGAGACAGAGGGAAACACAGTCCTGGTAATATCTTCAGAGCCTTACAAAATTGAGGCAGAAATGGCCACATCCCCAGACTTCTCAGTTACTTGAGCTATCATGTTCTTTTTGTTTATTCATTTTGGTTTGGGTCTTCTTGCAACCAATGAAATCACGAGTGACATTGCAAAATGTCCCTTTTCTCATGTGCTTGGGTGACGGGGGCAGGCCAGGACAGGCACAGGATGAGGTTAAGCCTTTGCAACTGCTATGGCTCTGCCTATTTTGGATCTTCTGAGGAGTCTGATCAACTGTGAGTGAGTTGGTCTAAATGAACACCACATCCTAAGGGCAAATGTTGCAGTCCCATACCCAGTTATCAGTCACTGTGGTCTCCTTGAATCAGCAAAGAGCAAACCATATTTCCATAAATAACACCCTCCTCCGAGTTTAGAATACAACAAGACCCTTGACATTTTTTTTTCTGGCTGATATGAATGTAAAAGTAACTTTTATAGATGTTGATAAAATAGTTATATTCGACTTACATGATCTGTGATTTTGTACTCACTTGCATATTTTAAATGACAAAGGATAAATTATATATTCATTTAGAAATAACACAGTTCCATTCTCACACTATGGCAACTGCACTTGTACTCCTCCCTAGGTATTCTCATCAGAATCTCTGTTTTCCTCATTCATAGTCACCACCATCTTCCAGAGCACATCATGTTCTCATCCTGTTGAGGTGCAGCCATTATAAATCTATACATGGGTATCACAAACCACAAGTGGCCATTTCCGTGGCACTGGGGCAATTTTATTTGTCCATTCACTCCCTAGCTGTAGAAACGATGTCTTCAAAACATAACCACCTTCAATATTGCTTTCATAAACTGACTGTTAAAAAGGTTGTTTATAATTTCCTCAGTTACTTACAGTCTTGAAGTCATATCCTCAAGACTAATTACTAACTCTGGTGTTACCTTTTTTTTAATGTTACAAAAAACTATGTTAATAACCTGTTTAAACATACAAAACTGCCATCGGTTGAGATCAGCTGAGACCTCATGTTTTTCTGAAAGGTGCTTCATTATTCGTAATGAAGTAATAGAGGAAGTGCCTCTTAATGTCTTCAAATGCAGAGTAACAGATACCTTTCTTAGGAAAAAATATCAGCTTAGGATGCCTGTGATATTTTGGGGTATGATTATGATGGTCTTATGACTATATTATGATTATGCTTACACATGAACTGGGTCCTTACGTAGCTTAGAGTTTAGATGGTGAAGCTAATATACAAATAGACACGTGCACTTCAGCATGATCAGGACTATCAGATGGGAAGTATCAGGTGCTGGGGAGATATAAAAGAGGGACATTCTTTGTGGACTACATACGGGTCAGAGAAGACTGATCTAAGAAAGGAACAACTAGGCTCATAAAAATGAGCAAATAGTGTGGTGTGTGTGTGTGTGTGTGTGTGTGTGTGTGTGTGTAGGAAAGTGAAAGGTGGATTACAGATGGCGGAAGGACACAATGTTCCAGGCAGAGGGACTAGCGTCTGCAAAGGCACAGGTGAAAGAAACACTTTATATTTTATGATAAAAGCTCTATCCTTCTCCTAAAAGGTCAGCTGGTGTTTGGCTGGTTTGTTTGTTTGTTGTTGTTATTGTGTAAATATTTCACTGTGTTGATAGCTAGTGAGGACACCGTTGGAAACAATAGAGCCCCAAATCTTCAAGGCTCTGGGGCTTTCCAGGACAATATGGCATTTCCCCACCAGATGGGGAAATGTTAGAAATAAGCAGCATTAATATTAAAGGCCACATTCGTGATCATTTTAAAAGTGTATAAAGTTCCAAGCTGTAAAATTCATTTCAAAGAGCTACGCCAGCCAAAACTTTCCAGCTCCCCTGTGGGGAAAGCCGCTTGACCCAGAGATGCCCCCCACCCCTGGCTCTGCCAGCAGGCCTGCACTGCTAATAGCTCAGGACACATGTGTTTGATGAGAACTGCAATATGCTTCCTAAACCGGCACCCTCATTCAAAAATTTATTATGAACTTTCATTGTGTATAAAGGGTGGTGTAAAATGGTATGCAGGACACAAGACTGAATGCATTATCGAGTTCCTTCTAGGCATCTAGGAGTTTACAATGTAGGAAGGGAAAGACACTACTACATCACCAATACCTTCATTATCAGACACACCCATGTTGTATATCATTATGTGCTCCCTTGGGTAATTTCCTAATTGTTTCTTATACCCATGGGACTTTCACAATTTATCAAGATATGTAAAATTGAAACTTTAGAAATATAAGAACCAGAGACAAACCCACAGTTATAGTATGATAACCATTAAATTGTTTTTAGAGTTTCAGAGGTCAGATTGGTTCAAAAATGTAAAATATAGAATGGGTTAGCAGTTGAACTAAGTCGGCGCACAGCCTCTGGTTTGCAGCTCTTCATATTTTCCCTGCCTTCGGAAAGAACTGATCTCAGAATCTGGTGCAAACTTGACCTTCAAGTTTTTGTTAATTAATTTCAACTCTTAAGGCTGTAGAGTTGTAGATGCACTAAGCCAACCAGATAACACAAAGCCACACTGCTGGGTGAATGATTTCCTTGAATAAAATGTAATCTAAGGTAGAAGAAGGGAATTTGAACTAGGAGTTTAGAGATCTGGGATTTAGCCTAGACCTAAGTAAGGTCATTTATAAAATGAGGGCACTCATCACATTAGTGGTTCCAGAATCATACTGCATGGTTGTTTAAAACACAGATGCATGGGCTCTGTCCCATATTTACTGAATCAATATATCCATGGGTTATATCTAAGAAGCTTCCTAAGAAAGTTTATGCAAGCATGTGCGTGCTCTGTCTCTCACCCTCTCAAAACAAACAGAAAACCACCTAAGTTAGATCTATCCTAAATAATTTCTGAGACAGTGAAGCCACACTACACCTAAAATTGACCTTGACTCTCCCAACCAGCTGAATGACTGCCTAGGGAGACAGGCATCTGTCCCCTTGATGTAGCCCCTAGGTAGCCACAGGCTCTAAATGGATAATTCCTCCAATTATCCAAAGATAATTCCTACCAAAATAGTTCAGAATGGTGGCAATATAGCTGAAATAAAACCCGTTATTATTTTCAAAGAAAATGTAATGTGGAACTACATGAATTTTGCTCCAGAGGAGTTAGTAGGAGTAATGGTTTGTTACTGATGGGGTTGTCTCAAATAATTAACCTCTTTGTACTGATTTTCTTTTAAATATTGTTATAAGGGTTAAATACAGTAACATACGTGAGGAGGTTTTATAAGTTAAAATGTGAAACACAAATGATGGTGTTAACAAAAAAGTTTAGGTTTGTAGTATACATGGGAAGTGTATAAAGCAACAGAATATTTGATGGAAAACAATTTAACACTTTTTTGATCATTATATTCTATCAACTGAGTTTCTGTTCTCCACGAGATGTTCCTGTTAAGGATACAGAATGGATTTTAACCAAGAGGCTCCTGCATATGATGGGAGCAGGAAGAGGATCAAAGGGGAGAGGGAAACTCAGATTAAGGAAGGAACTGAGCCTTGAGAACTCCCAGGGCTGGGTTTAGCAAAATCTCTGCACACAGGTTTGAAGAAAACTTCCACTCTGTTTAATTCTGAAGGTCCAGAGGTTTTCACTTGAATGGCCTATAATAACATCAGGCTTTGGGCAAGTAATCTTGTGTCAGTGTATATTCAGAGCCTGAAATTCAAACCCGTTTTGGGAAGCTCTGCGTTATTCTGAGTAGCTATTTCACAAACACACTGCTCACACACCACACGTGGCATTGCCCTTCTATAACAGAGACGTCACAGTCTATATCAGAGACTTTGCAGTGAGGTATGTGCCTTGGTAAGTTTCCTTTGAGTCACTATATGGGGCATCAGCCTCTTGTGGGGCTATATTGCTCCCCAGGAGTGCTCCTGGCAGCATCTTTTGTAGCTAATACAATGGTTTTCAAATACACACAATTGTATCCCCAGAGGACATTCTGCAATGTCCAGAGACATTTTGGTGTTACTGGTATATAGTGGGGAGAGGCCAGGGATGCTGCTAAAAACATACGGCCCAGGACAGCTCCCCACAATAAAGAATTATCTGGCTCAAAATGTCAGTAGTGTCTACTTTAAGAAACTCTGCTCTTCCAAAAACCAGGAGCACAATTTACACACTGGAGGCTAGCCAATTTGACAATAAATTATATTTAAAATAAATAAAAAGAAAAAAAGAAATGAAACTGCTCTAAATGGAGCTTTGACATGTCTTGCCTTGTGTCCCTAGACTAAAGTGCTGAAAACCACCAGAGTTAATTCAAGCTTTGTGGAAACCTCTTGAGTGGGCCTCCAGAGCTCAAAACTAAGCATCCTTCCTGCCACCAACTCCCTGCCTGACATTAGGAAAATCAGCTCATTCCTCAGGGCCTCAGCTTACTTAGTGGTAAAATGAGGGCTTAGGGTTACATGGGTAAATTTTAAAAGATGCTCTTCTGTGCCATGGTATTTCATGAAGGTATCTCTATAGAGGAAAATCTTAAAAGCCAAATTTCCTGAGTGCCTGCTACAGGTCAAGTACTCCTCCAAGTTCTTTACTGGTAATAACTCATTCCATCCAGATGATATCATGACACAGTGACTATTATTACCCACCATTTACAATCTGATAAGAAGACTGAGACATGGAGAGAACAGTTACCCAAATGTGCTTACCTCAGGCAGAGGTAGGATTTGAACCTGGCAATCTGATTCCAGAGCCTGCACGGGGAACGGACATAGCGTGCCCCCCCATGAGAGGGAGAACCCAGGTTCTCCATCAGCTGGAAGAACCACTGCCCCTCCCCTTTGCTTCATCCACAGAAGCACCTGCTCCTGAGGTTGTATGTATAAGTGTGCATTTACTGTGAATCATTTGCTGAACTATATCTTTTCAAAACCACTAAATATGTGATTCCTGAGGCTTTTCCCCACTTCTGAGATTTTATTATTTGACTCTTCTGAAATGGTTATTCAAAATAAAACTTATCCAAAAGCATAAGTAATAATTAAAATGATAATTCTAAGATAGCAATAAAAACTAACTAGACATAATTATTCCAAAGTAATAAAGACAATCTTGGATTCATAATGACTTTTCCCTGGAAAAATTTAAAGCAAATTGAAGAAAGAAGGCACAAGTTTACAAAGCTATTGAACTTGGGACTGAGTGTGTTTCAAATGGAGTCCTGGCAAAACAGATGCGTTATGATACTCCTTTAAATACCAAAATCCCTTAGTACATTTAAAAGTGACTCAGGGCACCTGGGTGGCTCAGTCAGTTAAACGTCAGACTTCAACTCAGGTTATGATCTCACTGCTTGTGAGTTCAAGCCCTATGTCGGGCTCTGTGCTGACAGCTCAGAGCATGGAGCCTGCTTTGGATTCTGTGTCTCCCTCTCTCTCTCTGCCACTCCCCTGTTCATGCGCTCTCTCTCTCTCTCTCTCTCTCTCTCTCTCTCAAAAATAAACAAACATTAAAAAATTTTTATTAATAAATAAAAGTGACTCAATTTACAATACTCGACTTTTAGGAGCTCACCTACTGAACACAACAGAATATATATGCAAGAACTTATTTATATCCTCCTCATACTCTAGTTTCTCCAAAAGCGTTATTTGCCACATTTTTTTGAGAAAAACAGAAAGATAACATGGTATGTAGTATAAGCAGAGAACTAAATGATAGCTATTTGAGGAGAATGGCTCACAGTAATGATGAGGATTACAGTGATGACAATGGTAAACATGAAGTGTCCAAGGTCTGAGAATTAGAGGCAATAACTTTTTATTTAGAGAATAGAGATCTTATTTATTATACTCTGCTACTATAATGGTAACTGAATATTATAAATCATATATCCCTTTCCAATTTCAATCACATAATATCAATACCTCACCATCAATGAGAAATGATCATACTAATGCATTCAAAAATTAAGTATCATAATTTTATCATGATTTACTGTGGCAGACTATGTGGTTATTTACTCAATAGCCTTTCTTCCTCATCACACCCCCTTAGTGACTTCTTCCTCCACAAGGGCTAATAAAGCAAGTTATTTGCCTCCCCAAATTCTCTTGCAGCCAGAGCACAGGCAAAACACCTAATGCATCAAGAGAAGTCTTCAAGAGGTTTGGGAAATAAACGATCCCCAATTTCCTTTGTACATAGTATGCAACAGTGTAAAGACTGGGGCAAATACCACCTTACAAATTGGTGGGATGAGTCAAATAATGAAAACCACTATTTTGAGGGAGGTAGTCTGTAGAGACAGTAAATACCCAGGTGGACCAAACTTGGTAAAAGGTGTAAAAAGAGTATAAAAGAGGGGTTAATTCCTAACTTTATCTTAAAGAGCTGATATTAAATACTTATGGTGCTGTTTGTTATTGATGTTGCCCTCTCTGGATATTGATTGCCAAGAGGGGAAGAATCATGGAATTTTCAATGTTGTATCCCTGAAATCAAGAATAGTATCTGCAACTCCATAAATACATAATAAATGGTTAAGTGAATGTTGAATCAAGACAGAGGAAAATCATACACTGAGCCAATTACCATAAAAAATTCCCCCCTGGAATTTTATTAGTCCCTCTTATTTGTCAACAAAGAAAACAGAATATTAAAATGCTATTCTAATAATAAAATCAAAACTGTAAGGTACGGTATATAGAATATACAATTTTTTTTTCAGTGCTTTGGTCAATAACCACATATTAAACAGATAGAGCTGGAGAACCAGCCTTAAATTCTCATGACAACTTTGTCACTTTCAGTCATATGACCTCCACTAGGTTGTCCCCCTGCCTCAGATTCTCAAATGGCAAAAGGAATAATGATCTTCAGGATTGTGACAAGTATCAAATGTGATAGCATGTATGAAAACACTGTAATGTGTAAGCCTAAATGAAAACAGCCTCTCTAATATAGCTGAAGGAGGGAGTTAAATTTGTTTTTTAATATATTTTTAATGTTTATTTATTTAGAGAAAGAGAGAGAGAGAGAATGAGACAGAGTGTGAGTAGGGGAGGGGCAGAGACAGAGAGGAAGACACAGAATCCCAAGCAGGCTCCAGGCTCTGAGCTGTCAGCACAGAGCCCGATGCGGGGCTCAAACCCACGAACCGTGAGATCATGACCTGAGCCGAAGTCAGTTGCTTAACTTACTGAGCCACCCAGATGGCCCGGGGGGCAAATCTATTTTAAAATGAAACCCAAATTGTTTCACTTTTTATTTGTTGCTTTAGAGCCATTCAATGAATTCAGGTGCAGAGGGTAAACCATGTCCACAACTAGCCAGAATAAAAGTTACTAGGATTTCAAAACTGTGTCTTCTCCCTCCTTGGGGGGGAACATTTGGCCTCGGATGACAGCTTAGATGCCTTCCCTTGTGCTCAGCGTAGCAACTCTAAGAGAGAACTGGGCTTTGGATACCAGCAACATAGGGTGTGGAAACAAGAATAGTGGTTAGGCTAGGAACAAGGGAAAAAAGATGTAGGAAACTATGAATTCCAAAAGCCCAAGTCAAGAAGGTGGTGTGGGAGTGGTTCAGAACCTGGAGACATGGTGGATTACAGATCTCATCAGCTGACTTTGAGTGACTGGAAACGGCTTATGGACTGTAACCAAGATCTGTGCCAACCAACTGCTCTTTACATGAAAGGATCTTTGCACTGATAGAGCCTAGTGCCCTCATTAGCTGCTGTCCAGTAGGAGAAATGCCCAAAACCTGACAGGTCTACACTCTTTTCTTGTCTAGCAGCACTGAGGAAACTGGCTTATGTGCCCCATGACACACTGGTAGGACCCAAGGGAAACCTGCCTATCTAGAAAATTGATATAGAGAAGAAACAAATTCTGAATATAAGGAACTGAACTAAGTGGATCAGGGATGCATCAATGGAGAATTAATACTATTGTTACCTTGCTACACTGCCAAACTCAAAATTTAAGATACATAACTGTAGGTCAATAGGCTAAACAATATAGTAGCAGTCTTACTGACTTCTTCATTTTCTAAAATCTTAATTGCACTTAAAGTGAATATCAATTTAGCAGTCAGTCCTTCTTTGTGGATTAATATGTGCACAAATCTCTGCCAATGCATTTTGTTGTTTTAGTTTCCACAGATACCACCAAAGGCCTTTCCTTAGCTCCAACAGGAACCAATGACTTAGTAAAACTCATCTCCTTGCTTCTAAAATGTATTCCCTTTTAATGAACTTAAAACTTAGCAATCAAATTAGTGTTTCAAATGTCTGCTTAAGTTCATTGTCCCCCCACACACCAAATCTTAGTATTTTATGGTCACCAAAATTAACATCAAACTATTTAGGATCTGATCTCAATTTTTTATTTTCCTTCACATTCCTTAATCTTTGGCCAAAACCCATTGCTTCGTTGTCTGAACTTAACCCATGCATTAGCCTTTCCATGTCACTGTTCTTTCCTGCTGCCTGGAATACTCTTGGTAGTCATCCCCCATCTGTTAAACTCTTACACTTCTTTTATGACTCAATGAATTGCTACCTTACCTTTTAAGATTTTCCTTGATGTCTTCTGATCATCTCTTTGTCCTACAATTATAACCATACTGCCACATCCTGAATTCCTCAGACACATGGAAGATGCCCAAAAACATTTACCAAAGACAAGAAATTTGCTAGCTATCTTAGCTCCAAAACTATATGTTCTTAAACTGTAAGTAACACATCTTTTAGATAATTCCAACCCACCCTTCCTCCCAGCATCTACCATAGAACCATGCCCACAGGAAAAACTCAGTACATGTTTGAGAAATATTGGTCGATTTCTTCATTTCTCCTCTACCATTTATCACAGAGCCTTCCATATGGCAGGTGTTCAGTAAACACTTGCTCCAAACAGGTGATTCGTTGTCATCCGAACTTAGCCAGTGCTTCCAAAAAAGCCAGCCAAACAAACAAACAAAAAACAGTAACAAAAAAAAAAATGCTAAAATACTTGGTCATTCAGGTGGGACAGAAGCAATACAACTAATGGCATTTTTCAGCCAGACCCTTCCACAGGCGTCACTGTCAGGAAGAATTGGTCCCTGGATATGTCCTGACCCTGAGCTTTACATCCACCCAACAGTGGCATCATCCATTCCACAAAGGGCTGGTTCTGATGGTCTGTCATACAGAAAAGGATGAAAACTCTTTTAAATCTGCTGTTTTTCCCCAGCTTGTCACAGATTCTTTTGAAGCATCTGTTCCTCACAAAACAGTGTGGGTTAATTCCAGGTACATACAATCGTTGGAGAAATTTACAGGATGTTGCTTGGCCCTCACAACTGCTTCCCCAGGTTTTTTCAGTATCTCTCTCAAATGACTACCATTTCCTGTTCTAAATTTATTAGTCCCCACCACCACCCCCATTCTTTAATTAAGAAACTCTTAATTTGTTCATCTTTTAGGATATGCCCAATTTCAACATCAATTCTTTAAATGTGATAGTTACAGCCAAAATAACAAGCCAGTCCCTAAAAAAATCTGGGATGCAAGCCATGAGATCCCATGATTTAGATGTGAACATATTTGTCTTATGTCCTCCTGCCCCTGTTATTTCCCCCTCTAGGGGCAGTGAGTACTTGTCCATAAATTCTGATGAGATGAATGTAGCAGGTTTCAGAATCCTACTTTAGCTTTAAGGAGATGCTGAAGAATAAGGTGTTTTAATGTCTTTGTTTGTTTCAAACAAGCACCAGTGTGTATCTGGATATTTAGCTCTTTTGTTTTCATGTTTAATTGCCAACTTAGTGCAACAATCAATAATCCCAAAAGGGTGACCTGCTAACCACACAGAGGCATTATTTTACACCTCATTTCCCTCTGCAGTCTTTGGTTCCAATGAAGACCATTGTTAGTTTTTGTTTTTTTGCTATTGTTGTTACAAGCCTTCAAGTGCCTGAATAAATCTATTTAGGCACATAAAACATAATCTAAAATAAATGTAATTACACTGACATAGGGGCATGCATGCACACATTGAGAGCTTTTTTATAGCCGTTATTTTGTAGTTAATTTATCTCAACATGAATATTGAAAACAACCAAGATGGACTCTGTAGATACTAATTTAGAAAACAGGTGCTCTCATTTCATGACATTAATATATTGTGTAATCTCTGACAAGAAAAAAACCTAGAAAAACTTTATTTTTTATCATTTATTTTCTCCTAAAATATTTCAGGAAAAAAGATCACTATGGTCTCTGTTTTTATCTGCTCAGGAGAGCCGATCCCATTGTTTTAATAGCATCAGCCTGTCTATTTCAAGTCATTTAATAATTTATTACTAGTTTATTAAATACATTATCCAATTATGAAAATAGTTTGTATATAAAGGTATGGTATAAGCTAATGGCATGACAAGAGAGTTTATGCAAGAATGTCACGAGAAGCAAGACTATATAAAGTACCAGTGTTCAGACTGAAATGTAGACAATAGGGAGCCACTGAAGAAAGTCTGTAACAAATGCCATGTGTATAAGACCTAACCTTCTTTTTTAGTGTCATTGACTCATATGTCAGAGACCTGAAAAAATTCAATCCAGCATATACCCAAACTTACTTGACACATCCTTTCTTAAAGCATTAAAATAGCTTATCCAATAACCATTTCCACTGTCCTTTTCTCCTTTCTAATTGGAATAATTTTGGGGTCCAATAGCAGCGTTTCAGTCCCTCTGGTGCTAAGCCACCTTCAGCCTTAGGGATGTGATTGCCCAAAGCCCCCACACCTGTTCCCATAAATAATCATTCAGTACAAGCATGAACATGTGATGGAATCCTTGTCAACTAATTAATTTAACCAATGTTTGCTGACACTATAATGTTCTATCCACTCCTCTAGGTGCTGGGGGACTGCAGTGAATAAAAGAGACAAATCCCTGCCCCCATGGAGCTAAGAGGGACACAGAGGAGCAGCTGTCTTCTTTCCTTATAGATATTGATGTAGCTGGGTCTGACACCCATAATAGCTGTAGCTATCTTGAAGCCATGGAGATAGAATGAAGACAAACCCAGCATACCAAGGGAGGCAATGAGAAGGAAAAATGGGAAGAATCTGAGTTCTAGGTGACATGATTAGCATCCAAAGTAACCAACCCTGGAGTCATCCTTCTTCTAGACAAAATATTGATGCAATGGGTTAAGTGGTACCCCCTAAAAAGGGTTGTCTAAGTCTTAACTCCTGGTGTTTCTGAATGTGACCTTATTTGGAAACAGGTTCTCTGAAGATGTAACTAAGTCAAGGGTCTGGAGATGAGGTGAGCTTGGAATTAAAGTGGGTCTTCAACGCAATTACTGGTGTCCTTAAAAGAAAAAAGGAGAGGGAGATTTGAAATACACTGAGAAGGAGGCCATGAGAAGAGCCAGAGAAAAAGGTGGTATGAAAATGATGGCAGAGATTGGAGTGATGCACCTACAAGTCAAGAAATGCCAAGGATTGCCTGCAGCCACAAGAATCTAGGAGAGGCACAGAACTAATTTGCCCTTAGAGCCTCCAGCAGGAACTTACCCTGTGATACTTTGATTTCAGGCCTCTGACATCCTGAACTGTTGAGAACAAATTTCTATTGTTTTAAGCCACCTAGTGGGTGGTAATTTGTAATGGTAGCCCCAGGAAATACGGTAAAATAAATTACATTTCTTTAACCTTTAAGCCACTTTGTCTCCTCATGATTTCTTTTTAACACATGGAAGCCAGATCAAAGGTAATACTCCTTACGTAAAGCCACTCCTCCCCCACCCCCATCTTTCCTCTCAGTCATATGAAAAGCCCAAGATCCTTTCATAGCTTACAGGATCTGTCCCGTTGTGGTCCCAGGTAACATCTCCACATCTGCCAGACAGGCCCCCTGACTGTTCTTCAAATCCCTCAGCAGTGTCTGCACCTTGGGAGTTTTCTCATTGGATTTCCTCTGACCTAAAACTCTAGCTTTCCTACATACCTTCACAGTTTCTGTTACTCATCTCCTTTAAAGTCTTTGCTCACATTTCCCCCAGTCAGTGACCTTTACTTGATCACTATCACCACTACTAACTACTCCTGACTACACCTTATTGAAAACAGCAAACCATGTTCACACCACTGTGCCAGAGCTAAAGATGCTCCTCACCCTGTCCTACAGTTCCTTTTTGTCCACTGAACTCACAGCCTTCTAAAATACTCTATATTTTACTGTATTATTTATTGTCTACCTCTTCCACTACCAGAATATAATAAACTCTGTGACAGCAAGAATCTTTGAATGGAAAACTGATGCTTCCCAATTACCCAGACACCTAGATAAGTGCTTGGTGCCAAGAGGCTCAGTAACTGTTGAATTAAAAGACTTTTTTTTTCTTTTTTTTTTTTTTTTAACTTTTAAGCCTAACTCATCATCTAAATAATTGTAACTGAGGATGCAACAGCATTATAATCTTAGCAAATACAGATGAGAGCTCCTCTCTCATAAAATTTTGTCCTCCAATTTTCCTTCATTTATTTTCAGGAGCATTTTACATGCCTGCATGAAGTGACGTGGCTGGATAATAAATTAAAACAGTTCAATTCTTTTTCTTTCATAGTCAGTTAGGAAAGAAAGACACTATCACACAAATTTCACTGCAACTTGCTTTTTTAGTTTTCTTTCTATTTGACATGCACGACTTTTCTTAAGCATCCCTATCCTCATGATGTTGCATTGGTCTCTAAAAGTACATATATCTTTCTTGAAATTTGAAATTAATTAGTTCTATCTTGACAAATTTTTCTTTCCTTTGTATCTCAAACATTTGAAGATAGTAAACCAGTTACTACTGCCCAATTGTTTTATTTCTGTGGGCTCATTTCCTAGAATAAGAGATATTGTCCTGCTTTGGAAAGCCATCTGGAAGTGACCATGTACCTTGAATCCATTTATTATTGTACTTTGGAGATGTAGCTCCAATGGCAATCCACATCAAAACTTAGGTTTTAAGTAATTTCAGTAAGGTTGACAGTGTTCACTTATGCTTTGAAATGAATGTGCACATCAATCCTGAAGACGACTTAATACTGAATATGTCCAGGTGCATCGAAATAGAAAATATGTTTTATAACATGGCATTCCTTTTTATTTGTGAAAGACTTTTTAGTTTAGGCCATGTCCTTTCAGGATAGATGAGATCAAAGGGTCCAGAAAAAAAAATAATGAAAATGGTTAGAAATAAGCAATAGGTGGGACCTCAAAAAAGATCTGAGGACTTTGGTAAAACAGGAACATATACAAAGAAAATCAATATATTTTTAAAAAGAATTCCTGTGACTAAAAAAATCTGCTTATAATATTCTAGTTTATACGGTTTTCTTTCCTCCTGCACTTATCACTGATAGATTTTTTTCCCAATGCAAAAGCATACTCAAGATGGACTCTTAAGTTTTCTTTCCCTAGGTCACATCAACACATTCCACCAGAGTTTTAGCTTGATAAGCATAACCAAAGCTTAGTCCCTAAAGAACATCTTTATTTCCATTGCAAAGTTTGCCTTAGCACTGATTACAGTCTTTCATTTTACATGTAATAATATATTAAATTAACTGGAGTTGGGGTTATGAAAATGCATTCAAAAATACATTTGGTTATGGATCTATATGTGTGTTTCTGCTCCTAGACACACAGAGAGAGCCAGGGAAAATTAAATATAATGGCGAGTTAAGAAAGAGGAATGTTTATATAAGGCCATTGGTTACTTTATAGCATGCATTCTTAATAGGGCATTTATAAATTCCTGGGGACAGGTAAAAAAAAGTTTACTATTTTTCTGTATAAATTACAGATGTGTGTATACATATATGGCAAATAAAAATATACACAGTATATATGTGATACTAAAGTTTCATGGGAGGGGGCAAAATTGGGTGACTAGAAAAAGTATACTTTAAAAGACTCCTTAGAGGGGTGCCTGGGTGGCTCAGTTGGTTAAGCATCCGACTTTGGCTCAGGTCATGATCTCGTGGTTCAAGCCCCACGTCAGGCTTTGTGCTGACAGCTCAGACCCTGTAGCCTACTTTGGATTGTGTCTCCATCTCTCTCTGCCCTCCCCCACTCGTGCTCGCTTCTCTCTCTCTCTCTCTCACACACACACACACACACACACACACAAAAATAAACATTAAAAAATTTAAAGGCCCTTTAGAGAAGCAATTATGAATTTTCTTTGGAAAACATTAATGAGAAATGATTAAATTTGGGTTACAAAATCCAATACTAAACACTAATACTAATACGAATCCAATACTAAAAGATTCCTGTTAGACAAAACATAGGAAATGTCATAAATGTCAAAATTCCCGTAGCTGACGAAACATACCAAATTCTATAAGAAGAAAGGTTTTTTTTTTTCCTTCTAATTTTGTGTAACAGAAGGTTCTTTTATATGCCTTTATATAGTAGACTTTCAGTGAGTGAGTTTTTCAGGATACTTTGTTTGCTTCATTGAATCCAATGTCAGAATGACAATGGTGGAAGTGTATGGCTGAGGGAGATGAAAACAAGGCAAGATAATCCAAATACACAGCTCCGGGATGGTCTGGCCAAATCCAGGGCTACAAACAAGACCTCAGAAGTGAATGCACTGCATGTGTTTTTCCAATGATTATGCCTAAGCACTGTTTCTCTTGACTGAGTGCTTGAAAAAGTCTACTAGCAGTTAATTTAAGTTTATATTCTTCAGTGAGAATCTGGAATGCAGGTATTTGGTGTTGCACAGATCTTCTGCCCTACACCACAATGAAAACAGCTTTGCTTTTATATGATTATGTAAAAGCACATGCTTATTGTAATATATCCTAAATACAGAAAAACTACAGGAGAGAAAATGTCACCTGAAGTTCTACAATCTTGAAATAATCATCAATATTTTCATTATTTCACTAATCACCCTCTCTCTGTACAAAAGGATATACATTTATATTTATATATACATAAATGTCTTCTCTGTTATATATAAAGCATGAATCTCTCCATATATATGTATACATGTCTATATGTATGTATTATATATACATATATACATACACACACAAATAAACATTAATGGAGCTGTATCCTTCATTTTATTTTTTCATGAGCTCCTTTTTAGTTCTATTTTAGTCTCATCTAAAACTTTTTTTACCAAGCAGAGTGTAAGATTTCATAAAACATTTTCATTAAACTAAATTTCTTCTTTGACCAGTTAGACCATGGAAATAGGACTACCTTATGTCACAGTTCAGATTGTCACAACTAATGGTATAGTAAGGGATCATTTATCCCTCGCTTCTTGCTGTGCACAGCAACATTATAAACCTAATGGGCAGAACCACTGTTCTCCTAGGGAGCGCTAAGGGTCTCACTTAAAAGTAGAAACTGTGTCTTATGCATCAGTGTGTACCCAGTATGATGCCTGACATGTTATAGATGCTCAGTAAATTAAGGAAATGAAAAAGCTGAGTAACACCCCATGGAGAGGCTGTAAGTCTACATTAATTATGAGGTAGAATGTTGAAGTTATGTGTAATTTTCAAAGACCTAACTAAATCGCCAACATATGTCATGCTCTTGGAATCCAGTAAGGCAAGTTTATTCCTACAGATACACTCTTCTCTCTTGATTCCACAAATCAAGGTTAGCTAGCTAGGCAGGTGGAAATCTGAGAATAGAACTGCATAAATATAGTTTACTGATCCCCAAATAAAATCTATGCCAGGACGTGAGCAAAATGGAGCTTATCCATGCATTCCCCAACATGAAGATGTCCTTGATCAGCGACCAAGGACCAGACCCTGTTGTAATTGTTGAATTCTACTTTGAGTTCTTATTAATATGGGAGACCCATCACACATAACAACATAAAAACACTCTAAGATAGGGTAATTAGATAAATCTTTATCTCTGATTGTCATTCCAGTTTTGCTTTAGTAAACACATTTGGATATTTAGAATTATATTTAATGGTCAGATTCTGACTTTTCCTTTGGATATTTTTTTTTGTATAATGCAGCATACATGAGTTTTCCTTTTACATTTTTTTCCAATGATTATCTTTTTTTTTCAATATATGAAGTTTATTGTCAAATTGGTTTCCATACAACACCCAGGGCTCATCCCAAAAGGTGCCCTCCTCAATACCCATCCCCCACCCTCCCCTCCCTCCCACCCCCCATCAACCCTCAGTTTGTTCTGTTTTTTAAGAGTCTCTTATGCTTTGGCTCTCTTCCACTCTAACCTTTTTTTTTTTTTCCTTCACCTCCCCCATGGGTTTCTGTTAAGTTTCTCAGGATCCACATAAGAGTGAACACATCTGGTATCTGTCTTTCTCTGTATGGCTTATTTCACTTAGCATAACGCTCTCCAGTTCCATCCATGTTGCTACAAAGGGTCATATTTCATTCTTTCTCATTGCCACATAGTACTCCATTGTGTATATAAACCACAATTTCTTTATCCATTCATCAGTTGATGGACATTTAGGCTCTTTCCATAATTTGGCTATTGTTGAGAGTGTTGCTATAAACATTGGGGTACAAGTGCCCCTGTGCATCACCACTCCTGTATCCCTTGGGTAAATTCCGAGCAGTGCTACTGCTGGGTCATAGGGTAGGTCTATTTTTAATTTTTTGAGGAACCTCCACACTGTTTTCCAGAGTGGCTGTACCAGTTTGCATTCCCACCAACAGAGCAAGAGGGTTCCCGTTTCTCCACATCCTCTCCAGCATCTATAGTCTCCTGATTTGTTCATTTTGGCCACTCTGACTGGCGTGAGGTGATATCTGAGTGGGGTTTTGATTTGTATTTCCCTGATGAGGAGTGACGTTGAGCATCTTTTCATGTGCCTGTTGGCCATCTGGATGTCTTCTTTTGAGAAGTGTCTATTCATGTTTTCTGCCCATTTCTTCACTGGATTATTTGTTTTTCGGGTGTGGAGTTTGGTGAGCTCTTTATAGATTTTGGATACTAGCCCTTTGTCCGATATGTCATTTGCAAATACCATTTCCCATTCTGTTCGTTGCCTTTTAGTTTTGTTGGTTGTTTCCTTTGCTGTGCAGAAGCTTTTTATCTTCAAAAGGTCCCAGTAGTTCATTTTTGCTTTTAATTCCCTTGCCTTTGGGGATATGTCAAGTAAGAAATTGCTACGGCTGAGGTCAGAGGGGTCTTTTCCTGCTTTCTCCTCTAGGGTTTTGATGGTTTCCTGTCTCACATTCAGGTCCTTTATCCATTTTGAGTTTATTTTTGTGAATGGTGTGAGAAAGTGGTCTAGTTTCAACATTCTGCATGTTGCTGTCCGTTCTCCCAGCACCATTTGTTAAAGAGACTGTCTTTTTTCCATTGGATGTTCTTTCCTGCTTTGTCAAAGATGAGTTGGCCATACGTTTGTGGGTCTAGTTCTGGGGTTTCTATTCTATTTCATTGGTCTATGTGTCTGTTTTTGTGCCAATACCATACTGTCTTGATGATGACAGCTTTGTAGTAGAGGCTAAAGTCTGGGATTGTGATGCCTCCCGCTTTGGTCGTCTTCTTCAAAATTACTTTGGCTATTCGGGGCCTTTTGTGGTTCCATATGAATTTCAGGATTGCTTGTTCTAGTTTCGAGAAGAATGCCGGTGCAATGTTGATTGGGATTGCATTGAATGTGTAGATAGCTTTGGGTAGTATTGACATTTTGACAATATTTATTCTTCCAATCCATGAGCACGGAATGTTTTTCCATTTCTTTATATCTTCTTCAATTTCCTTCATAAGCTTTCTGTAGTTTTCAGCATACAGATCTTTTACATCTTTGGCTAGTTTTATTCCTAGGTATTTTATGCTTCTTGGTGCAATTGTGAATGGGATCAGTTTCTTTGTCTTTCTGTTGCTTCATTATTAGTGTATAAGACTGCAACTGATTTCTGTACATTGATTTTGTATTCTGCAATTTTGCTAAATTCATGTATCAGTTCTAGCAGACTTCTAGTGGAGTCTATCGCATTTTCCATGTATAATATCATGTCATCTGCAAAAAGTGAAAGCTTAACTTCATCTTTGCCAATTTTGATGCCTTTGATTTCCTTTTGTTTCTGATTGCTGATGCTAGAACTTCCAACACTATGTTAAACAACAGCAGTGAGAGTGGACATCCCTGTTGTGTTCCTGATCTCAGGGAAAAAGCTCTCAGTTTTTCCCCATTGAGGATGATGTTAGCTGTGGGCTTTTCATAAATGGCTTTTATGATCTTTAAGTATGTCCCTTCTATCCCGACTTTCTCGAGGGTTTTTATTAAGAAAGGTTGCTGAATTTTGTCAAAGGCCTTTCCTGCATCGATTGACAGGATCATATGGTTCTTATCTTTTCTTTTATTAATGTGATGTATCATGTTGATTGTTTTGCGAATGTTGAACCAGCCCTGCATCCCAGGAATGAATCCCACTTGATCATGGTGAATAATTCTTTTTATATGCTGTTGAATTCAATTTGCTAGTATCTTATTGAGAATTTTTGCATCCATACTCATCAGGGATATTGGCCTGTAATTCTCTTTTTTTTACTGGGTCTCTGTCTGGTTTAGGAATCAAAGTAATACTGGCTTCATAGAATGAGTCTGGAAGTTTTCCTTCCCTTTCTATTTTTTGGAATAGCTTGAGAAGGATAGGTATTATCTCTGCTTTAAACGTCTGGTAGAACTCCCCTGGGAAGCCATCTGGTCCTGGACTCTTATTTGTTGGGAGATTTTTGATGACTGATTCAATTTCTTCGCTGGTTATGGGTCTGTTCAAGCTTTCTATTTCCTCCTGATTGAGTTTTGGAAGTGTGTGGGTGGTTAGGAATTTGTCCATTTCTTCCAGGTTGTCCAATTTGTTGGCATATAATTTTTCATAGTATTCCCTGATAATTGCTTGTATCTCTGAGGGATTGGTTGTAATCATTCCATTTTCATTCATGATTTTATCTATTTGGGTCATCTCCCTTTTCTTTTTGAGAAGCCTGGCTAGAGGCTTATCAATTTTGTTTATTTTTTCAAAAAACCAACTCTTGGTTTCATTGATCTGCTCTACAGTTTTTTTAGATTCTATATTGTTTATTTCTGCTCTGATCTTTATTATTTCTCTTCTTCTGCTGGGTTTAGGCTGTCTTGCTGTTCTGCTTCTATTTCCTTTAGGTGTGCTGTTAGATTTTGTATTTGGGATTTTTCTTGTTTCTGGAGATAGGCCTGGATTGCAATGTATTTTCCTCTCAGGACTGCCTTTGCTGCATCCCAAAGCGTTTGGATTGTTGTATTTTCATTTTCATTTGTTTCCATATATTTTTTAATTTCTTCTCTAATTGCCTGGTTGACCCATTCATTCTTTAGGAGGGTGTTCTTTAACCTCCATGCTTTTGGAGCTTTTCCAGACTTTTTCCTGTGGTTGATTTCAAGCTTCATAGCATTGTGGTCTGAAAGTATGCATGGTATGATTTCAATTCTTGTATACTTATGAAGGGCTGTTTTGTGACCCAGTATGTGATCTATCTTGGAGAATGTTCCATGTGCACTCGAGAAGAAAGTATATTCTATTGCTGTGGGATTCAGAGTTCTAAATATATCTGTCAAGTCCATCTGATCCAATGTATCATTCAAGGCCCTTGTTTCTTTATTGACCGTGTGTCTAGATGATCTATCCCTTTCTGTAAGTGGAGTGTTAAAGTCCCCTGCAATTACCACATTCTTATCAATAAGGTTGCTTATGTTTGTGAGTAATTGTTTTATATATTTGGGGGCTCCTGTATTTGGCGCATAGACATTTATAATTGTTAGCCCTTCCTGATGGATAGACCCTGTGATTATTATATAATGCCCTTCTTCATCTCTTGTTACAGCCTTTAATTTAAAGTCTAGTTTGTCTGATAGAAGTATGGCTACTCCAGCTTTCTTTGGACTTCCAGTGGCATGATAAATAGTTCTCCATCCCCTCACTCTCAACCTGAAGGTGTCCTCAGGTCTAAAATGAGCCTCTTGTAGACAGCAAATAGATGGGTCTTGTTTTTTATCCATTCTGATACCCTATGTCTTTTAGTTGGCGCATTTAGTCCATTTACATTCAGTGTTATTATAGAAAGATAGGGGTTTAGAGTCATTGTGATGTCCATAGGTTTCATGCTTGTAGTGATGTCTCTGGTACTTTGTCTCACAAGATCCCCCTTAGGATCTCTTGTAGGGCTGGTGATGAATTCCTTCAGTTTTTGTTTGTTTGGGAAGACCTTTATCTCTCCTCCTATTCTAAATGACAGACTTGCTGGATAAAGGATTCTCGGCTGCATATTTTTTTCTGTTCATCACATTGAAGATCTCCTGCCATTCCTTTCTGGCCTGCCAAGTTTCAGTAGAGAGATCAGTCACGAGTCTTATAGGTCTCCCTTTATATGTTAGAGCACGTTTATCTCTAGCTGCTTTCAGAATTTTCTCTTTATCCTTGTATTTTGCCAGTTTCACTATGATATGTCGTGCAGAAGATCGATTCAAGTTACGTCTGAAGGGAGTTCTCTGTGCCTCTTGGATTTCAATGCCTTTTTCCTTCCCCAGATCCAGGAAGTTCTCAGTTATTATTTCTTCAAGTACACCTTCAGCACCTTTCCCTCTCTCTTCCTCCTCTGGAATACCAATTTTGCATATATTATTTCTCTTTAGTGCATCGCTTAGTTCTCTAATTTTCCCCTCATACCCCTGGATTTTTTTATCTCTCTTTTTCTCAGCTTCTTTTTAGCTCCTCCTGGCTGTTCCTTAGTTCCTTGATCTCTGTAGCAAGAGATTCTCTGCTGTCCTTTATACTGTTTTCAAGCCCAGCGATTAATTTTATGACTATTATTCTAAATTCACTTTCTGTTATATTGTTTAAATCATTTTTGATCAGTTCGTTGGCTGTTGTTATTTCCTGGATGTTTTTCTGAGGGGAATTCTTCCATTTCCTCATTTTAGATAGTCCCTGGAGTGGTGCAGGACTGCGGGGCACTTCCCCTGTGCTGTCTTGAATAACTTGCATTGGTGGGCGGGGCCGCAGTCAGACCTGATGTCTGCCCCAGCCCACTGCTGGGGCCACAGTCAGACTGGTGTGTGCCTTCTCTTCGCCTCTCCTAGGGGCGGGATTCACTGTGGGGTGGCATGGCCCATCTGGGCTACTTGCACACTGTCAGGCTTGTGGTGCTGGGGATCTGGCATATTAGCTGGGATAAATCGGCAAGGTGCACAGGGGTGGGAGGGGCAGGCTCAGCTTGCTTTTCCTTTGGAGATCTGCTTAGGGAGGGGCCCTCCGGCACCGGGAGGGAGTCAGACCCACCCAAGGGATGGATCCGCAGAAGCACACCTTTGGGTGTTTGCGCAGTGCAAGCAAGTTCCCTGGCAGGAACCGGTTCCCTTTGGGATTTTGGCTGGGGGATGGGCGAGGGAGATGGTGCTGGTGAGCGCCTTTGTTCCCTGGCAAGGTGAGTCTGTCGTCCGGGGCTCAACAACTCTCCCTCCGGTTGTCCTCCAGCCCTCTCGTTCTCCGAGCAGAGCTGTTAGCTTATAACTTTCCAGATGTCAAGTCCCGCTTGCTGTCAGAACACATTCCATCAGTCCCCTCCGCTTTTGCCAGCCAGACTCGGGGGCTCTGCTTGGCCGGCGGGCCGCCCCTCCGGACCGCTCCCTCCCGCCAGTCTGTGGAGCGCACACCACCTCTCCACCCTTCCTACCCTCTTCCGTGGGCCTCTCATCTGCGCTTGGCTCTGGAGACTCCGTTCTGCTAGTCTTCTGGCGGTTTTCTGGGTTATTTAGGCAGGTGTGGGTGGAATCTAAGTGATCAGCAGGACGGGCGGTGAGCCCAGCGTCCTCCTATGCCGCCATCTTCCCAGGATCCCCTCCAATGATTATCTTTTGAAGTTTATATCTTGGTTTTTTTTTTTAAGAAAACTGGAAAAAATAAACTTTGAAAACATAATGGAGAATGCACTTCATTTTCATGTCCACTTTTGAAGGAATGCAAAGGTTAACTTGCTTGTGTACAAGGTGAATTCTTCCCCAACTTGTTTAATTGCACATTATTGAGGTTTAAAAAAACCTCATTCCAATGTAATGATACAGTGAAAGAGATTTTCTATCAGATCATCTTCAAATAATTGTAAGGAGTTAGGAAATATGAATTGGAAAGGGACCACTAGGTCAATTTCAATCCAGTAAGAGCAAAGCTTATATAATTCTGCCACATAATGCATCTTACTTTTAAGTATGTTCTTCTTTTACTTCAGCCTGATTCTAGCCCATCTCCTGCAACTCCCCAGTGAAAGGAAATGCTTTGATTTAGGTAATGATTTCTCAAGACAGATAGTAGAGTCTACTTACAAACTTTCTTCCTGTGAAAGAAACTGAGGTACCTGAATTCTGGGAAGTTAGTGATTCAGTAGGCATTTTCTTTATTATTCTCATTCCAAGTTGCCTTCTGAGAAGACCATGAGAGACTAAACAAATAGTTTTGCTACCTTTTACAAATTTTCAACAATATTTTTTTCTTTGAATGATCAGCTAGTTCCCAGAAAACAAATAGTACTTCTGCAGGTACTACTTGGGAGAACTAATTCTTCTTTGCGATTTCCTACAACCTAAGAGAATTGTTTGGAGACCCAAGGAACTCTAGAGAAGTGCTATTCTATTTCCATGCCAGACAGAACTGCCTTTGTCATCTTTTCTCCCAGCTCTCAACAACCCAACATTTAGCAGAGCTCCTCTCTCTCCCTTGAAAGCTTTTGTACACACTCACCTTGGACTTGCCACACAACACTGCCATCTTTTACTTTAAATCAAAGGTTAGCAAACAATCTGTTTTGGCAAATAAGGTTTTATGAGAACACAGCCACATCTGCCCCTTTACATATTGCCTAAGGGCTGTTTCCACACTATAAGCTGAGCAGTTGTATCAGAAATCATATGTCAGGGAAAGCCAGAAATATTTACTGTGTGGCCCTTAACAGGACATGTTTACCAATCTCTGCTTTAAACTCCGATTTCCCTCCAAGCCCATCTAGAGATTTTTCAGAGATTCATTTAGCTAACTCTCCAGAGGATTGACAGTATTTCCTTTCCTTTCCTTTCCTTTTTGATTTTGAGTTCATACAGATAGAAAGTTTAAGGGTGTATTTTTTATATTAATAAATTCATTTTTAGAACATTTTTAGGTTCATGGTAAAACTGAGCAGGAAGTACAGTGAGTTCTCATGTACCCCTGTCCTTACACATGCACAACATCCCCCATTATCAACACGACAATGGTACATTTGTTATAATCAAACCTACAATGACAAATCATTATAACCCAAAGTCATAGCTGACATTAGAATTCATTCTTGGTGTTGTAGGTTTTGATAAATCCTGTGGGTTTTGATAAATGTACAATGATGTGCATCCAACATGGTAGTGTCATACAGAATTATTTCATGATCTTAAAAATCCCCACGTGCTCTGCCTATTCATCTGATCTTTTCTCTTCTAACCCCTGGCAACGACTAATCTTTTAACTGTATCCACTGTACCTTTCCCCAGAATATCACACAGGTGAAGTCACACACTACGTAGGCTTTTCAGATTGGCTTCTTTCACTTAGTAATATGCAGTTCCTTCATGTCTTTTCATGGCTTGACAGCTCATTTATTTTTAGTGCTGAATTGCTTGGATATACTACATTTTGTTTAGCCATTCACTTATCAGAAGACATCTTGTTTCTTTCCAAGTTTGGGCAATTATGAATAAAGCTGCTATACAAACATCTATATGCAGGTTTTTGTGTGAAAATAATGTTCAGTTCACTGAGATAAATACCAAGAAGAAGAATTGCTAGATTGCATGGTAATGATGTTTAGTTTAATAAAAAAAAAAAAAAAAAAAGCTGCCAAACTGCCTTCCAAAGTGATTTATTTATTTCATTTTGTCTTCCTACCAGAAGATAATGAGAGTTCCTGTTGCTCCACATCCTTATCAGCATTTGGTGTTGTCAGTGTTTTAAATTTTGGCTATAATAGGTGTTTAGTGATATGTCAAAGTTGTTTTAAAGTTGCAATTCTCTAATGACACATGATCCTGAACACATTTTCACATGGTAACTTGCCATCAATCTGTATTTCTGGTGAGGCGTCTGATTAGGTCTTTTGTCCATTTTTAATTGGGTTGTTCATTTTCTTATTTTTGAGTTTTAAGAATTCTTTGCACAATCCTTTATCACATGTGTCTTTTGCAAATAGTTTCCGTAGTCTGTGAAGGCTGCATTTTTGAAAGGTGCTATGTTGAAATTCAGTTAGTTAAACCAAGTGATTAACCTTCTATAATGTATGAGTATAGACTAAAACACTTTTCAGAGGAGTTTAAATATTCTCATTACAAAATTAATACTATATGTTATGGGAAATCTGAAGACAAAACACACAAAAAAATTAAAAACCATGGTTAACTTTGGTGTACATACAATATATACATACATCATATATATAAAGAATAATATTTATATCATAAAACATTTTCTAATATATTTAAATTCATCAATATTTATGTTCAATTATTAAAGTACTACATGTTATTCTATAATATTGTTTTAAATGAAGGCACAGTGTTCTCTCTTACACTTGTATAGTAATATCACTAATTCCCCATGTTAGATATCTCTTACATTTTATCTTTTAAATAATGCATTCATGAGTGTCCTAGAAAAAAA
Source organism: Panthera pardus (assembly GCF_024362965.1). Lineage (NCBI taxonomy): Eukaryota > Metazoa > Chordata > Mammalia > Carnivora > Felidae > Panthera > Panthera pardus. The sequence goes on along the minus strand of NW_026526710.1, from coordinate 65,929,885 downwards.
AAATCTTAGCATACATCTTTATTTCTTTAGCACAACTTTCTAGAAGTGGAATTGTTGTTCTAGAACATAGAAAACTTTAGAGGTCTTCCTACATTTTACCAAAATATCTCCAGAAACCTTCTTTTCTTCTAACACCCTTGGAAAACCATCATGACAGTGTTATAAATTCTCTAACATTTCATTTTATGAGGTACACTAATTCACATCCATGTAATATATGATCAATTCTTTTCATACACAAAATGATAGTGGATAACTTGATCTACTCGTTAACACTACACTTGACTCCAGATTAATTTGATTTGTTATCAAATACCAAATACACTTTTAGAGAACAAAAAGCTAGGGTAAAATAGTTAACATTAAAGACAAGAAAACAAATAAGGAAGCAAACAAACAAGCAGAAACACCTAGGATTCCAGATCCTAGAAAGGTCTTAGAAGATATTCTAAAAGGTGCTTTCAGTGTGTTCCATATCCTTGGACTAAGGACATACTCTTCCATTATTCACAAGGGAAAAAACCACTCTCATATGAAACTAACTCTGGAATATTTGCCTAAAAATTATTTTCCCCTTACTTCAAATTCACAACAAATACTAAATGACTCCCTCTGAATATTTAAATTTCCTCCTTTTCTGTGTAATAAGGCCTTAACACTAAGAGATTCCTTTGAGAAGCAGTGTGGTAGGGTAGGTTTATGGTCTCTCAGACTTGAGGCCAAATTCTAACTCTTCAGAAATCACTTAATTTAGATAAACCTTAACTTCCTTGTCTGTAACAGAGGCAAACCATCTATAACAATAAGGTTGTTAAGTTTAAATAAGATCAAATATGCAGAGTACCTTTGACCTCATTATTTTTGTAATTCCTAGTTCTTTAAGGCAAAGCAACTCTGTCTTAGGGAATGTGGAAGCTGTGAAAGAACACATTCCCAAAGAAAATTAATGGTGGAAGCCACATGTTGCCCATGAACAGCTTATAAAATTGCAACTCTGCCCAGTGCTAACAATACCTAGCCAGAATAGACTGCTAGTAAGAAAAAGCATATTATCGAGGGTATAACATTGGAATGAGAATAGAATTCAAGTATTTCAGTAATAACAATGAGAAAAAGAATACAGAAAAGAAGCCATGCCTAAGCATTATATTTTGCCACTGAATGCCGAAGCAATTTTTGGATATTCTGATTTTTGTCTAAAAGATTTTCCCCAAGATTAGATGGCATTGTAATACCACCAAATAAATAATGCTTACATTCTGGTTCCACAGCTGAGTGATGGCTTCTGACTAGAAATTGAATGAACGGTTTAATGGTAGTTCAAATAGTAGCAAATAGTTGTTTGCCAGTTTACAATCACTTATTCTCATTCGCTCTCTGTCATTTTCTGAGCTATGTTGCAGTTAAGAAAGCTGTCATACAAAATGAAAGTGGCTTTTTCAAGCAGAAAACAAATGTACTCTGGCTGGCAGACTGGCATTTAATCATTCAGTCTCTTAGCGTCATTACTCTGCTGCTAGCATAAAACATCCTGCATTGTTTATGGAGGAGGAGATGGGCTGTGAACACCTGGTCCTTACCAACCTCTGCAAGTAGGTGCCACCGGGTCTTGGTCATCCCTCTGGAAAGTGATCTTTCTTGGAGGGACATCTGAGCTTATCAGCTGTGGTGGACTAGAATATCTCTGGACCTGTGATTCTCACACTCACTATCTTTAGGTTTGGAGAGAAGGGTATTATAAAGCAGCTGTCACTCTTAGGCTTGGTTCATGGTATCACCCTCCATGGCACAAGGATTTGAAGCTATTTAAATTACAAGCCTGTTGTATCCCTCTCTGATCCCTTCCCTAATTACATAAATTAGTTAACAAAAGACACGTCTTCTGGTAAACCTGAAAATAATTACTCTTTCCTTTGGTTTTAGAAAACTCTGGCTTTCCCAAATCATTTGTGTATATCCAGAGCTTTGACTGCTCCCTCCATTTTAGAGGACTGGCACCTCTGGGGAGAGAGGGAAGAGTATTGATTAAATTCACCCATACAGAGTAAGATCAAATCAAGCATAGCCACAGGTAGCCACGGTGCTTTCTAGATCTGCTCCAGGTGGATCAGAATCAGGTAATATTATTAGTAAAGTTCAACAACAGCAAAATTTCCTCTGGACTCTAGCTCTACCCTCCAACTGCAAGGGTAAAATTGAGATGCCCTGTTACTGAGGAGGCAATAGTATATCTGTCTTTCTCCTAGTTGCATATTTAATGTGCCAGGTAAGATATTTTCTTCTGAAATCACAGTTTCAATTTCTTTGAGCAAAGAGAACATTTTGATGAATATTTTTAATAAAGCAATTTCAAAAAAGAAAAAAAGAAAGAAAAGTCAAATTTTGGCATTCTGTCCAAGCATCATACATGCATATTCACAATAGGTTTTGCATATGTAAGCCTTTTAGAATAATTCTTTAGATTACAATGTTTTGCTACTTTGTTTCTCTGTTGAGAGTTATTACTACCACACTAAATTGGATTAATCCAACAAAGTAAAAATGATGCTCCTCTGTCATCTACTCTACACTGTTCAAATTCTCCACTTCCCAATGGTGTATTTAAGTGTTGTTTCATGATATCCAGAAAATCCATTATTATAGGAGATAGACCAAACAAGGTTCTCATTCCTTCTTCTATGCTTTGGAATTAGGGATTTCTCCGTGAGGAGCCCAAAGTGTAATTATTAGAGTCTGGACATCACGGTTTCCATTCGACCTACCATTTGATGAGTATCATGTCTTCCAGTTCTTGAGAAACATAAATTGATATTTAAAAGACCAGATATATTGGCAAGAAGGATTATCAAACATGGAAAGAGACTAAGCTAGAATTGTTCAATATGGAAGAAAATATGATACCACGTAACTTATTGTTAGGAAAACTTATTGAGAATGCATTGTTAAAAAAGAGACAACAGGCCCAAAAAGGTGTCACTAGTACTGAGCCCCACCCCAGTAAACCAGGTCTTACTACCTAACCTAACTGAAGTTACAACATCTCCAAGGAGTTCCAGTAAATCTGAAATTTCATGGCCAGCACTTGTGAGGTAATCTACCTGACATACCCCAATGATCTCCCAAAGAAGGATGAGGTAACCTGCTCTTTCCTGATCCCCAACCCTGTCTATGTATAACTAACTCCCCCATTTTGTTCAGTACCCCTTTCTATTTACTAGATGGGATGTTGCCCAATTCATGAATCATTGAACAAAGCCAATTTGATCTTTAAATTTACTCAGGTGAATTTTGTCTTTTAACAGTATCAAATCAGTGATTTATACTGTTTCCATTTATATGTCAAAAATACTGATATAGTCTCAGGAGCTGGCACTGGCTTAAGATATTTTTGAAATAAAGTGTATTATAAGCAAATAAAAGGCAGCTGCCTTCAGGCCTCTGTGCTCCTTTCGTTCTTTCCAAATGAGCTTCACGCAATCTTCTAAACCTAATTAGATTACCCACCAGAGGTTCTACAAGTTGAACTCTTCTGGAGAAGTCTGTTCTGCAAAAAACAACTCCAATTTTCCCCTTACAGAAAATATCAGGATTGATCACTGCCAAGTTTGCAAGCACATTTGTATCTCTACTGAAATTCAGCACCTTACTGAGCTCTAAGACATAGGAAATGAGAGAAATACCAAGAATGCCTTCACAGGAGAATGTGGAAAGAAATGTTGTCTTACCCACCAGTTCCCAGGACTCAGCTTCAGGAGCTCAAGTTAAAACTGTCACATATTATCAAGAGTCAATAATACGTTATTTGCTTCCAGTAAGAAATAGAAACAGAAAGGCCAGAGGGAGACATAAGCTAAAACCAGTTAAAATGAGATATTTGTGTTGTTCAAGTGTCAGGAAGAAATTTACACCCAGGCAGGATTTTGTGAATCACTTGGCATCACTGAATGTTAGGGCCATCTTTTTGCAATGGTTTCATCTTTTGTCTTCTCATCATGCAGCCACGTATGGGTCCTGGTTATTAGATCTGGTTTTATTCCCACTCCTTGTGGGAAATTGTTTAATGCCACTGTCAAAGCCGACAGTGCTTGGAACGTTTTAATCTTGTAAAATGTTCTCCTCAGTTACACAGGGGAGTCTGCTTTTGAGTTTCTGCTGTTATCATGAACGATAAGGGGCCTGCATGCACATCTCTTTCCAATTTATTATATTAACATCCTTAACATCTCAGATAATTTTAACTTTTTGTCATATATCATGTGCCTCTAACAGTTAGCAAGTGCATTCTAAAGTTATCTCTGTAAACACGTCTGTTGCCGTTTGAATGGTGGTGGTGGGAAGGAGCTGGAATGATCTACAGACAAGCACAGTGATGGTGCCAGGTAGGATACCAGGAGGAAAGAAAAGTTAGCATGGAAGCCACTGGTGTGAGGGAAAGGGGAATGGGATCAACAGGGGGATATGAGGTGGGACAGAGGCATAAAATGATTCCTAAGGTTTCGGTTTGGGCAAGTGGGAAAGTTGCCTGGAAATCACTCTGAGGAGTTACTTGCTGCACCATCTAATCAGAAAGAAGTAACGACACAGATGACCCAAGGCAAAATATTGTTCGTTTGTTCATATATTCATTCATACATTCATCAGTTTAATTGCTCCTACCCGTATTGCATATTACTGGGTTCCTAATAATCTCTAAGAATACTAAGAGAAGAATGCATGATCTCTGCTTTCAAGGCTCTCATACTCTGACAGAATAACAGAATGGTGCCCCAAATCCTTTAACTCAGTGTGAGCTATAGATCAGAAGGATGTGTGAACATGACTACACAGCCCAGAAGATAGAGGTGCTACCACTACCGGGGTAGGGAAAGAGAACGAAGGGGTTGGGGGGGTGGGGAGGCAGAAAAGCAGAGGAGAAAGAGGCAAGAAATAAAACTCTATAAAAGAGATAATATTTAAGCTGGGCCTTGAAGAATGAGTAAGAATCCACCAGGAAGAAAAAAATGAAAGGATCATATCAGGGAGAGGATATAAGAAGCAGAAATAATTCCTGAGTGTCCCTTCCCCTCCTCTTAGCATCTCTTCAACTCCCTCCTTTGATGCTGCCAGGCTCCATTGCCTCCAATGCCATGATCTTCATTGTAATCTCCACAAAATTACACCCATTCTACAGACCAACCTCCCCCACACACATATCCTAAGACTTTGATTCCTACTCATGGACAAATAACAAAGGGTTTACAATTCTTACAGTACATTGTGCTCAGACACAATAGGTACAGAGGTACAACTTTCAACCTGAAAAACCAAAGCAGGACAATTTACTGCTTTCATTGAAGGTTTGTCTTGTCTGAAGAAAGATACCCAAGGCATAAACTGTTGTCACAGAACCAAAGAAGAAGAGAGGTTTATTGTGTTCAATATAAATAGGGAATTCAGGTCAATTAAGAGATATGAACAGACAGACTGGAGGCTAAAAAGTGCAGTAGGGACAATATTCTGTCCCAAGAAATGTACAATTTTCCCAAGACATTAAAAAAAAAAAAAGTAACCTTAGCCAAGAGTGATTGGCAAAAAGCAACATAACCATAGCTTCTTTTTAGTGGCCTTCCACGAATGCTAAAAACTACAGGTTTGGTGAAGGAGGAATGAGCTAAGATTTGTACTATTGCACAAAGAATGGCTTTGTATTTTCCTACCAGACTGATACTGTTGATGAAGTTCTTTAAGTATGTTCCTCCCTTTTAGCCCTCAGGTGGGGAATTAAAAAAAAAAAAAAAAAAGAGGCTCTGTCCAATGTCCTGATTTGACTCTCCAGAAATAAAATAAAAATACTTCTTTCAGAAATGCTCCTGACAGAACACTGCCTACATGTTTTCAAAGATATAATTGGTATTATAATTCTAGAGTGACTTCTTTTCCCAGAAGATATCACTTTGCTTATATTGATAATATACTGTAAGCATTGAACTGACTTTCAAAAAAAAGACTGAATGCTTATTATGATTCTCAAGCTCTCAGTTATTGGGATCAGTGACTTCAATTGGAAACATTTTATTTGTTTTTATAATAAAAAGTACATAATTGTTATTAGTCCCATGATTCCTTCTGTTGAACATAATAGTGCCTGCCTTTACCCCAGACTTCATTGCTTTTTATTCTGCATCATGTGCTTTATTGATTTTTCTGTTACTATTATTTCCTTCAATAAGCCATTGTAAAATAACATGGATTTTCCTCTTTAATTTTTTCTTGTTTCATTCCCACCCACAGCCTCTCCAGAGCTTAGTGCAGGACTTCCTTCTGCTTTTACGCTATTCCTCCTTTCCCTCATGCCTGCTCTCATGTACCTCCCCCAGGACACTGGATCAAAATATTAGGGGGTAAACAAGTTACCCCCTTTCTCCTTCTGAGTTTAGAACCAATTGGAGTTTATTTTTAAGTATATAGGTGACAAGCAAATGGAGATCAAAATGTTAGCCTTTCCTACTGATAAAGCTGGTTATCAAGAGCAGCTTCTGGCTATTATAATCCCTATGTAAATTAGACACAGCCATAGAGTCACATGGCCCTGAAATATCACAGTAGTCACTAACACAAAGAGAATCCCCATACTGAGCAACTGTGTGTCCTTGGGACAGGCTGGTTCAGAAAGAGAGAAACGAGGGGCCAGAGCTGGGTGTTGTGAGGTACAGTATATTCTGAGCTAAGTTCCTGTTTGCAAAATCATCACTGAGTTTCTACCTGTCTCAAGTTGAAGAGTATGTGAAAGTGCCAAGAGTGGCCAGTGGAAGAGCCTTGGGTAGACCCTGAGGCTTAGGGGAACCGTGTGGTAGGTACTGGAAGCTTCAGTTTCCAAGAAAACACAAAATATCCCCTGGCCCTTATAAATTAGTAAAGAAGTAATTAAAACTCCTCTCTCTCTTCTCAAATTTGGTACATTTATAATCTAGGTGGATTGTTGAGATTATTCCTCCGAACATATCAGATTTTGTGTTTTGGGTCTGCTATTCACAGTGGTTGAACAATTTCAATGTTACCTGGCCAAAATGCCAATTACTATTAACAAAAGGCAAATGACGGAAATGAGTGATGTGGCCACCTAAAATATAAAGTAAAATTAACTATATTGCTTACATACTTGACCTCCTGTTTTTTTCTTTTGTTTACTAATTTTTTAATGTTTATTTATTTTTGAGAGAGAGAGACACAGAGTGTGAATGGGGGAGGGGCAGAGAAAGAGGGAGACACAGAATCTGAAGCAGGCTCCAGGCTCTGAGCTGTCAGCACAGAGTCTGATGCAGGGCTCGAACTCACGGACTGCAAGATCATGACCTGAGCCGAAGTCAGACGCTTAACCGACTGAGCCACCCAGGCGCCCCCTCCAGTTCTTATATCAAAGATGGAAACTGAGTTTTTTTGATACTTATTTGCTGACATCTTATCTTAATTTCTGGAGAGGTAATATTTCTCAGATTAATGGATTTAAGAGTTAAAGGTATAACTACTTCATTTACATGAGACAAGGAACTGCATGATTTGGTCAACAATAATTTCCTTGCTCTTCTCCAAATCCTGGCCTTTAGTATATGTGAAGAAAAGCTTCACATGCAGAGGAAGAAATCTAGGGTTTGGAAATGAGATTATAGGAAATTTGTGGAAGTCATGGGATATAAGGGGATCAGAAAAATGAGTTTGCCTGGGGATCCTCAAGGCTTTGCCTCTGTATTTTTCTCTCTACACTTGAACACACCTAAGTCTTCCTACTGGAGCCCTACCATGCCAATCATTCACAGCATTTGTTTCTTTTTCACCAATGACAAAGTAAGGTGACCTTATGTGATAAATATTTTGGTTCCACACTCAAGTAGTTTCAGTATTTTCCAAGTTGTGCTGTTAATATGCCCTAGAGTCTCAGTGCCTAGAGTTTCAGGCATAGCACTGTGATTGGGGAAGGTTATATCACCTCATTTTCCTCATCTGTCATAAGGGATAATGATAGTAAGTCCCTCGTGATGACAAAACGAGAAAATGCACATAGCACGAGCAGCATGAGACCTGGGGCAGTGTGAGCACACAATCACTTTTAAAATAATAGTGTTTTAACAAGTATTTTGAGGAACAGCATATAAAGACACCAAGGTGAAAGGGAAGACAAGAATTATTTACGTGCATAGATATAGATACATAGATATTATTTTAAAAAAAAACGATTAATCCCCAATTGACATATTTTATTAACTTTCTACCATTATTTACATTAAGCCTTTTAAAAAATAGAAAATTAGAAACAAGATGAAATTCCTCTGTGTACATTCATCTTTCTCTCTATCCTGATCCCCACAGCTATTCGCTAGTTTGCATTTAGTTAGTGTGTATTCTTTTGACCAGAATTTATACATTATCAGCAGACTATCAAAGTATTTCTGGTAACATATTATATATGTCTTTCTGCCATGCTCTTTTCTTTAAAAAATTATTTGCGAAATTCATCCACACTTACAAATGTAGTTTTTACTTATTTTCATTCTTGAATAGTTTTCTGTAATATTATCCGCACAGGTCAGGTATCACTTCTGTTGATGATACTGAAGTAGATTACAATGTTTGTCTATTCCAACACTGCTGGGATCATTCATGATCATGTCCCCTTGATGCATAAAAGACTTTCTCATGAAGTTGTCACAGCAACATGCATTTATACCGGCAGTTTATAGAATTATCAGATTTTTAATCTGTCAGTCTGAAGAATGTGAGTTTGTGTCTCACTTTAACTTACAATTATCTGATAATGAGTAAGTTGTACATCTTTTCATTTATTTTGAATTCTATGCACTGCTAATTCCTAAACTTTGTCCATTTTTCTATTACCCTGGTTTACTTTGTCTTGATTTATAGAGCTTTTTAATATATTCCATTATAGATTTGTGGCTTATATATTATAGATATTTTTAAACTTTATAGTATTTTTGCAGTATAGAAATGTTATTTTTAAAAGCAGTCAGTATTTTTAAAATTTGTTTATGTTTATTTTTTGAGACAAAGACAGAGGGTAAGTAGGCGAGGGGCAGAGAGGGAGACACAGAATCTGAATCAGGCTCCAGGCTCTGAGCTGTCAGCACAGAGCCCATGTGGGGCTTGAACCCATGAACCATGAGATTATGACCTGAGCCAAAGTTGGACGCTAACCAACTGAGCCACCCAGGTGCCCCAAAGCAGTCAGTATTTTTATCATTTCCTTTATATTTTTTGTATTTAAAGATCCTTCCTATCTTAATATTATATCAATATTCTCCTATTTTTTCTTAAATATTTCAAGTTTTGCTTTGTCTTATTTATGTCTTTTATCCATCTGGAACCTGCTTTGTGAGAAATGTAAGACAATTGGTCTAACATAATTTACTGCATAGTCCCAGGCAATACAAAAAATGCACTTGTTAGACATATCAAATTTGGAGATAAGCAGTAGAGCTGTCTCTGATTCTTTATTTTGATCTGTTATTTGCCTTTCTATTCTTGGGCAATACTACAATCAAGTAGGAATTGTGTGTGTGTGTGTGTGTGTGTGTGTGTGTGTGTGTGTGTGTGTGTTGGAAAGGGAGAAAGAGAGAGACAGAGAATCACCTTCATTATAGTAATCATCTTTTTTATCATCAGCATTTATTAAATGCCTATTATGTGCAGAGTCCTGAGTTAATTACTTCATATCCATCATTATAGTCAATCTTTACAAAACCCAATAAGGCAACTGTATCTTTATTGTAAAGACGAGGAAACTGGGATTTAAAGTTAAAACTTGCCCAAGCTTCTATTAGACTGGAAGTGGGAGGGCTGAAATTCAAACTCAACTCCATCTAACTGCAGACCTCATTCTCCTAAACTTCTACAATATACCGTCTCTCTGGAAAAGACTTTAGGAGATGATCTTGTTCAGCAGTTCTCAGAACTGGCTGTATATTAGAATCATCTGAGGAGCTTTGCCAAAGTACCGTGACCAAAGTCTACCTCTCACAAATAAAATCAGAATACCCAGGGATAAAACTCAGACATTAACATTTCAAAAAACTTCCTGGATTGTAATGTGCCTCCAAAGTTGAAAACCACTGATTTAGTCCTATATACTTATTTACTCATGAGAAAACTAAGGCTCAAAAATGGAATATAACTTGCCCCAAATCTCATACTAGTTTAATGACAGAAGAGGTTCTAGAACTCAAGTACTTTAATTTATAGCTCAATGGTCTGTTCAGTTTATTTAGTTTGGGGAAATAGGTTCTACTTACATAAATGGGTTAGAAAAAAGTTTAGGGGGGAAAGCCGCCACCATGGGGCAAAAGCACCCGAGGTTAGCTAGCGAGATATTGTAATGAGGTCATGAGTAACTTGTTATATCACCTGCAGGAAATTACTTTCCATCTGGCACCAATATACTTTGATCACAAGCTTGACTTGATCCCCAGACCCTTTGCTTTTTTACACAAGTTAATTATTATTATCTGATTGTTTTCTCCATGTTTACATGCGTAAGAGCTTGTTTTCTTCATTTCCATCATGTGCGTAATATCTTGTGAACTCAATAAATATGGAGATGAAACCCCTGTTTGGGGCTCTTGTCTCCTCCCAGACATTAGCCTCCCTCATATTCAATTATGCATCCACTCTCTAGCTGGACAAGAGAGAACTCCAAACTCATAGTCTGTGACACATTAGCATTATTTACATGGAGTGGTGGCTGCATAAATTCTCTGTAAGTCTACATATAGGCCATGTCACAGTGTCCTTACTGTGTCAAAGTCTGAGGCCAGGGAAAGCAAGGAGAATAAACATGACCAGGATCATTTATCCCTCTGGTGGCTGGTACTCAGCAACCACTTACTTGGTATCAAGTCAAGGGAGTCTCTCTCACAAACAAATAACTTTATTTGAAATTTGTCCAAATGTTTGCTCTCTTGCTTTTTTACAACATAAATTCCCCTAATACTTTTACTTGGCAATTAAAAATAAAACTGGAAAGTTACCTGCTGAAGTATCATGCTCACTTAGGTTCAATCTAAGTGTCAATGGTAAATCACACATCTTTTCCAAAGGGCAGATTATTGAGAAAGTAGATCAGAAAGTTCAAAGTCACAAGGCAAAGAGAGAAAGAGAGAGAGAGAGAGAGAGAGAGAGAGAGAGAGAGAGAGAATGAATATCTAAGAATTGGATAGACAAACCTTACTGGATTCTTAATATTGCCTAGACTTTCACAATTGCATAGGAGTGTGAGTGTGTGTGTGTGTGTGTGTGTGTGTGTGTGTGTGTGTCTAGATACAGATTAGATATATAGATATATAAATATATAGATATATATAGATATAGATATATAGATTAGATATAGATATAGAGAGAGGGAGGCTGAAATTATAGCCCATGTATAACTCTCTGAATGAAGACAGGAATAAAATTATCTTGTCAATTAGGGGGATAACCTTACCCCTGAAATTTCTTTATATTTCTTGTAATGGAAAATCTCAAACATTTGCCAAAAAAGAAAAAAATAAATAAATGAATGCCTAGATGTCAATATTACTGACAAATTTCTATTATTATTACTACTAATAGCAGTATTGATACTAATAATATTATTATTTTGTCCATCTTGACATGCTGTTTTCAGCATTTTCCTTTCTAGATGCTCAGAAAGTTATCAAATGTGATATAGTTCTGAGAAGAGATTCAGAGCTCCAAAAATATGAAGCTTGCTCTTTGCTTTCTGCACAAGTCAAAGAAGAGACTTAAGGGGCATAATTCTAACTAAGGTTTTCCTTGACTTTCGTTATTTCTGTTTTCATACAATCCATTTGTTTGCACATTATACATCAACAGCCCAAACTAAGTTTTTTAATGCTAAATTTAGCCTTCTCAATACATAGCTGACAAGCTAAAATGTTCAGGTAACATATAGAGATCTGACTGCCAACCAGTAGCACACTTTGACAGCATATTTGTACAGCAGTGTTTCGTGTTTTGAATATTTTATTGCCTTCTGTCTTCATTATTTTATAAAAACAAATGGAAGATGAAAATGCTGATACAAGAAGTGTAGATGTCATAAACCTACTATGGTTGAGACAAAGATGGCAATCACTCTGAATGCCAAAAGTGGTAAATCAACAAGACACTCATTGGACTTATGCCAGTCAACTGTTTGCTCAGTTGTGAATAGAAGACAGCAAACAAGAACATATTTGAAATTCTAGAAATAAATCATAGAAATTTGTGTAAAAGACAAAATATATTTGAGAACAAACTAGGTCTCTGGGTCTGGGTCTACCATCCCATACTTTTATAATACGTAATTTAATTGTTTAGCCTTTACACAATCAAATTTTATTTTATTTTTAAATTTTTTAATGTTTATTTTTGAGAGAGAAAATTAATGAATGAATGAACAAATGGATGAATGAACAGGGGAGGGGCAGAGAGAGAGGGAGACACAGAATCTGAAGCAGACTCCAGGCTGGGAGCTATCAGCACAGAGCCTGACATGGGCTCGAACTCATGAACCATGAGCTCATGACCTGAGCCAAAGTTGAATGCTTAACCAACTGAGCCACCCAGGCACCCCTATGTAATTAAATTGCATATGCAATATTAAAAATACATTATATATAATAGTAGGATATATGCTGTATAGCTATAAGCAAAAAATTATCCATCCCATCATTACATTTTTTTTTCTGAATGCTAGGATAAGAGTATTATAACAATTTTTTTTGGCTTATAAAATCACACACATGTGTGTGCACACATAAGAATAACACTTGTCCCATCAAGCCCAGTCTTAGACCAGTCAAGTGTTGAGAAGGAAAATTGCTGGCATGTATGATAAAAATCTCAACAATGAAGTAATAATCCTCCAGAATATGTATTTCTTCTATAATTCATTATGAATGTTTCATTGATCACAACCACATTTTTATATACTCTCTTCTCATCTAAGGAAATCATACACCCCCCCCCTTCACATTAAAAGGGCAAGTACTGTCTATGGAGTCTGTTTCATTTATTCCAATTTACTTATTTGCCCTTAGCAACATATATATATACTAGGTGCCCAACAGATCTCTCTCTTAACTGACTTTCATAGGCTAGTGCCAAACCTATAAAATTGTTTTTATTTATTCATTCATTCATAAATCCATTTACATATATATATATATATATATATATATATATATATATATATATATATATATATAATTTCCTTGGCCAAGAGAAAAATGACCTAAAACACAGCTTTCTGCCTTCAAGAATCAGTCTATCTAGGAGGAGGTATTAACACATAAACCACAAATTCAAGGCAGAAAATTGTAAATGATACAATTAAGAGAATATACTACTTGGAAGACAGAAGAAAAATAACTCTGACTAGAGGTAGCAGAATGAAATTAATAGAAGGGGTGGCATTTTAATGGGGTGGGGCCTTAAAACAATGAGCAGAATTTTAAGTAGACAAGAGGGAAGAAGTTTCATTTACTGGTAACATGAATGTTAGACATATAGAAAAATCACTAACCATTTAGCATCAAAACAAAATCTTTAAACATATACTATAATTTTGACATATGGCTGAACAAGGAATAAAGTAAAAAAAAATACCATGACAAAAAAGGTGGGGGTGAGGGGCGGGGATGAGACCACAAAGGTTGTGAAGGTAAAGAAGGCACTGACCTACTGATCAATGATGTTCTAGAACTGTGGAATTTAAGAAAGCCTTGGGTAATGAAAAATGGAGATCACACAAATTTGGGAGCCTAGTAAAATGCAAGAATGTGTTAAAATAAAGAAAAAAATCCTTCATAAAATAGGTTTCCTAAAGGACAATAAACTCAGCATGTAAACAAAAAAAGCTGTATCTCAGAGTACTAGGATACTCATGTTTTGGATTTGATTTTAAGTATAGTAGAAGAAATGGGAAAAAAGATTCTAATAAGGATTCGCAATTATAAATATATGTTCAAGCAGGATCAAGGCTGGAAAGGACTCTTCCTATACGGACTCCAAAATTACAAGCTGGGAATTTAAATTAATTCTGGATTAGTAGACCCCCAGGTGACTAGATAGACTAATCTACATGCAAGTACATTTGTCAGGAATTAATTTCAATCCAGGCTATGTTAGTAACCATATCTATACATCTACAACTGTATCAACTATCTAGTTTGTGAGATATTAAACAAAATAATTAGATGCAACACAAGAAATAGGTAAAAGTTAAATCTAATGAAATCAAAGAAAATGTATGACAAAACCCTTCAAAATACATGAAAAGAAATTATTTTTTTAATGTTTATTTTTGAGAGAGAGAAAGTGACAGAATGCAAGTGGGGGATGGGCAGAGAGAGTGAGGGATACACAGGATGTGAGGCAGGCTCCAGGCTCTGAGCTGTCAGCACAGAGCCCAATGTGGGGCTCAAATTCACAAACCACGAGATCATGACCTGAGCCAAAGTCAGATGCCCAACCAATTGAACCACCCAGGTGCCCCAGAAAGAAATTATTAAGGTAAAGGTATAAGGCAAAGGCAACTGGCTATTTTGCAAGTATTGTCTTTGGCAATATTGAGTATTATAATAGATGCACTATTCAAAGAGAAAGATAATGGATGAGAACTTTTCAGAGTTCTCATGCAAATGTATGACACACCATTCTGGAATTCCAACATATAAGCAGGATAAATAAAATTGAATTTATAAGTAGACATATAATAATGAAATTGCAAAATGTGAAAGGCAATGAGATAATCTCAAAGAACCACAAAAGGAGAAGAAAATCTCCTCAAATACTATTAGTTATACTGAGAGATAACTTCTCAGAAATAATCTTAGATTCTGTAAGCCACAGAGTTATATCTTCAAAGAACTAAGATAAATTAAATTTCATCCTAGAATTCTACATACAACAAAACTATCTTTTAAGAATGAAGGTGAGACTTCTGATTTCTGCTTACTGTGTAAAGTAAATCTGGAAAAGAATGCCACTCCAATTTTTACAACAATAATAAAACTCACTGGACAATGGCAAATTCATAACTTTGCTCAAAGTTATCAGAGAGGTGATATTGCAGGGCAACCAGCTAACCAAAAATCTGAGAAAGACAAGCACCTCCAAGCAGAAAAGGAACACAAACCCTTGTCTTGCTTGGGTTTGATGCCTCAGGATGCCATATGTGCTCATAAGAATCAACTAAATTTTTTTAATGAATTGGTAAAAGCCAAGTGTAGGCCAGTATGAGAAAAGTATTAAAAGAGGGGCTACCAAGAGCAGCCACATAGCAAGAATAGTCACAGTTCATAGTGACCTGCTTGACAGACAAACCCAGCAAATTTGTCACTGAAGAAACACCAGTATGACAACAGTGGACTTCTCTGCAGACTTCACCAACTTTTTCCCCCACAAGTATTTGTTTGCTTATGCCAGGCTCCAGAATCCCTCCCTGTTCCCCCCACCCCTGCATTTCCAGAGTCCAGAAACTATATCAGCAGCTAGCCCAGGGCACTGCATTGTGATTTCAAGACACCTAGATGCCCCCCTCCCCAGACAATGGCTGACTCCCACTGACATGCATAGACTTGGGACTAGTCCCTCCAGCTGTGCACTTGCATGCTTCAAACCTGTAACCTATGGGGCGCCTGGGTGGCTCAGTCGGTTGAGCGTCCGACTTCAGCCCAGGTCACGATCTCGTGGTCCGTGGGTTCGAGCCCCACGTCGGGCTCTGGGCTGATGGCTCGGAGCCTGGAGCCTGCTTCCGATTCTGTGTCTCCCTCTCTCTCTGCCCCTCCCCCGTTCATGCTCTGTCTCTGTCTCAAAAATAAATAAACGTAAAAAAAAAATTAAAAAAAAAACCTGTAACCTGTTACCACTCTACTGCACTGCAATGTGCATGCCCAGAGGGAAACTCAGCTAGAGGAGAAAACACCAACATCCTGTGCTCCCACAGCTGCTTGTGGACCAAGATTAGGCCCTATATTCTGTCACTGTCTTGCAACACTGTATGCACATGAAACTAAGCCCTCTACCTGTGCACCTGCATGCTCTGGGCCTGATCACCAGCCTCCACTGCTGTGTCCCCATGGGGAGACTTAGCAGCCATGGTAGTTCAGTCACACAGCCAGGGCCTCTGAAACTACCTATGAGACCATTTCTGCCTACCCTATCCTCACTACTAAGTATGTGTCAGCCCCTGACAATATATAGGCACCTGCAGCTGGCCCCTGCAGCTGAGTATGCACACATCACTACTCTAGCCACTAATGCTGCCTATGTGGTTCCCCCCACTGGACGTGGAGGCACTGCTGAGGACCCCAGAAGCCCTTGTAGATGCTGTGGATTCCCTGCAGCACTTGCCAAGGACCATTAAGTTGTCAATGCCATGGACACCAGTGGCCTGAGCTAAAGTGACATCATGCCTCTCTGGACCTGGTGCCACCACACACCCCCACATTGGGCACCATGCACTACTATATCTGGAGTCACAGCCTGCTCCAGCATGCTCCCACCTACGGATGAAATATACCCTCACTGAATCCAGTCTAAAAAGTCTGGAAGAGTTGTCTGCTTCTTCAAATGTGCAGACACCTACACAAGGCTGTAGGGATCACAAAGAATCAGGACAATATGAATCCACCACAGAATACAGTTAACCTTCAGTAACTCTCCCCAAAGAAATGGAGATCCAAGAGTTGTCCAACAAAAAATTCAAAATAATTGTTCTAAAGATATTCAAGAAGCTACAAAGAAACACAGGTAAAGAACTTAAATATCAAGAAAACAGTACAAGAACAAAATCAGCAGTTCAACAAAGAGACAATAAAAAAGCAAAAAACAGAAATTTTAGAGCTGAAGAATACAATGACTGAACCGAAGAATTCAATAGACAGCTTCAATAACAGACTTGACCAAGGAGAAGAAAAAGTTGGTGAGCTCAAAGGCAGCTCAAGTGAAATTATCCAATCAGAAACAAAAAGAAAAAAAATGAAGATAGGACACCAAAATGAGAATAGGACACCATTAATAAAATATATACACATTGCTAGAATCCCAAAAATAGAATAGAGGAAGAAAAAGTAGAAAGTTTATTTAAAGAAATAACAACTTAGAATGTCCCAAACCTAGGAAGAGATTTGGACATGTAAGTTCATAAAGCTAACAGGTTACCCCACAACTTCAATCCAAAATGATCCATGAAGCTAATAGGTTACCCCACAACTTCAGTCCTAATAAATTAATTTAGGACTGTCTAAAATCAAAGACAAAGAATTTTTTAAAAAGCAAGAGAAAAAATATGCTTTTCATACAAGGGAACCCAAACAAGGCTATCAGTAGATTTTTTCTTTTATAGCAGAGACCTTGCAAACCAGGATAGAATTGAATGATATATTCAAAGTGCCAAAAGAAAGAAACTGCCAGCCAACAAAATTATCCTTTCACTGTCATAGAGATTAAGACCACAGCTAACATCATACTCAATGGGGAAAGGTTGAAAGTTTATCTCTAGTATGAGGAGTAAGACAAGGGTGCCCACTCCCAGCACTTCTATCTAACACGCTATTGAAAGTTGTAGCCAGAACAATCAGGCAATAAAAAGAAATAAAACCAGAAAGGTAAAAGTAAAATGGCCTTTTTTACAAGTGATAAGATCTTGTATCTGGAAAATCCTAAAGACTCCACCAAAAAACTGTTAGAATTATTCAGTAAATTCAGTAAAATTATAAAATATAAAGTCAACACATAGAAATCAGTTACATTCTGTACACTAACAACAAAATATCTAAAAAAAATAAATAAAGGAGACAATTCTATTCACAATAGTATCAAATACAATAAAATACTCAGGGATAAATTTAACCAAGAAGGTGACAGATCTGTACACTGAAAACTGTAAGACTTTGATGAAAGAAATTGAAGACAACACAAGGGAAAGATATCCTGTTTTCAGGGATCAAAAGAATTAATATTGTTAAAATGTCTGCAATACCTAAAGCTGAGTTCAATATAGTCCCTATCAAAATTCGAATGGCATCTTTACAGTAATAAAAAAAGAATACTAAAATTTTTATGGAATCAAACAATAATGCATGGCAAGAGCAATCCTGAGAAAGAACAAAGCCGGAGTCACCACACTTCCTGATTTGAAACTATACTATAAAGCTATAATGATCAAAACAGTATGGTATTGGCATAAGAAGACACATTTAGACCAATGGAACATAACTGAAAGCCCAGAAATAAACCCTTATAAATAAGGTCAATTAATATTTGACAAGGGAACCAAGAATATTCAGTGGGAAAAGTATAAACTCTTCAGTAATTGGTACTGGGATACTGGACAACCACATACTAAAGAATGAAACTAGACTCACAGAAATCTCATTGACATTGGTCTTGGCAATAATATTTATAAATCATATTTCAAAAGGGATTAATATCCAAAATATATACAACTCAATAAAAAATCCAATTGAAAAATAGGCAGAGGACTTCAGCGTGTATATTTTTTCCAAAGAAGACCTACACATGGCCAACAGGTGCATGAAAAGGTGCTCAATATCACTTACCATCATGGAAATGAAAATCAAAACCATAATGATATCATCTCTCACATGTTAGAATAACTATCATTAAAAAGGTTGAGAGATAATAAATGTTGGTTGATGATGCAGAGAAAAGGAAAACTTTGTGCGTTGTTGGTGCATATAATAATTTAAGCAGTAACTATGGAATACGTTAAAAAGGTTCCTCAAAAAAATCCCATTTCTGGGATAAACCAAAAGAAAATAAAAATAGGATCTTTAAAAGATAACTGCACTCCCATGTTGATTGCGTAATTATTCACAATATCCAAGATATAAAAACAATCTTAAGTGTTCATCAGTGAACAGATACAGAAGATATGATATGTAACTACATTCACATACACTGGAATATTATTCAGTAATGAAAAAGAAAATCCTGCTATTTACAAAAACATGAGTGAAACTTGAAAGCATTATACTAAGTGAAATTTATCAGATAGAGAAAGACAAATACTATATGATCTCACTTACATGTGTAATCTAAAAAAGCTGAACTCATAGAAACAGAGAGTAGAGATATGGTTCCCAGACTGAGGATAGAGGAAATGGGTTGATGTTGGTCAGTCAAAGGGTACAAACTTCCAATTATAAGATAAATAAATTCTGAACAACATGGTGATTGATAATTAATAATATTGTGTTATATACTTAAAAAACAGGTCAATAAACAAATGAGTTGAAATAGTGCTCATGACTTCCAAGTAAAAAGAGAAGAAAATTTAGAAATAGGGGAGGGGCATATTCAAAAGAAGGCATGTGTGATAGAGACTGGCTATTTAGCAACTTATTTATTAGAACTTCTGAACACACAGATTACATTTTTGAGCCTCCTTTATAGTTAGATGTAGCCATGTGACTGAGTTCTGTCAATTTGATGTGGAGGTAATAGATTACTTTCCTATTCTAATTCATAAAAATCTCTTATCCCTATTTCCCCATACCTTTGTCACTTCTCTGGTAACTTTGTTTTTGTTTGTTTGTTTGTTTTGTTCTGGTTTTTTTTTTTTGTTTTTAATTTTTTTTAACATTTATTTATTTTTGAGAGACAGAGAGAGGCAGAGTATGAGCAGGGGAGGGGAAGAGAGAGAGGGAGACACAGAATTCAAAGCAGGCTCCAGGCTCTGAGCTGTCAGCACAGAGCCCGATGTGGGGACTGAACTCACAAACAGCGAGATCATGACCTGAGCCGAAGTTGGATGCTCAACCGACTGAGCCACCCAGGTGCCCCACTTCTCTGGTAACTTTGAATCAAAGCTACAAGGAGGCAGAATCTTAATACCACTGCTTAGAAAGTCCACAAACCAAGAAAAACTGCCTTTCAGCTTTGCATGAGGGCTAAACTTATATTAACCTACTAACATTTGGCAATTTAGATAGAGGCATATCTCATTATTTTATCGTGCTCTGCTTTATTACACTTCACAGATATTGAGGTGTTTTTGTTTTGTTTTGTTTTGTTTTTTACAAATTGTTGGTTTATGGCAATCCTGCATCAAGCAAGTCTATCAAGTGTATTGGCACCATTTTTCCAAAAGCACTTGCTCACTTTGTGTCTCCATGTCACATTCTGGTAATTCTCACACTCATGCAAACTTTTTCATTATTCTTACGTTTGTTACAGTGATCTGCAATAAGTAATCTTTGATGATACCATTATAACTGTTTTGGGGTGCCATGAACCACTCCCATATAAGACAGGGAACTTATTTGATAAATGTTGTATGTGTTCTGACTGTTCCATTGACCAGCTGTTTCTCTGCCTCCTTCCCTCCCCTCAGGTCTCTCTCTTCCCCACGACACAACAATATTGAAATTAGGCCAATTAATAACTTTCTAATGGCCTCTATGTATTCAAGTAAAAGGAAGAGTCTCATGTCTCTCACTTTAAATCAAAGGCTAGAAATGATTACAGTTAGTGACAAAGGCATGTCAAATGCCAAGACAGGCCAAAAGCTAGGCCTCTTGTACCAGTTGGATAAGTTGTGAATGCAAAGGAAAAGTTCTTAAAACATCAAAATGCTACTCCAATGAACACACAGATGATCACAAAGCAAAAAAGCCTGATTGCTGATATGGAAAAAGTCTTAGTGGTCTGCGTGTAAGTCCAAACCAAACACAACATTACCTTATGCCAAAGCCTAACCCAGAGCAAAGCCCTAACTCTCTTCAATTCTATGAAAGCAGAAAGAGATAAGGAAGCTGCCGAAGAAAAATTTGAAGCTAGAAGAGGTTGATTCATTCATGAGGCTTAAGAAGCCATCTCCATAACATCCAAATTCAAAATAAGCCAGCAAGTGCAGATGTAGAAGTTGCAGCAAGTTATCCATATCCACCTAAGATAATTAATACAAGTGGCTACACTACACAATGGATTTTAAATGTACACAACAGCCTTAAATTGGCAAAAGATACCATCTAGGACTTTCATAGCTAGAGAAGAGAAGTCAATGCCTGGCTTTCAAGCTTCAAAGGACAGGCTGACTCTCTTGTTAGGAACTAATGCAGCTGAAGACTTTAGGTTGAAGCCAATGATCATCTACCATTCTGAAAACACCAGACTCTCGCCAAATATGCTAAATCTATTCTGCCTGTGCTCTATAAATATAGTGACAAAGCCTGAATTACAGCATATATGTTTGTAGGTGATAAACAGTTATGGTTTGCTGAATATTTTAAGCCTACTGTTGACACCTACTGCTCAGAAAACAAATCCTTTCAAAATATTATTGCTCATTGACAATACACCTGGTCATCCAAGAGCTTTGGTGGAAATATACAATGAGATTAATGTTGTTTTCATACATAGTAAGACAACATCCATTCTGCATCCCTTAGATCAAGGAATAATTTAGACTTTCAAGTCTTATTATTTAAGAAATGCATTTTGTATGGCTATAACTGCCAACGATAGTTACTCCTCTGCTAGCTCTGAGCAAAGTAAACTGTGTATCTTTTAGAGGGATTTATCATTATAGATGCCATTAAGAATATCTGTGATTCATGCAAAGAGGTAAAAATATCAATATTAACAGAAGTTCAGAAGAATCTGATTGCAACCCTCATAGGTGACTTGGAGGGGTTCAAGACATTGGTGGAGGAAGTAACTGCAAATGTGGTAGAAATAACAAGAGAACAGAATTAGAAGTGTAGCCTGAAGATGTGACTAAATTGCTGTCATCTCATGATAAAACTTTATCACATGAGGAGTTACTTCTTATGGCTAAGCAAAGAAAGTGGTTTTTTGAGATGGAATGATGAAGATTGTTGAAATAAAACCAAAGGATTTAGAATATTACATAAACTTAGTTGGTAAAGCAGCAGCAGGGTTTGACAGGATTGACTTCAATTTTTAAAAAAGTTTTACTCTGGGTAAGGCTATCAAACAGCATCACCTGCTACAGAAAAATCATCCATGAAGGGAAGAAACAACTGATGCAGCAAACTTCACTGTTGTCTTAATTTAAGAAGCTTCTACAAAAAAAAAAAAAAAGAAGCTTCTACAGCCACCCCAACCTTTAGCAAACACCACCCTGATCAGTCAAGCACCCATCAACACTGAGGTAAGACCTTCCATCAGCTAAAACATGATAACTTGCTGAAAACTTTGATGATGGTTAGCATTTTTAGCAACAAACTGTTTTTAATCAAGGTATATACATTTATTTTAGATATAATGCTATTACAGACTTAATAGACTACAGTATAGTGTAAATTCAACTTTCATAATGCGCTGGGAAACAAAATAATAATAATTGATCTGCTTTATTATGATGTTTGCTTTATTGTGGAAGCCTGGAACTAAATCTACAATATCTTCAATATATGCCTGTATTGCATAAATTAGTGTTGCCTTAATACAACAAGAAAGGAGAAAACAACAAAAAAGATATATTCAAAAACAATATAAGTAGAAATGAGATATCCTTTAGATTGTAGATTGAAACGTATCAATAATCACCATGTATAAGTCTAATCTCTCCAGTTTCTCCAGTTAAGTGAGATTACAACCATCATGATAACTGACAATGTAAGAACATGGGACATTTGAAAAGATTAAACATATATGTGTACCAAGCAAATGCTACCCAAAATGTCTAGTATAGTTTATTAATATCAAGCACAATTATCTAGAACACAAAATAAATTAGTAACAATACAGAGGTTACAACATACTGATAAGAAATCCCATATTAATAAAGATGTAAAATTTGAAATTCCAGAGAAGAGTTAAGATTATGGAGTAGTAGGGGGACCCTATGCTTGCCTTGTCCCTCAAACATAGCTAGATAAATATCAGATCATTCTGAGCACCAAAGAAACTGATCTGAGGACTGAGAGGATAAGCTGTACAACTAGAGAGAAGAGGCCACACTGTGGAAGGTAGGAGATGAAGAGATGTGATTTGTGATAGAAAAGAATTACAGGTGCTGAAATCCCTGATCAGAGAGAGAAGAGAGAAGAAGAGATCAAGGGAGGGAAAGAGGGAGACAGAGCAAGTGGTGCACAGGGGATCACAAAAGAAACACACTTCCCCAAAACCAATGACTGGGAAACAGAGGAGCGGATTTTAACAAGTTTTTACAACAAGTGGAGCTCATAAACTGAAGCTTTAGAAGTCCATGCTGTGGCCAGTGTGGGGTGCAGTGCGTGCAGCAGTGCTCCTGTGGAGAAGGAGGGCAGTGGCCCTGAAGCAGACAGCATGATCTGAGAATCCCCTGGGATACACTGGGAGAGATATTTCCCCCTTCTTGGAGTGTATATGGAAGAAGTGGCACTGCCTCTCGGGGTCAAAAAAGCCAGCAGGCACCAGTGTGCTGCCTGCTCCTCAGCCTAAGGACAGAGACACCTGCTGAGGGCAGCAATTTGGACACTGGCTTTTTGATGTACTTTACTCTTCACTCCAAGCCTCTGTGCATTGGTGTGACTGCCCTTCTGGGACAAACTGGCACCAGCCCCCGTGCAGTAAGACACTCCCCCAGAAGATGAGTATGGGTCCACACCTAATCAGGTCCCTCAAGTCTGGAGTTTTGAAACTCAGCTGGTGTGTCTGAGATAAAACACAGGTGTATTGTGCTGCTGGGCAGGAAGACGGCCCAAACACAGAGAGAGTGAAGGAAGGGATCTGAGACACGAGATGCAAGAAGGGAGATTGTTCACTCTTCTATGAGGGCTTCCTGGACAGTAGTGGGTGCAAACTCCTCTCTCTGGGAATGAGGAAGAGGGCTGGCACCATTTTTCTCTTCTACCCATCAGCACAGACTGACTTTAAGAGCAGCAAAGCACCAACAGTGGAGGCCTGAGCTGCCACACCAAACCTTGCTTCCATCCCTGTATTCTGCAGGTTCTTCTTTACTAGGGCAAGTATGACTGAAAACCAGAGCAAGGCTCCTCCCCCCAAAAAACAGAAGAAACCCTCCATACACGCCAAGTCTAGTGACCACAGAGTGCTAGAGCTTCAGCTCTAGTGGAAATAATATCAGGCCTCTTTTAACAAGCAGAACAGATCACACCTAGTTAAAAGTTACCACACACTGGACAAGGCCCAAACACTCCCCACTGCAGGCAAGGGGAAACTCTGTAGAGAATTGACTTGAGAGAAAGAGCAGCCCAAACACAGAAGCAGAAGTCACAAAGCATACACCAGAGATACTTCCTGAAGTGCCAGGCCCTGGAGAGTATGTTACCTCCTCTTAATAAAGCCATTACTCTCCAGAACAGGAAACATATCAGGCTTTCCTAACACCAAGAAGAAAACATAGACCTAGACAAAATGCCAAGATAAAGGAATTCATCCAAAAAGAAAGAACAAGAAAGGGTCATGGCGAGAGATCTAACAGAAACAGATATAAGTAATATGCCTGATCCAGAATTTAATACAACAATCAAAAGAATACTAGCTGTGCTTGAGAAAAGGATAGAAGACACCAGGGATCCCCTTACTGCAGAGATAAAAGACATAAAAATTAGTCAGACTGAAATTAAAAAAAAAAAAAAAGCAATAACGAAAATTTGAAACTAACTAAACTCAGAGCCTGGAGCCTGCTTTGGATTCTGTGTCTCCCTCTCTCTCTCTACCCATCCCCTCCTTATGCTCTCTGTCTCTCAAAAATAAATAAACATTAATTTTTTTTTAAAAGGGGCACCTGGGTGGCTTAGTCAGTTAAGCATCTGACTTCAGTTCAGGTTATGATTTCATGGTCTGTGGGTTCAGGCCCCACATGAGGCTCTGTACTGACAGCTCAGAGCCTGGAGCCTGTTTTGGATTCTGTGCCTCCCTCTCTCTCTGCCCCTCCCCTGCTCATGCTCTGTCTCTGTCTCTCAAAAATAAATAAATGTGAAAAAAATTGAAAAAAAATTGAAACTGACTGGATGTAATGACCACAAAGATGTAAGAATCAGAGAAACAAATAAGGGACATAGAAGATAAAATTATGCATAATAACCTGAAGAGGAAAAATAAAATACAGGATCACAAATGCAGGTGTAGAGAACTCAGCGAATTCATAAAGCATAATATTTTTAACATAGGAGTCACAGAAGAAGAGAGAGAAAACGTGGCAGAAAGTTTGTCTGAAGAAATTATAGCTGAAAATGTCTCTAATCTGGGAAAAGAAACAGACGTCCAAATCCAGGAGACACAGAGAACACACATTAAAATCAACAAGAGGAGGCCAATACCAAGACATATTGTAGTAAAATTTGCAAAATACAGTGAAAGAAAAAATCCTAAAAGCAGCGAGGGAAAATAAATCCCTAACTTATAAGGGAAGACAAATAAGGTTAACAGCACACGTATCCACAGAAACTTGGCAGGCCAGGGGCAGTGGCAGGATATATTCATTGTGCTGAATGGGAAAAATAGCGGCCCAAAATACTTTATCCAGCAAAGCTGTCATTCAGAATAGAAGGAGAAATAGTTTCCCAGACAAACAAAAACTAAAGGAGTTTGTAACCACTAAACCAGTCCTGCAATAAATATTAAAGGGGACTCTTTGAGAAAGAAAGACAAAAACTGATAGACTGGAAAGGAACAGAGAAAATCTCCAGAAACAATGTTATAGGTAAGACAATGGCACTGAATTCATATCTATCAATAATCACTTGAATGTAAGTGGACAAAATTTTCCAATAAAAAGATATAGGGTATCAGAATGGATTAAAAAATAAACAAGACCCAACTATATGCTGCCTATAAGCCATTCACTTTAGACCTAAAGACACCTGCAGATTGAACGTAAGGGCATGGAGAAACATTTATCATGCTAATAGACATCAAAAGAAATCTAGAGTAGCCATACTTATATCAGATAAACTATATATTTTTTTATGTTTTATATTTATTTTTGAGAAAGAGAGAGACAGAGCATGAGCAGGGGAAGGGCGGAGAGAGAGGGAGACACAGAATCTGAAGCATGCTCCAGCCTCTGAGCTGTCAGCACAGAGCCCAATGCAGGGCTCGAACTCCTCAACCGTGAGACCATGACCTGAGCCGAAGGCAGACAGTCAACCGACTGAGCCACCCAGGTGCCCCCAGACAAACAATATTTTAAACCAAATACTAACAAATAATGGGGGGATAAAAGACAATATACCATAATAAAGGGGTCTATTAAACAAGAAAATCTAACAATTGTAGATATTTATGCCCCCAACTTAGAAGAGCCCAAATATATGAAACAACAAATAATAAACAAAAAAACTCATTGATAATTCAACAATGGTAGGGGATCTTACCACCCCACTTACAGCAACAGACAGATCATCTAAGCAGAAAATCACCAAGGGAACAATGGCTTTGAATGACACACTGGACCAGATGGACTTAACAGATCAATTCAGAACATTTCATCCTAAAGCAGCAGAATACACTTTCTTTTCAAGTGCACATGGAACATTCTCCAGAATAGATCACATACTGAGTCACAAAACAGGCATCAACAAATACAAAAAGATTGAAATCATACCATACCTATTTTCAAATGACAATGCTATGAAACTTGAAGTCAACCATGAGAAAAAACTTGGAAAGACCAGAAATACATGGAGGTTAAAGAACATCCTACTAAAGAATGAATGGGTTAACCAGGAAATTAAAGAAGAAAAAAAAATACATGGAAGCAAATGAAAATGAAAATACCAAAGTCCAAAACTTTTGGGATGCAGCAAAAGCGGTCACAAGAGGGAAGTATTTAGAAATATAGGTCTACCTCAAGAAGCAAGAAAAATCTCAAATATGTAACCTAACATTCCACTTAAAGTGGATAGAAAAATAATAACAAATGCAGCCTAAAGTCAGAAGAAGGGAAATAATTAAGATTAGAGCAGAAATAAATTATATAAAACAAACAATAAAAAAACACAGTATATCAATGAAACTAGAAGCTAGTTTATCAGTTAGTAAAATTGATAAACCCCTAGCCAGACTTATCAAAAATAAAAGAGAAAGGACCCAAGTAAATAAAATCATGAATGAGAGAGGAGAGATTATAACCAACACCACAGAAATATAAACAACTATAAGAGAATATTATGGAAAGTTATATGTCAACAAATTGGGCAATCTGGAAGAAATGGATTCATTCCTAGAAACATACAAATTACCAAACTGAAACAGGACAAAATAGAAAATTTGAACAGACTCATAACCAGCAAAGAAATTGAATCAGTAATCAAAAATCTTGCAACAAAAGTCCAGGGGGAAGATGGCTTCCCAGGGGAATTCTACCAAACATTTAAAGATGATTTAATACCTATTCTTCTCAAAATGTCCCAAAAAATAGAAATGGAAGGACAACTTCCAAACTCATTCTACAAGGCCAGCATCACCTTGATTCCAAAACGAAAGACCCCACCAAAAAGGAGAATTATAGTCCAATATCCCTGATGAAAATGGATGTAAATATTCTCAATAAAATAATAGCAAATCAAATCCAACAGAACATTAAAAGAATCATTCACCAACATCAAGTGTGATTTATTCCTGGTTTGAAAGGGTGGTTCAATTTGCAAATTAATGTGATATAACACATGAAGAAAAAAAAAGGATAAGAACCATATGATCCTCTCATAGATCCAGAAAAAGCATTTGACAAAATACAGCATCCATTCTTGATAAAAACCTTCAGCAAAGTAGGAATAGAAGGAACATATATCAACATCATTAAGGCCATATATGGCGTTACAGACCATATATGGTCTTACAGACCCACAGCTAGTATCATCCTCAATGGGGACAAACTGAGCTTTTCCTCTACAGTCAACAAGACAGGGATATCCACTCTCACCACTGCTCTTTAACATGGTACTGGGAGTTTTAGCCTCAGCAATCAGAAAACAATAACAAATAAAAGGCACTGAAATTGGCAAGGAAAAAGTCAATCTTAACACTATTTGCAGACAACATGATACTCTATGTAGAAAACTCAAAAGACTCCACCAAAAAATTACTAGAACTGTTACACTAATTCAGTAAAGTCACAGGACACAAAACCAACATACAGTAATCTGTTGTATTTCTATACACCAATAATGAAGCAGCAGAAAGAGAGGTCAAGTAAGCAATCTCATGTATAATTGCACCAAAAACCTTAAGATACCTAGGAATAAACCTAACCAAAGACATAAAAGATGTGTACTCTGAAAACTATAGAATACTTATGGAAGAAATTAAAGAGCACACAAAGAAATGGAAAAACATTCCATGCTCACAGATTGGAAGAACAAACATTGTTAAAATGTCTATACTACCCAAAGCAATCTACATATTTAATGCAATCTCTATCAAAATACCACCAGCATTTTTCACAGAGCTAGAACAATTTTTAAATTTTTATGGAACTAAAAAAGACCCTAAATAGCCAAAGAAATCTTGAAAAAGGAAAGCACATCTGAAGGCATCACAATCCCAAACTTCAAGCTATATTACAAAGCCGTAGTCATCAAGACAGTATGGTACTGGCACAAAAACAGACACATAGATCAATGGAACAGAATAGAAAACCTAAAAATGGACTCACAACTATATGGTCAACTCATCTTTGACAAAGCAGGAAAGACTATCAAATAGGAAAAAAAAAGTAAGTCACTTCAACAAATAGTGTTGGGAAACTGGAAAGCAACATGAATAAGAATGAACCTGGACCACTTTCTTATACCATACACAAAAATAAATTCAAAATGGATGAAACACCTAAATGTGAGACAGAAAGCCATCAAGTTCCTAGAAAAGTACACAGGCAGCCACTTCTTTGACCTTGGCCATAGCAACTTCTTACTAGTCACATCTCCATAAACAATGGAAACAAAAGCAAAAATGAACCATTGGGATTTCACCAAGATAAAAAGCTTTCTGCACAGCAAAGGAAACAATCAACAAAACCAAAAGGCAACCTTCCATCCCTTCAGAATTGGAGAAGATATTTGCAAATGACATATCTGATAAAGGGTTAGTATCTAAAAATCTATAAAGAATTTATCAAACTTACCACCCCTCCAAAAATAATCTAGCTAAGAAATGGGCAGA